>NC_073224.2:143465000-144715000 GCF_029281585.2 Gorilla gorilla gorilla | reverse complement strand
CAAAGTACAACATCCAAGGCTTGAACCTTACCCCTTTCTAGGCCAGACTAGGCCAGCCTCTAGTTTTGATAATAATTCATACCTTTATTGGAATATATTTTGGATAGCAGTGAAGAACTGAAAGCAGCTTCTAAAGATTGGTTTGTTTGCTTTGAAAATGTTTACACTTACTCACTCTAAGCAGTGGACCATTTTGATATCAGGCCCTATACATAAGACCAAAACCAGAAATATTTCTAAATCTCAAAGATTTATAAGTACAGTACCTCTGGCTGAAAACTCGTTAAACATCCTTTGGATATTTTTTCTTAATATCTTTATGTAATTATTTCTGTAATTAAGTGTACATTAGGGTTATTTGCTACTTAACAAGCCTAAAGGTATAGCTGTATATAGAATGTGCTCTGTGTTTTTCTGTTTCCTGCTTGGTTTGTTTCTGGTATGACTATGTCTACTTTTTATTTAAGGAATTTTGTGTAGATAATACTCTCACTAACTTGTAAATAGGATAAGTTATGAGATTTTTTGGTATTAGAATTTTTAATAATAATGACTTTTAGATTTTATTTGAAAAAGCTACTTGGAAAGCAGTAAATAGAACTATAGTGATATATATAGATACATAGATACATACTTTTTTCTGAGAATGTATAATATATAATTGTCAAAGATTTTTGGAAGTCTTTCAAAATATACTTAATACCATTTTGAGAACATACCTTCTAATTTATTTCCATAAGGCTGAAGAACTTTTATTTACAAAATGTAAGACTAGATAATGTATGAATCAGTGTTACTAGGACTTATCAGTACTTAAAATAGCAACTTAGCGTTCTTTATTTTGTTTCCTGGTTGTTTTATTTGGAGGGATAATAAATGTCTAAGTTATTTCCATTAAAATTTTGAAATGTTTGTATACTTTATGTGTGCCATTTTAAAGTATATGCAAGTTCTAAGCAATAATCTGCATGTTATACAAGGTTGACATATTTTGTCCTGAAATTTTTAGTTAACATTTCAAGAATGATAAAATGAACACCCTGTAAATCACCCTTCTCCCCCTCCCCTCCATGAAAACCTTGGGATTTTCTTGTGCTAGAACACTACCACAATGTGGTGCAAAGCTTTGTATTTTGTGGAAAAAAACAATAAAATCACAATTATTTAGTGCAAAAGTTTGTCTGCAAGGTGTATACTTTAATAGTAATTAATGAATAGATTAATGATAAAATTATGTTCTGCAAATCAAATAATCTCTTCTAGCACCTTAATCCTAAAGGTACATTTTTATTCCTCAGGATGCTTGTAGAGCTTGCTTATTTCCTTCCCTCCCTTTCTCCCCACTGAGGTCACAGCTTGGTAGCAAACCAGCAGGAGTTGCAACCATTTTAGTCATGCTTGTTAATGAAAGGAATGGTGCTGTCTAATCGATACGTTCTTTTAGATTAAGTAAAACTTTGGCAGTTGTGTTTTTAATCTCCTTACCTTTGTCCCTAGGCCTCTCATGTGGTCTCTAGTGCTTTTTGCTGAATGTCTTGGCTGGAATTCCTACCTTCTCAAATTGCCTGTGGTCTTAAATCCTGCATCTTGGTCTGAGAATATCCAGTAGGTCAGGAAGCAGAGCACTAATTGAATACTGAAGAGGTTTGCCTATGGAGAGTACCATGAGTCATGCTTCAGAACACGCCTAAAATGTTGTGTCCAGACTGGCAAAGGAACAGCTGAATTTCAGAATGAAAATAGCAGTCACAGCTGTCAGTGGAGATAGGACACAGGTGATATTACAAGTATTCAGAGCTACTTGAAGCAAGTGTAAATGGGGTCTCTGCCACACCTCAGGCTGTTTCAGACATGATCCATGTTTTGTTCTTCTATCTAGTCTTTTTCTAAAAGTCTGCTTACTGCTTTCCCTCCCTTTTGATGGTCCTTCAGCATGCAGAAAATAAGTGATTTGACAAATTTGTAACTGTTCCCTATGCTAGTAACTGGTCTTCTGACAGACGTTCCTAGATGCCCCCCCCCCCAAAAATTGGACTCTTCATCTAAGGGTGGTGCACACCACCCTCTGCTTGAGTAGCTGTGCCCATTGTCATTTTTGGCACAGTGCTCCTAGATCCTCCCTGCCATTGCTGCCTAGTCCCTTTCTCTTTTCATCTACCTCCAGCTAAATTCAATTACCATATCTAGTCTTGTCATCTTACCAGATCATGGATTATACCAGCAGAAATTACCTGTGGAGAACTTTTGAAAGGGACTTGTACAGAAAAGGAAAGGCAATAGGGATGATAGGCTGGATGATTGGCTGTATTTCTGTTGAGGATAAAAGATGGAAAGGTGGATATCTGGAAAGAATGACACCAAGGAAAGAGGAAGGGACTTCAGAGAACAGAAAAAATAAGAAAATGTTATGTATATATACATTGCATTTTGGGCGACAGGAACCTATCAGGGAAAAAATGAATATAGTAAAATTCCTATACATGGTATCAAGAGTATAAGAACTTACAACTTTTCTCAGAACCAGGCATGGTAGCCCTGTTACTTGGGGAGGCTGAGGTGGGAGGACCACTTGAGCCCAGGAGTTTCAGTTCAGCCTGAGCTACATAGCAAGACCCTGTCTCTAAGGAAAAAAAAAAAGTTTTGTGACTTTTCTGTGTTGAATACGTACATATTCATTATATATGCTTCTCTATATGTATGTAGGTGGGTGTATATACATGTATAAAGTACACTGTTGTGGACAGAAAGGATGTATGAATGGATGAGGCACAAGAGGGTAGAATTTTGTTTGAATTGTCAATTAGAGCAATTTGGAAAGAGTGAGGTGCCTAAAATCCTGCAGTAACCATGAAGAAGCATCTTAATCTGAGTCTTAGTTTTGTTATCTGTAAAATAATCTCTGATGTTCCTTCCAACTCTCCCATCCTATTAGTAAGAGCTTTAGTTTGAAACGAGGCAATCAGGAAGGAACAAGTGTAGCTTTGAAGGCTTAGTAATATGATTTAAATGACATTCAAGGAAGATTCTCAGTGTCAAATTAGATGAATGAGAGTACAGAAGAGGTTTAGTGATGGAGAAACTGGCCAAGGACCTGCAATGTAGTTAAGCCTGATGGCTGGCCTGGGACAAGGAAGATAAATAAAGGGGCTGACCTGATAAATATCAGAGAGAGAGGTAAAGGGATTTAGAAAAACAACCTAACTCAGGAAACTCAGGAATAAGGCTGTGGAATGGAGAGAGGACAGATGCCACTGGGTTGTGATGTCAGAATGTGGGGAGCTGCAGTCATTTGCTGTGAATGATAAAAGAGAAGGCATAGTAATTGGAAGAGGGGTGGAGCCTGTGACAGACTTTTAACATAATGCCAGTGTTGTGCAGAGTTTCTCCCAGAGAGCATCTGGAAGAAAGAAAAAGCTCTGTCCAAGTACCACACTGTTGTGGTTTTCATGACTTTTCGGATTTCTGACGCAATGTCTTGCCTTGACCCCTTGTATCTGGATATTTCAGGTTCCTGACTGGTCACTGACCCATGGTTTCCTCAACACCCTTTCAGGTTCCAATGAGCTGACCCCATGATTGATTGTTCCCCATAGGGTCAGCTCAGCCCTGTCAAGTCAAGGAGCTTGAGAAAGGTCTAGAGATGATAGTAAGAGGCCTAAAGAATAAGGCCCTTCTCTGAAGTCCACTAGCTAGAGGCTACTGTGGAGTGGGGAGACCCCAGCCTTGCAGTGGGATTGGTTCCCTGCGTGAGGTGGTCTTTGGATGGTGCAAGAAAGGGCAGAAGCTCAAAAGGGTGGAGCAGAAGCAGCTGTGGATCCTGGAGCAGGGGTGGAGGCTGCAGGGACTGTGTTAGGCTCCCAGTTTCAGTTTATGAATTCAGAGGGGAAATGGAGAGGCACTTTGAAACATTCTCTCTTGGACAACCATGCCATTTTTTTTTTTGTTTTTGTTTTTTGAGTCAGGGTCTCACTCCGTCTCCCAGGCTGGAGTGCACTGGCGCAGTCTCAGCTCACTGCAATCTCCGCTTCCTGGGTTCATGCGATTCTCCTGCCTCAGCCAACAAGTGGCTGGAACTACAGGCGCGCGCCACCACACCCGGCTAATTTTTGTTATTTTTAGTAGAGACGGGGCTTTGCCATGTTGGCCAGTCTGGTCTCGAACTCCTGCCCTCAAGTGATCTGCTGGCCTCAGCCTCCCAAAATGCTTGGGATTACAGGCGTGAGCCACTGCGCCTGGCCCCATGCAGTCTTTTAATTGGTCTTCAACTCCACACTGTCACCTCCATCATACATGCTACCGATGGAGTCATCATTTAGAATACATCTGAAATTTTTGTCACAGTCCTGCTCAAAACTTCCAGTACTCCACTCCCAAGTCTAAATTCCTTAAGCCAGATCTAAGGTTCTTGATGATAGCTATAGCCCTACCCTATCCAACCTCATGGTACCCCTGAAAGTTCTCCCAGAAGGGTGCCACTGCCGCCCCCATGCTCATCCAGCTCCAGGCACTTAAACGTTGGCTGTGATGTGGCCTAGAGGCCCTTTCTTTCTGATCTGCATTCTATTCATCCTCAAGACCATATAGTAAGGGAATTGGTTCTTATTTTTTTCACTAAAAATGAAACAAAAATGTTCAGATAAGAGTTGAGAGAAAAAAGCCTCATTAAATTATTTTAACATTTATTGAGTACTTCCTTGTTAAATTGTCACATGAATTCCTGGAACAACCAGGATAAATAAACTCATTCTTGATTGGCAAGCTGGATCTCAGAACCTCCTGTCCCGTATAAGCGGGGCCACGGCCAAGCTGCTGTGTTTTCTCTTAGCTGAGAGGTCAAAGAAATTAGTTCCTCCCACCCCCATTGAATGGGGCAACTAGTGGGTGCAGAGCCCACTACAGGCTTTAGAACAGACTTTGATATTTTGAATAACACCATAGACAGTCTTTTCATCTGGGACTCCAGAAACCTGGATTCCAGTTCTGGCCCTAATACCTTCTAGTAAGCATTTTAGGCAAGTGCTTTCACCTTACTGGCTTTTGTTTTTTGATCTGGAAAGTGAGGAGTTGAACTGGTTGAATTAAAGGCCACTTTTCTTTCAGATTCCATCATTCAGTAATTATGGGCTGGGCACGGTGGCTCATGCCTGTAATCCCAGCACTTTGGGAGGCCGAGGTGGGCAGATTGCCTGAGCTCAGGAGTTTGCGACCAGCCTGGGCAACAAGGTGGAAACCCTGTCTCTACTAAAACACAAGAAATTAGCCGGGTGTGGCAGTGTGTACTTGGAATCCCAGCTATTCGGGAGGCTGAGGCAGGAGAATTGCTTGAACCCGGGAGGCAGAGGTTGCAGTGAGCCGAGATCACGCCACTGCATTCCAGCCTGGGCAACAGAGTGAGACTGCATCTCAAAAAACAACAACAACAAAGAAAACACGGTAATTAGAATCAAGGTTAGGGACATGTAGCCCAGGGTATGGTAGGGTATGAGCAAATTCCTATCAGACAGCAATTCCAGAATACTAGTTTCAAGTGTGTAAGTTTTTGGAGGTGTTCTAAATTTCAATTTTGATTGTGACTGTATGCTCTTGAATGAGGCCACTTGTTTATGACTCCATCTGCCTCACTTGTAAGAGGAGACAGTATCAGTTGCAATCAATGAACCTAGCCAAAAAGGCTAACTATAAATATTTGCTGAATGCTTCAACATTCTTAGGGGAAATAGATAAAGTTTTAATGATGTACTTTCCCACTGTACTTGCAGCCAAGTTGAATTTTGTCATATTCTTCCTAGTGTTAACATTTAAAAGATGTAAACATTTTCATCATAGTATCTAAATATAGAACTCATTTTCTTTGTTTCCCACAATTAAATATAATCATCAGAAAGGAAAATAGATGATTAACAGAAATGTAAATGGTAAGTTATTTAGTCCCCTCTAACCAAAACCAATCTGAATCCTCTATCTTGAGAAGCCAGTCCATCACTAATGGGTCAGTTACCTTGATGGACTCAGTGTTAGGACTTGCTGTGAGATCAGGACTTTCTATAAGATTTCTGTGTTCTTTGTGACTCTATATGTACACTGCTGGGATTATTTGATGGGCTTTGTGGAGAGTCAAGGCCAGGATGAAATCAGATGGGGACATTATTATGACAATGTTTATTGTCTGTGACTTTGCTGGTATACTTGTTTCCTGCAACATTATTGATCTTTAGCTGATTGGTGATAATTATCTATAGTAGATCCATTCCTGATTTTTACAATTGACTCTCTGAGGTGGCAGTTCCCAACCTTTTTTGGCACCAGGGACCAATTTCATGGAAGACAGTTTTTCCATGTGACAGGGTAGTAGGGAGGATGGTTTCAGGATGAAACGGTTCCACCTCAGATCATCAGGCATTAGATTCTCACAAGAAGCATGCAGCCTAGATCCCTCGCATGCGCAGTTCACAGTAGGGATGGCGCTCCCATGAGAATCTAATTCCCTGCTGATCTGACGGGAGGCGGAGCTCAAGTGGTAATGCTCATTAGCCCACCGCTCATCTCCTGTTGTGTGGTCCAGTTCCTAACAGGCCACAAACTTGGCCTGGTGTTTGGGAACCCCTGTTCTAAGGCACCATATCATGAAGGAAAGTAAGACGTCTGCATGCTGTAGGGAAAAATGTAGATGATTCCTTAGCTTTGTAATAAGCAAAACTAAATACTAATTAGGATTTATATTCTAAAGAATGGAGTGAGAAAATAGATGTAATAGTACTGTAATTTTTGTCTTTAAAAATTACTACTCTAAATGAAAACATATGACTTTGAACCATTATTTTTCTTTTTCTTTTTCTTTTTTTTTTTAAACGGAGTCTTACTCTGTCGCCCAGGCTGGAGTACAGTGGCATGATCTTGGCTCCCTGCAGCCTCTGCCTCCCAGTTTCAAGTGATTCTCCTGCCTCAGCCTCCTGAGTAGCTGGGATTACAGGCATCCACCACCGTGCTCGACTAATTTTTGTATTTTTGGTAGAGACAGGGTTTCACCATGTTGGCCAGGCTGGTGTTGAACTCCTGACCTCAGGTGATCCACCTGCATTGGCCTCCCAAAGTGCTGGGATTACAGGCATGAGCAACCACACCTGGCTGAACCATTATTTTTTAAAAAAGGAATCTAAGCTGTTTATTTAAAAACTAAAGCCGGAAGTCTACATTCCATTGTCTACCCCTTTCATGACTTTCTAGCCATTAGCTTCAACTCCTAAATATCCTTACCCTAGATCAAACCAAATGTTTACATTTTCTATGCTTAACCCAGGTAACAGAGACCTGCTGGAACATTATTCAACTCTGTGTATTGGGGCCACCACAAATTCAAGATCTCATTCACTTAAAAAAAAAAAAATTAACACTCTAGGCACCATGCAAGGGAAAGGGTATAAACATGCAAGGGAAGGGAATAGAGGTTGCAATTAACTGAATGTTTGTATCCCCCCCAAATTCATATATTGAAATTCTAACCTTCAAGGTAATGATATTAAGAGGCAGGGCTTTGGGGAGGTGATTAGGTCAGGAGGATGGAGTGCTCATGAATGGGATTAGTGCCCTTAGAGACCTTAGAGAGATCCCTCACCCCTCTGCCCTGTGAGGTTACAGTGAGAAGACAGCTGTCTGTGAACCAGGAAGTGAGTCCTCAGACAACAGATTGGCTGGAGGTTTGATGTTGGACTTGTCAACCTCCAGAACTGCAAAAAATTTCTGTTACTTATTTCTATTATTTATGAGCACCCACTTGATGACAGTTTGTGATAGCAGCCCAAACGGACTAAGACAGAGATAAGGAACAAGGGAAAGCAAATCAAGTGATTCTGTGTAGAGTGTGTCTTTCATCTTCAACTCCTAAGTCTGGCATAGTGTTTCACATTTAGTAAGTGACCAGTCAGGAAGTCAATAAAAAAAATTGATTCAATAATAAAAAAGAAAAAGTAAATATTTATTCAGTATGCATTATGTACCAGGCTTTATTTTAGGTTCTGAATATTTATCAGTGAAGGAGGCAGACAAGGAAGACTTAGCTCTCTTATAACTTAAATATTCTAGCAAAGAGAGATGGGCAGTAAAGAAGTCTGAAAGAAGAAATAAACATAATACAATTCCAGATAATAAGAAGTAACATGAAATAAATAGAAGAAAATGGAAATTGGGGACATTTTAAACAGGTCACTTTGTGGAGATGGCACTTGTGCTAAGACCAGGCAGGAGGCATCTACAAGTATTGTGAAGAACAATCTGTGCAGAGGAAATAGCAAGTACAGAGTCCTGGAGGTGGGGAGACTGGTGTGTTCAGTGAAAAGGAGGCAGTGTGACTGGAGCATGAGGGAGGAGGATGAGAGATGAAGATGTGGTCGGAGAGGAAGGAGGCATAAGATTATGCTGGGTCGTTAGGCCATTGTAAAGTGTTTGGCTTCTTACTGTGCCAAGAATAAGCATTCCGGGTTTTAAGCAGTCCAAGTGAGAAATGATGTGGACCTAAATCTAGGGTTTCAAACATTTTGTTCCACAATCCACAGGAGGAAACATATTTTGTGTGGTGACTCCACACATAAACACAGATACATAAGCAAAAATTTAATGAGACAATACCCTTACCGTGAATGATGCCCTCTGAATTTTTCTGTTCTCTTTCACTGTAAAAGAAGAAATGCTGGTTGTCACCCACAAAACTGATTTGATAACTCAGCAATGAGTGGCAATTTACAGTTTGTAAAACATTGGTTCAAACTGAAGTGGTGACAGTGGAGATGAAGAGAAATGGATGGATTCAGGATATATTTTACAGGTAGAGTTGACAGTAGTTGTGGATGGACTGCTTACAGGAAAGTGAGGGAAAAGCCTCGATAAATGATGATTTTGTATGATTTTGGCTTGAACAAATGGGAGAATGGTGGTCCTAAGATAGGGAAAACTAAAGAAGAAGCAGGTTTGAAGGAGAGATGGAGGAGAAATCAAGAAATCTTTTCTAAACACTTTTTAAAAATCTGATTATATATGTTATTCATACAGATTTGTAATATTAATTGCTCAAATTACAAGCCAACTATAAAAAAATCTTTTTATATAGACTCTTAAATATATCTTAAATGTTATTTGTATTTTCATCAAAGAGATACAACTTGCCTACTGAAATAAAAGAGAAAGAAATGTGATCCGTGGTCTTGCCACACAAATATGACAATGCTTAGTTGTTTAATGTCTTCTTAATGTAACCTTTTCTATGCATAATTCTTTAATCACTACCTAAGCATTTATAAAGGTAATTCATTAGGACTGGGATCATATAAACACTGTCCTAGTCTGTTTGTTTGGACTTCTATAACAAAATACCCTCTACTGAGTAGTTTATAAACCACAGAAATTTACTTATCCAGTTCTGGAGGTTGGGAAGTCCAAGATTAGGGCCTGGCAGATTCACTGTCTGGTAAAGACCTGCTTCCAGGTTTCACATCCTGGTTTATTGAAGATGTCTTCTTATTGCATCCTCATATGGCAGAAGGGTTGAATGAGCCTCCTTGGGCCCATTTTATAAGAGCAGTAATCTTATTCATGAGGTCTTCTCTCTCATCACTTCCCAAAGGCCCTATTTCTTAATCCCATCCTACCAACCTTGTGGGGTAGGATTTCAACATATGAATTTTTGTTGGGGACACTGACATTCAGACCATAGCAAGCAGTTTAGAGATGATCAGTGAATCTGGAGACAGTGACATTCATAATCATTGATGCTTAATAGGTAGCTTAATTTTTTAAATAATAAAGTGGTTTTAATGGGGAACCAAATAATTTAATGTTTTTCAAACTTTAAAAATCCATGCAAATTATAACATCAAAATTTTCAACCAGTTTTGGATATGTGCCCATACTTGTACATATGAACACCATACACACTCCTTCAACATCCATCCTTATCCCCACTGAGAATCATGAATACATTTTTTTTTCATTTTTCAAATATATAAAAAATGATGAAATATGCCTGTCCAAACTACATGTCCCCTTTCTGGTCCCTTTCATGCCTCTTCTGATTCATCTTTTTACAACCTACTCCATGATCTCATTCCTTGATGACCAGTGATTTCATCAAGCCCAGTTGGCCTTTACCTTTACATACAGCAAAGCTTATTTCACAGTTCTGAGAAGACTGTTAGAGACTGTGTCTGTACTAATCTGAAATCCACATAAACAGTTTCTTTTTATATTTCAATGCTTATTGGGCACTTTGTATGAAGTATTGTTGTAGGTTCTATGTAAACAAATATGAGGAAGAACATGAGGCCTGCCCTCAAGGAGTTTATAATCTAGACTTGTTGCCAAGCAACTTTAAAAAGATAACCTTTTTATTTTAGAGCAGTTTTAAAGTTACAGAAAAACTGTGAAGCTAGTACAGAGTGCCAGGATACCCCATATACCCTCAGTTTCTCCTTTGGTTAACATCTTACGTTTGTTTGGTGTATAACATTATAGTCAGTTTAAATCATACAACTTACAGAATTTTGAATTCTGACCTTTTCACTTTACAATGTATCATAAGCATTGTTTCCATTTAAAATGAATATTAATACTGGCCAGATACTCTAGATATTACCTTTGCCAGCCACCTCATTTTTCAGATAAGGAAACTGAAGCACAGAGAGCTCTTAAGTGTTTTGGTTAAAATCAGAATATGGAATAAAACTGTACTTGCAGGCAGCTGTCCCAGGTCCCTGAATGTCACATGCTGCTGCTTCTCATTTACCAGGGAGAAGATGTGAGGATGTAGGGACTGCTACCTCTCCACTCAACCAACCAATATTTACTGGGTACACACTGAAGATCAGCGATTGTGCTGGTGGTGGGGAAACAACACAGAGCCTGGCCAGTCCCTCTCCTCAAGGAGCTTACATTGTAAATGTCTGGGAGTTGAGATCACAGAATAAAAGGACATTGAGTTACCGTTTTACTTTGGTGAGGTGTCAAGGATAGAGTGTACTGGGGAATGGGAGCGGAATAATTTCAGAGGGTTGGAGTGGTGGGCTGAATAATGGCCCAAAGATGTCCATGTCCTAATCCCTGGAATCCGTGGATATGTTATTTTACATGGCAAAAAGGACCTTGAAGATGTGATTAAGGATCTTCTTGATCTTGGACTATCGAGGCTGGCCCAGTGTAATCACAAGAGTCCTTATAAGGGAAAGAGGGAGGCAGGAGAGTCAGAAGAGATGTGACTGGAGATGCAGCTGGCAGTGTGATGGGATTGTTGGCTGGAGGCCAGGCCAGGGAACAAGAAATGTGGGCAGCCTCTACAACCTGGGAAAGGCAAGACACATATTCTCTGTGAGAGCTTCGAGAAGGAATGCAGCCCTGCCAATGCTTTGATTTTGGTCTGTAAGACCTATTCTGGACCTCAGACCTCCAGAATGATGAGAGAACAAATTTGTGTTGTTTGAAGCCACTAAATTTGTGGTAATTTGTTACAGCAGAAATAGGAAACTAGTGAGCTGGCTCTGTAGAGACTAGTTTTTATGAAAAGAAAGACATGCTATTTAGATATTGTAGTACAGAATGTTAGATTTAAAGGTTCATCTCTGCTCTAATCCAATAGCTTCATTTTTTTAGTTGAAATTAATGATGAAAAAAGTATCTGCCAAACTTTTTCTTATTTAAACTGATTAGATTACTTTTGTTTTGAAACTATATATGTAGCAGCATGATTCATGATAGCCCCAAACTGGAAACAGCCCAAATATCATCAATAATAGAGTAGAAAAAGAAATTGTTATATATTTCTTCAATATTACACAGCAACGAGAATGTATGAACTACAGTTACATGCAGTAATGTTGAAGAATCGCTTGAACTCATGTTGTTGCTGGAAAGAAACTGGATACAAAAGAGTTAATACCCTATGATTCCATTTACATAAAGTTCAAAAATAGGCAAAACTAATCTACGATGTTAAAAGTTACCTTGGACAGGGGTGGGACTGAGTAAGGACTGGGAGAGGGCAGAACGGAGACCTTTGGGACACTGGCAATGTTGTATTTCTTGGTCTGTGCTGGATATATGGGTGAGTTCACTTTGTGAAGATTCATATTAATTGTAGAAACTTGTGCATGTTATATGGTAATAAAAAAGGTGGCTTAAAATAAAACTGTATGAATGTGTTTGATCCAAATGGTGGTTCTAACAATAGCTTGACCTAAAGAATATGAACTTTTAGAAGGAAAGCAATGAGCAGAATCCCCTGCTGGGTCCTTCTTGGATCCATTGCCCAAAAGGAGAGCCAACAATCCTCCGTGACTTTAGAATATTGAATATACAATTTTGTCCGAAAATCCATTTGAAACACTTGCTTTATGTGTCAACTTATTAACCTCTCTGCCTCTGGGACACATTATTTTTCAAGCTGGTGTTTAAAAATATTATTTAATTGTGGGTAAGTAATCTAGGTTGGAAAGGAAGTCTTTCCAAGTTAAGGATAAATAACAGTTGCCTAGTGATGTTTCTGTGGAAGAACAAGGCTTTCTGGTGTATTTGGAATTGTCTCTACTAAGGGCACTCTTTATTTTAAGCAGGCTTCAAGTGGAAAGCTAAGCACAAAGCCTAACTAATGAGACCCTTCACACCAACTATTGTGGCAGGATAATTTGTACAAGGCGGATGAATTCATTTATAGAATGCTGAACAATTTATATATTAAAAAGTGTCCAGATTAAGTGATTTATATAATATGTATTTAAATAAAAATATTCAACAGTTTCAATGAAAAAATAGAATTTTCTGTGACAAATATGTTTTATAAGCTGTGCAGTCCTCACATCATTTTTGATTTCCTGAAAGTAAAAATGTGTAGATAATAGTCGAATAACTTGGAGAAATTCTTGCTCTTCAGCAAACATTAAGGAGAACTTCAATTAAATTTAAGTAAGTCCTCTACCCTTCCAGGCTTGTGCTCTTTGTTTACTGTGTTTTTGAGGCCACAAGCATGTGAGCACTACAAACATTAACTTATCTTTGCTAAGAAGGATAAGGGCCAACACAGTACTTAGAATTCCCAAAGTACTTATATCAACCAGATTATTTCCGCACAAGGTTCCTTATCACATATAATTCTGACCTCTAGTTTTTCTTTAAGCTTACCTAAGGCTGAAAAAGTTTTGAAGGATTCTTAAAAAGTTTTTTTACAACTTTAAGGGAGCTCAAATTATGAAGTTGGATATTAACTTGACACAGTTTGATTTTTGGCAACTTATTTCCTACCAAACAAAATGGATTAAAGTTAGTGCTCAGCTCTGGTAGAGAATATTAAAAACAGCAACAGTGATAACAAACAACAGAAACACCCTGAAAACATAAATAAAAGGAAAATAATATGTAAACACTGCAGTGCTATCTGAGTAGCTAGTCAAGAGAAAATATGAATGCTCTTTAGGTCAAAGCTGACAGGATTTTTATATCAACTTAATTAAAGTAATAAAAAAGAATAATTTTATATGCTACTTTATCCATACTAGTACTTAGGTTACAAAATTGGTTGGGAGAAATTTTGGGACAATGATATATTAAAGAACAAATGAACAGAAAAGGAACATGTCGTGTACTACATACAATTTTTAAAATTTAGTTTTAAAATAGTTTCTTGTTTATGAAGTCTTAGACTGCTTATTAAAATCAGTACTTATTTACTAAAATAATACTTAAAATACTTATTTACAACTGTAATGTAAGAGTTTTTAAAATAAGATTGCCTCCTTTCTTCTCTTCTTACTTGTCCTTTCTCTCCATCAGTGATTAAGGTGCAGTGACAGACTTGCAGTGCTTCTCAATGTGCGTTGAGGATTTTATTCAGTGTAGGTTCTCATTCAGTAGGTCTGTGGTTGATCCTGGAAATCTGTGTTTCTAATACACGGCCAGGGGATGCCAATGCTGTAGGACCTTGGACTAGGATTTGAATAGCAAGGATTGGAAATAAGATGTATTAGTCCATTCTCAAACTGCTGTAAAGAACTACCTGAGACCAAGTAATTTATGAAGAAAAGAGGTTTGATTGACTCACAGTTCCACAGGCTGTACAGGAAGCATGGCTAGGAGGCCTCAGGTGACTTACAATCATGGCGGAAGGCAAAGGGGAAGCTGGCACATCTTACCATGGAGGATCAGGAGAGAGAGAGAGTGAGGGGCGAACTGCCACACCCTTTTTTTTTTTAAAATTATACTTTAAGTTCTGGGGTACATGTGCACAACGTGCAGGTTTGTTACATAGGTATACATGTGCCATGTTGCTTTGCTGCACCCATCAACTTGTCATTTACATTAGGTATTTCTCTCAATGCTATCCCTCCCCCAGCCCCCCACCCCTGACAGGCCCCAATGTGTGATGTTCCCCTCCCTGTGTCCATGTGTTCTCATTGTTCAGCTCCCTCTTATGAGTGAGAACATGTGGTGGTTGGTTTTCTGTCCTGTGATAATTTGCTGAGAATGGTGGTTTCCAGCTTCATCCATGTCCCTGCAAAGGACATGAACTCATCGTTTTTTTAGGCTGCATAGTATTCCATGGTGTATATGTGCCACATTTTCTTAATCCAGTCTATTGTTGATGGACATTTGGGTTGGTTCCAAGTCTTTGCTATTGTGAATAGTGCCGCAATAAACATACGTGTGCATGTGTCTTTATAGCAGCATGATTTATAATCCTTTGGATATATACCCAGTAATGGGATTGCTGGGTCAAATGGCATTTCTAGTTCTAGATCCTTGAGGAATGACCACACTGTCTTCCACAATGGTTGAACTAATTTACACTCCCACCAATGTGTAAAAGTGTTCCTATTTCTCCACATCCTCTCCAGCACCTGTTGTTTCCTGACTTTTTAATGATCTCCATTCTAACTGGCATGAGATGATATCTCATTGTGGTTTTGATTTGCATTTCTCTAATGACCAGTGATGATGAGCATTTTTTCATATGTCTGTTGGCTGCACAAATGTCTTCTTTTGAGAAGTGTCTGTTCCTATCTTTTGCCCACTTTTTGATGGGGTTGTTTGATCTTTTCTTGTAAATTTGTTTGAGTT
Source organism: Gorilla gorilla gorilla (assembly GCF_029281585.2). Classification (NCBI taxonomy): domain Eukaryota; kingdom Metazoa; phylum Chordata; class Mammalia; order Primates; family Hominidae; genus Gorilla; species Gorilla gorilla. Next base: position 144,699,913 of record NC_073224.2, on the reverse strand, counting down.
CTTTGTAGATTCTGGATATTAGCCCTTTGTCAGATGGGTAGATTGCAAAAATTTTCTCCCATTCTGTAGGTTGTCTGTTCACTCTGCTGATAGTTTTTTTTTGCTGTGCAAAAGCTCTTTAGTTTAATTAGATCCCATTTGTCTCTTTTGGCTTTTGTTGCCATTGCTTTTAGTGTTTTAGTCATGAAGTCTTTGCCCATGCCTATGTCCTGAATGGTATTGCCTAGGTTTTCTTCTAGGGTTTTTATGATTTTGGGTCTTATATTTAAGTCTTTAATACATCTTGAATTAATTTTTGTATAAGGTGTAAGGAAGGGATCCACTTTCAGCTTTCTACATGTGGCTAGCCAGTTTTCCCAGCACCGTTTATAAAATAGGGAATCCTTTCCCCATTGCTTGTTTTTGTCAGGTTTGTCAAAGATCAGATGATTTTAGATGTGTGGTGTTATTTCTGAGGCCTTTGTTCTGTTCCACTGGTCTATATCTCTGTTTTGGTACCAGTACCATGCTGTTTTGGTTACTGTAGCCTTGTAGTATAGTTTGAAGTCAGGTAGCATGATGCCTCCAGCTTTGTTCTTTTGGTTTAGGATTGTCTTGGCTATGCAGGCTCTTTTTTGGTTCCATATAAACTTTAAAGTAGTTTTTTCCAGTTCTGTGAAGAAAGTCAGTGGTAGCTTGATGGGGATAGCTTTGAATCTATAAACTACTTTGGGTAGTACGGCATTTTCACAATATTGATTCTTCCTATCCGTGAGCATGGAATGTTCTTCCATTTGTTTGTGTCCTCTTTTATTTCGCTGAGTAGTGGTTTGTAGTTCTCCTTGAAGAGGTCCTTCACATCCCTTGTAAGTTGGATTCCTAGGTATTTTATTCTCTTTGTAGCAATTGTGAATGGAGTTCCCTCATGATTTGGCTCTCTGTTTGTCTGTTATTGGTGTATAGGGATGCTTGTGATTTTTGCACATTGATTTTGTATCCTGAGACTTTGATGAAGTTGCTTATCAGCTTAAGGAGATTTTGGGCTGGGACGATGGGGTTTTCTAAATATACAATCATGTCATCTGCAAATAGGGACAATTTGACTTCCTCTTTTCCTAATTGAATACGCTTTATTTCTTTCTCTTGCCTGATTGCCCTGGCCAGAACTTCCAATACTATGTTGCATAGGAGTGGTGAGAGAGGGCATCCCTGTCTTGTGCCAGTTTTCAAAGGGAATGCGTCCAGTTTTTGCCCATTCAGTATGACATTGGCTGTGGGTTTGTCATAAATAGCTCTTATTATTTTGAGATACATTCCATCAATACTTAGGTTATTGAGAGTTTTTAGCATGAAGCGCTGCTGAATTTTGTCAAAGGCCTTTTCTGCATCTATTGAGATAATCATGTGGTTTTTGTCTTTGGTTCTGTTTATGTGATGGATTACGTTTATTGATTTGCATATGTAGAACCAGCCTTGCATCCCAGGGATGAAGCTGACTTGATTGTGGTGGATAAGCTTTTTGATGTGCTGCTGGATTTGGTTTGCCAGTATTTTATTGAGGATTTTCACATCGATGTTCATTAGGGATATTGGCCTAAAATTCTCTTTTTTTGTTGTGTCTCTGCCAGGATTTGGTATCAGGATGATGCTGGCCTCATAAAATGAGTTAGAGAGGATTCCCTCTTTTTCTGTTGATTGGAATAGTTTCAGAAGGAATGGTATCAGCTACTCTTTGTACCTCTGGTAGAATTTGGCTGTGAATCTTTCTGGTCCTGGACTTTTTTTGGTTGGTAGGCTATTAATTATTGCCTTAATTTCAGAACCTGTTATTGGTGTATTCAGAGATTCGACTTCTTCCTAGTTTAGTCTTGGGAGGGTGTATGTGTCCAGGAATTTATCCATTTCTTCTAGATTTTCTAGTTTATTTGCATAGAGGTGTTTATAGTATTCTGTGATGGTAGTTTGTATTTCTGTGGGATCAGTAGTGATATCCCCTTTATCATTTTTTATTGCATCTATTGGATTCTTCTCTCTTTTCTTCTTTATTAGTCTTGCTAGCAGTCTATCAATTTTGTTGATCTTTTCAGACAACCAGCTCCTGGATTCATTGATTTTTTGAAGGGTTTTTTGTGTCTCTATCTCCTTCAGTTCTTCTCTGATCTTAATTATTTCTTGCCTTCTGCTAGCTTTTGAATGTGTTTGTTCTTGCTTTTCTAGTTCTTTTAATTGTGATGTTAGGGTGTCAATTTTAGATCTTTCCTGCTTTCTCTTGTGGGCATTTAGTGCTATAAATTTCCCTCTACACCCTGCTTTAAATGTGTCCCAGAGATTCTGGTATGTTGTGTCTTTGTTCTCATTGGTTTCAAAGAACATCTTTATTTCTGTCTTCATTTTGTTATGTACCCAGTAGTCATTCAGGAGCAGGTTGTTCAGTTTGCATGTAGTTGAGCAGTTTTGAGTGAGTTTCCTAATCCTGAGTTCTAGTTTGATTGCACTGTGGTCTGAGAGACAGTTTGTTATAATTTCTGTTCTTTTACATTTGCTGAGGAGTGCTTTACTTCCAACTGTGTGGTCAATTTTGGAATAGTGCGATGTGGTGCTGAGAAGAATGTATATTCTGTTGATTTGGGGTGGAGAGTTCTGTAGATGTCTATTAGGTCTGCTTGGTGTAGAGCTGAGTTCAGTTCCTGGATATCCTTGTTAACTTTCTGTCTCATTGATGTGTCTAATGTTGACAGTGGGGTGTTAAAAGTCTCCCGTTATTATTGTGTGGGAGTCTTAAGTCTCTTTGTAGGTCTCTAAGGACTTGCTTTATGAATCTGGGTGCTCCTGTATTGGGTGCATATATATTTAGGATAGTTAGCTCTTCTTGTTGAATTGATTCCTTTACCATTATGTAATGTCCTTCTTTGTCTCTTTTGATCTTTATTGGTTTAAAGTCTATTTTATCAGAGACTAGGATTGCAACCCCTGCTTTTTTTTGCTTTCCATTTGCTTGGTAGATCTTCCTCCATTTCTTTATTTTGAGTGTAGGTGTGTCTTTGCATGTGAGATGGGTTTCCTGAATACAGCACACTGATGGGACTTGACTCTTTATCCAATTTGCCAGTCTGTGTCTTTTAATTGGGTCATTTAGCACATGTACATTTAAGGTTAATATTGTTATGTATGAATTTGATCCTGCCATTATGATGTTAGCTGGTTATTTTGCCCGCTAATTAATACAGTTTCTTCATAGCATTGATGGTCTTTACAATTTGGCATATTTTTGCAGTGGCTGTTACTGGTTGTTCCTTTCCATGTTTAGTGCTTCCTTCAGGAGCTCTTGTAAGGCAGGCCTGGTGGTGACAGAATCTCTCAGCATTTGCTTGTCTGTAAAGGATTTTATTTCTCCTTCACTTATGAAGCTTAGTTTAGCTGGATATGAAATTCTGGGTTGAATATTCTTTTCTTTAAGAATATTGAATATTGACCCCCACTCTGTTCTGGCTTGTAGGGTTTCTGCTGAGAAATCTGCTGTTAATCTGATGGGCTTCCCTTTGTGGGTAACCTGACCTTTCTCTCTGGCTGCCCTTAACATTTTTTCCTTCATTTCCACCTCGGTGAATCTGATGATTATGTGTCTTGGGGTTGCTCTTCTCAAGGAATATCTTTGTGGTGTTCTCTGTATTTCCTGAATTTGAATGTTGGCCTGCCTTGCTAGTTTGGGAAAGTTCTCCCGGATAATATCCCGAAGAGTGTTTTCTAACTTGGTTCCATTCTCCCCATCACTTTCAGGTATACCAGTCAAACGTAGACTTGTCTTTTCACACAGTCCCATATTTCTTGGAGACTTTGTTCGTTTATTTTCACTCTTTTTTCTCTAGTCTTATCTTCTTGCTTTATTTCATTAATTTGATCTTCAATCACTGATATCCTTTCTTCCGCTTGATCAAATCAGCTATTGAAGCTTGTGTATGCTTCATGAACTTCTCGTGTTGTGTTTTTCAGCTCCATCAGGTCATTTATGTTCTTCTCTACACTGGTTATTCTAGTTAGCCATTCCTCTAATCTTTTTTTCAAGGTTTTTATCTTCCTTGCAATGGCTTAGAACATGCTCCTTTAGCTCGGAGAAGTTTGTTATTACCCACCTTCTGAAGCCTACTTCTTTCACCTCATCAAACTCATTCTCCCTCCAGCTTTGTTCCCTTGCTGGCGAGGAGTTGTGATTCTTTGGAGGAGAACAGGCATTCTGGTTTTTGGAATTTTCAGCCTTTCTGCTCTGGTTTCTCCCCATCTTTGTGGTTTTATCTACCTTTGGTCTTTGATGTTGGTGACCTATGGATGGGGTTTTGGTGTGGATGTCCTTTTTGTTGATGCTGATGCTTCTTCTGTTTGTTAGTTTTCCTTCTAACAGTCAGGCCCCTCAGCTGCAGGTCTGTTGGAGTTTGCTGGAGGTCCACTCCAGACCCTGTTTGCCTGGGTATCACCAGCGGAGGCTGCAGAACAGCAAATATTGCAGAATGGCAAATGTTGCTGCCTGATCCTTCCTCTGGAAGCTTCATCTCAGAGGGGCACCTGCCAGATGCCAGCCAGAGCTCTATTGTATGAGGTGTCTGTCGGCCCCTACTGGGAGGTGTCTCCCAGTAAGGCTACCCCAGGGTCAGGGACCCACTTGAGGAGGCAGTCTGTCTGTTATTAGAGCTTGAACACCATGCTGGGAGAACCACTGCTGTCTTCAGCGCTGTCAGTCAGGGACATTTAAGTCTGGAGAAGCTGTGCCCACCACTGCCCCTTCCCCCAGGTGCTCTGTCCCAGGGGGATGGGGGTTTTATCTATAAGTCCCTGAGTGGGGCAGCTGCCTTTTGTTCAGATATGCCCTGCCTACAGAGGTGGAACCTAAAGAGGCAGTCTGCCTTGCTGAACTGTGGTGGGCTCCACCCAGTTCGAGCTTCCTGGCAGCTCTGTTTACACTGTGAGCATAAAAACTGCCTACTCACACCTCAGCAATGGCAGACGCCCCTCCCCCTGCCAAGCTCCAGCATCCCAGGTCAATCTCAGACTGCTGCACTAGCAGCGAGAATTTCAAGCCAATGAACTTTGCTTGCTGGGCTCGGTGGGCATGGGGCCCACGGAGCCAGGCACTGGAGGGAATCTTCTGGTCTGCTGGTTGCGAAGACTGTGGGAAAAGTGCTGTATTTGGGCAGGAGTGTACTGTTCCTCCCGCTACAGTGTCTCTCACAGCTTCCCTTGGCTAGGTAAGGGAAATCCCCTGACACCTTGCGCTTCCCGGGTGAGGCGGCGCCCCGCCCTTCTTCGGCTTGCCCTCTGTGGGTTGCACCCACTGTCCAACCAGTCTCAGTGAGATGAACCAGGTACCTCAGTTGGAAATGCAGAAATCACCCATCTTCTGTGTCAGTCTCACTGGGAGCTGCAGACCAGAGCTGTTCCTGTTCGGCTATCTTGGAAGAGTCCTCCTGCCACAGACTTTTAAACCATCAGATATTGTGAGAAGTTACTATCATGAGAACGGCATGGGGGAAATCTGCCCCTGTGATCCAATTACCTCCCACCAGGTGCCTCCCCTGACACATGGGGATTACAATTCCACATGAGATTTGGGTGGGGACATAGAGCCAAACCATATCAGAAGAGTTCCTCCTCAAAGAGTTCATAGTCTACTTGCAGCCACTTCCACTCTCCACTTGAATTCAAAAAGTTTCAGTTGATTTTTCGATGACATGTACAACCAGATGCCAAGCTGGAGTGTCTCCCTTCTTTTAAGATCTAGACAGAATTGGATAGAAACACAACCCTAGTTTGATAGCCTGTAAAAATCCAGACTTTCCCACAGTTTATTGAAAGAACCCAGAGGTAAAACTTGGTCCTTCTCTAATTTTCACAGAAAACCACCTGCACAGAGATGCTGTCTATATCTATTTGTAGACTTACTGTTGTAGACGAAGATAAAGGAAGAGATGATGTAAACAGGGCAAACCCCTCTGAAAGGAACTGTGGGCTCTTGCTTCCACAGATTAGCTCAGTATCTTGATCTTCTCACTGTCTGCAGTGCTGTATCCATCCTGCAGTACACACTGTAATTGCCATCCATAAGCTCGGGCTTCCCAAATGTGTGCAAGAGAGCAGCACCTGAGCTACATCTAATCAGATCCCTATTTGAACTCTCTTTTAAAACAAGTAAGGCAAAATCTTCTTTCTGTCTGGAGAAATCTCTTGTTTAGTGTAAATGTTTCATAGGTAATCATATAAGTAACATTAAAAAACATGCTGAAATGATTAGACAGGATAATAGACAACATAAAGCAATGTTTAATTACTTGGCAAGTACTGGCTGTGTGCCAATGTACAGATCAACTATCAGGTGTGTGTGTGTGACTTCCTCCCATTCTTTACATTACTTAAAGTCACTTAATCACATAAGCAATAATATAAATGTGTTTAGTATTTTACTTATATATAAGACAAAAATTGCCAATGCTCTCTAGCCAAAGACCACCAGGAACATACTTGTTATTGAACAAGTTGGATCTATTACTCTGGCAGTAAGGAAGAAGGCATTCCATGGGGAACATCCTCTTATGCTGGCTGCCACCCACCCTACATTTGCATAACTTAGAAGTTTATTCATATAACCCTTCTGAACAAGAAGCTCAAATTCTATCACCTTTTAAAAGGCAAAAATAAAAAATGGTGAAAGGTGAGTATCTTGCTATATTAGTAAATGAGAAGGAGAGATAAAAGGAGAACCAAGGAGACTGTGGTAAGGAAACTGGAAGTTTTAAAGTAGTGAGTGATCAGTACTTTCAATCTTCCTCAGGTTAAGTAAGATGAAGACTGAGGAGAATCCACTGGATTTGGACTTTGAGTCACTGTTGGGTAGACACATGACTGCAGTGGTTTGAAGAGTGAGTGAGAGGTGAAGTAGAGGCTGCACTTGGCCCTCAGTATCCATACACTATGCATCCATGTATTCAACCAACCTCAGATTGAAAATATTTTAAAAATTGTGCCTATGTTGAACATGTATAGCTTTTTTTCTTTCATTATACCCTAACCAATGCAGTATAACAACTATTTACAGAGCATTTACATTGTATTAGGCATTATAAGTAATCTAGAATGATTTAAAGTATATTGGAGGATGTGCATGGGTTATATGCAAATACTATGCCATTTTATATCAGGAATTTGAGCACCCTTGGGGTTTGGTATCACAGGAAGGTCTTGGAACCAGTCTTCCAGGGATAGGGAGGGACAGCTGTCCTTGTCTTGCAGGAACCTTGGCCATGAAAGGATACTGTGAGGGGATACAGTGTGTGTGTGTGTGTGTGTGTGTGTGTGTGTGTGTGTGTGTGTTGGGGAGGTTTGGGGGAGGGTGGAGGGTGGGGAGTGACGATGTTGCAGGTAGGCTTCCTCAGAAGAAAGTGTGGCTTTGAGGATTTCCAGCCTCACTTTTATTATCTGTCTCTTTAGGAATTTTAAGTTAACCAAGGGACTAGTATATCATGATCAACCATTGAAATGCCAAAATGCTAGTGAATTATTTTAAAAATAAACCCTTCATATCTCAAAACAATTTTAGATTTACAGAAAAGTTGCAGTCAGTACAGACAATTCTAATACAACTTGCACCCAACTTCTCCTCCTATTAACATTAATATGATACATTTGTTATAATGAATCAATATTTATACATTATTATTAACTAAAATCTATACTGTATTCAGATTTTCTTAGTTTTTACCTAATATCCTTTACTTATTACAGGATCCCATCCAGGATACATAACATTTAGTTATGTTTAAAAAAAAAAAAGTAACTGGGAAGCCATTAGGCTGAGAGGGCTCTGGGAAGCCATTAGGCTGAGAGGGATCTGTGTTCTGGGTTTCTACGTAAGCAAACCTTGAAACCCAACTCAAAGTAACTTTACTCATCAGAAACTGCCAACTAGAGACTTAAAGGATACTGTCTCACTTTAACCAGTCAAACATTTTCTTTGTGTTGCTTCTGTGAACACTTCATAAAAGCGTTCCCCTCATATCCCCTCTATGGAGCCCAAACCACATGTGGTTTGGTGCTGCCTGATTCATGAATTGCTGACTGCTCAGATAAACTCTAAAAGTTTCATTTGCCAAAGTTTATCTTTTCATGGTCTCATCTTGACTGTGACAGTTTCTCTGATTTTTCCTGTTTTTGATGACCTTGATAGCTTGGAGGAGTACTGGTCAGGTACTTTGTAGAATGTACCTCAACTGGAATTTGTCTGATGCTTTTCTCACTATGAAACTGGGGTTGTGGGTTTGGGTGAGGAAGACCACAGAAGTAAAGTATCACTTTAATCCCCTCACATCAAGGGTACAGACTGCCGACATTACTTATCGCTGTTGATGTTGACCTTGATCACATGGCCAACATAGTGTTTGTCAGGTTTCTCCACTGTGAAGTTACTCTCCCTTCCCCACTCTCCTTTTGTACCATCCTCACGGATGGAAGTCACCATGTGAAGCCTGTACTCAAGGAGTGGGCAATTGTACTCCACCTCCTTGAGGGTGAGGTTCTACATAAATTATTTGGAATTTTTATGCATCAGAGTTTTGTCTTGTCTCCCCAGGATAAATGGATTTTTAATCCTTAAAAAGACTGAATGACGGCCGGGTATGGTGGCTCACGCCTGTAACCCCAGCACTTTGGGAGGCTGAGGTGGGCGGATCATGAGGTCAGGAGATTGAGACCATCCTGGTGAACACAGTGAAACCCCATCTCTACTAACAATACAAAATGTTAGCTGGGCATGGTGGCGCGCACCTGTAGTCCCAGCTACTTGGGAGGCTGAGGCAGGAGAATTGCTTGAGCCCGGGAGGCGGAGGTTGCAGTGAGCCAAGATCACACCACTGCACTCCAGCCTGGGTGACAGAGTGAGACTCCATCTCAAAGAAAAAAAAAAGACTGAATGACTTCATGACTTGCTTACTAAGATTAAACTCATAGGATAAATTTTATCCAGGAAGCTAGCTATTTGGTTCATTTTTTTCAATACAGATTAACATGCTGATGGTAGCAGAAGTTGAGAGCAGTGAAGAAGAGCCTCACGAAAATAATATTCAGTGTGTCTTATTCACATATTTCTTTGCACAGTCATTAACATTTCCACAGGCCAAGTAAAAAGTCATATAGTGGAAACTACTTGTAACTGAGTGATTTGAATAACACAACGCTGAAGTACTGGATCAACATTTTTTTAAAATTTTTTTAATATTTATTTTTTGAAACAGGGTCTTGCTCTGTCAGCCAAGCTGGAGTGCAGTGGTATGATTACAGTTCACTGTAGTCTCGACCTTCTGGGCTCAAGTCATTCTCGCACCTCAGCCTCTTGAATAGCTGGGACCACAGGTATATGTGTATTTTTAATTTTTTTTTTTTTGTAGAGACAAGGTCTTGCTATGTTGCTCAGGCTGGTCTTGAACTCCTGGGCTCAAGTGATCCTCCTGCATCAGCCTCCCAAAATGCTGGGATTATAGGCATGAGCCACTGCACCTGGCCTAATTGTCACTTTTATTTTCTGACTTCTGAGTAGGTAGCATAGTGTAAAAAATTAGAGAGTTTCTTGTCTGTATAATTAGCATTGGGAATGGAAGAGAAACCGCAGAAGAAAGCAAACTGGTTGTGCTGGTCAGCCATAGTTCACCTAAGTTCTACCACTTACTAGTTGTGTGACCTAGGGAAAATTACTTGACCTCTGTAAGCCTCAATGTTCTCACCCATAAATTGAGAAAAGTAATAATACCTACATAACATAATTTTGGGGGACTAAATGAGATAATATACTTTTAAGTGTATTTGTAAACTCTAAAGTTGCACTGGTTGCTCAAGCTGACACTCAATTGCTGGGGCTGACACTCAGCCAGGGTGCACTGCACCAGCCAGCAGAGATGTTTATACGTAGTGTTTGTTAGATTGGCCAGGCCTCAAGCTGCATTCGCTGTTAAATATTGTGAATATCACCACTGCTAGCGACTGGGGAACCATACTGAGTCAGCTTCCTCCTGGCAGTCACAGCCATTTATGTACTGTTGGAACTAGCACCATAGCTGGGCCTCACTACATGTGGATGATTAAGATTCCCTGATGACTGGGGACACGAGTGTGGGCAGCCAAAGATTTACCTTGATGGATTCTGAAACACAAACTTTCCTCTTGCAGAAGGCGTACTGGCTATCCTTGGGTCAGCATGTAATGTTGGTGTATTCCTTCACAGAGTATACACAGACAGGCAGACAGACATTCCTGTATTCACTCTGTGGACGCCCATCTGCTGGTGCAAACAATTAAAACAGTGGATATAATTAGTATTTAGTAAATATAGTTTTGTTCCTTTCCTTGCTTTCCCTTTCTTAAAATGTTACCCAAAGTAATGAACACATGACGGAAATCATACCCCTGAATAATTGCTTAAGTATAAGTAGGTTAGGCATCAATACAAAGCTATCAAAAAGTCCAAGCCTTGTTTATTACTGACTTTGGAGATGGTTCTTTCAGTGAATCATATGACACCATTAAATATAAAAATATATTGAGTTGCATCCCCTCAAATACATTATAACTTTAATGCTCTTTATTGAATCAATTCTACTTTTATTGGAAAAAAATGATTTGTGCTTTTGAGAGAAACAATAATATAATAATTTCCAAATTGCATCCTATGCTTTGTTTTTCCAAGTCAACATTTTGGCTAAGGAGTTTAGTTTTTGATTCGTCAAATTGTATCAGCTGGCTAAGATTGAGTACACAAACTTTTTTTGTAATTGCAAGTTACTTATTAAGGTGGGCTTTTAAAAGGTCATTATTTTGGTGACAAAAGCAATCACCCATTTGATTTTGGTAATAAAAGTTAAAATCAAGCTAGGTGCCGTGGCTCACACCTGTAATCCCAGCACTTTGGGAGGCCGAGGCAGGTGGATCACTTGAGGCCAGGAATACGAGGCCAGCCTGGCCAACATGGCGAAACCCTGACTCTACAAAAAACACAAAAATTAGTTGGGCATGGTGGTGTACTCCTGTAATCCCAGCTACTCAGGTGGCTGAGAGATGAGACTCGCTTGAACCCGGAAGTCTAAGGTTGCAGTGAGCCTAGATTGTGCCACTGCACTCCAGCCTGGGCAACAGAACAAGACTCTGTCTCAAATAAATAAATAAATAAATAAATAAATAAATAAATAAATAAATAAATAAATAAATAAAATCAATAGTCCATAAGGAAAAACAAGAACATTTCCGTTTCCTTCTCATTGTCTAGCTTTGAAGACCTGACTTCAACTGCAGGGAGAATGGAACTCTCTGTACTGTTTCAGAACTTAGTGATTTTTCCTTTCCCCAGTCACAAGTCTTATAGTATAAAAACTACCATGAGGTAGTTCCTGGAGATAAGGTTTATAACATCAGTTTATTCTTTTATTTCACCCATAGGTATTTCATAGTTCTTAGAAATTCTCACTACTGAGCAAAATGATATTGTCTTCACTTAACTTTGTTAAGCGTATCACTTGATAATACTGAATTTGAATTCTATTAAGAAGAAAATACATATGATCAAAGAAGCTGGGAGTGAAATGGGCCATGAAATCCACTGGATATACTCACATGTAACCCATGCAATGTCTGGATGACTTTAATCTGTGCAAGAGTAAAGAATTTAAAAACCAGAAAGGTTCTCAGAAATCATGGTGTAATTTGCATCTGTTTACAGTGGAGGAAACTGAGTTCCATCAAAGTTAAGCAACTTGCACTAAAACAGAGCTGCTCAGGAAACTTGAGCTGACTCATGGTCTGAGTTCTTTGTGCTTATTTTACTGCTTCTTACCCAGTGCTGATTAGGGCATAGTTTAATCCTACAGAGAGTCAATGCTTCCAGAGCCACAGACTTGTAACTGAAACAGCGAGCTTCATTCATTGCACTTTTAAAGAAGTGAGACAGCAGGGCTCAAATCTGGCTGTTAGAGGTGTGTGAAAAGTAATACTTTATTATTACTAGTAAAATGCTTAAATGTATAAAAACTGTGAATGATTACAATGGTATGCTTTTGGTTGCAAGGAATAAAATCCCAAATAGAACTAGCTAAGGCAAAAAAAGAGGATGCTTTGATATTAGGATTCTAATAAAAAGCATAACTGAAGAAAGAGCTGCACCACCAAATCAAGGATAAAGCTGGCTTTGAGAACAACCTGAACAGTGACTGAATGTTGCTGGGATTCTCATTCTCTCTATCTCTTTCTAGCTCTCAGCACCTTCTTTAAGCTTTTACTTTGAACTCCTAGGGATGTTGGGAGTGGGGTGAGGGTAGTTACTGTACAGAAATTGAGAGCTTTTGGGGGGGGGTCACTCAAAACTAGGTTCAAATTCTGCTTTGCAATTTTACCTTGGATATGTTATTTAATGTCTCTGAAGGAATAAAAGTTCAATAATAACTGCCTTTCAGGGTTTTTGGGAAGAATAACATGCAATAATGTACATAATACAATTAGCATAACTGTTGGCCTATAGTAGCTACTCAATAAATGGTAGTTATTGTTATACATTTAAGATATTATTTGATTATAGGTCTTTCGTCCCTACTCTTCCACCATAACCCTGGCTGAAAAGCCAACAGACATAAAGCCAACTGACAAAGATCAGTTTTCATAGAACCTAAGATGCCATCAATTGTGAGATGGACCACTGTTTTATGTAGCTCTACAAAAGAAAATAGCTGCCAATTATACTCTGGGTTATTTACCATTCAAAATTTTTATTTTATACTTCTTAAAAAGCTCTTTTAGATTTAGTTAGATGTATATGATCAAATATCACTATTATTCATACATAGAAAGGAACACATCAGTCAAAACTTGGCTAAAGTATTCCCAAAACTTGTTAACATTCTGTCTGTGAACCACATTTCAACTCAGAGGCATTGGTGTCTGTATTCTTCCATATGTATTATCCTTTGTTTCTTTGATAGCATTGGTGAAACTGCATTTCTTAAGAAACAAACAAACAAACAATCCCTCCCAAAACTCCACTAATACCTCCAGGACTTCTTTCCAAGATGTTAATAGTCATTCTGCCATTCTATAAGATTTCATGATCTCAGAAAGCAAGTCATCAAGGAAATGACAAAATAATGCATGTACAAGCCATCTTGTCTGCTGCCTGGCTAATGCCAAGGCGAGATGCCATTGATGTTTTGGAGCTTCTTGATTTCAGAGATGTTAAAATATATATAAAAAATGCATCTAAAAAGTGATATACAGTCTGGGCATGGTGGCTCACAGCTGTAATCCCAGCACTTTGGGATGCTGAGGTAGAAGGATCATTTGAGGCCCGGAGTTTGAGAACAGCCTGGACAACACAGCAAGACCCTGTTTCTACAAATAATAATAATAAAATAAAAAGTGATATATAAAGAATACTAGACTGCCCATATCACTACAGGTACCTCACTTTGTTAAAAATAAATATAATTATAAAATTATTTGAAATAGCGAGTTTGTTTAATGCATTAAAAATTATTTGAATAATGGCTGGCTGCAGTGGCTCCTGTCTGTAATCCCAGCACTTTGGAAGGCTGATGTGAGTGGATCACTTGAGGTCAGGAGTTCAAGACCAGCCTGGCCAACATGGTGAAACCCTGTCTCTACTAAAAATACAAAAAATTAGGCAGGCGTGGTGGCTCATGCCTGTAGTCCCAGCTACTCAGGAGGCTAAGGCAAGAGAATCGCTTGAACCCAGGAGGTGGAGGTTGCAGTGAGCTGAGATTGTGCACTGCACTCCAGCCTTGGTGACAGCAAGACTTGGTCTCAAAAAAAAAAAAAAAAATTTGAGTAACTACTCAGTCTGTGTAAAATGAGGTGTATTTGAATCAATCATTTTTTTTTTCTTTTGGTTAATATTAACAGACAATGGTAGGCTGAGCTTTTAGGCTAAAAACAATTTTCCCTAAGTGAAGATTTGGTTTTCTTCAGTTCTATTAGCATTTCATTCACAGAGACAGATTGGTGCCATTTGAAGACACTTGAAACCTGTATTTTTTCTTGCCAAGATTTGTTGTTATAACATAAAAATCAAGCAGTAGCAAAGCTTACATATTTTTTAAAAGAATAAATTCCCTTCAATTTTTAAGCTGAGAGCATATTCAGCTCAAATTCAGAAAAAAACAGGAATCTTATGAAAATATTATGAACTTGCTTACCTGTCTGTTTTCCCCCAATACTTCTAAAAATTGAGATGTACATAAAATAAAATGCACAGCTCTTAAAGATACAGTTAAATGACTTAAACTTATGTAACTACTACCCCAATTAAGAAACAGAACATTTTAATCAACAATAAAAAGTTCCCTTGGGTCCCTCTCCAGTGAATCCCCTGCCCCCTTCAACATAATCTGATCTGTTAATTTAAGCCATGGTCAACAACATATTGAAGTATCAGAAAAATAAAAGGAGAAGCATCAGAAAAATAAAAAAAGAATAGAAAAGAAAAAGAAACTTCTTAAGAGATCATGACTTACAGACTAAGATATCTAAGTGCCTCTTCTTAATTTTAATTACTGTGGTTATATTGTTATACATCACTTGCCTTGAGTGACTTATTTTAAAAATAATTAGTAGTAACTTGTATAGTAACAGAACATTATACCCTACTCACTTATTCAGGTGGAAATAGGATAGATTTCTAGCTAGGCTGGATCAGGTACCATGGGGTATCTCATTACAGTTTGGGACATAAACACTATATAGATTTACCTACCACATGACTTCCAGACTCAACCCAGTAATGTCAAAACTTTATATTGCATAGTAGCTTTAAATTACTTTAAAAGCCATTTTTATTTGTGCATAATACAATCAAGTGAAGTGGTAACTGTGAGCAACTATTAGTCAAATGTGAAAAGTTACTGTAAAGGTGACATGCACTCCTCTTTTCAGCTCCCTGTATGAAGCTGTGGGGCTTCGTTAGGATTAATCCATTGTTGCATTTGCCCATTTGTATTTTCTTCACTACTCTCAATGTGAATCAAGTAAAGACATCAGTATTAATCTGCCTGCTTAACACTGATGTGTGTCAACATGTTCAAGGTATGATAAAATCTGGTAGAAATCAGAGTGGAGGTAATAAGAAAAGTGAACCATAACCTATTTACTTATACACTATAACCATGCATTAATTCATTCTTGACTCATTCCACGAATATTGAATGCCTTTTATATGCCAGGCCCTGTGCTAAAAGTTGGAGATACAACCAAAGATGACACAGAAATGGACCCTCATCTCATGAAAATCATAATCTACTGGGATTATAGACATATAAGCAAATACAGTTCCCTATGATAAGAGATGGGGAAGTACAGGATGAGTGGAATTCAGACCTGAAGAATGAATAAGAGTTCACCAGAGGGAGAAGTAAGGAATTATCTTAGGAAAAAGGGGAAAGAGCTAATGACAAAGTATGTGGTAATATGATCCCAAGAGTAGAAGCTCTGGCTGTGTTTCATCTGGAGGTATAATGTTCATTTTGAAACTAATGAAGCTATCAGTGAAAAAATGTCTGGCTAATTAATGTTTTGAACAGCAATGAGAATCACGTAAATATACAAGGATTTTACCTAAAACAACAAATGACAAAGTATTATAGCCTAGCCTTTTATTCTTAGATAGCTTTTATATCACTAAGGCAGAGAGACAGAAACACACACAGAGAGACAGAGAGAGAGAGAGAGAAAGAGAGGCAGTCAGACAGACAGAAACAAAAGCCAATGTGGTATTAGCAGGTGGCAATTGTGCTACAAGGGAGATTTTTTCTATTGACTTTTTTTCCCCACTAAAAACAGAAGGAAATAATGTTAAAAAGTGAAAAACAACAGGGAAATGCAGAAACACTCCCACAAAGGGGTTATTGTTTTGATCCAGATTGTGTTAGAAACACAAGCAAAATAGTGCTTCTTTGTTTCATTGCCAGGAAGTACATCACCGTCATTGTGAAATTCTTGAGATTCAGACCGGCAATCATCTACTCCCATGATTTCAACAGGCTGCAGATGACCACATGTATGATGTTTTGTTTTGTTTTTTTTTTTTTTTTTTGAGACGGAGTCTCGCTCTGTCGCCCCAGACTGGAGTGCAGTGGTGCGATCTAGGCACACTGCAAGCTCCGCCTCCCGGGTTCACGCCATTCTCCTACCTCAGCCTCCCAAGTAGCTGGGACTGCAGGCGCCCACCACCACGCCCGGCTAATGTTTTTGTTTTTTTAGTAGAGACGGGGTTTCACCGTGTTAGCCAGGATGGTCTCGATCTCCTGACCTCGTGATCCTCCCGTCTCAGCCTCCCAAAGTGCTGGGATTACAGCAATCACGCGATGGCGTGAGCCATCGCGCCCGGCCATGTATGATCTTTTAAGACCTGTCTCTCCCATTATACTACAACTTCTAAGAGATTCCTGTTGCAAATCAGTTTCCCTGGGACCTGGTGCAATACTTGGCACATAGTAAGGTGCTCAATAAATGCTTGTTGAAGAATAAAGGCAGAGATCTATCTTTCCAGCCACATTTCCTTAAGCTTTCTTCTTCCCCCGCTTACCCTATGATGGGGAACCTCTATCACAATGGCCAAACCAGGCATCCTAGGCCTTCTCCAGTGGTTTTTTACTTCTTTGGCAGGACCTTCATCACTTTATCCCAGGAAATGCTGGTGCCCCTCTGGGATTAGATTCCAAGTGCCTGGAGGGCAGTGACTATGTCTCATTCACTCATAAAAACACCTGAAATTTTACAAAATGACTAGCATATAGTAGGTGCTTGTTAAGTCTAAGTTATTTTATCAAGAATTTATGAACTTTATGATGAGTTTATTTGTATCAATAAATATGTATTGAATTCCTAATCTGCCAGGCACTGTTTTAGGTGTGGAAGATACAGAGGTGAACAAGCATGATAAGGCCCCTGGAAGCTTACTGGAACTTTAAATTCTAGTAGAGACAAACTAGATCCCTATCTGTCACCATATACAAAAATCAATTCAAAATAGATTAAAGACTTAAATTTAAGACCAGAAACTATGAAACTACTAGAAGCAAACATAGGGGAAATGGATCAGGACATTGGTCTAGGCAAAGATTTTTTGGGTAAGACCTCAAAAGCAGAGGCAACATAAACAATAGACAAATGGGATTACATCAAATTAAAAAGCTTCTGCACAGCAAAGGAAGCAATCAACAGAGTGAAGAGGCAACCTACAGAATGGGAAAAAAAATATTTGCAAGCTATCCATCTGACCCAAACTCATCTTAATGAGTACAGGGCCTCTCAGATTAAAACCAACATTTTCAAGCTCCCTTTTAACTGGCAGCAGTCATGGGGACTGAGTCCTAGCCAATGAAATTGGACTGAATCCCATTCTTCTGACTCGTGGCCGGAGCTCCAAAAGCCACCCTGAACCACAGCATGACCATGGGAATCAAATCTGTGCAGAGCAGAGCCACAAAATAGATGGAACTTATATCCTGACATTGGGGAGCACCAAAGCTCTGCCTACCTCCACACTTGAACGTTTAAGAGAAAACCAATTGTATCTTGTTAAAGCCACTGCACTGTTAGGCTCTGTGCTTTTTTTCACCTGAACTAATCGTAAATCATACATCTGTTAAACACATCACTTTAGAACCTGTCATCTTCTGTCTCTTAATATCATCCACCAACTCTATTCACTCCATTTGGCCCCGGTTTTCCTTTTTCTTCCCTATTTTCCTGCTTTATTTTTGTCCTTTTTCCCTTAATTGAGCATTAGGCAAAACTCAAATATCCTGATGTATTATCTACTGAACACATTTTAAAAATTAACATTTATTAAAAAGAATATGAAATACACAAATGTAGAGGGAATGAAATACTGAATCTTCATGTACCCATCACTCCACCCCACCAATCATTAACCTATGATCAGCTTCCGCCCCACTCACACTATAGCCTCTTCCCCCCTCCTATATTATTTTGAATCAAATTTCAGACCTCATATTGTTATTGAATCAAGTTTCAGACTTCTTTATTTAAGAAGCAGGCAAGTCAATCTTTTTTACTTTTTCCTGACATAAAGACAAATTCCTAACTCATGACTTCTTTTTTTATGAGAAAAATCAATCTTTTCTTTCCCTATTTCTCCTCCTTTTCCCCCTTCCCCTCTTCCTCCTACCTCTTTTTTTTCTCTTTCTCTTTCCCTTCCTACCTTCCTCCCTCCTTCCACTATAATTTTTAAAAAGGAAATCCAGGTCTAATTTTCCCAGTTTTACCTGTGGTTCCTTGATATACATCTATCTTTCCATTTTCAATCACTTTTGCTAAAATGGCAGAGTTTACTCATGGATAGTCCCTTTATGAGTTTGGAGAAAAGGATATTTAAGTCACACAATCCTCAGCCCTCTTTTAGATAATAAAAACTGGCTACACTAGTAATACAGTGGGAAAATATAATGAATAAGAAGAATCCATTTATAGTAGTCACCAAAATTAAATATTGGATACTATTTTAACTAGAAAAACTCAAAAACCCCAATGATACCAGTGACTTGTTTTTATAACATTGAGAAGGCATTGAGCTTTTATATTGGTGGATTTGGGCCATATGGATGGGTTCCCATAAAGCAAGCTGGAACTGTCTTGATACCATTCATGCATAGAAATCAAGCATGGCAGAGTGCAGCCGATATTTTGGAGGGAGTGCAGATTACTTGGACATGATGGAGGCAGATCTTTCCACACAAGGGTATGATCACAGAGCCAGTGGCAAATTCTCATAGATTTTATTTGCTTTTATTTTATCATTATGAAAAATAAATTTACGATCTGTATACTGTAACAAAACAAAACAACTATGACTAGTTAACATCCCAGACTTTGTGTACTTTTGGAGGGCTACTGTGTTTCTGAGCATTTCCAAATTATTTCTCCCCTCGGAAATTGTGGGAGGTATATGTTACTCCTACTCTGTTACTTTAACCTACATCATAATATTGAACTTTACACCGCTAAGGAAATGTGATAATTCTTGTACGCTCAGCTTGGTGAAAGAATTTGTAATTGTTTCATATTGTGTTTACTTGTCTAGACCAAAGGCTGTAGTCACTGGAAACATGGACTTGTTTTCATCTCTAACTCTCCACCTCTCCACACTCAGCCTGCAGAGCCCGGCCAACAATCAGTGAGTGTCTAAGAACATTTTGTGAAATGAGTATGCGAATGCAGAAACTCTTTAGACAGAACCAGTAGCACAGGTTCTTGGAGTTCAGATTTATTTAGGAAGTTGGCATTTAAGTCCTCTTTTGGTTGTTTTGGTGGTTCATGAAAGTACTTTTACCTTTCTCAGTTTTGTTTTGATATTTTTTCTTATCACACTCCACTCCAGTATTAGGATCCTCACCTTTTTTTGACATAACACTTAACTCTCCTAATACTCTTGAAATTGTGCATTCTCATTTCTATGCTCATGTGAGTTTTGACTTAAGATTTCAAACTTAGAGTTCAGTAAGTGTACATACTACTCATGAGAAAGTGAGTAGAACTGTTTCCCCCCAAAATGAAAAGAACTATCTTCTGGGTTATTGGTTTTAACTGAAGGTGAAAGGTTTTAAACATTTTCCCCTTATGGTCTTGGGGAAGCAACTATTTAGAAAATTTGTTTGTAAAAATAATACTTGTAAAAATAATTGTTCTAGCAAATCATACACCTTTGTGTGTGCAAGGGTGAGAAGGGAGAGATAGAGATGGAGGTAGACAATGCTCTAACTGTAGACATTCATCCTACATTTAAATATTTTGAATTTTCAGTAGCCTGTGAATACGAGGAAACTTATTACATTAAGGTAGACTTTAGAGATTTGACATGTAGCTGATATTTTCACAGTGCAAGAAATATCAAGCTGACATTATGCAGTCTCTGAGATGATTATTTCCAAATGTCAGAGTGCAGAAACTTATTCATGGGACTTCGGTGCCTTAGGATAGTGTCAATTTAAAAGACATTCACATTGACTTCTTTTTTATTTAAACATGCTAAATGAGGTATGAAAAGCAGATTAAGAAATCAACTGAGAAAGGAAGAGCAAAGAAGAAACCTATTGACAAGAAAATTTTAAATAATAGATTGATGTACTCTTTAATCAATTTTCATGGACCTCTTGCTGACAGCGGGCTTTAGCAACTGCCTCCTAATCCTTCCTACAGCTGTAATTTTGCTCTTCATGTTATTTCACTCATCTCACTTATAGTGAATTTGGAAAATTAAAAATAAGTAAAAACTATTTGAATATTTTATAGATTTTTTTTTTTGCTCTTGAGACAGAGTCTCGCTTGGTTGCCTAGGCTGGAGTGGTGCAAAGGTGCGATCTTGGCTCACTGCAACCTCCGCCTCCCGGGTTCAAGCGATTCTCCTGCCTCAGCCTCCTGAGTAGCTGGGATGATAGGTGCTTGCCACCACGCCCAGCTAAATTTTGTATTTTTAGTAGAGACAGCATTTCACCATGTTGGTCAGGCTGGTCCCGAACTCCTGACCTCAGGTGATCCACCCGCCTCGGCCTCCCAAAGTGCTGGGCTTACAGGCATGAGCCACTGCGCCCAGCCTATTTTATAGATTATTTTCAATAAATAAGCCAAAAACCAAATTGTTTGACTTTTAATAGTAACACTGGATTTCGAATTAAAATAACTTAGTAATATTTTAAATTAAAAACGTATTCTTTTGTTCAATCTCTTTAGCAGTTAATTATGAACCTACTGAACTGCTGGAACGTCTGTTATTTTGGAAATAAAGGAGTTTTTTTTTTTTCTTTAAGCCAATTGGCCATATCAGAGATAACTGCGTTTAAATAAGCCTTCATCTTCCCAATTACGTGCTCCTAATTACTCGGGGTCACTGAAATCCCATGGCATCTTCTGAAAAGCATTTTCCCTGCAGTCCATCTTGTTAGGTTTCCTTTCTGTTCCGGGAAGCCAGTATCTTTTCCTTTATCAGATTCCTTTTTTACCAACAGCGGGAATGGTAATGGTGAATGGATGCAGGGTTTTAAAATCAGCCAACTTTGTTCTGACTTCTGTAGGTCAGTGACTGGAGTCACTGCCTAACAACATAAATTCCCAGATTTATCTCATGAAATGTGATTTCTCATACAAACAAAAGTTGTGAGAACTCCATGAGCAAGACCAGCTGCTTGTGGGGGCTGCCAAATTTTAAACTGTTATTTGAACAGCAAAAAGACCAGGCAAACATCCGAGAGACAGACCTAACTGCAGATAAGTCTTGTAATCTTGTTCACTATAATCAAAACAGAATGGATTGCTTATTCTGTTACCCTATTGGTATTGCTCACATTTTAAAATTTAGGTGCTGGGCTCAAGAATGATAATTTTATTATTAAACTTCAAAAGTCACATTGTATTGTATGCATTGAATATCACGAAATCGAAAACACTGAAAAGCTAGCGTTTACATTCTTGGATCATACCCCCAAAGGCCAAGGATTCCCACTGGCCGCTTGCAGCAGGGCTGTCTCCTGTGAAGGCAAGCCAAGAGACAAACGAGGAGCGTTATGATACTTTGCTCCCAGGACTTTGGCGCACAGTTCCCATGAGTCCAGGTCCGTCCAGTCAACATCCTGAAGCCAGGAGTGGCAGGTCCTGACCCTCCCTTTTTGCACCCGTAAGGGGAAGGGCCCGGGAATCTGGACCTTGTCTAGAGTCCTGGCGCCAGTACCAGTTCGGAGGGCATCCTGGAGGTTGTTACTAACCCGAGCCTCTTCCGGGCTTCCCAGACACCAGGGTTGCTAACAGCTCCACGGGGGCGAAGAATTTTGTTTATTTTGTTAACTGTGGTTATCTCCAACACTCAGTTCAAACCTGAGCCGGGCAAAGTCTCACCTTGTCTCCTGGTCACTTCCCTGCTTGTTTGTTTCTTCCTAACTCCCAAGTGTCTTTCGCCCAGTTCATCTCCACCTCAGCAGCCCAAGGCTCGGCGGGGACGGTCGGGGTTCGAAGCCTGCCGCTAAACTTAGAGGGTTTCAGGCTTTGCTGGGAGGCCTCCCTGTGCTCAGAAGAGCCGGGGGTAAGCTGGGCGGTCGCCTTGGGTGCAGACAGAGGCGCAGGGCCTCGGCCTCCAAGAAAATCCCCAAACCGAGAGGCTGAGCTTCGCGTCTGTAGTTACTGAGCAGGAGCTTCTGGGCGGAAGTTCTAAGTGCCCGCCCGCCCCGTCTACCCTGGCCCTCGCCCCGACTCGCCTCGCCCACGTCCCGTTTCGCTCCGCCCCAGCTCTGTCTCGCCCCGCCCCCGTCCCGCCCGGTTGCGGAGGCGCGGGGCGCCCCCGGGTGGCCGCGGGCAGTGCTGCTCCTGGCCGGTGGAGGCGGCGGCTGCGGCAGCGGAAGGGGAAGCGCTGAGGCGGTGGGGCCCACAGCCATGGCGGGGCCTGTGCAGGAGGAGCTCTCGGTCCTGGCCGCGATTTTCTGCAGGCCCCACGAGTGGGAGGTGCTGAGCCGCTCAGGTGACTACCCCCGCGAGGGAGGGACAGGGCGCCCTCAGGGGCCACCCGCGTTCTCTTTGCGTCTCCTCCCCACCACGGAGCCTGGGCACCCCGCCTGGGCCCACGTATGGGGACCGGGTTAGTTGAATGATGGAATGACACGCCCGGAGGCCGGAGCGGTGTCGCAGCGGGCGGGAGTGTGAGGCGACCCCAGAATCACTAAGAGAGCGGCGCGGCCCACTGGGGCCTCTGCCGCCGGTCCCGCTCCCGGAGCCGGGGGCCCCTGCGTGCGCGTCCCCAGGCCCTCCCCCAGCCTCCCACCCCTCAGATCTCACCCTATAAAGAAGCCTGTGCTGACTCCCCCTCGTTGTTCTGTGTCCTTCCTAAGCACTATGCCCTAGGCCCCCCCGAGAGCACTCCCCGGTTCTAACTCTACACGGGTATTTGTACGTCTTAAGTTGCAGGAGGGCAGGGTCTGTTTGGTAATAACTCCAGGCACCTGGAACGGTGCCGGCCAGGCACATGGTAGGTAGTTGGTAAATGTTTGTTGACTGAACTTTTTAATTTATCCAGTGCTCACCCTCAACTTTATCTGCATTCTATTTCCAAGTTGATTGCTTTTCTGATACTTTTTTTTTTTTAGGTGGAGTCTCGCTCTGTTGCCCTGGCTGGAGTGCAGTGGATCCATCTGGACTCACTGCAGCCTCCGCCTCCCGAGTAGCTGGGATCACAGGCGCGTGCCACCATGCCTGGCTGAATTTTATTTATTTTATTTTATTTATTTTTTATTTTTTTACGACGGAGTCTCGCTTTGTCGCTTAGGCTGGAGTGCAGTGGCGCGATCTCGGGTCACTGCAACCTCCGCCTCCCGGGTTCACGCCATTCTCCTGCCTCAGCCTCCTGAGTAGCTGGGACTACAGGCGCCCACCACCACGCCCGGCTAATTTTTTGTATTTTTTTTTTTAGTAGAGACCGGGTTTCACCGTATTAGCCAGGATGGTCTCGATCTCCTGACCTCGTGGTCCGCCCGCCTCAGCCTCCGAAAGTGCTGGGATTACAGGCGTGAGCCACCGCGCCCGGCCTTTTTTTTTTTTTTTTTTTTTTTTGAGACAGAGTCTCGTTCTGTCCCCCAGGCTGGAGTGCAGTGGCGCGATCTCGGCTCACTGCAAGCTCCACCTCCTGGGTTCACACCATTCTCCTGCCTCAGCCTCCCGAGTAGCTGGCACTACAGGCGCCTGCCACCGTGACTGGCTAATTTTTTGTATTTTTAGTAGAGACGGGGTTTCACCATGTTGGCCAGGCTGGTCTCAATCTCCTGACCTCGTGATCCGCGCGTCTCGGCCTCCCAAGGTGCTGGGATTACAGGCGTGAACCACAGGTGCCTGGCCTTCTGATACTTTTTTTTTTTTTTTTTTTTTGAGACGGAGTCTGGCTCTGTCGCCCAGGCTGGAGTGCAGTGGCGCAATCTCAGCTCACTGCAAGCTCCGCCTCCCGGGTTCACGCCATTCTCCTGCCTCAGCCTCCCGAGTAGCTGGGACTACAGGCGCCCGCCACCACGCCCGGCTAATTTTTTGTATTTTTAGTAGAGACGGGGTTTCACCATGTTAGCCAGGATGGTCTCGATCTCCTGACCTCGTGATCCGCCCGCCTCGGCCTCCCAAAGTGCTGGGATTACAGGCGTGAGCCACCGCGCCCGGCCTGATACTTTTTTTAAAACAAGCTCTTGAGGGCTTTATTAGTCATTTAGCCCACATTTATTGAATCCCTGCTGCCTACAGACTTCGTCAGGGTTTCAGAGACACCGCTACCCATGGCCTCTAGGAGCTTGCAGTGTAGAGAGGTTCTTTTGACTATTTTTTGATGATAGGTGAAACTTACTGTCCCTGTATGTGGCTTCTATTGAATAAAAAAAAAAAAAACACTGCCATGTATGAGAATGTGACTCAGTTTTCACTTAGCTTTCAGATACATGTTTGGGGCATGAGATTTATCGTTCTAATGTTATATTGTAGCTACCATTAAAATTGGCTTTCTGACCATAAATTGGTTAACCTTTAAGAAGGTAGTCTAGGCCTGGCGCGTGGCTCATGCCTGTAATCCCAGCACTTTGGGAGGCCGAGGCGGGCAGATCACCTGAGGTCAGGAGTTCGAGACCAGCCTGGCCAACATGGCGAAACCCCATCTCTACTAAAAATACAAAAATTAGCTGGGCATGGTGGCACGCACCTGTGATCCTTGCTACTCGGGAGGCTGAGGCAGGAGAATCCCTTGAACCCGGGAGGCGGAGGTTGCAGTGAGCCAAGATCTCACCACTGCACTGCAGCCTGGGTAACAAGAGTGAAACTCTGTCTCAGAAAAAAAAAAAAAAAAAAGTAGTCTAAAAATGAGCTGGATGTTGTGAGAAAACCATTTAAGATTAAGATCCTTCATGATATCCATTGGGTGTGTTATTCACTGAAGGACAGGGAGTTGACTTCCATTTATTCCTTCTTGCATTCATCCACTCACATCCACTCATTGGGCACTGTTATGTTCCAGGCACTATGCACCTATTAGTGTAATGGAGTTGCTTTCTTTTTAGTGCCCAGCCTGACTTGTATCTTTTGAAACAATTGTTTAAAATCCATATGAAGGGGTTTACTCACTTTTAGTGTTTTCTTGTCATCCCTCTTCTGATTGGATAATTCTTCACCATCTCCCTCTCTGTCTCCACTGTTCTCTTTATTGATAATTACTTCTGCCTGAGGCAGCTATTTGAAGAGATCATCAGTTTTCCTAAATTCCTTTATTATGGCTCAGTTGGGAATATCCTGGAAAAATGAACCTGCAATTTCCCATCACACCTTAAAGAACTGGTAATGGTCTGGGTCATTAGTACACAGCTGAGCATAAAACACTGCTGAAGGGTCAGAGAAAACCCAAAAATGTAAGCATAGAAAGAAAACAGTTTCTTAATCTTGAGAACACTGTGAACCCTTTATCTGCTGTTAAATTGAGCATGACTTTCAAGCCATGCCTCCTAATTAGTTTAATTCCATGTTCTGGCATCAATAAGTAATTGAATTATAAAAGAATTCAGTGTAACAACTTAGGACATTTTGTTGCCGAGAGGTAGAATAATTCAGTGATTGAAATGGGGATGTTTGATGTTCACAACTGGGAATTAAGGGTAAGGTAAAAGCCTTTTTTTTTTTCCCCCATGATTTTCATAACATCTTTTTACAAAGTAAGGACTTCTTTAACAGACCACAGTAAACATGCAGCAGACTGCTGGCTACCACTCACCATCACTGTCAGTTTGGGTTGGAGGATACACACTTGATACCAGAACACTCTAAACACCAGTTCTTTTCTGGCCTCCCCCAAATAAGGTTCTCCCTTTTGCCACTGGAATCAGGAGAATGTTGCAGAGGAATTGCATTCCTGGTAACAAGATAACCCAGCAAGACTCAGACTGCTAACCCAAGGATCAACTATTAAGGCTGTAAGATTGAAGAAGCTAAATAATTGGATTCCATTTAGCTGGACTAATTTTATGCTGAGAATTTCAGGGGATTTTATCTGCCTTTTGATCTCTTTACAATGGTTATAGTAAGCTTCTAGTAAGAGGCATAACCATCTCTTAGGGGTGCAAATTAAGTAAGTCCCTACACTCCCATCTACAAGGGAGGGCTGTGGATAGACCACGTTAGGGATATTCTGTTTTTCTGTATGCATTGTAGTCAGTCCAGGTGCCAGATTTGATGGGGTGACCTGCCATGTACGTGATACTTGAAATGCATCTTACTTGATGAGGGGTACTATTGGTCTTACTTCACAGAGAAGATAACTGATACTCAGACTGGTTAAATAACCACCAGGCTCCAGGTGTATGGGCCTTTGCACTGCATCATGCTCCTTAATAGAGAGATGGGGCTGTTGCATCAGGAAAATAGTTCTTGGAAAGCAAGGAAATACTTGTCCAGATAGAGCGATAATGAGCGCCCAGAGAAAAGATATGAGTGTGAGCCAACTTATGTTCAGAACAATCCCAAAGGGGAGTGTTTGTGCATGTATGTGTGGATCTATGAGAGGTGTGAGATTGGTATTGTATCACCATTTTCCTGATGAGGAAATTGAGTGACACAAATTATGTGGCCATAGTCAATGTTTGTTATATGTGGGAGTTGTGCTTCTGGAAAGAATCTTACAGATAAAAAAGTTGTAAGATGGGAGAACCCAATATCATGTAATAGGTTTTCACAGAAGCTGCAGAGCGAATTTTTGTATTTGAGCAACACTAATGTTCAAATTAGTTTGGGCCTTCTTATAAAATGAATCATGACTGTCACACATTGACCCCTCTAAATCTGCTCAGCTTGGTTTTCTGCTGATTGTGAGTATTGAGCTGACTTCTATAAAACCGATGAGATTGCTACTTTTAGCTTCATTTATTTTTAGTTTTTTTTTTCTTCTGAAGCTACATTGAAACTTATGTAAAAATCCAACTGAAGCATAAAACAAGCACTGGTGTATGCTTGCCTGGGAGCTGCCTGGGAGCAAGAGGAGACAGTCTTGTCTTACCAAGTATGAGAGGGTGCTGGAGGTTTCTTGGTGGTTTTCTTCAAAGTTGTATGTTGAGGATATATAACAATTGCAAAGAAAAAAAAATACAAGTGTAGGGAAGGTCAGATGTATATGGTATGTAAATGATTTCTTAATGGGCTCTTAGTGAATCCTGAAAAACCCATTCTCTTAAATTTTACCTTTTTTAAAAAATGTCTTCCGTTATTTGACTGCATTTATAGAGTTTCTGTTGTGTGTTGTATTTTATTAAGTAGAATGAAACCTTAAAAATAGCATTAGTGTGAATTTGGAGTTCTAAAAGTTTAGTTTCTCTAGTTTGAATTTCTGTTCGGAATGTGTTTAGGAGCTTACTTTCGGATGTTTGTAAGGAAGCATAAGGTTTGAAACCTGTTTCAGTTTGTGTTTTAGGTATGAAAATGATACACTAAGACAGAATGATTTGGTTAGAAACAACAAGTAGTCAATTTGTATCAACTTCAACCAGAGGGCAAGACCCTTTTGGTAGGGTCTTTAGAATACATGAAAACACCCTTGGACTTACGGAGATTTTAGTTTTCTGGGGCAAGCCTTAAGTTTTGTAGAGCATAGATGTTTGTTGAGAATGATGAGTTTGTGAATTAAGCTTATTAACTAAGGTTTTGGGGGGCTAAGGAGGGGCAGAGATTAGTATTAGATTTAGAGCATAATTATTTTTCTGCTAATCACTGTTTCTAAGCTGTTAATAACCTTAAAGCAGATAGGGGCAACTTTGTTTTCTTTTTTATTATGGCAAAAAAAGAAAACAAAAAATCAGACTTACAGTGCATGTGTCATATGAAAAATTCTGAGGCAGAAAGGAGCCAGTTTAATTGCTTGTACAATGTCAAGCAGATGAGATATGGAAGAGTACAATACATACTTCTAGAGTTTTGGGAGAAAATGAGTTTTTAAAAGTATGTAATTTTATTGCCACATTAAATACCAGAAGAATGGAGTATGTTATTGGGCTTTTCAGTTTCTTGTAGAGATGACAGTATCATTTTGTATAATCTTATTTTGCAGCTACAGTGTATGTGTGGGTGGGCAGGGGGATTTACCAAGACCAATTAGGAAGAATGCTAATCCTTTCCAATTCTTAAAAGAACTAAGGCAGTTTTCTTCCGAACATATAACTAGTATGAGGGTCACAGTTTTCTAAGGTGAAAGTCAGGAGTTTCACCCATTGCTATTCTGTTTGCTGACTAGGACCAGAAAATAACACAGAGAAAAATGAAAATTGGTAAGGACTGACATGGCCGGCTCAATAGCTTTTCAAGACTTTCCCCCTGGACTACCAACATGTTTCTTTCCTGTGGTTCCCTGCACCAGAGAGGACCTGGTAGGTGTTTATATGGCACAGGTTGGAGAACACTGTGGGTCTCAGGGTTTTGATCAGAAAGGGATTCTTCAAAGTTTGCAGAATAGCATCTTGCTTCAGTGCGGACACATTGCCTTCTTTTGTAGTAAAATCTCTGTCTCCTCCTTATAAGGACCCTTGTGATTACATTCAGGGCTCACCTGGGTAATCCAGGATAATACTCCCCTCTCGAAATCGTTAACTTAATCATGTCTGCAGAGGCCCTCTTGCCATGTGAGGGAGCATATTCACAGCTTCTGGGGAACAGAATGTACACATCTTTGGGCCCATTATTTACCACAGGTACCAGGGATTTCTGCACCTGTGAGATCCGTGATTACAAGCTACTAGCACAATTCCAAGAGCTGTATGACTGTACAATTTAAAAGTTTTTTGTATCCCCCCATTTTGGTTGTTGTTTAAAAAGAAAATCAAGATATTTCAGTGCTGGAAAAAATGTTAATTTAGTTTAACCACAATAATTCTGGGCATGAAAATACCATAAAATAAGTTTGAAATACCATGGAAGTCATTAGGTGGGACTTAGGGAGGAACTGTGGAACTGGACAAAATTTTAGTAGACAGAAAGTTAAGGGCCTTCTTGGAGATAATGGGAGCAAGAGGCAGAGATGGGACACCCAAGACTGAGGACATGGTATAAAATGGGTAGTTGAAGCAAAAAGTGAGGAGAGAGGAAGTCAGAGTGGTAGGCTGGCCCTAGGCGTTGCATGGAGGAATTTGTAATTCATTTCAGTCTGGGAGAGTGGTATTGGGATAATTTGGTGTGGGGAGAGGCAGGCAGCGAGGAGACCGCTATTGCAGAAGCCAGAGAAAGGCCTGAATTAGGAGGGTGGAAGGGAGAGAAATTCTGGAGGACTTGTGGGATTTGGCAGTTGAATGCTAAGTATGAAAGAAGGAGGGAAAAAAAAAAAAGTTGAAGGCAGCTTTAAGATTTTATGCCTAGGCTAGGTGTGGTGGCTTACACCTGTAATCCCAGCACTTTGGGAGGCCGAGGCGGGTGGATCACCTGAGGTCAAGAGTTTGAGACCAGCCTGAACACTGCAGTGAGCCATGATCATCCTGCTGCACTCTAGCATGGGTGACAGAGTGAGACTCAATCTCAAAAAGCAAACAAAAACAAAAAACAAGCACAAGACCAGTGATAGGGTTTCCTGTGCAAGGGAGGAAGACACTTCTTTCTCAGATAAAACAGTGAAAAAGAGCAAGATGATTAAAAAAAAAAGTATAATCAAGTGGCCCAGCAGTTCCTAGGCAGCAGTGACAACTGCAGTTCCTTGGTCACTAACACACTTCCATGGATTCAGCCAGTAAGGAGACAGTGAACCCAGATGGATTTGGACAGTTACTGCTTAATGCACAGCAGGCAGCATTAGCTTCATGTTCACATTGATTCTCCTTGTCCCCCAAGTTCAATGGGGTGATGTGGAGGTAGGCTGAGGTGCATACTATGCACTCAGTGGGTCTTTGTTATAGCTGAGGGGCAGTGAGCTTAGGAACCCTCCGGTCTTATGAGGGGGCTGCTAGTGATCCTGCTCAATCTTTGTCCTGAAGGAATATGTTACCTTATATTGCTTAGGAAACAAATCTGCCCCCTGACCTGGAGGGATAAACTCTAGCTTCCAAGGCTGTCAGTTATGCAAATGTCCTTGAACAAAGATATTAATGCCCTTTGCCCAGAAGGCATTCAGAAATGCCAGATTGTGGGCATCCGACCCGCAGACACTGACCTAGCGATGGATGAGAGACGTACAGTGACACAGACATTTTGCTTGTCAGTGTGGCTAAGGGGGTTCTGCTCCTGAATCTGCAGTGTAGGCCATGATAAGCCGGTGAAGTTCACATTTATTTAGTACAGATTAAATGACAAGGGTCATGAATAAACACCACTAGAAGGTAATTAACATTGCCACCCCCCCCACCTCCCCCCCCCAGGGGAGAGCAGTCATGCACCCACAGATAATCAAAGGTTGCTCTTAGGACCACATGAGTAAACAAGCTATTTAGGTAAACTCTCCCACATTCCCTTGTTATTTGCTCTTTTGCTATCAACTCAAGGTAAAGAGGATTAGGCTGCTTTCAGCCAAATCTTTTACTGAAGCACCACCCCCCAGCCTTCCAAGAAGGTTTGTGACTATTTCCTATAACTATCTTTACAATTTTTCCTCTGCAGTTTTTCCCACCACCCTGACTGAACTCCCACACCAGATCCCTGGAGAATTATCTACCAACACAGACATTTATGTTTATATAAATTATATGTACATGTATATGTACGCATATTTATGAATAAAGAAATGTTTAGGTGTAGAAGAGAAGTCAAGGAAGATCACTTGGGATATGTCCCTGCTCTCGTGTTCTGAAACATTGGATTGAGTCAATATGATGGGATCTGTGTCTTACCTGTCATTTTCCCTCAGAGACTAGTACAGTGCCTTGAGCTTAGTAGGTGTTCAGTGAATGCTTGTTCAATGATGAATGATTGAAAATCTTTAAAAGTTCTCCTCCTTCTTGAAGAGAGAATATCAACTCCCTAGATGATTATCAGAAAGTTTATTCAGCCTAAATGGTTGTGTGTTGTCTGCAGTTCTATTTGTAATGTCTGTTTTACATATTGAAATGTACTATTTTAACATAGGCAGCCTACTTTAACAATAAAGTATTTTGTTTAAAAGGGTAGTTAGGCCGGGTGCGGTGGCTCATGCCTGTAATCCCAGCACTTTGGGAGGCCAAAGCGGGCAGTTCACCCGAGGTCAGGAGTTTGAGACCAGCCTGGCTAACATGGAGAAACTAAACATGTCTCTACTAAAAATACAAAAATTAGCTGGGCATGGTGGCATATGACTGTAATCCCAGCTACTCGGGAGGCTGAGGCAGGAGAATTGCTTGAACCTGGGAGGCGGAGGTTGCAGTGAGCCGAGATCATGCCACTGCACTCCAGCCTGGGCGACAGAGTGAGATTGTGTCTCAAAAAAAAAAAAAAAAAAAAAGAATAAGTAACTAGATAGAAGAAGAAGGGTTTTGAGAAACATGATGGGTTTTGGAGGAATGTACAAAGTTAGATTTGGAAAATTTTTCTTATGAAATACACATATAAATTGTATCATTTTAATATGGTCTTCGTAACGGTTAACTGTCTATGTTTCCAGATGATGTCCTAAAATAGTCGTTCCTTGCAGCTGGTACTGAAGAGTATATGAAAGAAAAACTCTGTAACAGATGTGTCTGGTCCTGTATGAATCAATGTCTGTAGCAATGGCTTTTATATATGTGGAATCAGAAGGATCAGGAAACAATTTTAATGTTCTGTTAGGTTCTTTAAAATGGGGATACATTCAGGTCTCAGTTGTTGAGGCTGTTGAGCAGCAATCCAGGTATGAAAATGGGAAAGATTTGACTGCTTCTCTCATGCAGGGGAATAAAGCAAAGGCAAGTGCAGAGGGAAGTAGGGGTAGAGAGAGGCAAGTTAGCTTCAGAGAGATTTATTTGCACCCAGTTCTGTTCTACTCAGCCTGACGTTTTATCATCTTTTTGAAAAGTGGCGTGAAGTGGTGTGGAACACATCAGAGGGTGAAGCCGAGCAAATCTGAAAGAGAGCAGAGGATTTCATATGATATCCTATGTGTGCTTTCCCCTTCCTTCTTAGGAGCTGGAAGAGGCAGAATTGATGTCCACTCAATTTCAGTTCATCTTGCCACCTTCATATTACACTGATACTAATATATTTGAAATAAGAAGAGAACATTCCAGGCAGTTACTGTGTCACATGCAGTCATCAGTTTCTCTGCAACCCTACAACCACAGGGGATTCCATTGTTTGCTTTGACTTGGACTTCTCATAAAATGACTTTCGTTGGATTTAGTGTACAATTTTCAAGTTAATTACTGATTTTGTATATACGTGGTATTGTATCTTTGAAAGCTCATATGAGTTTATTAGGGATTTTCAGAATTATCAACTAAATCTGGCTAGAAAAAAAATTATCTGATGAAAAACCTTTCTGGTAACTTAATAAAAATGGGGTGATAGCAAGTGTAAATGCCAGTTAAATCCTGGGTGCTGGTGTGTGTGAATACATGAATACATGTGTACGGTTGAAGGAAATAATTTGTAAATCATAGCTTTCCTAGTATTACGTGTCCCTTCATAAAATAGCTCAGAGTTTTCTCATGAAAAATAAATTGACATTTGAGACAAAAGTTTGAACTTGCTGGTGTTCCATTCAAATTGAATAATGTACAGCTAATGATTATTTTTGGATGCCTTCCAGAGACAGATGGGACCGTGTTCAGAATTCACACAAAAGCTGAAGGATTTATGGATGCGGATATACCTCTGGAATTGGTGTTCCATTTGCCAGTCAATTATCCTTCATGTCTACCTGGTATCTCGATTAACTCTGAACAGTTGACCAGGGCCCAGTGTGTGACTGTGAAAGAGAAGTTACTTGAGCAAGCAGAGAGCCTTTTGTCGGAGCCTATGGTTCATGAGCTGGTTCTCTGGATTCAGCAGAATCTCAGGCATATCCTCAGCCAACCAGAAACTGGCAGTGGCAGTGAAAAGTGTACTTTTTCAACAAGCACGACCATGGATGATGGATTGTGGATAACTCTTTTGCATTTAGATCACATGAGAGCAAAGACTAAATATGTCAAAACTGTGGAGAAGTGGGCTTCAGATTTAAGGCTGACAGGAAGACTGATGTTCATGGGTGAAATAATACTGATTTTACTACAGGGAGACAGAAACAACCTCAAGGTGCCAAAAAGTTAAATGTTGAGTATGAATCTGGCTATTTTCTGCTTTAAGTGGTGTGTCTTTAAGTGTGTTTTATAACAATGGGATAGATTAATTATTAAGATGTTTCTGCTTTCATTATTACAATCTTAATGGATCTTCCTTTTCTTTTTAGAGAATGTCTGACTGCTAATTACAAGTACAAACTTGCAAAGCTTGAAGAATAAGATTACATTTTAAAAATCATGTCACTTAATAAAGTGACAGGTTATTTTAAAAGCTCTGTGGCACATGAGTGTTTGTTTCTGTAATTAGCTATGAGCTTGAATTTTATAAATGTGCACTAAAAGTTTGTGCATATTAATATTTCTTCCTATAGTTAGGCACAGCAAGGTGTGTATTTGTGGATAGTCTGCAAGATTTGTAACTTTCTGGCTGTTAAAAATACATTCTGACACTTTAATTTGGTATCTATAATACCTGGAAAGAGGAGCTTGTCTGTTATAACCGAGATTTCATGTTAGTAGAAGTAGAATCATTAGGGCTGTCAACTTGTCACCTCCTACCTAACTTTTGCTTTCCACCTGACTTGTCTCAGCAGTTGCTTTCAAAATCATCATCTTCTTCAGATTTTTCAAGTTCTTATTCTAAACTCATCTGACCTGTTTTAGGTGGGACAAGATGAGGAAAACTGTTTTTTATATTTTAAATATTAGAAGAGCTACAAATCAATAGGTTTTATACTTTCAGATAGGTTAGGTCATGAATAATCACATTTGAATTTATTTAAGACAAATTTAGTGTGAACAGCCTATAATCTTAAAGATTTGTAGAACAATGACTTAGTTTTTTCATGATGGGCTCTTACCACAAAACTGCTTTGGCATTTGGTTAACCAGACTCATGCTGGGTTAAAGTATATAGATATAACAGTAATTCAGATTTAATGCATATCTTGGATTGGGACTGACTGAGGAACCTCTTGTTTCAAAGTGATTTGTAGTATATCTATAACATTTGATCCTTTTGGGTAAAATAGTAGCTGACAAAAAATAAATAAAAATTAATTTTCATGCTCATCTTTACCTGAAAGGCTCAGATTTCCTCTTTAAGCCAGCTCAGGAATATTAGGCTAAACACAGCTGTTTTGCAGATGTTCTTACTCAGATTGAAACATCAATTAATTAACAGGTATCTATTCATATTTACTAGAACCCTGCTAATGTAGAGAAATAATAATTTTTTAGGAGATCTTTTTTCAGTTCTCTCTAAAATGTCATTTTATATAAATTTCTCTTATATTTTTATAAGATTGTATACTAGGATTGAGGATGTATAGGTACATATTTATAGATGCTATCAATTTGGAATGGTAAGTGCTGTGTGCCTGGTAATGTCATTTAGCTGCTGAATTTGTAATAGCAAGAACAGTGGCTTGTGCTCTCAAGTGTGCCATGGCGCTGTATCTAGGTACTCCTCTAGTGCTTTGCATGTATTATCTCATTTAATCAGTACAACTTCCCCATGAGGTAGATCCTGCTATTAATTCCATTTTATGGAGAAGGCAACTGAGCCACAGAGGATTTAAGTAACCAGCCCAGAGTAAGAACTAGTAGGCAGTTCAATCCAGATTTAAACTTGAGGAGTTGGATTATATTGTTCTTTACTCCTGTATCCACCACTACATTATTCTGCCAAGTATGTTAAAACAAGTATATAAAAATTCTTACTGCTTGATTTAAAAAGGGGGTATTTAAGCATGAAAATAAGCCTACAGGTTTATAGCTCCTTTAAAACTGGGACTTTGAGACTCAGAGTAAGATATGTATTTAATGTACTGATTTATTATTTAGGAGTACTTGATTCTTCAGAAAACCTCCAAAGTAGATGTGGACTCAAGTGGAAAGAAATGCAAAGAGAAAATGATTAGTGTACTGTTTGAAACAAAAGTACAGACAGAACACAAAAGGTATAATTTAGTACTATTGCAGATGGAAAAGCAACTGAATCGATAATTATACTCTGACAAATCTAGGCATATTCATGAGTTTCTTTTGTATAATGCAGGTTTCTGGCATTTGAAGTCAAAGAGTATTCAGCGTTGGATGAATTACAAAAGGAATTTGAAACTGCAGGACTTAAGAAGCTTTTCTCCGAATTTGTACTTGCTCTGGTAAAATGAAATGGAAGACGGGAATCTTTTAGTAAAATAGCAGTGTTTTTTGTTGTTTTTGCATTGGATTTGGGGAGTGGTTAATTGAAATAGTCAATTTTAAAGTTTCTCTGAAGCAAAATGATAGGCATCATTCTAACTTCAGGAACCAAAGCCAGTTCTGTTTTATGAAATATTAAACATGAAGAAAACTTGTATATTCTAATGTTTGCCAGGAAAGGCTAGGTTCAGTAGATGAGACAATATTTAAAAGATAAATTTAAAAAGATGGTAAATGAACACTTGTTTTTATAGACAATATTTGTTTGGAACTATGTAATTTTCTGGCTAATTTTCTTGTAATTAAATGATTTTTAAAAAAAGATTTGTTTTCATGTTTACTTTTCTTATGTTTATATTTTTAGCATTTGATCGCCATTTTCCCCCATCCAGCTTATGTCTAATGTTTTAATAAATGTTAAGAAAAATATAACACTGATTTTTTTAATGGAATTGCATAAATTGTTTAAATGCAAAGTTCTATAGAACAAGATTTATAGTTGCTTTTTGAGGGTGTTCTAGAATAGCATGATACTTGCTAGCCTTAGGACTAGAGATTTGATTCCAATTAAAATTCTTATTTGAAAAATTGAACTTCTTGTTTTATAAGAAGAGAAATGTTCATACAGAATGAACCTGGCTTGCAAGATGGAGGAAATTATATAA
Source organism: Gorilla gorilla gorilla (assembly GCF_029281585.2). Lineage (NCBI taxonomy): Eukaryota > Metazoa > Chordata > Mammalia > Primates > Hominidae > Gorilla > Gorilla gorilla. The sequence goes on along the minus strand of NC_073224.2, from coordinate 144,663,831 downwards.
AAATACTATTTTTTATTTCTTATGAAATCTGTCAAAACATAGTGAAACATATTTATCATGAACTAATGAGAGAAGCCGTAAGATAAAACTTGTATTAAAATCTGTAATAAAAATGTAAGTAGACATTTGTATCTCGGAAAGGATATTTGTACGCATGAAGCCACTTGGGCTGCTAAAATAAGGGGCTGAGTCATGGAAGAAAGGCCAAGTGAATCCCTTTGGCTGCCACCTATGAAGTATAGTGATATCATTATATAATTATAACTGATGGGGGAGGGAAGTGAGGAGAATGTGGCTGAGCAGTGTTTCCTGACAGTAATGCTCTGTGGTGATGTCAGTTCAATCTGATTGTCTTATTTTCAGGTACCTTTGTAATTTAATTATACCTATCTGTTGATTATTTTATGGGGTTTCTTTAATGAGGAGATGTTCAGTTTACTCTCATTCTAGTGTGTTGATTTTTTTTTTTTTTTTTTTTTGAGAACTGGTAAATGTAGTTAGATTGTCCTATGGCAACAGCATGTATAGCAAGGAGAAGCTACCCTTCTGGTATGCAGAACTGAGAAAATAGGCTTGAAAATTTGGGACTGCTCATTATTACCCCTTCATTTGATTTACTGTAGTTTCAGTGAAAATTAAAATAATGAAAAAGAATAGAGTTGAGAATATTGGCCATATGGTTGAGATGGATTGAGGGGATCATGATATAATAATATTTTACCTTGACTCTTCTCTGCAAAAATATATTCCTGCTTATGCTTTCTGGTGCCCTTTTAGCCTTTCATCTTCAAATCTGACTCTTTACAGAAGAGCTTGAATCAGATCAACTTGAATGTTTGCTGTAATGACTTTTTCCAAATTAATGATATTTTTATCTGCTAAAATTATTTTTAAAAATATTGGTTATTACTTTCTTAGATGTTTACATCTAAGTCTTTCACAGATACATACACATCAGAATAGAAAACTAAACCTTGACAGAGTTAGCGATTTATATAAATGTAATTTGACCTCTGGATAAAAGAAAATTTTAAATCATATACCAAAAAGCTATGAGTCTCTTTGGTATTTCTTTAGTATTAGAGGAAGAGACTCTTAATTATTTGCCTTTATATTTTTGCCTCAAACTCTGCTGCTTTCTTTTCAGCTTGAGATACTTATGAAAAGATAATTAAGACTTCTGCTTCAGTGATGGTGGACCAGCTTTTCACTGAAGAAAACTAAAAACAAAATATAAAACACATCCTCTTAAAATAATCAAAGTAAATAAGACAGTGAAAATTGCTGGGCTAAATCTTGGAGGGGAGAGGAATCCAGAGAAGTAAACCCAGCACTTAGGGCTATTTTTTCCTATGGGTACATTGGCCACCCTGCAATAGTTAGCTGAAGGGCCGAGTTCATTTTTGTCAGCTTGAAGATGTAGGGAGTAAATTTGGGGTCTGGAGGATAAAGTAGGTGGGGCCAAGAGCTAGGACCCCCAAAGGACTACACTGTGTTAATAAAGGTGAACTGTACATAAACCAATTGTCCTAGACTCTAGGTAAGGTTTGAGAATTCTGGTGGGTCCAGAAAATCTTAAATCTTCAACTTGAATGATTCTAATACTCTCAAATCCTCCAAATCTTCTTTGAAGAAAGCTAACATCCTCCTAAGGCCTCAGATTATATCTGTGAATAATTTTAAAATTCAGTATCTTGCAAATGATCAGACGTAACTGGATACACGAAGAGACAAGATAGAAACATTAGAAAAAACGCAATAGAGATCGGCTGGTTGTGGTTGCTCACATCTGTAATCCCAGGAACTTGGGAGGCTGAGGTGCGTAGATCGCTTGAGCTCAGGAGTTTGAAACCAGCTTGGGTAATGTGATGAAACACGTCTCTACAAAAAAATACATAAACTATTAGCTGGGCGTGGTGGCATGCACCTGTAATCCCAGCTACTCGGCAGGCTGAGGTGGGAGGATTGCTTGAGCTGGGGAGGTCGAGGTTGCAGTGAGCTGAGCTGAGATCGTGCCACTGCACTCCAGCCTGGGTGACAGAGTGAGACTCTATCTCAAAAAAAGAAAAATTCTGAAACTGAAAAATGTAAGAGTTCAAGGGATGGTTAATCAGTTAAGGTCCAGTTAGGAAATCAGAAACTAGGCATTTCAAACAGTAAATTTAAAACAGACTGATTACAAATTAAAAAGACTGTAAGAGTTAAAAGGAGAGGGAGTGGGGCTGGATGAAAGAGAAGAAAAGGAGGAGGGTGAGACACTCAGAGTTTAGAAACTGCTAAGAGCCTACATCTGCTATTGCACTATTGGAGACGTTGTAATAGCCTATATCTGCCATTGCACTATTGGAGTCTGCTCAAATGCTGCCTAGACCAGAGCTAAAATTGCTAATAGGCACTGTCTCTGGTCCGTTTGAATCTGGAATCACTCCACCCCTGTTGCCGCTATACCAACTGCCAACAAGGATCACAGTGCTATCTGTGCTACCTTCTGATCTCCCAGAAGTGCCTTCTATTGACAAGCCTAACAGGAACCAAGCTGGCAAGGAAGTCTGGGGAAAGTACATTGCAGAATTTCAGCCTCAGGAGAACAGAGCTGACTACAGAAGGATGACTGTGTGTGAAATGGGGAGAGGGCTGAGTGCCCACAGAAAATAACCAACCAGGACGCTTATTTTCAGCTATTAAGCATCCACACACACATCCTTCTACCCATATTTAAACTTCTATGCAGCAATAACAGTTTTATGCTTCTGTCTTTGTAGATTTAACTCTGTTCTTTATGAAACTCACCATTCCCTCAGAAAGGGGAGAAACAGCCCCACCAGTTACTACTGTTCTTATTGGTGTTAATTCTTCTAGTTTAGTCACAATCCCACCTAGATATTCTGTAGCTTGAAGATTAAACTGTAAAGTTCACTATCACTAGTATTAGTGGCATTCCTTGTACTCCTACGGCTTGAGAGGGGGAAGGAAAAAAATAGTTACTATATACAAAGATATTTAGAACAAGCAATGAAGCACATTTACATAACTACTTTGGTACTTGTTTCTGACTGGTCATGAAGCTGTAGTTGATATTTGTAACTTCTTCCTCTACTTAATTTTTCATTGCTCCTGGCCAGCACTTCAGCTGGCAAGTGTTCTTTACCTAGTAGGGTAGCTGAATCTTCATTCTGGATGGGTCTGAGTCTTTAGTAGTTGGGGTGCTTATTAATTTTCACTATTAAATAAGTCTTAAGAGGCAATCCAGAGATTCCCCTGGGGTCCTTGACCTCATTGTGTAGCAGCAACCCAATATCCGTAATAATAATCTAGATCAGTCACCCCAGCCAATACAGGGATCTCTTTCTTTGTTTTTTAGTTTAGTGTGATAAGAAACCTAATATATCTAGGCATCAGTCTTAATTTTCAATTCATTTGAACCATTTTATGTGCCTTGGTAGAAGCATTCTTTCCTTGTGAACTAAGACCTGTAAACTAGCATAGTCCAAGTTTACAGGGATGAGAATTAGAAATTCTGTGAGAGGGTTATTAAGTATACTAATGAGAGGAATCAGTCCTATTTTTATCCCTTGATTCCTGGACCCATGTATTCTGGCAATGGGAGAAATACAACTATGCTGATCACTGGTTCAAACTATATGCTACATTTTGTATAATAGCACTGAAGTCTCTCAGGGGCTTGTCTCCCACCAGGACTAATAACTGAGCTTTTTTTTTTTTTTTTTTTTTTTTAGACAGTCTCGCTTGCCACCCAGGCTGGAGTGCAGTGGTGCGATCTCAGCTCACTGCAACCTCCGCTTCCTGGGTTCAAGTGATTCTCATGCCTCAGCCTCCTGAGTAGCTGGGATTACAGATGCATGTCACCATACCCAGCTATTTTTTTGTATTTTTAGTAGAGATGGGGTTTCACTATGTTGTTCAGGCTGGTCTCAAACTCCTGACCTCAAGTGATCTGCCTGCCTCAGCCTCCCAAAGTGCTGCGATTATAGACGTGAGCCACCACACCCAGCATAACTGAGTCTTAACAGGTCATTATATTATTCTACCAAGCCAGCCACTTCTGGATGATTAGGTACATGGAAAGTCCTATGAATTTCATCCATTGCTACATTTATTTTGTTGTGAAATGAGTTTCTGATTCAGAAGTTATATTGTGAGGGATATCATGTCTATAGGATCATAGTTGGTTGTATTATAGGAAGGGACTTCAGATTCATATCCAGAAGTATCAGTTTAGTAAGGACAATTTGCTGGCCCTTCCATTAGGGAAGGGGTCCAATGTAATTAATCAGCCACCAGGTAGCTGGTGTTTTTTAGGAGGGGAGGCCTTTTTCGTGGCTTACTATGGGTCTTTGTTTTTAGCAGGTTAGGTACTCAGCAGGTTAGCAAGATCACCCTTGGTGAGGGGAATTTCATGTTGTTGAATCCATGAATAACCTCCGTCCCTGCTGCCGTATTTACTTTGTACCTGAGCCCACTAAGCAAGCACTGGGGTGCTAGGGAAAGAGGCTGACTAACATCCACTGGAGGATTCAACTCATCTATTTGATTAATGGAGGCCTTCTCTGCGGTGGTTGCCCTTTGAAAAACATCACATGGGACACAAATATCCTCACATTTTGTGCTCAGCCTGAGAACTCCATTCCTATACCTCTGTCCCAGATCTCCTTTTCATTAGTCCTTTTATTTTGTTCTTCAAAGTCTGTGACCTCCTGGTCAACCTGTTAGCTGCTGCTCATGAAATACTGTAAATCTATACCTCAGGGCATCTCTTTACCTAGAGAAGGTACACAATCAGAATTACTGCTCAAAGTTCTACCCACTGAGTAAATTTCTCTTGACTTCTGTCTTTCAGAGACACTCCAGATTTGAGTCGAAATTGCTAAAGTGAAGAATATTGTGAAGAACCACCCATAAATCAGGCCTGAAATATTTCTTCCGTGGTTATCAAGTTATCGGAACTCCCCATAAGATCCTCAGTGTGGACTGAGAAAGAGGAAGCTGTGCAGAAGGAGTAGCTAATATAGATAACTGAGCCACTTGATCATGCAGCTCACTTGTACCTTTGGGACCCACTTGTTCCTGATCTCATATATATTACTTCATCTGCACATGCCCAACTTTACAATTTCATGAATAAAGTAATTCCCAGTTTGTGATATGTAGTTCCATGTTCAATTGATGTCTCATGGTCAATTGTTCAATTTTATCTAAGACCCAGTACCAAGCTAGGAGCTCTTTTTTGAAAGAAGGGGCCGGGCGCCGTGGCTCATGCCTGTAATCCCAGCACTTTGGGAGGCCGAGGCGGGTGGATCACGAGGTCAGGAGTTCAAGACCATCCTGACCAACATGGTGAAACCCCGTCTCTACTAAAAATACAAAAAATTAATCGGGAGTGGTGGTGGGTGCCTGTAGTCCCAGCTACTCGGGAGGCTGAGCCAGGAGAATGGCTTGAACCCAAGAGGCGGAGCTTGTAGTGAGCCGAGATCGCACCACTGTACTCCAGCCTGGGCAACAGAGTGAGACTGTCTCAAAAAAAAAAAAAAAAAGGATAATTATTTGCAGAAGAGGGCATGGCTTTGATTAAAATCTTAAGGCTCTGTTGGGCTTGTGAGTTCTCTAATATAGCATCATTATAGGCCATAACTATATTGAGCACCATTGGATCTTAAGGGTCATAAAGCCTAAGTAGCAGAGCAGTTTCATCACAGTCTGGATGTGTAGCCTATTATTTTGCTCTGGGCCCCACTCAAAACAGGCAACTCCAAGAATTAATCAGTAAATAGGTCAGAGTATACATTCAAACATGGGATATATTGCCACTAAAATCCAAAGATACCTAGGAAACATCATACCTTAATGGTAGGAGTACAAGGTACGGTAAGTAACCTTTCACATTGGAATATTCCAGGATGTACCTTAAAACACTAGATCCCTAAAAACTTCACTTAGGTAATTGGCTTCTAAATTTTCTTGGAGTTTATCTCCCTCCCTCTGATAAGTGTCTTCTAAGGCATTTAGGGTGTTTGCTACATTATTTTCACCAGGTTCAATCAGCATGTTTGGTGAGATGTTAAAATGAATGAAGTCCTTGAATACTGGTTTATGACACAGATTCAGAAAGTTGATAGAGTCCTAAAGTAAGATATAGTCCTAAAGTGGAAGTTTGTGGCTGTGGTTGCTTCCAGTGGCCTTTGCAAATTAATATAGAGTAGAAATCATTTGCCAAATCAAGAGCTAGATATCAAGTACCCAGAGGTATGTTGATTTGCTTCAGTATAAGACTACATTTGGAAGAACAGCTGTAATTAGAGCCACCAGCTATTTAAGTTTGATAATCTGCACTTACCTCTAAGACCAACTTGATTCTGGACAAGCCCAAAAGGTGAGTTAAATGGGAATGTTATAGGAATCACACTGGGCAAGAACAGTCTTTTCAACACATGGTCCTGGCACAATTAAATTTTGCCCCTATCTCATATACTCTAGGTTAATTTCAGATAGATTACAAGCCTGTGTGAACATAGAATATTTTCTTGACTTTTGGATCCTAGTCTTAAACAGGACACAAAGCAATAATCCTTACAGAAAAGACTGATAGATTGTACTACATCAAAACTAGGAACAACTGCTCATCAAAAGATATCATGAAAGATAATAGAAAAACAGTCCGGGCATGGTGGCTCATGCCTGCAATCCCAGAACTTTGGGAGGCTGAGGCAGGTGGATCACGAGGTCAGGAGATCGAGACCATCCTGGCTAACACGATGAAACCCCATCTGTACTAAAAATACAAAAAGTTAGCCGAGCGTGGTGGCGGGTGCCTGTAGTCTCAGCTACTTGGGAGGCTGAGGCAGGAGAATGGCGTGAACCTGAGAGGCGGAGCTTGCAGTGAGCCGAGATGGCGCCACTGCACTTTAGCCTGGGCGACAGAGTGAAACTGTCTCGAAAAAAAAAAGAAAAAAAGATAATAGAAAAACAAAACTCAGAATGGGAGAAGCTATTTGAACACATTTAATTGCTATTGTTCAAATATTTAGAACATTAATAAGAAATAGACAATCTAATAGAAAAATGGGCACAAGAATTTTGAACAAGTATTTCACAACTGAGAATATACAAATAGCCAAAAAACATACGTAAAGGTGCTCAACTTCATTAGTAATCAGGGGAAATGCAGAGATAAAACTATAATAAGACACCACTAGTCACCCACTAGAACAATTAAAATTTAAAAGATGAATATTTGCATCCACCGAAGTACAGAAATAAAAATTTAAAAAAATATATTTTTAAAAAGATGGATAATAGCAAGAGTTGGCAAAGAAGTGGAGCAATGCCAATGCTGATATACCATTGGTGGGAGTATATTGACCCAACTGCTTTGAACAAACAGTTGGGTATTATCCATAAAAACTCAAGATTCTATACCCAAAACCCAGCAATTCTACTTCCAGGTACATACCTTACAAAAATATGTACATATGTGTAGGAAGTTACATGTACAAACATGTTCATGACATCATTTTTAATAGCCCAAATGAAGCAACCCAAGCATTTATCAGCATAAAATGGACAAGTAAATTGTGGTATATTCATACAGTGGAATACTATATAGCAAACTATATGAGCAAATTACAGCCTCATAGGGCAACATGGATCCATCTTTAAAAAATCAACATTGAATCAAGTGAAGTAAACACAAAAGAATATATACTATCTGATTCCAAACATTCAAAAATAGGCAAAACGATGCTTAATTATAATGAGGGACACATACTTAAGTGCTAAAACTAAAAGACGAGCAAGGAAGTTGTTACAATAAAAGTCAGGATGGCAGTTACAAATCGGGGCATGGAAGGGGTTGTGACTGGAGAGAGGCATGCAAAGACATTTTTTGGCAGATGGCTATGTCCTGTTTCCTGACCAGGGTGCTGGTTTATCAGACATTTTGGTTATAATAATTCATTAAGCTATACAATGACTTTAAGATATAGTTCTGTATGTCTTCCCCAATAAAAGTAAGCTTGGCTTAAAAGTGCCAATTATTACAATATTTTTAGTAAATAAAAATATTAAAGATAATTCTTAAATCTTTGTAATTAATAATGATATTTCAATCCTAAAATTTGGCTTAGCCACAGACAGAATTGTAAGGTAGATGCTGAAGGGTAGGCTATTATAAGTAGAGTGGTTAGAGAAATCTCCAGGGAGATGGCATTTGAACCAATACCTGAATGAAAAGGGACCAACCACAGGAAGATGAGCAAAGTTGAAGACAATTTGGTTTAAAATCAACTCGTAGAATTGAGGAGTATCAGTCACTGTTACCTACTGGTAATTTAGGCGAATCATGGACTAAGTAATTTTGCAATGTTTGCACTTTTGAGTCTCCTGTAACCTTGCTACTCAAGCTGTGGCTCACGGACCAGCATCATCTATTGTTAGAAATACAGAATCCCATGCACTATCCCAGACCAACTAAATTTGAATCTGCAATTTAATAAGATTCTCAGGTGGTTTGTGTGCATATTAAAGTTTGAGAAGCATTATCCTATAATTATATGTTCGTAAGCAGATATGAGGAGATTGAATGTGAAAAGTTGAACAATAGACATCCATATTGTAAAGGGCATTCCAGTCCCAGAAAGCAAAAAATATATAAAATTCATAATTACCCTTTGTCTATCAATCAAACAATATTTGATCATATGGCTTTAGCATTCTTAACATATTTTAAATTTTGTTCTTTGTCTCATGATTGAACACTCAAGTGAGTAAAGATTAATGATTGTATGATAGAAGTTGTACATCCACCTTTCTTAGCATGACAACTGAGCTCCGTCTTATCTTAATTATGCTAACTTTATGAGAACTTTTCTTGTTAGCACTATTTTTGACCCTTCAATTTGTTGTTTTTCACTTATTTTTATACAAAAGGGAACACATACCATTCAAATAATAGTACAAATACAGCTATGTAAGATGAAGATGCTGTTGAAATTTTGGAACCTTCACAAAGTAGCTTAATTTGTTTGTCAGTTGATGCACAAAAGTCTAACTATGAGCAATAAAAAAAAGTTTTAAGGTATTCACTATTATAAAATGCATAGGGCAAGAAAATGAATTTGAAATTAAAAGTTTCAAAGTAGGAGCAATCTCCATACTATGAAAAACAGACAGAAATACCTAAAGTTTGCAAAACTGCCAGTGATGCATAAAAATTACCAATAAGTGAAAAAAACTGGGGAATGGAATCTTCATTTTTGATAAGTTAATTATTTCAACTAATTTAATATCTCAATCAGTTTACTTTCCACCATTTTGTTTTTGAGAAGATTGCTTTTTTCTAAGTAACCTGGATCATAGGTTTCAATTTCTTCAGATCACTTGGTTGTGTTGCTTTATTCCTTCCATCCCTTTTGTATTAGTCAGGGTTCTCCAGAGAAACAGAACCAGTGTGTGTGTGTGTGTGTGTGTGTGACAGAAAGGGAGAGAGAGAGAGAGATTTATTTCAAAAATTGGCTCATGCATTTGTGGAGGCTGGCAAGTTCAAAATCTACAGAGTGAGCTGATAGGCTGCAGACTCAGAAAGAGCCCTGTTGCAGTTCAAGTTTGAAGACTCTGAAGATGGATACCCAGGGAAAAGCTAATGTTGCAGTTGATGTTTGAAGATAGTCTGCTGGCAGAATTCCCTTTTACTTTGGGGTGGAGTTGTAGGGTGGGGTCAGCCTTTTATTTGATTCGGGCTTTCCACTGATTGGAAGAGGCCCGATCACATTATAGAGGTGAATCTGTTTTACTCAGAGTCCACCAATTTAAATGTAAATCTCATCCAAAATACCCTCACAGAAACAACCAGAATAATGTTTGACCAAGAACCAGGCCCATTCAAGTTGCCACATAAAATTAACTATCACACCTCTCAAGAAATATCCTGTCAGTTGCTTTGCTTTTAGAGGTGAGGAATGTGGCTTTCAGTTCATATCTGCTTAACTCATTGCCATCTCTTCCCTACCATGTTTTCATTGCTATAAAACATTAAATACTGATACGAATTTGTAGTAGCATTGGTAAGACAGATACCTTTTACAAAATAAGTTAACAACTTGACAAACTGTAGTTTCTTTTGGCTTGAGTGACTCCTCTTGAGTCACAACTAACCATGATAACAGATTCCACAAAAAGCTACATTTCTGCTAGCCTAGGAGTATAACAAATGTTGACTGAAGGACATATATTGATTTTTTTAAAAAGTGAGCTCATCTGCTTTGGGATATCGCTCCAAAGCTGTAAACTTGTGTTTGCTCAGTTCACTGTTGGCAAGACACCCTGAAGTAGTTATTAGGAAGGAATTCAGGAATTGCACTTTTATCTGTGTGATCCTTCACCTGGTGCATTTCTGGTGCTTCTGATAATGCTGCTCCTTCATCACTAAGGCATGGTTAGCCTCTGTTAATCTTTAGCAATAGAACTTTCATGTAACCAAGAGAGCTATGCTGTAAAGTGCTAGTGATTTACCAAAATTCCATGCATGAATCTCTTGATTCTTTGAGAATTCCATCCATTTTCATAATTTTCATTATTTCCCTCTATGTAGTTGAGTCTCAAATTTACATCTCAGGTCCTGACCTCTCACCTGACCTCTAAACACTCATTTCTAACTCTGTGCCTCACATTACAACCTAGATGTCCTGCCAACATCTTAAATCCATTATGATTAAAGTAAACCCATTAATAATCTCATTTTTGTTATTGTTTACTGTTGAAATTACTATTAGGCTTCCAGGATTAATCTTGGATTTTCCTCTGATGTCTTCCTTACTCTCTTACATCCAGTTAGCTTCCAAGTATAGTTTGTAGTGATTCTTATATTCACCCATCTTTTCCATTCTCATGGCCACCACTGTATGTAAGTGGCCAGGACTATTGGAGGTCACCAAACTGGCCTTCTCACCTCTGTTCTTCCGCTTATCCCATTCTATACATTGTTACAGTTGATAATCCCTCATCTAAAACTGTTGGAATTAAATCTGTTTTTAGAATGAAGATTTTTCTTTTTAATTTTTGCATTTTTAGAAAGGTAATATGGTTGTACCATATATTTTAAAATCTACCCAATGGGGCTGGGGCAACATTCTGTAATCAAACACAGTTATTTCTTCAGTGAAACACATGAATATTCACATTAAGATAAATAAAGAGTATAAATGTTCTCACTTTGATTCAGGTTAAACTTGGATGCTAAATGAATTCAGATTAGGCTGGCTTTTTAAGGTTTCAGAAAAAAACCTTAATATTTTTGGTTTTTTAGAACTTTTTGGATTTTGGAATTGTGAATTAGGGATGGCAGACCTGGACTAGATAAATCTTCCTCAAGTAGTAGTATCACTCTCGTTTCCTACTGAATTAGTTGTAAACTCTTCAATCTGGTATCTTCAAATGCCTTTTCAATTTGACCCCACATCATTATTTTCTGGGTTTATTTTCCACTCATTCTCTATGTAGCCTTTTTGCCTCAGCCAAACTGTATAAATATTGCTTATTTTTCTTTCCTCTGCATATAATCAAATTTGTCCTTCTTCTTGAAATGTTATTTTTTTCTTGTCCATTCTTCTACAAACTATCTGTTGACATCTTTTCTATATTTGCAGAGCTGTTTCCTGTATAAAATGCTTGATCCCTATTTTGGGATCAATAATTGTTCCCTGGTCTGAATTCTTGTAGCAAGCTTCAGTTTTGACATATGTACAATCAATCAGAATAATACCCCTTTCTTACCTCTTAGACTTGTCATTACACTAAATAATGTACAAATGCCTCTAGCACGGTGTCTGACATGTAGTAGGAACTCAATTGACATTGATTATTCCCTTTTCCTCTCTTCCTCCTTCCTTTCCTTTTCTTAGTATATGCTGTACTTTATGTTATCATTTTAAATGTACTTTGTTCTTCCCATTACTAGATTGGAAGTTTTCGAGGGTAGGACCTTACTTATTGGAGGCACAGCAAATATTGAGTTATGTGAAATGAATACAAATGGTGTTACTAGAGAAAGTTAAATTCCTCTTCTGGATTCTGGAAAGACATTGGTTTGTCTATATATGAATGTACATTGAAACTTCAAACAAAACAAAACCTATGATGACAAATATAAGTCTTCAAAATCTCCATCAATAACATTCTAACTGCCAGAGATCACCCAATATGACCTTCCATATACTTCCTCTGTTTCAAATATTCTTTGTATTATTATTTCCTTCTCCTTCCTAATCTGGAGACAGAACGGTTGTCTTTTTTAAGGCAAGACCACTTGCCTATACATACTTGATTCCATCCTCTGTCTTCTATGAGATTTCATAACATTAATTCTCTCTTGCATTTTTAATCTTCAATAATAAAAATGCTCAAATATTTCCTCTTATAAATAGCATCCTGTCTTTGATTCCCACTTTGTTTTGTTCATTGAACTGATATCTATTATGTTATTATGTCATCACCTCCCATGCCTCTTTAAAAAATTGTTTGTGTTGTGAAATATAACACTCATACACAAATGAATAAGATATAATTGTACAGCTAAAGAAATTATTATGAGGTAAAATCTGTATAAATACCACCTGTTCAAGAAATAGAACTTTGCTAGCATCTTTACACTTCCCAGTCTCAACCCCCTGAATTGACCACTATTTGGATGTTTATGGCAATCATTTCCTGGTTCTTTTTTTAATTTTACTACCTAAGTAAGCTAACAGTATAATTTAGTTTTTTAAATTTGTTTTTAAATTCTTTATAATAAAGTCTGATCTTTTCTGCTCAGTCTTGTATTTGTGAGATTCATCTATTTTATTGTTTATAGCTATGAGGCATTCATTTTCATTGTTGTATGAAATATTTATATAGCCCAATTTATTTATCGAGTCTACTATAGATTGTTATTTGTCTAAATATTTAAATTTTTTGCTATCACAAATGGTAGTGCAATAAATGTTGTTGTAGATATCTCCTGGTACATGTAAATATGCATTATTGTTGAGTATATAACTAGCAGTGTGATTACAAGGTTTTAGTGTTTGCGTATTTTCACTTTACTGGATGATGCTAAACTGTGTTCCTAAGTGGTTGGGGCAATTTACACTCCTGGCAATACTTGGTACTGACAGTCTTTTTAATTTTAGTCATTGCAGTGTGTGTCTAGTGGTGCTGGATATTAATAACATTGAGCACATTCTAATATATGTTAGCCATTTGGACATCCTCTTTTGTGAACTGTATCTTCAAATCCTTCATTCATTATTCTACTGGGCAGTCTGTTGTTTTCTTACTGGGTGTAGAATTCATTATGAATTCTGGATATGAGCCCTTTGTTGGATATATGTATTGCAAGTAGCTTCTCTCACTCTGTGGTTTGCTTTTTGTTGTGTCTTTTGATGAACGGAAGTTCTTTTTTTTTTAGTAATATGACTGTAAAAATAAAATTCATTTTTAGGTTACAATTTGATGACTTTTGACTCAAGTACACATCCGTAATCATCAACCACTACTCCAATTGTTGGGTCCCCCAATATCGTCTCTGCTTTCTTCCTGTGTCCTGACCAAGGAAAACAGAATGCCTTGACTACTCTGTGTCCTGGCCAGCTACATGTTTTTCCTGCATCCTTGAATCTAAGCTAGGGCGTTGAACATTCCCCACTACTGATAAAGCTGTTTAGGTTGTTGCTGGAAACACAGAGATTGATTATGTTACTATACATGTAGAAGGCGGCCACCTTCAGAAAAATTCTTTAAGCTCTCACATAAAGTCCATAACCTGACCCCTCATTGCGGACATACTCAGGAAGAACATCTCCCCCTCACTGTCGCTCAGGCGGACCTGCTGCAGCCTTCTCCTGTGTAACTTGTAAGTTCCCCTAATAAATGCTTCAGATTGGTCGCTCTGGAGTTTAGTGCTTCCTTCTCTGAAACCCAAGCCGGCCCAATCTCAGGAAGGTTTGGGACGGTCCCTTGAAGGAGTTCCCCTGCCACCATTCTTGGGGTGACTCCAGCTGCTGAGTTTGGCCAGAGAGAAAACCAATCTACACGTACAACCTTTCCACCTTTCCACCTCCCCAGAACCTTTCCACCTCTCCAGAAAGTTCCCTCAGCCCCATTGCAGTCTCCTCCCCTCCTCTTCTTAGGTAATCACTGTTCTGATTTCTATCACTGTAGATTAGCTTTGCCTGTTCTAGAATAAAGGTGTTATTGAATAATGTGTACTCTTCTGTGTCCAGCTTCTTTCACTGTCTGTGATTTCATCTACATTATGTTGTGTATTGTGGTTTGTTCCCTTCTATTGGTGGCCAGTAGTCCACCATATAAATTTATTTAGCCATTCACCTTTGATGGATATTATGAATAAAACTGCATAAATATTTAGGTATAAGCCTTTTTATAGATACAGATTTTCACATCTTTTGGTAAATATCTAGGAGTGGAATTTCTATGTCTGTTTAACTTTATATAAGAAATAGCCAAATTGTTTCCAAAGTGGTTGCACCATTTTACGCTTCCATTTGCAATGTATTAGGTTGGTGCAAAAGTAATTGTGGTTTTAGTCATTACTTCCAATGCAAAAACTGCAAGCCCTTTTTTTTTTTTTGAGACTAAATTTTGCTCTTGTCACCCAGGCTGGAGTGCAATGGCACGGTCTCAGCTTACTGCAACCTCTGCCTCTCAGGTTCAAACGATTCTCCTGTCTCAGCTTCCCAAGTGGCTGGGATTACAGGCGCCTGCCACCAGGCGTGGCTAATTTTTGCATTTTTAGTAGAGACAGGGTTTCGCCATGTTGGCCAGGCTGGTCTCGAGCTCCTGACCTCAGGTGATCTGCCTGCCACGGCCTCCCAAAGTGCTGAGATTACAGACATGAGCCACTGCGCCCAGCCAAAAACCACGATTACTTTTGCACCAACCTACCTATGTTCCAGGCGCTCCATTCCTTCACCAAAAATTGGTATTGCTATTCTTTTTCATTTTAATCACTCTAGTGGGTGGGATATTACACCAAGGTTTATGTTTAGTTATCTGTAGGTTTTCTTAAATGGTCTGAAACAAGTAATTACCTCAGAATAAAATATTTTAGGAACCAATGCTGGCAGGATTACATCTTATAAAGAGGATATTGTTCACCAGTTTTGGTTCTGAGCAATCTTGAGCTAGTCCAGTGCTGGTGTGAAGTGTGCTAGTGCTTTTTTTTTTTTTATAAAATCAGGATGCATCTTGATGGTTGGTGTCATAATTTCTGTTTCAGTGGTCTTCTGAATGTCCAGAGCCACTGTAAGGGGGATTGCCTATGCAGGCTATGCCAAGTCTCAGAGCATAGCAGAACATATTATAATACTTCTGGTGCAGTAACAGGCCACTGTGCTTTTGGGGGTCCCTTTCCGGAAACTAGCGGTCAGGATGATTGACGAAGGCCTTCCGCACAGTGAGATAAGGTGCTCACTTGAATGGAACCTGGGTAGTGGCAGGGCACTGACTTTCTTCCTAGATCATTCCCTGGGACTCACTCTAGGTGGTCTATGAATACCACCTCGCCTTTGTCCGCCTGGTCCTTTCAGATTGGTTCCCGTTATCTTCAGGCTCTACTGTCTCACCCTCTCAAAACAATTCCTCTAAAGGCTCTTCACCCACAACCCAGAGAAAATTATGTTCTCTGGTGGGAGAAAAGCTAGTGGTGGTAGAGATCACTAGGTGTTTACATAGTTTCCATTTTAACCTTCCTTTATAGTAATGAGCCCCAATTTCTACCTAGGCACAGTGCCATTTAGAATAAAATCCATATTTTTTAGATTTCCTTTAAACTAGGCAGGGCCATAAGACCAAATTCTGGGTCTTGAACATGACTTCCAGGAAGGCTTCTTGAAGGTGCTGGCTCACTGGGCGCCGTCTCTTTTGCTCTGCCCCTTCCCCCGCCCCCGGCATGTGGACACAGTCCCAGACATTCCAAAGGCATCTGGGATGATGAGGTGAGCTTGAGGGTGAAAGTGGAGCCGACAATAGAAATTACCCTCTGAATTTTTTTTATGTGAAAGAATATAACTTTGCGGCTTTAAGCCACATTTTAAGTTTTCTATCACATGTCATCAAATCTAGTCCTGATGTACCTATGTGAAATTTGGAACCTACTACAAGTAACAGAGTATAAAATGTGACTAACTCTGAGTCATTCCAGATCTATTATTTGTGGCTTAAACTTTTTGTCTAGAGTTCTTAGAAACCTAGATTTTCTTAAAGTAAGCTTTTGAAACATAATATCCAAGAATTTAATTTTTCTTTACCTGTGTCCAGCTTTAACAACCCTTCTTTGTTGTAGTGAAGGTGAGATGGACCTTATGGTTTGGGCTGAAGAAAAGATAAAAAAAAAAAAAAACACACAAGGGGAAAAGACAAATAAGTTAATATTTTAAAATACCATCCCATATCATATTAAATAAGTATTTCTTCGACTATTTGTAGCAAAATATCACCTTAGCACATTCTCAGTTTATGTTCCCATGTTACTAATAAAGTACAAGGCAATCTGGCATGCTTTTTTGTTATTATAATCTGTTTCCTAGAATTATTACTAATAATTATTCATAATTTCCGTGGTGTTAAGATAGTATACTCAGAATGGCGCTAAACTTTTTGCTCTTATTTCTCCTGAAGACACAGATTCCTATGAAAATAACACACAGAGGGGGCAAAAAGGAGAAAAATCTGCTGTGAATTTAATTTATGGTCACTTCTTGGTTTTCATTAGGCCCACTGCTGGATTTACCTTATCAGGCCACAAAAATGTGAATTCCCAAGAAATCCAAGTAGAAAGAGAATAGAGAGAAGGGCAGAATACATTTGATTTCTTTAAAGTTAGAGCTTTGTTCTAGGCCCTCAAGTATGAAGTTATTTAGATCTACTTATAAATCATCTATGTATCTATATTCATAAACCAACTCCACGTGCAAGGGAGCATCTCAGTTAACTTTGAATGAATGAGGTTCCCCATGATCCAAAGGTCAGTTCCTTAATTAGCAAGGCCTTTTTGGAAACATTTTGGAGATGAAATATTTTAAAATGTTTTAGTCAAGTGTATTAGTCTGTTCTCACATTACTATGAAGAACCACCTGAGACTGGGTAATTTACAGAGAAAAGAGGTTTAATCAGCTCTGAGTTATGTGGGCTACATAGGCTTCTACTTCTGGGAGGCCTCAGGAAACTTACAATCATAGTGGAAGGTGAAGAGGAAGCAGGCATGTCTTACATGGCCAGCATGAGAGACAGAGACAGAGACAGAGACAGAGAGAGAGAGAGAGAGAGAGAGACAGAGAGAAAGTTCTATGCTCTTTATAACAACCAGATCTCGTGAGAATTTATTCACTATCACAAGAACAGCAAGCAGTGAGTCCGCCCTCCATGATTCAATCACCACCCACCAGGCCCCTACTCCAACACTGGGATTACAATTTGACATGAGATTTGGGTGGGGACACAGAGCCAAACCATATCATTCATCTGATAAGCAAAGTAGATTGAATATACTAAGGACGGTACAACTGGGGTTGGTACTAACAGCTTTGATTACACCCTGTTGTGATATGAAGGAGCTCTCTGCAGTTCTACTGAAGTAGAAGAACCTCAGCTTCCATGTTTTGCAGTCATCTGATAAGCAGAGTAGATTGAATTTACTAAGTGCAATGCACCCGGGGGTTGGCACTAACGGCCCCAATTCCATCCTGTTGTGATATGAGGAAGCTCTCTCCAGTTCTATTGAGGGAGAGGAACCTCAGCTTCCACATTTTCTGAATGGTCCTATTGCCTTCAGGTTCCAGCAGGTGTTTGACACTCTTTTCCTTTTGCTACCTCTGTTTCATTTCTCTCTCTGTTTTTCCCTACTTGCCATTCTTGGTGCTTCTTTTAATCTCTGCCATTGTAGGCATTGGCTGCTTACTGATTTCTTTCCTCTTCTCTCTTTTTTGTCTTTTTTCTTCTTTGCTGTCTTCTCTTTCCCTTTTTTGCCACTTCTTCCAAATTTTATGGTTTTATTTTATGGTAGCAGGGGTTAGTTTTATAGCCATCATCATTAATCAGAGTGGATCTTCTTTTAGTCAGTACAACAACTGATCACAACAAATTTCCCTTGGTACAATTACAGGTTTTAGAAATTGGTTTTAAGTTCTTGGTTTGCTCCTGAAGGTTGACAGTGCTTGACTGCATAAGTGGGGTGTTGTATGTGTAGAAGTCATAGACCTGAGAACTAGAAAGAACGAAAAAGATCATCTAATCTGCTTTTTTGAAAAAGTGGGGCTACTGGGGTAAGTTACTTACCCAAGGCCACTCATATATCTGATAGCAATACTTGGGAGATAATTATATTAGCTCTTTAGTCCTATGTATAATGCAAAGAGAACTCAAGGAACCAATGAAAAATTGTCGTCCAATAGTTATAACCTTTTAGGGAAAATATCTGCTCCATTCTGTTCTGGCACTTTAGAGAGGTGAGATGATTTCCTTCATTCTTTTTTTTTTTTTTTTTGGGACAGAGTCTCCCTCTGTCACCCAGGCTGGAGTGCTGTGGTGTGATCTTGGCTCACTGCAACCTCCACCTTCTAGGTTCAAGTGATTCTCATGCCTCAGCCTCCAGAGTAGCTGGAACTACAAGCATGCACCACCACGCCCAGCTAATTTTGTATTTTTAGTAGACGGGGTTTCACCATGTTGGTCAGGATGGTCTTGAACTCCTGACTTCAAGTGATCCACCTGCCTCAGCCTCCCAAAGTGCTGGGATTACAGGCATGAGCCACTGCTCCAGGCCAATTTCCTTTATTCTTGAATTGTAAAATTATCCTTACACTTATACTCACAGTGAATTCATAGAGTTTCTTCACAAATAAAAGCTATTTTCTTAACATTGCGATTATTTATGTATGAATAGAACATATAGTACCTGGTGCCTGAAACTTGCTATACTTCTTGTTTCATACATATTAGGAGTTTCAAATGACCAGATGATTTTTTGTTAGGGAGAAAGCATTCCATGTGTCACAAAATCTTATATTTACTTAAAAAAAACTAAATATTTTGCTGTCAGATAAATGAGCATATAATAAAAATCTCCTTTGGAGCTGCATTTATGCATTTCATTTTATATAGACAAATAGAATTTGAAACCTGGAAAGAAGCTTAGCGATTTCTGGTTCAACTTTCCAACCAGTGCAGTAATTGTTAAAAATTGTAACTGTGATAGCCATCCACTTCCCGCTTGAAAAACTCCAGAGGTTAGTATCACCCTCATGAAGCAGCTGTTGTTACTGGACAGCACAGTAGACAAGAAGTTATTTCTTGCATTTAATCAAAATCTACATTTCTTAACCTATGGCTTTTTATTCTAGTTCTGGCCTCTGGAGCAACACAGAATTAGTATACTCTTCTCTGTATGACAGCTCTTCAAATATTTGAAAGTAGTTATTATGCCTTTTCTTATTCTTCACCTCCCAAGTTGCTTGAATAATTTATCAAAAATTATAGCTTCTCCCACTCACCTGGACATTTGCCTTTCATTACATTCTAATTGGTCAATGTCCCTCTTAAAATGCGGCATCCAGAATTGAATTCTATGTTATAGACATGGTTTAACTAGCCAGAAATACAATATAACTGTCACAGATAGTGATCTGTGGGTAGCAATTTCTCAAGGGAGCCTCATCCTTGAGATAGACTAAGACTCTTAAAAGAAAGGGACTTGTAGGAAATCACTTGGTAAATTGTAGAGTGCTTTATAAATGAAATAATTTTTTATGTCCCACTTAAGACTTTAAAATACAACAAATAATCAAAGAATGTAATTTTTTTACACATTCTTTATAGCATTTTACACAAGGCTGATTTCAACCGTTGTCTGCATAGGGCTAGTTTTTTTTTTTTTTTTTCCTGTGGAAAAGTAGAAAAACACTTTAAATCTCAGCCATTATTCTGGGTTACTGGGCCCTTTCTTGAGTTGAACAAATTTTATAGTCTTTTTTAGGACATGATTTTTTGAAACAAATGATAAATGTCATTTTTTTTTACCTGTACATACTTATTTAATGAGGTAATAGCAGAATCTTCTATTGACAAGACCTTTTAATAAGTAGAACCACTTTTACATGTGAAGTAGTTTTAAATATGTAACCTATATTACTTCAATTTTAAAGTAAATTTAAACTTCTCTGATTTTAGCTAATTTAGAGTAGAATGGGAATCTTACCTGAATATGGTTTAATATTGTCATCTAACCATTCATTCATTCTCAATTGCTTACTTAGTATTGATTACATGTTAAGGACTTGAAAAAATTAATAAATTGTTATTTTTTCTTTCATTATTAACTCTAGAAAAGTTTTTTAAAAGAATAACTTTTTTCTAAGGTGTTTGGCATATATTTGTATGCGAACATTCTGATTAAGGATTCTAACACTCTAACAGCAGGTTATAGTTGGCAAATACAAATGTGAATATGAATGTGCATAAATAAAATTGTGAAATATAAATATGTGGCCCCAATGGGATAATCACAATGATGAGCACCCAGCACACTCCCTGGCACATAGTAGATTCTTAACTACTTAATATTCATATTTGCCATATGAATATTACATGTTAGGGGAATATTATTCCTAGTCTTGGCAGTGAACCTGTAATTACAATGGGAGATTGAGTCCTATAGATTTCTGTGCCATTGTTCAAATGAGTGAGACATTTTGGGACTGCACTATATTTTAAGACCTCATATCTCTTTTGGAGGAACATTATTTCTTGGTTGAAAGAAATTACTGTATTTTCTCAAACATGACAATATTGTGGTGGTTGTAGTTTGATTTGTAATGTGTCAACTCTAAAAAGCATAAATTGTTTAAAAATACATAAATACTCAGAATAAAATCAGTCATTTAGTACTAGCTACATTGGAAAGAAATTTAAGAAAAACCTAGTAAATCACTTTTAAGGATATAGTATTCTAAAATTTATTTAGAAATATAAGAGAAAATTAGAATTCTGGAGAATCATCCATTTTTTTGCACACTTTTAAAAAAATCGTGCAATTTAAATTTTTTTTCCTGTTACAAATCTTGGCAACTAGAGCAATGTAAATTAGAGGGTAATTGCTTTGTAAAATTAGATTTGAAGTCATGTAATTTAAATTTATACTAGTAGGTCCAGAATTTCCCTTTCTATTAAATTTACTTTCCTTTTAATAGTTTAAAAAATTATTATTCAAATAAGTAAACATTTCCAGAGAAAGACTGTGTTTTCTTTTTAGAGTTTGTGAACTTAAATGTTCTTAAGCTAGGTATTATTTGGCTAATCATACAATTTATACTCATAATAGGCTGAAGAGCTATAAATATTCTAATAGCTTCTAGTGGTTATTGTTTTGGCAATATGATGTGTGGGCTTTTATATCAATATTAGTTAGTGTTTTTTAAACTTCATAGTATTTTCCTCCAGCAAAGAACTGGCTCTTTTCTGAGTAAGAAGAAAATTTTTGCTTATAAAATGAGGCCATTTTGCATATTAATTAGGAGGTCTTTGAACTCTAAGAATAAAATCCATTAATGCTTTGGGTATGGAACAATTATGCATTCAAGGACTTTAATTTTATGCAAATAATGTGACAAGCTTTACATTTCTTTGTTTTGTTTGCATTTTCTAAAGATAATTTAATGCAAATAATCCATCCATATACTGCATAGAGCGTGTCGGATGGTTTCCCTGTAGTTAAGATTGTATCAGCTCTCCTATTATAAATCTCTATTACCCATGGTTTATAATTTAATTGAAAAAACTCACTGCAGGCAGAAATTCAACACTTAGAGTTTCAGGCTAAAAGCAATATTTCTCTTTTTAAAAATTGCCTCCTCTATTTAATTTCATAGTTAATGGAAATATAAGAAGGACGATCCTGGAACTGATTTTCAACAAAGCCAAACAGATCATTGTCTATAACTAAAATAATTTCTAAATAACAGTAGTTGATATCTTATCATTGGTCTAATACTACAATATTTAACCAAATAAGAAAAGACAACAGTGAATTCTGTTTATCCTTTTCCTATATGAAAAATACACACTTACAAGGAGAACAAGAAACTTCTGTAAGATCAGACATGTGTAAAATGTATAATTGACAATATTGTCTGAGGTGTTATGTTTTTGTTTGATTTCAAAGTGCATACTTTACTCGTTTCAGTGGATCTAGACTAATGCTATGGAATCTGCTTTTTGTTGAACCAATACAGGAACAGGGCATAGGGCAGGAAGATGCACGCTCTGAAATTCTTCACTTTATCTGTCTTCATCTTAAGTTTATACTTCAATTACCTTGATGGGATTCAGGGGTTAATTAACAGGCATAGCAACTTCAGCAGCCTTACCAAGTAAAACTGAGAAGAGTTTTTAGACCCATGATGGTTTTGTCATCAGCTTTTGAACTCAAATCCTGTAGTATGGAAAGGTTAACCTGCCAGGTAATATGCAATCTCCAATCAAGAGTAGTGGTTTTATCAAGCCCAATGAGACAAAGAAAATATTAGTTAGAGCAATATGTACTCTATTTCCCTCAACCCATGAACATTTTCCTATTTAATTCTTACTTGTAATGCTGCATGTGACATATATGCCATAATTTTTTAACTGTAGGTAGTTATTGGAAACTTGCTGAAAAATGATCTGGCTCTATATATGCAATGTATTGTGTTTCTAAATCAGTTTCCTTTGAGCCTCTAAGGAAAATTATTGAGGACAATAATACAAACTTACATCTCTTATAACACTTCACCATCTACAGAGGGCTTTAATACACATGATATGCACAAGTGCTTAGATAATAGAGAAAGCAGAAGCTAAAAGATTAAGTGACTTGCTCAAGATGATGAAGCTAACAAGTGGTGCTTAGTGCTAACATTCTGTCTTCAAGCTAATACACCTTTTCCTGTAGCCCAGTGGCTCACTCCTTAGTTCTTTTGGGGGACCTCATATTTTTAACTTTGAGAAATAGAGTCAGTGATACCATCTTAGTTTGTTCCTAATGTTATAATAAAATATCTTAACTAGGAAATTTATAAGTAATAGAAGTTTATTTCTTACAGTTTTGGAGGCTGGGAATCCCAAGATTAAGGGGCTGGCATATTTGGTGCCTGGTGAGGGCTTGCTTTCTGTTTCACAGATGGTGCTTTGTTGCTGCATTTTCTAGAAGGGACAAATGCGGTATCCTCACATGGTAGAAGAAATTGAAAAAAAAAGGCAGCTCTCTGAAGCCTCTTTTATAATAGTATTAATACCATTAATAAGGGCAAAACCTTTAATCACTCCCCAAAATACCCCACCTGTTAGACTACACAATGGAGATTAAGTTTCAGCATGAATTTGGGAGAGACACAAACATTCAGTACATAGCAGACATCGTGAGGAGAATGCCTTGTATTTACTTGAAGTGTGTCAGAAACCATAAGGGAATTTATAAAGTTTCTAGTCAAAATCTTAAAATATTCCATATTATCTTAGATTCATAAATAAATAACGTAAAGCTTAGATAAAATTTATGTACATCTTAAGCATAACTTTGAATGTAAATGGATTAAATTTCTTATTTAAAATATATAGATTGGCTAAATGGATTAAAAAAAAACCCCTAAGACCCAACTATATGCTGCCTACAAAAAACTCATCTCACCAGCAAAAACACACATACACCAAAAGAGAAGGGATGGAAAAAGATACTCCATGCAATTAGAAACCAAAAATGAGCAGGAATAGCTATATATATATATCAGACAAAACAGACTCCAAGTCAAAAGCTATACAGTCAAAGATGGACATTATATGATAATAAACTGATTAATTCAGCAAGAGAATATTACAACTGTAAATGTATACGCACAAAACATCAGAGCACTCAGATATATAAAGCAAATATTATTAGATCCAAAGAAAGAGACAGACTGAAATACAATAATAGCTGGGGACTTCAACACCCCACTCTCAGCATTGGACAGATCATCTAGACAGAAAATCAACAAAGAAACTTTGGATTTAAATCATGCCGCAGACCAAATAGACCTAACAGACATTTATAGAACATTTCACCCAACTGGTGCAGAATATACATTTTTTTCATCAGCATGTGGGACATTCTCCAGGACTGACCATATGTTAGGACATAAAGCAAGTCTCAAAAATTTTTTAAGAATTGAAATCACATCAAGTATCTTATTTGAACCATGACAGAATAATACTAGACATCAGTAATAGGAAGAACTGTTGAAAATATACAAATACATGACAATTAATCAACATACTCTTGAATAACCAATGAGTGAAGAAAGAAATTAAGAATAAAATCTACAAAATTTCTTGAAACAAATGAAAATAGAAGTATAACATACCAAAACATTTGAGACACAGCAAAAGCAGTATTTAAAAAAATTATTAACTTTGTACAAGTTTAGAAAAGCAGTATTAAGAGGCAAGTTTATAGTAATAAATGCCTACATAAAAACTAGATATATTTAAAACACCCTAATGATGCATCTGAAGGAACTAGAAAAGCAAAAATAAACTAAACCCAAAATTAGTAGATGGAAAGAAATAATAAAGATTAGAGCACAAATAAAGGAAATTGAGACTAAAAATACACACAAAAAAATCAATGAACAAAAATACTTTTTTGAAAATGATAAAAAATTGACAGAGTAAGAAAAACAAGAGAGAAGACCCAAATAAATAAAATCATAGATGAAAAAGGAGACATCACAATGAATACCGCATAAGTAAAAAAATCACTAGAGAGTACTATGAACAACTATATGCCAATAAATTTGAAAACACAAAGAAAATAAATAAATTACTGGACACAGACAAACTAAAAAGATTGAATCAAGAAATAGAAAATCTGAACAGACTAAAAACATATAACAAGAGTGAATCAATAATAAAAATCTCCTAACAAAGAAAAGTTCAGGACTGAATGGCTTCACTACTATATTCTATCAAACCTTTAAAGAAAAATGAATAACAATTCTTTCAAACTATTCAAAAAAATTAAAGCAAAGGGAATTCTTTTTGATAACTCATTCTGTGAGGCCAGCATAACCCTGATGCAAAAGTCATATATGGACATAACAGAGAGAGAGAGAGAGAGAGAGACAGAGAGAGAACTACAGGCTAATAACATCCCTGATGAATATAGATGCAATAATTCTCAAGAAAATACTAGCAAAGCAAATCCAACAACACATCAAGAAGATAACACACTATGATCAAGTGGAATTTATTCCAGGAATGCCAGGATAGTGCAACACAGGCAAATCAACAAAATGTCATGGATCACAACAGTAGAATGAAGGTCAAAAGACCATATAATTATATAATTGTCTTAAGTGTTGAAGAAAAAGCATTTGAGAAAATTAAACCTCCCTTCATGATTAAAACTCTCAGTAAATTAAGTATAAAGTACCTCAACATAATAAATGCCATGTATGAGAAACCTGCAGCTAACATCTTACTGAATGAAAAAAAGCTGAAAGCTTTTTCTCTAAGAACTGGAATAAGACAAAGATACCTGCTCTACCATTCTTATTCAATACAGTACTGCAGTTCTACCTTGGGCAATTAGGCAAGAGAAAGAAATAAAAGGCATCCAGTTTGCAAAAGAGGAAGTCAAATTGTCCCTATTTGCAGATGATGTGATCTTATATATAGAAAAACCTAAAGATTGTACCATGCAATTTTTGAACTAATAAACAAATTCAGTAAAGTTGCCAGATACAAAATCAACATACAAAAATTAGTAATATTTCTATATGCCAGGAGTGAACAATCTGAAAAAGAAACCAAGAAATTAATCCTATTTACAGTAGCTGCAAATGAAATAAAATTCTTAGGAATAAATTTAACCAAGGAGGTGAAAGACGTCTACAAGGAAAACTACAAAACATGGGTGAAAGAAATTGAAGAGGGTATAAACAAATGGAAGACATCCTATGATCACGTATCAGAAGAATTAAAAATATTGTTAAAAAGACCATACCAATCAAAGCAATATGCAGATTCAATGCAATCCCTATCAAAATACCAATGGCATTCTTCACAGACATAGAAAAATAAAACCTAAAATGTGTGCAGAACCACACACACACACAAAAAATCCCAAAGAGCCAAAACAATCCTAAGCAAAAAAAACAAAGCTAAAGACATCACATTACCAGGCTTTGAAATATAATACAATGCTGTAGTAACAAAAACAGCATGGTACTGGCACAATAACAGACACATAGACCAATGGAACAAAATAGAGAACCCATAAACTAATCCACGTATTTACAGTCAACTGATTTTTGACAAAGATGCCAAGAACACTTATTGTGGAAAGAGCAATCTCTTTAATAAATGATGCTAGGGAAACTGGATATCCATATACAGAAGAAGGAAACTAGACCCTACCTCTCATTATATACAAAAATCAACTGTAAAAGGGGCAAAGATCTAAATGTAAGACCCAAAACTATAAAATTACTAGAAGAAAACATAGGGGAAACACTTCAGGACATTGGCTTGGGAAGAGACTTATTATGAATGAGACCTCAAAAGCACAGAGAGCAAAAGCAAAAATAAGCAAATGGGATTACGTCAAATCAAAAAGCTTTTGCACAGCAAAGGAAACAACCAATAGAGTGAAAAGACAACCTACAGAATGGGAGAAAATATTTGCAAACTGTTCATCTGACAGGAGATTTATATCTAGAATATACAAGGAACTCAAACATCTCAATAGCAAAAAGGCAAAAAAATCTGATTAAAAAGTGGGCAAAGGATCTGAACAGACATTTCTCAAAAGAAGAAATACGAACAGACAACAAAGGTATAAAAAGATGGTCAACATCACTAATAATCAGGGACATGCCAATAAAAAACAACAGTAAGATATCTCACCATGGTTTGGATGTCTATTATCAAAAAAACAAAAATTAAATGCTGGTGAGGATACAGAGAAAGGGAACTCTTACACACTGTTGGTGGGAATGTAAACTAGGGAAGCTACTATGGAGAACAGTATGGGGGTTCCTCAAAAAAACACAAACAGAAGTACCATATGATCCAGCAATCCTGCTACTGGGCATTTATTCAAAGGAAAGGAAATCAGTATATTGAAGAGACATCTGCACCCCCATGTTTATTGCAGCACTATTTATAATAGCCAAGATATGGAATCAACCTAGGTGTCCATGAATGGGTAAAGAAAATGTGGTATATATACACAATGAAATACTATTCGGCCATAAAAAAATAAAATCCTGTCATTCATGGAAACATGGATGGAACTGGAGGACATTTTGTTAAGTGAAATAAGCCAGAAACAGAACATTCAACACTGCATGCCTTCACACATATGTAGGAGATAAAAAAAAAAAGTAGCTCTCATAGAAGTAAAAAGTAGAATGAAAGATACTAGTGGTTTGGAAGGGGAGGGGAAAGGGAGGAATAGGGAGAGATGTATTAAAGGATACAAAATTATAGCTAGATAGGAGGAATAAGTTCTAGTATTCTATACCACTGTAGAATAACTATTATTAATAATGATGTATAGTTTCAAATAGCTAGAAGGAGAATATTGAATGTTCCCAACATAAAGAAATAATAAATGTTTGAGATGATAGATACACTAATTACCCTAAATCGATCACTCTAATTGTATGTATCAAAACATCACTATGTACCCCATAAATACGTTATGTGTCAATTAAAACCTACTAAAATCCATATACATCTAAGCTACACAATAAATCGGTAATAAAATAAAAGGAAGTCATGAATTTACTAGTCTGTCTGATGAAAAATTGTTCTTAATGTTTTGATTATATCAAAAACATTGCTTAGGTATTAAGGTTATAAGAAAAGATTGTGTGAACACATTTGATTGTTCAGTCTTAAAGAGATTTTTGAGACAATAGTAGATAATTTCCAAGGATGTTTTAAGGTAGTAATGGTATAATAAAACAGGGGATACATTAAAAAAACCTCTAGGATTGCTTTGAATCTGGAAGTTCATATTTTTTGTGTATAGTGAAAACGCAGACTATTTCTAAAATTTACAAACCAATTCAAATTTCTTTTTTCCATTATAAGAATTTGCATAAGCCATTACTTCTATCTCTTTTATTTGTGGCTTTTGAATTGAATAAATTTAGAATGTAAGGTAGGGTTTACTTTTAAACTTTCTTTTCTTAAAAAAGTTTTCCTGACTCATTGGGTTTTGTGAATGTTGTGTGATACTGAGTTCAGGTATTCAACTTGATAACATTTAATGTAACTGAATGGTCAGTCCATATGTCATGTAAGAACCAATAACCCTGTTTCCTTCTACCTTGTCCTGAGCAGACATTATCATCTAAGTCTCTTCATTCTTACAAGTTGAATTTGCTCAACCCTTTTATCTTTTTTGCACTGAAATACTCTTGCTAGGGCCCCCAGAGATCTCTCAGTGGTAGCATCCGATGTATGATTTTTAGGCAGTACCTGGAGAGACAGTGAGATGTATTTGAAAGATGATGTGTTTTTTATTTAGACCAGGTGTTGGCAAACTTTCTGCAAAAGACCAGGTAGTAAATATTTTAGTTACTGTGGTCCATATGATCTCTGTCACAACTACTTCACTCTGCGACTGCAGCATTAAAGCAGGTATAAAAAAATATTTAAACAACTAAGCATGACTGTGTTCCAATAAATGCTATTTATGAACACTGAAACTTGAATTTCATATAATTTTCATGTGTCACAAAGTATTTTTTTTTAGTTTTTTCAACAACTAAAAAATGTAACAGTCAGCTGGGCGCCCGGTGGCCCACGCCTGTAATTCCAGCACTTCGGGAGGCCGAGGCGGGTGGATCACTAGAGGTCAGGAGTTGGAGACCAGCCTGGCCAACATGGTGAAATCCCATCTCCACTAAAAAAACAAAAATTAGCCGGGTGTGGTGGTGGGCGCCTGTAATCACAGCTACTTGGGAGGCTGAGGCAGGAGAATCACTTGAACCTGGGGGCAGAAGTTGCAGTGAGCTGAGATCACACCACTGCACTTCAGCCTAGGTGACAGAGTGAAACCCTGTCTCAAAAAAAAAAAAAAAAAAAAAAAAAAAAGGTAAAAGTCATTCTTAGCTCACAGGCTGTGGAAAAATGGTGAGTGGCATTTGGCATGTGGGTTGTAGTTTGCAGATCCCTCCTTGCTTTAGACAGACCTAGCTTTACATAGCAGCTCCATTAATTATTGGCTTTATGTTCTTGGGTACATTAGTTTACTTTTCTGAGTTTCAGTTTTGTCAGTAAAATCGGAATTTGTGTATGAAGTATTTGTAAGGATTAAATTAGATAATGTATGTAAAACACATACTGCAGTAATTGTTAATAGTAAGTAATTTGTAAATAGCAAATATAAGGGCAATAGTTTGAATCATAAATGATTAACTTACTTGATGACTCTTCCTCAATTAATGCTGTTAACTTCTTTTTTCTCAAATGGAAACATCTTTCTTATTCATGTTTAAAATAATATATATTCTTTTAAAAATAATATGAAATAGAAGGATAAGAATAATAAGACGATAGCCAGGCACGGTGGCTCACGCTTGTAATCCCAGCACTTTGGGAAGCCAAGGCGGGCAGATCACCTGAGGTCAGGAGTTTGAGACCAGCCTGACCAACATGGAGAAAACCCATCTCTACTAAAAATACAAAATTAGCCAGGCGTGGTGGCAGGCGCCTGTAATCCCAGCTACTCGGGAGGCTGAGGCAGGAGAATCGCTTGAACCCGGGAGGCAGAGGTTAAAAAAGAAGAATAATAAGATGATAAGAATAAGATTAACCCAATCCCATAACAACCCTAGTATATAGATTTCATATATAAGGAGACTGAGTCTCAGAGATGTTAGGTATTGCCTAAGGTTACCATTTATATAATGTTTATTCACTTTTTCCTGCCCAGAAAAAAATGTCTCTCTTGGGGGAATTGTGCTTTTTCCATCCCAAATGTGGCTGTGGTGGGGGGTCAATCAGATTCTCACCCCCTGTGGCTACAGGGTAGACATGTGTGTCGGAAAGGGTCTAACCCCATGCCCTGCTGCCCTGGCCTGCTGTATTATTTGTCCACCGTTGACCATGTGATCCAGGCATGCCCAATCAGCAGCATTTCCTGAAGTAATTTTAATTGAAGCACCAGGGAACCTCTTTTCTCTTTAGCCACGAGTCTTGGAGAACATAAGTTTAGTATTACCTGAAGCCATGGATTGAACTTGTGGGAACAGCTGGCCTGGGAGAATGAAGCCAGTATGAGGAAGCAGTGCTGGTAGGCTCTGGGAAGGGAGAGAGAAAAAACCTGATGACGTTTGACTCCCCAGATCCAGGCATTTCTGAAGGCAGATCTGCCCCTGGATTCCCTATGGCTTGATGGTGCAAGCCTTGACCAAAACTTTTTCCTTGGGTTGGTTTTATTTTGTTTTTCCTGTGTGTGTGTGTATGTTTTCAGTCAAGATTATGGACTGAGCAGCTAGAATCAGTATGTAAGCCCATATATGGCTGACCCTAGAGCCTTGAGCTTCTCTCCGTTTCCTCTTCAGAGACAACCACTGCTAGTGGTTTGATATTTTTCTCATGACTGACTTTTGGTTTTTAAAATGACTATGCAAATATTGTGGTATACATGAATATTTACATTTGTCACTAATTTAAATTTATGCTTGCCCCAACACTGTCACACTGTATATCTTCTGTTGCCTCTCCAGGTGCACCCCATATTCCTTTCCATCCTTACCAGCTCCAGCCTGTTTTGTGCTCTGGGAGGCTGGCCTGGGAGTAAAGGTCCCTTGGCTTCTGCTTTATGGTAGTGCTGGATTAATGAGAGATACTGGCAGGAGATGAGAAGGAAAGAGGAGAGTTAAGTTGAGGTGTTGCTTCTCCTGGCTTTCTCTGCAGGGTTGATGAGCGGTGGCTGCCTCCCTTGACCCAGTGTCACAGTTCCTGGTAGTTGAGCCTGTCTGCTCAGCTTTGTCCTTCTGCTTGTAGCCCTGGGGACTGCACGGTCCTTTATAGGTTCTCTCCACCCTACCCACACACATATTAATAATCCTTTTGTTAAACGCTCTTCAAATTACCCTATTTTAATGTGATCTTTGTTTCCTGTCTGGACTCTGAGTAATACTACTCGTATGAATATCTTTTCCCTCCACATTTCATGTCAAGATATGGTATTACCCACGTTTTAAATCATTTCAGTTCTCATAAGGGGAAAATGGCATCTTGTTATAATTTATATTTTTTTGATTATTATTGAGTTTGAACATCTGTTCATATGTTAATTGGCTATTTGCATATTCTTGTTAATTGCTTATTAATATTCTTTGCCCATTTTTCTTTTGGGTGATCTCTCTCTCTCTTTTAAATTCCTATTATGAGTGGAAAATTTTTTCTATTATGTTTTCCAACTGATTGCTGTTAGCATAAGTGAAAATTATTGATTTTGTGTTTTTCTGTATTTTTCTGAACTCTTTTATAAGTTTTAATAGTTTTTAGTTGATTTTCTTGGATTTTCTAATATCATTTGCAAAGAATGATAATACTGTCTCTTCCTTGCAATTTATGCCACATTTCTTTATCTCGTTTTACTGCATTGGCTAGATCCTCCAAAACACTGTTGGACAATAGTGGTGTTAATGGGAATCACTGGGCAATAGGAGTGTTAGTGGGAATCACCGGGCAGTAGGGGTGTTAGTGGGGATCATTGGGCAATAGGGGTGCTAGTGGGAATCTTTGTCTCATTCTTGACTGTAACTCAGCTCTTCCCAGAATGTGTTTCACAGAATACTACCACAGAGAGTTAACCCCTTGAGAGAAGTTCAGACTCGTGCAGAAGCACTTCACACTCTTAAGGAGTCTCAATGCACATAAGCATATTAAAGGCTCCGAGACTTTTTTCTGTCCTTGCCTAATATAGCTCTGGTAATGAATTTTATGCAGTACATTATCAGCTCAATAATTTGCATGGGTCCTGGAGGGCCAAAATACAAACAAAATGTTTTGCAATAATATAGCTAAACCACTGTGGTTTTATGCAAAAATTCTGCTGAATTATTCTAAGGTTTATTTATTATGCCCCTTCTCAATGCTTTTTATTCTAGAAACATAAGTCACTATATTTTGTATTTAAGGGATCAGATGGATCATTCACTATTTCGGCATGTTTGCCTTCAAAAGAAACAATTGAAATGAAAAAACTAACTTAAATGGAAGGATAGTGTTAGGAAACCATAAGGATAGTGTTAGGAAACCATACTATTCTTGCTCCTTCCTTTTCTTCTCTGTTTTACACACACAGCACACACACACACACACACACACACCCCCCAAACAAAAACATAAAAGCCAAACAAAAAACTCCATACACCAATGGACCTCAAGTTACTATTTTCTCACATGTACACACTTTCTTCTTAATCCCCTTCTCCCTTCTTTTCCTTTCCATTATTTCTTCCTTCCCCCTTTCCTCTCTTCCAATGCATGCTTAATTATCTCCAGAACAATCTTTCTGTTATTGCTCATTTTCCACCCCAACTATAAGTTAAAAATTATTCTTATCATTATATCGTTATTGATGGAAACAACATTAATATTAGGGAACACCAGTAATAAGGGAAGGGAAAGACAGTAGTTTTAAAATTTACCATAACCGTATGGCTAATACATGTTGTTATGCAGTCATGTGAAATTAGGCCCTAATAGAGAACTGGTGGTAACCACTTCCAAAGACCTTGAAAAAGCTCAGAAGTCCTTTTCAGAATGCTCACAAACATCTCCTGTCATGTTATTTTGTCATCCAATTAAATCTATTGTTCCTAGAGCATTTAAGAAAATAAACTATTATTCTTTTTATTCTATTTGACTTTCCATTTTCTTTAATTACTAGGATGAAACAGTCTTGCTTCCTGCTGTATTTCATTGCAAATATTTCAGATATGCTATAAACCTAAATTGAGCTTTTATAGATTCTTTTTTTCAGGATAAACCTAATCTTCATTTATTACTTCTAGGGTAATATTCATCTTAAGTTTCAAAAATATGACATGTAAATAAACTCTGAGAAAACAACTCACTTATAAATTGGCAATTTTCTGTGTGGTGAATAAAAAGAAATACCAAAAGATATACTCTTCTATATTTACAGACTTTCTTTAGTTAGATTAGGTCAAATTTGTGGGTGTGAATTTAAATCACATTTCTAGCTTAATATAGAATTACAGAAATTCAGTAGCATCTCAACTTAATTGATACCTCATTATTTTAGTCATATGTTCTCATTTTTCATTTTAAATTCAATTTCTTTTATTTCTGAAGTTAGGATTCCGATGTTTTAAAGATTAGATTCATGACTCTATGCTAAATAGAAAGGCATACTGGATTTGTTTTTCTTTTGGACATGGTTGGGAGTGGTGTCTGGCAAAATGCCTTTTCCATTAAATAATCATAAAAAGAAAAATTTATTATTGCTAATGAATTCAGGGATTTTGCTTACTGGAAGTAGTCAAGTAGTCTGATACAAAAATACACATTGCAGTATGAACCATAACATTGCTAGGTTTGTAATATAAGAACTGCTAAATATATTTTGAATATCACAAAGACTGTATTTCTTGCCTGGAGCATGCTCTTTGTTATACCCTCCGTCTCATATTCTTATCTTTTTCATGAGGAGTAGTGAATCTCAATAAAATCTATGGATTGTGTTATGTTTAAAGGCTCCTAACTGAACTAATATGTTCACAGATAAGATCAATAATATATGTGTAAACCTTTGAAATTTAGATGGAAGTGGAAGCTGCCTAATAAAACTCTGGTACTGAATTTTATACAACATATACCAGTCTTTTAATTTTATATTCAGGTCCCGAAGGACTAGAAGACAAACTGAACACATCTGCGATTTTCTGGATTAAACGATTATAGTTTTATGTAAAAACTCTGAATGCACTTAAGGTTTATGTATTGTAAAGACATTGTGTAATGGTTATTCATTTCATTTCTTTGTTAAGAGCCTTTGTCTAATGTTGAAATTTTGAATTAAAAGTTTTATGTTTACACCTATTTAGTTGGACCATTAGTTCAAGATGCAGACTAAGGAAGCTCTATAGTTCTAAAGTAAGCTTCATTCAACATTTTTTTAGAGAGTTGGTATCTAACGCTGTATTTGTAAGGCCATCAGTTATCAAACCATGTAAGTGCTAAATTCCTTTTGAAGCTTTCAAGAGGTATTTTAATTGAGTTTTCAAAATTGCTTTTGGATCATACAATTCTTTCGTGCTTTATTTCCATTAACAAAATAGTAATTAAAATTAAATTTTAAAAGAAATAACCACAGTAGGTCATACTTTTATTAACTTGAGGTAGATAATGAACCTGTCCTATATAAAGGCTGAGCTAAATCTGCTGAGAGGCTGTGGATAGTTTATTTTAATTAAGGTAATCCTTATTTGCATCTAACAAGCAGCATTGCTACTTAGAAATTTAAGACCTTAGTGATGCATATTAGTACATTACCTCAACAAATCTAATAGAGATTTAATACTTATGTTTTGAGGAGCTATTTGTCATAAAGTAAGAGTATTTGCATAGTAAATTTCAAGGATATTATTCTTTCCAGAGTTTTCTACAATTAAGCAACACATTAAACATTAAAATTTTATAATTTCTGTAGTGCTAGGAATGCTTGCTTTGTTATTAAACTGAACCTCATTTTCAGCTGCACATAACCCTATGGAAAAGTCCTGAGTTAATAAAGACATAACGAATGTACTGTCACTAAGGTTTTTTTCCTCTTAAATCTGAGTGATGGCCTATGTATTTAAAGAATGTTTTAGCATGCAAAATGCAACTTGGAAGACATCCATTCAGTTGGATGGAGAGTATTTAATCATTTAAAAAGTAGGCCAAAGAGACTTATCTCAACCATACTGCTAAATAGTTATGAGCTGCATCATATATAAATTAAGTGTTCTCTAACTGGGGGTATGGATAGAATCTTTCTTTAGTCAATTAAGTGTTTACAGTATTAGTATCTACTTTAGTTAGTTAGAGTAAAGGAATTAAAGAGAGCATTTTAATTAAGAATGACAACTTTATTCTCAAGGTCCTTTTTATTTTGATGGTTAACAGGATAATTTTAGCATTTGCATTTTATTGATCCAGAGAGAATGATTTTATGAAATATAGCTTAGAAATAAGGCTCAACAGCTGTTTACCTGTGGTCATGTAGATTTGACTTGTGGTGAAGACCTCTGTCACTTAGACATCTTTACCTGGGAGTAACTTAGGTAGGGTATGAAGGGCAAGATTCCTTTCCTACAAAGAAGGAATTTATACCTTGTTCGGCTTACCTTAGACTTCTGTGTGTTCTTTCTTCTCATTATCTTCTCCCATAAACTAACAAAATCCCTTTGCCTTTCCAACCAAGAGGAAAAGGTCTAGAAAGTGTTTGCCCCCAGTATCTAGAGAGTTCATTGGCTCCCCTTGCTTGTAGTAGTTTAAAAGATTCCCCACAGCAGGGAGTGCAAACGTTTAATATTCACTCAATGAGAGTGATGTTTCAAAGAACTAATTCAGGTTATATGGGTGTGGGTGCTCTATATGTGGTCATTTTTAATTAAGTGTTGCATCCGTTCTAATAACAATGCTAAAATATTCAGATACTTAGTTTTATCATATGTTGGAGCCAGTATAGAAGGTGTTATTTCACGCTGTTTTTACAAATAAGAAATGTTATCAACATATTTACTATTCTTATATATAATTGGCTAAAAGTGTCTAATAGTTGTAATGTATAAAAACTAGTTACATCTAAGAGATATTAGTAATAAAATGTTATTTGAATTCTCCTATTATTAGAAGGGCAAGTTGAAGTTGTGGAAATAACAGACTTCTGAAGAGACTCACTCCATTGTGGGTTCAAATCTCAATATTGTGATTCCTGGCTGGGTGATCTTGGGCCTTAATTTCTACATTTGAGCATTGGAAATCACATTGCAAGGGTAAATCTTGGTTCCTTCTTTCCTACACTATCAAATAATATATTAATTTGGAAGCTCTAGTGATTTCATGGACAAAATGTATAGCAACTGTTCCTTCCCTATTGTGTTTTTGTTAACTATTCACTCACCCTTACCCCTCATTATTATTTAAGACTTGAAAAACTAAAGCCCAGAAAGATAAAATGGTTGATTTGGGATAAAACCCTAATTAATTAAAAAATAAAAATGGGTAGCAAAGATCAACTCATCTGGGTCACTCAGTCATGGGAATGCATCAAGTTTTGCCATAATCCCCAACTCCTTACTCTCTCTTACAACTGTCACATATCCCTCATGTTGAAGTTACTTTCTTGTTTGCTGTGTACTTTCAAGCCCTTGAGTAAAATCCCTCCTTACACTCACTACCAAAATGCCAAGAAGAATCACCTATACTGCTATTTCAATTTCCTTATTATTCTGTTTTCTTACCCCCGTAATAAGCTATTCTTTTCCCAACCATATTTAAAAGAAATTCTTTTCCAAGGTCATTAATGACCCCTTCTTTGTTACTTAGTGAGGAATTGCCAAATTGTCTGTTATGTCAAAGAATTTATGACCCGATATCTTAGATTAGGACTACTTTCAGGCTATTTTGTTGTTTATATTGCAATATTTTAGATGCTCAGTAAAACTTGATGATTGGAAGCTGATCAACTAACAAGCTGACTTGTGGGTGACCAAATCTGTCTTCTAATATAGCCATAAGAGCTAAAAATAGCACCCAACACTTAAACACTTACTCAGCACTTTCTGTGTGTCCAGGACTGAGCACTTGCTCTTTATTAATTCATTTAATTATCACTACAATCCCACAGTGTTGCTATTATTACCATAACCATTTTACTTATGAGGAAACTGAGGCATAAAGAAGATAAGAAAATCGTCTGCACAAGGAAGTCCTGGAACTGGGAAGCTGATCCAGACAATCTGATGCCATGGCCCAAGCTGTTGAGCACTTTGCTATTTTGGCACTTCCATTTTGTAGGCTAAGGAAAACTGACACAAAGATATGTATGGGGCCCAGATCTTTCCTTCAGTATTTATTTTTTCCATTTGAGGTAGCTCTAGTGAAGGACATGTATGGGAAAAGATCGGAGAGGAGAAGGGAGTAATTGGAGTCAGCCAGATGTAACTGCGTGTTGGCTCCGCAACTCTCTTGTATGACCTTAGGTGAGCTGCTGAGCTCTCTGAAGTTCCTGCTCTGTGAAGGGTCACGCTAATACCCACACCATCTGCATCATGGGCTTCTGTTTCATGTCACATATGTAGCAGATTTCTGTTCCAGAGTAAGAGCTTTATACACTGTAGCTATTACTATTATTTGTCCACTTATGTCACCTTAGAGAGGTAAGGAATCTCAATAGTACTCTTTTGCACAGAGTGTCATCGTTCAAAAGTTAAGGTTTACTTCATTTTTGATATCTTGGTGGCCTGCAATGTCCCTAGTTTCTATGATATGAGTTTTATAGTCGTGTTTTCAAGTAAGTATAATTTTTCTCTTCTGGTATATACATTCTCCCTCATGATAGAGTCATAAACATCTGCATGAAATTCAGGGCTCAGTGCATTAATCCAAAATATTTTAATGAAGAACTTACTTGCAGTTAATCTCTATGATAACGGTTTGTGGGAATCAGTAGTGATTAAATTAATTTTGGAAGAATAATGGTAACATAGTATGTTTTCATTTGGAAAGAGGGGAGGGAGTTTCATTTTTCATTTCAATAAATCTTTATGGAGTATCTACTATCTTCCAGGTTCTGTATCTGGATAGAGTGAATACATTTCATTTTAAGTGATCACTAAGCAATTAGGCAAGGCTGTCTGTTACGTTGTGTTAAAATGGATTATGATTCTGAGCCAGCAGGAAAGAGTGCGGGGGGTTGGGAGAGGAGGTGACAAAATTGAACTCTACATTTGCTGTTCATGATGTAACCACAACAATATAGCCCAAATCTCAACCTGAGTCATGTTGTATTAGAATCTCACTGTTTTTATAAAGTGCTTTGAAGATGTTGATTTTAGGTTGTTTCTATTCTATTTTATGTTTATGTAAATACACACACACATATAATAGAATAATATGTTAATCAAATATTATGTGATTTCTGGTATATTTTGCCTCATCCATAATATTATTTGATGCTGTCTTGGTATGACCAATGTATAGGAGCTTATCTTCAAAGAGAAGGTATTAATTATCTTCAGATACATAACAGAGATGTAGTCTTTGCTCTTTAGGAGTTTGGAGTTTAAAACACGCAGTTCTAAGACAAAAACACCCTATAAATATCAAACAGGTACATAATTTGAATAAAAATTTTTGTGTTTCCAGAAATGTCACTTACCTACCTTAATCAACGTGTGTGCTAGTAATTTTTGCATCTGTTTCTGCAAAACCAGAAAGAACTAATGATTCAATTCTAATGGGAAAAGAGCAAAGAAGTTGCAAAACCATACAGTTCTTGAAATTTGTTTGTTCCACACATCTTATTATTGTTATGCTCTTTATCTATGATTACTGCACTAAAATATTAACCTTTTAAGAAAATTCATTGCACATTTGGTTGCAGCACTGAGATCTGCCAAATTATAGCATTCTGAATGTTTACAAGTCATCGAGGTTCCCCAGAGGGGCTACCTAAATTCTCTGAAGGGAAAGAAAAATTAAAATCATTGTTTTCCCCTTCTGCTTTTGTTCACAGAGAGAACAGACTTGTTTGTCAAGAACAAACACACAGAGGTGAGAGATCAGGAAACGGCGGGCCCAGGGAGCCAGGCTCTGCTTTGCTGAACACAGTTGGAAGGAGTGAGTCCAGCAGCCAGTCACCATGAGGTGTCTCAGTGTCTGAGGAGAATTTGTGTGAACTGTCAGCTGAAAGCATCGACAGCTTCCCATTAGTAATGAATTATGGAAATAATTTTATTAATTTCTTCACCTCAATCAGAACATGTTAGTGAAAGTTGCTCAACCAAACATCAAAGAACCATTGCATTTTAACCTTTTAGTCTTTTACCGTGTAACCAGGAACAGCGAAGAAATAAATTAGTGTAGCATTCCTTTAAAAAAAAAATGCCTGGAGATAAGGAATGGACATGATTTTTTCTGTTTTTAATTTAATAGCAGGTTTATGGTTTTATGCAAAGCCATTCACATTACATTTGACCCTCTGGGAGCTGCTGTTTTTTTTTTTCCTGTGGATATAATTTTGAGTCTTTAATAATCTGTTGTTAAACCCAGTCTGAGTTTGATTAATGAATTGTGATGAACTGGTGCATTAATTTGCAGGTTTGGTCTAATGCCCTAAAAGGCTGCTTTGTTGCTGGTTATTAATGCTCAACTCTTCAAGAGGAGCCATGGGATGGCAGTGTGTCCCAAGTAATGAACAAGTTACACATTTGAGCAGTCCCAATGATAGAGCTGTAGCTCTAGAAGTGACCATGGAGCTACGTTATTGAAAGAAAAAAATCCTGATTTAGCTTAATGCCCTAGAACAGGGGGCCGCAGACCTCCAACTCCACAGGTCTCTGGATGGAATTCAGGGGAATCTGTGAATTTCAATAGGAAAAAAATCTTTAATTAATCTCCAACTGAAATTTAACATTGTTCAATTATGAATGTAGGTGACAACCATAGTATTCTTAGCCGTATCTGTGACTTTGTCATCTCTAGAAATCACAAATATTTCCAGAACATGTTATAGAGATGCAAGTACCTCACTATGTCATTTGGGCTTGTCACTACCTCAGAATTATAGTAAGTATGAGGACAGCTGCCTGACTTGTTATTTAATGTAATAAAGAAGTACATATTTTACTATCTTGTTCATTTTTAAAAAAATGACTGTATTCAATATAATTGGTTTCATTTGTAATTTTATTTTAGATATCAAAACCAGGAATCCAAGAAGGGGTTTATGGCTCCAAAATGGTTAAGAATGCCCTTTTCTGAGTGACTGTTGTCTGTGCTGCCCCTTAGTGATACTTTACCTGTTCCTCAGGGCTCTATTTTCAGGAACATGCAAGCTTCAGATATGTTACCAATGCGGCCATGATAGCAATGACTAAGTTGTGCAAACATCATCAACTTTTCAATTACTGTCCTCCTCACTTTCCTCCTCCTAAGCTCTGGAAGCTATGAACTGTTTGTTTTACTCACTGGTATTTCCCCAACTCATATCTTATTTGACACATACTAGGCACTTCGTAAATATTTAATAAAAGAGTGATAGCTTTAAGAGAAAGTATTTTTTTGCCTTGTTTGAGTAAATCTGAGTTTTAAAATCGTTTTTTTAAATGAAATAAAATTTGGTATCCACATTCTAAAGAGCTTATTACAT
This sequence comes from Gorilla gorilla gorilla, assembly GCF_029281585.2. Classification (NCBI taxonomy): domain Eukaryota; kingdom Metazoa; phylum Chordata; class Mammalia; order Primates; family Hominidae; genus Gorilla; species Gorilla gorilla. The sequence goes on along the minus strand of NC_073224.2, from coordinate 144,623,335 downwards.
TATAAAAGGTATTTACAAGGCATTAGAAATGTTTATAGGAAATAATATTCACCAGTTTATTGTTCAGCAATTCACTTTATCAGGACACTGTAGATTCTCATAACTGATTTTTTTTCAAAGCATTGTTATAATTAAACGAAGAGAACTGGAATTCTCCAAAGACATATATAGTTTTAGAGAGTTAGGAAAATCAAATTAAGAAAAAAGATGAGCATGTGTGTTGGGAGTGCGTGTAAGTGTGTGGATATGTTTGTGTGTCTCTGTGTGTAAAGAGATCCAACCTGGCGAAAGAGTCTTTAGAGCTGTAAGTTGCCTTAGAGATTATTTTTCAATTTAATTTAACAAGTATTGAAACTGAAGCACAAGGAGGTTAAATGGCCAGTGACCTCCTAATTGCTAAATCCAATAAACCTTTCTCAGACCTTATCTTATTTGACCATGCTATTGCATTTTATGTTGTTTACCTTCTCTAAGTCTGTGCATACGCTCTTTCTGCCACTCAGAATGCCATCCATTCCACTCCTTCCTATCCTTGCCCCCTACTCTTCTCCCAGGACAACACATCTTTTAATCTGTCCTGGTCTCCAGCCCTCAAGTAGAACTTTGTTTTAGTTTAATGTTTCTCAGTTTTTCTCATTATTTCCCCCAGATAGCCTTTTTAGACATTTTTCCACCTTAATTCTCCTCACTTTTCCCCTTACTCCATTCTCTAGTGAAATTTTAATACCGCAGATAGACTTGTATATCTTTTTATGCATTGTGACCTTTTGGAAGGCAACAAACCATTATAATATCGAAGATTTTTTCCCCCTCAAGAACGAATTTCTCCTCCTTTGGGTGAGATCACCCTTGTTGAGAACATGTGCTCCAGTAGAACCCAAATGTCACAAGAGTTTCCCTGTCCTGTGGATTCAAAATAGGATCACAAAGGGCTCCAAACTTTGCCCATTTTGCTAAGTAAATTCTAGTCTTTTCCATGGGATTTCCTCCCTCCCCAAACTCCTCATGGTGTTTATCTGTTTTTAAGAAATCAGTCTTTGTTCTGTCTGCCTGGGAGCTGGGAACACAACATTACTGTTCAGAATGAGCTGTACAAAAGCTGTCCTCCATTTTGCCCTTGGTCATGATGGTTCAAGCTGACAAAGTGCCGCTGGTGGGCAGTGAATCTCAGAACACTCTGTGGTTGCTGCCACAACTGCCTGGTGGGGTGGGGAAGACAGTCACTATTGCTGCTTTTGCTCTTGGCTGTAGGTGCTTATGTTTTCTGGCCTAGGTCTAGATACCTGGTAAAGTAATTGCTCAGCCAAGTGTGTATTGCAGCAATATTTTGTGGTGATATAACTCCTTCAACTCCCATCTCACACCGCCATGTTCTCTAGGTACATTCAGGATACCAGGTCAAGTTTCAGCTTCCTGGGTGCCCCATAGTCTCTCCTCCCTTCAAGCTTGGCTCATGTTGTTCCATCTTCCTGGCATGCTCTTTCTTCTCTTTTTCCAGTAGATAATGCTACTCTCAGTTGCCATATCACTTCTTTCAGGAAGCTTCTTGGATGCCCCTTTAGAATCTTTATTTGTTATTCCTCCTGTGTGCTCTGAAGGCATCCTGGATTCCTAGGTTATTATATACAGATTGTTTCTTTGTCTATATATCCTATCATACTCTAAGTTCCTTGAAGGCAGAAAGCACATAGGGTTGTCAGATTTAGCAAATAAAAATACAGGACTCCTAAATGTATTTTCCAGACAAACAACAAATAATTTTTAGTATAAGTAGTCCCATAATTGGATATTTGAATATGGAACATACATATTTGAATATTTGAGTATAGAAAATACTTATACTAAAAATTATTCATTATGCCATTCAAATTTAACTGGTTATTCTATATTTTATCTGGCAATCCTACGAACATATATTGTGCTTATTGTATTCCTGGAGCCTAGCACAGTTCTAATCATCTAGGAAGTACTCCATAAATGTTTATGGAATGAATAAATTTATTCTAGATGCTGGTGATATAGCAGTGAATGAAAACAAAAGTCTTTGCCATCTTGGAGATTACATTCTAGTGGGTGAATACAGATGATAAATAAGTAAGTAAAATATATAGTATGTCAATGTTGGTAAGAGGTATGGAGGAAAATAAAGGAGAAAAAAGGACATAATATGGAACTAATTTTTTTTCTCTTCAAACTTGCTCTGTGTTCATTTGTTCTCATCTCAGCTGATGGCAATTCTATTTTTCCAGTTGCTTGGATCAAAACTCTGGAAGTCATCCTTCCTCTTTCTCTTCTATCCCTCATCCAACCTGTCAGGAAATTTTTTTTAACCTTCAAAATATATCCAGAATCTGACCACTCATCACTACCTCTGCTGGTAGCTCCTTGTTCCAAGCCAGCATCATCTCTTGCCTGGGTTATTGCAATAGTATTCAAGACGGTGGCTTTTCTTCTGCTCTTGTCCTTTTATATCCCATTTTCAACACTGCAATCAGACCAAGTCTTTTAAAATGTAAGTCAGATCATACCATTTTTCTCTTTAAAACTCTCCTGTGGGTCCCCACTTTTTTCATTCTAAAAGACAAGGTCCTTAAAATAGTTATCATGTTTCTTCATGAGAATCCTTATTCCAACCCCTATTCCCCGTCCTCCTTCTGTTACTTCTCTGACCTCTCCTCCAAAAACTATATCGATCTAAGATGACCAAGTAACTATCTTGGTTTGCCATGGATGCTCCTGCTTTACCACTGAAAGTCACACATCTAAGGACACCCCTGAGTCCCTGGCAAACTTGGACAGTTGCTCACCCTACAAACCACTGTAGCCATGGATGCCTTTTTACTGATCCTCAGGCATGTCAGACACACTCACTCCTACCTTTGGCCTTGGCATTTGTTCTGCCCGTTTGGAAAGCTCTTCCCCTTGCATCTGCATGGCTAATTTCCTTACTACCTTCAAAATTTTGTTCTGATGTTATTCTCACTAAAGCTTGCCCTGAACATGCTATTTCCAATTACAACTCTTTTCTCATCCCCTCTGAACAGTGTCACTAATATCCCTTACCCTGTTCTAGTCTTCTATGCATAGCATTTATATACGTCTAACACACTGTATAATTATTAATGCATTTATGTTTATTATTTGTTTGTTTCCCCATGCTAGACTGCAAGCCTCATCAATGCAGGAATCTTGTTTGGTTTGCTGTTTTGTCCTGAGCACCTAGGACAGTACTTGCCTCATACAGGTGCTGGATTAATATTTGGTGAATTAAACTGAAGAGGGATTGGAGGTTGTTTGGGGTGGAGGGAATTAAAATGATAGATAATGGTCACAGAAGAAGGTGATATTGGAGAGAACCTGCTTTGTGAATCTAGGGGAAGAAACAGGGAGAGGGAATGGTGAGTGCAAATGTCATGGGGCAGGAATGTGCCTGGCCTGCCTGGGAAGAGTGATGAGGCAGTAGGGCTAGAGCAGAGCAAACACAAGGTAGTGGTAGGAGGTGGTATAGGAGAGGGGATGGTGTTTCAAATTATGTAGCACAAAGATCATAAGAATCCTTTGGATTTTATTGTGCACAAAATAAGAATCCAATTGGACAATTTGGTGGATGGAGATTGGTGACTTGATCTGGATCTGATTCAGCATTAACAGTTCACCTGGTCACTGTGTTGACCAAAGACTATAGGAAACAAGGGCCGAAGCAGGGAGAGCAGTCATGAAACTGAAATGAAGACAGAGAGATGCTGTTGGTTCAGACAAGATCAGTAGCTGAGGAGGTAGCAAGAAATGGCCAGATTCTGGATGTACTTTGAATTAAAGCCAACAGGAAATGTTGATGAACTGAATGTGGGATGTGAGAAAAACAGGAGTCAGGAATAATTTATAGTTTGTTTTTAAGTAAACTTTTTCTTCAAATATAGCATGCATGCAGAAAAATGCCCAAAGCATAAATATGTAGCTTGGGGAATTTTTCTTTTATTATTATACTTTAAGTTTTAGGGTACATGTGCACATTGTGCAGGTTAGTTACATATGTATACATGTGCCACGCTGGTGCGCTGCACCCAGTAACTCGTCATCTAGCATCAGGTATATCTCCCAATGCTATCCCTCCCCCCTCCCCCCACCCCACAACAGTCCCCAGAGTGTGATGTTCCTCTTCCTGTGTCCATGTGATCTCATTGTTCAATTCCCACCTATGAGTGAGAATATGCGGTGTTTGGTTTTTTGTTCTTGCGATAGTTTACTGAGAATGATGATTTCCAATTTCATCCATGTCCCTACAAAGGACATGAACTCATCATTTTTTATGGCTGCATAGTATTCCATGGTATATATGTGCCACATTTTCTTAATCCAGTCTATCATTGTTGGATATTTGGGTTAGTTAAAAGTCTTTGCTGTTGTGAATAGTGCCGCAATAAACATATGTGTGCATGTGTCTTTATAGCAGCATGATTTATAGTCCTTTGGGTATATACCCAGTAATGGGATGGCTGGGTCAAATGGTATTTCTAGTTCTAGATCCCTGAGGAATCGCCACACTGACTTCCACAATGGTTGAACTAGTTTACAGTCCCACCAACAGTGTAAAAGTGTTCCTATTTCTCCACATCCTCTCCAGCACCTGTTGTTTCCTGACTTTTTAATGATTGCCATTCTAACTGGTGTGAGATGGTATCTCATTGTGGTTTTGATTTGCATTTCTCTGATGGCCAGTGATGATGAGCATTTTTTCATGTGTTTTTTGGCTGCATAAATGTCTTCTTTTGAGAAGTGTCTGTTCATGTCCTTTGCCCACTTTTTGATGGGGTTGTTTGTTTTTTTCTTGTAAATTTGTTTGAGTTCATTGTAGATTCTGGATATTAGCTCTTTGTCAGATGAGTAGGTTGCAAAAATTTTCTCCCATTTTGTAGGTTGCCTGTTCACTCTGATGGTAGTTTCTTTTGCTGTACAGAAGCTCTTTAGTTTAATTAGATCCCATTTGTCAATTTTGTCTTTTGTTGCCATTGCTTTTGGTGTTTTAGACATGAAGTCCTTGCCCGTGCCTATGTCCTGAATGGTATTGCCTAGGTTTTCTTCAGGGTTTTTATGGTTTTAGGTCTAATGTTTAAGTCTTTAATCCATCTTGAATTTATTTTTGTATAAGGTGTCAGGAAGGGATCCAGTTTCAGCTTTCTACATATGGCTAGCCAGTTTTCCCAGCACCATTTATTAAATAGGGAATCCTTTCCCCATTTCTTGTTTTTCTCAGGTTTGTCAAAGATCAGATATTGTAGATATGTGGCATTATTTCTGAGGGCTCTCTTCTGTTCCACTGATCTATATCTCTGTTTTGGTACCAGTACCATGCTGTTTTGGTTACTGTAGCCTTGTAGTATAGTTTGAAGTCAGGTAGTGTGATGCCTCCAGCTTTGTTCTTTTGGCTTAGGATTGACTTGGCAATGCGGGCTCTTTTTTGGTTCCATATGAACTTTCAAGTAGTTTTTTCCAATTCTGTGAAGAAAGTCATTGGTAGCTTGATGGGGATGGCATTGAATCTATAAATTACCTTGGGCAGTATGGCCATTTTCACGATATTGATTCTTCCTACCCATGAGCATGGAATGTTCTTCCATTTGTTTGTATCCTCTTTTATTTCATTGAGCAGTGGTTTGTAGTTCTCCTTGAAGAGGTCCTTCACATCCCTTGTAAGTTGGATTCCTAGGTATTTTATTCTCTTTGAAGCAATTGTGAATGGGAGTTCACTCATGATTTGGCTCTCTGTTTGTCTGTTGTTGGTGTATAAGAATGCTTGTGATTTTTGTACATTGATTTTGTATCCTGAGACTTTGCTGAAGTTGCTTATCAGCTTAAGGAGATTTTGGGCTGAGACAATGGGGTTTTCTAGATACACAATCATGTCGTCTGCAAACAGGGACAATTTGACTTCCTGTTTTCCTAATTGAATACCCTTCATTTCCTTCTCCTGCCTAATTGCCCTGGCCAGAACTTCCAACACTATATTGAATAGGAGTGGTGAGAGAGGGCATCCCTGTCTTGTGCCAGTTTTCAAAGGGAATGCTTTCAGTTTTTGCCCATTCAGTATGATATTGGCTGTGGGTTTGTCATAGATAGCTCTTATTATTTTGAAATACGTCCCATCAATACCTAATTTATTGAGAGTTTTTAGCATGAAGCGTTGTTGAATTTTGTCAAAGGCCTTTTCTGCATCTATTGAGATAATCATGTGGTTTTTGTCTTTGGCTCTGTTTATATGCTAGATTACATTTATTGATTTGAGTATATTGAACCAGCCTTGCATCCCAGGGATGAAGCCCACTTGATCATGGTGGATAAGCTTTTTGATGTGCTGCTGGATTCGTTTTGCCAGTATTTTATTGAGGATTTTTGCATCAATGTCCATCATTTAGATATTGGTCTAAAATTCTCTTTTTTGGTTGTATCTCTGCCAGGCTTTGGTATTAGAATGATGCTGGCCTCATAAAATGAGTTAGGGAGGATTCCCTCTTTTTCTATTGATTGGAATAGTTTCAGAAGGAATGGTACCAGTTCCTCCTTGTACCTCTGGTAGAATTCGGCTGTGAATCCATCTGGTCCTGGACTCTTTTTGGTTGGTAAGCTATTCATTATTGCCACAATTTCAGATCCTGTTATTGGTCTATTCAGAGATTCAACTTCTTCCTGGTTTAGTCTTGGGAGAGTGTATGTGTCGAGGAATTTATCCATTTCTTCTAGATTTTCTAGTTTATTTGCATAGAGGTGTTTGTAGTATTCTCTGATGGTAGTTTGTATTTCTGTGGGATCGGTGGTGATATCCCCTTTATCATTTTTTATTGCGTCTATTTGATTCTTCTCTCTTTTTTTCTTTATTAGTCTTGCTAGTGGTCTATCTATTTTGTTGATCCTTTCAAAAAACCAGCTCCTGGATTCATTAATTTTTTGAAGGGTTTTTTATGTCTCTATTTCCTTCAGTTCTGCTCTGATTTTAGTTATTTCTTGCCTTCTGCTAGCTTTTGAATGTGTTTGCTCTTGCTTTTCTAGTTCTTTTAATTGTGATGTTAGGGTGTCAATTTTGGATCTTTCCTGCTTTCTCTTGTGGCCATTTAGTGCTATAAATTTCCCTCTACACACTGCTTTGAATGTGTCCCAGAGATTCTGGTATGTTGTGTCTTTGTTCTCGTTGGTTTCAAAGAACATCTTTATTTCTGCCTTCATTTTGTTATGTATCCAGTAGTCATTCAGGAGCAGGTTGTTCAGTTTCCATGTAGTTGAGCAGTTTTGAGTGAGATTCTTAATCCTGAGTTCTAGTTTGATTGCACTGTGGTCTGAGAGATAGTTTGTTATAATTTCTGTTCTTTTACATTTGCTGAGGAGAGCTTTACTTCCAAGTATGTGGTCAATTTTGGAATAGGTGTGGTGTGGTGCTGAAAATAATGTATATTCTGTTGCTTTGGGGTGGAGAGTTCTGTAGATGTCTATTAGGTCTGCTTGGTGCAGAGCTGAGTTCAATTCCTGGGTATCCTTGTTGAGTTTCTGTCTTGTTGATCTGTCTAATGTTGACAGTGCGGTGTTAAAGTCTCCCATTATTATTGTGTGGGAGTCTAAGTCTCTTTGTAGGTCACTCAGGACTTGCTTTATGAATCTGGGTGCTCCTGTATTGGGTGCGTATATATTTAGGATAGTTAGCTCTTCTTGTTGAATTGATCCCTTACCATTATGTAATGGCCTTCTTTGTCTCTTTTGATCTTTATTGGTTTAAAGTCTGTTTCATCAGAGACTAGGATTGCAACCCCTGCCTTTTTTTGTTTTCCATTTGCTTGGTAGATCTTCCTCCATCCTTTTATTTTGAGCCTATGTGTGTCTCTGCACGTGAGATGGGTTTCCTGAATACAGCACAGTGATGGGTCTTGACTCTTTACCCAATTTGCCAGTCTGTGTCTTTTAATTAGAGCATTTAGTCCATTTACATTTAAAGTTAATATTGTTATGTGTGAATTTGATCCTGTCATGATGATGTTAGCTGGTTATTTTGCTCGTTAGTTGATGCAGTTTCTTCCTAGTCTCCATGGTCTTTACATTTTGGCATGATTTTGCAGCAGCTGGTACCGGTTGTTCCTTTCCATGTTTAGTGCTTCCTTCAGGAGCTCTTTTAGGGCAGGCCTGGTGGTGACAAAATCTCTCAGCATTTGCTTGTCTGTAAAGTATTTTATTTCTCCTTCTCTTATGAAGCTTAGTTTGGCTGGATATGAAATTCTGGGCTGAAAATTCTTTTCTTTAAGAATGTTGAATATTGGCCCCCACTCTCTTCTGGCTTGTAGAGTTTCTGCCGAGAGATCCGCTGTTAGTCTGATGGGCTTCCCTTTGAGGGTAACCTGACCTTTCTCTCTGGCTGCCTTTAACATTTTTTCCTTCATTTCAACTTTGGTGAATCTGACAATTATGCGTCTTGGAGTTGCTCTTCTCGAGGAGTATCTTTGTGGTGTTCTCTGTATTTCCTGAATCTGAACGTTGGCCTGCCTTGCTAGATTGGGGAAGTTCTCCTGGATAATATCCTGCAGAGTGTTTTCCAACTTGGTTCCATTCTCCCTGTCACGTGCAGGTACACCAATCAGACGTAGATTTGGTCTTTTCACATAGTCCCATATTTCTTGGAGGCTTTGCTCATTTCTTTTTATTCTTTTTTCTCTAAACTTCCTTTCTTGCTTCATTTCATTCATTTCATCTTCCATCGCTGATACCCTTTCTTCCAGTTGATCGCATCAGCTCCTGAGGCTTCTGCATTCTTCACGTAGTTCTCGAGCCTTGGTTTTCAGCTCTATCAGCTCCTTTAAGCACTTCTCTGTATTGGTTATTCTAGTTATACATTCTTCTAAATTTTTTTTAAAGTTTTCAACTTCTTTGCCTTTGGGTTGAATGTCCTCCCGTAGCTCAGAGTAATTTGATCGTCTGAAGCCTTCTTTTCTCAGCTCGTCAAAGTCGTTCTCCATCCAGCTTTGTTCCATTGCTGGTGAGGAACTGTGTTCCTTTGGAGGAGGAGAGGCACTCTGCTTTTTAGAGTTTCCAGTTTTTCTGTTCTGTTTTTTCCCCATCTTTGTGGTTTTAACTACTTTTGGTCTTTGATGATGGTGATGTACAGATGGGTTTTTGGTGTGGATGTCCTTTCTGTTTGTTAGTTTTCCTTCTAACAGACAGGACCCTCAGCTGCAGGTCTGTTGGACTACCCTGCCGTGTGAGGTGTCAGTGTGCCCCTGCTGGGGGGTGCCTCCCAGTTAGGCTGCTCGGGGGTCACGGGTCAGGGACGCACTTGAGGAGGCAGTCTGCCCATTCTCAGATCTCCAGCTGCATGCTGGGAGAATCACTGCTCTCTTCAAAGCTGTCAGACAGGGACATTTAAGTCTGCAGAGGTTACTGCTGTCTTTTTGTTTGTCTGTGCCCTGCCCCCAGAGGTGGAGCTTACAGAGGCAGGCAGGCCTCCTTGAGCTGTGGTAGGCTCCACCCAGTTCGAGCTTCCCGGCTGCTTTGTTTACCTAAGCAAGCCTGGGCAATGGCGGATGCCCCTCCCCCAGCCTCGCTGTCACCTTGCAGTTAGATCTCAGACTGCTGTGCTAGCAATCAGCGAGACTCCGTGGGCGTAGGACCCTCCGAGCCAGGTGTGGGATATAATCTCATGGTGCGCCATTTTGTCAGAAAAGCGCAGTATTAGGGTGGGAGTGACCCGATTTTCCAGGTGCCGTCTGTCACCCCTTTCTTTGACTAGGAAAGGGAACTCCCTGACCCCTTGCGCTTCCTGAGTGAGGCAATGCCTCTCCTGCTTCGGCTCGCGCACGGTGCGCGCACCCACTGACCTGCGCCCACTGTCTGGCACTCTCTAGTGAGATGAACCCAGTACCTCAGATGGAAATGCAGAAATCACCCGTCTTCTGCGTCGCTCACGCTGGGAGCTCTAGACCGGAGCTGTTCCTATTCGGCCATCTTGGCTCCTCCGGGAATTTTTCATAAAGGTAAAACATTCATGTAATCACCTCCTCCTGCAAGACATAGAACATTGCCAGCTCCCAAGCTGCCCTGCCTGTGCTGCCTCCTGGTCATCATCCCTCTTTTCCCAAGTCACCACTGCCACTGGCTTTTCCCACTAAGACAACGTGGCCTATATCCACAAGTTTTGATATGTTATGTTATTATCATTCAGTTCAAAATATTTTCTAATTTCCATTGTGATTTCTTCTTTGACCAATTTCCAAATATTTGTGGGATGTTCTAGTTATCATTTTTGTTACTGGTTTCTAGCTTAATTCTACTGAGGTCAGAGAATACATTAATGGTTTCAATATTTTGAAATTTGTTTGAACTTGGGGACTTGTTTTATAGCCCAGCATATGGTCAGTCCTGACAAGTGTCCCATGTTCCCTTATTAGATGCATAATTTTTTATATATTAACTAAGTCAAGTTTATTAATGATACCTTCTAGTTGATCATTTAATAAGTAACTGAGAAAAATGTGTTAAAGTATCCACTATCATTGTGGATTTATCTCTTCGTACTTTTAGATGTCAATATTTGCTGCACATTTTTTGGGAGAATACAAATCTGAAATTATCTTATCTTTCTGGTAGATTAATTTTTAAACACCGTTATCAAATCTCCTTTTTTATTTTTGATAGTAGTGTTTACATATCTCTCCTTCCATTCTTTTACTGTCAACCTTTCTGTGTCCTTATACTTAAGATATGCTTATTTAGGCAACATATGGTTGAATTTTTATTTTTTCTTTGAGTTGGATAAACTTTGTCTTTCAATTGAAGCATTTAGTCCATTACATTTAATGTAATTACTGATATATTTGGAATTATATTTATTGGCTATAACAACATGCATTCTTTACTTAATAGAGTCTAATATAAATTAATAGTTTTATCACTTCTCAGACAATGCTAGGATTGAAGAACATATTAACTTCATTTATTTCCTTTGTCTGTTTGAGTTATTGCTGTCATACATTTTAATGATACATGTATTTTAAACTCCATAAAATATTATTATTACTTTGTAGTCAATAGCCATTTATATTTATACTCATATTTACCTCTCTGTTGCTCCTCATTCCTCTCTGCAATTTTGTCTTTCCAGCTGGGATCATTTCCTTTCTGTCTAAAGAACTCCCATCAGTATTTCTTTTAGTGTGGATCTGCTGACAAAAATCTGTATTATCTACAAAATCTTGTATTAAATTGGAAAGGTATTCACTGGATATAGATTGCTGAGTTGCCAATAATTTCTTTCAGCACTTCAAGATGTTATTCTATTTTCTTCTGGCTTCCATGGTTTCTGTTGAGAACTTAGTTGTCATTGTAGTTCCTTTGAAGGCAATTTGCTTTTTTATCTGGCTGTTCTTATGGTTTATTATTTGTTTTTGTCGTTTGGCAATTTCACTGTGAAGTGACTAGTAATGTATTTATCCTGCTGAGGTTTAACATCTTTTATCTGTTTTGGAAAATTCGCAGACATTTTCTCTTTAAATATTTGTTTTGCCACCATTTCCTCTCTAATTCTCTTCTGGGGCCTCAAGAACACTTATGTTAGGATTCTGCCATCTCCCGTGTATCTCTTGTACTCTTCTCTATATTTTTATTTTTTCTCTTCATGCTCTGGTCTGAGTATTTTCTTCTGAGATATCTTACAGTACTAATCTTTTCACCTGTGTTTCGTCTACTATTAAACTCATCTATTGAATTGTTAGCTTTATTATATTTTTTTCAGTTCTAGCATTTTCACCTGATTTTTTAAAGATTCCATTTGGCGAAGCTTTCTTGTCCTCTATTTTTTGAACATTTGAATCCAAATTTGATAACTCTATTTTTGCATCATCTCTGGCCCTGTTTCTATTGTCTTTTTACTTTTTGTCCTGTTTCTTGGTACGTTTGGCATTTTTAAAGTTGAGTGCCAGACATTTTGTATGAAAAACTGTAGAAGCTGTAGATGACTCCTCTAGAGGTTCTACTTTATACAATGGTAGGCAGCTAGAATAAGGGCAAAGAAACTCAATCTCAATCTAATCAGTGTATGACTGAAAAGAGATTCGGTTTTAGAATTTATAAGGCTCTAGGGTCATCCACCAGGGCTCAATCTGCAGGCTGGGTAATCTTGGGCAAGTTACTTAATATTTCTATTCATCAAATTTCTCAAGAATCACACAGGAAAAATAATAGTACTTTCCTCATAGGGTTAGAAGATTAAACAAATTAATATAGAAAAAGTACTTAGAATAGTGCCTGGTCAATATAGTGGTCAATTAGTGTTTGCTAGTGTATTTTTTTTTTTTTTTGAGACAGGATCTTGCTCTGTTGCCCAGGCTGGAGTGCAGTGGCACAATCACAGCTCACTGCAACCTCGACCTCCTGGGCTCAAGTGATTCTCCCACTTTAGCCTCCCAAATAGTTGGGACCACAGGTGTGCCACTACAACAGGCTAATTTTTAAATTTTTTTGTAGAGATGGTGTCTTGTTTTGTTGCTCAGGCTGATCTCAAACTCCTGGCCAGCCTCAAGTGATCCTCTTGCCTTGGCCTCCCAAAGTGCTAGGATTACAGGCTATACTGTTCCCTGCCTAGTGTAGCTATTTATTTGTGCCCTGATCAGACAAAAACTTAAGGCCAAAATCTCTCTCATTGCCTGCCTTTAACAAATATTAATTGGGATAGCAGCTAATGGAATTCAATGTGTGGAGAAAGGTCAGATTTTGTTAAAAGATAGACTCAGAAAATAGAGTGGAATTATAAAACTTAAAAGCTCTTGCTGTATTGAAAATAGGGCCAAATAGGTCATGCAGGCATCTTGGTGCTGGTCCATGGTTATCCCAGATAATTTCCTATATGCAATTCAGTCAGTTTGTATACTGCTAGATGGAGTTTCAGGGCACAATTCTTCCCCTCTGGAGTGGATTTTGAGGACTCTTCAATTGCTTGCCTTCTGTCCCTGGAGTGGGAATGAGGAATTGTTAAAGGAAGCAAGGCTCAAGAAGAAGAAGTGAATAACCGTAGTTCTCTCTCCATTCTATCTCTCAGGCTTTCTTTACCCCCTTTTGGAATGGTGAATTCTTAATCAAGACTCCAGGAATGATGTTCTATCAAACTGAGAATTAGACACAATTTCATTAGAGAAGTTCCCAACCGATGTTTCTTTCTCAGTCTTGTAAGAATCATCCTGGTAGGATCATTCGAGTTTGATGAGATTCAAGGTACATGATTATGCCACAGATACTGTACGTGAAGCAATCTGTGTTTTGACTGGTGATAAATTGATAATCACCTACCTGGTTAAGCCAGTCCACAGAGAGGCAGTCAATATTGTGAAACTTCAATAAAGTCGGCTGTCAATGCAATAGATATTGCAGGTGAACTCCTTGATCTCTCATTGTAATCCTTAGAATCTCTGTTATCCATCACTCTATAATACATTCGTTTAGCAGGGAAATAGGCCTCTAAAATCTTACCATCAAAGTAAGCCTCAACAATAACGTTTTTAAATCTGACACACAAGTCTCGACAACCATCAGAACACTATTTAGCTATCAAATTTAGTGAGGTGATGTAAATTTACAGAAGGATGGCAAGAGATGGCAAAGTGTTCCCCTTTCTTTTATGGAACAATACAAAAGTTTTAGAGGTATCCTTTTGCACTCCGCTTACCAATCAGGCATTTGAGTAGCAGGTTTTGGTATTAAGCTTTCCCTTTCCCTGACAGATCAAAATGCAGACTTCCTAAAGTTTATGAGATTTTCCTATTGCTAAGTCTTAAGTGGTGCAAAGTAGAGTAAGAATCACATTATAGAAGGTACAGCTTTATTTTCATGAATAAATATTGTTAAAAAACAAACAATATTGACAGATGGTTTTTATTTAGAATAAAATATTTAATAATTAATTAATTTATTTATCTTAGCTGTCTTGTACTTGGTTTCATTGTGAAAATGAGTTGTCACTTCAATAATTCTTCCCGGGGAATGTATATTCCGCAAAGGCCAAAACTCAAGAGTAAAACCAGTCATGGCTCCACTTAGCATTTCTAGGCTGTTACCCTTTATGAAGAAGACATTTGGTCTTCCCCTGGTATATTTTGAATTTATATGAACATTCTAATGAATGATCTTATTGTGTGTGGTTCAATCTCCTGAGGAAAGAATTTTCTTCTATTTAATCTCAGGAAATAGGATCAGCTCTGCCAAAGTATTAGGGGCCTAAGGAAACACTTCCTGTATTTAAATTAAGCAGCTTTAAAACTGCTTAAAGGGGTCTCACTAATTAGAATTCCAGTGGAGAAAGCTCGGGAAGATTTCAGACTGTATCTGAATCCACTTCGCTTCTACTCCTGGTGGGAATTTTGAAAGGATTTTTATAGTTTCCTTAGGCAGTCAATTACAGATCTTCTTTTTCCAGTAATTTTTGAATTCATTATTCTCAAATATCGGAATGCATAAAGGAAAATATATCCTCTAAGCTATGGTATAAGACACAGTGATTCAATCAAAGGTTTCTTACAGTTTGGAAAAAATTTTCAGTTTTTCTTACCTTTATTTAGAATTGTCTTGGGAGAAGTATGTAATCAAGACTTGCTGAGGAAATCGACTTTTCTTCATGACAGCAGCTCCTTGAGAACAGGGACATGTATGTTACATCGTAACTTTTCCTAGAGCACCATGCACAATATTTTGTATAAAATATAAGCTCAATAAATGTGTAATTAAATTTACTGATGTATATTGTCTTGACAAATACTTATCCGGTATTACAGAGCATTCTGGTAATTGAGAAAGACATGGGTTGTTATAAGATTTGTTTCAAGGAATCCTTAGACCATTCTACTTGCAATCAGTTTCTCATACCAATGGGACTTTTTTGGTGTCAGTAGACTACTGCTAGCTGATAGGATGTTTGCTTTGACTTTTAACCCTATCCTAACTAAATTTAATAAAATAAAAGTAGAGAAAGCAAGAACAATATTTCAAAACCACTTTTTTTCCCATATGGTGCATTATATGCAAAAAAGTTATATCTAATGTGGTAATTAAAGGAAATTTTCACAAACTTATTGAAGACATTGTATAATATTTTTATTCATAGTAATAAACAGCAAGTTGAAATATCCAGAAGAGATACAGTAATAAGAGGTAATATTTGTTGAATACTTAGGTGGGCCACATGCTTCTTTACCCCTTCACATTCAAAAATTAATTTGATCCTTTCAAGCAACTGTGAATTTGGCACCATGATTAACATTTATATATGAAGAAGCCAAAGCTCAAAATGTTCATGTGGGTAAATTCTGGTTTAGGAACTAGGCAGAATGAACTAATATGGACAATCCATTATACTCTTCTTTCCTGCCCAGCTTCCACTTTTTAAATTGTGTTAAAATATATATAACATAAAACTTCCCATTTTAATTATGTTTTAAGTTTACAGTTCAGTGGTATTAAATACACTTCCATTGTTGTGCAACCATCACCACCACCCATTTACAGAAACTTTTTCATCTTTCTAAACTGAATCTCTATACCCATCAAACCATAACTCCCCAGTCCCCTTTCCTCCCAGCCCCAGAAACCCCCGTTCTACTTTCTGTCTCTATGAATTTGGGACCAGATGAGCCACATTTTTAATCTCTAGGACCATTGCCTCCCAGAGCTGGGTCACATTTTCCATTTTTTTATTTGACAATTTGCTTTTTCATAGGCAATCGACTATGTTTTAGACCCAGTGTAAGTTTTTTCACTCCTAGGGATGTGGGCCTATTCTAATTTCATAGTCATACTAAAGGTTTTAGACCTTTGGCATTTGATCTGATGTTTCCAAGGACTTGCCAGAAGACTCTGTGACCTATCTACCTCCTATTTCCAATCCACATTTAGTTATCTGTTCCAGGACATCTTTGATCATTGGACTCTAATGAATTTGAAGAGCTCACCAAAGCATTTCATTTTGTTAAATGCTCCCATTGAGGCTTCATGTGCTACGTGGAGTTCCATTAATGTGTAACTCAGTGTCATTGCATTTAGACAAGGCCAGTCCACATGGCAGAAGAATTCTCAGAAAGAAGGAAGCCAGAACACCCGAAGGAGGCATACAGAGATGATAAACCAATATTGTTATTTCTGACACAGAACATGAGCTTCAAGAGATTTTTAAGCCATTTTCAACTACTTTGTAAGAAAAAGCTGATAGGTCCATTTATTGAGTTTGGGAAAGAAATATGGCTCCAGCACCATGACCATGCAGTGACAAGGTTAAGACAGATAAGCAAGAGAGTAAAAGACCTGGGCTGTCTTGCTCACGACTTTGGAGGGCTGGTGTAAAGTAAGCTTCTAGTTAACATTTGTTGAGTGAATCAACAAAACTGCTGTTAAGTGAGATTTTCCAGGACACCAGATCAAAATATCCAAAACATGATCATCTCAAAAGAACATTAACTCTGAATTTCCTTGGACTTCGAGAGTTAATGGGGATAAGCACTAACCATATGCTTGCTCCCTCTAAGATTCACTGTGACCATTCACTAATATGCTTTCCTGTGTAAACGAAACTGATGGAAATGCAGGCCTGTGGAGCCAGTAAAGCTTTTGCCTGATCTTTAAAACTTTCCTGTTTGCTTATTTGTCTCCTATACTCAATAATACCACTATGTGAGAACAGTGGGTGGGGTAATCTTAGAAGAGTCACTTTGATTTCTCACCTATAAAGAAATGGGTTAGGCTGGGTGTGGTGGCTCATACCTGCGATCTCAGCACTTTTGGAGGCCGAGGCAGGTGATTTCTAGAGCCCAGGAGTTCAAGACCAGCCTGGGCAACATGGTAAAACCATGTCTCTACTAAAAAATTAGCCAGGTGTGGTGGTGCGCACCTGTGATCCCAGCTACTCAGGAGACTGAGGTGGGAGGATCAGCTAAGTCTGGGAAGTTAAGCCTGCAGTGAGCCATGATTATGCCACTGCACTCCAGCCTGCATGATTAGAGTGAGTGAGACCCTGTCTCAAAAAAAAAAAAAAAAAAAAAAAAGAAAAAAAAAAAGAAAAAGGCTGTAATGAGTGAGCCTTGAAATCGATTTGTACCATAATCTTGGATTTTCTCCTTTTTCCCCCCTTCTTTGTTCTTGCAACCCACCCCTGCTAGCTGGGTTTTATACTTGTTGATATACACAGAATTTCTGATTTTAAAAACCATTTGCAGATGGAACGAGTACAGAAAGAAAACGGGATGGGGCTGGGTGGTGAAGTATAAAGAGGCAGTGGAAGAAAGACTGATTCCTTGGCCCTGTATTTTAAAGAGCTTCATAAGATGAAGAATGAATTCCCCAACAGGAGAGACTGAGCAGTGGTTTTCCTTCCTGCAGCGAGATGTTATATAGTGTTCCTGAAAAGGCCTGTGCGAATCTCATCTCTGGCAGTCCATGAGCAGGAGGACTTTCTCTGGCTGACTCCTGTTTCTACCCTGACTCACACACTTTACAACGAAGCAAGCCGCTGCTCCCTTCTGGGAGTCCTGAGACAAGATTCTCAAGACTGGAAAGAGGTCAACAGATTGTTGTAACCCCTTAGCTACATTTGTCTCTATTTTTCTAGATTGAGCAAGGATTTGCTTTTCCTTGTTTTAGGAATTACCCTGTCAGTACAAGCAGCTGTTGAATTAGTATGATGGGGAGGAAGGGGTTATCAAATTTATTTTATTTTATTTGAATTCTCATTTTTTGGAAAACAATCTATCCTGTAATTATTTCAGATGCCAGTTCTAAGTTTTGTAAAGTTAGGTTTATTGAGTTTTGGGGCATTATTTCCAGCGAGTTCTTATATGTATATATGAAAAAATTAATGTAACATCTGAAAAGTATTTAAAAAATTATGAATAGAGTCTTAAAATACCTTAGGAAATTTATAGATTTTTAAAAACATATTTTCAAAAATTACCTTAAACATGTAAATTAGCTGTAATCTTCCAGTGAATTAGGAAACCCATGCCTTTGATATTAACCCTGTTTACTAGGGACTAAAACCCCTCTTGGGTCATAACCACAACCAGTTATAGTGGAACACTAGTTGAAGACCCTGTCAGAACTCCCAAAGAATCAAAAGTTACAACTGGGAATCCAAACAGAGATGCTCAGGTGTTCTTGAAAAAAGAAGGCTTGGCATGCAGAAGATGTTCGATGAATATTTATTAAATAAATACAACTGAAGAAGCTGATAACTGAGTTTCTTTAAAAAGGAGGTTTTTGAAGCTAGCTCCAAAAAACACAGCAAAAGCAGTGGCTTCATGGAGGAAACCACAGCATGGAGGACACTTGGAATTGACACGTGATGAACTCTGTGTCACGGATCTAGCTCAGCCTCTGCTATAGACTTGTATCTGTGGACAAATTATTTCACCTCCATGGGTCTCAGTTTCCTCTCTGTAAAAGAAGAGGTTGTCAGTGGTTTTCAAACTGTGATTTTCTTTTTGTGATCTAAGTCTTATGAAGAATTATATTATACACACTAGGTAAAAGTAGACCCTCCTGGGTTGCATCTGGGGAGGCATTATGGAGTCCTACCTGCCCTAGCACCCCTCAAGTTGATGGCACACAGCTGTAAAGTGACCAGGCTTAATGATCTGTTAGGTCACTCTCCAGCTGTGACATTCAAGGGGAGTGCTAATAATCAGTGTTACAAGGAGCTGTCTGGAGGCCAGTGGAGGGTTTTTGAGGACGTATTTTGAGAAGTACTTCTTTAGAGTGTCATCTTCTCCCATCAAACCTATTCCGACCCCTGCAGTCTCTAACCCTGTTGATGGCACCACAGTCTATGTTGTCTCCTATGCTGGAAACCTAGGAGTTATCTAAGACCCATCCCTCAGGGTCCATATCCAATAAAACACTATCTTCTTTCAGTGTTGACCTTTGAATATTTCTTATACTTACCATTTCGTCTCCAGCCCCATCTTCACCACCAGAATTCAGGTCCTTATCCTCTTTCTCTTGATCCTTATCTTCTTTCACAACAAACTCCTGGTCAGTCTACAGACCTTCAGTCTCCTTCCTTCCCTATATGGTCATTCCTTTACATAAACTCTTTTAATTGTTCTCCGTGACCCATGGGACAGATCCCATCTCTCTGGGAGGGCAGAGAAGGTTTTCCTAGTCTTTCCTGCCTCACTCCCATCTTTCTCATACCATACTTCATGCTCTGGCAATATCAAGCTGCCTGGAGTTCTTTGGATGTACCATGTAGTTTTACACCTTCACTCCTGGGGACATAGTAATTTTTCTTCTATTTTGCCCTCTAATGTCTTCTCCCCCTTTTTTCTGTAGCTAATTTCTAATCTTTCTTTAAGTCAGTGCAAGTGTCTTCCCTGTGAAAAGCCTTTGCTGACCCCTTGGCTGAGCTAAGGGCATCCATATATTTCTTAGGACTCTGCACATTGCTCCCACACTATATTAAAATTATTTGGGTACATGTGTCTCTTCTACTAGATTGTAATTCATTAGTGACTAAGCCTTGTTTCTTTCTATCCCTCTTCCTCCCCAGTGCATGACATCCACTAGGCACTCAGTAAGTGGCCTATCGTGGGATTCTCTCTGGTCTCAAAACATCAGCTCCCTGATTTAGCTTCACATGAAATCAGTCCAGAGATTTAAGTGGCTTCAAGGTCATGCGAAGGGCTAATATGAAATACAATACTTTCAAAATTTAAAAACCATGTTTTCACTTAAAATAATATTTCTTCGATCCTAGCATTTATCATGAAGCTATTTTAAGCTTTGAAAGTACTGTTTGCTTTTCCTCTTAATAAACTCATCATTTAAGAAGAGAAAAGTCAAAATACACGAGTGAAATACACATTGAATAAATTTACTCAAGTAGACTTTTGAGTCTTTGAGTACATTTCTCATTTTACCTCTGTCCTAACATGAGCCTCCTGGAGGGTGAATGCCTGCTATGTACCTCAACCCCGGCGCACATGAGACTCTGGCAAGAGAGCCATCCTCTTCACTATGCAAGTCTCCTTCTCCTTGCCTAGCATCCGAGCCACCAGGAGCCTATATGGCACCTCTGTGTGAATTGGGAAGGCAACTCCTTTGGTGTGATGCAACCCCAAAGGCATGGGGCTTAGAAATAGGACATTGCCTTTGTGCTAAGAAAAAAGTGACTGTTCTCTAGGGAGATGGCTCCAGAGGGAGTAGAGTTGGCTTTGAGCCCCTCTGCCAGTCACCTTTGTGAAGTGCAGAGACTGACCCTGCCTAATGCAAACAAAGAGCCACACATCTCCCTCTTGCCCCACATGGTAA
This sequence comes from Gorilla gorilla gorilla, assembly GCF_029281585.2. NCBI lineage: Eukaryota > Metazoa > Chordata > Mammalia > Primates > Hominidae > Gorilla > Gorilla gorilla. The sequence goes on along the minus strand of NC_073224.2, from coordinate 144,603,025 downwards.
TCTGGGGCTGCCAACCAAGCCCTAAAGGAGTAGAGATGGTCTCTCTGAAGAGCATGTTAGTGGGCTTTCTTGTTAAGCCTAGCTTGCCATTCTGATGGAGCAGTAGCATACTGTGGTGCTTTCTGAGCTCTGACCCAGAGGAATCCCTTCTTTGTCACTTTGTGTAGCTCATTTTGCTAAGTGACAAAGCTGAATCTGTCACAACATGAGCCAAACAAAATAGCGATCACCCCCTCACATGTGTGGAGCCTCTTCACTTTGATGCACTCTGTGGTAAGCGTTATTCACGAGCAGTTCATTATCGGTCTTCATGCATAAAATGAATGTGACATTGGAGACAGATGTTTATTGTTTGTTACATATATATATTTTTTCAAAACTCCAGCTACTGAAATTGGCTGAAATTACCATCATAAAGCACTGCCTTTGTACATTCAGGGTCGTATTCTGATCCCTGACCTGCAGGAACAGCACACTGAGGGGGTAATATACACATGTACAGACTTTTCTTTTTATTGACAAGATGAATGGAATTGCTTTAACAACTGTGCTCAGGCTGAAACAACTGCTGAGTTCCACCAGGGGCTGCTGTTGAACTTCTAAAAAAAGATCATCTTTTGGAGGAGAAGGGGGGTAGTGGCGGATGGGGAGGGAGGGATGGGAATGGGGGAAGAGGAACAGAAAAAAACAAATCTTGGAAGAAAACCTGACATTTCTGTCTGAGGTGAAGCATGCTTTGCTGATGCCACACATGGAATGTTTCGGAAGTGTCAGTAATAAATACTTCTATCAGAAATCTTCATATTCTGTATTTCTGCTTATCATACCCCAAGGAGAGTCATACAAAGACATAGCTGTCAGGGTCTAATTTGGATCTGAAAACTATGGCGGTTGTCAGGCATCTTTTCCCATGTGTGATATTTATCTTCTCTCACAAACAAACTGAGTGCAGGGTTTTTAATTAATTTCCAAGTGTCTCCCATGGTAATTTTCCCCTAATATATTAATACGATGATTTAAACCATCATTCAGAGACAGACTTTTGGTTGAAAATCACTAAAGGCTTAGATGGTGTTTAGTGTTATCAATAAGCTACACGTTCGTTGGTTTGCAGGGAATCAATAAAGTTGCCCTTTCCTCATTTTTATTTTTAGAGGCATCAGTGGGATTTTATCTCTTTTAAGTATATTAAGGAAATCACGGGTGAGCTGATTTTGTTATTTTTCTTCTTTTGATTGGAGGAAGTTCTTAGGCTGTTTCTCTTACTGCTTGTGGAAGGCTTACTTTAAGAAAAGTTCTTGATTTGATGATGAAGGAGTGGATTTTCTTCTTTAAATAGTCCCCTTCAGAAAAACTTGATTTTTAAAAAATAAAGGTGCCAGAAATAGGCCACTGAAAGGGGTATACCCCTGATGTATAAAAACCTTTTGGGGGACAGCAAATGAATTTATCTTTTCTTTCCCTGCCCATTAGCCTTTTCAATAAAAGATGTGGAATAAAATGCATAATAAAAATTTTAAGGACAGGAGTAAAGTTGGAAGTGTAACACATGTTTCTTAAACAGTGTATTTTAACAACAAATGAACATATGTTAATAAGCTAGCTTTAACCATTCCACAATGTGTATATAGACTTCAAAACATCATGTTGTATGCAGTAAATACATACAATTTTATCTGTCAATTTAAAAAATAAATAAATTTCAGAAAAAAACCCCAAACAAAACAAAACAAAAAAACCTAAATGAAAATGAAAGTGATGTCTTCCATAATAAGAAGTCACATTTAGAAGAGCTTTATTTATTTGTTTTTGGCAATGCTTATATCTTTATTTAATATTATTATACTCTTAACTGAAAGGTTGCCTCAGATTTTATAAAGATTTTTTTCTCAATTCGCCTTTAGGATATTTGATTACTAGGGTGATAGGGCAATCTTTCAAGAAATATTTATCTTTCTCTGAAAAAGGCATTCAAACATCATTGAAAACCCATAGCAATAAAAGGTAGATTCCGAGAATGTTATATGAGGCTTTTAATTATTGTCAATTAAAGATGAAATTTTTGGAAATGCATGAAACTCCTTCATATAGAACTGAAGATTGCATCTGTGACTTTTTTTCTGTATGGGGGTTTATTTCTTTCCTTCTCTCCTCAGTCCTCAGCCCCAGCCATAAAAACACTTTTCCTAGATCCATTGGGAAAATTTAATAACCAGATATCTCTCTAATGAGAAAGGATTTTTTAAGTTTGGCTGCTCTGCGCTAGTAATTTGTATTTTTTTCCGGTCTTGCATGTTGTATGTAAGCACCACAAAAAAAATCAGCCTTTTAAACAGAGATTGATTCTGACAGCTTTTATTTTATGTGATTTCCAAGAATTGATATAGAAATGCTTCTTAATTGAAATAGTTTTCCTTTTTTGGTTTTTATTTTATTGTCCTTTACTTCTTGACATCTTGTACATTAAATCAAAGGCTGTTTTAGAGACATGAAATGACAGCTTTTTCAGAGTCCGATTCTGGATCCTGATAGATCTGCATTTCTCAAAGCAGACAAGTTGCTCTCGCCAGCCTCGGAGAAGCTTCCTGCATGATGGGCACGTCACCTAGAAACAACATAAACTGCAGGTTAATCACCGAGGAATGGCTCATGTCAATTCCCCACTGCCCTGCTTCCTGTCTAAGAGGAATAAAACCAAGAGTGACTGTTTCTTTGCTATTTAATTTAACAGAATCTGAACTCAACTTTAGTTTGAAATTATATTTCCTCTTGGCCAGGATGGAAAGGCTACTCATGTCATTTAGTAACGCGTTGTAAAGGAAAATCAAAGCGTCCTCATGGACTGTTTTTCCCTGTCGTATCTGCCAGTGATGAGAGAACACATAAAGTGAATGAGACGTGACACAGGCATGCACAGAGAACCCATTTGTTACACTGAAATTCTCAGGAAAATGCTATTTGTGTTACTGTGATGTTTTGGAGTTAGAAAAGAGTTTTTTGGGAAAAAAAATGTCTTGATATCAGTGAGTAGAAATAAAAATGAGACAGGATGCAAAAATATGATAGCACAGTAAAGAGCAGCACAACAGAGCAGACCAGTCCTCCTTAGAGGTAAAAAGTAAACATCTTATAATGGGAACAGTAACAAGATGAGTATTAGAGATTTGTTTTTCAGTTCTGCCTAACTCTTTGTAACTTTACAATGTAAGATTCAGAAATTGGAGCCAATTACCATAATATGTGGTGGTTTGGTGGGAGCATGTTCTACATCAGACAGTTAAAAGGTTTTATTGCTATTAGGAGCATGTTAATGCCCTTGATAATGTCTCTACTTGCTTTGTAATGTCTCTTGTTGAAGTATAGAATTCTTTTATCTTCTTATTACATTATGCAAAAACTTGAATTGAAAAGATATTTGCAGGAACATTTAAAGTAGTGCATCAATCAGCTTCAAAGAAGAGAAAATGTTCTCAGAATAGCTTATAAAAGGATAACTGTCAGTTTTATTTTGGATGAACAAAGGCGGCAACGTAAAAAGCACTTTATTGTAAAAGCATACTGTGCAATTCAATAAATATGCCATATAAATATAAAAGAGAAGAAAGTTCATAATTATCTGATGACTTAAATGTAATTTAAGTAATACTTTTAAAATGCACCTAGCAGTGAAGTACTCTTTTTCTATTGGGTTCTGAGTTCTAGCCACTAAGCCCCCATTAGGTGATAACTTAACTCTCTCTCTTTCTCTCACTCTCTCTCTCTCTGATAGCGTAAGGATTTGAATGGATTAGTCATGGTCCCGTTTTTAATATATCTCTAAAAGATATAGAAAGGAGTATTTGTGAAAATCATTAGCAAAAATTTTAACAACCACTTAATGGTGCAGGCTTTTCAAAATGATTTGGTCTTATCTGCACAGTATTCAATTGTTTCTCATTGTCATTGCTGCTATAAGACAATTTTGAATTTGAATGTAACCGTATTGTGACTTGAAATAGCAGTTCCCAGTGTTTGATGTTTGTTAGGAAAAGCCATTAGCAGTGCAGTTTCTGGACTTTCTAAATCAGGGGTGCTTTGTTACTTTTTATGTAAGGGTACTTACAATTTTCTTATAATTAGAAATCTTTTTTCTTGTTTAAGATAGATGGTTTTTAACTGTAAATGCTAGCTATACAAGCTTATTTTTCAAATGTTTCCCAGGTAATGAACTCTCACCTCATAAATGCTGCAGAGATGATTTTTTCTGATAACTCTAAAAAATCTACAATGTGAACTACCTATTCAAAGAAAATATTCAGATCCACATGGAAAATATAATAGAAATTTTTAGAGTAGGAAAAAATCATCTATAGAACTGAACTTCCCTATAACTTATGTTTCCACTCATGTCAATATGCATCTAAGCATGGACAGCCAGCTCCCTGCATGTAGAAGGCACTTTTCAAGTATTTGTTGATTAAAGTTGGAATATAAAAATATCCCAATTAGTAAAAATCTGCCTTTTGCTTTTTAACCTGACAAAGGGATACTAATCCCATATTAAATATAGTAATATAAGTGTTCCCCCAGATTCTGGTCTTTTCAAGACTCAGAAGATTTCATCTGAAGTCAAAAAACCAGGTTAATTCATGCAACCACACTATTGTACCTTATAAAATTATATTAATGTTTGTAACACTTCTAAGAAATAATCTTCATTTATTTTAAAACTGCAAATATGGCACCTTATAATAGGAAATCAATTCATAACCTTATCTATGACATCATTTTGCTGGCAACTTGTTTCTCATGACTATTGTTCATGATACCTAATTCATTAAAGTAATTTTCTCCTTCTTTCAGTGGGTTTCCTACAGACTCTATAGGCAGTACTCAGTGCACTGCTACTCTCTGAGATACCCCATTTTCTCATTGCTCCTTTCTTTTGGTATGTTTGGGAGCACTCTCATTTTGAAAGTACAAGGAAAATTATCTCATAAAAGAATGTAATAACAACAGAACTTCTGAGATTTCAAAAACGTAGAATTCTTAAGTTATTGAACTATGGGAAAAGCTGTAATTTATAACCAGTAAGTTAGTATGTTGTACACATCTGTGTACTGTTTCAGAAAATAAAGGTTGTTACCATAGCAACTGCCACATAATATAGAACATACGTTATTTGTGAGATGCCAGGCTTCGTGTTAAAAAAAAAAAAATCCCTCCTCATGGCTGCTCCCTGGTGTTTCAAGGATTTCAGCCTTTTCTTTACTATAACAAGGGATCCTCTTTTTTAGTGTCCTGTTATTTTAAGTATTTTCCTTATTTTTATTTTCTCATTCTTTTAGGGTTTGTTAGCTATTGGTAAGTTTGTGTAGTACTGCTATGATTCGGTGACTGCCTCGAAGAGATTTCTCACCTAGTGTTAATTTGTTAATTTTTAAGAAATTAGAGTTCCTCTTTCAGATATAGCAACATGTATGTGTTAAGAATACATTTAGTTATTCTGAATGCAACAGGTAAATGCAACTGGTAACATTTTATTTTGTGGCCCTTTGAAGATTTTACAATTTTGTATTGTATGACCACTGTGGTATTTAACCACTTTTTAAAAATAAAAATGTCACCTAGGAGTATGTATTTTATAGGTGTCATTTTTTATTTTAAAATTTGTGTCATATTTAATTTCATTTGAAACTATCATATAATGACAAAATTTAACTTCTAAAGAAGTATAGATTTCCAGTCTTTTTTGGTAAGTGCTAACGCCAAAGAATAAGAAAGTTGACAAATAATTCTGAAGTCTCAATTTTAATCCAACTCCTTTTAGTTTTAAAGGCAGAATAATGAATGAATAAAAGGAAGGAGGTAATAATGCAAAATGGAGGACGCTTCAATATGGCTGAGCAAGGGATCAGAATATCCAACTGCTTTGAAATTAGTCTGAAAACAGCTTGACACATTAGAGCAATGATTTTTGGACTCATTGTTCTCATCCACTCTATGGCAGAGATTTTTTATATGTATCTGTTAAGATTGGATTTCTTGTGCATGGTGAATTTTTATCCCGGATTCAATATATTATTGCAAACACTGACATATTTTATCAGGTTAGAGGTTTTCCAAAGAATAGCATCTGAGTTTTCCTTTGCTGGGTACCAGCTTTCCCTAGAGACAGCTACCTCTGTATCTTTGGAATGGTTCTGTGTCACAAAAATGTGCTATATCAATCCTGAAAACAAAACACTTCTGGTGAAAAATGGCAGAATTGATAATACTCCTCCTTTCTTAAAAAATAATAGTTTAATCAATAAGCATTTATTAAACATCTACCATGTGCCAGGCACACTTTTGGGGACATAAAGATGAATAACGGAGCTTCCCTGTCTCCAGGGAACTCAGAAATTTAATCAGGCAGAGAAGAGCACCATTAACTGACACAATGAGCTGTATGCTGCAACCTGATCTTTCCACAGGTCTCATCAGTCAACAACAACAACAACAACAACAAACAGTAATCATAGTTGACATTTATTGAACACTTAACTTTTTGACAGGCGCCTCAGATGTATTTTGTAATTCAATCCACACAATAGTGCTCTGAGGGTTTTTTTGACAAGAAACTGGGCTTACAGCGTTTGAATAACTTGCCTAAGGTTACACAGTGGAGTAAGGGTTCTCATGCCTGTTAAACCTAAAATATTACCTAAAATAATACACCTTGGCCACTTGTTGCATTGGCACTGCTACCATCCCCATCCCTGGCACCTTTGTCTCTCACTGGGCTCTGCAGTAGCCACCTGATAGACTTTCTGGCTGCCTTTTAGCCCTGTGGTCCATCTTCCAAAGACTGGAAATCTACTCTTCTTTAGCTCCCAGGGTGGCCTTGTAAGAACATAAGTCAGATCACGTGCTCCCTGCTTGGACTTTTCCAGTGACTTCCCATTACATGCAGAACAGAATCCCAGTCCTTTTCCATGGCTTACAAGGCCCTGCAGAATTTGCCACCTTTCCCTGAACCCTTAAACTTCATCTCCTACTGTTCTCCCCCTAGCTTGTTTACAGTGCTTTAGACCGGGATCAGCACACTTTTCAGCACAGGGCCAGGTAAATATTTTAGGCTCTGCAGGCCATGCAGTCTCCCTTGCAGCTACTCAGCCCTGCTATTCTAGCATGAAAGCACCCATAGATAATAAATAAGCAGACGAGTGTGGCTATGTTCCAATAAAACTTTATTGACATAAACAGGCAGCAGGCTGGATTTGGCCTGTAGACTGGAGTTTGCTGATCCTTGTTGTAGATTTACTATTTTTTCTTTTTGTTCCTCCAATTTGCCAAGCCTTTCCAACCAGAGGGTTCACCTTAGATCTTCCCTGGGCTGTCTCTTCTGGCCACTGCATCCTCACTGTGAATGAGAGATTAACCCGGCTCCTCTATTTAAGTAGTTTGCTCTACTCATCTCCTGCATCATTACCTACTTTATTGTCTTCACAGCCTTTATCACATGAAACCTCTCATTAATGTATTTGCTTACTTGTTTATCAATTGTGTCTCCCTCTGTAAGGTGAACATCCTGTGAGGAGGACACTTTTTGCCTCGCTCACTGTGGTGTTTCTACCAACTAGAGCTGAGCCTATGGCATGAAAAAGGTGCTCAGGAAGTGTGTTCAGTCGAATGGAGAACAAGCCTGACTAACTCTAAAGCTTGTGCTTTCTATGATTTCCCAATATTCCTCTTCTGGAAGAATGAGCTCACACCAATGGTAATTTGAGGAATTTGTCACACTGGATTCATGAGGACCTGGCAAAGCTTCACCTCCACGCACTTCTGGTCGACCCCAGGGAATTTCTCCCATGGGCATGTGAATAAGGCTGATGTCTGCCCCATGGTGTCCCGGAGTATTGACCTCTCATGCTGTTTATCACTGCCTTTGCTGACAAAGTCCCATGGCCACTGGGTATCATCACCTCCATCAGGCTTCTGTGTCACTTCTCCTGCATAGTCTGCACTCACTGAGCACCTTGAATGTCTTGAGATACCACCTGTGGGTGTCACAGAGACCACCTGGTGATGCCATTGCCCCTGCTGCCACCTCTATCTGAGCACCACTGCCTCTTTTATGTGCCCAAGCCTTCTGCTGGGACGACCCTTGCTTCCAGCGCCACCACGATGCCACGACTTCAATGAGCTAAGCTGCTTCTAATGGATGGTAGAGTTAGATGATCACCCTCTTTAAATTTTCTCTCAAATTAGTGATTCTGAATTAGTGTGGCTTGTGCTCCCAAATTGAATAATTTTAAACTTTTACTTACCACCATCTCTCTTCCTAAATGTAGTACCTGATGCTTACATGAGTCTCATTGTGTGCCTGGCAGTGTGGGGAGAGCTTTACGTACATTAACTTGTGTAATGCTCACAACAGACCCATATTATTTTCATCTCCACTGAGGCCAGAGGGGTTAACTGACTCACTCAAGGCAACCAGCAAGCAACAGAACTTAGATCTGAATCCAGGCAACCGGCTTTAGATGCATGCTATTAATCACCCATCTACAAGGACCTAGACATGTGTCTATGGGGCTAGGCTTGGGATAGATGCAAGAAACTGATACCACACTCCAAAGCCCTATTTCACAGTTACCCTGGGGGTAACAAGCTTAGTCAGTTAAGTGTCTCAGTGCCATGTGATTCCTGGGTGCACACCACTGGCTTGCTAGATCTGTGTAATTACATCTGAACTGAGGCTGAAGCAAGGACTGTTCTCCCTAGACTCTTCTTCGAGTAAGGTGCTAAGGTAGACGCTTGAACTGTGTCTTTAACACAAAGGAGTCATGAACTATGTAGGGAAGGAAGTGAAATTTGAACTGCATCCTGAAAGATGACAGTGTTTTTGCCAGAGACTTTAGAAATGGACATAACCAGACCAAGGGGCTAGTGCAACCTATATTCCTTACAAGACAGAGAACAGGCCAAGGCATGGCAAGAGAGAAGGCTGAGAAAGTAGAATGGGCTGGAATTTGAGGAGCCTTGATGCTAAGGAATTTGGACTTCATTAGCTAGGCAAGAATAGGAGTGGGAAGGAGAGGCATCTAGTAACAGCTTTGACACGTGAAAGCTAGATATCAAAGAGCTCCCTGATATTCTTGTTGAGTGGAGGTTTTGAATCTATGGTTCAAAGGCTACTTGATGTCTCCTTGGTCTCTGGGTGGTCTGTGGACTCCCCTCTTATAATATTGATTGGGACAGGACTCTACCTTCATGGCTGTCATGTGAACTAATGATTGACAATGGCCCTTATCAAAATCAGTTCCATTTTCCTCATTCCTTGTAATAAAGTTTACCCTCTCTACATCTGTTCCCACCGCCTGCCCCAGCAGTAGTGGGAGGTGATTCCTGAGTGTTGTTATATTGGAGTGGCCCCAAGAAGTTCTAGAACTACTGCTCCAGAAGACCTCAGCCATGGAGATGATGTCACGCCTGATTGTCTTGAATGGCTTTATCCAGGTTAGCCAGTCTTCTGAGCCCTATGTCAAATCTCCCAGCCACCTCCCAGCTGGGATGATTACGAATGGACTCACCCTTAGTCTAGTAAGTTGCCTGGCAAGCGTGGTCATCTCTGATGACTTTGGAGACTGTCCAGGTTTCATGTCCACTAATTAGGCAGTTATTCACGCTTCATTTCACTTACTCAAAGGGCTCCCTTCCAATCGGAACACTCGAGAAGTTCTTCTGTGACTTCACGATGTTCCAGATGAAGTACGTCTTCTTGCCTTTTGGAATCAAATGCCCCTCTAGGATTGAGTCTCTTTTACCCAAACCACTTTTGAATCTTGTCAACTTTGTCTGTAAGAAACATTTAGACTTATCTTACTCTTATCCGTACAGAGGTCTTACTTCTTTGGCAAGTATATATAAAACTGTAGGGGAGAGCAGCCCAATCCATCTGTTTTATGTGCCCTCCCCACTTCACCTGCTTCTCCCCTACCCCTTGACCACCCCAGCTTGAGGACTAGAAAGTGAGGGGAGTGGAGAGTGATTCACAAGGTGCAAGGTTAGTGGATCCCACAGGAGAACAGCATATAGTTTCATGAGCCTTGTGAGGAATTAGAAAGAAACAATTAGTCTGAAGAAACATTCATCATTCTTATAACTTGTATCCTGTTTTTCCAGGGTTAATACAGGCACATCAGTTTTTCTATTCCCATTATGTTCCAAGTTTTTAAAACATGAGACCCTTTTTTTTCAAAGGAAATTTTCAATGATTGCTCTATTAAACAGACAAAAGTGGGGCTGTGGTGGTTGAAGGAGGTGGTGGAGCCTGGGTATCGTTCCTCCTAGCGCCCCTTTCCCTCATCCTTTAATACCTCCGCCCCCCATCAAAGGTAGGGCTCTGGGGAAATGAGGGCGGAAACTTCTGTTCCACATTGATTCTGACATTCACTCTGGGAGGTGCAGCTTATATAAAAAAGGATGTAAAGGAACATTTTAAGAATGACCTATTTTGTCTTAATGGTGAATAACTCTAGATTTCCCTTGGTTACCACTGGAAATGGTGTGACTTCTTTAGGATAGTAGAAAGAACACCAAAACACAAAGGTTCTCAGAAATATCCTTCTCAAGAATATTCCTTGTCTTTTTCACTCTCAAAATTACTCTCGTAATGTATTGCATGCAATACTCTTCCCACCAAATAGGGAAAATGATTCTCCTTCTCAGCTCCAATTTTTGCTCTATTTTCAATGGTGGGGGTGGGAGTGGACACCAAATCACACAAAATATCTATTTCACAACCATATACAAGTAAAAGCCAACATATCACCATTTTTAGGTGAATTCTAACCTTTTTGGGGAACTGGGAATATAAAATTTTGAAGTCACCCATATATTTAAAACTCAGAAGAGAAAACAAAGAACTTTACAGAAAGAAATTCAATAATAAAAATATACTTTACACAGTTATAATCAGTTCAGTTGGTGAAACACAGTTGAGGAGAAAAGAAAGGAAGGGAGGGAGTGAAGGGAAGGGAAGGCAGAGGGAACCTGAGATGTGGAGTGGCGGGAGCTTGGGAGACAGAGTGGCTGGCTGTTCCCGCACCCCCGCACCCTTGGTTGTGTCCCTCATTTGTGGGCGATCCTCGCCTGGTGCTCAGCATCACTCCAGTCCTGCCCTAGTGTGACCTGTGGAGCTGCTAGCGGCAACCCTCGCCATCTCAACTCGCCTGAGGCGTTCCTTGACATCTTGGCTTCTTGGGAGGAGCCTTGTCAAAAAATGTCTACATCTTCCCTAGAGTACCTTCTCCAGATCTGCTCTTTGCGTTCAAGGGAAGTCCTTGTGCTGTGGTGCTTTTGGTCTTTTTGAAAAATGTTTTTCATGAATCAAAGGGAAAAGTAAAAATGAGAAATATTTGGTTCTTTTCTGGGGCTTTAATTTTTTTCCAAAAATTTTTTGAGTACTTTTTTTCCTTTCTTTCTTTTTTTTTTTTTCCTTAAGAACTCAGCTCTTGATGGAGAAGTGATTTTTCTAGGACAGTTTCCTAAACTTTAGTCATCTACATACCTCTTTCTTGACCTTTGTTCTATCTGCATACCGTCTGGGTTTTTTTCTCAATATTTTCTTTCTATCAATTTAAAATGGAATACTTTAGCCTTATTCTTGGATAAATTCTTATTATTTGATAAAATTGGTGAAATCACAAGTGTGTTATATTTTTTAAAAAACAGATAAATACTGGGGTATGGGCAACTAAAATGATCTCGCCAGTGACAAATCTTCACCATTTGGGAAATATCATTCGAGGAAATGGCCTGCTACTGGCTTATGACTTTGCATACAAACCTAGGGGCTGATACAATTGTCCACTATGCATCAAACAGGAAAGAAATGGGAAAGCTGAGGGACTAGGAAAGAAGCTGTAGAACCCAGCATAATATTTATTAAAACCTTGGAATTCTTTTCAAGATAAATTACATTTATATGCACTTATTATATGTATGTATTACATTTACATTCCAGTTAAGAGTGATGAAGTTATTCTAAGTCCATTGCCCAAAAGATGATTATCCACAAGGGCACGATGTGGTTTTGTCCTTGGTTTCAGCAAGTCATTGTAAGGAGCATTTTCCTGAAGGTGGTGTGGTGGTCTTCTCATTGCTATGTATTTGTTCTTCCTAAAATAAGAAAGATTTCTGCGATTTAAAAAAATCACACTACTTAATAATACTCTCGATTAACTGAGTACCTTTGTAGTTTCTCAGGAAAAATATAAAATTGGGTTGTATTATTACTTTATGTTTTTCTCTTTGGCATGGAGTTTCCTTTTCAGATTCCAGGGTAACTAGAACAAAGGATCAGTTTTTATAATTTATTTTTTTTTACAAGAGTATCTTCTGGTATCTCATTATTTGGAGATAGCTGTGAAAAGAAAGATCGGGAAAATAGAAAGGCACAGTTCATTGTGTAATTCACAGTCATAGTAATTATTTTATTTATATGTCTTTTTGGATGCTTTTTTACTGGGAAAGACAGAATGGAATAATTTTCTGTTTTTCCTCTCTTTTGCAAAACCCATTGATGCAACACAATGCATGTTACATGATAATCACAGATATCATGACTTTGGGGAAGCAGGGTTTCAAGTAAACATGCTGTACAAAGTATTTTATGAAAATTTCAATTTTTGTGTTTGAGGATAATAAAAGGATTCCTTTGCGTCTTAGAAAAGAAATCCTAAAAACAAATGAACAAATGGACTCGGTCCACGGACACCTAGCCAAGACTGTCTCTGAGAAGAATGACATGCCTTCAGCATGAAGTAGCTACAAGAAAAGGAGATGTAATTAAGGAGGAAAAAAAATCAGAAACTGGAGCCATTAAAGAGACTGTGATATGAGGAAAACATTGTACAGGAGATGTGACCGAAGATCTCAGATCTGAGAACTGAAAGGGAATGAAACTAGTTAAAATTCCACTGCTCATTCGCTCCACGGGAGAAATAACATTCCTGTGCGATGCCACTTGCCACTTCATTTTTAGAAACAATTAAAAGATGCAAATATTTATGAATCACTGTGTATGTTGTAATCCTATTTTGAAAACAAACATTGCCTTGTACTTTAGGTTCTCAATGCTGGTTGCTGTTGGGATTCAGGGGTTAAAGCAAGCACTTCAAAATGAGCTCACTACTGCTACCCAGACAAAGGGATGCAACTCTGAGAGTGTGTTCTGTTTGCCTGCAAGCTGTTGCCTATGCCAAATGAGCATTTTAAAAACCATTCAAATTAAGTTGAAAATTTGTAATTATATTTTCCCTTTTAATTGTAACTTATGCAAATGTTATATTCCAGCTGTACAAATAATTTTCATCTCAGACTACAACATTCACAGTAAATCTAGCATGTAACACCCTGATACAAGATTTTTCCCAAGCTGTAGTTGCAGATTTAGAGGGCTACAGTTGGCTCTGTTAGTGATGGCTTCCATTGTTGTTACCCTGCAGTTAAGTATAGATTGCAAAGTGGCAATAGAGAAGGGAGACACCTTTGCCACAATTTGCTGGACACAATTTATGAATAGAACACATAGAAAGAGAATGAGAAAGCAAACACATACACAAAAAGGTCAACAGCTAAGAAACTTGGATGTTTGGTAAAGTGAATATTGTGTCCTTGCCGTAATTGATGAATTCGGCTTGCAGTGCATTAGTTACAGGAAGGGAATACATGTGACTCATTTGTTAATTGTCAGCCACTTAGTGCAAACAGAAATTGAGTATTTTCCATTTTCAATGAAAATTTTACTTTGGGAATTTTATGTACAAAACCAATAAAATTTTTAACCAAGAGTGAAAGAAGCACAGATTGTTTTAAATACATGCACACACACAGTATTTAAGGGATCACACATATCTGAGAAATAAAACAAAAAAGAAAAACCCTATAGAAATGCAGCATATTGTTCTGATTCCTGAAGAGTTTTCTTTACATAAATTTGGGAAGGTTTTCATATTCTTGGTAGGGAAACACAAGGAACCTTGATTTACTTCAATCTAGTTCACTGCTGATCAGCTTTTTGTATTTAACAGCGTTCTAGAAGCAATGGAAGAGACAAAAAAAGAAAGTTTAAGACACACCCTCAAGTAATTCACAAGCTTGTTGATAAACAAGGCAAACTTATGGAATAAGATGGACTGTAATAAAATGACATGTGTGTGTTTATACACCTAACAGAGAGTTCAACAATTCATTACTCAGTTGGGCAAACTGAGACTTAGTGTGGCTTAGTGATTTGTTTAAGGTCACACATCTAATAGTGATAACAACATTTTGGAAACCTAGGAGGTCTAGTTTCTGTCCTTTGTTTTTTCCATCATTAAAGCATTTGTCAATTGAAAGCTGCACGACTAGAAATTATATTTGCCAAACATGGTTTCTTCCTATATTTGCCTGTGGAATGACTTTTGACTTAGAAATCATGTAGGTTTTTAACACTTGCCCAGGCCCTGGATAGAGATTGGAAGGGTTTGTTGATCTCTAATTAGCTCTGATTAGTCAAAATTGATCTTTAAACTATAGAAAATCCAGAACAAAGATCCCATAGCCCTAAAAAGTGTGCTATAAATCTGTATGCTTCAGGTCAAAGAGCAAATGATTAAGTCCAGATTGATTCTTGTAGCAAAAGGGCAGTGCAAGAAAATGCTAGAAAATAATGGCTGGGGACAAAAGGCTCTGGTGGTGTATGAGTCATCAGCCTGGGACTGCTCATGGCCCGGGCTTTGTTCATTACTGCTGTTAGCACACATTCTGTTATACAAGTAACTATGACAATGCCATATTCCCTTTACTTGTGAAAAAATTTTGGGACCCACGTATGGCAAGAAAAGATTGATGATCTAGGGTTGGTGTATTGCTCTCTGTGCAATAATTTCCTACAGATGAATATGGGAATGCACATTTCTCTGTACACTGATTGATTTATTCACTAGTTCATGTATTTATTGACTCATTAATCATGGATTTTTGGGGTCACTTACTATGTACCAGGCAATATTATGTTTAACACTGGGAACACAGATAGACAAAAGCAAAATTAAATCATGTATTTAATGAATATTTATTGTCTACATGTAACTTATGGTTTAATGGAACCAGAAATTCTTGACTTCTGGTCTCAGCCCTCATCCAAAGAGTGTGCTGCCCATAAGTCCAAAGCCAGATTAGTTGTCCTGTATGTTTTGGCATCTCTCATTTAGCCAAACTGAGTGTACACTCATAGATGCAGACTCTCCTGCATATCTTACCAGGAGGGCAACCCTGTATCACTGAAGAGATACGTTATCTTCCACAGTAAAATTGTGGTTAAAAGCATGGAAGTCAGAGTTAGACATGCAGGAGTCATATCCTGGCTCCGCTGCTCACTAGATGAGCATCCTTATTACAATTGCAGTTTTCTCGTTAGTAAATTGAGTGCAATCTGTAAAGACTGCAGTGAGGATTAAATTTAAATAAATAAATGCTGACACCTAGTAAGCCATGACAAATGGTGGCTATTAATAACATTGTGCTAAAATTTGTTCCTCTTTTAATACCCACTTTCATTGGCAAGTGATGTCTCTTGCTTGCCCTGTATTAGCCCCACTGTGTCCATGGCATTATTTTACTGTGTGAGTACAAACTTAGACACCTGGAATTTGCACTCATCCTCTGGTTCCCTTCATTTACTTTGAAATGCTGCTGATAGTTTGATTTTCTAATTGTGGTAGTGAGAGGCTACTGAGCTCATTTATGGCTATTTTCTGGAGGGCATTCTGTGGAGCAGCCAGGAAGAAAGACAACCCGGGCTGGCTTTCTGCAACCACAGCAGAGCGATTTCTGGGATGTAAATTGCATCAGAGTTCTTCCATCTTTTCTCCTGGTCCCCTCTACAACCTTCAGTTTCTGCTTTCTTTTCTCCCTCTCTTTCTCTTCTCTCCATCTACTCTTTAGATATTTACAAATACACATTAACTTCACAGTTCCTGACTAGGACATTATCTTTATTAACACTTGCAATTTGTGTGGATTATAGATCTTTTCATGACCTCTTTAGTGCCCTAGGATATGCCACTGCCATTTATTTGTATAATCTCCTACTTTGATGAAATGCAGATAAGTTGAAAAATCTGCCAAAAATTGTTGTCCGCAGGATATTGGGAAACAAGCACTTCCACAGTTAATTGTGTGTGCATTTTTAATCATAGTCTAATAAATTGGCTTTTTATTTCTTTAAGTTACTCTGGGAGAAGTCTCAGAATATTAACATTTTTGCTTCACATGGGGACATCTGCTCATCCTCAGAGTACATGCAGAAATCAACAAAATTGTGTGGGCATGGGGATGTTTTATTTATATTTCAGAAGTAGGAGAAATTCTTTCCTTCAAGCTTTAGAACCATACTAAGCATATAGGGTAAGAAAAATTCACACACTATATTATAGTACCTCAGTGGGCTAGGATCCACAACATAACATTTTCCCTATCTTGCTGTCTTTTTTTCCTTTGGGAGAGAGGTCTCTATCCAGAGCTTCTCAGACTATAGGGCACATAAGAATCGTTGGGGTGTCTATTAAAAGGCTGATTCCCAGGTTGCACCATCCAGGGATTCTAATTCATGGGATAAGTTGGGACCTGGCATCCTGCATTTCACATTAAACCACTGCACAGAGTCTACTTGATTCTCTCCTTTGATTTCTACTCTTGCTTCTGCCCATTTTCCCAAGCTCAGCTAAGGAAAGCTGGTGCAAGAGGAGGTGCCTGACAAAACAGATGTCGCTGTGTCAGAGCTGTTTATTCTGAGCTCACAGTGCTGCCTAATACACAGTGCCATCCGGTTGTTGCTTAGAGAGACACCTATGATGCCATTAATTATTTAGGGATCCGAAGTAGCCGCCATTAATGAATTTGAATGTATTACAGTGATCCTAATCAGAGTAACAGATGCAAAATGACAATATGATACACACAATTTTCCCCCAGCGAGTTACACACTATTAAGGTCTGTTGCAGTCAATGAATCCAGATGCTTCCCTAGTCTTACTGACCATGAAAGATCCTGGTTTCATTACATGAAAGAAAACAAGTTCATCCTGTCATCTTGCAGAGTTAAAGCGAGATCCAATTCAGCAGCTGGTAAGGCATCATAAGTTGGTTTGCAATAATCCTGCCCCCGTTTCAGGATTGACTGAGTGGAAGAATTCTATTGCATCTGGGCTTATCATTCCCTTTACATTATTTTTATGCTTTCCCAGATGAGATGCTTTACTCTTGCTAAGAAAGCCTCCAATGGACAAAGCAAATTTTATACACACATAATATGAGAAAAAAGCGAACTATTTTTACAGAGGGTAAATTCATTAAAATCAGAGTAACAAAACTAAAGTCAACCATGATAAAATGGGAAACAGAAAGCTTCTCAAGAGTATATTGCTAAAAATGTCAGACTTCTGATATAAACCAGGCCATGCATGGCAGCATTTCCCCATTCCTGTCCTAGAAATTATGCAAAAGAAAAACCAAAAAACAAACTGAAAACGAAAAGCTCAAAGGCAAATATAAACCATAGACTGTGCAACATCTGTAAAGGCTGCCAGGAGACACTGAAATTGTGCGGTGGCCGCCAAGGAGGAAACAGAAGGAGGCAACAGCAAGAGAGCCCAGGGGTGGCAATTGGAGGAAGTGCCAGCAAAAATACTCATCCTGAAGGGGCAGGACTCACCTGAAGTGCTAACGTTAACATAGTTGTTCTGGAATTGAGGTTTGCAGGGTCGGTGCAAAAGTGTTCCTATCCTGGTTTGGCTCTGAGAAATACAGGAGAGGGCTCAGCAAAGAAACCAAAGATGAGCTGTATTTGAAGGAAGCAGTTTATTTCTGCGGCAACAGGAAGGGGAATGAAGCCTGAAAGGCCACCTGGCCCCTCCCCAGTAAAAACTTCTTGAAAATAGTTTGTTTGGGAAAATGTAACTCATTCAGTGGTGAAAAGCTTTTAAAAAAGGGCATTGATAAAAAGATCCTATGTGAAAAATGGTGGAAAAGAGTGGCGAAATCACCAGCAGATGGAGGACATTCATAAATGGATGAAAATTGTGTCCTAACTATTTGCCATGAATTAAAATAAAAACATATGCAATGAGACAATTACCTTGAGCAATTCCTTTTTAAAAAGTGTATTCATTTATTGATCATCCACTCTGTGCTGTGCTTTATAAGACTTTAGAGACATCATTGTTTATTTATTTTTAATTTTTTATTTCCATAGGTTTTTGGGGAACAGGTGGTATTTGGTTGCATTAGTATATTCTTTAGTGGTGACTTGTGAGATTTTGGTGTACGCATCACCCGTGCAGTATACCCTGAACCCAATTTGTAGTCTTTTATCCCTCAACCCTCTCCTACGCTTTCCCCCAAGTCCCCAAAGTCCATTGTATCATTCTTTTGCCTTTGCATCCTCATAGCTTAGCTCCCATTTAGGAGTGAGAACATATGATGCTTGGTTTTCCATTCCTGAGTTACTTTACTTAGAATACTGGTCTCCAGTTCCATCCAGGTTACTGTGAATGTCATTAATTCATTTCTTTTTATGGCTAAGTAGTATTCCATCATATATATATATATATATATATGTATATATGGCATTTGGGCTGGTTCCATATTTTTGCAATTGCAAACTGTGCTGCTATAAACATACATGTGCAAGTATCTTTTTTGTAGAATGACTTATTTTCCTCTGGGTAGATACCCAGTAGTGGGATTGCTGGATCAAATGGTAGATCTACTGTTTAGTTCTTTAAAAAATCTCCACACTGTTTTCCATAGTGCTTGTGCTACTTTACATTCCCACCAGCAGTGTAGAAATGTTCCCTTTTCACTGCATCCATGCCAACATCTATTATAAAAAATGCTGAGCATCACTAATGATGGAGGAAATGCAAATCAAAACCACAATGCAATACCATCTTACTCCTGCAAGAATGGTCATAATTGAGCAATTACTTTTGAAGGAAGACCCCAAAGCAGAAACACAAGAACACAGAGGAGAAGTGAGTAGTCGATGAAAAATATGAAACATGTGCTGAAATTCAGGAAATATGTAATTCCAGAATGATGACACAACTGAAAGAAGCATGAAGAAGAGAGATGTGATAAAAACACAGTGATGGAAATAATGAACATAAGAGAAAAGAAAAGGAGATCCCAGATACATGCAATTGAAGTTGTAGATGAGAAACACAATCAATGAAACAAAACCCAAATGTTTAAAGATATGATTCAGGAAAAACTTCTGATAATAAAGTATGTGACTCTACACACTGAAAAGGCACTGTGTGTCCCAGGGAAAAGTGACCCAGATCATCATCAACAAGAAATACCCTAGTGAAATTATTGAACTCTAAGAAATGAAGGAAGAATTCTTTGGGCAGTAAAAGGATGAAGTAACTTGGAAAGGGAAAACAATCAGCTGAATTCATCTTCATATCCATGGCCATATTCAACACTAGAGGGTGGAAAAGTGGTACCTTTCAAATTCTCAGAGAAAGAAAGTGTGAGTCAAGGATGTTATATCCACCCATGTGCACAGAAGATTTCAGGGAACTCTGTTGCTAGGATCCTTTTGTGAATAAGCAACTCAAGGGAGAAGTTCTGCCATCAAGTATAACTGTGGCAAAAGAACTGGCAGTGAGCTTTTTATTTTTCTTTCTGGAACTGGAATTTTTATCAGGAGAAAAATGAAAATATACAAAAGTAGAGAAAACAGTATAATAAAATCTCAAGTACCCATTATACAGCTTCAACAGTTTGCATGGCCAATCTTGATTCATCTGTATCTCGTCATTCTCTCCCCATCCTCCAGTGGATAATAATACCTCGTTTTATTTCTTCCATAACCATTTTAGTATGTATTTCTATTACAGAAAAATATTTTTTAAAACACAATGCCAATACCATTATCACACCTAAAAATAAATGATAGCAATTCTTTAATACCATAAAATAGCCAGTTAGTGGTTGTATTTCTGTGATTGCCTCACAATTAAAAAAATTTTTTAAATAATTTTTAAAAATAATAAAAAATAGTTAATTTGTTTAAATAGATCTACAAATAAAGGCCATACGTTGCAACTGATTACGTCTTTGAGTTTCTTTAAGTGTATATGTTTTTTCCTCTTTTTAAATTTTATTTTTAATTGTAAAATATACATGTTTTAGTCTATTTTGTTTTGCTATAGCAGAATACCGCAGACTGGGTAATTGATAATGAACAGAAATTTATTTGGTTCACTGTCTGGAAGCTGGGCAGTCCGAGACTGAGGGGCTGCACCTGATTAGGGCCTTCTTGCTGCATCTTCACATGGCAGAAGGTATCACGTAGAGAGAGAACACTTGTGAGTTCCTCTCCCTAAGATGAAGCCAAACTCACTTTCATAACACACCCCTGTGATCATGAACCCACTCCGGTGATAAGAACAATGATTTATTCATGAGGGTGGAGCCATCATGACCTACTCATCTCTTAAATATCCCACTTCTCAATGCTGTTGCACTGGGAATTAAGTTCCCAACATATGAACTTTGTGGGACACAGTCAAACCATAGCAACACATAACAAAAAATTTATGATCTTAATCATCTTTAAGTGTACAGGTCAGTAGTGTTAAGTATGTTTATGTAGTTGTGCAACCAATCTCCTGGGCTCTTCATCTTTCAAAATTAAAACTCGATTATATTAAACAGTAATTCCTCATCCCCCTTTCTCTATCCCCTGGAAACCACCATTCTACTTTCAGCCGCTATACATTTAACTACTCTAGGTACATCGTATAAGTAGAATCATCTTGTGACTTGGTTATTTTACTTAGCATAATGTTCTCAAGATTTATCCATGTTGTAGCATGTGTCAGAATGTCTTTCCTTTTTAAGGCTGAATGATATTCGATTGTATGTATATGCCACAATTTTGCTTATCCATTTATCCACCGATGGGCACTTGGGTTCCTTCTACCTTTCAACTGCTGTGAGTAATGCTGCTATAAACATGGATGTACAAATATGTCTTGAAGACTCAAGCATATACCCAGAAGTGGAATTGCTGGATCATATGGTAGTTCTATTTTTAATTTTTTTAGGAATCACCATACTGGCTTTTTTTCCACAGCAATTGCAAAACTTTGCATTTCCACCAACAAATGCAGAAGGATTCCAATTTCTCTACATTCTTGCTATGCTAGCCCTTGTTATTTTTTGTTTTTTATTTATTTATTTATTTTTTTGATAGTAGCCATCTTAATGGGTGCCAGGGGGTATCTCATTGTGGTTTTGATTTGCATTTCCCTAATGATTAGTGATGTTGAATATCTTTTCATGTGTGTATTGGCTATTTATATATCTTTTTAGAAGAAATGTCTATTCAAATCCTTTGCCAATTTTAAATTTGGGTTTCTTTTTTTCTGCTGTTGTTGAGTTGTAGGAGTTCTTTATATATTCTGGATATTAGCCTCTTATCACATATATGATTTGCAAATATTTTCTCCTATTCTGTGGGCTATCTTTTCACTCTGTTGATCGTTCTCTTTCATGCCCAGAAATTTTTAATTTTAATGTAGTCCAATTTATCTATTTTGTCTTTTGTTGTTTGTGCTTTTGATGCCACGTACAAAAAATCATTGCCAAGCCAACGTCATGATACTTTCCCCCTGTGTTTTTAACTAAGAGTTTTATTGTTTCAGCTCTCACACTCAGGTCTTTGATCTGTTTTAAGTTATTTTTTCCATGTGATATAAGATACGAATCCAACTTTATTCTTTTATGACCATGAAGCTAACTGTATTTGAAAGTACAGCCAAGACGAAGACAACTGTGGAAGTTAAGGTAACAGAACAGAATACAAATCTTATATAAACGACAAGGAATGACATTCCTACATGAACAACTAACTACAATGAAAAAAAGAAAAAGACAAAGAAGTTGGGAGGTAGATTAAGTTTGCCGAGTCCTCATTGGCAAAGCTGACAATCAAACTATTTTACTGATAAGTGAAGTAATAAAAGTGAAATGCTTATTTCAAAGGACAAAGATAATACGTCATTGAGTGGTATAGGGGAAAGAGAGAGATGATGAGGAAAGAGAGGAGAGAGAGAGTAAGAAACCAATAGATGTTATCTAAAAATTTTAAAAACCTGAGGATTTTTTAAAAAGTTAAAACTATAAATGCAACCAATAGAATAAAAATACAAACTTCCTCAAAGAGCAGAATGACTGTACACACAAAAAGACACACCATCCCTCCCTCTCTTTTTTTCCTTCTCAAAGTTGACCAAACTAAACTTAAGAAAAAATATAAAATAATGCAAGTGAACTGAAACAAAATATATCCATCACATTAAAAATTATGAATGAGCCCGACTCAACTATTACATGAGAAAGACCTTCAGATTAGATTCTAAACAAACACCTAACAGCCATATTCCAAAGAAAGACTTAAAACAAAATGATTTAGGAAAGTTGTAAAAGGCAAACGAGGCAAATTCAAACAAAAGAAATTAAGGATTGCAATCTAAATATCAGACAAAGTAGAATTCAGGTCAAAAATCATTAAATGAGACGAATAAAGCATTTTATTACATGTGTTCTGATTTTCAATTGCTTCAAAACTAACTGTTGTAAACTTAGTGGCAAATAACAACCATTTTATCAAATTATCAGATTCTGTGGGAATTCAGGCAGGGTATAGCAGAGATGACTTGTCTCTGCTGCACAATATCTGAGACCTCTTTTGGGAAGATACAAATAGATGAGGACTAGAAACATCTTGTAGATGCTTCACTCACATGGCTGGTGCACGGGCTAGGACGACTGAAGCCTTGGTTCGTCTGGGAGTGTCAACCAGAGCCCCTGAGCACGATTTCTTCATGTGGCTTGGGCTTCCTCACAGCATGTTGGCTTCAGGATTGTCAGACTTTTTTTTTTTTTAATTTTTATGTTTTGAGACAGAGTCTCACGCTGTCACCCAGGTTGGAGTGCAGTGGCGTGGATCTTGGCTCACTGCAACCTCTGCCTCCTGGGCTCAAGCGGTTCTTCTGCTTCAGCCACCTAAGTAGCTAGGATTACAGGTATGTGCCATCATGCCCAGCTTCTGTATTTTTAGTAGAGATTGGGTTTTGCCATGTTGGCAAGCTGGTCTTGAACTGCTGGCCTCAAGTGATCCACCCACCTTGCTCTCCCAAAGTGCTGGGATTACAGGCGTGAGCTGCTGTGCCCAGCCAGACTTCTTACATTGGCAATCCAACAGCAAATGTCCACAGGGAACAAGGAGGAAGCTTCATGGCCTTTTATAATTGTTGGATATGGTTTGGCTGTGTCCCCACCCAAAATCTCATCTTGAATTTTAATCCCCATAACCCCCACTTATCAAGGGCAGGGACAGGTGGAGATAATCAGATCATGAGGGCAGTTTCCCCCATGCTGTTCTCTTGATAGTCAGTGAGTCTCATGAGATCTGATTTTTTCTTTTTTTTTTTTTTTGAGACGAAGTCTCTCTCTGTCGCCCAGGCTGGAGTGCAGTGGCACCATCTTGGCTCACTGCAATCTCCACCTCCTGGGTTCAAGCAATTCTCATGCCTCAGCCTCCCGAGTAGCTGGGATTATGGGCACCCGCAACCACGCCTGGCTAATTTTTGTATTTTTGGTAGAGATGGGGTTTCACCATGTTGGCCAAGATGGTCTTGATCTCCTGACTTCATGATCTGCCCACGTCAGCCTCCCAAAGCGCTGGGATTGCAGGCGTAAGCCACCGTGCCCTGCCAAGATCTGATGGTTTTATAAGCATCTGGCATTTCCCCAGCTGGCACTCATTCTCTCTCCTGATGCCCTGTGAAGTAGTGCCTTCCACCATGATTATAAGTTTCCTGAGGCCTCCCCAGCCATGTGGAACTGTGAGTCAATTAAACCTCTTTCCTTCATAAGTTACCCAGTCTTGGGCAGTTTTTTCTATCAGCGTGAGAACAGACAAATACACAGTCTTAGTTGATTTGTGTGGCTATAACAAAATGCCATAAATGGAGTAGTTTATAAAGGAAAGAAACTTATTACTTATAGTTCTAGAGACTGGGAAGTCCAAGATCAAGGCACTGGAAGATTGAATATTTGGCTGAGAAAATATTTAATCAAAATGCTGAAGGAATAGCCTGGTTCTTCTTGACTGTTTCTAGTAAAATTTTAGATGAGAGAAATGATTTAAAGATGGAATTGTCAATCACTGGGCAGAACACTCTGTACAGAACACTGCGTACGGGTTATCAATTCCAGGGGAGAAGAACACTGTACATGTTAGAACACTGTGCATCCTAGAGGAGGACTGTAAACACTTCTGCCCCTTGCATCTTGCTATAGGAATTGCTAAGGAAAGCACAGTGCAGTCAAGCACTGGATGTAGCAATGCTTTACTTACATAGACAAGATATAGAGCAAGGTCAGCTTCAATAGTGTGCATTGATACCCCAGGGTCAGTGAGTCTCTTCTGGCAGCCAGTGCAGGGCCATTTGCCTAAACACACCCTCTTATGCCACAGAGGACAGACCTCTCCTCTGTGGAGCCTGAAATAGTGAAAGCTGAGGATAGGCCTGCATACCATGGACACACATGCTGAAACAGAACAAAAGAATACTTACTGAGTATGAAACAGGAAAATATGTTTCCACACAATGTGATGAGCCTGACAAAGGCTGTGTGAGCCCTTTACCTCTTGGTTAGGAAGTGTTTCAGTTTCCATACCCATTCTTGTGTGGCCAAGTGGGGGTCAAAAGACTACACATAAGACTGCCATCCTAACATTAATCAAAAGGGAAGCAAAAAGCTAAAGATTTGAAGTATTCTCAGCCTATCATATTGTAAAGAATAAGATAGAATGGTGAGCGAGAACACCAAAGGTGTGACCAAACAATCATCTGATAAGGAGATTAGTCTCACAAGTTCTACCTTCAGAAAACACTAGGACATGAACACAATTCAGTCAAGTTCTTTACCACTTTATAACAAGGGTGACCTTTCCTTCATTGTCCAAAAACATGTTCCTCATTTCCAGCTGAGACCTTATCAGAAGGATCTTACCGTTTATGTTTCCAGCAACATTCTGTTCAGGGTTACTCAAGTGTTCCCTAAGAAGACTGAGGCTTTCTCTACAGCTCTCCTCGTTGCTTTCTGGGCCCTCATAGAATTGCCACTAATAGTCTGTTCATGGCAATGAGGCGTTTTCTTGCATGCACCTCAAAATGTTTCCAGCCTCTACCCTTTACCCAGTTTCAAAGCCACTTCTTTTTTTTTTTTTTTTTTTTTGATACAGTCTTACTCTGTTGCCCAGGCTGGAGTGCAGTGGCATGATCCTGCCTCACTGCAACCTCCGCCTCCGGGGTTCAAGTGATTCTCCTGCCTCAGCCTCCTGAGTAGCTGGGACTACTGGCATGCGCCACCACATCAGGCTAATTTTTGTATTTTTAGTAGAGACGGGGTTTCACAATGTTGGCCAGGATTGTCTCGATCTCTTGACCTCATGATCCGCCCTCCATGGCCTCCCAAGCCACTTCTATATTTTAGTTACTTGTTGCAGTGCCCCATATCCATTTTCTCAATGCCAAATTTCAGTCTTGGTATATTCAGGTTACTATAACACAATACGTAAACTGGCTGGCCATAAACAACAGAAATTGACTTCTTACAGTTCTGAAGGCTGGGAAGTCCCAGATCAAGGTGCTGGCAGATTTGATGTCGGATGAGGGCCTACTTTCTGTTTCTGAGATGGCACTTTCCTACTGTGTTCTCATATGGTGGAAGGGGCTAGCTAGCTTTCTAGGGCCTCTTTTAAAAGGTTACTAGTTCCATTCCTGAGGGCTCTGTCCTCATGACCTAATTATCTTCCAGAGGCCCCATCTCCTAATATCATCACTTTGGGGGCTAGGATTTTAACATATAAATTTAAAGGGGACAAAAACATTCAGACCAGACCTAGCCTCAGAATCACATAGCATCACTGTACCTGTGCTCTCTTGGTTGAAGTAGTCACAGGCTGGCAGAGATTCAGGAGAGGTGGCAAAGATCTTACTTCTCTAGGGGACAAATAATTTGTCAAATAATTTGTGACCATGTTTTAGATCTGCCACAATGCTAAGGGATCTAAATTATAGTCTAAAAAAGCAGTTATTAATATCTATGTATTTAATAAAATAGGAATAGATGAATTTTCCTTAATATCATAGGGCTCAGTAGAAAAGCCAGAATCAAGCTTAATGGCACACAATAGAGACATTCCTTTTAAAGGGAAAAAAAATGTTAAGGATGTCCATTATCACTTATATTATTTTACATTATTTAAGTATGAGCCAAAGCAGATACGTGAAAAGGAGGGAATAAAATTAATATTATTTGTAGATAATGTGAGGTTTTACCTGGAATTCCCAAGGGAATTAGTTGAAAAAACATTACAATGAAAAAATTTGGTAATTAATGAGAAGAAATTAATACAAATAAATTAATAGCTTATGGATAGAATAAGAGAAGATATGCTATTTACAGTAGCAACCCAAAATACTGAAATGCCTAAGAGTACATGCTAGAAGAAATGTGAGAGACCTGTTAAAAAATAGCAAAATAAACTTTAAAACACTTCCATGAAATGCCAGTAAGTATATTGAAAAACCTTGAGCAGATAGATAGAAATAATCATAAAGATGTCAATTTTTTTCTAAGTTAATTGCAAAAAAATAAGAATTTGTTTTTTGAAACTAGACAATTCAATTATAAAGTTCAGGCCTGGTGCAGTGGCTCACGCCTGTAATCCCTGCACTTTGGGAGGCCAAAGTGGGCAGATCCCTTTGAGCCTAGGAGTTTGAGACCAGCCTGGGCAACATGGCAAAACCCTGTCTCTACAAAAAATACAGAAATTAGCCAGATGTTAATGGCTCGCACCTAAAGTCCCGGCTACTTGGAAGGCTGAGGCTGGAGAATTGCTTGAACCTGGAAAGCAGAGGCTGCAGTGAGCCGAGATTATGCCATTGCACTCCAACCTGGGTGACAGAGTGAGACCTTCACTCAAAAAAAAAAAAAAGTTCACATGAAAAATAAAGACTAACAAAACTCAGAACAAGAACAATATTGATAATGATGGTAAGGAAATGAGAAAAGCATTACCATATATCAAAACATATTTTAAAACTTAAGTAGATAAAACAATGTTGTAGGTAAATGAATGGAGACAGATCAATTAAACAAAATTTAAAAATCTAGAAACAATCAGGTATACACAGAAATAGCTCTAAATACATATGGGCTTTTAGTACGTGGTACAAGTGGACTATTCAAAAATTAGTTTTGGAATTAGTTTTGGACCACCTGTGTAGATATTTGAAAAACATAGTTAGATTTTCTTCTCAACAATTATTTGGAGTACATTCCAAAGGGTTCAATGAATTAAGCTAAAAAAGGAAGTTATGAAAGTACTAGAAGAAAACATGGGGTGGTAGTCTCAGATTTCTCATCTAGTAACACCTGCTTCATAAGTTTGTGTTAAGAATTAGCAGAAGTTTTGATACATAATAAGAATAAATGTTAACTGCTATTATTATCATTAATAGTATAAACTGATACTATTATTATCATTAATAGTACACAACTCTACTCTTAATAAAAGAGAAGAATTTTTTGAGGGGGGATAGGAGGAGGTTTGGAATCTTTTCCAAAATTTCACTTATAGATCTTTCTTGTTAATGTGAACTGGTTTCTTTTTGAAGTTATTATATGCAATAATTTTAAGTGAAGTAATGGAAACATTTAAAGGGCTATGGCAGAAAAAAATGAAATGATAAAAGTATGATTTTACCCATCCTTAGCTGCTGTCATACCAATGAGTTATGTTGTAGCTGGGGAGAATGTCTAGATGAAAGGAAATGAATCTTTTTTCATTAGTATTTTCTTTCTCTCTGCCGTTTTCATTCTCATCCCTTTTCTCTTTCTTTCCCCTTCATGAAACATATGCCACTTGTATTCCTTGCCTTTGAAGACATCTTTTTTAGAGCTTGTTGCGTCATAGAGCTGTTGTTCTTTCCTAACACACTACCAAACTTTTGGCGGAGTATGCTACCTTTGCTGCCATGGGACCATCCACTTATTCCTTGCTGCCTGTATCCCAGCACCCCATCCTCCAATTGTTAATGTTGACTTCAAGGATGCAACCACCCAATGACCGAATCAAAAGCTTTAGAGCTGCTCTTTCTTCAGGACTGCACCTGCATTTAGCTCTGCCGATTACCCTTCTTGTAACACACACCTCACTGTCCTGCTTCTCCCACCTTTCTGTCTGTTCCTTTCCTGCCCTGCTCTGGCTCTGCTTTCTTCTTATTCCTCCCTCATCAGTACATCACACTTCCAAGTTTACTCCTCATCTTTCTGTTTTTTTTTTCTTCATTATCTTCCTTGGAGATTCTATTCAGACTTGTGATTTCAACTCCTACAGCACTATAAAAGATTTTCTACAAGGAATCAGCTTCTCTCTTTAAAATAAAACTATAAACCCTCTAAGTTAGCAGCAGAGAGAACTTTGAAAGGTGACTATTCTCATGAGACAGGGCAGTCATATAAGTATCCTTGACTCTTCTTGCCCCTCTTTCCCTGTTTTTTCTTCTCAAGAGTTCTCTAAATATTTTCTTCCTCTTCAATCACTATACCTGGATTTTTTCCAATATAGGAGGCATTTTCAAGAACAGATATTTGCCAAATCTCAAGAAGATACTAAGAAAAAGATTATAGAAACTATTTATGGCACAATAGCAGCCAATTTTCATAAGACATATCTCCAAGTTTGTTAATTATATAAAAGCAGTACAGCCTTATTTAGGATAGTTGGCATTGGTTGAGATGATGTGGGCTGGTACCAAGGTAGTGAGAGTGGAAATGAAGAAGTAAGGATGGATTCATGAGCTGTTTACTGGGTGGACAGAGCTGTGATTGATGAGGTCTGCCGGTGAAGGCCAAGGAGGAGTTAAAGATGAATCCAAAGTTATTCACCTGGGCAGCTGAGTGAATAGAGATGATATTAATCAAAATTATATCCAAATGAGTACAGGGAACTCATTTTTGTAGGGAGGATAAATAGTTTGGTTTACGATATTTTGTATTTAAACTACTAGTAGGACATTTGGAAATATGAGTATAGGTACCATATTATTAAAACATGTGTTGGCATTTTCTTCCCTGGGAATAGAATAAGATCTAATTCATCTTCATGGCCTCAACTATTGCCTACATGATAGTGATTCCTATGATAGTCATTAGTGTTTAATATGGTTTGCTGTGCCCCCACCCAAATCTCATCCTGAATTGTAGCTCCCATAATTCTCACATGTTGTGGGAGGGACCTGGTAGGAGATAATTGAATCATGGGGGTGGTTTCCCCTATACTGTTCTCGTGGTAGTGAATAAGTCTCACAAGATCTGATGGTTTTATAAGGGGAAACCCCTATTGCTTGGTTCTCATTCCTTCTCTTGCCTGTCACCATGTAAGACATGCATTTCACTTTCCGCCATGATGGAGGCGCCTCCCCAGCTATGTGGAACTGTGAGTCCATTAAACCTCTTGTTTTAAAACAAATTACCCAGTCTCAGGTATGTCTTTATCAACAGTGTGAAAATGGACTAATACAGTGCTGTTTGACCAATACTTCCAGGTTTCTTCTTTCCAGACACATGGAACAGTGGTACTTGCTATACTTTTGAAATTAGATGTGACCACATTGCTTGCTTTGCTTAATAAAATATAAGTGACATGTGTCATATCAATGTGGAAGCTTTAAGAGACTATGTATTATTCTCTGTGTGTCTTCCTCAGTACCATATTGATTGTAAAAGTGCTTTTCAAGGCAGAGCCTCCATCAGCCAGGTGTCCTGAGTGAGTGTGAGTTAGAACACTGGGCATGTAGTGATTTTGAGAAATAAATCTGATTTTAACTTAGGTGCTTGCTGTGTTTCTTTTGCTGGGCAGAAGCCATTTAGTTTAATTAAGTCCCATCTATTTATCTTTGTTTGTGGTGCATTTGCTTTTGGGTTCTTGGTCATGAAATCTTGTAAATTTTGACAAATGTTTAACTTTTTATAATAGATTTGTGTATATTTTATGGTAGTATTTGATAAAATAGGCTAGTATCTACATATATTTTATTTGCTTGTTACATGCTTAACTTTTTCTTAATTTAAAAAATATTTCTTGGCTACATAGTTCATCTGTAAGTTTTTCCAAATTGGAGCAAATCTCCCCCAAAATTTCCAATATATTTATTGAAAAAAGTCTGTGTATAAGTGGACCCACATGGATCAAACCCATATTTTTCAAGGGTCAAGTGAACTTAGTATTATTATATGTGAAACACAATATTTAATCTGTTTTATCTTACTTTTTCACTCACAAATTCTTACATGGTAAGCCACTCAATAGATGTTTTATTATTAAGTAATGGGTCTTTATCTACAGTTTGCAAAACGCTGACTAAGGGTATGAGCTTTGGGTTTGGAATGCCTAACTTCAGTCTGGTTCTGCCACTTACTACTGCCATGGCACATTCAGCAAGATGTATAACCACTGAGCCTCAGTTACTTCTTTTATAACATGGGATACTAATTTCTGCCTAATGATCTATTTTGTGATTAAATTAAATGAGACAATAACATAAATGGCCAGGCATGTTTCTTGCAATGTTCTAAGTGGTCATAAATCAAAAGGATTCAAACTTTCTTTTTTGTTGGGAAGATAAGTCCTGACATGACCGAAAGATCAGGTGATCCAACTTCTCAGAAGCTGCAGTGTGACGGATACATCACTCGCTAACATATCAAACCTCCCTGGCCGACCTTCGTTGCTGTGGGCTCTGTGACTTCCCACACTCATGCTCGCTGAACACATTCTGCGTCAGCAAGCTCACCTTGTGGCTGTGCTCCCTGGGGGGTACGAGCCTTGGGCACTCATACTTCCTCAGTCACGAGAATGCCATGAGTGAGGGGAACCAGAATTTGCTGTGCATTTGGGACAGTCTGCTCTTATTATCATATTATATTGTTTTCTCAGCCTTTTTCTTGATGATTTGAGTGACTTTGCTGTGGCAGACCTTCTTGCCAAAGTCCCAAGTTGAAATTATGAACCCTCACACTCATCAACGACATTGTGTGCCCTCTTTCTGACGGCCTGTTGTCTTGTCTCTCCAAATGATTACAAGCTTGTAAAGGCTGCATTTACTCCATATGTGTAACAGTGCTCAAAAAAGGTTTATTTGTGGGGTCCATCGGCAATACTCTTTACCTCCTATAATACTCTTTACCCGCTTTGTTTTCCTAGACAATTCTTACTAATTTTTCAAGTCTCTGCTCAAAAATCACTTTCTTTGGGTGCTCCCATTCTGAGGTCCTAAGTTATTCCTTCATTTTTTCAATGCTTTACAACTTAATACTTTCCAAGCAATTATGAAATTGCTTGCGGAATTGTCTGTATTTCCTGCTGTAGTCTGAGCTCTGTTAGGGTAGGAGCTGTTCTGATGTGCTGTAACCTAGGGCCAAACCACAGTGCTTTTCTTAGAGCATTTTGGCATATCTCTATTTAGATCAGACACCTGAATGTTTGTGTGGACTAGACAGCTGGCATGTGTGAGTTAAGCGAGCCAGATGGAATTTGGGCAAGTGGAGATTTCAAACCTCACTTAAAGAGACAGCTACTGTTTAGCATTAGAGGGAGGTTCCCCAAAAGAAGGGTCCCCTCATTGCTAAAGCTTCTGGTTTTTAAAAATATTGGAAACTTCCTCAGTTTTAAATGTGGGAAACCAATGTCTTTTAATTAAAAATCCCTACAGGCTGCTAGTTAACAATATTTAGACTATATATAATAGATATATGCATATATTTATAAACATATTTATAATCTGATTTTTTTTCACTTAATTGTAAGTACTTTTTCCCAGTCAATTTCACATATATTTTCAGTTCCCTTAACTGTCAAATGAAGATAATATGATATTATTTCACAGGATTATTGTGAGGATTATATGAAATTGTGCATTCAAAACCCTGACAGCAAAGTGAGGCCCCTTGTAAGTGATCCATGAATGGTAGTCCCTTTTCTCCTTTCTCTTGTTCAGTCTTCATCTTATGAAATCAGTAGCCCTAGCAGTGGCTAAAGAGAACATGTTCCCTGGAATACTTTGTCAGGTGTTAATAGATATTGGATAAGAGGGGTCCTATGGGCAATGGATTTGGAGAATGTGATATAAACAAATTTAAGCATGTATCTTTACAAAGGACTTCTTAAAGACTTTAATAAGCTCATCTGCTTTGTACATATTCAGAAAAGGATAGGTATGCAATATTTCTCACAGTTAATTGACCTGAATGAGTGTCTCATGAAGTACAATTTGTAATGTGGATGCCTGAATCCCCTGGGGTCTTACTTTAAGGTCTCCTTAGTGGCAGTGGTCAGAGCCCGTGAGAAAAGCTCCAGTTAAATGGACCTGTTTTGCCAAACTGCCCACCTTACTAGTCCACCCTGGGTTGGCATCGGTAGTTATATAGAGTAAGAAATTCAAGGCCCTCAAACAATTTTATTGATCCTGCATTGCTTTAGTAATAAAGCCATAAACAAATGCACCCACTGAACAGCAGTTAGTTGATGCTGGCTAACAAAACCACCCCTCTTGCTATCATTGATTTTATCTTTAACTAGCTATTTTCCCAGAAGAACCAAAGGAGGTGATTTTATTTCTGTTGATTCCATTCTTGAGATCGTTATGTTGATTATGCGTATTCTTTTTTTTTCATATAGATGTTTGAAATTTCTCTAGGAAACATTTTCTCCTGCCTAAGATTGCACAGAGCATCATTTTAAACACGTAGTAAATGTTGCTGAGTAGAAAAATGCATGCATTACAACGTATTTTTGCAAAGTAAGAGGTTTACATCTTTGTAATTATTTTCAATGTGTGTTTATTGATTTTTATAATACAGGGATATTAACTTGAAAGAGAACAAATTACATACAACAAATTAAGCACTTGCATGGATTAGAAAATCGAGGTAGTGCACTCAAGGCATGACTAATACGAGAGTGTTGCACGACAGAAGAACTGCGTGGTTTTACACCACATCTGGGAGGATTTCATCCAGCCACTTGTCTGAAAGGATCTTTAACTGAAATGCAGGTGCAAGATGGCATAAATTTATAGAATTAGAGAATTTTAGAACTGGAAGAGAACCTTAGATAAAGAAAGGATAAGAAAAATCAAGAATCATATTCAAGATTATAGAAAACTGGTGGCCTGGTCAGAGCTAGAACCTATGTTCCTGGACATTGGTCTTGTGTTGACATCTCAACTACATATAGTTTCTTCTTGAGTTTTTGTGACATCATTGATCAGCTTTGTAACCTTGGACAAATAACTCTTTCCTCATTCATAAAATAAGAACAGCACCCAAATGATTTGTATTAGTCCGTTTTCATACGCTATAAAGAGTTACCCAAGAGTGGGTAATTTATAAAGGAAAGAGGTTTAACTGACTCACAGTTCAGCATGGCTGGGGAAGCCTCAGGAAATTTACAATCATGGCGGAAGGCAAAGGAGAAGCAAGGCCCCTTATTCACAAGGCAGCAGGAAGGAGAAGGAACGCAGGAGGAACTACCAAACACGTATAAAACCACCAGATCTCGTGAGAACTTACTCACTATCATGAGAACAACATGGGGGAAACCATCTTCATGATTCAATTACCTCCACCTGGTCTCTCTCTTGACACATGGGGATTATGGGGATTAAAATCCAAGATGACATTTTGAGTGGGGACACAGCAAAATCATATCATAATGAGAAAATATGTATAGATGTAGCATTAGGTTTAGCACAAATTAATACACACTATCACTTTATTCATTTGGCATGTATTTATTGAATCTGTATGAAGTTTCAGGCCCTAATTTCTTTGAGAACAGATTTTTCCTTCCAGTGCAGATATTTACCATAAGCATTTAATGTAATTTACATGACATATTTTTCAGTGTGTAGGGAAAATATTTTACATTTGACTACAATAATCGCAAAGAAGACATATTCAAAAATTCTCAAATTCTAAAATTCAAAGACTTGTTATATGGTGTGAAACCCATTTGACTAAAAATTGCTATATAAACTACTTATTAATTTACTAACTTATAAATAACTTTTTAAAAAGGGAAATGACAAGTGATATTCTTATTCTCTAAAATAATGGATCAAAAGCACTTTTCTCCAGGAAGGTAAGAGTGCTGCTAGCCCAGTGGGGCCAAAGCTTTCAAGGGATGGAGCAGCTGAAAGGTTTCAAGCATCTCTTGCCTGCCCTGTGTCTCAGACCTTTTCTTTCAATTTGTCTCCTTCTCAGTTCAGTCTCCTAGTTTGATATGTACCTGAGGTTTGGGGCAAAATGATTTCAAAATGGATAATGAAAATTTATCAGGATTCAGAAAAACTCAGTTCATGGTACTCATCCCCTGGTTCTGCTTCTTTCTAAGGACTGGAGTTGAAATTTGTAGAAATAAAAGACTAGGTGAATGGTGATCAGGTATCACTTGTTAACCAGTGCTGAGGGCACTCCCTCCCAAGATGACTTTGGATCTTCTAGTAGTTTCTTAGAACTTGACAGTGGGTTGGAAGGAGCAGGGTGTAGGAATCAATAGTGGATTGATTTGAATATCCTCTTCATCAGGACCTGATGTGTCTCTTAAGGTTAATGTGACAGGTGAGCCCATGGCTTATCTTGGCTAGCTCTGGGCAAGAGGAGGTCTACAAGACAGTAAAATTTGTTGGAATTGTCATACAGTTTCAGACTGATAACTGGAAGTTTTCCACCAGATCACATCTATGCTTTAAGGGAACATGATCTCTAGATCTTTCTGGTGTGTTTGTTATACTTCTCCTTTTGATTGATTGTCTTTCTTGGTTCAAAATGCTACAGAAATATTAGTAGTTTGTTCTTATAACACACTTTTTAAAAAGTTGTTTTGAGCTAGTGTCAACTTTTCTAATAAGTTGAACAGGTTCATTCTTCAATTCATATTTGGAAGCTTGGTATTACAGCGAAGTTTCCACTTTCATAAAGAATCAGTAATTACACATTAGCATTTGTTGTCATCTAATCCTTGTATATATTTCCCTTCCCCTTATAAATTGAAAATATTTTCTAAATTTAATTATATTGCCTCAAATGTTAAATATTATGTGGGAAAATATGATGCTTCCTATAGAATAGTCCCCAACTTACAGATTATTTATTTCTTATAAGTTTATTTCAAAACTTGCTCATTTGAAACTCAAAAAGCACTTATCCAAAGAAATACTATGAATATGGTTATATTTCTAAACAATTTTTTTCATCCATAATGTACCTGAAATATTTTACATTTATATTGTAAGGTAGACAGAAAAACAGTTGCTAAAATAGCAAACAAGAACAAAATTGTAAAAACAGACAAGGAAGTCAATATTTATTTATATTAAATGCTAGGTTTGGGGAAAAACAATTTTAATTATAGGAGAATTTTTGGAACTTTAGGAGAGCCCCTGAAGGGATTTTCAGAATCATGAAAAGAGTTTGTTGTGTGGGCTCTTCAATACATTGACTTTTGATGTTCTATTCTTTCATACAAGTGTGTTAGTAACATTGTATTTATATAACCTCAGCTACGGCCAGGGCAATTCTTTGGTTTCATATATAAATTTGGGAGAGTGAGTATATGACAGGAATTAGTAGAAGAACTGCTGCAGAGCATTGAAGGCCATTTAGAGGATGACATCAGGAATTGGAAATGGGGCTGCTAAGGACTGAATTCTGTCCTCTCAAGGCTCATATGTTGAAGCTCTACCCACAGTGTGATGGTGTTTGGATATGGGGCCTTGGGGAAACAATTAGGTTTAGATAGGGTCACAAGGGTGGATTTCCCCATGATGGGATTAGTGCCCTTGTAAGAAAAGAAAGAGACACCAGAGCTTCCTCTCTGTGGCCATGAGGACACAGGTAGAAGGCAGTCATCTGCAAGGCAGAAAGATAGCCCTTGCCAGGAGCCCAGTCATGCTGGCACCTCAATCTTGGACTTCCAGCCTCTAGAACTGTGAGAAATACATGTCGGCTGTTTAAACTACCCAGTGTATGATATTTGGTTGTAGCAGTCAAGCTGATTAATACAGGGGCCAGATTATGGAATCCTGTGATCCTCTCCAGAGGTGAAATGCATGGTTTACAGCATGGTTCCAGGGTTGAGTTTTCAATTAATGGTAAAGGGGAAGGACAAATACTATGGAGTGGAAAGCAGGGGAAAGAAAATGCTTTGGATGATCAAATTTGGGGTCTTGGCAAGCAGGGAAGAGAAGAATCAGGAAGAATTCATCTTGCAAGGAAGTGGGGGTTTGAGGGAATTGGAGGCTAATTGTTGGACATTCATTTCTGGGAGAGTGCTATATTGATGTGGTTAAGACTTACTACGTAGCCTTGTGAACAAACTGGCTTTTCTGTGACATTCAGACATGGAATTTGAAGCTTTATGTTTTTTTTAAGTAAAATCCGTGGTTTTAAAATTTTTCTACTTTTTTACATTGAACACTTTGAAATATTTTTAATAATCCATATTAGTATACAGTGTAATGTGTAGTTCTTTTGCTTAATGATACTTATAAGTTTTGATTTCTCTCTCTGAATAATTTTCATATTTGGTGCTTACAAAAGGCTTCACAAAATCTTGTGCAATTGTCTAATAAACTAGTCTTATGTTTGTGTTAAGAGAAAAAAATCAAAGACATGGAATATTTGTTATGGTCAAATGTGAATATGTTGGTTCTAGGACAAGACACTGCTGAAACATCACTCTGACACTCCCACCCTGGTTTTGAATGGGGGTGGGTGTGGATGGGTTTTCAGATTTTTTACTCATCATTTCACAGATATTTCCAAATGTCTTTGTGCTACTGTAACATGCGAGTGCTTTTCTCCATTCATCTTCTGAGTTTCTTTTGGGGATCAAGTGAGATAATGCTCATGCAAGCTGCTTGTAAATAGTCACGTTCTATGCATGTGTTAATTCTTCTCTGCCTTGCTATTTAGATACAATGGCTCTACTCAGACAAATACATCGAGGGCAACTTCCAGGACC
The DNA here is from genome assembly GCF_029281585.2 of Gorilla gorilla gorilla. Taxonomy (NCBI): domain Eukaryota; kingdom Metazoa; phylum Chordata; class Mammalia; order Primates; family Hominidae; genus Gorilla; species Gorilla gorilla. The sequence goes on along the minus strand of NC_073224.2, from coordinate 144,565,830 downwards.
AAAAGCTACAGCTCGGCACTTTTCCCAGCTACACTCCTGGGTTTACTTCTTAGTGAATGCTAAATGCTTGTGGCAGGATCCTGACCCCAAATCATTACAATGGATAGACTGTGCACGCACAGCTTAAACTATACGTGCGCTTGCTGCAACATGATGGATATAACGGCTTGCTGAGAATTTGATTTATTTTCCAATAGTTTAGCATCCCTCTGCTTTTATCTGATATGACTATTTTACAAGCGTGTGTACCAAGCATGGCTTCAAAATTGCAGGTTATGAAATACAGAAAATGGAACAATTGCCGTGCATAGCAGAAATCTTCCTGTTCAGTCTGCATGCGTATATTTTAAAGTAAGATGGACTGCTGAATGGTGAGGAGCTTGCCTTGGGCTTCATTTTTTTCCCCTACAGGTGAAAGGAAATGCAAGACTTTCTTCTTCATTTTCAACTTCATATTATTAGTTAGTTTTTCACAGGCTGGTCTGTGATGATGGGTTTTTGCCTTATCATTTGCTGGCATAATAAAAATGACATGATGATGCGGAAGAGAGCAGTTCCCCTTTAGGATGGAACAGAACAGACAATACCAGTGATGGAAACATAGCAGGCTGATGGGGATGACTCCACCTTTCTCATTTCACCTCATTTTCAATAATACACTTGTTTGCTGAGAAATGGTCATCAGTACACTTGTTTACTGAGAAATGGTCATCAGATGCATAGGTTTGTGCATAGGAAGGACTGGCTAGTTGACAGTCTGCGTGGCTGAGGTACCAGCACAGCAACACTGTTCCTAGAAGGTCAGCTTGCCTCAGTGGAGGTTATATGTAATTTGGAGTTCTTACCTGAAATATTTCTCTTCCCCACACCATCATAATTGACTCTTGCCTGTGCCTAATTGGGACCTAACAAAAGAGCAAACCGAGGGCTGGTTCGCCTCTAATAACACTCCTACTCTGTTGGAGGTTTCCTTTAGTGCAGCTGTGTGGAAGGGATTGCCAGCCAGTATGGGACCCTGATTGTCATCACTCCAAACAGACTTAAGCAGAAGCCAAGTGTGACAGACTTAGAACCTTGTGCTGGTGTAGCAGAGCAGGCATGTTAATGGGTAATGCAAGGAGGCTGAGGGATTAAATGTGCAGCTATTCTTTGGATATGTCAGGGATGTCTGTCATCTAGGACTTTCTCCCTGGACTAAGTACTCACCAATGCATTAAAATACTTGGTGAAAACTCAGATAACAACCCCACTTTCATGGGTAGACAACTCTATCAACTTACGTTTCTTATATGCCATGATGCTCTTGAGTTTCTCCAGTTTGGAGACACACTGCACTATGTATCTCTTTCTACTGCTCCGCTGTATATCTTGGATAATTAATCATTTGATGATTTTCAGTAAGTTCATAATAAACAAATAATTTGGCAATTATTTCAGAGCAGCATGTAGTTTGTTTCTTTTCGACAAGTGTCCCTTCTGTGGCTTCCCATCTAGGATAAATGCCTAAAATTATTGAGCATTTCCTATGTTCCAGACCCTGTGCTAAGTGCTTTACGTGGTATTCATAACACTTCTAGGAAGTAGATGCAGTAATTACATCCATTTTATAGAAAAGAAACTAAAATATAGAGAGGTTAAGTAATTTCCTTCCCTTCCTCCCATCCTTGTCGTCTCTGCCTGCTTCTTCTCTTCCTCCCTCTCTCCTTTTTTTCTTTTTTCTTCCTTTTTCCCATTTCTCCTCCCTCCTTCCCTCCCTCCCTCCCTCCCTGCCTGCCTGCCCGCCTTCCTTCCTTCCTTCCTTCTTTCCTCCCTTCTTTCCTTCTTCGTGTCTTTCCTTCCCTCTTCTTTCCTTCTCTATTGAGCACCATTGCCCTTTTATTCAAGTAATAGTACTCCAGTATCATTTGGAATCCCTTCTCCACATCAGGTGCAGCCTTGGTTGAATAGTCAATCAAGGTGTCTAAGTGTCTTCTTCTCCACACCCCACATACTACCACCCCTGACAACCAGGTAGTGCCATGTGACCCAGTTTGGGCCAATCAGTTTCTTTTCTGGGGCACTAAACTCTTGAGCAATAATATCTGGATGGAAAAGCTGCACCCTGCTAGAATATCAATTTTCTGCTGCAGCCTTGATCCCTGGAGAGGTCTTGCCCTTGTTACGTTCATTCATTCTTTAGCTATTCTTTCAATTCTGTGGGCCACACTATAGCTTTTTTGATAACCCCCTTTATGGTTAAGTTAACCAGTGTGGATTTCAGTAGTTTGTCCTCAAAGAATCCTATCAGATATAACTAATAACACTGACATTTGTCCCATATTGTGAGACAGACCTTCCTGAATAACTTTGAGTAGTCCTATGATATAGCTTCCTTCTTTAACTGGCTGTAGTAGCTAGAATCTTCACCATAATAGCCAACTCTATTTTTTGTCATTTAGGGTTTGGACCTTCTTAGTAACAATTCAACAAGTATATGATTGCCTTCCTTGAAGGAAGGAACATTCTGATTCTTTTGTATCCAACACAGGAGGCCATTGGGATCATCCTCCAGGGAGTGTGAGATCTAGGGTCCTCTTTAAGGAGATATAGCATCTGAAGCAAATTGCTGCGTTTTTTTCCTGCTTCTTCCAATTTTATACAGCTAGAAATCTGGCTTATCCCATTTATTCTTGATCCTTGCTCTGGTGTTGCTGCATGTAAAACTTTACTCTGACATGCCTGGTTTCAGATGTGTATTGTTTTATACTTGGGAATGTAAAATTCTGTTAGTTATCGGTATAGCTGAACTCACCAGCAGTCATCCATAAGAGGCTACTTACTTTAAAAGAATGTTAGATTTAGATGATATTCAAGGACAAATTGGAAGGAAAAAGAAAAGAGCAACAAAAAAAGCCCTGACTTGGCAGCTTTGCGATGAACGAGGGTGAGCTGGAGAGTGGACTGGAGGGAGGGAAGAGGAGAAAAGGCAGTGGAATGGAGGTGGGGTTTGGGGCTGGATGTGCAATTTTGCTCCTCAACAAAGGACACCATTCTTTTCTATCACAGCTGGTAGTGTACACTGTTTCCTTCCTCTCTTTAGCAATCTGGTTCTGCAGAGCCTCTGAAACACCGAGCATGGAACACTTGACGAATTCTAGGGTCAACTGGAAATGAGCCAGTGCCTGTTGGCTGGCCAGTTGTCCACCTTCATTTATGTCTTTGTTTGCCCAGTACTTGTTCACTCATTTTCTGGTAACAACAACTCGATTACATTTGGGAACATTTCTCTGTGATTTGCAGCTGATGTGATTCAGTCTACAACCTCACTGTCAGCTCCTGAATGAGCGCAAGTCTAGCCATTTCACCTCCTCAAGCTATGGCAATGACACACAATCCTAAGATTTTCTTTGGAACTTCTGGGAAGAGGCTGTCTTTCCAGTAGGCTTTATGAGATGATGAAAATGGATGTGGAGCTCTTGGCAGCCTTCTCACTGTGCAGTGGTGAGATGGAATTGGAGAGAGATAGCTTTCTGACAGCAGTGTTGGAACACCTGAATCCAGTCTTGCCAGTCTAGAGCTACCTTAGGCTTTTCACTATCATGAACCAATATATTTCCTTTTTGCCTTAAGTAGTTTGGTTTCTAACAGATCAACTCCTCATGACTTCTGATTAGCTCTGGGATGACTGCAGTCCACAGAAGAGAGGGCCAGTAAATTTTGGAGACAGAAACTTTTTCAGCTTCCAAAGTGCTTCGTGTATTTTTCATTATGCAGCTTCTTTAAAGAAGTGGTATAATGACTTTCCTGTCAACTTGAAATAAAATAGAAAAGATCTATGCAGGTGATCAAGGTGAGGGGCCTTGCAGTAATGCCATCGTGGTGTGGGAGATACATCATACCTTGGATTATTATAACAGAGAAATAACTAGATTGTCAACAGCATTGTGTGAAAAGAAAAGCGTTCTTTTCTCCTCCTTCCACTTGCTTGTTTTTACGTGCAAATTTTAATTGGGGAAACGTGAATGATCAAAAACAGATTTCCCTCCAGAGAAGAGGCATTAGGGCTTATATAAGATCTGGTACTTTTATTTGAGTGGTCTAAGAATAACTGAGCTAGCCTAGCAAGAGGAAGGATGTGTCCACCTTCTCAGTTTCCACTAATAGCATCCTCTGTCTTTGCTTGATGAAGAGTCTTTTAGATCATGACTAAAGCCTGGACAAGCTTCTCTGGAATCAATGACAGTGAGTCCTTCAGAGTGAGTACTCCAGCTCATGGTGGGATTTGATTTATCTTAACAAATCAACTTGTCACAAGCCTAAATTCTTTGTTGGTTGGTCAGAGTGACAAGCCATAGAACACTTGTTTGCAGCCACTTGATTTCCACTGGACTCACAGCATCAAAGAAGCAAAGAAACATTTGTCCTGATTGAAGGTTGAGTCACATAGAGAGGGGTCTAAGGACTGAATGGAAATGAAGATATAAACATGAAAATGAAAATGTCAAGAAGGCTAGTATTTGATGCCTGGAGCACATGCACTGACTGCGAGCAGAATGGAAGATATTGAGGATGTTATTGGGGAGAGAAGAAAATGGAGAAGGTGGAAAAGCTCCAGGGAAATAAGACTTGCTTTCAGGACTCCTCTGGTGCTGACAGTTGATTGGCTACAGTCAGTCTACAGCCTTGGTGATAATTTAAATTGATTGCATTTGTAGCTTTCATAGGGGAAAGGGAAACAGGAGAGTACAACGATCTTTTGGAGTTGTCTTAGGAAACCTAATTATATATTTAAAATGGAGTGGGGTTTGGATTTGAGACTAAGGCCAAAAGAAGCAAGCAGAGTATTTCATGCACCATAATTTCCCTTCACTTATGAACTCCTCTACACTTCTGCTTAACTTTGCCTGTTTTTTATTCAGACCTATGTGTATATATTTGTATGCACATAGGTCTGAATAAAAAACAGGCAAAGTTTTTGGGTAAGCTATGATGTGGTGTTTCAGAATTACTGGATTTTGGGGTCCTTTTAAGTTTCTGTAGGTTCTTGCTGCCTGAATTGAGGTGGAGAAGTATAGTTCTGAAGTCGCAGAACTACATTTATTTCTGCAAAGGTGGACTCCAGAACCTAGTGTGAAATGGAAGTATTGAATACGCCATAAAATAAAATAAAATAATGTTTCCATTTTCTAGTGGCAGATATGGAGATTGAATTGTGGGGAACCAAGAACCATGAGGATCTTAGAGAAGAGGGAAGAGACTGTGGGAAGCACTGTCTGTGGGTCACCCGCTTGCATTCACCGCTTCATAGAAATAGGTCATATACAAATTGGAATGGATTTTGAGGTCGGAACGAACTGAGTCTTAACATTGATTCCCCCTAATTGTTAGACACATAATGACTGACATAGGACATATTCTTGGAGTCTCAGTTTCTTTATCTGTAAGACAAGGATAATAATGCCTTTCTTCCAGGAGTGTTGTGAAGATTAAATGAAATGATGTGTTTGTAACTTGAGTGTCATGCCCTCTTGCACACCTACTGTAATGTGCCTCCTGGAGTTGTGCAATGAGGCATCCTGGTCTCCACATCCTCCAATTATCTGGGACTTATCTTAAGTTGAAGGCAAACATAAAATGACTTCAGTCCCTAGGATTCTCTGTGGGTGGGTCTGGTGGGTGCTCACATTCGCCTGGTTCTCTTGTTTTGAACCCTGGGTTCTGCTGGGACCTTGTTTGCCATCTTGTTTTCTGTAGCTCCTGTTACAGATCTAGCTCCATTCTCCTTCATTCCCTAAAGACAATAGGAAAGTTGTTGTACACAGCAGATTTTACTGAGAGTTTTGATGATGGAGGAGAGCTACAGCATGGAATAGAAAATACATTTAAAATAAAATGTTAGTTTTTACTGTTCCTAAACTTCTTGCCCATTCTGGCGCCAGGAAATTCTCATTACTCTCCTGCTCTTTCAACTCTGGCTGCCCTCCATCTCTTGGGACCTGCCCCCATAGTCCCTGTCACCTTCTCTTAGATCCTTCTATTTCCGGGTTCCCTGAACCCCAACCCCCACATCTGCCCCTGGAAAATAAAAACATTCTCTTACTTGATTACATAGCATACTCAATATTCCCATTTCACACTAGGTTCTGGAGTCCACCTTTGCAGAAATGAAAAATTCACCTAGATATCTAAATATGAATCCTGTCCCTCTACAATGTGAGAGTGCTATAGTCATTTTTTTTAAAAAAATTCCTCTTCTCATTATAGCTGCAAAATACTAAGCCCATAATAGATGCTCAGCAAATAGGAGTGAATGATAGAATCAAAACAGTAATGTTAACAATAAAAATAAGAAGGATATGAAGTTTATCTCTAGTCTATAAGTATAGCATGTGGTTCCCATCTTCATACTGGTAAAACGTCACTGGATTCTGGCGTTGGTAGAAGAGGAGTTCATTCAACAGCTACTGTCCCAGATGCCTCAGTAAAAAAAAAAGTTTTCAAATAGGCCATTCACATGGCTTGGGTTTGTGCCTTTGTATGAGTTATCCATGGCATGGATGATATTCAGCGAATTATCCCACATATGGCACAAAAGGCTAGAAATAAGGAAAATTCTGCAAGTATTCTGGACTACAGATCCAGAAGGCCAAACAGACTTAGAACTGGTCTGAACATGTTCTGAGCATGATTTGAGCTTGGGACACTGAGGCGGACTCGATCCCTTCCTTCGGTCTTTGGTTAAATGCACCTTCTCAGCAGTGCCTTTCCTAGCTACCCTTTCTGACCTTATAATCCCCTTCCTCCTACATTCCAGCTTCCTCTTCTTTTTTTTTCTCTAAAGCACTTATTACCATTGGACAGACTACATATTTTACTTTTGCTGCTGTTTGTTTTCTCTTTTCTTCTGTTAGAATATAAGTGTCACATGCGGTGTGGTTTTATTCTGTCATTTACTGCTGTGTCCCAGAGCCTGGCACAGAGCCAGGTACTTTGTGGGTTCCGTAAATATTTGTCAGCTGTTTATTGAGTGACTGACCTACTGAGGAACTGGATTATGATAACAATGTTCTATTCTCTTTCGTGGTGCTTTATTTTTTACAAAGAGCTTTCGTGTATGTTATTTTCCATAACTCTCACCCACTTAGGAAGTAGATAGCAAAGGCAAGCTCAGAATGGTAATGTGAACTCTCTGGGTCACTTAGTGAACTTGGGGGCTGGAACCCTTTTCTTTTGACTCCAAATCCAATGTCCTCTCCACTGCATACACCAAGCAAACATGTATTCTTTGCATAAAACATAACAAATACTTTGGGATAGAAAGAGTGATGGAAGTGTTCTGGGCTAAGTGTCACAAGCATCTCTGTTGTGTCATTATCCTAGTCTGAAATGCTTGGTGGCAAGAGTCTTGCCTGCCAAAGCGAGGACAGGTATCATATATATCATGACAGCACTACACCAGCTGCAGTCTGCAATGCCAAGGCTCTGTGCCAAATTGAACAAAACCAGATCAGACTCACTTGTAAGCTTTCCGTGGGCAAGTCTTTAGCAGCCTAATAGCATTGGTGGTAGTTGTAGGGGATGAGGGGGTGGGGGTAGAGGGTACAGAAAAGTACAAATGCCTGAGAGTGGATGGGCTTGGGGGCTTATGTTCACAATAATAAAAACCCACATTTGTCAAGAGTTTTACAGTCACCTCATTCCTTTAACATTTGCCATCATATTTGATATTTAAATTTTTTAAAGCAACTCTCTTGGTTAAAATGAGCAGGCATGGATTTGTCTGCGTTATATACAAGGAAGCTGAGGCCTAGACAAATTGTGCAATGAATCCAATGTTAGAGTATTAGTAAGGGACAGAATTACATTTTCATCTTAGGATTTTTGAAGCCAAAAATTGATGCTTTTTTCTTTTTGTTATTAGCAGTGTTGGAGAAGTTTAGCATGAATAAGAATCAGGTGGAGAGTTAAAATACCCCCAGAGATTCTGGGCCGGGTGCAGTGGCTCACACCTGTAATCCCAGCACTTTGGGAGGCCGAAGTGGGTGGATCACCTGAGGTTGGGAGTTCGAGACCAGCGTGACCAACATGGAGAAACCCCGTCTCTACTAAAAATACCAAAATTAGCCAGGCATGGTGGTGCATGCCTGTAATCCAAGCTACTTGGGAGGCTGAGGCAGGAGAATCAGGGGCTTTGCCATCTTGTAAACATAGATTTCTTGCTTTTACTTTGGAGTTTCATCCCTCACAGGGAAAGATCTTATTCAAGGTCGATTGTTGATCAAGGGCCCACAAAGAGCACTGGATAATACCAGAGTGTGCATGTCCATAGTCATGAGTTTCAGAAAGATCATCCTCTTCCCAGGGTGACTAAGGAGGGGTTGCATGGGATGAAAGGATGCAGAGAACAGAACATGGTGCCTGAAGAGCCTGCTAAGATATGCATCAATGTCCAATGCAGGTTTCTGGGAAGCTAACTGGACCCTTGTTGCTGTGCGGATGAGCATGAGGGGCCAGAGCCCTCAAAGCAGGGTAAAGAGCAAAGGAGACATTAAACAGCCAGCAGAAATCTTTCTTTGTGAATTTTGTAAAAAGTTCTTCACATATAAAAGGAAAATTTGTCTTCGTTTACTTGAGTGAGAAAATAAGACTATATTTTCAAATCCTTAATATATTTACTTAATTAAGAAAAAAATTAAAATTGCAGAAAAGCACAAAGAAAACATCCAATGATTATTGCCATTTTGCCAGATTTACTTCAATATTTAATAAAATAAATAATACATTATATATAAAGTTCACATGCCTTTTGTCTGGGATTCCAAGCCTCATTCCCCTCCCTAGGTCCCTAGAAATAACCTCTGTCATGAGTGTTGAGCGTTTTTTCCACTTAGTAGAATTAGATTTATTTACACACAGCGATATATTTACTACATCTCAAAAATTATAATTTAGACAGAAAAAAAGTTGCAGAATGAGTTTTTACAGTATAATGGTTTTCACTGAAACACACACACACTAAGCAGTGTTATGTATTGTTCATCCTTTAAATAAAAATCTCTTTAAGAATGGAGCACTTGGGGAAACTTTCAGAAATATCAGTGCTATTTAAGAATAACTCTCCATAAAGAAAATCTTTATGAAAGAAGAGGGAATAGCAATCTAATACTGTTTAAGATAATGTCAATTTCATTTTACACATTTCCTTGAGTTTCTAAGGATTTTTAAAAACTTATGGTGATAAAGTCTAGAAAAATACTAACACAGGCGGATTTGAATTTATTCATTGGATAATTGTACAGTTGAAAGAAGCCCTTGAAATGAATTAGATACATGATTGATTAATGATTAGTTTCATTCATTCTTCGTTTATGGTACTTGGGGATAAAGCATTCCATACTATGTTTGCAGAACTCTATTCAGCAAACCTTTGGTCTTGGTGACTGTATAAATTGGCAATTACATGCACTTTAAACAGAGGAATATTGTGTTGAATTAAATTGTACAGTGGTTTGGGTTGAACCCAGTTCAACCTAGCAAGTCTTTTGCTTATTAAAACTGTGCAATAGCTATAAAATCTGTATATTATCTGAAGATACACTCCTTTACAAAACAATCACATTATCAGAATAGCTTCTCAGAGTGTGAAAAGAATAAGATATTAAAATATATTTGAATCATGAATCATATTTGATAGCACATGTTCTTTCTTCCTTGCTTCATTTACACATAGGGCTTAATTCTAGGCAGTGCCTCTCAGCGCTTCCATCAGATTACCCAAACCATCATGTCAGAGGAGGGGAACAGGCAGCTCAAGGGCTCCGGGGCTTTGCTCAAGGTGTCTCCTGCAGGAAGAAAATATTTATCTAAATGTTCATGTTTTTATTCAAATTTCATAGGATTTGCATTCTAATCTGAGATATTTACATTTAAGAATATACATATGTTGTTTAAATTACTTACTAGTTAAATTATTTAACTTTTTAATACCAAAACCTCGAAGCAAAATTGGTTTTCCAGAGAAGACGGACCTTGGTTATTCTGGCATTTTGTCACTTTTCTCTAATGGGAACATAGGGTGATAAACAGTACTTTAAGGTATTATGCTAAATTTGTGGACAAATTATAATTTCACAGCCTTAGTAATTCTTATAGTTATCCTCCTGACAATAGATTTAGGTGTTTTTATTTTTTTTCCAGGGTCTTCCTCGGTTGCTCAGGCTGGAACGCAGTGGCGAGATCTTGGCTCACTGCAGCCTTGACCTCCTTGGCCTCCTGAACAGCTGGCACAACAGGCACGAGCCACCATGCCTGGATAATTTTTGTATTTTTCATAGAGATGGAGTTTTGCTATGTTGCCCAGGCTTTTCTTGAACTCCTGAGCTCAAAGTAACCACCTCAGCCTCCTGAAGTGCTGGGATTACAGACAGGACTCACATTTCTTTTTCACTCTTTTAAAAAATCTGTGCCTTGGTTTGTCCATTTACAAAGCGGGATGAGAAAAATACTATAGTTAACCTGAGTTTCTCAGATTAAAGTAACCACATACAAAATTCTATGAACAGTAGCCAACATTTAATGACTTGGTCAAGTGTCAGGGGCTGTTCTATGTGCTGCCGGTGGGTTAATGTATCTGGTCCTCACGACAGCCCCATGAAGCAGGCACTTTTATCATATTCATGTTCAGATTAAGAGTGTGCAGGGCTAGGAGGTCAGGAAATTACTCCACTGCGGTACAGAGTTTCTCAGAAATTCTCAGAACTATGGTCATATAAATGTTGGAAATGTTGCATATTATACAACATGGAATGACAATATAAAACAAACCCTGAAAATTGTTGTAGTGAAAAAAAAAACCCAAGTAAGTCTTCCTTAATTTTGTTAACCAAAAATTTCCTAAAATAATTTAATAACAGGGTATTTCCTCCTCTTCCTCCTTTTACCAGACAGCTATTATTATTCTTCAGAATTAGGGTCTTCAGAACAGACTTGGAGAATCAACTGACACAGCCCCATGAGTCCGGAGGGGACATGGGGCTTGTGGAGATGGGGCAGGGATTCTCAGTTCTGATACTCTAAACTCTGAGGAAGCAGTTTGCTGGATCTTTGGCATAGATCTTGGGAGAGAACTATAGTTAATTTAGGTAGATGAGACTCTCTCCATAAAGTAATGATAGTTGAGAATTAGTTGAGAAATTTTCAATTTAATCAAATAAACACTTCCTATGTGCCACTGTTCTAGGTGTTTGGGATAACACAGTGTGTAAAACCGACATGTACCCCTGCCCTTAAGGAGGAGTTAAACAATCAATGAAATAATTAACTATGTGTTATATGAGAAAGAAAATGATCCCAAGCCAGAATTGTTAGATTTCTGAAAAAATGTTTCAAGAATATGCTGTTAGATTATAGCAGAAGCCTACCAAGGGTGGGACAATGGGCAGACACCCCGTCAGGTGCAAGCAGTGAGGAGTGCTCTGTCTGCAGGGAGTTCCCGAACAGCAACACAACCAACAAAAAAGTGGTCTGCTTGTTATTGTCACCATGAACCAGTGACAACTTCATTGATAAAGGAAATCCATTCATTTCTTTTGTTGGTCTAAGTCTTAAACAATTATTATGGTTACTGTTACATTTTAATATACACATACACTTCAAATTAGCACCTTTTATTATCTATTTTTTAATAAAAACTCTCTTCTACATGAAAATTAATTCAGACAACCCCTAGTTATAAATTCCCTCCCTCCACACTTGCCCTTCACACACACATTCAGAATCGTTAGTGCTTGCTTCAGGAACAGAACTTGTCTCCTATCCCTGGGTTAGTGTATGTGCTTGAGTTTAAACAGTCGTTTTGACATAGACAACAATAGCAGAGTGATTGTAGAGACACAGAAACTGAACTTGGGCTATATCAATTCTGTCATTCTTTTTTTTTTGAGATGGAGTCTCGCTCTGTCGCCCAGGCTGGAGTGCAGTGGCATGACCTCAGCTCACTGCAACCTCTGCCTCCTGTGTTCAAGCAATTCTCCTGTCTCAGGCTCCCGAGTAGCTGGCATTACAGGTGCACATCACCACACCTGGTGAATTTTTTTTTTATTTTTAGTAGAGATGGGTTTTCACCATGTTGGCCAGGCTGGTCTTGAACTCCTGACCTCAAGTGATTTGCCCGCCTCGGCCTCCCAAAATGCTGGCTAGGTGTGAGCCACCAGCGGCTGGCTTAATTCTGTCATTCTATGTGGCCACTACATAACTGCCATCATTCTGTATGTTTATTTGTTTGCAATTAAGAAAAATGAAAGTAAGAATTGCCAAGTGTCATATTTTTGTTTGGAAAGTAAAAATTTTAGTTCATACAGAAGATATTTACTAAATTTGAATAATATCACTGAAATAGAAATTTGTTTTAAAACAAGTCTTATGTAATATTTAATAATTAAATATTTAACATTAAATGGCAGTGTTGTACATTTCTGAGGCAAACAATATATAGATATAAGTTTTCCCCCCATGAATGTGATGAAAATTATTGATCCACTGCGTTGTTCCCTTTTTTGTGCTATAACATTTATTTTATTTTTTTCTTTGTTCATTGTTAAATTTTAGTACTAGCATGCTATGAACATGTAATTCAATTACAGAAAAATTTCACTGTCTCTGATTCTTTTCTGGCCACTATTATTATTAATTTTGTGATTATTCCTAAAGCTAATTCTGTTTTAAGGAGGAGAGAGAAAAAATGATCTGCTCTGAGTATCAAATACACTAGTTATATCATTGAACTTGAATGAGATTAAGATTCCCTTTTGGGAAGTTAAATTTATCTGCCCAGCTAATCATCTGTCTTGTGACAGGCCTAATAACTTCTCACCAGACATTCCTTCATTGCACCTAGTCTAACAATGTTATCTAACCACTTTCTCTCCTTCTAGAAACATGTCTAACAAGACAGAAACCTCAGAATTTGTGTTCTCAGGAGCCCTTTTTCTTGTGGCGAGTTTGAAATAAAACTTGGACTGGACTTTACAATTAATTAGTCTAAAAAATGCCTTTAATGCATGGTAGGTAAGATCTATTATTAAAAAGCAAACAAGAGAGCCCAGAGCAGGGTAAGAGCAATTGGCAGCATTGGTGGGGGTTAGTGGGTGGCAATTTAGCATGGAGTGGTTAGAGTAAGCCTCATTGAGGAGGTAACGTTTAAGCAAAGATGTGATGATGGTGAGGGATTTCACCATGTGAATATCTGGGAGAAAGGCATTCCAGACAGAGGGAGTATCACGTGCAAAGGCCCTGAGGTAGAGATTTGCTGGTAAGTTGGAGGTTATAGTAAGAGGCTGTTGTGGCTGCTGGAGAGGGAGCCAGGGATTTGGTAGGAAACAAGGTCAGAGGGGCTTTGTGGGTTATTATACAGACTACAGAGGCCCTGCCTCTTCTTAGATGTCATTCTCTACTTAAGACCTTGTTTAAAGTCCTTTTTCTTCACTTCTGAGATGGTTTCCTCACTTAAATTCCTACAGAATTTGGTCACACCTTCTTATATTCTGTTTTGTTGTAAATGTTTGGTTTCTAGTCTTTTCAACCCTCGTTGGATTATTAGCTGTTTAAGGGCACAGCTGTGCTTGATTGTCCTTTGTAATCTCACTCATTCATTTATTCATTAGAAATTTATTGAACACTTACTATGTGCCAGGAACTAGGTACTTATTAAACACATTGTTATTGACTAGGCCCTTATTAAATACATCATAGCCCTCTCCTCTCAAGGAAATTATCTATTAGGAAGACACATAAAGATAGCAGCATTTTAGCGCAGTAGGAAAAATATTATGGAAGCATAGAGAGAAGTGCCTAATGGGGGAACCGGAGGATGGACAGGTCTGATCAGAGATGACTCCAGGAGGAGGTGACTCCATGTACAAAAGAAACACCTGTGGCATAGAACTGTACCTTGTGCCACTGGAGGAACTTTCTGTATATCTGTGAAGAATAACAGTTCTAGGGGGAAAGAAGGTGCAGTCTCTCTGCCTTTGAATAAGGCTACTTACCACTGTTATAGACTCTTGGCTGCAGCAGCCCTGGGTTCCATCACTGGGAGGGACATATTCACCAGACGCAGCCCTTTCTTGACTCAGTTCCTTCTCTCCTGGTTGAGATGTTCCTTTTCCACCCATCCAGTGTTCTTTAGCAGTCTGACTCTGGTGGGTGAATTATCTCAGAGGTCACAGCATTCCTATGGTTTTGGAATGTCTTTGCTTAGCAGTGGGATTTTGTTCTGAGGGTTAGGAAGAGTTATGAGCTATATTCATGAGTATCTACGACCATCCTATGCAGCTAGTGGGAAACCTGAAATTACTTGAATGCCTTGTTTTGCTTCTATATATAGGAAAATGGAGGCACAGGTTGGATAAGTGCCTTCTTTAGTGTCATATATTAAGTCAGTGACCAAAGTGGAAGCAGACAGATCTGTATATTAATAATTTGGGAGTGCTATGTGCCAGACTATGCTAGTTGGCATGGAGTCAAAGGCCATGGCTTATAGTAACTGCAAATTTTTAGACTTTTGTGCTTCAAATGTAGAAAAGTAATGATGCATTAACTTTGCATCACAAAGTTAACTTTCTTGTTGCTTTTGTGTGTGTGCATGTGTGTATACATGTGTGAGGGTTTTTTTGAGTGCAAAAAGACAGATCTGAGTGTATGCAATATGCTTGAATTGGAGGCTATACACTGAGCTACACACTCATTTGAATGATTGACTAATTATTCCCTTTATTAAGTGCTCTGAGGTTTTTATTTTGTTTTAACATTTGAGCACCCATAACACCTTCCAGCTGACAATAAGAAATTATTGACTTTGTCATATGCAGCAGTTCCCCTTTATCTGCAGTTTTGCTTTCTGTGGTTTCAGTTAACCGCTGTCTACTGAAGCCTGAAAATATTAAATGGAAAATTCCAGAGATAAATAATTTATAAGTTTTTAATTGTGTGCTGTTCTGAAATCTCATGCTGTCCTTCTCTGTCCTGGCTGGAATGTGAATTGTTCCTTTGTTCAGGTTTCCACCCTATGCCCCCACCTGCTAGTCACTTAGTAGCTGTCTTGGTTATTAGGTTGATTGAGTGTCTAGGTGGCATGGCAGTGCTTGTGTTCAAGTCACCCTTATTTTACTTAATAATGGCTCCAAGTGCAAGAGTAGTGATGCTGGCATATTGTTATAATTGTTCTATTTTATTAGTTATTGTTGTTAATCTCTTACTGTGCCTAATTCATAAATTAAACTTTATCATAGATAATTATGTATAGGAAAAAACATACTTCTATAGGGTTTGGTACTATCCAGGTTTCAGTCATCCAACAGGGGTCTTGGAATGTATCCCCGGAAGATAAGGGGGAACTACTGTATCAAGTACTTTGAAGATAGTACCTTATTCTCCACTCTTGGCTTTTATAGGAAGATGGAGGAGTATCTCCCAAGTGCTACTACTTAATTTTTATGTATAGGGGAGCAAGCCCATGTAAATAAAGCACCTTGCCCAAGGAACTCAGTGCGCAAGAAACATCTGGCCAGTGTTTTGTAAGGCCCAGGAGGGAGTAACCTCTGTGATAATACATGCCACCACAGAGTTCCTGGCTTGCTTGTAATTACAGTAAGAGGTTGTAACTTGAGAGAAGGTGGTAGAAGACCAGGTGAAAATCATCAAGGAACTCTTCTCCCACCTGCTGGATTTTGAGTGGCCTCCTCCACCCAGACCACAGCGGGCTGAACTGAAACCCTTCTATCATCACATGAAGAAGAGCATTTCCAGGTCACTGTTAAAAAGAATGGCATGTTTGGGGTAGGGAAGGCTTTATCCAGGACTGCCTTCAGTGTTATTGAGTAGCATAGTTGCTCTGAGAAAAGATCTCTCCAGACAAGGGGCAGAACTGTTTAAATCCCACTCAGGAGCTCTACTCTTTAAATTTGAATCCAGTTTGTCTTGAGCTCCCTGATGTGGGTACTCAAGAAAGATTTGTAAATGTATTCATTTCTTTAGGTCAAGGGATTGTCCTCCTTATTTGACCTCTTTAAAATGCAGACTCCCTGGAGAGATAGCACATTAAACTACTAATAATTACACCCTAGAGGCAAGAAGTTTATAACATTTTTTTCTTCCCCAATAAGGGGACATTCAAGCAGCAAAAAGGTATTGAAGTGGGAGGTGTTAAAAATGGGGAAAAAGTTTAGTCCCACCTCTGATTTGGAGCCTAGTAGTAGTGGTGTGGGTGGAACAGATTGATTGGCCAGGTCCACTGAGGCTGCAGCTGGGTGCTGGGCTCTGAGACCGGAACTTGAGACCAGGAGATATAAGGTGAGGAGAGAGAACAAGGACAGGGTAGGAGATGCTGTTTAGTCTGGGTGCTCTGAGGAGGAGATGCCCAGGCTGGATTAGACAGACAAGAGATTTATTAGAGGGAATGCCTATGAGGGAACATAGGAAGCGGGGAGAGCCATCAGACTATGATGTAGGTCTGAACCTTGTGAATAAGAGAGGGAAGGAAATAAAGCTGGGTGGAAGAGTCTTAAGCTGAAGGAGAGTCAAAAGTGCCTGTCAGAAGAATCTACTATCTTCCAGGGATGGCCCTGCCTTAATGTTCCTGCTGTGGTCAGCTGTTGACTGGGAGCAGGTGGTAGGAAGTGAGGCCTCCATGTGAATGTGGTGATAGATTACAGAGAGCAGACACTGGACCTATTGCTCAATTTTGCACCTTGCCAGCAGAGATCTGAGGGGTGCACTGTCGTGCCAGTGTCTTCTATAGACAAGAAAAGACTGCTTGGAGCTCCTGCCAGGTGTGGGCCACATGGTGTGGGATTGAGCTGCCAGGGTCACAGCATGTGTTTGGAGCAGCCAAAAGGGAAATGAAGACACAGACATTCTATTGTGGGATGCAGTGTTATGTAGTAGAAAGATGTTTGGCAGAATGCTAATGGTCCGACTTTTAACTCTGCTGATGACTGGCTGCATGGCCTCAAGAACGGTGCTTTGGACCTCTCAACCTCGGTTTCCCATTAATAAAATGAGACGAATAACACTGATCTTGCAGGATGAGGTCTGTAAAGTGCTTTGCAAATGCCTGCCACAAAGCAGCCATCCCATAAGAGGGAAGCTGTTTGTGGTTCTCTTTTAGGATTGGCTAGATTTTCTGTTTGCCCAATATCTTGTGTTTTAAAATGTGCCTAAACATGCTTTTGAGATATGTAAATGTGCTTAAATATGCTTTTACATGCATCAGTTGTTATATTTTAGAAGATGATCCCAAACAAGACTGTAGTTGTGTAGGGAAGCCTGGCTAAGAGCTCTAACATGTGAACAAGTTCATTTTGCATGTCAGCATGCTCTAAGGCTGATTTGATTTGGGACCACATCTGAAATTTAGCAGAAGCTATTATATTTGGCAGTCACTTTTTTAGTACACAGGTTCATGATGTCTTTTAACATGTCAGAATGATTAAGTTGTTTCTGGAGGAGGACTGGTATGGGGTAGCAAAAAGAGCATCAGGCCAGAAATCAAAAGGTAATGACAAGTCATTTGTGTAAAGTGCTTTACAGTTTATAAGGTGCTTTTAAAAAAGGTTGGGCTTCAGGGTATAGTAGGTATTAGCATTTCATGTCACAGATATGGAAACTGAAGTACAGAAAGCCCGCGTATGCATAAGAATGTCTATGCTATGCATGCTGTGGAGGGCATGGAGAAATTAGAAACTTGTGATGAACACTCAGGAGAGACTCAGTGCACTTCACTTACAGCATGTCAAAGAAATAAGAGGCATGGGTCTCACATGGGGATGGAAGATACACCTTTTGCTTGGCGATAGTCACTGGACTTGAACCTTGGGCGGCAAAAATTCTCAAAATTTGCTTAGGAGGAAGCTACAAAGGGTGACATTATGAAAAACTACTTAATGTGCCTTTAGGCAAACGCAAAGTTCCTTTAAAGAGCTGTTTCTTGGAAAATAACGATAATGCTTATGCCAGTTATTTGCCCATTTGCTCTCCACTCCATTCCCTGCTCTTCTCTGCCTTGCTTTCTGTTGCAGGGAACTACATTTCCCAGGCTCCCTTCTCTCTCAGTTTGAAAAGAGGTTTGGCTAATGAGCAGCACTGGCAAAAGACCAGAGGGCAGGAGAAGGCGGGCCAGGGCATCTCTCCCGTCTTTCTTCTTTGGGCAGCTCCCCTGGCAGCAACTGAGTCTCTGCCATGGCTTCAGTTCTCACTCAACAGACCCATCATGGTTCCAGGTTCTGCCAGGTGGTTCTACCTCTTCCCTTTGTCCCTCCAATTTAGGGGTGGTGGCAGCTTCCTGTTGTTGCTAATCTCTGAGTTGTTTCTCTGCCCTTCTCTGTTGACTCCTAATCTCTTCCATTATCTGTATAATCAATTCCCTGTATTAAGTAAGCAATGAAGAGAGGACTCCTTATTCAATAAGTGGTGCTGGGATAACTGGCTAGCCATACACAGAATAAAACTGGACGCCTACCTTTCACCATATACAAAAATTAACTCAAGATGGATTAAAGATTTAAATGTAAAACCTCAAAGTATAAGAATCCTAGAAGATAACCTAGGAAACATCATTCTGAACATGGGCCTTGGGAAAGAATTTATGACTAAGTCCTCAAAGGTAATTGCAACGAAAACAAAAATTGACAAGTGGGACTCAGTTAAACTAAAGACCTGCTGCACAGCAAAAGAAACTAACAACAGAGCAAGCAGACAGCCTACAGAACAGGAGACAATATTTGTAAACTATGCATCCAACAAAGGTCTGATCTCCAGAATCTAGAAGTAACTTAAATAATTGAATAAGCAAAAAACAACCTCATTAAAAAATAGGCAAAAGACATGAACAGATACTTTCAAAAGAAGACATACAAATGGCCAAAGAAGATGAAAGAAATCATCACTAATCATCACAGAAGTGAAAATCAGAACCACAATGAGATACCATCTCCCACCAGTCTGAATGGTTATTATCAAAAAGTCAAAAAACAAAAACAAAAACAAAAACAAAAACACAACAACAGATGTTGGCGAGGTTGTAGAGAAAAGGGAACACATACCCCGTTAGTGGGAATGTAAATTAGTTCAGCCACTGTGTAAAGCAGTTTGGAGATTTCTCAAAGAGCTTAAAACAGAACTACTGTTTGACCCAGGAATCCCATTACTGGGTATATATTCAGAAGAAAACAAATCATTCTATCAGGAAGACACATGCACTCACATGTTCATCACAGCACTACTCACAATAGAAAGGCATGGAATCTATCTAGGTGCCCATTAGTGGTGGATTAGACAAAGAAAATGATGTACATATGCACTATGGAATACTGTGCAGCCATAAACAAGGATGAAATCATGTCCTTTGCAGCAACATGAATGCAGCTGGGGGCCATTATCCTAAGTGAATTAACACAGGAACAGAAAGCCAAATACTGCATGTTCTCACTTATAAGTGGGAGCTAAACATCAGGTACTCGTGGACATGGGAGACTACTAGAGCAGGCAGGGAGGGGGGCAAGGCTTGAAAAACTAACTGTTGAGTACATTGCTCAGCACCTGAGTAAAGGGATCATATGTACCCGAAACCTCAGCATCATACAATATACCCAGTTAACAAATTGCACATGCGCCTCATGAATCTAAAATAAAAGTTGAAAAAGAAAAAAAAAATCTAGAGTAGTATCTTCTTTCTGACTGGATCTTTGCTGATACAATACCTAGTGTTTATTGAGTTATTAGCATGTACTGGACAGTGCTCTGGATTTTTAAATTTTACCTCATTTAATCCTTATGATTCATATAACCCTGTAAGTAGGCATTATGCTTAATTGTCCCAGTTTACAGATGAGAAATGAGGCATCTGCAGCACTAAGGCATGATGTATTGAGCTCAAGGTCAAACAACAGATTAGCTGTGGTGGGATTGAGAACCAGGTGCTCTGGTTGACCACTGTACTACACTGCCTCTTGATCACAGCCTCAGAAAGCAGCTGAAAGGGTTGAGCTTCTCCGCACTTTCACTCAAGGGCTTTGCCTTGCCCTCTAGAGGTGACACGGACTCACGTGGAGCTGCACAGTGTGTCTTTAAACCTTTAAAACAGTTAAGGGGTTTAATTTTATCTTTCATTTCTGATTTAAAAAGTAGTATGAATTCATAGAAGAGATTTCAGAATCACTCATAATAATAACCTTCATGTAGCAATCATTATTAATATCTGGGCATTTTTCCCCAGGTTTTATTTTGTATGGGAAAACTATCTGGGAAACTGTTTTTTGCATAATGTGATTTTAAAAGAGAAAGTTGACTGTGATCAGGGAGTATGCCTTGCGAATATAAGCATCTGAAAAGAGAAACTAATGTATAATAAAAGTGTTGTGATCTATTCACTACATTGCCCTGAAAGTTCACTAGCATGAGACATTGTAGCTATTTACACAGGTAGACCTAAGGTTAAAGAGGAAGTGTAAAATCAGCAAAACTCAGGCTCTGTGCATACCTTGGAAATGTGCCTACTAAATCTTATTCAGTATGTGTCAGCCTCCTTACATTTCGGTTTTCCCAGAAGATGACTTTGGGATGAAATATTGGAGCTCTCTCAACCGGAACAAAACATTCTCTATTTGTTATACCAATAATGCTTTAACTTCTTGCATTTTACTAGTATTCTCCACCTGAATTCTCCCTATCCACCTAAAAAAGCAAAACCCAGCAATAATTCAAACCCTCGGAGGTACATTATGAAAAACATGTGCAGCAGAATGGCCGTATGCTAAGGTAGGCACCCAGGGATGAAATCCCAAGCTTTATTCCCTGAACTCTCTCTGCTACTCTGTCATGAGGTGGGTGGTTCACTCCACCTTTACCATGCTTCAATGTTTCCAATCAAGCAGAGGCAAGTGGATGATATATCTGGCAGGTACTTTTATAAAGGCATTGTGAGAATGTAGAGGATTCTAGGAGGAACTCTGCTTAACACCTATTGTGCCCTATTTCAGGTTGAGCTCAGAGTTTAAGAGTCCTAGCAGTGAACTATGACTTAGAGGCAGTGACTTGGGATGCTTTCATAAGCTTAAAGGTTTGACGTGCATTTTTCTCTAAATTGCAAATGTTTGTGTCTACTCATCAGTCTTGAAAACTTTCTTGGACCTGTCATTGTACATAGGTAGATTTTCTCTCTGTCCTACAATTTTTAGCTTCCTCTATAATTACCTTGTTTACTCACCCTCCCCCGCAAGGACTCTCCTAACAATTACTTTGTTATAATGTTTAAGATAACAAAGGTGATAAAGGCAGCCAGAGGAACCTGGCTGGCTGGGGTCTGGAGTGGATTCTCACCCAGTAACATGAAGAAATGGTACAGCTATTTGCTCTTCCACAAGGAGAAGGAAAGGAGGAGGATGAATGGGAACAGGGCACAAAGGCATCATGGAAACCTGCAAGTGAGAGTTTGAGGCATCTATTTTATCTAGAGATAACTAAAAGAGACTGATCATGATAGCCGTATGCATTGTTTCAAGAGTCTGTTTAATTGAAATGATGAGAGTAGGCCTGGAAAATGGAAGGAACCAGCTGCAGTCTCTTTGTGGCAAATAAAGATCCTATGAGGAGACGTATTTAAGCCTGGGATCAAGGAATTGGAACGAACAAAGGTCTTGATTCCAGCTTTTACTCTATTAGTGTACTGTAATCTCTGGCACTGAATAAAAAAAGCCTTTGGAGAGAACTTGCCTCCAAATAAATAAATTTTGCCTCCAAATAAAACTTGCCTCCAAATAAAACAATTTTATCATTCTCTGGGGTAGTGGGGGAGGATGCAAGAACCTACTACCTTGTTAGACCAGAATTTCGTGAAACAAGGACAGCACTCAGGATGGTCCCTCTGAATGAATGAAATGCAAAGAAACAGTTTCTTAAAACCCCACGATTCCTGTTTTTGAGTTATTAGCATGTTTTTTGAGGTTCTTTATAATTTCATGTTCAACTTTGTTTTACATTATGGATACAAATACATTTTTATATCCGCTACTTTTTTGTCTGTCTGTAGCATTCTTTTCATGATTGTTCCGGGGTGATTGTGTTATGAGCTGATGTATTATGTCTGGCATAATGGACATCTAATGTTTGGGAGACCAAGAACTCCCTTTCCTCCATTCTCTTCAGGGGACAGCACGCCTCTGTGACAGAGACTGTACGTGTCCACCAAAACCTGTTTTCTCTTCCTCCTGGGCATCACGTGGAGAGGAGCAACCTGATCAGGACTGTGTCATGAGTGAAAAATAAATTTTGACTATGCTAAGCCACAGAGAGCTAGGGGTTTATCCATTTGCAGTAATTAGTATTACCCTTACTTAAACACCTTTTATTTTGCGAACTGCTTTTCTCCATTCATGTAGATTCAGCAGGCAAAGCCATGTTTTCAGAGTCCATATCTCAACCCCATTTCCACATATACTTTATTGATTCAGGGGTGGCTCACTGACCCAAACTGAGCCAACCAAATAGAATTTTAAAATTCTAACCAAGAAAGACAGTCAGTTTCTCTCTAGCAGTGGAAAATGTAAGATGTTAAACTTAGAAACCACCAAGAGAACCGTCTAAAAGTGAGAGAAAGTAAAGATGAAAAAAGGAGGTGGGAAGGAAGGAGGAAGACAGGAAGGAAGAGAAGTGGGGGCAGGAAGAGAGACAGATTTTCCTTTTAAGTCTCTGAATCTTCTTGCCCTTTTGTCCAGTTATCTCTTTGCCCTTCCCATGGTTTAGATGTGATAGTACCTAATAACTTTCCAATATATTCCCATTTGTCGCCTAAGCTAGTTTAGGTTGGTTTCTGCAATTTGTGACCAAAAGAGTCATGACCAATACATGTCATAAGAGATGACTTATTACATTGTAATATAGTGTTGAAGTCCATCATAATAGATATCCAGATAATCCATCTCCAATGAGTATATATGACGGTCAAGGAAATATAGAAGCAAGAATATAGAAACAGCACGTTTTTCTGTTCAAAAGCTTATAATCTAGTTTGGGAAATAAATGCTATATAAACCAATGCCAGAATCCATGGTACAAAAAAAAAAAAAAAAAAAAAAAGACTGCAGGGGAATTGTTAGGTATTTGGCATAGAAAGTAACCATCTTGAACAGGGAAAGAGGACTTAGTAGAGTCATTGGGAACTGCCTGAGGAGAAAGGCTTGACTGAGGTATTTCTCTCTCATCTAAGATACCAACAGTTGAAAATGTTTTTAAGTAATGGGAGAAAAAGGTTAGAAAATCTAATTTTTAAAAAAGGTTGAAAGCACATAAAAATATATTTTAAAATGATCTAACCAACAATTTATAGAGCCACGTCTAGAGGCACTCATCAGCCAGTAAAGAACAAGGTTTCATTTCCACCATTCTTTGCCTTGTTCTTTAAGTTTCAGAAATACTGAGCTGCTGAGAGTTGTCTTGTCCATACACAGTTTGCCTGCTCAGCCTGCTTTTTTCCGTTGGGAGGTGCCTTCCAACCACAATAGCTGCTGAAGAGACAGCTCCAAATAGCCATGCTCACAGTGGACTATTCTGGCCACAGCTGATTGGGCCAGAAGTGATCACCTGACCCAAGCCGAACTAATCACATGACCTTCCCCTATGTAGTTTGAACTAGGAGAGGTGGAAGTGTTAAGGCTGTGAAATTACGGCTAACAAAATAGGCAGGTAGAGGAAATTGATTATCAGAAAGGAGAACGGGGCAGACGTTCAGGTTGAAGTGGACATGGGAGGTTGTGTGGTGCTAGTTCTTGGCCTTACTACCTGAAATTGGTTTCCTTACTATTCTCTTCAATACTAACAGTAAACTTACTTTTTACTTGCTTCTTAGAGCTGGTGTCTGCTTCTCATAGATAAACAATCTGATCAGAGTGTTCCCAAATATTAACACAATGTGTTTCGTTCCTGTGCATGCATTTCTCCTGCCTTCAGTAACTCTGCACATTCTGTTCTCCAGCTCACTCTGTTCATTTCTGAAAACCCAGCTCAGCAGTCAGTCCCCTTCTGTGGAAGGTTTTAAGTTGTTTATTGAAGAATAGATAGCTCATAGTAAGGAAGCAGAGGGACTTTCAGTTAGGGGAGGGTAACGGGAGCCAAGCAACAGAGAAGGGGTGTGTACAGGAACAGGGCAATGAGAAGGATCAAAGCAGAGGCTTGTTTATGTTAGAGAATAGAGGGGAGAGCAAACTTCAAGTACTTCTGCAGGACAAATATTTGTGATCTTGGAGCCATTTTGTCTGAAGGCTAAGGGCTCACCACGTACTAGACACCACGGAGAGGTCATACTGTAATTTATCCCAGCTAAGAAAGAAACTGTAGCTATTCCTAGGTATCAGTAATAAGCCATTTCTGTAGCATTGCGAGGTTCAGCTCAAGACAGAGGACCACCCAGACGTACTACAAATGTTTCTGTTAGAATTCAAATAAATCACATTTGCAGACACTATAGTGCTTCCCATCAGGGGTGAGAAGGGTATGTGCAAAATAGTGCAAGCTCTGAGGGGCTGGGAGGAGCAGTTCCCCACATTGCCAAGGATGGCCATAATGAAGACTGTCTTCCTGCTGGGAAGCACCAGAACGCGTTTATTGATTGGAGGTGAATGCAGTGAATGTAAAGTTGGGGAGTTTTGCAGTTTAATCCGACATCTGTCATTCTCGGAAGAATGAACAGTTCAAAGTAAAACCTCATCCATATTGATGTGTAAGAAGAACTCTGGGCTAGGAAAAATGGGGCCCATGAGATCAGGACTGGGAGAGCTAAGACAGAGCAAAGGTCTTCCCAGTAGCTGTCCATAACACGCGGACCAAGTTAATTGCCCTGTTGGAAGAATTAAGGAAATAATATACTGAAGCAGCTAATATAATGTCTGGCTGAAAATGGAGATTGAAAAAATATTAGCTCTCTTCTCCTTTCAAATCGGGAAGGTAGGGGAAGCTTTGGAAGCAGACTTCTGACTGCTGGAGAAGAAAAATAAAAAAAACAACAATGGGGAAACACAGATGTGTGTTTCTGGTGTGCAGGGAAGTTGAATTTTCCATTTTGGGGAGAGGTTTTTTTGGTGGGGAGGAGGGAGCAAAGATGGAGTGCCTACTTTATTATTATTTTTATCCCTCAGGTTTGCAGGTGGTGGAGAGAATACCAAGACCTAGGCTTTCCTGATCTCCCTGCATCCCTGTCATTTTTGGCAATGTCGCTAATCGGCCCAGCAGCCCGAATCCACACGCCCCGGCGTCCAGGCTCTGCAAGGTGCAGCTGGTCTCAGGCCCTGTCTCAGGTAAGTAATGGGCACTTTGGGCTGCAATTTCTGTTCCTGAATAGGCCTCCTATCTCAGAGTCATGCTTCAACAAACACTCAATTAAAAGGAAAAAAACCTCTGGGTGATGGAAGGCACCCTATTACTGAGAAGCAGGGGATGTTTACTGAAGAAAGCGACTTCTCCCTAGTTACTAGTAGCGGAGCGAAGATTTATGAGCCAGTTTGTTCCATAGCGATCAAACCTGAAATGTGAAGTTTAAACTGGCGCATTTTTTAATCAACAAAACAAACTAGGCCATGGGAGTTGCTTAGAATTGGGAATTAGGCAAAGCAGTGGAGTGTTAAGGCCATGGTTAAAAACAAGCTAGACCTAGGGTGGTTCTGTTAGCAAAAGACACTAAATTTAGCACCAGACACCTACAGATGAGAAGTCAATATTATTTTTTATTAAATGTTCACTCGCAGCTCATGACCGTAATCTGAAAAAATACATTTTCTTTCCAGAATACAGAAGTAATCAGAATTTATTCACGTGGGCCGACTGAGAGTTTTGACGTCAAAGGGCAATCCTGTCTGATTGATACCACTCAAATGGCAATATTGTTTGAAGAAACGTAGTTAGAGAGATGGCAATTTAAAGGCTGTAAGAAGTTACAGGAAAAGTGAGTGTAACATTCCATACCGATTTCTGACGTGCGATACTACATGGTGTTGAATTGCCAGAAACTTGTCAATTGGGTTTCCTAGAGATTGAGTATCTGAAAGGAAAGGGAGGAGGAAATGTGGTTTTCAGGCACCTTACAAACACCACAGTAAACTATTTTTTTTTCCCCTGGGCTAGTCATTGTGGTAAATGAAGGCTTTGGTTTCTAAGACTCTGTTAATAAACCGTAGTCATTTCTTTCAAGTGTTTTACTTTGAAAAGGTTTTTTGGCTGGGTGCGGTGGCTCACACCTGTAATCTCAGCACTTTGGGAGGCCGAGGTGGGCAGATCACTGGAATCCAGAAGTTGGAGACCAGCCTAGGCAACATAGTGAGACTTGGTTTCTACGAAAAATACAAAGATTAGCCAGGTGTGGTGGCCAGCATCTGTAATCCCAGATACTTGGGAGGCTGAGGTGGAAGGATCGCTTGAACTGGGAGGTTGAGGCTGCAGTGAGCTGTGATTGCACCACTGCATTGTAGCCTGGGTGACACAGCAAGACCCTGTCTCAAAAAACAAAAACAAAAACAAAAACAAAACCCAAAAAACAAAAAACAAGCCAACAAATAACAGTTTTTTTTTTGTTTTTTCAAACAGGATTTTGTGAATAGAGACTATAAAGCACTCCTGTATCCTTGGCCCCAAAGAGGGCTCTCCAGACAGAAAGTTGCCTGCATGTCCCGGTGCGTGTTTTTGAGTATGATACTGTTCTTCACTGCTCTGTCCCAAGAAATCCAGCATTGCCTATGGCATACCTTCTGAGGAAAGCCTTTGGGGCAAAGAAATTACAAAAATGGAGGTGGGGGAGTATTACAATTTGTAACAGTCACTTAAGAATTCTCAACATGTTTTTTTCATTGGCTAAAAACAAAACAAGGTAATACAAGACACCTGTGACCATGCTAAAACTAAGAGGCACAGATGCCCCACCGTTAAAGCAAGCAGGTCACGCAGCAGGGGCATTCCTGTGGGTGAGCGGCCTGGGAGACCAACAGAGAAGAATCACCCAGGAGGTAAAACAGCATTCAGTGAGCAAGAGGCACAGAAGTCTAGGGTGAAATTGCCAGTGAAACAGTCTTCTCAGAATGCTGGGATTTTAGAAAGCACAGCTGGGAAGTTACTGTGGGCTGGAGAATCCATCAGCCTCCCTCGTTGACTATCTCTTTCCTTCCTAACTTTCTTGTATCAGCCATCAGTGCCACACGGGGTGCTGGGCTTGAGGGGATAAAATGGGGAACATACGCACCCGGTTTCTGTCCTTAGGGGGCTTAGAGTAGAATGGGGAAGAGATAAACCCAAGTAAATAGCATACAAATAAAATAATTGCCAACTGTGATAAAGGACTTTGAAGAAAGCAATTAAAGTTCTGAGTTAGAAGGTAACAAGAGAGTAAACTGCGTTTCCTAGGGTGGTCAGGAAATGTTTTTTTGGACAGACTTAACATATGAACAGAGATCTGTAAGGAGCAGGGAGGATTTTAAAGTTTGCTGTGGGTAGAGAGGTTGGGGAAGTACTGAAAGAAAGTGGTGTGGTTGGAGAACAATATACAAATGTGACAATGAAACAAAATGGAACAAAAGAAAAGGGAAGGCTTGTCATCAGACGTGGTGACAAGTTCATTTTGATCTCTTACCCTCTATCTTCACGGTCTCTTCAGGCCTCCTAGACTTCCATTGGAAAGCCCTGGACTCTTGGAATTACAGGTGTTGGAAATCCACACCAAACTAACTTGAGCAGGGAGGGGGAATTACCATACTGTGAGCTGTCAGGGTGCAGCTGACCAATGGATGGCTGGGGCCCGGGGATATGGGCATCGAGATTCACTTTTTTTTCTCCTGTGGTTCTCCTTCATTGTCCAGCAGACAGGCCTTGGCCTGTACTACAGTGGGATAGTGTTTCCAGTAGCAACTGTTTGTCTTCCCAAATTTGCCACCAGGCAGTGGGGGGCTGTCTTCCCTTACTTCCAGTTTGGCTCATGCTTGGTGAGAGACTCTGTTTTCCTTGGCTTGGTCACATTCCCACCCAAGGAGACAGGGTGCTGTGGGTGGCAGCGTGGGGGAAAGGAGCAACTCCCCTGCAGATGCCTGCCTGCCTGTGAGGGCGTCGATATGAGTGAGAAAGGGTAAAGAGCTGTGCGTATGTGTATTGTGAGATTGTGTGTGTGTGTTTATGTAGATGTGTGCATGTGTATGTGAGTGTGTATGAATGTATGTGTGTATGTGTGACTGTGGGAGAACATGGATCTGTGTACATTTGTGAGTATGTATATATGTTGAGTGTTATGTGTAAAACTGTGTCTCCCTAAAACTCTTATGTTGAAATCCTAGCCCCTAATACCTTAGAATTCAACGTTATTTGGAGAGAGGTCTTTGTATAGATAATCAAGTTCAAAGGAGACATTAGGGTGGGCTGTAATCCCATTAGCTGCTGTCTTTGTAAAAGGGGAAATTTGGACACAGAGCCACTCAGAGAGGGAAGAGGTCGTGAAGAGACACTGGCAGAAGACAGCCATGTACAAGCCAAGTAGAGAGGACTGGAACAGATCCTTCCCTCACAGCCTCCGAGGAACCAACCTGGCCGACACCTTGATTTCAGACTTCTGGCCTCCAGAACTGTGTGAGACAGCACATTCCTGTTGTGGAAGCCACCCAGTCTGTGGTACTTTGTTACAGCAGCTCCAGCAAATGCACACCATGAGCGTGTGTGTGACTGGGCATCTGAGTGTCAATGTCAATGTATGTGTAGACTGGGAGTCGCTCTGGTCATAAATCTAAAGATGGCCATCATGCTGCTCCTTTTCTTTGCTTATCCAATACCACTCACATTTCGAGGCCTGCCACAAATCCCCCTCCTTCTTGACATCTTTCATGGGTTCTCAGTGCTCCAGGTGCAATTCTGGCTGCCACCAATTAATCGCGTGATTCATGGTGACCTTGAGGGAAACAACCTTTCTCATTAATCTCTGGGTCCCTGTATTTGTCTTATGGCCCAGCATGTAGTAAGTACTCAAATAATATTTGTTTGCTTCACTTAACCTTCTATTTAATTTTTTTTACTGTGAAATAAAACAAATGTAGAAAATTGTACAAAACAAGAGTTTACAGCCCAGTGTTTTATCACAAAGTGAACATCTGTGTAACTACTACACAGAGCAAAAAATACATTCCTCAGCACTCAGAAAGCCCCTTGCTCTCTGCATGTCGTCTTCTGGTGACTTTACCTTCCTTGCCCCTGGAGGGTAACTACTACCCTGATTTTTATGGTAATCACTTCCATGGCTTTCTTTATAGTTTAGGCACCTAAGTTGCATCCTAAATCTCGTAGGTCAGTTTGCTTGGTCAATAATAAAAAGGTGTTCAACTTTGCCAGTAATCAAGAAAATACAAATTAAAAGGATGATGTAATAACACCAGACACACAGCAGAATAACAAAACTTAAAATGACTGGTAGTAGTGATGTTAAAAATTAAAAATTCCAAAAACAGCTGAGAATATATATTTATTTTGGAAAAGTTTGGCATCATCTCAAGTTGAACAACAGAAGTGTGTGCAATGTGCACCCAAGACATGTTTGTGAATATTCCTAGCAATATAATTGGTAATAATGGGTTGATGGAAAAATCACATTGTGTTTTTTGTTTGTCACTGTCTGATTACTGTTGATATTGAACCTTCTCATGGTTCTTGGTCATCATGGCAGGGATTCTTAGTATGTCTTGAAGTACACCTGCAGAGATTCCTATTAGACATCTAAGTGAAGATGTCATGCAGGGAGTTGGATATATATGGAGTTTATGGGAGAAGTCAGGGGATGGTGATAGAAATTTGGGACCATCAGCACACAGATGGTATGGAAAGCAATGGAAGAGATAAGATGACTTAAGGGATATGAGTGCTGATAGAGAAGAGGGCTGAGGGCTGAGCCTCAAGTGGGAGTGAGAAATCCAGTAAATGAGATTGGAAAGTAACAGACAGTGAGGTAAGAAGAAAACCAGACACATATGATGTTCTATAGTCCAAGAAAAAATATTCCCCAAAGAGGGAGTTATCAAATGATGATATTAAATAATCAAATGATACTGGGAAGTCAAATAAGACAAAAATTAGGAAAAGACTATTAAGTTTGGCGATACAGAGGTCATTAACGACCTTGAAAAAACAGTTTTAGTGAAATGGGGGGATATTAACCTGAATGGAAGGGGTTCAGGAAAGAATGAGAATCAAGGAAGTGGATGCAGAGAGCATGGCAAGGTTTTGAATGGTTTTACTGTGAATGGAAGCCAAGAAATGGAGAGTGGAATTAATGCTAAAAGGAGGAAGATGTGTGATCAGGTAACAAGCCAGGAGAGAATGAAGACAATTGCTGTGCCAAAATCCTTATGTGGGCAAGAGGGGACAGGATCCATTGCACAGATGGAGGGGCTGGCTTTAGAAAGGAGGACAGAAAGTTCGAGCCCTATTATAGGAGGGCAGGCAAGGTGCAGGCACAGCAGCAGAGAGGATGCCAGGTTTGATTGCAGGATAAGAAAGTTCTCTTTGGGGTGTTCCTTCTTTCTTAGTAAAATAAGATATGATGTCCTTGAGAGACCAATGTGTAGGATGTGTTGAAATTTCAAGTGAAGAAGAGTGAGTGTGTGAGAGAGAGACTTGTCTCAGAGGGCAGGAGAATGAACTGGCAAGGACAATATGCCAGAATTGCTGGTTAAGGTTGAGGACATTGTTAAGGTTTGTGGTCATGATTTTAAAGTGTGATTAATCCAAACAATTGTGGGATTTTTCTCTGGCCTTCAGAATTGGCTTGGGTGTAGGCATGGAGTAGACAGAAAGCTGAATGTAATTAGGATTGCGGTTCTGTTTTCTGAGTACATAAGGGGCAAGATGAGCAGATGAGAGCTGAGAGTGTATATGAGAGGTGATGGTAGAGATGGACCGTGGAATTTAAACTGGGGAAGGAGGGAAGTGAGAACCTGATGGTCAGCAAAAGGGTGGTAGGTCCAAGATTTGAATATCCTGAGGTTACTGGAATTGTGGTAAAAACAATGATCAAGATGGAAAGCTCAGAGGTTGTAATGAGAGGGACACTTAAAACCAATATTTTGGGGGAGTGAAGTTATTGACAACGAGAAGAGACAGGGTATGACCAGGAAAATAAGTGGCTGAGGTGGGATATGGGATAAATTCAGCAAAAAGAACAAAAGTCTGTGAGATCTATGTGATTATTTTGATTATTTAACCACCCCCCATTGTTACAGAAGTGGAGAGGAAGACAGTGAGCAAAGACATATTCTTTCATTTAATGAGAGTGATCAACAGATTGGAAGGTAGATTCTTGCAACAATGCAAAGTATCAGATGGTATGGCTGGGTTTACAGGATGGAGTCAGGAGTATTAATCTGGAAGAGGCAATGAGGAGAGCTCCCCGCTCCTTTAGGACAAATGTTATCAGAGGAAAAACACAACCTGGGTAGTGACTGGGGGAAACTGTTCCTTTGGGATCTACTGGAGATTTTCATTGGAGTGAGAAGGTGATATATTCAGAGAAATTGAGTTTCTAGGTTTTTTCTTTCTTTCTTTCTTTTTTTTATGACAGAGTTTTGCTGTGTTGCCCAGGCTGGAGGGCAATGGCGGATCTCGGCTCACTGAAACCTCTGCCTCCTGGGTTCAAGCAATTCTTCCGCCTCAGCCTCCTGAGTAGTTGGGATTACAGGCACCCATCATCATGTCCAGCTAATTTTTGTGTTTTTAGTAGAGATGGGGTTTCACCATGTTGGCTAGGTTGGTCTTGAACTCCTGACCTCAGATGATCCACCCACCTTGGCCTCCCAAGCTGCTGGGATTACAGGCATGAGCCACTGCACCCAGCCTCTAGGTATTTTTACTCCTAACACGCCATGACTTCCAGAGGACCCAGAAAAGGGTTGGGAGGGCAGTGAAGGGAAAGGACATGGGGTTAGATTGGCAGATAGAGAAAACTATATAGGGCTGTGAAGGTGACAGGGATGAAGGCACTGAAGCTGGTCCCTACGTCTTCTAAGGAAGGAATGGGTCACTAGTTTTTTTTTTTTTTTTTTTTTTGAGACAGAGTCTTGTGCTGTCGCCCAGGCTGCGGTACAGTGGCTCATTCTCAGCTCACTGCAAGCTCCGCCTCCTGGGTTAACGCCATTCTCTTGCCTCAGCCTCCTAAGTACCTGGGACTACAGGTGCCCGCCACCACGCCTGGCTAATTTTTTGTATTTTTAGTAGAGACGGGGTTTCACCATGTTAGTCAGGATGGTCTTGATTTCCTGACCTCGTGATCCACCCATCTCGTCCTCCCAAAGTGCTGGGATTACAGGCGTGAGCCACCGCACCCAGCTGGGTCACTAGTTTTAAGCAGACCTTGGACTGGTATCTGCCAGTGAGTAGAGGTTTGAGAGCAGATGCTGAGCAAATGTGACCATGTGTGGCCCACCAGGAGCATGGGGAGCTCTGTGCGACTCTCTTCCGTTCTGCTATGAGTAGGTTCAGGCCAGACAAGGGGCCAATCATGCTAATGTGAGGCAATCTCTTACTGATACAAATGTAGAGAAATAAGATCATTTAGGTAAAGAAGGCTCTGGGTCAGTATAGTTCCTGATTTTTGTTTGCTGATCTCAGAAGAAAATACTGGGATAAGATCTTCCACAGAAAGGAATTTGTTTCAATCATAAGCAGATGAAAATGCTTTGGTACCCATAGAATATTCTGGTCCTGGATGTTTTTAGCAGTTTATATTTAACCAGCTATAATTCTTCTTAAGCACCATTTTTGTTCAATCTTTTGAAACTGAAGATTAGTCTTTCAATGAAAAATCTGCATTTCATTGTAAAGATGGAACACAATGCCTTCGGCTCACTTACTCTGTGGAGGAGCAAGCTTATTTTGGTAATGTATCTTTAGCATATTGTAAAAACAGTGATTGTAGCAAATTTATTTCAGGGAAGACAGACTGAGACATGCACATGTGTGGCTCAAGGGGCATGAACCATACATCTTCCATTTCCCATACTTCAAGTAATGAAAATTTTAGAGGTGACGTCAGTTATCTTTGATTTCAAATTGGGCGTCTGTGATGAAAGAACCAGTGAGGAAAAAAGTAATTTCAGAATGGGAGATTATTGTAATTAGAGTCGGCAACAGATCTCTGTGCTATGAAAATGTTTGTTTACGTTCTCCTTCCTTGGGGAGGATATAAAGTCTTAAGAAATTTGACCATTGGTCATTTCTGCCTCACATTCTAAATATTGTGCCTAGTAGAAATTGCAGGGGAAAAGGCTTATATTCCCTTCATGGTGCTAGCCTCACTCTTAAGCAATTTTCTGGCAAGAGGCATCCATAATAACATCCACCAACATCCACCAAGCCCTGACCATTTATTTGACTACCATTATGGATTTTGAGTCTATTCTCACATGTGCATTCCTGTTGCCACTGTCCCAATTCAGGCCCTCAACATCTTTCAGCCATGAAATTGCTGTAATTTGTGAAAAGGTAAGTATGATGATTTCAGTCTAAATCAGTTAAGGAAAAGCTGTTTTAAGGGGATGAAGTTTTAGTTAGGTTTAAAGGCAAGTTAGAATTTTGAAGGGTGTTGTAGGTGGGAAGGATGTTTTAAGTGAAGAAATCATGATGAGAAAGCTTAGGGCCAATTTGGGAGGTAGTAAGCAGAGTAGTTGACCAGAATTCCCTCAGGAAGGAAATGAGATGGGAAAGTTAGGGCATGTTTTAGTCAAATTCTGATTTCCCAGTGAAGGAGATTGAGCCGTACTTGGAGAATTGAGAACAATTCACCTCCCTTTATTTTTGGTGAAAGGAAGCTAATTTTCACCTGTCTGGTGTCTTGGATCATCCTGAGGAAGAAACTGGAGGAGAGGTTATAGAGGATGGTAGTCACAGCAAATATCTCTCCTGGAAGAGAACCTGCAAGCTGTGATGGTGGGTGTATTAGTCAGGGTCCTCTAGAGGAACAGAACGAATAGGATATATGTATATATTAAGAGGCATTTATTAAGGAGAACTGACTTACATGATCACTAGGTAAGTCCCATGATAGGCCGGCTGCAAGTTGAGGAGCCAAGGAAGCCAGTGGTGGATCAGTGCGAGTCCCAAAACCTCAAAAATAGGGAAGCCAACAGTGCAGCCTTCAGTCTGTGGCCAAAGGCCGGAGGGTCTCTGGCAAATTACCGATATAAGTCCAAGATTTCAAAAGCTGAAGAACTTGGAGTCTGATGTTTGAGGGCAGGAAGCATCTAGCACAAGAGAAAGATGAAGGCCAGAAGTCTCAGCAAGTCTGCTCGTCCATCTTCTCCTGCCTGCTTTATTCTAGCCTTGCTGGTAGCTGATTAGATGATGTCTACCCAGATTGAGGGTGGCTCTGCTTCTTGTAGTCCGCTGACTCAAATGTTAATCTCTTTGGCAGCACCCTCACAGACACACCCAGGAACAGTACTTCGAATCCTTCAATCCAATCAAGTTGACACTCAGTATTGACCATCACAGTGGGGGAGGGACCACAGCTGCAAAACCTGCCATGGAGATCTACCAGCTCCTGTGGCTCCTGGTCACAGCCAGCAGGAAGGCATTTAGAGGTCAACTGAACACTGCCTCTAGATCTGCCATCAGCAGGACTTTGGCATGCTTTTTGTTATATTAAAGTTTTTGTTGTAATTGAAACAGCTGTAGAAAAATTAGGCCTTGGGACTCAATTGTGCTGCCATAAAAGATCATAATTCTTAAAAACCCAAGTCTAATAGAAACCTTAGTAGAAGTGCAGGCTCTCACAAAGTTCTAATTTTGCAAATAAATAAGACAGGAAAGCAATCTCTACAAACACTTTATGCTAATAAAAGAGACGGTTTTGCAAGGCAAAGATGGCCAGTAACACATTCAAAAAGGCAGAAATTTAAAAATTCATCCTATGTGTATTTTACAGTTTCCAGGATAGAGCCTAGTACCATTCCTGACAGAAAGCAGGTACTCAAGAAGTATCTTGTAAATGAATGAATGTGAAATGTTCTGGACTTGGTAAGTGTGCTCATGATATTTACTTGGCTTAAAATTGTTTTTAAAAAATTGTTATGTACAAAGATTATGTGTTAGAAACAAAGAAGAAAAATATCCCACCATTTTCCCCAACTTTTAGGATTCTTCAGACCAGGATAAAGAATAATTTCACTAAAAAATCTATAAAGTGAATAGATTCTGAATACTTGATCTGGCAAAACTCTCACAAACTTGTTGAAGGCCAGAGCAATGAAAATATTAATTAGTTATTTAGTGTTTTGAGATCATGGGAGAGTGTGGATTCTATTTGCTAAATAACTTGATAAGATTTTAAAATGCAACTATCACAGCAGAGTGGTTTGCACAGCTCTGTTGTTCTTCCCTGTAACTTGTTATCTTTTGTGTTTCATAGCCTTTTTGCTGTTGGCAATGTCAGTGAGGAATCTATTGCCCACTCTTCCAGTGGGTCAGAACTAAACCAGGGAGGAATTATGTATATTAGCAGATACGGGAGTTTGGGGTTTAAGGGTATCACTCTAAAGTCGCAATTCACACACAAAGAATCAGTTTTATGTGGTGTTTGGGGCTGTCAGGTGGGCTGGTTAACCAGCTTCCCCGGGAGCGACTTTTCCTTATTTGGTCATATTTGCATCAAAGATAAGAGTCAGGCACCATCTGGTGTTCAGGCAGTTTATTCTGGAGCACTCTTATGGTGGCCTGGACCAGATATAGTCAGGGGTCAGATGACCCCCTGAAGGGGAAGTTTTCCTTTGGATACCATTCTCAGAATTTGGGGGATCCTTCCCCATTTCTTATACGTGTATTCTCTCTGGGCCAGTTACCAGGTATTTATTTCATAAAGGGAGTTTAAACTGTTCTTTCAAGGGTAAGCTTTGTTTTAAGGTTCATGAAAGTTGCATGTATACTGAGGTGGCCTTGTCTCTAGGGCAATCCGTTGTCATAGAGACTGGGTAATCTTTGGGCCAGAGTTGGAACTCCCCAGGCCAGGTTACATCATACTGCTAAGTGACACATAGTGTAGGCCCTGTGAGATGTATGAGTGGGCCCTATGGCGATCATTAATCTTATAGCCATGATATGTCTCTTACAGTATACTACATTTTGGGTGAGGAATCAAATTGTGGATGGCTCAGGCTGAAAATACTGTGTTGCTTGTAAGGACTGGGTCTTATAACAACATCCAGCAAAACCAAAGGGCTGTGCAGAAAGGTTTGGTTTGACAGGGGAGTGAACAGAGGCTCCTTTTAGCAGTCTCAACTTGAACCTGCTAAAGTCTGATTGAAAGAGAAAAGACCAAAGGGCTAAGGTGGGAGAATTTTCTCCCTTCAGTGTTTGGGAGAGAAAACTATGAATGCCCTCCAGCATATTGAAGAAGGGAATTGTTTTTTAAAAACGGAATTTGTGGTTGTTATAAAAAATATTGAAAATACATTGTCATAGACAGTGCACTGGGATTCTTCTCCTGGGAGGGAATGCTCCTACTTAGGTGAGGGGTGTACCTGGGATTACAGACTAAAAGTGCAACATAAGAATAAACCTTTATCTGGTGGTTTCTTTATATCTCCTCCAGTGAATTCTGACTTTCGTTCAGAATGAGAGGATGGATTTTCTTGCCTTACAGCTTCCGGGGAGGCATGCTGTGGGAGTCTCACTGCTTCGAAATAATTCGTGGATGTTTTGTGAAACCTTTTGACCCGGCTGGGAGCCTGGGGCTTTTGAGCATTCAAGAATAATAGGCAGCATTGAAAAGGAGTGGATAGAATGTTTTATTAACTGTAGCTATTTTTATTAACTGGAGTCAGGGGAATATCAGAAAGGATCAAAATTTAGGAATTCTTTGAAAAAGCCTTTATTTTACATGAATTTTATTTTACTTTGCTCTGATGCTTTCCTCCATGGTATAACAGATGCCCTAACAAATGAGAGGGCTAAGATGAGGCTTTGAAGTTTGTATTTATTGTTAAAAGTGAGAGGGATATGAAGAGGGAGAGAGAGAGGTGAAGAGGTAATGGTAACTTCTTTGAGAGCTGTTTCTTGCCTCCAAAATATGTACTATTCACAATAATGTTTAACCAACATCCGTCTTTCTTAGTCATGCTCACTTTATAGATTTTTATATATGCCCCAACTTAATAGGTACATTTTGAACACCAACTATGGATAAAGCATGTGCTAAGAAGTGTAAGGATTTAGAAATAAATTTCATATAGTTTTGGCTCATATTCTCTTAGTTGGGCTTAACTGCAAATTATAAATTTATTATCCTCCCTGCCTTCCATCTCAATACTCCAGGCATAACCTTTATCCTTAGTAGATGAAACTGTTAGGAATTTTTGGTTATAAGCAATAGAAACTAATGCTGGCTAATTTAGGCAAAAGAGATGTCTGTAGAAAGATAGGGAAGTTGCTTATGAGATTAAATATCCAGATTTGGAACAGACAGGAAACATGAAGCCTCAGAGGGTCTTGATAGAAGGAACTAGTCAACTGTCTTGTCAGGGTCAAGAATTTACCAGTAATAAGGAAATTCTAACTATTTTACTATTATTCTTATGTTCTAATTCTAGGAAGGAAGTATCTGATTGTCCAAGATGAGTCACATGTCTGCCATGTTGCCTGGGGATGATGAGCTATCTTGATTAATAGACATAGCATACTGTGAGGGGAAAAGTAGCTCATCAAAACTTGGGATATATTACTTAAGTTGGAAGAGATGCTGGGCAATCAGAAAATCAAAAAATATACTTTACAGATAGGCCAGACAATCTCTCCCCTAACTCCTACCTGTGTTAGGTTATGATCTGGGTCACAGAAGGTATAGGACATTGGAAAAAATGTTAAATCAAGGGGTGAGGGAGCTGAACCCACCTCTTCTTCCCCTCCCTCATTTGAGGGGCCCATCTACACCCAGAGGCGGAAGCAATATCTCCAGACTTTGGAAAAAGGGACTCCTGGGCCTAGGACCACATGGTCCCTGACGCTGAAAAGTTCATTGTGGTTTGAGGCACCTGTGTGGAGTGGGCTGTACATTGGAGAGGCAATAAGCCAAGTATGCTGGGGCTGACTACACATCAAAGGGATTCCTGCTATTCTGAAGTCAGTCAGGTGCACTTGGAACTGTCCGTGGTGCTGACCGGCACCCCCATAAGCCTGTCCTGCAGAATGTCTGGTCTCACTACTCAGGACCCAGACAAGATTGTCTTTGTGGTGACAGCTACTCAAATGGCCCATACCCAGATATGGTCCTTGAGGTGACTTTCACTTGTGCCTATATCACTTGGGTGAGTATACCAGACCCTCCCCCACCACAATGGGCCTGACCACCATATAGAGATCAAGACTGAGCCAGAAAGAAAATTATAGATGTTTACATTGTCTCAGTATTTAAAAAACCTACTGATGTTTTGATTCTAGGATTAAAAACCCAAGTTTTCCAGAATCAGAGCTAATGCCTGCTTGATTTCCCTGTGACTGAATCTGGGCTGTTTTGGGACTGAACAGAAGCTCTCAAAAGGATATAATCTACTTGATTGGATCAATTAGTTGAATTATTGCACATACATTTAGTGTACATTTGTAATGGATAAGCCCTTAGAAGAGTGCTGCATGGATACAGACTGAGTTAAGGATTGTAGAAAACAGGGAGTAAGGATGGACAGTCAAGCTGTGCTCAGCTTCTACTGTTGCAAGAAAAAAGCATGGGCACAAAATAAGTAAGAAAACATATATGTGTGATGTGTAGAGATTAAATGTCAAACCATGTCATGCTGGGATGAGCTATGACCCAGAGGAAAATTGTGTAAGCAGTATGAAAATCAGGACTCACCTATGGGTATGTGATATTTCCTTATATCAGAAGGGGTCTGGCTAGAGATAGGATGGATGGCTGTTTGTGAGACAGGATGGCAAGAACGGCAGTGTTTATAAAAATATTTTTGACTGAAACTCACAGTAAGTGGTACATATCACTTTGGGGTGCATATGCCCCTCTACACCTCCCCTCCACATTTCTGGAACAAAAGTTTTGTGAAGTAATGCTTATGTTTTTTAAGTCTTACTTTAAAAAGTGACTTATGGGCCAGGTGTGGTGGCTCATGCCTGTAATCCCAGCACTTTGGGAGGCTGAGGTGGGCAGGTCATCTCAAGTCAGGAGTTCAAGACCAGCCTGGCCAACATGGTGAAACCCCATCTCTACTAAAAATACAAAAATTAGCTGGGTGTGGTAGCGCATGCCTATAATCCTAGCTACTCGGGAGGCTGAGGCAGGAGAATCACTTGAACCTGGAGGGCGCAGGTTGCAGTGAGCCGAGGTTGCATTACTGCATTCCAGCCTGGGTGACAGAGTGAGACTCCATCTCAAAAAAAAGGGACATGTGTTTTAAGGATTACTTGTATTACTTTAAGCAGTGACACACTCTGATATTTTCTATTCTATTCAATTATATTCTATACCTGTCTATTCAATTTCTGGAAAAATTGCTGGTTGTAGTCCAATAGATTGCATTCAGAACCACTAGTGGGTCACAACACATACTTTGATAAATACTCCATAGTGACTGGATAAAGCTTCTGAAATCTGTTAATCTAGGTTAAAATTTTGAGTTTTCTATTTCCTAATTTTCCTAAATAAGTAGTGTCTAAATCATCTTGGGTTGTCATACAAAATAGCATAGACTAGGTGGCTTAAACAACAGAAATTTATTTTCTTGCTCTTCTGGGTGCTGAAAGCCTGAGATCAGGAGGCTAGCATGGTCAGGTTCTGGTGCAGTGCTCTTCCTGGCTTGCAACTGCTGCTTTATTGCTGTGTTCTCACATGATCTGTCCTTGGTGTGTGCAAGTGGAGACAGATGTTTCTCTCTTCATCTCTCATAAGATCACTAAACTTATCAAGCCCTAGGACTCATTTAACCTTAATTTCCTCCTAAAAGCCCTATCTCCAAATACGGTGGCATTGGGGCTTTATCTTGTGAATCTTTGGGTGACACAATTCAGCCCACAGCACTTGGGTAAGTTGTTTAACATCTCTGCATCTCAGTTTTTTTCTCAGTGAAATGAAGGTAATAATATACTACATAGTTTGTTTTTTCATTAACAATATTTACATGTGCCAGGTCCTAGACAAAAGAACAAAAAAGCAGAGAGAAATCCTCACCCTATGGGACACTCGTGAATAATAAATGAAGAAATGATTGTAAAGTGCTGAGCAAAATGTAGTGCTCAACAAACATTTGTGGTTGTCATTGTTAATTGGTAAGATGCACCTGGTTGAAATGGAGTCCATCCCCTAGATGAGAGGAGGTATCTCCTCCTGTCATGTTGTGGGTGAGACACGGTTGTTAATGTGGGTTCAATCAGCCTGTCCACATGGCTTGGATGTGCCCTTCTGTGTATTCCTCACTCCGCCATCACAGAGTCAGGCCCAGCACTGTGGGGAACTCAGCTGTATCAAGATAAACGGCATGATTTTCCATAACTGAGATGGATAGGAGTCATAGGGACTCGTAATCGAGATGGATAGTTAGACATAAATGCAGCTCTAATGCGTCACATCAGTGCTATAATAAAGTTATGAACAACGAGCTGTGGGAGTACAGAAAAGGGTGGTGAGTTCTGCTTGGGGTGGAAAAAGCTTCTCAGAAAAGTAAGATTTGAGCTTTTCCTCTCTTAATTTTCAGGAAAAACTTAACGGTGGTGTTTTAAGCAGAGGCAACAGCACAAAAATGCTTGCACATACATGGCTAGGGTAGGATAAGAAGCCAGGGTGTCTGGAGCAAGGGGATGCTGGGGGTTGATAGTGAGTGGGCAGGTGCAGGTATAGCAAAAGGGACTGTCTAAAGTCTGATTTCTATCTTAGGAGATACAGAAAACAAATATTGGGGGTTTTAAACAGGAAAGTGTCTAGCAGTTGGGAGGAATGGTTAGATAGGTGGGCATTCCACTAGGAAGCTATTACAACTCAGGGGAGACATGATGAAGGTGTGGCAGTTGGTAGTGGGGAGAAATGAACTCATGTAAGGGACGTGTGTGAAGTTGAATTTATGGGGGTTAGTGGAAGATAAGAAAGTTAGAGGAGTCGAGATGACTTTAAGATCTTTCTCTTTGGTCATCAAGGGGCCCTTATCTGAATAGCAGATACAGATGGAAGAGTGAGTTTGGAGAGAACAGTGAGTTCATAGTGGGCATGCTGAATTTGAGTTTTCTACATGGTTTGTATAAACAAGAACTTTGTGATAAAGAGAGAAGTAACCGCAGACGTAATTATATTATGACATAATATTCAGCCCCAATTAGCTGCTGAGAAACCTGTTAACCCAACTTCCACAAAAAATCGTATTTGAGAAAGTTAAATTTGAAAACTAATTTGAATGTCTGGCAGTAACTGAGTTGCCAACAAACTGGGAGGATATAGCCTGACGTGTTGCCTGTTTCTGATGGTGCACACACTGTTTCTTTATTTAGAACCTCTTACCAGTATCAATTAAACCCAGTTAAATTTGACATCTCTTAACCTTACATTGGATCAAATTCACTGCTACAGCAGAACCCATATGGCACGGAGACAGTTGTACGCATCAGTTCATTGCTTATGTAGAGTTGCTGGCCCAGTGCCAACCAGTAATCACTGCTTTTTTGTTAATAGACATGTTTGCTTTGCAGTCATTTCTATACACAGGGCTCTGGATTAATTAGATAGAAATCTGTCATCCATCTAAAAAACCACAAGAACTCACTTTCTGTGCTTCTGAGGGAAAAGGAACAGCAGATTTTGGCAAATTTAAAAAAATGTGTTTTCTTGTTTCATAAGAACTTAGCAGACTATCTAAATAACCAGTGCATAAATAATTTTTGATAATTAATAAGGAGCATAGAATGGGTTGAGGAATTGAATAGGTGAGCCCTCAGATGAATTAAGGTGAGAGTTTTCTCATGATATGAATTAGTTAATTTTTTTAAGGCACTTAAAAAATATTTGTTTCCTTGCAAGTCAACAAGTGAATTTTGTTTGGGTGTAAAGATTTACAGAAAGAGCTCCTCTGGCCATCAGGTCAAAGGTTTGTTCAAGCTGAAAAGATAGCCACCAGGTTTCTTTGCACACAGGTTTGGGTGGGCAGAGAAGTGACCTTCCAGACAGTTCTGCAGCAGAGCTCTGCTGTAACTCTGCCTTTGGGGTCTGCAGCACCAAGCTGCCTCAGGGAGAGACCCCTCCACCTTGAACAACTTCTGCTACATCACTAATGAAACCCCACTGGACATGACTTATGCAAAATTCTTCTCTGAAGTCAATATTTCCAGACTGAGTTTCTCTTGTGGTAATACAGATATTGCTTAGTGTTTCTTATATGGAAGCATCAAAGATTTAAAAAGTACCCCAGAATTTCCACTCCATTTTTATGGGTCGTTTAGCCTAGCCTAGTGCATGATACGTATTTGTTGAATGAATAGAAGATGGAGGTAGGAAGCAGAGGAACT
The DNA here is from genome assembly GCF_029281585.2 of Gorilla gorilla gorilla. NCBI lineage: Eukaryota > Metazoa > Chordata > Mammalia > Primates > Hominidae > Gorilla > Gorilla gorilla. The sequence continues at coordinate 144,523,314 of NC_073224.2, read as the reverse complement.
AAACTCATGTCTGTGTAATGATGTCTGATGTTTCTATATTCCTGCATTTAAAAGGCCCCAATCTGCTATATGCATTCGACCTCTTGGTTAAAAAGAAAGCAATCTATACCATCCAGGGTTAAATAAATGATTGATTAGCCTGTTGTTTGAATTACCCAGGTTGTTGCAAACATGAATCTTGCATTTTTAGAATTCCTATTTCTTTTTTAAATGTTTTATTTTATTTTTAATTGGCATATAGTAATTGTTTACATTTAGTGGTTACAATATAATATTTTGGTATATATATACATTGTGGAGTAATCAAAATAGGCTAATTAACATATTTATCACCTCAAATAGTTATCATTTCTTTGAGGCAAGAACATTTAAAATTCTCTTATTTATTTTGAAATATAAAATATTTTATTATTAACTATAACCTCCATGCTGTGCAATAGATCACCAGAACTTATTTCTCCTATCTAAATGAAACATTGTGTCCTTTGATCAGCATCTCCCCTTTCTTATCCCACTCCCTCAGCCTCTGTTAACCATCATTCTACTTTCTACTTCCATGAATTGGACTTATTTAGATTCAACATATAATGAGATAACATGGTATTTGTTTTTCTGTGCCTGGCTTATTTCCCTTAGCATAATGTCCTCTAGGTTAATCTATGTTGTCACAAATTTTCTGCTTTTAAAAGGCCAAATAGTATTCTGTTGTGAATTTATACCACATTAAAAAAATCCATTAATCAATTGATGGGCATTTTGGTTGTTTTCATATCTTGGTTATTGTGCATAATGCTGCAACAAATGTGGTAGTGTAGACATCTCTTCAGCATACTGACTTCAATTCCTTTGGATATATGTCCAGAGGTGGGTGGGATTGCTGGATCATATGAAATTCTATTTTTTGATTTTTGGGGGAACTTCTGTATCATTTTCCAAAATTGTTGTACTAATTGACAATACCACCAACAGTGGACAAGAGGTTCCTTTTCCCCACATTCTCACCAACACTTGTTTCTTTTATGTTATGACAGATAGCCAATCTAACAGGTGTGAGGTGATATCTCATTGTAGTTTTAATTTGCATTTCTCTGGTGATTAGAGATGCTGAGCATTTTGAAATATATCTGTTGGCCATTTATGTGTCTTCTTTTGAGAACTATCTGTCAGGTCCTTTGACCATTTTTAAATAGTGTGGTTTTCTTGTTATTGAGTAGTTTGAGTTCCTTGTATATTTTGGATATTAATCCCTTATCTGATGTATGATTTGTAAGTATTTTCTCTTGTTTTGTGGATTGTCTCTTCCCTCTGTTGATTGCTTCCTTTGCTGTGCAGAAGCTTTTTAGTTTGATGCAATCTCATTTGTCTATTTTTGCTTTTGTTGCCTATGCTTTTGCTGTTATATCCAAGAAATTACTGCCCAGACCAATATCATGAATCTTGCATTTCTGACTATTTTCTACATAATTTGTTCAAATACCACTTTATACTTATTGATCGCTCATTAATTGGTTCACGATCATGCTATGTTGGGTACTTAGAGACTGGCAGGTTGAGGTTAATAGACCTTTTCCTGCTTTTCACGGTAGTTGCCTCAAATAGCTGTATTGTGATTACGCAGTAGACAATCCGTCTGATCCCTGCTTTCCAACTTCCTCAATGAATGAGGAAGACCTTAGTTTCCTTGCTCAATACAATATAAGACCTTAGTTGTAGTATAAAGTTATCAATGTAATTAGCCAGGGAAAGGAAGTAGAGGATATAGGACAAACTAGGCAGCCATAGAACTGATGCGGGCAAGGTGAGTAAAGACTTGTTTGTGCCTAAGGCAGAACAAAGAAGACATCAGAGCTGATTCCTGAAGAGATACCCAGGGTTGTGATTGCCTGAAGTGTTTCAGAGAAGGTAGGTGAGAGCCAGTGGGAGTAGAATGTATATAATTCAACATCTGTGTCTTAGGTCTGGTTAGTGGATTGTCACATAGACAGGGGCAAATGGCTAGGCAGTACTCACACACAGCCAGTTAGGGCAGTGTTCATTGGGGAAAACTTTCTGAGGGTAGGACAGTAGCAGTGTGCAGGTTCATCATTGTCCATTGCATTCCAGGGAGGCACATGGGGATCTAGCAGGACCAGGGGTGAGGCTGTGGGCTTTGAGGCTGACAAACCACATGGTTAGGGAAGCATTGGGCTCTGCTTTGATGAGCTCAGTGGTGTGGATGCCATGATAATGTGTCATGGCAGAACCTTAACTCTAGTCCTGTCTTGCCAGTTTGGTGATAGTGTTAGATGGAGAACCAGCCTCTCCCCTGTGTGGTCAGAAAGCTGAGCTCTGAGCCATGGAGTTGAATCTGTATGTCAGGGCAATCTGGGAGAAAGATTTACATCAGCTTTCTTGATGCCAGCCCTTCCCTTGACACATTGTATGTGGGATAGGAGATTTGGGTTGGCCTGGATTGATTGTCTTAAGTCCTAAGCCGTAGTAGTTAGCATCCATGAAATTTGCAGGAGCTAGCTTCTTTTTCTGGGAGACATGAATAAAAGGGATCAGTCCTGGGCAAGTCAGCCCTTCCTTCTCACCGAGTGATCAGACACTTGTTTTCATAAATCATCAACATGTCCTGGGAAAGACATAGAGGTGCAGAAATAACAGAAACTGCCATTAATTGAATGCCTACTATATGCCAGATACCTTACTAAGCACTTTCTCAATGAATTATATCATTAAATAGTGGCAACACTTAAGGACAATAGCATTTTAGGTAAGGGACCTATGATAATCAGAGGTTAAGAACTGGTTCAAGACCATTCCACTAATCAGTGAAAGAGCTGGAATTTATTCTCAGGAGTTCCAACTCCTAAGCCTGTGCTAACAGGCATTACCCTGTACTGCCTCATTACCTCTACTGGACAGTCCCAAGATCACGCAATCCAACTGCATATACTAGTAGTTCTGTTTCTGGGAATCCTTATGCTTAGGAAGCTCAATAACAGAAGTAATATCACATTAAGAAAATACAGGTATGCTTTGAGAAATATAGAAAATAACAAGCAATGTATTTACTTACTAACTTTGAAAAGTAAATAACCGTTAGCAATTTACTAACTTAAAAAAATTGTCATTTTCATTCCTTTGATGATTTTTACAGCCTTATTGAAGTTCCGTTCACCTATTTTTAACTCTACTTAGCAAAAATTTTCTCTGTGTCAACTGTATCAGACTTTGCTTTTACTTGCTTATTTTTGGGCAGTTATCTTTAAATATTAATATGAATGCTTCACTTAACAAAGCCCAAAATTCATAAACATGTTTGTGCTCCTCCAAAACAGCATATGGAATTTGTAACAGTTTACTGATGGCCTTTGCCCTCCTAATTTTCATGCGATTATTACCTACTATTTAAATTGTTTTTAACTGTCTTAATATCAGTCATTTTTTTCCTTTTTTCCTCCCAATTTCAGTCAATGCTTGTTTAGAATTACCTACACATTTACCAGTTTCTTTGGTCACTATTGCTTCTTGCAACACATTCATTTCCTCTATATTTGATTTCCTTCTTATTGAAGGATACTATTTAGTAGTTCTTTCACCAAAGACTTTCTCTCAATCTTTGTCTGAAAGGTTTTCGTTAGTCTTGATTTTTAAATGATTAGCTAGCTAGCTATAGAATTTTCTAGATTGACATTTATTTTCTCTTTGCACTTCCTGTTATTGGTGTGATTCATCAATTTTAAATTTACTTATTTCTCAAATCTTAGAAAATTTTCAGCCTTATAATTTCAAATATTATCATTCACCCATTATATCTCTTCTTTTCTGAATTCTTGAGATATATGTCATATCTCCTCATTTCCCCTTCGTATCATTTAATGATTCTTTTATACTTTTCATATATTTAGCTATGTGAGCTGCCACTTGGATAATATACTTATATCTTTTTTACAGCCTATTAATTTGCTTTCTGATGGAGCTGGTCTGCTTTATAACTCATCCATTAAGTTTTTAAATTTGATGACTCTGTTTTTCATTTAAAAAAATTCTGTTTGGTACTTGTTCACATCTAGGTATTTTAAAATTTGCTAACTTTAAAAAAATTGTCATTTCCATCCTTTGATTATTTTTATAGCCTTATTAAAGTTTAATTTACCTATAATAAACTGTACATATATAAAATATTCATTCTGATAAAACTGGTAAATGTGTATATCCATTAAACTATCACCTCAAGATAGTAGACATATTCATTGCAAATTCCAAAAATTTCCTTCTGCTCATTTGTAATTCCTCTCTCTCTCCCTTACTTCTCCTCACCCTGATCCCTAAGTAACTACTGATCTGCTTTCTGTCATTATAGAATACTTTTCATATTCTAGAGTTCAATATATATAGAATTATAAAAATACAATGTGTATTCTTCTGGCTTCTTTCAGTAAAGTGATTTTGAAATTCACATTTTTGAGTGTAACAATTGCTTATTACTTTTTATTGCTGAGTAGTATTCCACTATATGGATGTACCACAATTTGCTTGCCCATTCACCTGTTGATGAGGCTCTAGATTATTTCCAGTATTTGGCTGTTACAAATAAAACTGCTATACACCTTCAAGTTTTTGTAGAGTTATATGATTATATTTGTAATACCCAGAAGTGGAAAGTCTGAGTTATATGGCGTGTATGTTTAATATTTTAAGAAACTACTATATCATCAGTGTGTAGAAATGCAATTGATTTTTCAGACTGATCTTATATCCTATAACCTTATAAAAGCTCAATTATTAGTTTTGATAGCTTTTTAAATCATTTTTTGGATTTTCTACATGGATAATCATGTTCTCCATGGTGTCTTTGCCAGGTTTTGTAATCAGGCTAATACTGATAAAATAAGATGGAAAGTATCCTGTCCTCTTTAATTTTCTGGAAGTGTTTATGTAGAACTTTTATTATTTTCTCCTTAAATACATGGTATAATTCACCAATGAAGGATTTGGGGCCTCTAGTTTTCATTGTGGGAAGGTTTTAAATAACACATTCGCATTCTATCATAGACATAGGGCTATTCAAACGATCAATTTTTTTTCTTCAGTGAGCTTTGGTAGCTTGTGTTTCTCAAGAAATATCCATTTGGCCCGGTATGGTGACTCGTGCTTGTAATCCAAGCACTTTGGGAGGCCGAGACAGGCAGATTATTTGAGCCCAGGAGTTTGAGACCAGCCTGGGCAACATGGCGAAAACCCATCTTTACAAAAATACAAACATTAGCTGGCCATGGTTGCATGTGCCTGTAGTTCTAGCTACTTGGGAGGCTGAGGTGGCAGGATTGCTTGAGCCTGGGAAGTCGAGGCTGCAGTCAGCCAAGATTGCACTGCTGCACTCCAGCCTGGACAATAGAATGATACCCCATCTCAAAAAAAAAAAAAAAAAAAAAAGAAATATGTTGTTAATTTTATCTAAACTGTACAATTTATTGGCATAAAGAAGCATGTTAAAGTTGCAACTTTGTTTTTTTTTTTAAGTGATTGCTTCAGGATTTGTGGTACACATTCTTAACTTAGGGAACTCATAGTCTACCTTTAAGTGATATTATACTAACTCATGTATCGAATAACAACTGCACAACGTTTTTGTCCACGTCTTTCCTTCAAGGCTTTATGCTTTTGTTGTCATCACTTTACTTCTTCTTGGAGGGGTTAACTCTTGCTTAATGCTCTGATTTTTTTTTCTCTTTAACATCTCATTGTTTTGTATGCTCATGGATTTCTATTTCCCTTTTTTTGAGTTTGAATATATAGTTAAAATTTAATCCAGCCATTCTGTAGTTTATAGTTGGTGGAGATTGTCCACATCAGCTCGCTCAACCCTGCTGTTGGAAGTCCCTCAAAGAGCTTACTGTCCAATGAGAGAAACCAATAATAAACCTAATCATAATTATTCAATTATAATTATGATAAGTACTATGGAAGTACTATGGCAATTGAGGCTTCTAATTTTGTTTTGGATATCCCTAAAGAAAGCAATTTTAAGCTGAGACCTGAAGGGTGAATAGTGATTGCCTAGAAGAAATGACATTGGGGTGTAGAAATTGCATTTCGAGTATATGCAATTGTACAAGTATAACAGACACTGTTCAGTTTTAAAATGTAGATAAGAGATAACGGTGTCTCTTAACATTTAAAAACTGAACAGTGTCTCTTATCAACATTTTAAAATTGTTCAAATATAGGCAATATGTGCACAGGTATGCTCAGAGAGCTGAAAGAAAAGTCAGCTTGACTAAGCCATATTAATCAAGAGACAGACAAGTGAGAAAGAACATTTTTATGATTTTGAAAATTTTTGAAAATAATTGTTAAATGTTAGTGGAGAGAGGGTGGATATTTGTAAAGAAAAAGATAAGGCATTGGGATGAGGTGCAAAGTGCAAAGAGAAATGTACTACCCAGGAGTGGATGCTGTCAACACTGACAAATGCACTATGATGGCTAATGGAACCAGCTATTCATTTACTTTATGTTTTCTTTCACATAGCATTTATTTCATGTCTATACAACAGGAACTGTGCCTTCAGTCTAGTCTAAGTACAGACATATAATTAAATAATTATATTTGATAAGAAGAGAGAGAAAAAGGGGCATTTATCAATGTATGTGTTAAAGTTGGCACATTTAGATTTTAGATTTCTTGTTTTAGATTTCTTTTCCTTGGATGCTTAGATTTTTAGACTTCAAGGGGGTAGGTCTGGGAGCTTACAGTGTTGGAGGCGCATTTGAGAGAGTCTGGCTGTCAACCCCACAAAAGGGAGTTGGGAAGGAGATAGTGAGGAGGATCATGTCCATGTTTAAGAGGTGTGGAGACTGGGATATAGCCAAATATTCCCTTACCCTCATATCTTTCTGAAGGTAAAATTTGGTTAAAATGAACACAAAAAACATTCTCAGTCAACAGATATAAGAGGATCAAGAAAAGCATTTGGTAGTTGGCAGAGGTGTTAGGAATAGGTCTTCCTAAGGATGAAAGACAGCCAAGGTTAAGTTATTTTTGCATGCTGAGATCTTAGCTACCAGACACTAGTTCTTTATCTCTGCTTCTTTCTACTGTGGTTCTAAATCCCTCCAAAGTGCAGGACCTGAAGAATCATGTTAATGTGCCAGCTCCAAGTGATATCTCTGAATAGAGTAGTGAGAGCAACAAGGTAGAATGGACTATATGAGAAACACAGAGGTAGGGTATGTCCTTGGTGGTGAGATGTGACCTTAGAGGGCATGAGTCTGGTTGAGGCTCACATATTGGGAGTTATTCATTATTTAGATTTGTCCAGTGTGACATCATGATATAGACTTATTTAGATGAACAAAACATAAAATGCATGGTGTTCGTTATGAGAATAGTAGCTTTTTTCTGTTCTTGTGGAATTTGTGCTTCGTCTACTATTTTCTTAGGAGTTGATTGTCATAAAACTCAGTAGTTTTTACTGGTATGGAAAAATGCATCTCCCTCCTTCCAAGAAAATGGCGTTATGTACGTGTGTTATAACAGATAAGTGTGTGTGTATGTATTTTTGTGTGTGTATATGTGATTTATTTCCCTTATCATCATAGAAGGACATTATGCATTGCATTTTGCAGAACCAGATGGGGAAACTGGACGGATTGTGTGTTTGGATACTTGTGTCTGGAAGCTACAAACCAGAACTAATTAGAGACAGTTGTGGTTGGCTGTGACAGGAGCAAGCTTTACGGCTGGTGGACTTTAATTCCCAGAGTGCTACATAGCAAAGAGAAAACTTATAGACACACTTCTGCCAGCTGGGAATCTGTGGGCACTTTTGCATAGTATTTCTGTGGGGTGCTTCCTATATAGAACAGTGTCTCTTATCAACATTTTAAAACTAAGTATCTCTCACATAAAACTTGACTTGTTGCTTGCCTTATTAAAAGCTGGAGGCCTGAAGGTTCCCATAGATTATGTTTGTAGCCTGCCTTGATGATATATGTGTAAATTACTATGCTCTAAAGCTCATTTTCAGGCCTGTTGTCCTACAGAGGTTTCTAGTTTCTGCCACAAATAAAAGATCTATGGCTCACACAGGGTAAAATAAAGAATCTACAGCTAACATGAAGTTGCTGAGAGAGCAATGGCCATGCCCCAGAATCTATGGGTGGCCAATGACGTCCAACGTATGCAAATGTGTTTCCACCATGACACTGGATATAGAAATATTTATGTAAGGACAAGGTTTAATAAGCATTTTCAGGCACCATTTAAAGGCCACAAAGGAATTAGGCCTAAATGGGGCTGAATGTATGTAACTAATCTGTTCAGACACTCTGGCCAAGGACTCAGGTGTTTAGAGCACAGTAGTAACTAGTTTAAGACTGTATATATTTAATCATCAATTGCTCTAGTTAATACTATTCTAATTCCTGGATTGTTAACTGCTTATGAATATACAAAGTTGGTAACCAGGTTATTCAGCATGACAGGAACAGCACAAATCTATCAGCAAGCCTGGAAAAATGTATGTATGCATATCTATATAATATATACATATAATTATGTATATATATTATATATAAAATATATAATATATACATATAATTATGTATATATAATATATAAAATATATAATATATACATATAATTATGTGTATATATTATATATAAATTATATATAATATACATATAAATTATATATATAATACATATAAATTATATATAAATACATATAAATTATATATATACATATAAATTATATATAATATACATATAAATTATATATAAAATATATAATATATACATATAATTATGTGTATATGATATATGTATACATATAATTATGTGTATATATTATATAAAATATATATGTATAATATATAATATATACATAAATGTATATTAAATATGTAATATATTTACTATATATGTATATATTACATAGATTTAATATATGTATATATAATTATGTTATATATAATTATACACATAAAATTGTGTATAATTTAATATATAATCACATATACATTATATAATACATGTATATATAATATATAATTATATATACACATATAAATATAAACATAATTATGTATGGTATATATTATATATGCATAATATACATGCATATATATGTGTGAATAATGCTTCGGATCATTTTTCCCAAGCTTGCTGATAGATTTGTGCTTTTCCCGAATAATCTGCTTACCAACTTTGTTGGTATATATATATCATATGTGTATTATATACACAAATACACATGCATACATACATACTTATCTACATCTATATCCTCTATATCTATATCTATATTTATGGAGATATAGATGGCAGGAAAGAGTGCCGGTGAATTTTTAAATTGTAAGGTTTTTTTTTATAGCTACCAATAGCATAACTTTCCACATGTATGGACATAATATGACAATTCTGACCGAAAGAAAGAGGATTTAAAGTTTGAATACAGAAAACACGATAGAGAAGGATTCTGCTGTTTCAGGAGCACAATGCCTAAAAGCTGTCCCTTTTTGCATAGAACCATGGCGAAAGATAAGCAGATGGGAAAAGAGAGCCCAGAAATCTGCAATGTGGGATATCCTGAAGAGAGCTCAGACTTCTGGTTCAGCAATTGATCTGAGGCCAGCACTGGCCTGAGGTGAGTCTGTGCAGTGTATATGTCTGGATAAAAGTGTAAGAGTAAGCAGAGATGTCAGCAAGGCCCAAAAGGCATTTGTGACCACTAAGAATATGGCTAAACATGGTGTTCCTTAAAACTAGAAGTTGATTTAACATCACAGGACTATTTAAAAAATCATCTCTTCCATGACATATTTTTTTTTATCATCTCCTACATGATATACATCTCTCTTCACCACCTTCACCAGTAACTATGGTTATGACTTAATTCTTTCCTCCATCTCCTTTTCATTTGAGGTCCAAGACATAGAATGTTGAAAATTCAGGATTTGGAAGTAAAATTTTAATTTAGAAACATTGCTTAGGGGGCTTAGAGACAAAACGCTTATCTTTAGGGGCAAATGGCCAAAGAGAAAGATCTACTCTAGAGCATACGTGCAGCCTAATTTCCTAGGAAGCTCCTTCTACCAACCTCTGTAGTTGGCTTTTGTCATCTTGAACATCCTTCTCAAGCTTCTACCTCATCCCTGCCTTGTTTCCATCAACAAATGACACATTGTCCTGGAGAAAATGGAAGTTGCTAGGCGTACATTCTCACAGTTTCACTATTCCTTGTTCTAACTCCGTGTATCCTCATCTTCCCTCTTGACTTGGATTAACAAGACTAAGGTCACTCTACCACATGTCCCCTTGATCTATCCCTTTTACTCCTCAAACTACTACAACTCTCTACTGAAAGTATTTTGCCAATGGCACCACTGACTGTATAGTTGCAAAATCCAATGGCTAGTCTTTAGATCTTTCATTTCACAACATATTGCATGATTGATTAAATCATCAATTTCTCATTTACAAATTTTTAAACATTTTAAAATTTCTTATTTACATTGGATTTTATGACACCATTTTCTTCTAATTCACCTACTTATTATTTTTGATTAAGCTTTCAATTTTTTTTCTTCTTTTGACTGTCCTTAAATACCAGTATACCCTAGGCTTCCTTTTCTTCCAACTTTACACTTATCTTTCCTGGAGAGTTTCATTCATTCCCGTGATTTCAGCTACTACTTCCATGTCTATAACTAAAAAATCTTAGTGTTTAACTAGATTCCTACTGCCCAGAATCATATACATAACCATTCATCATTGAACCCTTGAATTCCAGTTAAATTAGTTTTCTACCTCATGCAGGCTTGCTTGATTTTCATAAAAATTGGAATTTCAATTTGTGAGACATGCTTCTAGATCTAAAAGCAGAATTTCAATTGGGATAAACTTATGTTGTATGCAGGCAATGTTAAAATATGCATTTAAACTGAAGTATGAAATGGAAGAATGAGGAGGAAAATACATGGGTTAAACTATAACCCGTGACTCCTCTTCCTCTCCCATTCCCTTCCTTCTCTTTCATTCCTTTCTTATCTATTCCTGAATAAGTGTTTCTTAAAGCCAGTAGGTAGGCAGAGCATAACAGGTGTCCATGTGGAGAGGGGACCTGATGTTTGGTCTTAGAGCTCAAGCAGGGTGAAGAGGGTGTGACAAATCAGAGAGGCCTAGAGTCTGGTGTCAGAGTCCACACAATGTTGGAGGCATGCACATGGACAGGTGCCTTATGTGGGGTGTCAACGTCTGAGCTGAGTGAAGAGTGTTTCATGCAGAGGAGATGATGGCAGCAGAGATGGAGGAATGGTTACATCTACAGTGATAGATCAAAACAATAAATATATTAACATTAATGGGATCCAAGTTCTTACTTTTGGAGAAAAGAGATATACATGTGGCGGGGAGAAGACTAAAATGAACCCTGTGGTGTTGTATTTAATTTGGAGATATTAGTGTGAACTTATGATTAAAGACAGATAACAGATATAAAATAAATATTAAATGTATTTGTGACAAGTGTATACACATATACTACTTATATGTACACATGTACTACGTACACACATGCATATACACATATGCAAACACACATACATTTGTATATTCCCTATCTCTGTGCATTGTAAGGATCTTGGAGCAGCAGCTCTTCTAATATCAGTGAGCACAGTTAGCAGCTAAATATTGGTTTCTAAATACCATTCTCTAATAAGAGAAATCAGAGCTCCTTGGGGAAATGACTCATTTCAGGTCTGGGGAGGGAAAATATAAGATGAGCTGGAATATTTTATGCCAGAAAGTGAGGAAATGATCAAAGAATGATGGAGACTTGCCAAAAACACAGGCACCTGTTTGTAGGGGCCCTCAATGACCAACCCAAGGGCAATTTCAGCATCAAAATAAATTATGGTAGTAATAGGTTATACCCATTGTATAAAATAAGAAACCATGGATTCATATATGTATAAACAAATGAATAATTCAAAATTTGATGAGGAAATGGATAGTTATACAGTCTCAAAATACCTCTCTACAGAATATTTATTAATTACACAGTGAGAAAGAGTTACTTCAGTGGAGAAGCCTAGCATATACCACCTTAATCAAGCAATCAAAGTGAACATCATTAATAAGATAAATCAAGACTGTGTCCCACCTGGTAGGAGGCAGTGAGAATACAGTATCACTTCTGTGATATTCCTGCCAAAGATGCCTAACCTGTATCATGAGAAACACCAGAAAAATCCAAACTGAGGGACATTTTACTAAATAACTGCCAGTTATCTTCAAAAATGTTGAGGTCATAAGCATCAAGGAAAGAAGAATAGTTTTTCTAGACTGAAGGAGACAAGTGGGACATGAAAATTAAAAGGCACGCATGATTCTTAACTGAACTCTTCTGATGTAGGGGACATTATTGAGACAATTGGTGGAACTTGAAGGGGGTTCTGAGGAATAGACAATAGTTATGTATCAATGTTAATCTGATTTTGTGGTTATACAGGGGACTGTGTTTGTTGGAAACATACTAAAATTTCCTGGGGTGATGAGCATCAGGTCAATACCTTACTTTAAGTTATTCATGGAAGAAGTTTTTTGTACTTGCAACTTATCTGTAAGTTTCAGGGTTTTTTTTTTTTTCAAAATAAAAAGAATTATCTAAAAATATGAAGCTATGGATTGGATAGGTCATCTAGGTTCTGAAAACAAGGTGGAAAGAGGTGATACATAGTACCAGGGTGGGGCAAGATTGTTTAAATGGGTTGTACAGGGCCAGGGAGATTCTAAGTCACTGAATTGTAATAACTACACACTGAGAAAAATGCAGAAAGATTCCTAGTGACTCTGCATCCAACCATTGAGGATCAATAGAAAATTAAAGACAATGAAGAAAAAATGAATTCTTACAAAGCATCATCAAACAGGAATGCCAGAAATAAGGTTTTACTTTTCACTGGCAATGATTAGGAAAGGACATCTCTGTCTTCTTACTGTCTCCATTCCTACCCCTCTGTCTCTCCATTCCCATCTCCATCTCTGTCTTCCCTTTCCCAACCTTTTGTTTCTTTCTAAAATCTGATGTAACCTGCCTCCCAACCCCCCAAAAAACCCTCTTTGTATGTAAAACCACGTTCTTGAACTGGGAAGATTTGACTTATTATCCATTTAAAATGTAAATGTCTAAGTGAACACTCTAATTTTTGGCAGGTCATGAGTTACTTAAACATGTTACTAAAGGGGGCCCAAGTAGAGACTGTCTCCCATTTGAGCCTTTCCAGGGAAATAAGTCTTTTTAAATGGCAACCATCAGTGGAGACTGTTCCCGTTTGTGTCAGCCAGGCAAGACTTACCTTTATCTTGTAAATGGTGGGCTGTACTCTCCTTGCCTTATGAAGTTCAACCTGTTACAGGCTGCACCTGTCTTTTATCACATATGACTTTAGGTCACATTATCTCATTTCTGCTGAATGGGTGGCTGCACATGCACAGTGCACATACACATTTGTATGTATCTAGTTATCATGTATATTTATTTAAATTTCACAAATGATAAATGACCATAGAAAAATAAACAAATAAAAAGCAATAGACAAAACCACAACAAACCAAACCATATAAAATCTCATCCAGAGAAAGCCACTGTTGCACTTCATTAAATATAGTTGGAGATCTTTTCCTAGGCAAAGGTATATTTGTGTATGTGTATGCATATTTGTGTTAACAAAATAAAACCATACTAAATTTACTGCTTTGTAACTTTTTTTCACTCAATGATATTTTACGGTTATTCTCTCATGTCAGTAATTGTGGCTCTATATCTTGTTTTTGAATGTCTGCATAGTGTTTCATTGTGCATCATCCCCATACCAATAAGGGCTTGTATTGTTTTCAGTTTTTGTTGTTATAAACATCAGGTTGATAGACATCTTTGCAGATACATCTTTGTGCATTTGTTCATTGATTTTCTTTGTATTAATTCCTAGAAGTGGGATTTCTGAATCAATGGTTTTGGGATTCTTTTGACATATATTGCCAGACAACACTCCAGAAAGGTTGTACCAATGGACATGCCTGCCAGAAACCTTACTAAGAATTTTTTAGAGGAATAATTTATACAAAGTAAAGTGCATAAACCTGAAGTACACTGCTCAATGAATTTTTGCAAATGTACATACCAGTGTGAAATGGTTTGTCTCTCTGTCTCCACCCAAATCTCATGTCAAATTTTAATTCCCAGTGTTGGAGGAGAGGCCTTGTGGGAGGTGACTGAATCACTGGGGCAGACTTCTCCCTTGCTGTTACTGTGATAGAGTTTTTATGAGACCTGGTTGTTTGGAACTGTGTAGCACCTCCCCCTTCACTTTTTCTTTCTCCTGCTGGTCATATAGGACGTGCCAGCTTCCCTTTCCCCTTCTGCCATGATTGTAAGTTTCCTGAGGCCTCCCCAGCCATGCTTTCTGTACGGCCTGCAAAACTGCAAGTCAATTAAAGCTCTTCTTTATAAATTACCCAGACTCAGGTAGTTCTTTATAGCTGTGCAAGCATGGACTAATACAGAAAATTGGTACCAGAAAAGTGGAACATTGTTGTAAAGATAACTGAAAATGTGGAAGCAGTTTTGGAACTGGGTAATGGACAGAGGTTGGAACTGTTTGGAGGGCTCAAAAGACAGGAAGATGAGGGAAAGTTTGGAACTTCTTAGAGACTTGTTGAATGGTTTTGACCAAAATGCTGATAGAGAAATGGACAGAGATGGCCAGGCTGATGAGGTCTCAGATGGAGATGAGAAAGTGACTGGGAACTGTAGTAAATGTCACTCTTTCTATGCTTTAGCAAAGAGACTGGCAGCATTGTGCCCCTGCTCTAGAGATCTGTGCAACTTTGAACTTGAGAGAGATGATTTTGGGATCTGGTGGAAGAAATTTCTAAGCAGCAAAGCATTCAAGATGTAACTTGGCTGCTCCTAACAGTGTAAGCTCATATGTGTTTGCAAAGAGATGGTCTGAAATTGGAACTTTATTTAAAAGGGAAGTAGAGCACAAAAGTTTGGAAAATTTGCAGCCTGACCATGTGGTAGAAAAGAAGAACCTATTTTCTGTGGAGAAATTCAAGCTGGCTGCAGAAATTTGCATAAGTAAAGAGGAGATGAATGTTAATAGCCAAGATGATGGAGAAAATGCCACCAGGGCATGTCTGAGATTTTCACAGCAGCCCCTCCCATAACAGGCCTGGAGGCCTAGGAGAGAAAAATGGTTTTTGTGGGCCAGGCCCAGGGCCCTGCTGCTCTGTACAGCATTGGGACATGGTGCCCTACATTGTGATCACTACAGCCATTGCTAAAAGAGGCCCAGGTAAAGCTCAGGCTGCTGCTCCAGAGGGTAAAAACCCTAAGCCTTGATTGCTTCCATGTGTTGGGGTGGCTTCCGTGGTGTTGGGTTTGCAGGTGTGCAAAGGGTAACAGTTGAGGCTTGGGAGCCTCTGCCTAGATTTCAGTGGAGGTATGGAAATGTCTGGATATCCAGGCAGAAGTCTGCCTCAGGATTAGAGTCCTCATAGAGAACCTCTACTAGGACAGTGCAGAGGGGAAATATGAGATTGGAGCCTCCACACAGAGTCCCCACTGGGGCAATGCCTAGTGGAGCTGTGAGAAGAAGGCCACCATCCTCCTTACCCCAGAATGCTAGATCCGCCAGCAGCTTACTCTGTGCACCTGGAAAAGCCACAGGCACTCAATACCAGCCATGAAAGCAGCCACAGGGGCTGTACTCTGCAGAGCCACAGAGGCAGAGATGCCCAAGGCCTTGGGAGCCCACTCCTTGTATCAGTGTGTCCTGGAGGTGAAACATGGAACCAAAGGAGATTATTTTGGGGATTTAAGATTTGGTGACTGCCCTGCTAAGTTATGGACTTGCATGGGGCCTGTAGCCCCTTCATATTGGCCAATTTCTCCCTTTTGGAACAGGAGCATTTACCAAGGCCTATACTACCATTGTATTTTGGAAGTAACTAACTTGTTTTTGATTTTACAGGCTCATAGGTAGAAGGGACTTGCCTTGTCTCACATGAGACTTTGGACTTGGACTTTTGAGTTAAGCTGAAATGAGTTAAGACTTTGGAGGACTGATGGGAGGTCATGCTTGTGTTTTGAAATGTGAGAAGGACATAATCTTTGGTTGGGGCCAGGGGCAGAATGATATGGTTGGCTCTGTGTCCCCACCCAAATCTCATGTAGAATTGTAATTCCCAGTGTTGGAGGAGGGGCTTGGTGGGAGGTGATTGAATCATGGGGGCAGACTTCCCCCTCTTCCCCCTTGCTGTTATTGTGATAGAGTTCTCATGAGATCTAGTTGTTTGAAAGTATGTATCACTTCTCCTTTTGCTCTCTCTTCCTCCTGCTGGCCATCCAGTGCCAGCTTCCCCTTCCCCTTCTGCCATGAATGTAAGTTTCCTGAGGTCTCCCTAGCCATACTTTATAGCCTGCAGAACTGTGAGTCAATTAAAACTCTTTTCTTTGTAAATTACCCAGCCTCAGGTAGTTCTTTATAGCAGTTTGAGAATAGACTAGTGTAACTACCATTCAGATTGAGATACAGAACATTTTTGTTACCCCAGAAAGTTGCCCATTGAGGTAACCACTATTCTGACTTTTGCCATTATAGATTAGCTTTGTTCCTAAACTTCATGTAAATGGAATAGTATAATATATACCTTTATGTGTCTGACTTTTCTTGCTCAATATAATATTTTGAGGATACATCCATATTGTTTTTTATATCAGTATTATTTTCTTAAATTTTGGGGTAGTATTTTATTATCTAAATGTGCCACAAGATTTTAAATCTGTTTTCCTTGCTGATGGATAATTGTATTGTTTCAAGTTTGAGGCCATTATGAGTTGAGTTTCTGTGAATATTGTTCCACACGTCTTTTTCTGGATATATTCATTCATTCTTATTGGGTATATATTAAATTGTGGAATTGTTGGGCCATTAGCTAGGTATATAAGTAGCTTTATTAGAGATTCCTAAATAGTTTTTCTAATTATTGAGGCAGTTTACACTATTCTCAGCAGTGTATTAAAATTTCCTGTTGCTGTTACTGGTGGTGAATCCATACGGGTCTGCAGCAACCTCAATTCTTGCCTCCCAGAAGAAAGAATTCAACTGAGGGGCATAAAGCAGAGTGAGAGACCAAGGCAAGTTTCAGAGCAGGAGTGAAAGTTTATTAAAAAGCTTTAGAGCAGGAATGAAAGGAAGTAACGTACTTGGAAGAGGGTCAGGCAGGTGACTTGAGAGATCAAGTGCACGGTTTGACCTTTCAACTTGGGGTTTTATATGCTGACATACTTCCAGGGTCTTGTGTTACTATTCCCCTGATTCTTCCCTTGGGATGGGCTGTCCGCATGCACAGTGGCCTGCTAGCCCTTGGGAGGGGAGCATGCGCAGTGTTTACTGGTGTTGTACATGTGCTCACTTGAGGTGTTCTTCCTTTACCAGTCAAATGTCCCTAAAAGGTCATATACCAGTTAAACTTCACCATGTTGCCTCTTAATGTGTGTGCTTGAGCCCATTCACTCAACTCCTGAGATCTTGTTGGGAAGCTGCTAGTCACCATGTCAAGTGTTTCTTTTTACTGGTAGATTGCCTTTCTTTGGCACTGGCTGAGACCAATTATTATTCTAGAGAGACAGTTTAACAACTGCCTGACCGTCACCTGATGGTCACCTGACATTCCTGGTAGGGGAGGGAGCTGTCTCCTGCACTGTTCATGTCTGCCTGACTACCTACTGTAACATTGTTTCACATCCTTCTCAACACTTGAAAGTAGTTCTTTTCTATCCTCCAAAGCCATTTTATTATCTTTGTGGTAGGAAACATTTATCTTCTCCCTATTTTGGTTATATGCTTAATCCAGCACTTACTAAATTTATTCATTTATTAATTTTTGTATTTAGTTAATAAATATGCATTAAACAATTATTATTGTGCCTGATATTGTATTAAGCCTTATGGGTACAAAGATGAACTCATAAGGAACTGATAGTCTAGCAGATAACACAGGTTTGTGATGAAGGCAACAGCATAAGCATGTACTTTTGCTGAAGCACATGGTGATACAGAGAAAGGATAATATTAAGGAGTGAAAGATGGAGGGGACAGCAAACAGGATTGTTGCATTTCCACAATAGAGATGATAATAATAGCTAGCACTTACTGAGCACACGTTCTACTAGATACTGTGCTAAGTGTTTCACATGCCTCATCCTATTTACTGTTTGGTGTAGGTTATATTATTACTATGCTCATTTTACAGTTGAGAACATCGAGACATGGAGAAGTTGAACAACTTGTCCATAGCCACACCACTAGTAAATTAGGAAGCTGCTATTCTAACCCAGGAAATCAGGCTCTGGAGCATACACTAGACTCTTGCTTAGATAACAAGATAATGTGTGAACAGAGGGGTCTTGAAAAAGGCATGCAAGGCAGTGAAAGCAGCTGTATACCAGCAGTGGGAGAGAAGATAAGATGCAGTCTGGCAAGTCTGAGGAACCTCCAGTAAGAGGCCAGAGGGAATATGGTAATCAGAGCCAGAAGAGATTGGAATGAAAAATGGCAGCGGCCAAACCTGCTGGGGTGGGGGTAAGGGGAAATGATGTTAGAATTCCTGGGATAGCTTTTCACTGAAGGTCGCCTCTTCTTCTGCCCTATCATCACCAATCACCAAGAATATTTAAATGTTTCATCATGTTGTTGAATGAGCCATTTGGGCACACTTGCCGAATAACTGAGCATTTGAATTTCCTCGAATGGAGCAGGAAGAATTACTTGAAGGTATGTGAGCAGACCCTGGTTTCAGATATGACGGTTCCCTGCAGCGTCTGCTTGCCCGGTGCTTTCTGTTTAACACGTCCATCTGCTAGGGAGACGTCGGCTTTCACATGAGCTGAGGACAGTGTTCCCAAGCCTTCTGAAAGAGTCCAGTCATAAAAGGATAAAACCCAAGCAATGTTCTGATGTGTAGTGCAATGGGCGATGCCAGTTTTTGCTAAAATAGGATTAAGTTAAAAAACACACACTGTAAAGCATTTGTCTGGCTTAAATAATTTAACAGGTCTTGCATTCCTGTTTCAGTCAGTTTCAACAGAAACGCTTCTCTGGGGGTTGTCCTCGTGAACATCATCAGACTAATCATGTGGAAGCGCGCCTGGTGCCAGTTGGATCAGGGGAGAGTGGGTGGGTGCCTTGTGGTCCTGGTGAGGATGGGAAGGGAAGCAACGTAAAGTATACCTTTGGGGAAAATGCAAACTTTTTTTGCCTGTGGAGTGTGTGTGTTAGTATTCAGAGACTGTTGGCCCATTGTTTGCGACTCCAGCCTTCTCAGCAGAATGCGTGGCAGATGGCTTACATTTGCATTAGCCTTCTGGAGAAGGAATTTGCTACCAACAACATAAGCTGCAGCTTTTCTTTTCAGAATTTACAACAAATTGGCCAGAATGGCAATTTAAAAAAAAACATTAGCATCACTATTTCCACATTCCCTTTCTGAATAGGGTAAATGATTCCCTCTCCAACTGTGTCATTTGCACTCCCCCCTCCCCAAATGTTTATTAAAATGATTTAGGTATTTCATTATGCAAAATGACTTTTATAAAAAGACCTTTCTTTTTGCCCCACAGTCACACATAATTTCTTTTGTCACTTGTTATAGAGTGGAGTTATGTGAAGCTAGGACATATTATTTGTTCTAGTCTGTATTGGATAATTTATTACATTAAGGAACCAATAATTTTCAAATATAATCAGATTTAAGTTTTTAATAAGATTCATCTTCCCATTCACACTTGCTTAATTTAAGGATATTAAATCTGCTCAGGAACGAGCTGCCTCTCAAAGCCTGTGTGCCCATTAAAGGGCTTTATTCCTGATGTGTTAATAGGATTTAATTACATTACTGTCTTCATGCAGAGTCACAGTGCAATAGTTAACTGTGATAAGCCAAGCAAACAACAGCCTGAAAAGGAAGTTGTGTGTAGTAGTTGGTTTATCGGCTTAGAAAATCAAGACGATTATTATTTTAAAATTGATGGTTGCATGCATTTGCATCGTGTTTAGTTCAAATGCTGAAGAGAACAAACTTTCTCTTTTCCTGTAAAAAGAAAATCACTTAAAAGGCCACCCACATAAAAGGTGAACAATAAACACTTAACAGAAACTACTTAATTGCCATTTATCTTTTGAATTGCAATGAGATTTTTACTAGCGACTACAAAGAGATTTGTTTCAACAATTTACCCTGCTATTCTTTTGTCTTTTTGACTATTACATCCCTGATTTGGAGTTCAGAATAATAGCTGTGTTCATGGTTAAAAAGTAATGATTTTTAAATTGCTCTTTTATCCTGTCTTAAACTTTAAAAAAAAGTCTGCTCTGGCTCTGGCCCCGTTTCCCCCTCCTTGAGTCCCCCAATTGGTTTAATGACAGCAGAGCTTCAGCCTCCTGTGGCCTGACAGGAGAATGAATCAAGATGCTGCCCTCAGTAATTCTTGTCAATTTCTCCATCAGGATCATTTGCATCGATTGGAAGTGTTGACTTCTGTGAATTTCTGTTTCATGTGAACTTGACAGAAGTCAGTACTTTTGCTCCATCACAGATGCCTGTGAAATAGAAGAATGATTTTTTGAGCATTCCAATGAATTTAAAAAAAAGAAAGAAATAAAGAAAAAGAAAAAAGCCCAGCAATATGCTATCTGGTTGAACTTTTCACTTCCAAAGTGATTGACAACTTCTGACACATTTTCATGAGAGATCACAGACCTGGCAAACAAAATTTGAGATGATATACAGTCTTGCTTTACTTTGTTAAGAGTTGTTATGGAGTACAAAGAAAAGGCAAGAGAAAGCATTCAAGTTAATTTTCTTGTTAACGGTCACTTTCTACCTGGTCTGTCAGAAAAATGTTTCTGATGTGATTTTTTTTTTTTCCCTGAGCCAAGATGGTGGAAGGTAGAGAAGAATGGGAAGACAACTACGCCCTTACTATTATTGTTCTGGTTTTCTTGGAGCCACTCCACTTTTATCTCTTCTATGTGTAGGGATTTTTGTATACATTTTTAAAACAGTTTCACTTTTCAAGAAAAGTTTGAAAATCAAAGAACAACATTTGCTGCTGTTCATCCCTCAGCCTGCTGTTTATGGTGATCATCAAGATTCCAGTGTGTATTCTTCCAGAATTGGCTCTGAGAACAGTCGGAGGACTGAACCCACCCATGCTGAGGCTCTGTGCACTCCTCCTGCCCTGCTATACCTGCTCTGTCCCAGGGTCAGGTGGCTCAGGTCTACTTTCCTGGCTGTGTTTGGGCAGGTGGCCACTGTGCTTGTTCTGTCTTCAACTCTGCTAAAATGTACCATGAAGTCTTTTCTTATACTCCAAATTGGAACTGATTTCTCTTTTCTGTGGTCCTGTAGGGGAGGGAAAATAATTTTCTATCTATCCTTCATAGTTCTTAGCTAGGACAGACTTATATAACAAAATAGAGATTAACAAGAGAAAAAACAAACAAGTCTAACATGTATATTTTATGTAACATGGAAAACCCTCAGGAAATGAGTAAATCTCAAATCTCAAAAAGGTAGCATTGAATTCAGGCTCATATAACATCTCCAACAAAGAAATAGTAAATTTTTAGAGAAGTAACAAGACAAAGGAAATTGATTTTGAGTCCCTAGGTGTGGCCAGTTGTGGGAAGGCAAACATATGGTAGATAAAGGCTGGCTGGTAAAATCTGCCATGTTAGACGGTTTGCCAGTGCTGTCTCCAGGCTGATAAGGACCTAAAATTATCTTCAGTGATCAACCTTTGTTCTTCCCAGTAGAGGAGTGAGGAGGGATATCTCTGCCTTTGTACAATTATGTCCTGTTTTTAAACAAATGGGAGAGGACAGAGAGCTTTTCCTGTATCTGCTTCTTCTCAATTGCCTTTGTAGCAGGATGAGCCACAGACAAGAACCCCTCAGACACCCAGTTGTAGAAGGAAAGGGCTTTATTCAACTGGGAGCATCGGCCAACTGACATCTCCAAAAGTTAGCAATTCCTATCCCTTTTAAGGGCTCACAACTCTAAGGGGGTCTGCATGAAAGGGTCGTGATCGATTGAGCAAGCAGGGGGGTATGTGACTGGGGGCTGCATGTACCGGTAATCAGAACTGAACAGAACAGGACAGGGATTTTCACGATGCTTTTCCACACAATGTCTGGAATCTATAGATAACACAAGCAGTTAGGTCAGGGGTTGATTTTTAACTACCAGGCCCAGGATGTGATGCTGGGCTATCTGCCTATGGATTCCATTTCTGCCTTTTAGTTTTTACTTCTTCTTTCTTTGGAGGCAGAAACTGGGCATAAGACAATATGAGGGGTTGACTCCTCCCTTACCTTCGCCCTCAAATAATCCTTATACCAATAAGGCATATTGTGGGGTGGCATATTCTGGTCCCCTACAGTCCCACATTCCTATTCTACATTTCACTCTTTCTGCCTTCTTCCTGTGATCAGGTCTGTCTCCTCTACTGACTCTCTAACTCTTCAATCCAGAGATGCAGTCTTGTCTATCTTTAAATAAATTATCAGATAAGAAATTGTCCAGCTAAGTTCTAACACCAAGATGCTTCATGTTAGTTCTTCTTTCACCATAATAACTCCTTCCGCATCCAGCTAATGTCTTTATGTATAGAATGTGCTTAATAAATGTTTGGAAAATCAAATGTTCTGTTTTCCTTCTGTGTATCTGGACTTTAATTAGAAATCAAAGTTGCTGTAATCTTGGTTAGTTAAATATTTGTGATTTGGTTTTTGTGAGGTCTCTCACACATCACCATATGACATTGTGCCTATTATGTGCTATTACCATCCTTGACTGATATTGACAGAATTTTTCCTTCTGTTACCAACTTTGTTTCCTCTTTTCTTACTCCCTGCCCTTTTCCAACTGTAGCATATTCCTATCAATATGCATAGTGACTCAAAAAAATAATATATAGGTGTGAATTTCCCAGAATCTCCCATTTATCCCATTTATTTAACAGTACACTGTTAATTGTTGCATGTTCCTGCTACGTGCCAGTCATCATGGTCCACAGTGGGAATATAAAAGTGAATTAAAAAATCTCCTTATCCTCAATGTTATATAACTAGATTATAACCTAGTGGGTGAGACGGCAAACATGAATACCGAAAGCAGTAATATTCCCAGTTGAACAAAATATAATTTCTGCCATTTTAGCAGATCTTAATAGTCCTTAATTCAATATTAATGTACTTTATTTACCTACTTAATTGTAAACACACTTAACATTCTTTTTTTCAGAGTTCATACTTAAGGAATCCAATCTGAATGAACCCAGGAGAGGGCAAGGAATAGTCATTTGCACTCGGTTTTCAGAAGCTATAAGTGAATACTATCAAAAGGCGATCCCTATGACTTGGTCATTACTGAAAAGGCAACAAAATTGAAGACTGTCTTCTCATAATTAGGTAAGTCAGAGATGGCTCACACAGGACAAAAGGTATGTGGAGTGTGAGGCCAATATACCGGTTCACTGATGAGCAAAGCCTTTTTCCTACCCTGTGTTCCTTCACATCGACTGCAGTCTGTGGATTATTCACATTTTAGGTATTTATTTGAATTATACCCTTCAGTATTTTGAACCCTCACCCCCTCCCACCACTTCAATCATTCTTTTATTTCTTCTGTTCATCTTAATCTCCCTAAAACTTCATTTTAATGTTGTAGTCTACTTGATCACTCCTTTAACGTTCAACTAGCATTTCTTCTAGGGTTTCTTATAAACAAGGTGTACACAGATAATAGTTTGCACAAAGTTAAAGAGGTAAAAAGAGGCCGTGGCATGTGTGGGCAGTGAAAAGCCTGGTTAGAGTGCAGGGGCAATAGGAGAGAACAGGGTGGAAGATAGGCAGGGGCTAGGGCTGGTGACAGAGACCCAACAGAGCTGTACTAAGGCCAAAGAAAATTCTGAATTCATAGTGTGCAAACAGGAGCTACAATTGCACCTTAATTTCAATAATAGATATAGTTCTGGAAAGAGAAAAGTGAATTTCTAAATTTCTTTCAATTGAATTTCATAACAAATATGAGAGGCATTTCTTTGGAGGAAAAATTGGTTTTAACATATTGGAAAATAATGCTTAAAGTCTACCAATGTCTGCTTATCCTTCTCTTCTTTCAAGGCCCAGTTCCATGTGAATCTCCAAATTTCCCCAGTAATCTATATTCCTCTGAAATTTCATAGTAGTAGTTGGATTCCATCTTTGTAATTACAAAATAATATATATGTACAGTTATGAAAAAGCACCTGGGGTACCCCAAAGTATGGTGCTTTGGAATGCTGAGTACTGTGACCCAAAGCACATTGGAAGACCTCAGAGCCAAGGTCTCTCCCCTTCTGCCCTTCTGTCTCCTGCTCCCCTTTCACCCCCAAGGCAAATCATAGAAACTAGAAATATTACTCTAACCCTGCCTTTCTGTATAGGAGCTGGCCATAAAGAAATTCTCTGACCTACCTTGTCTGACAGTAGACTATAAGGCCCTCATTGCAGTGGGGTCCTATCCTAGACCCAGGAGACAGGAATGCTACGCAGAGAGGCCAAGAAGAATCTGAACAGTCAGGCCTTGCTGAGTTTCCCTACTCAGTCTATTAGCATTAGATCATTTCCTTTTGGTCCAGTCATATTTCCACATGGCTGCCCATTCTTCATTGAACCAAAGCATAAAAAATAGACAGTTTTCTCTGAGTCTTTGGGTCTTCATTTCTGAAAGTTTCTGTGTCATGTGAAACTTTGATTAAGTAAGTCTGTATGCTTTTCTCTTGTTAACCTGTCTTTTTTTGCAGGAGCACTGTCCCTGACCTTTATGATTGGTGAGAAAACGTGTAACACCTTTCTGCCCCCACATGTCCATAATCTGTAAATCAGACCAAGAGAATAACCACGTTTGCTCAGGGTTTATTTACTTTTCTGAGAGAATATACTATTCATTGACTATGTTATTTGTTGTTTATTAAAGGCTTAGGCTATATGAAATTATATGTTGTTAATTTCTGAATTTGTATCCAGTTTTGATGGAAATGATTTCTGTTCAGGAGATAAGGTAAGTCCAAAGGTTAATGCCTTATGGGACATGGCCAGTTTTATATCTAATTTAACAATCTTATTTTAACATTCTATTATTAAATTTCCTGTAAATACTCAGCTCCTCAACTATTCATCAAATCAGTTTTTCTATCTTACTGTTTTCCTCGTTAATTTATGAGTTCAATAAGTTCTTTCACATGGATTCATTCTATTTCACATGAATCACGTTTTTTGCCTTTTTTTGAACAGTATACTTTGATAATATAAGTTCTTTTTAGACTTCAGCAGATGAAAATACCAAAACTTTTGTACCTATAGTGTTATCAGAGCCATTTATGAGCCATACCATTTGGTAATTCTGATTCATTTTTGCTTTACAGCTTGATCATCCTTTCTGGCTGGTAGGTCCATATAGTATTTTTTTTCCCTACCCCACCAAATTAAAATGTTTTATAAAGGTCTGAGGTTGAGTATAAAACCAGCAGTGATGTAGGATCTGAGGAAAGTTATAAAATAAGATTTTCTTAAATGCTTTCTTTAAAGGCAGCATTTATATATATATATATATGATATTATGAGGACAACTATGTATAGATACGTCACCTATACACATATACATGACGTATATATCGTTGTCCTCATCATCTCATCAATTACACTGTACAGGAGGGAATGGTTAATTTCATCTTTTGGTGTTAAGGAGTAACATCTGGGCTTAAATTGGTGCTCTTTAAGCTGACAAGTTTGGGGGAAGAAAACGTCCAAGTGTGGTATTAAGGAGTTTGACATATTTGGGGAATTGGATGTGGTTCAGCATTATTGGGGAGAAACGAGAGGGATGGGAGTGTGAACCAAGCAGGTGTTGGCTCATGGAGGGCCTCCTGAGGACTTTGAGCAGTGCATTAGCTTCGTATTGCTGCTGTAACAAATTACCACACATTTAGTGGCTTAAAGCAACAGATACATTCTCTTACTGTCTAGAGCAGCTGTACCCAACCCGTCTTTGAATCAAGGACCTTTTCTGTTTATCCATGGTGGTGGATATCATGAAAATTATGCACAGAATAACCCCCTCCAACCTTTTTTTTTTTTTTTTTTTTTTTTTTTTTTTTTAGCTCATCAGCTATCGTTAGTGTTAGTGTATTTTGTGTGTGGCCCAAGATAATTCTTCTTCTCCCAGTGTGGCCCAGGGAATCCAAAAGGTTGGACCTGTGTGATCTAGGGGTAAAAGGTTTGAAGTGTGTCTGCAGGGTTGCATTCCTTCTGGAGGCTCCAGGGGAGAACCTGTTCCTTTGTTTTTTCCTGCTTCTAGAGGCCTCCTGCATTAATTGGCTCATGGCCTCCGTTATTCCAATGTCTGCTTCTGCTATTTCACCAGCCTTCTATGAGTCTGATGCTCCTGCTTCCCTGTTCTAATGAGCCTTGTGGTTACATTGGGCCCACATGGAAAATTCAGGATGATCTCGTCTCAAGAGCCTTAACTTAAATACACCTGCAAATTCCTTTGCCATGTAAAGTAACATATCCATAAGTTTCAGAGATTAGGATGTGAACATCCCTGGGGGGTGGGGCAGTGTTTAGCCTGCCATAAATGGTATCTCATAGTTTCTGGTAAATCATTTGAAGATTGTAAGCAGGTGATATGCTGATATAGGGGTTCTCAAATTTTAGTGTGCATGAGAATCAACTGGGGTGCTTATTAAATATGTCAGTGATTCTGATTCCATATCTCCAGGGTTGGTCTGAGAGCTGCAGTCTTAACAAGCAGCCAGGTGATTCTGATGCAGGTGTTTTGGCAGTCACCCTTCCGGAGACACTGTTCTGATGGCTGGGTGGAAAATGGGCTGAAAAGAGGAGAGCTTAGAGGTCACAAGACCTGGTGGTAGACTAATGCATTAGCACTTAGAGTAGGTAAAATATATTTATTGATTATTAAAAAATAACCTTTCAAAAGCCCAGGGTTATTGAATACTGACAATGAAATGTGAAAAAAAAGCCCAGGGAGACAGTGTGTTTATTCATATGTGATGATATCAGACAGATATGGTCGTAATTCTCTCAGACTTTGGGCAATTTACTTCATTACTTTAAATCTCAGTTTCCTTATCTGAAAACAGACATTATAATAGCCACTTTGTGTGGTGACGTTGAGGCTTAAATAAGATGTATAAGAAGAACACCTGCCGGGCATGGTGGCTCACGCCTGTAATCCTAGCACTTTGGGAGGCCAAGGCAGGTGGATCACGAGGTCAGGAGATCGAGACCATCCTGGCTAACATGGGGAAACCCCCATCTCTACTAAAAATACAAAAGATTAGCCAGGCACGTGGTGGCGGGCACCTGTAGTCCCAGCTACTCGGGAGACTGAGGCAGGAGAATGGTGTGAATGCAGGGGGTGGAGTTTGCATTGAGTGGAGATCGAGCCACTGTACTCCAGCCTGGGCAACAGAGCGAGACTCTGTCTCCAACAAAAAAAAAAAAAAAAAAAAAGAACACCTAGAATGCCCCCTGGAAAACTGCAAGCACTCACAAAACTCACAAACAGTGGTTGTTGTTTTCCTTTATATCATCTCATATCTAAAGGACAGATGTTATTTTCTAAGAAAACTCTCAACTTAATTCTAATATGCAGAATATCTGTGGATTACTTTTCTGTCACACACTTTCCTAAAGCTCTATAGAAAATACTACAGCAAAACTCAGGAAGAGCCTCTTTGAACACAGAGCCAGCCCACCTTGCTTCTTAAATCTATCAGGCATTCCTCAGGACACATTTCTCTTTGGTTATTCAGACCCTGTTTCCCAGCACTTTGTCAGCTTGAGGGTGATGATCCTGGCTAAAGGAAGAGGATGTAGAACAGCAGAGGCAAAGCATCAAATGCAACAGAGAATGCATGAGCAGCCCTTAGGAGAGAAGTCTTGTCAGAACACACATATGGAAATAATTGGAAATCCCATCTCCTAAAATATGAGAAGCAAGAACGTTTGATAAAACAGGACTGTGAGTTCAGAAACTTCTCTACTTACAAACGACAGAGAATTTTAGGAACTTTCAGAGAAATAAGAACAAAATTTGTCTCATAGAAAGATGTCCCAGCTTTGCCAGTCAGATGACTATAGCAGACTCAGGAAGGCATTTACAAAAATGAGAAGTAGGGTCTTTTTGTGTTTACAAATAAATGGGTTTAGGAATAGCCTTTTAGCACGAACCTGTCATCAGGTAAAAGGACTTCTGTTTGGTGATTTAAATGGATTCCGTATGTTATTAGTAAAGTAATGGAAAATTGTCCTTAAGAGAATTTCTGTATAATGAAGTAAACATATTTGTCTGCTGCAGAAGGTGGTTTGGGGCTCCAATTATGCTGGGGAGGTGGGAGGTGATAGTAGCAGAGCACAGCTAGTGGCAGTAGGTGGTACTAGCCCTGCAGTCACCCTGCAAATCATGAATACTGGGCATCAGAGAGTGTGGAATGGGTAAGAATAGGAAAGTGTGCTCGAAACCTTACAGGGGTGTTTGCTTAGACTAGGTAACATTGGCAGCCCAGTTGGTAGAACACTATGTGTTAGAAAAGAAAAGACATCACCTACACAAAATTCCAAGGGGAATATTTAACCTACTTAAAATAAGAAACTGCTTTTAGGTATGAAACATCCATTTACATTAAAAGAATTGTTGTATACTGCTTATGAATAACCATGCTTAACTATTCTTTAAAGTAAGTCCTTTAGGGACTATACCTGTCCAATTTTTATGAATCCAGTTTACTAGAATGTATTTTGAACCATATCAAAACTGTACTTTGGGGAATAGATTTTACAGTTCAATTTGAAATAATGTGGTTGTGTATTAGTCCATTCTCATGCTGCTAATAAAGACATACCAGAGACTGGGTAATTTATAAAGGAAAGAGAGGTTTAATGGACTCACAGTTCCACGTGGCTGGAGAGGCCTCACAATGATGGCAGAAGGCAAAGGAGGCGCAAAGGCACCTCTTACATGGTGGCAGGCAAGAGAACGTATGCAGGGGAATTGCCCTTTATAAAACCATCAGATCTTGTGAGACTTATTCACTATCATGAGAACAGCACAGGAAAAACCCACCCCCATGATTCAATTACCTCCCATCGGGTCCTCCCACAACACATGGGGATTATGGAAGCTACAATTCAAGATGAGATTTGGTTGGGGACACAGCCAAACCATGTTAGGTTGTATTGAATGAACCGATTTTACATATGAAGAAATTAAGGAACAGATAAATTAACATGCTCAAGATCCTATTCTGAGACTGGTAGCATCCTTCTAAACATGGAAAGCAGTTGGGTGCAGTGGCTCATGCCTATAATTCCAGCATTTTGGGAGGCCGAGGTGGGCAGATCACACGAGGTCAGGAATTCGAAACCAGCCTGGCCAACATGGTGAAACCCCATCTCTACTAAAAATACAAAAATTTGCCTGGCATGGTGGTGGGCACCTGTAATCCCAGCTACTTGGGAGGCTGAGGAGGGAGAATTGCTTGAGTTGGGGAGGCGGAGGTTGCAGTGAGTAGAGATCCCGTCATTGCACTCCAGTCTGGGCAACAGAGTGAGACTCTGTTTCAACATAAATAAATAAATAAAAAATGAAACATTTGACATTCGGTATGTCACATGTTTGGAGCCAATCCAAACGACATGTGACATTTGGTATGTCAGAACTTCAGTAGTGAGCAACCATGAATTAACATCCGGAAACTACAGCAGAAAAGCAGCTGTATCTATGTAATTAAGCAGCAAACATTATTCAAAGACTTTAAGATACCTTTGTGGTACTGAATTTACACAAGAAATCCAGAAAGAGAGCCTTCAGTGAAATGTATCCTCAGTGACAGGAGGTTATGTTTCAATTTAACAAATTTGACCAACTGACTTGTCAAAATTTCTGTTTCTGATGAGTGGATTATCTCAGCTTCTAACTCCCCTCTACTGCTGATGTGGCTTTTGACATTTCTCTGTTCATTTGTATCTAACCACAGGGTGGAGGAGCAAGATAAGGTGGAGATCATCTTTGGCTATGGATTAAATCTCTATAGGAAGCTCTTAGTGGGACTGGTGGAGGGAGGTTAAAATGAGGTTTAGGTGTCATTTCTTGTTTTGTCTCCCTGCTCCAACCCCCAGTGTGTCATCGAGTGTTCGTGAGTTGGCCTTGAGGAGCCTCTAAATGTATCTGAGATGCTCTGAAATGCAAGTCACACAAGATAAAACATCGCTCCTCTGCTTAAAACCATGTTCCACTGGAACACCGAATTCACATTGTGAAGGAAAAATATGATACTTTAAACAGATGTAGTAATATTGTTTTATTTTGGCAAAATTTCTTGTGTTATGTGTGTATATATGAGAACACTTATATTCTCTAAATTTACTTTGTTAGTGATTTATGAGAATAAATGGAGAGGTGATCCATACATTCTCTGTGTGGATAAGTAGACTTGAAGACTTCAATTTTGACCATCATTGCTCAACGCTACTTTTCTCCCTAATTAGCATTAGTGTGTGAGTTAAGAGTTAAATAATGATATTTTTGCTTATAGAATTAGGTGATAGACACTGATCTTGACTTTCATAAAGTCTTCCCTGTTTGTATCATTACAAGTGGATGGATGATGACAAACAAAGTTGGTTAATGGTTTACGTTGTCTTACAGTACTGTTTTAAGAGGTTTGGTTAAAAAAAAAACGTATTCCTGATTGCCTGAAATGCCTGGAAAATAGCCCTTTTTCATTTCTTTCCTACTTTCTCTCCTTCCTTCCTTCCTTCCTTCCTTCCTTCCTTCCTTCCTTCCTTCCCTCCCTCCCTCCCTCCTTCCTTCCCTCCCTCCCTCCCTCCTTCCTTCCTTCCTTCCCTCCTTCCTTCCTTCCCTCCTTTCTTCCAGACACATTTTCTAAGCACCTACTAAATACTAGGCATATGCACTATGTACTGGTAATGCGGTAATAAATAAAACGAATATGATTTATACCATCCTGGTGCTTTCAGAAACCAATTATATTAAGTATGTAAGTAATTAGTGAAATAGAATTATGATACATGTTATTAGAAGAGTTTGGGGTGCTGGGGGAATACACTGGGAGCCTCCTATGTAGTCATGGGGAGTCCTGAGGAAGTAACATTTAAACTGAGCTTTAAAGAGAAGGAAGACAGAAAAAGGGCTGAGAATTTGGTGGTTAACAGGATGTGTGTGAGGAAGAGGATGGGGATGAAGAAAGGCATATGCAGAGCCTGTGGCAGAAGGACTGGTATATCCAAGAAGTAGAAACAGAGAACAAGGGGGTAAGAGCAGTTGTTGGAGTGGGGTAGTAAAGATGGCAGATCACATCAGCTGTCTTTGCTGGGGTCCTATAGAGAGTTAATGCACTGTCTCAAGAGCAATGGGGAGTCACAAATGTTTTACAGAGAAGAGTGACAGGACCAGATTGGTATGTTTCAAAGATGGACTTGGTGCAGTCTGAAGAGTGAGTTAGAGAAAGGCCAGGATTAAATCTGTGGGAGCAGAAAGGAGGTTATTTAGTTGGCTAGTATGAGTGTGATAGTAAATTTTATGTGTCAACCTGACTGGGATATGGGGTACCTAGATATCTTGTTAAACATTATTTCTGGGTGTTCTGTAAGAGTGTTTCTAGAGGAGATTACCATTTGAATTGCCAGACTGGGTAAAGCAGATGGCCAATTTGTGTGAGCATCTTCTAATCTGTTCAGGAAGAAGGGTGAATCCACTCTCCGCCTGACTACTTGAGCTCAAATATTGACCTGTCCTCAGTGATCCTAGCTCTTGGGCCTTCAAACTCAGACTAGAATCTATACCATTTGCTCTCTGGCTCTCAGGCCTTCAAACTACACTACTGGCTTTCCTGGGTGTCTAGGTCATAGTCAGCCAATCTTGGGACTTCTCAGCCTCCATAACTGCATGAGCTCATTCCTTTTAATAAATCTAATTATTTATATTCTTAGAATATATATATCTCCTATTGGTTCTGTTTTTCTGGAGAACCCTGACTAATATAGTGTAAGATAACATAGGCAAAGAGGGGTGAGATGAAGGTAGGAAAAAGGTAGATAAATATATACAAAATTCAACTGGACCCTGTGATTAATTGGAAGGTTGGGTGAGTGGTCAGGCCAACTACCAGCTCTTGCAAAGTGTCTTGTCCTTGGATCCAAATGGTTGTTGCAAAAATCTGTGTCATTGTCTCACATCTTATACACATAGCTCTTTGTGGAGTACAAACAGTCCCCAACTTACTGTGGGTCTGATGGATTTATTGAAGTATTAAATGCATTTTTGATTTAAGATAATTTGACTTACTGTAGGTTCATTGGGATGTAACTCCATCATAAGATGAGCATCTGTTTAAGGAGCATCTACATAAGGAATGGGATGGCTTAGAGTTCTCTGGACAATTTCCTGTCCTGGCTGTCTTCCTTACTTACTTTGGCACTTAGGAGAGAGATGTCATCTTTTGCTTCCTCACCTGGGATTTGAAGCCATCACTGGTCAGCTTCCTTGGCATTGAATAACCAGTCTCCCGACAGATTCACCTTCCTTCTTTCCTACCCTGCTTTCCCTCCCCCAGAGTCCTGTTCTTTAGTCCAGGAGATGTCTGCACCCCTCTTCCTCAATTTGGTCCATTTAAGTTGTGGATCTCCCAGATGTCACTTCCAGGTGCTCACGTGAGTCTTTGCTTTGGGTCAGGCCTTTAGATTTTTCTCCTCCCTCTTCTCTATGTTCTCTCCTCAGTGAACACACTTGCATCCAAAAGAGTGTGTGCATGCATCTCACTGTGGGCAACAGTCATTCTCTGGTGAGCTGTGTGGAAAATACTGGATAAAATTATTTTAGAAATATGTATTTTTGAGGAATCATTGTAAGAAATCATTTTGGAAAATAAACAGTCTTTCTGACCTAATTGCCTGGTTACCCATCCTTCTCTTCTTTGTTGTCCATGTCTTACTGTGGCTGTGTGGAGGGATCATTCATGATCTGTGTCCTCGAGGAGCAGGGTGGAGAGTGGCTTTGGTAGAGCAGCCCTCCCATGTCCCGCACCTCTGGTGTTGGCAGGCCTGGGCCAGCATTGGAGGCATTGGGGCAGGTACTGCCCCTAGTAGGGTTTGGTGGCATGGTTGCCAGCTTTGGGGCTGGCAGAGAAAGGAGATGACCACAGAATGAAGGAGGAGAAAAATAGTGGATTTCAGACCCCAGGACACATGGGAGACACATGCAGGGGAATTTCAGTGCCACTTGAGGGGAATTTGAAGGGTAACAGTGAGTGGATGCGGGGCTGTTTCAGACAGATACTCTTTGCGGGCTGATTCTGCTCTATATTAATGTCAGGCTGATGAGTTCAGGAAACATGGTTTGCTGAAGACAAATTTACAGTGGAGGAATGATAAGAGAAGAGGCTAAAAGCATGAGCTGAGGCTAGATCATGCTCTGAAGCCTTGAATGCTTTAAGGGCAGTGGTTCTCAAACTGGGGATTCTGCATTGTTAAAATGCAGATTTTGACATGGAAGGGCTGGAATGGGGCCTGAGATTCTGCATTTCTGGAAAGCTGCCCCATGATGCCAGGGCTGCTGGGCCTTGGGCCTCACTTTGAGTAGCAAGGCCCACTAAGTTAAAGACTATAAAGCGTGTTTAGGGAGACTTGTTGTGAACCTTTTATCAGAAGCACGAGATACAATATACACTTTAAGATCCAAGAGAATGTTTCTCAATGTGTGGTTCTGCGGGATATCAAAAAACGTTTAGCTTTGGAGTCAGTCTCCCTGGTTTGAACCTTGACTCTACGTTCAGTAGGTGTGTAACCTTCAGGAGTTATCTAACTGTGCATGTCCTCAGTTTTGTAGTCTGTAATATGGCAATAATCATGGTACCTACCTTATAGGGGTTGCTCACTGTAATTATCCAGTTTGAAGAATGTGGATTAAATAAGTTAAGCTGATATCTTTACTTCAGGACGTCTCAGGACCTTTACTTTGCTAAAGTGATGCTCCAAGGAGGATGTAAGGTAAGTGGCATTTCCCACTCTTATTTTCCTGGAATGTTTGGTAGGTCTATTATTTTTTGCACCTCCTCTTTTAGGAGGATTGATCTGGTGGCCGAGAAGAAGATGGTTGGTTTAAGAAGAGACTATAGGCTGAAGAGATTCTTTAGGACATAGGTGTGGAAGAAAGGAGTGTGGCAGAATGTCCAGATGTTGAGTCACTGAGGCAGTGGTGTAGGGTGGAGAGGAAGGAGTGGTCATAAGAAACTCTCTGAGGCTGGATCAGGCAGGAGACTCATTAGACGTGAGGGTTAGAAAGAAGGAGGAGTCTTGTAAGATTCTTTCCCCCCTAGAGAGAAACAGAAGGCCAGGGGAGAGCGCCATGTGTTTAATTTTCCATTCTGATTGAAATTCTGCTGTGTGTTGCCCACAAACTAACAGCATGCCTCTTGAGTCTCTAGGGCATTTTACAGTAAAGCCACATATTTTCTGAAGTTAGGTCAAGACTGAGCATATGAAATTCCTCAAGTGTGAAATTCCACTTAACCCCATTAATGCTTATAACCCTGAGTAGGTATTGTTTATAATTCACTCCTGGTTACCAGTGGGTATTTGCGTTTGCCAAATCTTTTCAATCCTATCTCAAACTAAGTTTATTTTAGGGAAGAAAATTTGCCTTCCTGTCAAAAAGCTGAGAAGAACCAATCTCCCCCTCCCACTCCTATGGTTTGCACATTTGGCTGTGGCTCTGGGGGGTGTGTGTGTGTGTGTGCACACACGCGCGTGTGTGTGATGTTATTCTGAATTTCATAGTACTTATGATAGTAAAACCTTATGTTTATAAGGGCCTTTACAGTTTACCAAAGGTTTGGAAATGGATATTACTCAGCATACCTATTTTTTTTTCCTTATACGTGGCAAAGAAAGTGGGGACAGTATACAGGTTTATATGTAATCTGTAGATACTTTTCTTCCCCTGGGAAATATCTACAGCTCTTATACAGAGATTTCATGCATGGTTGATGCTGAAAATATTAAAGTGATTATTTGAATTATAAGGATAAATCCATTTATGTGTAAGTACAGTTACTGAACCATGCTTGCAATGTAAGGAGCCTAGTTGAGATGCAGCTGGAATAATTTTATCCCCCTCATTCCTGCTCCTAAATTTAATTACATACTATAGCTTTATTTAAACACACACACACACACACACACACACACACACACACACACGTTACATGATTCAACATTTGCTTTAGGTTTAATTTTTTTTAACGGCCCTTTGACTTTCTCTAAAGTAAATTCTTTAGTTAATATCTTAGAGTCATTTTGACCAAAGTCTAAGATACAAATCTTTTGGGGCAGCAGTTCAAGTATAATCTAGGACGAATATGAACCACTATAATTTCTGCAGATGGGGCCCTCTGTTTCTGGCCGCTACCTAGATTGTAATTAGTGAAGGTCTCTCATCACACTTTACAATGCCGATTGGTTTAGAAATCAGGCTTTCAGATTATGTACAACCATTATCCGCAAAAGCTGCCACTCATGGAACATTTATTTTGTGCCGATGACTTTACAAACATTAATATGTTTAATCCTCCCAGTTATTCTGTGAGGCCAGGATTTCGGCACCATTTTCAGAAAAGAAGCAGCAGAGGAAGAATCCTGATCTGCTGGCCCCAGAGCCTGTGTCTCCACTGGCTGACAGGTGTCAGCTATGGGGCTGAAAAATGTTGATTGAGAGTTTTATTTAGAGAGTTTAGGCTACCTAGGAACTTGGAACTATGACAAAGCATTTGTATTAATCCATTTTGCATTGCTATGTAGGAATACCTGAGGCTAGGTAATTTATAAAGAAAAGAGGTTTATTTTGGCTCATGGTTTTACAGACTCTGAAAGAAGCATGGTGCCGATATCTGCTTCTGCTGAGGCCTCAGGAAGCTTCCAGTCATGGCAGAAGGTGAAGGGGGAGTAGGTATTTCACATGACAAGAGAGGGAGCAAGAGAGAGAGGGGAGGAGGTGTGAAGCTCTTTTTTTTACATGACCAGCTCTCTAGTGAACTAATAGAGCAAAAACTCATTTCTGGGGGAAGGACATCAAGCCGTTCATGAGGGATCTACCCCCAAACTTCTCCCACTAGGCCACATCTCCAATACTGATGATCACGTTTCACATAAGATTTGAAGAGGGCCGGGTGCAGTGGCTCACACCTGTAATCCCAGCACTTTGGGAGGCCAAGTCGGGTGGATCACTTGAGGTCAGAGTTCGTGACCAGCCTAGCCAACATGGTGAAACCACATGTCTACTAGAAATACAAAAATTTGCTGAGTGTGGTGGTGCATGCTTGTAATCCCAGTTACTCGGGAGGCTGAGGCACAAGAATTGCTTGAATCTGGGAGGCAGAGGTTGCAGTGAGCCAAGATCGCACCACTGCACTCCAGCCTGGGCAACAAAGTGAGACCATCTCAAAACAAAAACAAAAACAAAAACAACTTTTTTTGAAGGGGACAAATATCCAAACTATATCAGCATCAAATTTAACTTTCGCTTATTGCAGAATCTCTTCTTTTTGTCTTACAAAAAAGGAACAAAAATAGGTCATGAAAAAAAAAACGAGTGATGAATGATGATAATTTAATCTTTTAGTTTGAATGGGGAAATTGGCTGGAGCTTTAGAGCTATAAACCTATTAGATGAATATTCAAATATAACAGGCTGGATGTAGAATGGAAGGAAATCGTGTCAGTCAGCCAAGACCCGATCCTGTCTTCTGAGAGTGTGGGTTTCCAATGTTTACAGCTTTCCTTCTCAGAAGCAGCATACTCTACCTCACCCTGAGGTCTCCTCACTCGTGATTGGAGCCAATACCAGTTGTCTTATAGCATGGCCAAACATCCTCGTGTGCCTGGGACTGTCCCAGTTCAGTGCTGAAAGTTCTGCATTCCTCAGTCCCAGGAAAACTGGGGTGGTTGGACCCTCTTGTCCTAAAGAGGGGACCAACTGTGGTGCAGAGAGTGGACTACAGATCTCCATGGGACCTGAAGCTGGTCTCCAAATGAGGCATGTCCTGGCTTGGCTTCCTTCCCTGGCCCCTGAGAGCACTCCCTCCATACATCACTTTCACAAGACTGTTTTGGAGTCTGCTTCTAAGATAGGGTCTTAAGACCTAAGACAGGGTCCAACCAGGAAAACAGAAACACTGAAAATTTAAACTAGTAGGATTTTAAAGCAGGGATCTAGTTACACAGATGATAGAAAAAACTGAGACATCAATTAGGGGACAGTGAGGCAACCCAGAGATTAGTGACAACAGGAAGCTACTGCCATCCAAAACTGGGGGACAAAGGACAGGAGCCTAGGGCTGGGCTTAGCTAGAGGAGGTTAAAACAACATGGACTGTTGGATGGGAGCAGAAACATGGAAAAGACACAGCAGAGTTGAAGCAGAAAGGGAGGAAAGAAAACACCTCGGTTTTTCCCTTCCCCTGAAGTGCCACTACCAGTCTCTTGCAGAAGCCAGCTATCAAAGATTGGGCAAAGTGTCCTGGCTGTTCCAGCCCTCTGGCGATGCAGTGCAGAGCAGGGGCAGGGTAAGGAATGGATCTCAGGGTGTGCAGGACCAGCACAGTCGCTGTCGCTGTTTTCTCAGTAGTGAACCCAGAATTCTGTCTCTGAGTCAGCACCCAATTCCTTTACTAAAATCTGTTTATTATTTTTGGTTAAATAAGCTATTGTTTGTTTATAGATCATTTGTTCCCATGCTGGTGATTTGGAGTTTCTTTTTCACAGGCTTGTGTGGCTGATTGTCTTGCTTAGTGTGTATTTCTTCTACTCTGAAAGACTGCAACTCCTTTAAGACAGAAATGGTGTCTTCCAACGCTTTGTGACAGCCTTAATGCATTGCACATAGTACATGCCCAATAATGGGTTCTTGATATTAGAATAACAAACTCAATTTTTAGCAGTCAGGGCATTTCTCTGTTAAGTCCCTGTCTTTAAGGAAACACTTAAAAAATATTGCATGATTTTGCACCCATAGAATGCACTCTTCTACAGGAAGTTCCATTTCTCCCCTTGCACATGATCATGGAATCCGTGGCATTTTTCCATCTCCATTTAGCATGTCAAACCAGTAACATCCTTATTTGAATTCTTCTCTACTGATGCTCAAGTGTGAAGTGAAAAATAGAAGTATGCCTCCAGATATTTTCAAACCTGGCTCAGCTTTATAATCAATGTAATTACAACACATTTAGTGTTAGAGAGTATTTCTGACTTGCAGAGTGTAATGTTAAATCTCAGTGTGTATGTGATTGTGTGTTGCGTCTGTATGTTTGTGAATGTGCTATTACGGTGAGGTTCCTTTTGTGCTCCAAAGTTGGGCAGGGTAATTCTTCACTCTGGACAAAAAAGTATCCGCAGAATTAGACAGTGTGGTAGAGTAACTCTGTGGCTGGGAATCAGACATACTTATATCCAAATCCAGATGCTGGCTCTACAGGGCTTCATGACCTTGGGAAAGTTGTTTAACTTTTTGAAACCTGTTGGCTAATCTGTAAAATGGGACTGTACATAGTGTTCAGATTTGTTGTGAGTATTTATATGTATATATATGCAGAGTGTCAGGCTGATAGTAAATGCTTAATAAACATTTGTTATGATTTTTCTTGGGTTATGGTGGTTTGGCTGAATTATGTATTTATAAGCCTAATTTTGAAGTTTCTTATGTAGATAACTTTAACAAACATACACCACTTTTCCTGCCTTATACTTGGACAGGGCTTTATTTTTCCCAGCAGTCTCTAACTGAGTTACCTCATCTGATGTTTATAGCTACTCTGGAAGGTCATCAGGAAAGCATTTGAACTCGCCTTGGCCAAGGCTGTGTAGTTGGGTTTGAGGTCCATGTCTGCTTTTTCTCACTAGTGTTGTTTCGTAATGTAAGGGGTTTGCCTGAAAGAGGGGGTATTTCCTTTTCATCTGAAGACTGAGTATGGCAATTTCTCAGGTGTTTTTTTTCAGAACCTTCTGAACCAAAATTAATCCACACTATTCCTCTGAAAGGAACAAAGGGGAGAAAAGACATGCTCTCTTGTTCATAAGAATTGCCAGAGCTTTTTTTTTTTTTAATTAAGTGAGCATAGATACCTTCACTCATCTATCCACTTTTTAATTTCCTATGTTCAATTTGATTAAGATGTGTTTCTTGAAGATATGTGCTATCTGCTTCTTGTCGTATAAAAAGTTTAATATCTTTCCCCTTTTATTGGACTGGTAAAGGCATTTGACATTAAAAATAATAGCTTTGAATTTTCCTGTTGCTGTCTGCATTCAGTAGGGAGAATATTAAGAATAGATGGGAAAATTCATTTAGTTCTTTCTCTGAAGGGTCCTTTCAAAGCATTATACTTAACACGATCTACTCTGTAATCCACAGATGCATAGAATAAATAAAATAGAATGATAATGTTAGTTCCTTAGTGTCTAATCCAGGAAATGAATGTCTGTTAAAGAAATATGGCTACTAATATTTTTAAAAGTCACTAAAACTTTCTTCTTCCTTTGTTTAGCTGAACTTATTTCTTCCCAGTGTTTAGCTGAGAGAACATGTGAATTTATGCTCAAGGAAGGGCAACTACAAAGGACCTTAAGAAAACAATATTCTGTTTTGTTATTAAAAGCTGCCAAGTTGATACAACCTCTGAATTGTGTCCTATGCTCCAGCCCAAGTCTGTTTTGGGACAAAAAGTTGAATTTGGACAGAGCTTCTCACATCGTGATAGAGGTGGAAGGAAGAAGAATAAGCAAACAGGCTGAGGGTCCTGCGCTGAAGTATATCAGTGTCCTGATGAGGCTTGCGGTCATGCCAGAGTCACATGAAGTGAGGACTCTCAGGCTGAACCCCTTTCTGGGGTGGGCTTTCAAACAGGAAGGGTTGTCCTGTAAATCTGCATGTTGAACGTTTTTCTCAGTTCTCCCTTTATTGGCTCTGTAATAGCTTAATAGTTCTAAAGAATGGGGGCTCTGAATAGAATCACACCCCCAAGTTTACATCTTGATTATCCAGTACTAACTCTACGTGGCAAGCTAGTACCTTTTCATGCATTGGTTTTTGTGGTAGCCAGCTTCCAAGATAGACCCAGTGACCCCCACCTTCTTATGTTGACGCCCTTATGTAATCAACTCCCACATTTACCAGTTAGTCTGTGTGATCAATAAAATATGCAGAAATGATGATGTGTCACTTCTGAGATCAGGTTATAAAAGACTGAGACTTCCACCTTGGTACCTCTGTCACTTTTAGGTCACTTATTCTGGTGGAAGCCAGTAGCTGTGCTGTGAGCCCTCCTGAGAGACCCATGTGGCAAAGATCTGAGGTCTCTTGCTAAAAGCCACATGAGTGAACTTGGAAGCAGATCTTCCAGGCCCATCAAACCTTCACAGGACTGTGTCTCTAGCCAACATCTTGACTGCAGCCTCATGAGACACTGGGACTGAATTACTTGGCTATGTTTCTCCTGGATTTCTGACCCTCAAAAATTGTGAGGTGGCACATTTGTTGTTTTAAGCTGCTAGATTTTGGGATTTATTTGTTAAATAGCGATAGAGAACAAATATGGCTTTCTCTTGACAAAATGGGGTTAACAATAATAGTATTAGTACTGCTATGTTTTAAACATTTGTGTCTCCTCAAAATTCATGTTGAAATTCTAACCTCCAAGATGATGGATTAGAAGGTGAGGCCTTTGGGTGGAGTCCTAATGAATGTCATTAATGTCCTTATGAAAGATACTGGGGAGCTGTAGAGTTCCTTTCCCTATGTGAGGACACAGCAAAAAGTCAGCAGTCTGCAAGCCAGGAGAGGGCTGTCACCAGAATCTGAATGTGCTGGACCCCGATCTTGGACTTTCCAGCCTTCAGAACCATGAGAAATAAATTTCTGTTGCTTAAAAGCTACTCAGTTTAACGTATTTTGTTATAGCAGCCTACATAGACTAAAACCAATATCCATGTAGGTACTGAGATAGCATATGTAAATGGTACAGAGTTAAATGTTCGATAAGCAGTGGCTACTGTTGTTTTATTACTCTTAAGTTGATTCTTCTCTCAGATCGAAACATAGCTTACATAAATGGGTGTGACTGGGACTTTTGCCACTGTCAATGTGTGGACATGCTTGGGTGTCTACATCTCCATTTAGTGAACACCTTCCTTTGTCTTTTTTTTGCCAGTCCTGTCCTGTCTCACCACTGGTTCTGGTAGAGGGACGAGATTCAGCTGACTTATCAAATTGTGGCTGTTAAGCCCTTGACTTGGTGTCCTAGACATTGGATCAAATCAGTCTGGCTACTAAACCCTGAGAATGCTTTGGAATTGAGCTTTTGCAACTAATTTTTCTTTGTTGAGGATTTTTTTTTTCCTTTTAAAGAGAAGATAGAATGTGGGTCAGGCAGTGGAAGGAGTAAGAATCTTGGATGGAGTCAAGGGAGTACACATAAATTTGTTTCTTAGTAAGAAAGGAAGAGAGATCTTTGCTTCTTCCAGATTTTATTTTAATTCACTATTGTGTGAGCTATCAATATACATTGGAAGCACAGTGGTTATGTAATGTGGATTGTTTTTTTCTCTTGGAGAAGGGAAATACAGCTATTCTCAAATATTTAACAGAGAGGCACTCTTGTTCTTTTGGAAAATTCTTCTTGGGTCTACCTTATAGCTCCAGGAATTGTAGGAGAGGAAAGTGATGCCTACGTAGTTGGCCAGTGTGAGAGAGTCAGCCTTGGCAATCTGCGGGAGAAACATGTCATGGGTGGATGTCATGAATTGTTCTCCCAGGCTGGTGTCTTTGAGTGTTCACAGCTGTGTATGTTATGGCTAGCATCAATACCTTTTGATACATGTGTTATTTCCCTCCATAGTTAAAGGCTTTGGTCAACAATAGTCTTTTCTGAGAAGAGCACAGAGGGTAAACAAAATCACTTCTTTCACAGTGGGATAAACTGAAGCACTGAACAATTATGTTATTCAACTCAGGACAGTCAAAACTAAAAGCCAGGTACTTAATTTTCACACTAACCTACACGTTGATACTGCTTCATCATTATCAGTGTTATTATTTTAGAATCAATGCAACAGGCACGTGACAAATATCATAGATTATGGAGACAGTAGATCTTTTTTTTGTAAAAGTGGTACCATTTTAAATTTATTTATTGCTCTTAAGTATACTAGATAAATCACTTAGGTGACTATAAATCTCATAGTTCCCTTTAGTCTCCAAGTTTTGGATAACAAAGGTGCTTTGGAATATTCCATAGGTGAACAAATGCATCAGATTTATCGAGGATTTACCTAGAGGGGAGAAATGAAAAGCAGTGACCCAAGGAAGACAGGGTGGTTCTCTAACCTGTACTTGGAGTTGTTGGTGGTCTTAGGGCTCAA
The DNA here is from genome assembly GCF_029281585.2 of Gorilla gorilla gorilla. Lineage (NCBI taxonomy): Eukaryota > Metazoa > Chordata > Mammalia > Primates > Hominidae > Gorilla > Gorilla gorilla. The sequence continues at coordinate 144,480,694 of NC_073224.2, read as the reverse complement.
TTGCTTGTTCTTAGAACAGTCTGAGTTGTGTTTTAGTACAGCCTGAAGGTTCCTATTTTCTTTTCTCTTTCTCTGAGTTACTGCCTTGTCATTAGCAGAAAGATATTTTGCCCTGGGGCCTAGGGCAAACAGGGATGAGGGGTATGAATCTTTCATTTACATTAAGCAGAGTAAAGTAAATTTAATCACTCCTAAATCATGCTGTGCTATAGCATATTGATTTGCTGACTGTCAATTGAATGTTACCTCAGAAACAGTGTCCAGCTTCTTGTTCCAGTTCTAGCAGTAAATTTCCAGGTTATTTTAATTAACACACTTTAACATTTAATGCAGCGGGCTACACTTTTCAAGGCACATTTGCACATATTGCCTTATGGAATCCCACATAACATCTCTGTCCACATTACTGTGTACACACCTTAGGGTATTCTGAAAACTCCTCTGTCACCGTAATGATGCATTAAATTAATCTCTTGTTCAGGGACTTTGACATGAAATGACCTGGGAAACAGGCTTGCACTCTTGAATAAGTCACTAAGACTTCCCTCAAGCGGTTCCTAGAAAGGGCGGCTTTCAGGCAATTCTATGATACATAATAATTAGCAACTTCTAAAAATAACTGATGGAGGAACGCATCACTATAAAGATATTTGGGAGGCCGAGGTGGGTGGATAGCATGAGGTCAGGAGTTCAAGACCAGCCTGGCCAACATGGAGAAACCCTGTCTCTACTAAAAGTACAAAAACTAGCTGGGCATGGTGGTGCATGCCTGTAATCGCAGCTACTCAGTGGGTTGAGGCAGGAGAATCACTTGAACCTGGGAGGCAGAGGTTGCAGTGAGCTGAGATTGTGCCACTGCACTCCAGCCTGGCGACAGTGTGACTCTGTCTAAAAAAAAAAAAAGGTGAGGCGGGTGGATCATGAGGTCAAGAGATGGAGACCATCCTGGCCAACATGATGAAACTCCATCTCTACTAAAAAAACAAAAATTAGCTGGGCGTGGTGGAGTGTGCCTAGTCCCAGCTACCTGGGAGGCTGAGGAGAATTGCTTGAACCTGGGAGGCAGAGGTTTCAGTGAGCTGAGATCACGCCACTGCACTCCAGCCTGGGTGACAGAGCGAGATTCTGTCTCAAAAAAAAAAAAAAAAAAAAAGTAAAGTCATTCTTCCTTCCAATTGGAGAAATAATATTGGAGTTTAGAGAAAAGGAGGAATAGTAAGTCTCAACAGTAAGGTTTTAGTTGTTCCATTCTTTTTTCAGCCCCAGCACCTATGTTCTCTTTCTGGTTTTGAAAAGGAAAAGGACTTTAAAACCAGAGAGGCCTGAGTTGAAATCTTGGTTTGTACTGTGACTACCCAGGTAGAGTAAATGAGTGGCACAGGCTGAAGGAAAAGTGCTGACCAGTGAGAGCCCACTGCCGTTCTCTGGGAGAGAATCTAGGCATTAAAAGCTTGGTTCAAAGAGTATTAGTTTTTTTAACAGTGTGTAGGCCATATGAAACAGGTCTGTGGGCAAATCTAGCCCACAGGGCTTTAGTTGGATACTTCTATCCCTTACTTTTGTGTAACTTGATACAATTTGGGTCTCATTTTTTTTGACATTTCCTTCTGGAACCCATAATTGATTCTATTCAGAGGCACTCTCTTCTGAACCTTCAGAATGGTGTTTTCTTTGACCTGTAGTATATTTTCCTTAAGTAAATCAATCACGGATGTGTGAATTTTCCTGTTCTCTACTTGTTCTCTGCTTAAGTGATTGCTGAACCCCCTTCTATGATTTTAACTTTCTCTTAAATTCTAGCATGTACTTGGTTATCAGTTGTAGCTTTCTTTTCTTCCCTTCCTTCTTTTCTCTCCCACTTAAAAAAGTTGAGGACTGCAACACATGTACAGAAAAGTGCTCAATGAATGGTCACAAAGTGAACAACTGCGATACTTCCACATCAAGAAATACAGCATTGCCCCAATCCTAGCAGTCTCATCTCTGCCCCCTTCCAATCACTACCCTCTCCCTGCTCCCTAGAGGAGCAGGGCACTATTCTCACATCTAACAGAATGGCAGTTTTGCTTGTTTTTGAGCTAGATGGAATCATACAATATATATTCTCTTGTATCTGGTTTCTTTTGCTTAATATTATGTTTGAGAGATTCATCCATTTTGCATGTAGCTGTGATTTGCTCATTTAATTGTGATAAAGATATGCTATTTAATATAGAGCCACTAACCCCAGGAGGCTATTGAGCCCTGGAAATGTGACTAGTCTGAAATAAGATGTGCTATAAGTGTAAAGTACATACTGGAGTTCAAATATTTAGTACAAAAAAGAATGTAAAATATTTCATTAATAATTTTTAATATGGTTTATATGTTGAAATTATCTTTTGGATGGATTAGGTTAAATAAAATATATTATTAAAACTAATTTTACTCGTTTATTTCTTATTTTTAATGTGCCTACTACAAAATTTAAAATTACATATGTAATTCACCTTGTATTTTTATTGGACACTGCTATTATACAGTATTCCATGTTTAGCCATCCTACCGCTAATGTATATATTTTTGACTATTACTAATAATGCTGCCATAAACATTCTTCTACATGTATCTTGATGTACATGTATACATTTCTGTATGGAAGAGGATTTATTAGATCTTAGTGTGTGCATTTTTTAACTTTGGTGGATAATGACAAAATATTTTCCAAGATGGTTGTACAAAAACTATCCATATATGAACATCCTTGAATTTTGACATCTTCTCGATCCTTGCCTTTTCCTGTATTTTAAATTTTAGCCATTCTGATGTGTGTTGGTATCTCATTGTGGATTTAATTTGCAGGAGGATCGCTTGAGGCCAGGAGTTAGGAGTTTGAGACCAGCCTGGGCGACATAGCCAGACCCTGTCTCTACAAGAATAAATAAATAAATAAATACAAAAATTAGCTGGGCATAGTGGCACGTGCCTGTGGTCCTAGCTACTTAGGAAGCTGCGGTGGGAGGATCACTTGAGCCAGGGAGTTTGAGGCTGCAGTGAGCTGTGATTGCACCACTTCACGCCAGCCTAGGTAACAGAGCATGACCCTATCTCTAAATAAATAAATAAATAAGATACATAAAAGTAATAATTCTGGAAGAGTAAGTACTCTTACCTTTTTTCTCCTCTTCTTCTACAGTGTCCTTGCTATTCTTGATCCATTGCATTTCCATATAAAAGTTGGAATTCTCTCGTCAATTTCCATACAGTATATCTTTCTGGATTTTGATTGGGTTTGCATTACATCTATATATGAATTTGAGGGGAATTATCTTCACAATGTTGAGTTTTCAATTTTTCCATGATTACGATAAATGGTTCCATTTGTTTAGGTTTTCTTATGTTTTTCTAAGTAATATTTTATAGTTTCTATGCAGAAGTCTTACAGATCTTTGGTTAGTTATTCATATTTATCATATTTTGATGGTATTATAGTAACATCTTTGTAATATGTCATTTTCAAACTCTTAGTGGCTAATATAAATCAGTCATATTTAAACATTAAGCTTTATCGAGATATCTTGGTCAATTCATTTATTATTTCTAATAATTTACCTATACATTCTTTTTTCAACACCAACAATCGTGTCATCTGCAACACAATAAATTTTATTTTTTTCTCTCCAATCCTAATATCTTTTTTTTCTTGCCTTAATGTACTGGCTAGGCCCTCCAAAGCATCTCTGCTGAAATTCTCTAACTTGTCTTTTGTCTCCTGGAACATTCTAAGCATAACTAAAGTCTGTGACAGTTTACTCCATTTTCTGGAGTCCCTGTATGTCTCTTCCTCTTGGCTATTGTTCTTGGTTTGTGTTAACTCTGTCTGGTCTTCTTATGTCCCTTAGTGCATTTGAGATTGAGTAGTGAACATTGTTTAGAATAAATATAAAACAGTAGAGGTGTCATCCTTTCCCAGTGAGCATTTGCTTCGTGCAGTGGCTGGGATGCCAATAATCTTGACTCCTTGCCACTCAGTTCCAGGAACAGATGATTGGAAGTTGACTGCAGTTCATGAAGGGGCCTATTCGTTTCTGATACATGTGGCAAACAGAAGAAGAGAATGATGCGTGGTATTCTAATAAGGTCGAGGCTCTTTATTTATTGTTGTTTTTATTTAAGGGTTCCGTGCATCTTACTTTTATATTCTTTTCAACATTATTTTTTTGCTTTAAGGCACAGGTCATATGTTTTTAAGTTTATTTGGGTTTTGCAATAGACTGGGTGTTTGTTTCCCCTCCAAATTCATATACTGAAACCCTTATCCCAATGTTATTATATTTGGAGGTGGGACCTTTGGGAGATAATTAGCTATGAGGGTGGAGCCCTGAGGAAAAAGATTAGTGCCCTAATAAGAAGTGGCTAGAGAGCTAGCTAGCTTTCTTTCATGAGAGAGTACAATAGTGTCCTCTTATCTGCAGTTTCACTTTCCACAGTTTCAGTTACCTGCAGTCAATTGCCATACAAAAATATTAAATGCAACATTCCAGGAATAACTCATATCTTGTAAACTGCATTGTTCTCAGTACTGTGTGATGAACTCTTGCATGGTTCTGCTGCATCTCGCTGGGATGGAAATCATCCCTTTGTCCAGCCTATCCCCACTGCATGCCCTATCCACCCTTTAGTCACTTAGTTGCTGTCTCCGTTATCAGATTCACTGTGGAGGTATTGCAGTGCTTGTGTTGAACTTGCTTTTATTTTACTTAATAATGGCCCCAAAGCACAAGAATAGCAATGCTAGCAATTCAGAAATGCCAAAGAGAAGCTGTAAAGTGCTTCCTTTAAGTGAAAAGGTGAAAGTTCAAGCTTAATAAGCAAAGAAAAAACATGCTGAGGCTGTTAAGATCTATTGTAAGAACACATCTGTTAAACTGTGAAGAGTATATTGTTATAATTGTTCTATTTTGCAATTAGTTACTACTGTTAATCTCTTAGTATGCCAAATTTATAAGTTAAACTTTATCAAAAGTATGTATGTATAGGAAAAAAACAGCACATATAGAGTTTGGTATTATTGCGGTTTCAGGCATCCCCGGGGTTGTTGGAACATATCCCCTAAGGATAAGAGGGGACTACTGTCCACTGAAAAGTTGGCAGTGTGAAACCGGGAAGAGAGTCCTCACCAGAATCTGACCATGCTGGCACCTGATCTTGGACTTCCAGCCTCCAGACTGTAAGAAATAAATGTTTGACGTTCATAAGCCGCTTGTTCTATGGTACTTTGTCACAGCAATTTGAATGGAGACAGTCCTTATACTCTCTTCCTCCTCTTGCACCCTCTCTTGCTTTTTTCTGAGTTCTTTTTTCTGGATACCTCAGAATCAAAGAATAGGAGGTTTATAGAAATAGCTGTTGATGTGAAATGTAAGAATTGCAGCTTTGGTGAATGACTTTAGTCTCTATTCCTAGGGTCCCTGGACTCTTTTATTTCTAGGGTCCCCGGACTTGTTATCATTTGAGCCTTAGGTTGCTCCTCTGGAAGGCAAACTCAGACTGAGCTCCAAAAGCATTAACTGGGCTCTCTAAGTCACTTGTGGCTTTAATAATCTATGACTATTTAGTTATTGGTTCAGGGTTCATCAAGACAAATGGGCTAAGGGTACATTGTGTGAATTCTATTTCTCATGAGACATTTCCTATCTTGCACTCCAAGTCCGGTCCCATTCTTCTCTTGTGTTAAAACTCCAAAATCTTTCATTGAAATGGAAAAATAAATGCTGACATTGATAGCACAGTAACAATCTAAATCGGGCATGTAGCTCCTGCATGTAGTTCTGCTTTCTTTGTGCATGCGATACCTCCTAAATGTTGAACAGCAGGGGAGATAATATAGAAGCCAGTGTGCTCCACAGGGGATGGGTGGGCATGAGTCATGCCCATTGCCACCTGCTGGACTCTTCCTCCTCAAGAATCAGCTTAGTCCTTGCAAAGCATCACCATCCCCACCCCTGCTGAGGCCCCCTGTCTCAATGATGATACTGGTTCCCTTTGTCTCCGCTGTCCTGTCCCATCCTCCTGTTAAGGTAATATTTCCAATAAAGGCATGCTGAATTATTATTATTTTTTTCTTTGCAACTTCTGACCATGATTTCACTCTTCTGGCTTTTTCTCCCAGTATTCCATTGGTGTAGCTCTGCATCTTTGTCCTTCACTTTTGAAAATGGTAATTTATTATTTTAAATGTTTCCCAGAGGTATAAAATGCCCTCAGGTGTTTCACTTCTAAGAAGTGAACTGTTAGGAGACAAGTCACCAACAATCTCCTTATGCCAGTTTAATCACAGACCGCCAGAGTATTTTTAAACTATTATTTGCATTTTTACTTCTCTAAGTGAGCTACATAGTTTTTATATTCCCTGTGGTCTTAAGCCAGCCCCCTACTCTAGTGTTATATCTCTCTGGCCCCGGATGTTTGGCAATGTGTCTTCTAGGAAATTAACCTTGCTTTTGCAATGGGAGGTTTGTCTGTTCAGCAAGACTAGAACTAAGTTAGAACGTTCAGAAAAGGAGAATTTGATTCTCTGTGATATTTTCTTAAAAAGAGCCTGGAGGTATATTATTGCAATGCTGTTTCTCTCTCTCTCTTTTCTCAGTTCATTGGTGTTCATCCTTGCTCACATTGATATAGGAGCCACTGGGGACTCTAATAGAGCTGCTAATGCCACTTCCTTAGAGAGGACTTTTCTAATCATGCTCTGCAAAGTAGTTTCCCTTACCGTTCCGTTTCTCAGCTCCCAGTTTCTTTCCTTCACGCCACTTGTAACGGTTAGTAGTTTTTTTTGTTTGTTTGTTTGTTTTGTTTTTTTTCAATTATTTGCTTGCCCACATCTCCGGACTTCTACCCTCTATGAGTGAGTGAGCTACTGTATTCTTGGCATATAGTGCGCTGCTTTGCAACAGGAAATATTCAGTAAATTTTGGTTCAGTTAATTGATGAAAAGGAAAGGAGTTGTGGAAGTTCAAAGACTATGTTTTTCTTGCTTATGACCACTTGTTCCCCTTTTAGCTGCTTGTGTTTAATGGATGCTGGGAGTTCACACACAATGCCCTTGCTCTCCTCCCAGCGTTGTATTCAGCCTTACAGTAATTTCTCCACAGGGGGTGATGAGAGAAAGAGTGAGAAATCTCTTGAAAAGGAATCCTGATGTATCTCCTGTGGAGGATATGTGTGCACATTTAATGTGGTCCACACAGGAAGAAAATTTGTTGGGCTACATGCTTGGAAGTGGAGAGGTAAGGGGGTGGTTTCAGTGTCATTAATTGATGATGTGATAAAAATCCATATTCTTTCTGTATCTCTGCTTTGTAGTCTTGTGCCGGCTTCACTGCAGGGCAGGATGTCCTTGTGGTTGCAGCAGGTAGTTTTGGGAGCTATGTGCTTTGTTTTTCACGTCAGGTGTGTGTGTGTGTGAGAGAGAGAGAGAGAGCGAGCAAGAGATCAAGAGAGTAAGAGAGAGAGCAAGAGTGTGAGAGTAAGAGGAAGAGACAGCACCAGATCCCCAACCACTCAACAAAAGGCCTTTTCTTTTCTTTCTTTTGTTCTAATCTGATTGTTTCTAATCAAATTGGGTTGGTTACATGCCCATCTCTGAACCAGTAATTCCCTATGGCCCTTATTCAAATTTCATTTCAGTAAGGCTTACCCTGATGACTGAGTCTAAAATCACAAGTCCAGCTTGGTAGCTTTGTTCACTTACTGTCATCTAAGCAATGATGCACTTTACCGTTTTCTCTGTTTGCTTATTTTTCATAATCTTCTTAAGTGCGGAGATTGTTTTATTGATACAAAATATTTTACATATTTATGGCATACATGAGAGTGTTTGTTACATGCATAGAATGTGTAATGATCAAGTCAGGGTATTTGGGTATCCATCACCTTGAGTTTTTCTCATTTCGATGTGCTGCTATCTTTTCAAGTCCTCTCTTCTAGTTACTTTGAATTATATAAGATATTGTTGCTAAGTATAGCTACCCTAGTCTGCTATCAAACATTATAACTTTTTTTCTTCTATCTAACTGTGTGTTTGTACCCATTAACCAACTTCTCTTCATCCTTCCCTCCCACCTCCAGTTCCATCCATATTGCAGTACAGGGATTTTATCTGTTTTGTTTCCTGCTGTATCTCCAGTCCCTAGAACAGTTCTTGACTTAGAAGTCACCTAATAAATATTTATTGATTGAATAGATCAATCAATGCCCAAGGATCACTTACTAATTTATTATTATTATTATTAGCACTGTCTTGCAAATACATGGTGCTTAATGCAGCTAGTTGAACTAAATTGAGTTGGATTTACATGAACATGCAGGGGTATTTCATGGGACTGTTGCCTTTGGCCTTTTTAAAAAACAGTTTTATTGAAATATAATTCATATATCTATAATTCACCCATTTGGAGGTATGCAACTCAATGGCTTTTGGTATATTCACAAATTATGCACCCATCACCACAATAACTTTTGGAATATTTTCATTACCTCCAAGAGAAACTTCCCACTCCTTAGCTATTATCCTCCAACTTTTCCATCTTCCTCAGCCCTAGGCAGCCACCACTTTACTTTCTGCCTGTATAGATTTGTCTGCCCCTGGTATTTCATATAAATAAAGTCATATAATATGTGGTCTTTAGTGACTAGCTTCTCTCACTTTGCATAATGTCTTCAGGGTTCACCCATGTTGTTGTATGTATCCATACTGTACTTAATTTTTTTATTGTCAAATAATATTCCAGTGTATGGATGTACCACATTTTATTTAATATCCTTTCATCAGTTGATGGACTGGCCTTGGTTTTTAAACCAATCCCTGTCAAGGGACATGGGTTTGCCATGATTGGCTTATAAGGCTTATAATCCTCTTTGCCCATCCCTACACCTTCGTGTCAGTCCCTCCACCGGAAGTACCAACACGGAGGGACAGAATGCATGCCAATGGTGGACTGCTGGGTCCACAGCAACCTTTAAACCAGCAGATCCATGTAGTGTCACAGAAGCTTCCTTCTCTCTTCCTCCTACCTTTTTATTGTCATATATTTCTCCTTCCCAGTCATTATTATTATTATTATTATTATTTATATTGAAAGACCAATTGTTTGTGGCACTAAAACCACAGTAAAACAGGAGGTAGGCCAGCAACAGAGTGAATTGCATTGGCTCTTTCTTCAGTTTAATTTCTTCATCAAAAATGTCTCTTGTTTTTCAGTGGATGCTGAGGCGTTACTCCGAAGGACTACAATAAAGAGAAATCATCATTCACCTAGGATTTAAATACTTTCCCAAGGCAGTCTCTTCTTAATTTCCTGTGTTCCGTCTGTTGGAAGGCTCACTGGTGCAGAGCCAATATGAGCCATGCTATATTTCAAACAAATGCCTTTTTGTTCTGGAGGTCTGTGTATTCTTTTCTCTTTTCCAAGTAATTAAGCCAGTTGGGGAAAAAATACCAAATGTCATTTTGTCCATTTTTATTTCCCCTTTCCTCTCTGATAAGAACCTTCTTCTCATCAAGAATATTTCCAAAGATGACTTTATGTAGTGAATGAGGACATGGTCCACACTTTTTAATTTAGTGGCAGAAGCTTTGAGAAAGCAGCTTGCTACTTGTAGTCCAAGCAAAAATGTGTAAATGGCTTTATTGAAAATCAATATGCTCTTGTGAAGTGTTGTTCATTTTTGAGTTCTTCACAATTTGTTGCTTTGCCCTGATGAGAGTTGCAGGGAGGTTTACAGCTCTGGGTCTCTGAGTTTGAGCTTTTATTTTTTCTTGTGTTTTCTGCCATGAGCATAGGACTAAAGGATCATTTGGTGTTGTATTTTGTTTACTCTTTGGAAGAAGAGATGTGTGCCTTCTTTTTCTTCTTTTTTGATGACGGGTTGAACTGCTACCGAGGAGTGCAGTTGTCACATAAAATGTAGTCTCATAAGTGAGGTCAAATTTGCTCAGACTTTCTGGGTGTCTAAGGCTTCATGAAAGTTCCCTCAAAATGCTGTAGACTGCTCTCCTCTAATCCCAGAGAGGGTAGAGTTAAGCAGTGGAGGATTGATCTCTGTTGGTGTGCCAGGGCAGATGTCTTCACTCCATATAGAGAATGCCTAGGGTATCAAAGTTAGGTCGAGTTCTGATCATTATTGTGAGAATACAGATGAATTTTTAATTGGTCACAGTTTTGGTGAAAGATTAGCTGTGAGATTGGATTTGTCAAAATTTATGTGGTGGTTACTGTTTAATGTGGCAGCATCTGAGGAAGATCAGGGTCATTTGTAATGACTTCATTTGATTTGTACAGATGAATTACAACATTTTTCCTGCGCCAAGAAACTAGATATTTTCTCATAAATTTCCATCAACCCTTAAAAAGTTTAACCTTCGTTTTAAGCCTAGAGATAGCATAAATCTGAACTGTGAGGTGTGGGCAATGGTTGCTGTGTCACAGCAAGGTCTTAATGAAATAGAGCTTGAGAGGGGGCTATAAGAGAGAGAAGATGGAGAAGTGTGCCCTTGGATAATTTTTTAATTAATCAATGCCCAAAGATCACTTATTTATTAATTATTATTGTTATTAGCAGTGTCTTACAAATACATGGCGTTCAATGCAGTTAGTTGAAGTCAATGGAGTTGGATTTACAGAGAGAATGAGACTTGATCCCAAATAATTTTAACTTTTGAATAAGAACAAAGTATTTTATGTTTTGGTGTTTTATGTAAGTAGGGAAGCCAGGACAAGCCCAGGACTCATTGAATAGTCCTATTTCTCAGCTTTACATTTTTTTTCCCTATAAAATTCTCACCCTACATACACATAAGGAAATCATATTTACATTTTGGCCTTGTCCACATTCTTTATGCGCACAAGTACCTCAGTTTCTTTTCAGTAACCTCTGACCCTGTCCTGAGAGCTTTGAACAATCCCAACAAGCCTTGCTAAGTCCCTAGAGAGAGGCTGTTATTACAAGTATTGCTAATATTCCATACTGTAACTTAAACATTACCTGCTGTACAATTTGATTACTAGTTAATTAGGATTCTGTTTAATTTGATCAGAACCTCTGGAATTAAATCTTTTTATATTAAAAAATTATAAAATTTGATTGTTCCAAGAAAAGATTATTAGAGTGCCAATCAGTAGTTAGAAAAAATTGTCATCAAATAATAAGACTAATCTTATGAACTAATTGGAAAACAGCCAGAAAAGCCTGGCAGTCTAAGATTGTTCTCTGGAAACTGAGAGCCAGTGAAAACCTTTTTAATGGTTCCTTGAGCTGACCTTTTGTAGTTCAGATGTTTATGATAAAGTACTGGCTATGAATTTATTGTTGGTATGGATTGAAAATTTACTTGTGATCCTTAATAAAATAAAATGTAGGCATAACCACCATTGTTTTGGTTCATTCAGTGATATTCTTCATTCGCTTATTTGTATGTGCTTGCCTTTATTTATTTTTGGGCAAACAGAATCAGATGAGATAGGCTAGGTCATTCCTAAAAGGTTTTCTAAAGTCTACTCTGTCATACCCAAACATCTGCCAGTGTTTGGGCAACCAGATCATCCGTTTCTTTTCTTCTATAATGTGTTACTGTATGTAAGATTCTGAGTTAGAGTTGATGCCATTCATTTAGAGGGTATTGAGAGGAAATGGTAGGGAAGTTTTAAAAGTATTTCCTAGGAATCCCTGTCTCACCTCAGTCTGGCTTGACCAGCTGAGAAATGGGGAAAGGGCTGCTAGCATTGGGCAGTGGGATTTGGTTGTCTCAGTCACTTGTAACTGGGCAACCCCCTACTGAGATGACATGATCATGAATCTACCTTCTGTTTTCACAAAATATGACTAATTTGGGGACATTTAAATATACATTACATCTTATTAAATAAATGAAGAATGCCATATGGAGCTTTACAAAAATAATGAGGAAACCTCTAGCTACTGAATAATATATTTAAGTACTGAATCTAATATGCTGTGTTCAGTGTCTTTATGGAATTTCACAGACTTAACCAGTTTTCCTTATTCTCTATAGTATTGTGGGGTTTTTTTGTTTACAGTTAGTGGTTCTCATAACAAAACTTTTACCTCAATAAAGGCCCCTATTAATCCAAGTAGTTCAGAGAGGTATTTTCTTTAAAAAAATTTTTTTACTGATACACAAATTTTTTTATATTAAAAAATTATAGCATTTATGTTCCAAGAAAAGATTATTGCAGTGCCAATCAGGTAGTTGGAAAAAATTGTCATCAAATAATAAGACTAATTTTATCAACTAATTGAAAAACAGCCAGAAAAGGCTGGCAGTCTAAGATTGTTCTCAGGGAACTGAGAGCCAGTGAAAACCTTCTTAATGGTTCCTTTAGCTGACTTTCTGCAGCTCGTAAATATGTAGTTGTACAAATTTATAGGATATATGTGATATTTTGATACAAGCATACAATGTATAATGATCAAATCTGGGTAATTGGGATATCCATCTCATCAAACATTTATCATTTCTTTGTGTTGAGAACATTCCAAATCTTCTTTTCTAGCTATTTTGAAATATATAATAAGTTATTCTTAACTATACTGAACACTAGTTCTTATTCCTTCTATCTAACTTTTTTTTTGTACGCATTAACCAACCCCTCTTTATCCCTCCCTCTCTACTACCCTTCCCAGCCTCCAGTAACCACTATTCTAGTCACTATCTCTGTGAGATCAATTTTTTAGCTCCCACATATGAATAAGAGTATGTGATATTTGTCTTTCTTTGTCTGATTTGTTTCACTTAACATAATGTCTTCCAGTTCCATCCATGTTGTTGCAAATGACAAGATTTCAGTATTTTATGGCTGAATAATATTCCATTTTGTATATACACCCCATTGTCTCTCTCCATCCACTGATCAGCATTTAGGTTGATTGCAGTTGCTTCTTGCCCTTGGAAATCTCAGTAATATACTATTTCCTCTATTTTTGTATAGAAGGATCCAGTGCGATTTTTGAATCACATTATATTTATATTTTTGGTTTTTTGATGACACTTCATATTGTTTTTCATAGAGACTGTATTAATTTATATTACTGTCAACAGTTCCTAAGCATTCTCTTTTCTCTGCATCCTTGTCAGCATTTGTTATTTTCTGACTTTTTGATAACAGCCATTCTAACTGGGGTGAGATAATATCTCCTGGTGGTTTTGGTTTGCATTTCCTTGATGGTGAGTGATGTGGAGCACTTTTCTCATGATGCACCCAATTTGTATGTCTTCTTTTGAGAAATGTTTATTCAGATCTTTTGCCCATTTTTTAATCAGATTATTTGGTTTTGGCTGTTGAGTTGTTTCAGTTCTTTATATATTCTGATTATTAATCCCTTATTGGGTGGATAGTTTGCAAATATTTTCTTTCTTCATTTTCTTCCCTTTGCTGATTGTTTCTTTGCTATGCAGAAGCTTTTTAGCTTGATGTAATCCCATTTGTCAATTTTTGTTTTGATTACCTATGCTTTTGAGATCTTATTCAAGAAATCTTTGCCCAGACCAACGTCCTGAAGCATTTCCTCTGTGCTTTATTCTAGAAGTTTCAGTTTCAGGTCTTATATTTAAATCTTTAATTCATTTTGATTTGATTTTTTTTATATGGTGAGAGATAAGTTCTAGTTTCTTTTGTCTGCATATGGATATCTAGGTTTCCAAGAAGAGACTGTCTTTTCCCCAGTGTATGTTCTTGGCACCTTTGTTGAAATGAATTGGCTATAAATGTGTGGACTTATTTCTGGATTTTCTATTTAGTTTCATTGGTCTATGTGTTTTTTGTTAGTACTATACTGTTTTGGTTGCTATAACTTAGGTAGTGTGATGCCCCAAACTTTGATCTTTTTGCTCAGGATTGCTTTGGCTATTTTGGATCTTTTTTGGCTTCACAGGAATTTCAAGATTGTTTTTTCCATTTTGTGAAGAAAGTCATTTGTATTTTGGTAGAGATTGCATTGAATTTGTAGATAGCTTTGTGTCAGAAAGGTATTTTCTATTGCTTCAATTCTGTCTCTTGGTAAAACTGACAGGTTACCCCCACCTCTCAAAAACCATGTACTTTATTTTATTCCCTTTGTTATTTCTCACCAAAATTTTACCTAAGGAAAAAATAAAAATGAAGTAAGTATTTTTGCCTGGTTTTAAGATGAGATCTTTGAACCTCTGCAGATTATTATTCTTTAAAAATTGGCATGATTAATATTTCTACTAGACTGTGTAAGATTAGAGCTTTTGGGTGTATTTGTTGCACCGGTCAGGCCCTGAAAATTACAAGAATAAACATTCATTGCCTCCTTAATGAAAGATTACTGGAAGGATATATCAATAACTTGAATTCTTTCATGTATCAGTTTTCCTGGACGCTGTGATGTGCAATAAGCTTCTTAAGTACTCATAATATGTCAATAATAATGATAATCTTAATAGCTAATATTTATTGAGTACTTACTATGTGCTATGCATGTTACAGAGATTATATAGTTTAATCTTCAAGGTGACTCTGTAATATAGACATATTATCTTCATTTTATAGATGAAATGGTGACTTAAAGAAGTCAAATGATTGTCTAAGGTCACACAGTTTTTAAGTGGGGATTAGAATTCAAGTAGATTGAATGCAGACTCTGAGCTATTTTGTGTTTTGGGTGTATGTCAATTTTTAAATGATTCACTGGCATTCACTGGCTTTAAGACCTAAATATAAAGATCTTTTTATCTCCACCTCATCTGCCACTCCCAACCCTTCCAAGCCAGTTAAGTACTCTTAGTTTCTTTATAAGCGTATGGAGTTTTTAATGTTAATGCACACATGAATAAATATGAGCATATACTCCCACTTTTTTAAGGACACAAATTGTAGCATTTGTATATACTAGACTGAATGCTTTTCTGCATCTGAGAGCCTGAACTCTTACCTGCCTCACTAAGTCTATCTTTTAAAAATTTTTTAAATGTTTATGAATATATGGTAGATGCATATATGTATGGGGTACATGAGATATTTTGATACAGGCATACAATGTGTAATAATCACATCAGGGTAAATGGGGCATCCATCACCTTAAGCATTTATCATTTCTTTGTGTTGCAAACATTCTAATTATACTTTTAGTTATTTTTAAATGTACAACAAATTATTATTAACTGTAGTCACCCCATTTTGCTATCAAATACCAGATCCTATTTATTCTATCTAACTATATTTTTGTACCCACTAAACATCCCCACTCCCTCCCCTCCTACTACCCCTCACTTCACCTTTTGTGAAGGTGATTTTTCTCTGGTGGTATGTTTTAATTTCTTGCTTTTTATTTTTTGTGTATCTGTTGTATATTTTTTGAGGTTACCATGAGGCTTGCAAATAACATCCTATAACCCATTATTTTGAACTGGTAACAACTTTACACTGCAAAAACAAACTAATAAGCAAAAAGAAAACTAATAAAAAACCCACAGTTTAATTTCATTTCCTCAGGTTTTTAACTTTCTGTTGTTTCTATTTATATCTTATACTGTTTGTATCTTGAAATATTGTTGTCATTATTATTTTTGATAGGTTCATCTTTGAGTCTTTCTACTTAAAATATGAGTAGTTTACCCACCACAAATACAGTGCTATAGTATTTTGTGTTTTTCTATGTACTTACAATTACCAGTGAGTTTTGTACCTTCAGATGGTTTCTTATTGCTCATTAACATCATTTTCTTTCAGATTAAAGAACTCCCTTTAGCATTTCTTGTAGGACAGGTCTGGTGTTGATGAAATCCCTCAGCTTTTGCTTGCCTGGAAAAGTCTTTATTTCTCTTTCACATTTGAAGGATATTTTTGCTGGATATACTCTTCTAGAATAGTGTTTTTCCTTCAGCACTTTAAATATGTCATGCAACTCTCTTCTGGCCTATAAGATTTCCCTTGAGAAGTTTGCTGCCAGATGTAAGGGAGCTCCTTTGTATGTTATTAGTTTCTTTTCTCTTGTCGCTTTCAGGATTCTTTCATTGTCCTTGACCTTTGGGAGTTTGATCATTAAATGCCTCGAGGTAGTCTTTCTTGGGTTAAATCTGCTTGGTGTTCTACAGCCTTCTTGTACTTGAATATTGATATCTTTCTCTAGATTTGGGAAGCTCTCTGATATTATCCCCTTGAATAAAACTTTCTACCCCTATCTCTTTCTCTCTTCTCATAAATGGAGCCAATAACGCTTAGATTTGGCCCTTTGAGCCTATTTTATAGATCTTGCAGATCTTCATTCTTTTTTATTTTGTCTCCTCTGACTGTGTATTTTCAAGCTAATTCTTTCTTCTGCTTGATCAGTTATGCTAGCAGGAGACTCTGATGCATTCTTCAGTATGTCAATTGCATTTTTCAGCTCCAGAATTTGATTGAATTTTTAAAACTATTTCAATGTCTTTGTTAAGTTTATCTGATAGGGTTCCTTTTCTGTGTTATCTTGACTTTTGTCGAGCTTCCTCAAAATGGTTATTTTGAATTCTCTCTCTGAAAGGTCACATATCTCTGTCACTCGAGGGTTGGTCGCTGGTGCCCTATTTAGTTTGTTTGGTGAGGTAATGTTTTCCTGAATGTTCTTGATGTTTGTGATTGTTCATCAACATCCAAACATTGAAGAGTTAGGTATTTATCGTAGTCTTCGCAGTTTGGGCTTGTTTGTACCTGTCCTTCTTGGGAAGTCTTTCCAAGTATTCAAAGGGAATTGAGTGCTAGGATCTAAATCTTGGGTCACTGCAGCATCTTCTCTTAGAGCACACCCCAAGCCCAGTAACACTGTCACTCTTGCAAACTCATAGAGGTACCCCCTTGGTGGTCTTGGGCAAGATCCAGGAAATTTTTCCGGATTACCAGGCAGAGACTCTTGTCCTCCTCCATCACTGTCCCCCAAACAAATGGAGTCTCTCTCTCCATGCCGAGCTGCTTGTAGCTGGGTGAGAGGTGGCATAAGCACTCTTGTGGCCACCACAACTGAGACTGTGCTGGGTCAGACCCGAAGCCAGCACAGCACTGGGTCTCACCCAAGGCCCATGGTGACTACTGCCTGGCTACCACTGATAGTCACTTAAGGCTCAAACACTCTTCAGTCAGCAAGACCCAAATTTAGCCAGGCTTGTGTCCTTCCCTTCAGGGTGGCAACCTCCCCATCAGCCCAGGAAAGGTCTAGAAATGCCACTCGGGAGTTAGTGGCTGGAGTCAGGAATCTTAGTAATCTACTTAGTGGTCTATTCTACTGCAGCTGAGCTGGCACCCAGGTCACAAGACAAAGTTCTTTGCACCCTTTCCTCCCCTTTCCTCATGCAGAAGGAGGCTCTCATTGTAGACACCACCACCCCAGGCCTGCATCAAGCACTGCCTGACTACTGCTGATGTTCATTCAAGGCCCATGGGCCCTTCACTGAGCTTGGGATGAATGCTGCCAGGCCCAGGTCCCTCCCTTCAGGGCAGCAGGCTCTTCCCTGGCTCAAGGTGGGTCCAGAAATGTTGTCTAGCAGCCAAAGCTTGGAATCAAGGACCCCGGGAGCCCAATTCATTGTCTACTCTACTGTGGCCCAGCTGGTGCCCAAGATGCAAGACAAATTCCCCTTTACTCTTCCCTTTCCATTCCTCGAGCAGAAGGAGTTTCTCCCCATGGCCACCAGAGCTGGGAGTGCACTGGATCACACTTGAAGCCAGCACAGCCCTGGGCCTCACCCAAGGCCCCCAGTGAGTACTGTCTGGGTACCATCAAGGCCTGAGGGCTAGTACACAGGTGAAGAACCTTGCCAGGACTGGATTCTTCTCTTCAAGGCAGCAGTTTCCCTTCTGTTGCAGGATGTGTCTAGAAATGTCATCTGGGAGCTAGGGCCTGGAATGGGGACCTTAGAACTCTGCCTGGTATCCTATTCAACTGTGGCTGAGCTGGTATCGTAGTTGCAAGACAAAATCTTCTTTACTCTCCAGTCTTCTCTCCTCAAGCGGAAGGAAGAAATCTCTCCTGGGGCTGTGAGCTACGCTGCCTGGGGTTGGGGGAAGGGTGGCACAAGCACTTCCTTGGCTGCCTGGCTGGTGTCTCAGTTGTGTGCCCCCCAAGTTCACTGGTTCTGAGCTCAGCACAGCACCAGCACTTGCCCAGGAATTGCAGTCATTTGGCCTAGACTGCCTTTTAAGTTTATTTAGAAGCCTAGAGGGCCTTAACCCAGGGTGGTGGGGCTAGCCAGAACTCAGGTTTCCACTGCAGGGATGGGTGATTCCCCACTGGCTAGGGCTGGTCTAAATGCTCCCTCCATGGGTGAAAGCTAAATTCTTCCTCATGTTGCTTTCCACTGTGACAGGGCAGCACTGATTTCCAATGCAAAGTCCCACAAGCACTGTGCTCTCTTTCCCCCAAACATGCAGATTCTCTCTCCATGCCACATGACTGCTGCTGGGGAATGGGAGAGGGGTGGTGTCAGCAATTCAAGACTGTCTTTCCTACCCTCTTCAGCACCTCTTTCCTGGCTATGATGTTAAAATCAGGTACTATAATCACTCAAATGATTTTTGATTCTTATGAAGGTGCTTTCTTTCGGGCATAGTTGTTCAGCTTGGTGTTCTTGCAGTGGGGACAATCACTGGAGGACAATACTTGGCTATCTTGCTCTGCCTCCTCCTCCCACCTCCTAACTCCGTCTTTCATAGATGGTCTTTAAACTGTTTGTCTTGTTTGCATAGACCACCACTATGATTGGGTGGTTTAAGCAAATTCGAAAATGGAAAGCCCCATAGGGCAGTGTTTATGATAGTCTCCTCAAAGGTGGCTGTTTCTCCTAATGTCCAGTCCTTATATGATTATCTTATGATGCATAGGCTGGTTCCTACAACAAAGTTAAGACTCTGGCTTTATCTATCATTGGTGAGGTAATGAGCTGGAAAACCTGTGCTCAGAAATTGTCTGTAAGTGAGGTGGATGCAGACTTCCCTGATTTTTCTGTCTATCCTCCTACTACAGTAATATTTTACACACACATACACATGCACACACATAAATACACACGTTATATATAATTATATATAAACAATACTTTACATATTATGTATAATTTATATCTATTATATAATTATAAATATATAATTTATGCATATGTAAATTAATAAAGTCTATTTTTAGAGCATTTAGGTTTACAGCAAAATTGAGTGGAATGTGCAAAGAGTTCCTATATACTCCCTGTCCACAACATGCACACCTTTCCCCACTATCGACATGCAGCACCACAGCGGTACATTTGCTAAAATATGTTATATATATTTTTGCTTTTGTAATATACTCTCTCCAAAACAGAACTGAAATTTAGTTGACAGTACATAAAGAACATCTAGTTTGTTTGGGGCACCATGCAGCCCAAGTGCTGTAGTGAGTGAGGGTAAGAGGGAGTAGAGGGTAAAGAAAAAGAAGACATGGTGTGCATGCTCTCAGAGATCCAAGTCCCTTTGGGATATTCGATCACATAAAATGGCTGAAGAATTATTTTTCTGAATAATGATATACTGATGAGAAGAAAGTACTACACATAAAAGGCATATTTACTACTGTAGCATCACAGATTTTGAGATCTTGTAGACATGGAGTGGGTTGAGATATACCTTCTATACCACTTCAGTAATAAAAGGGAGTATAGAAGAACATATAAGTTCATGGAAGCCATTCTTAGCCTGTTTAAGGAAGTGAATAGTTTTTCAATATTTCCCAAGCCACTTTAGAATCAGCCACTTAAAAGCCAACAATATGCTAATAGTTATTATAAATGGGTCTTATTTATTAAAACAGGTCATTGTTAGCTTTCCTTGGCAAGATTTGGCCTTCATTCAATGTTTTGAGCTACTTCTCTGTGACCACAGGAGGCAGTATAATGCCATGAACAAAGCCTGGGCTTTGGTGCTCGAGACAGGCGTTTTCATTGTACCTTCACTGTCTACTAGCCTGTGATGCTGATCACATGACTTTGTCTGTGAAAGCCTCAGCACTTGGTAATGTTGATGTGAGGATGGATGGAACAGCTCACATCAAGTGCCTAACGGGGTGACTGACACATGGTGAGTTCATAATAACTATATGACCACTTTCTTGAAAAGGTTGGAGAAATCAGACTTTTTAAAGAGGACAAGGCTGCCAAATTGGAACCAATAGGAAACATAACAAAAATTATTTAATATATTTAAAATATGTTAAAATGTGTTTTTTTTTTTTTTTTTGGAGATGGAATCTCACTCTTGTCTCCCAGGCCGGAGTGCAATGGGCGCAATATTGACTCACTGCAACCTCCACCTCCCAGGTTCAAGCAATTCTCCTGCCTCAGCCTCCCAAGTAGCTGGGATAAAATGCATTTTTAAAATATACATTTATAATTGTGACTAACCTGCCCTCGACATATTCTAAATGACGTTACTGAGATTTTACTAAGGAGTTGAGTTCTATGAAATTGACTGAAGAAGAATTAACAAGTAAGTCTGACACTGTGATTGTGATTCCAGGGTGGATGGCCATTTAGAAAGACCTTGAACGTTTAGGTAGAGGGTCATAAGTAACTGCTACATATTGAAGGCTTCAGAAACATATTCCCCATGAAAACATGCTGAGCTATTTGTCTACATCTTAGTTATTTTGGGCCTGCCAAATAGCAATCCCAGTTGGGACTGTATGTCTGGGTCACCTGGTTCTTGCTATAGTGTGGATTTCTTTCAGCAGACAGGCAGTGGGGTCGGTTTCTTAATTGTTATCTCTAGTAAAGGACACTTGTCCAGAAGACAGCTGCCAAATTGCCAGACAGGCTTATCTACGCTCTGGAACGTTTTATTCACACACTGCTTCTAATGTGACCCATCTTCTAAAGAGGTTTCTGCCATTAGTTTTGGAGACAAAATTTCATTCTGCCCTGTAGTCTCATTTTTTGACTGTTGGCCTTAAGAGGGTTATTACTTTGTTGGCTAAAGAGTGCTAAAATTTTATGACCTGCCATATGGAACCAAAGAAATAAGGAGATGACCTCTGTTGCACTGTATCATTAGGACTGAATATCACCTGTCTCCTGCCTTCAGCCATTTTCCTGGCCCCTGGATGAGGTCTGTACCAGTGGTCTGAATTAATATTGTTTTGGCTCCTAAAAGCTACAATTTCCCTGAAGTGGCAGTTGTGGTAGAGCACTTTTTCCCTCTTTCCAATTTCCTAGATACGTCCATACATGGAATTGAAATGGCCTCTTTCTACCTGCTGTGCACATGGGACCTCTACACCTGTTCAGTCATGAAACCACTAATGAGACCTCCCCTGTCCTATTCAGGATTTTGACGGAATATGAAATCTCATTACCCGGAGTCAATGAATGACATCTGTTCCCCATCCCCCTCCTGAAGCCATCATTCCATTTGCTTGGTGCTGTGAAAAAGATGCGCCACTCAGAGAAGAAATTAGAGTCCAGAAGAGAAGGTGGCGCTCCCTTGTCCAGCCAGACGGCAGCTACCGGGCTTCTCAATATTCTGGCCCCCATTTAGACCTTTGCCCTAAAAGAATTAACACAAAAGAAACTTCATTGTTTCCAACTTAAAAAAAATTCTGATGATTTGTTTCAGAAACAAGTCAAATCCTTAGCAATGTGGGGTTGTATTGATGAGGAAGATAAGGAAGATCTTAACCTGAAAACGTCCAGCTAACAAAAACTCCTGCTGACCTGATTTAAAGTGGGTGTGAATATAAAGGATATTTATATACTTTGGTCTTTCTCAAATCATTCTTTTGGAAAGAGGAGGTATAAATAAATGCACATGAATATAATAAATAAATAATACTATAACGTTTTTGTTTGGGGAGTATTCATGTGTAGTAATATATTAGGTTGGTGCAAAACTAATTGCAGTTTTGCCATTACTTTTAATACCAAAAACCACAATTACTTTTGCACCAAACTAATAATATATGTAATACACAATCAATATAGAATACCACCGAATTAATTTGTCTAATGCATTTTCATTGTTTTCATTCATTTGCTATTCATTCATTGATGAAAGTGTTCACTAAAGAAGCATTTATTGAGTATCTAATATGTGTCACACACTATAGTTGCTTCTGTGAATACAAGGATGAATACATTTAATGTTTAGAAGAGGAGAAATGATAAAGTAAATAATGACAGGCCATGTGGTAAGTCCTATAGCAGGTGGGTGGGAGAGAGTGAGAGCATTCCTCCCTGGGATGTGAAGACCTCAGCGGTTGGAAAAGGGATCATAGGGTGTCCAGGAAGACAAAGGCAGGAGACCACTCAAGGTAAAGGAAGCAGCCTGTATAAAGATAGGCAGGCAGGAAACAGAATCTCAGGTTTGGAGACTTCTAAGGACTTAGACTGGCTGGAGGAGAGAGATAATGTTAGGCAGATTCTTCAGGGTCAGATCATGCAGGGCTCCTAAAAGCTACAATTTCCCTGAAGTGGCAGTTGTGGTAGAGCACTTTTTCCCTCTTTCCAATTTCCTAGATACGTCCATACATGGAATTGAAATAGTCTCTTTCTACCTGTTGTGCGCATGGGAACTCTACACCTGTTCAGTCATGAAACCACTAATGAGACCTCCTCTGTCCTATTCAGGATTTTGACAGAATATGAAATCTCATTACCCAGAGTCAATGCCAACTTATGCCAACTTATGGCAACTTATGCCAACCTTTATGCCAACTTAAAGAGTATGGTTCTTTTTGCTGCAAAAGAAACTTTTTGCTTGTCAAGACTCTCAATAAAATTTTATTGAGCAAAAGTGAATTGCACTGAAGATTTCTTTTTAATTTTAATTTTTTTGGTGAAAGAGTTAAGTGAACACTGGTAACAACTGAACCACAATAGATTATGCTGTCATGAAAACAAGTCCCCAGCTCTGTTCCTTCCCACTTAGATGAGGTTTCACTCCCCAGAGGCAGCCCCTTCTGCTGCTACTCCTCCTACAATTTTCTGTCCTTTGGCTCTAATCTGGACTCATTGTTCCCTCTGTTTGCTGTACAGCTGTCATCCTGGCTTTTCTCCTACTCCTCTCCTAGGTTATACCTCTATCCCTTGGTTCCTATATTGGCCTCTTTCTTTGTTTATGCCTTTGTTTTGCTGGAGTAGCTCCTTAAGAAAACTATTCCCTGAAGTAATTTTCTCTTCTTTTTCAAACTCCCTTTAATCTTTATTCTCTATTCCCAATCCACTCTTATCCCTCACTTAGGCAACCATTTCCAATGTGCTTAATGTGCTCTTCTTGCATGATATGTTCTTGCAAAGTGTATATTCTTTTGTTTGTATACTTTTTTTTAATGTAAGTAAATGGCATGCACTACTGTGTTGGCCATTTACCTGTAACTTCTGAGATCAATTTCCCGCATTTTTCTTGCTCTGTTCTATTTCACACATAAGGGGATGACCCCAAAAAACTGCATTTCTCAGACTTGCCTGGCTTCTGGTTAATTTTGGCAAATAGGAGGCACTGAGATTAGAATAAAGGAGGTAGGAAAATGTCGGTGTATTCCCTCTATCCTAGCTTTTGCCTAGGTGGTGACTTTGATGGTGGCTACATCTCCATTGTGCTTCTAGCACCAGCCAGGTGGCCTAGATTCCAGGCTCCAGTGATGTCCCCTTACTTTTCTTTTCATTCTTCTGGCACATGCATTTTCAAGGGTGGAATCTTGTCACTAAAGGGGCTAATATTGTTCTTGGGGGAGGGGAATCCTGCTTTTTATGTAGAAAGCACAGATATACTAACAGTGCACGGATAGATATTCAGTGTATCATGGTAGGGGATAATTAGAAAAAATATACCTGAAAAGTCTTAGAGGAAAAACAATGAAATAAAGGTGAAGAAACTGCATCAGTTGTTGGCTTCTGTACTGCCTTACACTCCTTTATTTGCTCTTTGAAGCTCTTCTAGAATCTTGAATTACTTTTCTATATTAAATAACCCCTATTTAATGACCTGGCATAAGTTCTGTTTTCTGGGAAGGATTCTTACTGACACAGCTATGTATTTCATGTCTTTTACATTTTATCCTCTCTAAGCATTTTATTAGTTAAACCTGTTAGATAAAATGGATGTAACAAATAAATACAAATCTATTTGTTAGATCTGTTAGATCTGTTAGATAAAATGTTCTCTAAGCATTTTATTTGTGAGGTCAATCCATACTGCTATGTGTATATCCAATCCATTGTTTCTAGTGTAGGGGTGGAAAAATAGCTTTTTCTCTACCCACCCTGAAGGCTTACTGAAATCACTGACAATAGACAGATTAATAGGAGGAAAAGGCATCTAAATTTATTTAATATTCAGAAGCATGGTGGAGAATGATTACCTAATAACCCAACGAGGTCCAGATGCTTATATATGGTACTTCTTCACAGAAGAAGGGGAGATGGGGGGTAAAAAAGTAAATGATTTTCAAGGGAAGTAAAAGAGCCCAAAAATGGTGGTCTGAGAAAAGTTCCTCTGAGCTCTGGGGAGGTGGTCGGAAGGTGTGGAGCAGAACTTTACTGTGAACAAAGGTTGTCTATTATGCAAATAAACTTTCTCAGGCAATTTCTTCAAGCTGTCCTCAGAAGAATAGATAAAAAGTCTGTCTGGCCACATTGTGATCAAATTAGAATTTAGGATTAAGAAACTCACTCAAAACCGCACAACTACATGGAAACTGAACAACCTGCTCCCAAATGACTACTGGGTAAATAATGAAATTAAGGCAGAAATAAATAAGTTCTTTGAAACCCATGAGAACAAAGACACAATGTACCAGAATCTCTGGGACACAGCTAAAGCAATGTTTAGAGGGAAATTTATAGCACTAAATGCCCACAAGAGAAAGCAGGAAAGTTCTAAAATCAACACCCTAACATCACAATTAAAAGAACTAGACCAGCAAGAGCAAACAAATTCAAAAGCTAGCAGAAGACAAGAAATAACTAAGATCAGAGCAGAACTAAAGGAGATAAAGACACAAGAAACTCTTCAAAAAATAAATGAATCCAGGATCTGGTTTTTTGAAAAGATCGATAAGATACATAGACCACTAGCCAGACTAATAAAGAAGAAAAGAGAGAAGAATCAAATAGACACAATATAAAATGATAAAGGGGATATCACCACTGATCCCATGGAAATACAAACTACCACCAGAGAATACTATAAACACCTCTAAACAAACTAGAAAATCTAGAAGAAATGAATAAATTCTTGGACACATACACCCTCCAAAATCTAAACCAGGAAGAAGTCAAATCCCTGAATAGACCAGTAACAAGTTCTGAAATTGAGGCAAAAATTAATAGCCTACCAATCAAAAAACGTCCAGGACCAGATGGATTCACAGCCGAATTCTACCAGAGGTACAAAGAGGTGTTGGTACCATTCCTTCTGAAACTATTCCAATCAATAGAAAAAGAGGGAATCCTCCCTAACTCATTTTATGAGGCCAGCATCATACTGATACCAAAACCTGGCAGAGACACAACAAAAAAAGAAAATTTCAGGCCAATATCCCTGATGAACATCAATGCGAAAATCCTCAATAAAATACTGGCAAACTGAATCCAGCAGCACATCAAAAAGCTTATCCACCATGATCAAGTTGGCTTCATCCCTGGGATAAAATGCTGGTTCAATATTTGCAAATCAATAGACGCAATCCATCACATAAAACCAAAGACAAAAACCACATGATTATCTCAATAGATGCAGAAAAGGCCTTTGACAAAATTCAACAGCCCTCATGCTAAAGACTTTCAATAAAATAGGTATTGATGGAATGTATCTCCAAATAATAAGAGCTATTTATGACAAACCCACAGCCAATATCATACTGAATGGGCAAAAACTGGAAGCATTCCGTTTGAAAACCAGCACAAGACAAGGATGCCCTCTCTCACCACTCTTATTCAACATAGTATTGGAATTTCTGGCCAGGGCAATCAGGCAAGAGAAAGAAATAAAGGGTATTCAAATAGGAAGAGAGCAAGTCAAATTATCTCTGTTTGCAGATGACATGATTGTATATTTAGAAAACCCCATCATCTCAGCCCAAAATCTCCTTAAGCTGAAAAGCAACTTCAGCAGTCTCAGGATACAAAATCAATGTGCAAAAATCACAAGCATTCCTATGCACCAATAATAGAAAAACAGAGAGCCAAATCATGAGTGAACTCCCATTCACAATTGCTACAAAGAGAATAAAATACCCAGGAATCCAACTTACAATGGATGTGAAGGACCTCTTAAAGGAGAACTACAAACCACTGTTCAAAGAAATAAGAGAGGACACAAACAAATGGAAGAACATTCTGTGCTCATGGATAGGAAGAATCAATATCACGAAAATGGCCGTACTGCCCAAAGTAATTTATAGATTCAATGCTATCCCCATCAAGCTACCAATGACTTTCTTCACAGAATTAGAAAAAACTACTTTAAATTTCATATGGAGCCAAAAAAGAGCCCACATAGCCAAGGCAATCCTAAGCAAAAAGAACAAAGCTGGAGGCATCACGCTACCTGGCTTCAAACTACACTACAAGGCTAAGTAACCAAGACAGCATGGTACTGGTACCAAAACAGAGATATAGAACAATGGAACAGAACAGAGGCCTCAGAAATAACACCAGACATCTACAACCATCTGATCTTTGACAAACTTGACAAAAACAAGAAATGGGGAAAGGATTCCCTATTTAATAAATGGTGTTGGGAAAACTGGCTAGCCATATGCAGAAAACTGAAACTGGACCCCTTCCTTACACCTTATACAAAAATTAATTCAAGGTGGATTAAATACTTAAATGTAAGACCTAAAACCATAAAAACCCTAGAAGAAAACCTAGGCAATACCATTCAGGACATAGGCATGGGCAAAGACTTCATGACTAAAACACCAAAAGCAATGGCAACAAAAGCCAAAATTGACAAATGGGATTTAATTAAACTAAAGAGCTTCGGCACAGCAAAAGAAACTATCACCAGAATGAACAGGCAACCTACAGAATTGGAGAAAATTTTTGCAGTCTATCCATCTGACAAAGGGCTAATATCCAGAATCTACAAAGAACTTAAACAAATTTACAAGAAAAAACAGCCCCATCAAAAAGTGGGCAAAGGATATGAACAGACACTTCTCAAAAGAAGACATTTGTGCAGCCAAAAAACATATGAAAAAAAGCTCATCTTCACTGGCCATTAGAGAAATGCAGATCAAAAGCACAATGAGATACCATCTCATGCCAGTTAGAATGGCAATCATTAAAAAGTCAGGAAATAACAGATGCTGGAGAGGATGTGGAGAAATAGGAACACTTTTACACTGTTGGTGGGAGTGTAAATTAGTTCAACCATTGTGGAAGACAGTGTGGCAATTCCTCAAGGATCTAGAACCAGACATACCATTTGACCCAGCAATCCCATTACTGTATATATACCCAAAAGATTATAAATCATACTACTATAAAGGCACATTCACATGTATGTTTATTGCAGCACTGTTCACAATAGCAAAGACTTGGAACCAACCCAAATGCCCATCAGTAATAGACTGGAGAAAGAAAATGTGGCACATATACACTGTGGAATACTATGCAGCTGTAAAAAAGATGAATTCATGTCCTTTGCAGGGACATGGATGAAGCTGGAAACATCATTCTCAGCAAACTAACACAAGAACAGAAAACCAAACACGGCATGTTCTCGCTTATAAGTGGGAGTTGAACAATGAGAACACATGGACACACGGAGGGGAATATCACACACCCGGGCCTGTCTGTGGGTAGGGGGCTAGGGGAGCGATAGTATTAGGAGAAATACCTAATGTAGATGATGGGTTGATGGGTGCAGCAAACCAACATGGCACGTGTACACCTATTTAACAAACCTGCACATTCTGCACATGTATCCCAGAACTGAAAGTGTAATAAAAAAAAAGTTTAAAAAAAGAAAGACACAGATTACAGATGTACTCAAATCAAATTGGCTTACTTGCCTATATTCTTGTTTTTCATGGATGTTGGCCCCTTAAGTTCTAGTTGCCTCAGCAACTCTCTAGAGCATTTACATATGAATATGTGTATAGGTGTGTATAATTTATGAAGAATTGTGGTACATTTATATGCTGTAAGCTACCCTATCCTGGTCAAAATAATGGGGATATAAATAGTTATAAAACTATATAGGTGATTCCATGCATTGTTTTTAAATAAGCACAGGTGTAATAAAGTAGATGAGTTGATTATGAATTTAAATTTCTAAGAATTATTTTTGAAGGATCTCAGTAAATATAGTTTGAATGGTAAACATTTATAGATTAAAAAAAACAAAAGCCTGTCTGGGTATAGTGGGGACTTGGAGTCTCGTCTCTTCTCCTGTGGTTAATTTTTCCTAATTATTTGATGAGATTCCTAAGGAGGGGGTCTTAAGACAGTTACATTTCTTTTGGAAAGAAGCCTCCCTAGTCAGATAAGGAAATTCCAGAGAGAGTCCCTTGCTGCGCTTCAAAAATGAAAGAGGATCAGAGAGACAGAGGGGTGGGGGAGGGTCAGAGGGAGACCTTGGTTCTGAGGCTTAGTTCTGAGGCCTTTCAATTTCTTTAATTCAAAGCACTCAGCATGCTAAAGTGCCATATTTTGGGGTATCTTTTTGTGAACCCCAACAACAGTACTCCATAGTGTACCCTTGCCACATTTAACATTACCTCTCCCTTTGTTATGGACACTTAGACTGCTTCCAGTTCCCTACTCTACAAAAGAGCTGCAATAAGCATCCTCATATATGTACCCATAAGGACCCCCTGTGGGATTTACTTTGGGATATAGATACCACAGTGAAATTTCTGGGTTATGTATATAATCATTTTGTCACCAGATTGTTCTCTGGGTTGTCTATCTACACTTCTACAACTTTATACTTGTTGCCAGCTTAATGCACATAAAGTGGTAATTCCTTGATGTTTTATTTTGAATTTCTCTGTGAACTAATTATTTAAAAAATACTTCACATATTTGTTGGTCTTTTGGGTTCCCTCTTTTGCAAATTGCCTATCTTACCCTTCACCTGTTTTTACTGAGGTTGTTTTTTTTCATACTAGTTTTCAGGAATCCCTTAAATATCCTAAGTAGTGACTAGCTTAAACATAGGTATGTATTATATCAATCTCTTGTATGTCTGTTGACTTTGTCAGTGGCTTCACATGATGACAAGTTGAGCTTAAGTTGAACTCTTAAGTTTTATATAATCAAATTATAAATTTCTTTTTAGTTCTATAGTTTATGCTTTTGGGGGTTTTAAATAAAACTCCCAAATTTCTTTCTAGTCTTTGGAATATGTAGATATTCTGTTACATTTTTGTCTTTTAAGCTTATTTATTGCTTTCTCTTTTATTTTTAAGACTTTAATTTATCTGGAGCATAACTTTCTGGAGGTTTTAGGTAGGGATGTACAATTCTTTTCCTACCACCATCCAGTGAACCAATAGATGTCTATATGCTTTCTTTTCTGAAGTTTTATAGTATCCCTTAGACGCTTATATGGAGCATACCTCCTCGCCCCCATCTCTTTTTATCAAGGCTGATTCTGTTTGTTGATATTTATTCTTTCTTGTAAATGTTATAATGTATTTATCAACTTCCTCATAAAAATTCAAACTAGCATTTTTATTAAAATTGCATTAAAAAAGAGAAGCTCTTTGACTTTTTACATCTCTAAAATATCTTTACTTTGCCCTCACATTTAATTGATAATTTGGCTGGGTACAGAACTCTATGTTGAAAATTATTGGGTCTCCAGCTCCTAACCGCGAGTGATCTGCCAGCCTCGGCCTCCCGAGGTGCCGGGATTGCAGACAGAGTCTGGTTAACTCAGTGCTCAATGGTGCCCAGGCTGGAGTGCAGTGGCGTGATCTCGGCCCGCTACAACCACCTCCCAGCCGCCTGCCTTGGCCTCCCAAAGTGCCGAGATTGCAGCCTCTGCCCGGCTGCCGCCCCGTCTGGGAAGTGAGGAGCGTCTCCGCCTGGCCGCCCATCGTCCGGGATGTGAGGAGCCCCTCTGCCTGGCTGCCCAGTCTGGAAAGTGAGGAGCGTCTCTGCCCGGCCGCCATCCCATCTAGGAAACAAGGAGCGCCTCTTCCCGGCCGCCATCACATCTGGGAAGTGAGGAGCCTCTCTGCCCGGCCGCCCATCGTCTGAGATGTGGGGAGCACCTCTGCCCTGCCGCCCAGTCCGGGATGTGAGGAGTGTCTCTGCCCGGCCGCCCCGTCTGAGAAGTGAGGAGACCCTCTGCCTGGCAACCGCCCCGTCTGAGAAGTGAGGAGCCCCTCCGCCCGGCAGCCGCCCCGCCCGAGAAGTGAGAAGCCCCTCCGCCCAGCAGCCACCCCGTCTGGGAAGTGAGGAGCGTCTCCGCCCGGCAGCCACCCCGTCCGGGAGGGAGGTGGAGGGATCAGCCCCCCGCCCGGCCAGCCACCCTGTCCGGGAGGTGAGGGGCGCCTCTGCCCAGCCACCCCTACTGGGAAGTGAGGAGCCCCTCTGCCTGGCCAGCCGCTCCGTCCGGGAGGGAGGTGGGGGGGTCAGCCCCCCGCCCGGCCAGCCAACCCGTCCAGGAGGGAGGTGGGGGGGGGTCAGTCCCCTGCCCGGCCAGCCGCCCCGTCCGGGAGGGAGGTGGGGGTTCGGCCCCCCGCCTGGCCGGCCACCCGGTCCGAGAGGTGAGGGGCGCCTCTGCCCGGCTGCCCCTACTGGGAAGTGAAGAGCCCCTCTGCCCGGCCAGCCGCTCTGTCCGGGAGGGAGGTGGGGGGGTCAGCCCCCCGCCCGGCCAGCCGCCCCGTCCGGGAGGGAGGTGGGGGGGTCAGCCCCCCGCCTGGCCAGCCGCCCCGTCCGGGAGGTGAGGGGCGCCTCTGCCCGGCCGCCCCTACTGGGAAGTGAGGAGCCCCTCAGCCCGGCCAGCCGCCCCGTCCGGGAGGGAGGTGGGGGGGTCAGCCCCCCGCCCGGCCAGCCGCCCCGTCCGGGAGGTGAGGGGCGCCTCTGCCCGGCCGCCCCTACTGGGAAGTGAGGAGCCCCTCAGCCCAGCCAGCCGCCCCGTCCGGGAGGGAGGTGGGGGGGTCAGCCCACCGCCCAGCCTGCCGCCCTGTCCGGGAGGGAGGTGTGGGGTCAGCCCCCCGCCTGGCCAGCCGCCCTGTCCGGGAGGGAGGTGGGGGGGTCAGCCCACCGCCCAGCCTGCCGCCCTGTCCGGGAGGGAGGTGGGGGTTCGGCCC
Source organism: Gorilla gorilla gorilla (assembly GCF_029281585.2). Classification (NCBI taxonomy): domain Eukaryota; kingdom Metazoa; phylum Chordata; class Mammalia; order Primates; family Hominidae; genus Gorilla; species Gorilla gorilla. The sequence continues at coordinate 144,449,404 of NC_073224.2, read as the reverse complement.
CCCGCCTGGCCAGCCGCCCCATCCGGGAGGTGAGGGGCGCCTCTGCCCGGCCGCCCCTACTGGGAAGTGAGGAGCCCCTCTGCCCGGCCAGCCGCCCCGTCCGGGAGGTGAGGGGCACCTCTGCCCGGCCGCCCCTACTGGGAAGTGAGGAGCCCCTCTGCCCGGCCACCACCCCGGCTTGGAGGTGTACCCAACAGCTCATTGAGAACGGGTCATGATGACAATGGCGGTTTTGTGGAATGGAAAGGGGGGAAAGGTGGGGAAAAGATTGAGAAATCGGATGGTTGCCGTGTCTGTGTAGAAAGAGGTAGACATGGGAGACTTTTCATTTTGTTCTGTACTAAGAAAAAATTCTTCTGCCTTGGGATCCTGTTGATCTGTGACCCTACCCCCAACCCTGTGCTCTCTGAAACATGTGCTGTATCCACTCAGGGTTGAATGGATTAAGGGCGGTGCAAGATGTGCTTTGTTAAACAGATGCTTGAAGGCAGCATGCTCGTTAAGAGCCATCACCACTCCCTAATCTCAAGTACCCAGGGACACAAACACTGCGGAAGGCCGCAGGGTCCTCTGCCTAGGAAAACCAGAGAACTTTGTTCACTTGCTTATCTGCTGACCTTCCCTCCACTATTGTCCTGTAACCCTACCAAATCCCCCTCTGCGAGAAACACCCAAGAATGATCAATAAAAAAAAAAAAAAAAAAAAAAAAAAAAAAAAAAAAAAGAAAATTATTTTCCCTGAGAACTTTAAAAGCACTGGCCCATTGGCTTCTAATATCTGCTGAGCTGATGAGAAGGCATCCTTTGCAGGTAACTCATTTTTCTTTCTGGAGGCTTTTAAAATCTTTTTGTTATACTCAGAATTTTGACATTTCAAAATTATGTGTTTAGCTATGCATCTTTTTTCTTTTTAAGTTATCATACTAGGCATTTTGTTTGTACTTTTAATCAGAAGACATGTCTTTTTTAAGCTCTGGGAAAATTTCTTGTATTATTTCTTTGATAATGTTCTCCCTTTTGGTTTTTTTTGTTTGTTTGTATTGTTTTTAGGTTTCTCTTTACGGAGCTTATTAACTGGATGTTGGTAACTTTTGAATTTCTTTTCTTTTTTCATGACTTTGTTTCTTTGCTTCATTTCTAGAAAACTTATTTGACTTTTTTTTTAGTTCTTCTAAGTATTTTATTTCAGGAATGATTTTAAATTTCTAGTATCTTTATTTCCAATTTTTATTAATTAATTCTTTGTCATAGCACTCATTTTGTTTTGTGAAGGCAATACTTTTATTTACTGTAGGATTTAAAAATCATTTTCTTTTTTACCTGACTTATTTTGAAGTCATTTTGTCTATTTCTCTTTCATACTGTTTGTTCTCTTCATGTTTCTGGTCATCAGTGGCTATGTCTTCATATCTAAGAAAGCAGGACTGCATACTGGTATGAATTTACTCTGCTGTTGTAGAGGTAGGACTCTTTTCCCTAAGGTATCTTCCCTGAATGGGAATTTTAAGGGGAGTTCTGTGTGGGGTGGGTGGGGCAAAGCAGAGCATATCAGTGTTTACTTTATGATGAGCCAGGGGGAATCAGTTCACAGGCTGTGGGCCCACACATACCAGGATAGAAGGTCTTTTCTCAGGGACACCAGTAAACATGCTATCAACATTTGTTATTCCCATGTGAACAATTGCTTTAGAGATTTATTGGCTTTTGATGTGGGAGTAAATGCTGTCTGACAATTCTACTTCAAACAGGCAGGTGATAAACTTCCATTTTGATGGATAAAATTTGTCTTGTCTATAGTTTTAGAAGTTCCCCAATTGAGACTATCTTCCTACCTTCATGGAAGACAGATGGCACCTTCAATATGAAATAATTAGAGAAGGTTTGTATACAAAAGAACCATTTGTAATGATATGCACAAGAGATGGTGCAATAATTCAGCCTCTTGTTAGCGATTGAGCTGTTACCATGCTGAGACCCAAAAAGACCAAGGTGGGAATGTTTTTATAGAGTCAGCCTTCTTGAATGGAACAATGACTTTTGGTGGATGAATACAGTTATCTCTCAGTGACCTTGTAGGGAGGGAGCCACCATTCTCCTCCCTTCACTACTACAAGTGCTTCAGCTTCACATTGGCTCAATCCAAGTGAAAGCCAGAGGACTTGGGAAACAGTTGATGTGCTCCATACAGATGACTCTCAGGACAGAGAGCAGAGTAAAGAAAGGCAGACAGGGGATCTGGTAGGGAAAATGGAAAATATACAGCAAAATAAGTCTGCCTTGTTTGAGGCCTATCTGTAGCTGCCAGATATTTTGAGGTGGCTCGACATCTAAAGCTGCTTTTGCTTTGGAGATATCTGTGCCCTGTGGATAGAAATGAATTAAGGGGCCTATCTTAGTTCATTCAGGCTGCTATAACAAAATACCATAGACCAGGTAGCTTATAAATGACAATTTATCTTTCATGGTTCTGAAGGCTGGAATATCCAAGATTAAAATGCTGGCAGATTCTGTATCTGGTGAGGCCCTGTTTCCTGATTGATAGATGATGCCATGCTGTTGTGTCTTCACATGGTGGAAGGGGCTAATGAGCTCCCTTGGGCCTCCTATAAGGAAACTAATTTCATTTACATAGACTCTAACCTCGTGACCTAATTATCTCCCAAAGGACCCACTTCTAACAACATTATATTAGGGACTAGGTTTAAAATATTATTTTTTTGTTGGTGGAAGGGATACAAATACTTAGGCTATAGCAGGACCATCTAGATTTGGGTGAATCCAATGCCACTGTTTATTAATATGCCATAGATATCTTCTGTAGGGATAGTGTTGCAGGATGAAACTTGTTGACTTTAGGTCCAAGTTCTGAGATTGGACAAATATAGTTATTTACCTGGTAAAATAAATCACAGAAGTAGGAGTGGGATCTTTTCAGATACCAAAATTAAAAACCCCATGTGACTTTCTCTATTTTAATAACTCATCAGTAAAGCAATTTTAGAAGGTTGTAATGAGGAGATACATGAGCATGGACATTTGAAATTTCTAAAGATAAGAGCAAACTCTGCTCTGGGTTCTCTTGCTCGGCAAGATCTAATTCTTGTGCAGAAGCCATGAATTTTGAGCCAAGAGGCTTTCGGAGATTTACATCCATACCTGATGTTTGCCAATATAATATCTGGAATGTCCCTGGTCTAGTTCACCCTTTTTCTGAGTGCTGACAGCAACTTCTCAGATGAGCAGGTAGTTGGAAATCTCATGTAACCTAACTCCTTGACCCTGGCAATAATGTGTTGTTGCAGGGCTGAGGTATGGAATCCTTCTGGACTTGATCTTTCTGGTTCTGTTACACTCTGAAATGTTAGAGTGTATAAAAACAAAAATGTAAACAATATTTTGTCAGGATTCTTTTTGCCTCCACACCATCTAAAAGGCTTTGCTTGGCAGAATGCAACGAACCAGTGTCACTGTTCCCCCTTTGAATACCTTCAGCTTGCTATATCATTTTCGTGGAGCTGTAGTCTCTGCAAAAAGAAATTGCTCTGGTCACTAGGCATCCATTGGTGGCACCTGTGCTTTAGAAAGCCAGTGACTTCGTTTTTGTGTTGATACAGAACCTCCATTCCTGAGCTTGAGGACAGTACCGAGTAGGGGAAAAATAAAGTGCCTTCTTAATTTCTTTCAGGCCATCAAGGATACCCTGTTAGGAAGCCTTAGCAAGCTATTTTTTTCCTAGAAAATTATCTGTTATATGAAATTGAAAAAATAGTCCATTATGTTCTTCAATTTTTCTTTGAATCTGAGTTATTTATTTCATTCTTCTCATTGTTTTTAAAGATTATTTTTATTTGTAATTTTTGTGGGTACATAGTAGGTGTATATATTTATGGGATACATGAGATATTTTGATACAGGCATGCAATATGTGATAATTGCATCGTGGTAAATGGGGTATCTATACTCTCAAGCATTTTTCTTTTGTGTTACAAACAATCCAATAAAGCCTTTTAGTTACTTTAAAATGTACAATTAAATTATTATTGACTATAGTCACCCTGTTTTGCTATTAAATACTAGGTCTTATCCATTCTTTCCAACTATTTTTGTACCCATTAACCATCCCCACCCCGCCGCCGCCATGCCCCCACTATCCTTCCCAGCCTCTGGTAACCATCATTCTCCTCTCTATCTCCATGAGTTCAGTTGCTTTAATTTTTAGCTCTCACAAATGAGTGGGAACATGTGAGGTTTGTCTTTCTGTGCCTGGCTTATTTCACTTATTGTAATGACCTCCAGTTCTATCCATGTTGTTGCAAATGACAGGATCTCATTTTTTTTTTATGGTTAAATAGCACTCTCTTGTGTATTAATAACAGATTTTTTTTATCCATTCATCTGTTGATGTACATTTAGTTTGCTTCCAAATCTTGGCTATTGTGAATAGTGCAATAAACATGAGAGGGCAGATATCTCTTCAATATCCTGATTTCCTTACTTTGGGGCGTGTACCTAGCGGTGGGATTGCTGGATTGTATGGTAGTTCTATTTTTTTTTGTTTTTTTGAGAAACATTCAAACTGTTCTACATAGTGGTTGTACTAATTTACATTCTCACCAACAGTGTACAAGGGTTCCCTTTTCTCCACATCCTCACCAGCATTTCTTATAGCCTGTCTTTTAAGTAAAAGTCATTTTAGCTGAGGTAAGATGATATCTCATTGTAGTTTTGATTCGCATTTCTCTGATGATCAGTGATGTTGAGCACCTTTTTATATGCCTGTTTGCCATTTGTATGTCTTCTTTTGAGAAATGTCTATTCAGATCTTTTGTTCATTTAAAAAATTGGATTATTAGATTTTTTTCCTATGGAGTTATTTGAGCTCCTTATATATTCTAGTTATTAATCCCTTGTCAGAGGGATAGTTTGCAAATATTTTCTGCCTTTCTGTGAGTTGTCTCTTCACTTTCTTGATTGTTTCCTTTGCTGTGCAGAAGCTTTTTAACTTGATGTGATTCCATTTGTGCATTTTTGCCTTGATTGCCTGGGCTTGTGAGATATTACTCAAGAAATCTTTGCCCAGACCAATGTCCTGGAGAGTTTCCCCAATGTTTTCTTATAGACATTTCATAGTTTCAGGTCTTAGATTTACATCTTTAATCTATTTTGATTTGATTTTTGTACATGGTGAGAGATAGGGGTCTGGTTTCATTCTTCAGAATATGGATATCCAGTTTTCCCAGCACCATTTATTGAAGAGACTGTCTTCCCCAATATATGTTCTTGGCATCATTGTCCAAAATGAGTTCTCTCTAGGTATGTGCATTTGCTTCTGGGTTCTCTATTGCATTCCATTGGTCTATGCATTTGTTTTTACTCCAGTACCATGCTGTTTTGGTTACCATAGCTCTGAAGTATAATTTGAAGTTAGGTAATGTGATTTCTTCAGTTTTGTTCTTTTTGCTCAGGATAGCTTTGGCTCTTCTTGGTCTTTTGTGGTTCCATATAAATTTTAGGATTGTGTTTTCTATTCCTGTGAAAAATGTCATTGGTATTTTGATAGGAATCATGTTGAATCTGTAGATTGCTTTGGGTAGTGTGGATATTTTAACAATATTCATTCTTCCAATCCATGAACATGGAATATCTTTCCATTTTCGTGTGTCCTCTTCAATTTATTTCATAGGTTTTATAGTTTTTATTATAGAGATCTTTCACTTCTTTGGTTAAGTTAAATTAATTCCTAGTTGTTTAATTTTATTTGTGGCTATTGTAAGTGGGATTACTTTTTAAATTCCTTTTTCAGATTGTTCAGTGTTAGCATATAGAAATGCTATTGATTTTTCTATGTTAATTTTGTATCCTGCAACTTTACTGAATTTGTTTATAAGTTCTAATAGTTTTTTTGCAGTTTGTTTATAAGTTTTAATAGTTATAAGTTCTAATAGTTTCTAAGTTCTAATAGTTTTTCCAACTATGTTATATCATCTGCAAATGAGGATCATTTGACTTTTTTCAATCTGAATGCTATTAATTTTTTTCTCTTATGCGATTGCTCTAGTTAGAACTTTCAGTACTATGTTGAATAACAGTGGTGAAAGTGGGCATCCTTGTCTTGTTCCAGATCTTAGAGGAAAGGCTTTCAGTTTTTCCCCATTCAATATAATATCTGCTATGGGCCTGCCATTCATGGCTTTTATCATGTTGAGGTATGTTTCTATACCCAGTTTTTTGTGTTTTCTTTTTTAAAAATCATGAAGGGATATTGAATTTTATTAAATGCTTTTTTAGCATCAATTGAAATGATCATATAAATTTTTTCCTTCATTCTGTTGATATGATGTACCACAGTAAATGATTTACATATGTTGAACCATTCTTGCATCCCTGGAATAAATCCCACTTGGTCATGATGAATAATCTTTTTAATGTATTGTTGAATTTGGTTTGCTAGTATTTTATTGAGTATTTTTGCATCAATATTAATAAGGGATATTGGCCTGTAGTTTTCTTTGTGTTTTTGATGTGTCTTTGCTTTTAGTATGACAGTAATACTGTCTTTGCAGAATGAGTTTGGAAGTAGTCCCTTCTCCTCTATTTATTGGAATTGTTTGAGTAGAATTGGTATTAGTTCTTCTTTAAATGGTGGAATTCAGCAGTGAAGACATCAGGTCCTGGGGATTTCTTTACTAGGAGACTCTTTATTACTGTTTCATCTTGTTACTTGCTATTGGTCTGTTTAGGCTTTGGGTTTTTTCATAAGATTGTGTTTTTCAATCTTGGTAGGTTGTATGTGTCTAGGAATTGATTCATTTCCTCTAGATTTTCCAGTTTATTGGCATATAGTTCCTCCTAGTGGCCACTAATGATCCTTTGAATGTCTGTGATATCAGTTATAATGTCTCCTTTTCCATCTTTGATTTTATTTACTTGAATATTCTCTTTTTTTCTTAGTCTGGCTAAAGGTTTGTCACTTTTGTTTATCTTTTAAAAAACCAACTTTTTGTTTCATTGGCCTTTTCTTTTTCTGTTTCAATTTCATTTATTTCTGCTCTGATCTTTATTAGTTGTTTTCTTTTAGGAATTTGGGGTTTGGTTTCCTCTTATTTTTCTCGTTCTGTAAGATGCAACATTAACTTATTTGAAGTTTTTTGTCTTTTTTGATGTAAGCACTTATTGCTATATATTTCCCTTTTAGTATTGCTTTCACTTTCACTGTATCCTACAGGTTTTGCTGTATTGTGTTTTCATTATCATTTGTTTGAAGGAATTTTTCAGTTTCCTTCTTCTTAAAAATTTTTAATAGAAACATGTTCTTGCCATCTTGCCCAGGCTGATTTTGAACTCCTGGCCTCAAGCAATCCTCCTGCTTTGGCCTCCCAAAGTGCTAGGATTACAGATGTGTGCCATGATGCCTGGTCTCAATTTCCTTCTTAATTCTTCATTGACCCGTGGTCATTCAGGAGGATATTGCTTAATTTCCATGTGTTCGTATAGTTTCCAAAATTCCTCTTCTTGTTGATTTCTAGTTTTATTCCTTTGTGGTTAGAGAAGATGCTTAATATTAGTTCAATTGTTTTGAATGTTTTAAGACTTGTTTTGTAATTTAATGTGTAGTCTATCCTTGAGAATGATCCATTTGCTAAGGAGGAGAATGTGTATTCTGCAGCTGTTGGATGAAATGTTCTGTAAATACCTATTAGGTCCATTTGCTTTACAGTGTAGATTAAATCCAATGTTTCTTGTTGATTTTCTGTTTAGAAGATCTGCCCAATGCTGAAAATGAGGTGTTGGAATTTGTAGCTATTGTTGAATTGAATTCTAACTCTTTCTTTAGCTCTAATAAAATTTGCTTTATGTATCTGGGTACTCCAGTATTGGGTACATACATACTTGCAATTGTTATATCCTCTTGCTGAATTGACCCCTTTATCATTATGTAATGACCTTCTTTGTCTCCTCTTATAGTTTTTGTCTTAAAATCTATTTTGTCTGATATAAGTTTAGGTACTCCTGCTTTTCTTTGGTTTCCATTGACATACAATATCTTTTTCCGTCTCTTTATTTTCAGCCTCTGTTTATCTTTATAGGTGAAGTGCATTTCTTGCAGGCAACAGATCATTAGATCTTGCTTTTTCATTCATTCAGCCACTCTGTATCTTTTTTATTGGAGAGTTTAGCCCATTTACATTCAATGTTATTATTGATAAGTAAGGATTTACACATGCCATTTTGTTATTTATTTTCTGATTGTTTTGTGTTTATCTCTTCCTTTTTTTCTTCTTTCCTGTCTTCCTTTTAGTGAAGGTGATTTTCTCTGGTGATATGTTTTAATTTCTTGCTTTTCCTTTTTTGTATATCTATTGCATGTTTTTTGATTTGAGGTTACCATGAGACTTGCAAATACTGTCTTATAATCCATTATTTTAATCTGATAACAACTTAACCCTGTTCCAAACAAACAAAAATAAAACTAATACAGACTCCATGTCTTAACTTTGTTCCCTGCTTTTTAACTTTTTGTTCTTTCTCTTTATGTCTTACTGTACTGTCTATGTCCTGAATAGTTGTTGTAGTTATTATTTTTGATTGGTTCATTATTTAGTCTTTCTACTTAAGATATGAGTAACTTACACCTTACAATTACAGGATTGTAATATTCTGTGCTTGTCTATGCAGTTACTATTACCAGTGAGTTTTGTACCTTCAGATGATTTCTTATTGCTTATTAATGTCTTTTTCTTTCAGACTGAAGAACTTCCTTTAGCATTTTTTGTAGGACAGGTCTGGTGTTGATGAAACCCCTCAGCTTTTGTTTGGGACAGTCTTTATTTCTCTTTCATGCTTGAAGGAGGATGCTTTCACTGAATATACTCTTATGGGGTAAAAATTTTTTCCTTCAGCATTTTAAATATGTCATGCAACTTTTTCCTCGCCTGTAGGGTTTCAGCGGAAAAGTCTGCTGCTAGATGTATTGGAGCTCAATTGTGTATTTTTTTTTCTCTTTCTTGCTGCTTTTAAGATCCTTTCTTTATCCTTGACCTTTGGGAGTTTGATTATTAAATGCTTTGAGGTATTTAATACCTCAAAACCTCTTTGGGTTAAATGCCTTGAGGTATTTAATACCTCAATACCTCTTTAGATTAAATCTTCTTGATGTTCTATAACATTTTTTGTATTTGAATATTGATACCTTTCTCCAGGTTTGGGAAATTCTCTGATATTATCCCTTTGAATAAACTTTCTACCCCTATCACTTTCTCTATTTCCTCCTTAAGGCCAATAACTTTTGATTTGCCCTTGTGAGGCTATTTTCTGGATCTTGAATGTGTGCTTTATTGTTTTTTATTCTTTTTTTTTCTTTTGTCTCCTCTGGCTGTGTCTTTTCAAATAGCCTATCTTCAAGCTCCCTAATTCTTCTGCTTGATCAGTTCTGCTACTAGGAGACTCTGATGCATTCTTCAGTATGTGAATTGCATTTTTCAACTCTAGAATTTGGCTTGATTGTTTTTAATCACTTTAATCTCTTTGTTATATTTATCTGATAGAATTCTGCATTCCTTCTCTGTGATATCTTGAATTTCTTTTTTTCTCAAAACAGCTACTCTGAATTCTCTGTCTGAAAGGTCGCATATGGCTGTTTCTCCAAGATTGGTCCCTGGTGCTTGGTTTACTTCATTTGACAAGGTCATGTTTTCCTGGCTGGTCTTGATGCTTGTAGATGTTCTTTGGTGTCTGGGCATTGAAAAGTTACATACTTATTGTAGTTCTCACAACGTGGACTTCTCAATCTGTGCCTGTCCTTCTTGGGAAGGCTTTTCAGGTATTTGAAGAAATGTGAGACCCAAGCCCAGTAATGTGGTTCATGCAGACTTGTAGATGTATCACCTTGGTGGTTTTGAATAAGATCCATATGAACTCTTTGGATTATCAGACAGAGACTCTTTCTCTTTCCTTACATTCTCTCAAACAAATGGTATCTCTCTCTTTGTGCTAAACTACCTGGAGGTAGGGATGGGGTGATGCAGGCACACTGTGGCCATCACACCTAGAATTGCCCTGGCTCTGACTGGAAGCCAGCACAGCACTGGGTCTTTCCAAAGGCCTGATGTAACCATTACCTGTCTGCCACCTATGTTCACTTAATGCTTTAGGGCTCTGCAATCAGCAGGTAGTGAAGCCAGCCAGGTTTGCATTCTTCCTTTCAGGTTGGTGAGTTCCCCCAGGCCCTGGGCGGGTCCAGAGATGCTGTCTGGCAGCCGGGAATCAGAGTCAAAAACCTTAGAAATTTACCTGGTATTCTCTTCTATTCTGGCTAAGCTGGCACTCAGATTATATGGCAAAGTCCTTCTCTCTTCCCTCCCCTTTACACAGGCAAAAGAGCCTCTCCCTTAGGCCACTACCACCTCTAGCCCATAAGGAGATCACACTGCCAGGCCACTGCTGATGTTCACTTAAGGTCCAAGGGTGCTTCAGTCAGTCTGTGGTGAATACTGCCAGGCCTGGGACTCACACTTTAGGGTAGTGGGCTCCCCTCTTGCCCAAGGCACATCCAAAAATTTTGTCCAAGAGCCTAAGCCTGGACTTGGAACCCAAGAGCCTGCTTGGTGTTCTATTTCACTGTGGGTGAGCTGGTACCTGAAGCCAGCACATCTCAGTGTCTCATCCAGGGCCCATGGCATACTATCTGGGTATTGCTCCTGTTTATTCAGGGCCCAACAATTCTTTCAGCAGATGGTGAATCCTGCCAGGACTGGGTCCTTCCCTTCAAAGAATAGTGTTCCTTTTTGGCCCAATGTGTGGCTAGAAATATTGTCTGGGGGCTAGGGCCTGGAATATGGGCCTCATAATTCTGCCAGGTGCCCTATCCTACTGTGGCTTATCTGGTATCAAAGATGCAAGACAACATCCTCTTTACTCTTCTCTCTCCTCTTCTCAAGCAGATGGAAAGAGTCACTTTTGTTGCTCTAAGGTTCCCTTTCTGGGGTTAGGGGAGGGGTGTTGTAAACACTTCTAAGCCACCCTGCCTGATGTCTCCCTAGGTCATATGCTGCCCCATTCCATTGGCTCTAAGTCCAGCATAGCACCAGGACTTGCCTAAGATTTTCAGTCTTTATGTCCTAGACTGCCATTCAGGTTCACTTGGGACCCTAGTGCGCTTTAGCCTGTTGTGGTGAGGCTTGCTGAAACTCAAGTTCTAAGCACTGGAATGGGCCATTCCCCTCTGGCTAGGGCTGGTCCAAATGGTCCCTCTGTGGGCAGGCACTGACTGAGTTCAGCATGGTTTTACTTTCTGCTGTGACAGGGTAGCACAGAGTTCAATGCAAAGTCACTCAGTCACTGTGCTCTCCCTCCCTCAAGTGCACAGATTGTCTGTCTGTGCTGCATGGCCATTGCTGGGAGGAGTGAGGGAGAGGTGTTGTCTGTGAATCAAGACTGTCTCTCCTATGTCTTCAGTGCCTCTTTCAGCAGTATGAGGTTAAAACTAGGTTCTGTGATTACTTACCTCATTTTTGGTTCCTATGAAGGTGCTTCTTTGTTTGCAGATAGTTGTTAAAATTTGGCGTTCCTGTAGGGGGAACAATCAGTGGAGCCTTCTATTCCACCATCTTGCCTCACCCTCAGATCTTTATTTTGTATTTTGTATTTTGTATTTTTTTTTTTTTTTTTTTTTTTTTTGCTTTTCCTCTCTTTTCTTTATCAGAGTGGACAATAAGTTGTTTACTTTTTGGTGTTTTTAATCAATTTTATATTTTACTGTTTGACACCTTTTTTCTTCATTTCTAAGTCATTCATTTCTCCTTATCTTTATTAACTTCACCTTTCTGCTTTTCTTAGCCTTATTTTGTATTTTGCAACTTGGGTGCCTAATTTACACATTTTCCTGTTTCTTTTTGTATTCAGAGAAGTATTTGAGGCTACTATTTTTCCTCTGACTTCTCTTTTTAACTATTTCCATAAGGTCTTATATACTGTGTTTTCACTATTGTTATTTTCTAGATGTTCTTGAGTTTCTGTTTGAATTTGCTCTTTTATCTTCAACAATATTTTATTAGGAGATTCAGAAGGGCTACATTAGGAAATTCTTTTAAACTATAGTATTACCAATGATTGAACTTGAGAAAATTAAGTTCTGTGTGATGAAAGTCAATGAAAATGTGTGAGGGGGGTTGAAATGTTCTGTGAATCAGTAGCAAACTGCTTTTTTTAGTGGAATTAGAAATAGTTAAGGCTGGAAGAATCTGTAGAGAAAACTAAAAGTGGAACTAGAGGCCAGGTCTAGGTAAAAGTAAAATGAGAAACATTATCAGTAAGATGGCATCTGAAACACATTATCAAAGAGCACTATCCCCATCTCCTCAAGCCTTATTGCTTTCTTGATGTCTGAACCACACAGTGTCACTCTTTACATCTTGTGCTGGGTTATAATTGCTCATATTAGACTGTAAGCTCTTTGAGGGCAGAGAGTCTGTACTTTGAAGTAACAATCCCTGGTGTTCACTCTACCTAGTTGTACTGTGGCTGATTATAGTTGGTGAGATCAAAGTGTCATAGACACTAAACAATGAAAATGCCATTAAGTGAATATAAAACTTCTAGAAGATACCTGCTGCCAACACAAATTAGATTAGTTGGCATAAAAATCTGCTCTGGATCAATCACTTGTTTTAACTGTTTGGGTAATATTGCTGTCATGTTATAAATTGCTGATACAGATTTTTCTCAAGTTTCATAATATTCAGAAAGTGACTCTTTAAAAAGTTTCAACGTGTCTTTTACTTTGAAATCATAGTCTTTTGCACTTGTATTAGTCTTTGTTTGCTTTTCTCTGGTCTCAGCAAAATGCTTGTGTAACTGTCTGACCTTTTCACAAATTATGGCAGTGCTTAACAGTACATTTTTCTGGGCTTGGTCTTCTTTCCATATATAGAGAACTCAGAGCTGTCTTGCATCTGCCCACTTGGGCTACAGAAGTGTGGACAGTCATTGCTCTGGGTGTTTATAATGAAGCAGGTGGGGACTGAATGTATGATGGGCACATATAAAGATAATTGATTAAAACTCACTTATATAAAGACAAAATCACTATATTTTAAATCCAAAGTTGGCCAAACCACTGTAGTGATTATTGCATCTCCCCTTAATAGTTAACAACTACAGTAATAACAGCAACAACAACAAAGAGCTGCTGTCATTCATTGACTGCTTACTCTGTGTCAGATGCTGTTCTTAGCACCCTCCACGGCTAACTCACTAAATCTTCATGACCCAAGTAACTATGACTTTACTCATTTTACAGATAAGATAACTAATACACAGAGAGATTAAATTTCTCAGGTCCCTGAGTTAGTAAGTAGCAAATCTGGAATTCAAATTCCAAAGCAGTCCAGTTTTAGAAGCTTCTCATTACTATTATATGCTGCTGCTTCTAATACAAAATGATTGCGCTTTAAGTACATATCTATTCAGTGGCTTACACATTATCAACAAGAACAGTCATTGGTGAAATCAAAGAATTTCAAAGCCAGAAGAAACCCTAGGGAGCAACAAGTTGGTCAGATCTCTCCAGTTTTCAGATGAGAAGTTGGAGGCCCACAGAGATGGAAGAGCAGAATTATAGATATGGAAATGGACAGAGCCAGGAGTTGACTTCAGGTCTTCTGCCTCTTAGGATCTTGTCTTTTTAAATGACATTAAATATTCTTTCCTTTGTTTTCATCATGAACTATCTTGTATAAAAGGTAGAAATTTATACTATTCCTATTTTTATTCTAAAATTGTGCAAAAAAAAGATCAGGGATGTAATATTTGTTGAGCAACTGTTATGCACTGGCTCCATAGTAATTCCGGGTTGCAAATGCTACTGTCTTTTTATCCAACTGAAGAAGCCAAGGCTCAGAGAGGTTAAAAACTTGCCTGAATCCTAGGGCTAGTAAGTGTTGGAACGCCATTTGAATTCTTACTCATTGGACTTTGAAACCAACAGTCTTTGTACTCCCTGGACTGTCCATGGTTAAGGCCTTCAAAGAGTACAGACTTCATTAACCATATATATTTAGCTCTAGCTATTTACTCATTTTTCTACTGAGAGACATGCTCTTCTCCAATGTTGCAAATATGCCTGGTACATCTATTAATGATATAGTTTATAAAAGGGAGGTTTTATGGATCTCTGCCTTTTGGTGAAAAAAATTTCTGGCAGAGTGCCTCCTGAAAAAAAAAAAATCTCCATTACTGAGAAGACCTTTCATTTATAATTGCTTCTTAGGTAAGACTATTAGATATTCCTCCCTAGCTGCTGTAGCTGGGCTATAAATTGTCCGCACTTGATCTTGTTGGGATTTTGTGGTTTAATTGTTCCAAGTCACTTACATGGAGCTACATTTACAGACACAAAGAGGAGCTGGACTGATGTTTAGCTGTCTTGCACCAGCTTGTATTTTTGGATTAGCTAGTATCCCAGGAAAAGGGTTTGTATCCAAGATAATCCTTCCTCTGGACTGGTTTTCTTTCTGTGTTTTGACCCTCCCAGAAGCAGAAGAGTCATCTTGCATCTCAGTAAAAGCAGAGAAGGGGAAATATCTTTGAATTGCTGGGTAGGATAGCTTCTCTCGCTCAGCATTTTTTCTGTTCTCCACAAGAAAACCTCTTACTGCAAAATATGTTTGTTGGTGGATCACAGACTTCAAACTCACAGGACCTTATCTCCGATACACTGAAAGTAAATGCAACGTATTAAATAGTTTAATCAAAATGAGGTAGAGAGGCTATGAAGTGTCTGTAAACATTTGGTAAGCAATTTTGTCTTTTTTGCTGTTGTTCTTGTTCCCCTAGTTGCCATTACAATTCTTGGTTGGGGTTACTAGTGTTTGTTTTTAATCTTTAAGGATACTGTCCCTTTGGCTGTTTGTGAAATCTCGTCCAGGAACCTGATGCAAAGAAGCACGAGGACCTTCATTTTCACTCCAGTGGTTGTGGTGACTGTGGTGAGTCTGGGGGAACGGGGCAAGTTAATTGGTGGTGAGTTAATCCGCCTCGAGACATGTGGGGTCAGAGGCAAAAGACAAAAGCTTAGACATAGCCTATTATTTTCTTGTTTCCTTCATTTGCCTGAATCCATGAAGCCAGTGGGAGTCAATCAGGCAACACAAGGATATTCCAGTCTCTTTTCTTGCCTTCCTCATAAAGGCAGTCATAGGAGTTGGGCAGGTAGCACGGCCTATTACATTGTCCTGGGATCCACACCATCTAGCTGGCCTCACCACCGTAAGGCCATTTGCATCTGAAGGATCCAGGAAGTTCTTTACAATGTACCATTATAGCAGAACTGCTTCCTTACCTGAGTGGCATTTCAAATTAACATAATAGTATCCTAATGAGCTGTGCCACTTTCAACTTGCCAAATATGTTCAAAGTACTTTTCTCAACAGCAGTGTCATACCCAGTCAATCAAGTAATCCATTATCCACTGGCTCCTGGCTGAAGGAAAGGTCATACGCTTGTCTTGCAAAACAAAAGAGAATTGTTTCAAGACAGAGGCCAATTGTAGCATGTTCTAAATGCCTCTGGCTACCTGAGTGCCCAAACTTGACTAATCTCATGGTAGGGGTGAAGCTTACAGAGCCAATTCTAATATAAAACAGCAGACACATAACAAACCAACAAACCGATTTCCAACTCTTTAACAAAGGGAGTTACTTCAGCTTTTGTTGGGAAAGAGGTGATTGTTATCCACATTCAGGAAGCCCCTGTGAGTTGTAGAAATGGGACACAGCAATAATCAAGAATGCCACTGAAGGAATATTGAAAAAGTAATTAGATTTTCCTTAGTTCATCATCTAATTAGAGGGCAGGTTAAAGTCCAAAGTAATGAAATTAAAATCTAACTACCGTTAAATCTGTAATGTTTTTTGCTGGTACCAGAGCACCTGGCACTGTAGGAGTCATGTGAGGACACAGAAGCCCCAAAAGCAGAGGAGTGTAAGGCTTTAGATAGAATTTGACAGGGCTCCATATGAAACAGGGGCAGGGGATGAGAACAAATTGACAAGATATCAGGACGTATGATTCTTTGTTGAAAAAGGAATAATACTTATATATAGAGGTCTCAGTTTGCTCTGCTGCCAGATTATTCAGATTATGTTATTATAATAGGTCTAATAGGTCTACTTTTCCTTTGCTAGTATACTTTTGTGGGAGATAGGCCCATTCATAGAAAGTATAGACTTTCTAGCCATAGCAGTGTTTATTGCACCATTGGCAAATAATGACACATTTGGACATTAGAATCAACTACAGGGATAGCATGACAATCCACAAAAGTACCTGGACTGAGTTCATTACATTTTTAACAGGAGAGGAATACACAACAGAAGAAACACGCACCCACATGAACACACACGGGCACAAAGAGATACTTCAGAATGGGGAGCAATAAATTATTGGCCTAATTTGTGCCTGGTTCCAAAGAAAAGGGGCAGTTGGAGCCCCCCAGGCCATCTCACTGCCTTTCCCCTGACTGGGTCCCTCCATCTGGTAGTTGCCAGCCAATGTTGGAGGTCTGACCCATGCTTTTCTCTCCTTGGGAAAAGGTGAGTTTAAATATTTGGCTTCTTACTAGAGAAGACCTATATACAAAAGGAATAGCCACACTGGCCTGAAAGGGCCAAAGTAGATAGCAAGTAAAGTTTTATGTTTCAGATATGAGCATGGGGTGGTGATATGGTTTTGCTCTGTGTCCCCACCCAAACCTCATCTTGAATTGTACTCCCATAATTCCCATGTGTTGTGAGAGGAACCTGGTGGGGGATAATGGAATCATGGGGGCAGTTTCTCCCACACTGTTCTCATGGTAGTGAATAAGTCTCACAAGATCTGATGGTTTGATAAGGGGAAACCTATTTCACTGGGCTCCCCTTCTCTCTTTTTGCCTGCTGCCATCCATGTAAGACATGACTTGCTCCTCCTTGTCTTCTACCATGATTGTGAGGCCTTCTCAGCCACTTGGAACTGTGAGTCTAATTAAACCTTTTTCTGTTGTACATTGCCCAGTCTCGGGTGTGTCTTTATCTTAGAAAACAGACTCATACAGTAAATTGGTGCCAGTAGAGTGGGGTGTTGCTGAAAAGATACCTGAAAATGTGGAGGCGACTTTGGAACTGGGTAACAGGCAGAGGTTGGAACAGTTTGGAGAGCTCAGAAGAAAACAAGAAAATGTGGGAAAGTTTGTAACTTCCTAGAGACTTGTCTAATGACTTTGACCACAAGCCTGACAGCAATATGGACAATAAGGTCTAGGCTGAAGTGGTCTCAGATGGAGATGAGGAAGTTGTTGGGAACTGGAGCAAAGATATGTGTTGTTGTTGTGTTTTAGCAAAGAGACTGGTGGCATTTTGCCCCTGCCCTAGAAATCTGGGAAACTTAGAACTTGAGAGAGATGATTTAGGGTATCTGGTGGAAGAAATTTCTAAGCATCAAAACATCTAAGAGGTGACTTGGGATGTGTTAATTCAGACTTGGGATGTTAAAGGTATTCAGTTTTATAAAGGAAGCAGAGCATAAAAGTTTGTAAAATTTACAGCCTGACAATGTGATAGAAAAGAAAATCCCATTTTCTGAGGAGAAATTCAAGTTGGCTACAGAAATTTGCATAATTAATGAGGAGCTGAATGTTAATCCCCAAGACAATGGGGAAAATGTCTCCAGGGCATGTCAGAGGTCTTCTTGGCAGCCCCTCCCATCACAGGTGTGGAGACCTAGGAAGAAAATATAGTTTCCTGGGCTGGGCCCAGGGTCTCCGTGCTGTGCACAGTCCAGGGACTTGCATGGCTCCAGCCATGACTAAAAGGGGTCAAGGTACAGCTTGGGCCATGGCTTCAAAGGGTGTAAGCCTCAAGGTTTGACAGCCCCAACATGATGTCGAGCCTGAGGGTGCACAGAAGTCAAGAATTGGGGTTTGGGAACCTCCACCTAGATTTCAGAAGATATATGGAAATGCCTGGATGCCCAGGCAGAAGTTTGTTGCAGGGGCAGGGTGCTTGTGGAGAACCTCTGCTACCACAGAAGGGAAATGTGGGGTCAGAGCCCCCACACACAGTGCCTACTGGGGCACTGCCTAGTGAAGCTGTGAGAAGAGGGCCACTGTCCTTCAGACCCCAGAATGGTAGATCCACTGACAATTTGCATGCTTTACCTGGAAAAGGTGGCTGTACTCTGCAAAGCTACAGAGATGGAGCTGCCCAAGACCATGGGAACCCACCTCTTGCATCA
Source organism: Gorilla gorilla gorilla (assembly GCF_029281585.2). Taxonomy (NCBI): domain Eukaryota; kingdom Metazoa; phylum Chordata; class Mammalia; order Primates; family Hominidae; genus Gorilla; species Gorilla gorilla. The sequence goes on along the minus strand of NC_073224.2, from coordinate 144,431,137 downwards.
GCATGACCTGGATATGAGACATGGAGTCAAAGGAGATCATTTTGGAGCTTTAAGATTTGACTGCCCTGCTGGAGTTTGGACTTGCATGGGGCCTGTAACTCCTTTGCTTTGGCCAATTTCTCCCACTTGGAATGGCTGAATTTACCCAATGCCTATACCCCCATTGTATCTAGGAAGTAATTAACTTGCTTTTGATTTTACAGGCTTATAGGTGAAAGGGACTTGCCTTGTCTCAGACGAGACTTTGGACTGTTGACTTTTCAGTTAATATTGAAATAAGTTAAACCTTTGGGGGACTACTGGGAAGGCATGATTGGTTCTGAAATGTGAGGACATGAGATTTGGGAGGGGTTGGGGCAGAATGATATGGTTTGGCTCTATGTCTCCACCCAAATCTCATCTTAAATTGTACTCCAATAATTCCCACTTGTTGTGGGAAGAACCTGGTGGGAGATAATTGAATCATGGGGGCAGTTTTCCCCATACTGTTCTCATGGCAGTGGATAAGTCTCATGAGATCTGATGGTTTGATAAGGGGAAACTTATTTCACTTGGCTCTCATTCTCTCTTTTTGCCTGTTGCCATTCATGTAAGAAGTGACTTGCTCCTCCTTGTCTTCCACCATCATTATGAGGCTTCTGCAGCCACGTGGAACTGTTAGTCCATTAAACCTTTTTCTTTTGTAAATTGCCCAGTCTTGGGTATGTCTTTATCAGAGCATGAAAACAGACTAATACAGGTGGTATTACTCAAATGTCCACTTTTTCTTCTCCTATAGGGTTCTCTTCCTCTGAAGAGTTAGGAAAGAATAGGAGTTGTCCCCAAATTGTCCACCCCATCTTCATACACTCCTCCCAATGCCTTCCAAGCCCCCAGGCCCACCCTGCCTGAAATTCCTGCCCATGGTCCCCATGATACCTCCATAGGCTGTAGCTCCCTCCAGGCAGCCATTAGAGGACTGAGGATGTGGTTCACCCACACTAGACTGCCCATCTCTTGTTCCCCAGTACCCTCTCACAGGGGTGTATAGGTATGTTATTGAATAAAAGGTTTAGGGTAAAGGGGGGATATTTAATGTTGTTCAAATTATGACTTTCCCCACATTCCATGGAAAACTCACCTGAAAAGAGAAATTTTAATGGGGGTCCTCTCATAATTGCCATAGTTGTTAACTTTGTAGGCCACTTTTTTTTTTTTTTGAGATGGAGTCTCACACTGTCACCTAGGCTGGAGTGCAGTGGCGCAATCTTGGCTCGGTGCAAGCTCCACCTCCTGGGTTCATGCCATTCTCCTTCTTCAGCCTCTGGAGTAGCTGGGATTACAGGTTCTCACCACCATCCTCAGCTAATTTTTTATATTTTTAGTAGAGATGGGGTTTCACCATGTTAGCCAGGATGGTCTCGATCTCCTGACCTCGTGATCCACCCACCTCAGCCTCCCAAAGTGCTGGGATTACAGGCATGAGCCACCGTGCCCAGGCCTGCATTCCACTTCTAAGTTAGCCCTTTCAGCAAGAATGTATGTATCCTTCTTCTAATCTCCACCACATGACTCTCTATGCGTCTTTATCCACAGAGGTAGATATTATTCTCCATCCCCAATTTTAAAGTCTGTGTTGCTCAGTCTGAATGAAAATTCCCCAGAAAGCTCCCCTCAGCTTCCATCCCCAACCCACAGAACAACACTGAGTCTGCAGAGTCATCCAGGATAGACCTGAACACCAATTCTGGTCACCAAGGTTGTCCCACAGTGTGAGATGTAAATATGCTCCTTTATTTTTCTAAAAATTAAAAAAAATTGGACACACACACACACACTCTGACTTTCCAAGGCCACTATCAATTTTTAGAGACAGTCCAGCGGAAAATCATAGCACGAAACACTTTTACAACAGCCTGGTTCTTTGCATGGTGCTGTTCTCACAATGGCACCGCTCACATTTTTATGTAGCATAACAGTAGTTTAACTCATCTCACTCTTTCTCTACTCCCATCTTCAAATTGTATTTCCTTAGGCCCAAAAGGAATAAAAAACAGAGCTACCCCTGAGCCACATACTTGTTTGTGGATGCTCCCCTAGCCAGATGAAGTACAAGGCCCCTGCTAAAGCCTCATAAAGGCTCATTAAATTCTTAGGTCCAGGTAATCTCCCATCTGAGTCTCTGCCTGGTGGCTGGGGAACAGGTGTGTGCATGTGGAGGTTCATTCTTGCAGTTACTTCAGTAAATGCTGAGTAATGTACATCATTTAATAAAGCATATGAGACAAAGCATGTCACATTTTAACCTGTCAACCGTCTTTCCATTTAAGTCACATTTTATAAGATAAGTGATATATCTAAATGCTTTATTTCTAAAATCCCCTTCTTGATCTGGCTGGTTCCCCCCTTCCCACACTTCAGGTCTGTTTGTGTGTCACCTCTGGTCTTTGCTTGTGCTTTTCATCATAATACCCTGTTTATTTCTTTCAATCTTGCATTTATTAATTTACTTGTTTATTACTTGTTTTTCCTTTCTAGAATGTAAATTACTTCATGGAAAGACAATATCTGACTTACCCACTGTTGAATATCCAGCATAAGGTTCATAGTAGTTATCCATAAATGTTTGCTAATTTGAGAGGGCAGAATAGCCTGGAGGTAAATAGTGTGTCTTGAGGGCCAGGCTGCCTGGCTATGAATCCTAGCTGTCCTCTTTACTAGCTGTGTTCTGTTCCTTCTGGAAACTCAATGTCAGTGGAGCATCCAATTCATAGATCCTATTCCTGAGGCACTTCTCTGTGCCTGTTTCTCCATTTTTTTGAACAGAGATAATAATAGTCCCTATATCACAGAGTTGTTGTAAGCATTAAATGAAGCATAAAAATATATGAAAAGTGACACATATTGAATACTATGTGAGTTAGCTGGTATTTTAAATGATTTTATTTACATTGATTGAAAGCATATTGAATGCCTTCTGTAACAGGGCCTTTGCTAGCATAACCAAGACCATAAACAGGCATGACTTACAAGATGTGATCAGTATGCCCCTTTGTTTTCCTGCTACTACCCCTTTAATTTTTTTTAGATAAGAATATTGGGTTTTTTTTGCAACAGAATGAGAACTGGCAGGCTTGATGACTTTTCTAATCTCAATTCTATGACTAGAATCCTCAGCCCAGGGTAAAACCTAACTCAATTTCAAATTAAACATTCTCCTCTTTCCCAGCTTCTGGTAGGTCAGGAGCTACCTTGGTAAGAGGCAAAGGCCACTTTTTTCTTTCCTTTTGCCCTTTATTCCACCCCACCTCCCTGCCCCCTGCCAGGATGCTAGTCACAGTTTCTGGCCCTTTCCTTTTAAAGCACAAAGGAGTAGGTGGAAAAGGGAAAACAGAAAGTTCTTACTAGAGTGATACTGTCATAAGATGGCTTTGGATTTTCTAGGATAAACAGGTGTTCAAAGCTAACTCCCATGCACTGGTTTCCATGGATTCTTAGGAGGCTCTCTGCTGGGACCTGCTAATCAGAAGCTTGAGAAGTAGCACTTCTTTTTTTTCTGGTGCCCAGTATCTCTTTTGGTCTAGTTTTCCAGGAATCCACTATAGGCAAAACTGTCTATTGACATCCTTCAGTCATCTAGGCAGTTCTCTTGGGCAATACTTAAAATGGCTCCAGGCTGTATCTCTTCCATGGTAGGAAATACTCCTGTATTCTTTACCTTGATATTGGTGGAGTACAGTTACTTCCCAAACATGGCAGTCTACTTTACCTTAGCACCACCTGAGGCTGATAAGCACAGTTTCTCATTTCCAGATTTTTCAGGCATATATCAAGACCAGTCTTCTGATCCCTCTCTCAGACATTCAGGGGATATGTACAAGGCAGAGGCCATTCAGTGGTCCATTTGAAGTTTTTGCTAAGCTGGAGCTGAGAAATCAAACAGCCCCACTGCTACCCTTGGGGCAGCAAGCAAGAGATCAACTGCAGAGATTTTCCCAAAGAATACCTTCTCACAAGTATTCTTTTCAATTCCACCTCCTCACTCTTTTGAGTGAGAAGGCATTTACATACCCTTTGAGAGTTTTGGAGCCTTCAACTGGTTGTTAGCACATCTTTGGAATTTCTGTTTTGTGTTCTGGTATTTCACTTTGGAATTTTCCATTGTATCATAGAAGCTCAGTCAAAACTTCCAATTTAGGGGGCTAAGATGGTTGACTAGAAGCAGCAGCAATTGGAGGCTCCCATCGAAAAGAACTATAATGGCATATGAATCTTGCTCTGGCAACTGAGGTATCCAGGTTCTGTCGTCAAAACTGACTAGGCAGCTGGTGTAACCCATAGAGAAGAAGGAAGAGCAGTGTGGTGTGTTGGCACACTTGAGAACCACACGGGGCAGGGGAGCCCCTACCCCCCAGCCAAGGGAGGCAGTGAGTGAGCATGCTACCCAGCCTGGGAAAACATACTTTTTCCACGGAACTGTGCAATCCACAGATCAGAAGATCCCACTAGTGAGCCCATGTCACTGCGGCCAGGGTCCCAACCACAGAGCCATGCAGATTCTCAATAGCCACTAAGCTAGAATCTGCTTAAGCCTGCTGAGCTCCTGGGGGGAGTGGTGACCAGCACCACAGCTGTGGCTGCCTGCTGTCTAAGCTGTTTGAGACCCTTGGCAGGGTGGGAGGGTGATAGCCAACACTGGGACTGATAGCTGCCTAACACACAAAGCTTCCAGGGTAGAGGAAGGATTGCAGCCCTCTCTGTAGCTCCAGACCATGCTTTCCCCTGCTGGAGCTGGGGATGCTGGATGGCTTCGTCCCAAGAGGTATCCCCCACAGCCCAATACACTGGCTGTGGCAGATGGCGGACAGAGTGCCTTTTCAGGCCTGACCCTGACCCATCCCTCCTCACTGGTGGGGCCTCCCTACAGGAACTCTGACAACTCCAGCCAGGTTCTCAGGAACAGAACTCTGATCTCCTTGGGCCTGAGCCCCTAGGGGGAGGTGTGGCCACAGTCTCCCCAGACCAGTAGACTTAGTTTTTCCTTCTGCTAGTTCTGAGGAATCCAGACAGCTCAGACAAATGGGCTTCCCCCCAGTGAAGGGACACTAAGGGACATCCAAAGTGCTTTGTTAAATGGGTCCTGCTCCCCATGCCACCCAACTGGGTGAGACTCTCCAACAGGGGTTGTCAGACACACTATATAGGAGCATTTCTACTGGCATCAGATCAATGCCCCTCAAGGTCAGAGATCCCAGAGGAAGGAGCAAGCACCCATCTTTGCTGCTCTCCAGCCTCCTTGAGTGACATCTCCATGTGTGGGAGTGAACCAGATGAATAGGGCCTGAAGCGAACCCCCAGAAAACCACAGCAGCCTTACAGAAGAGGGACCTGACCATTGCAAGAGAAACAACAAACAGAAAGCAACAACAGCATCAACAACAACAACAAGTCCCCACAAAAACCCCATTCAAGGGTCAGCAGCCTCAAAGACCACTACTCGACAAACTCATGAAGATGAGAAAGAATCAACGAAAAAATGCTGAAAACCCCAAAGGCCAGAGTGCCTCTTCTACTCCAAATGATTGCAGTTCCACTCCAGCAAGGGCAGAGAACTGGATGAAGATGAGATGGATGAACTGACAGAAGTAGGCTTCAGAAAGTGGGTAATAACAAACTCTGCTGAGCTAAAGGAGCATGTTCTAACCCAATGCAAAGAAGCTGAGAACCTTGATAAAAGGTTACAGGAGCTGCTAACTAAAATAACCAGTTTAGAGAGGAACATAAATGACATGATGGAGCTGAAAACCATAGCCTGGGAACTTCATGAAGCATACACAAATATCAATACCCGAATAAACCAAGTGGAAGAAAGGATATCAGAATTTGAAGACCATCTTGCTGAAATAAGGCAGGCAGACAAGATTAGAGAAAAAAGAATGAAAAGGAACAAACAAAACCCTGAGAAATATGGGACTCTGTAAAAAGACCAAACCTATGACTGATTGGAGTACCTGAAAGAGACTGAGAGAATGGAACCAAGTTGGAAAACACATTTCAGGATATTATCCAGGAAAACTTCCCCAACCTAAAAACACAGGCCTAAACATTCAAATTCAGGAAATACAGAGAATGCTACTAAGATACTCTATGAGAATATCAACCACAAGACACATAATCATCAGATTCTCCAAGGTCGAAATGAAGGAAAAAATGTTAAGTGCAGTCAGAGAAAAAGTCCGGGTCACCTACAAAGGGAAGCCCATCAGACTAACAGCAGACCTCTCAGCAGAAACCCTATAAGCCAGAAGAGAATGGAGGCCAATATTCAATATTCTTAAAGAAAAGAATTTTCAACTCAGGCCTGCCTTGCAAAAGCTCCTGGTGGAAGCACTAAATGTGGAAAAGAAAAACCGGTACCAGCCACTGCAAAAACACACCAAAATGTAAAGACCAATGACACTATGAAGAAACTGTATCAACTTGTGTGTAAAGTATCTAGATAGCATCATGATGACAGGATCAAATTCACACATAACAATATTAACCTTAAATGTAAATGGGCTAAATGGCCCAATTAAAAGACACAGATGGGCAAATTGGATAAAGGATCAAGACCCATCGGTGTGCTGTATTCAGGAGACCCATCTCACGTGCAAAGACACACATAGGTTCAAAATAAAGGGATGGAGGAATATTTACCAAGCAAATGGAAAGCAGAAAACAGCAGGGGTTGCAATCCTAGTCTCTGACAAAACAGACTTTAAACCAACAAAGATCAAGAAAGACAAAGAAGGGCATTATGTAATGGTAAAATAATCCATTCAACAAGAAGAGCTAACTATCCTAAATATATATGCACCCAATGCAGGAGCACCTAGATTCATAAAACAAGTTCTTAGAGATCTACAAAGAGACTTAGATTCCCACACAATAATAGTGGGAGACTTTAACAGTCCACGGTCAACATTGCACAGATGAACAAGACAGAAAATTAGCAAGGATATTCAGGACTTCAACTCAGCTCTGGATCAAGTGGACCTAATAGACACGTACAGAAGACTCCCTGACAAATCAACAGAATATACATTCTTCTCAGTGCCACATGATGCTTATTCTAAAATCTACCACATATTTTGAAGTAAAATATACCTCAGCAAATGTAAAAGAACTGAAATCATAACAAACAGTCTCTCAGATCACAGTGCAATAAAATTAAAACTCAGGATTAAGAAACTCATTCAAAACCACACAACTACATGGAAATTGCAATCTGCTCCTGAATGACTCCTGGGCAAATAATGAAATTAAGGCAGAAATCAAGAAGTTCTTTGAAACCAATGAGAACCGAGAGACAATGTACCAGAATCTCTGGGACACAGCTAAGCAGTGCAAAGAGGGAAATTTATAGCACCAAATACCCACATCAGAAAGCTAGAAAGATCTCAAATTGACACCCTAACATCACAATTAAAAGAGCTAGAGAAGAAAGAGAAAACAAATCCAAAAGCTAGCAGAAGGCAAGAAATAAGATCAGAGCAGAACTGAAGGAGATAGAGACATACACAAAAGAAAACCTTCAAAAAATCAATGAATCCAGGATGAGGGTTTTTGAAAAGATTAACAAAATAGACTGCTAGCTAGAGTAATAAACAAAAGAGAGAAGAATCAAATAGATGCAATAAAAAATGATAAAGGGGATATCACCACTGACCCCACAGAAATACAAGCTACCATCAGAGAATGCTATAAACACCTCTACATAAATAAACCACAAAATCTAGAAGAAATGGATAGATTCCTGGACACATACACCCTCCCAAAACTAAACCAAGAAGAAGTCGAATCTCGGAATAGCCCAATAACAAGTTCTGAAATTGAGGAAGTATTTAATAGCCTACCAACCAAAAAAAGCTCAGGATCAGACAGATTCACAGCTGAATTCTACCAGGGATACAAAAAGGAGCTGGTACCATTCCTTCTGAAACTATTCCAAAAATTGAAAATGAGGGACTCCTCCCTAACTCTTTTTATGAGGCCAGCATCATACTGATACCCAAACCTGGCAGAGACACAACAAAAAAAGAAAATTTTAGGCCAATGTCCCTGATGAACATTGATGCACAAATCCTCAAAAAAATACTGGCAAACCAAATCCCGTAGCATATCAAAAAGCTTATCCACAACAATCAAGTTGGCTTCATCCCTGGGATGTAAGACTGGTTCAACATATGCCAATCAATACACATAATCCATCACATAAACAGAACCAATGACAAAAATCACATGATCATCTCAATAGATGCAGAAAAGGCCTTTGATAAAATTTACAATCCCTTCATGTTAAAAACTCTCAATAAATTAGGCATTGATGGAACATATCTCAAAATAATAGGAGCTATTTCTGATAATCCCATGGTCAATATCATATTGAATGGGCAAACCTGGAAGCATTCCTTATGAAAACTGGCACAAGACAAGGATGCCCTCTCTCTCCACACCTATTCAACATAGTATTGGAAGTTCTAGCCAGGGCCATCAGGCAAGAGAAAGAAATAAAGTGTATTCAAATAGGAAGAGAGGAACTCAAATTGTCTCTGTTTGCAGATGACGTGATTGTATATTTGGGAAACCCCATCGTCTCAGCCCAAATCTCCTTAAGCTGATAAGCAACTTTAGCAACGTCTCAGGACACAAAATCAATGTGCAAAAGTCACACGAATTTGTATACACCAACAATAGACAAGCAGAGAGCCAAATCATGAGTGAACTCCCATTCACAGTTGCTACAAAGAGAATAAAATACTGAGGAATACAGCTAACAAGGGATGTGAAGGACCTTTTCAAGGAGACTTACAAACCACTGCTCAAGAAAATAAGAGAGGACACAAATGAATGGAAAAACATTCCATACTCATGGATAGCAAGAATCAGTATCATGAAAATGGCCATACTTCCCAAAGTAATTTATAGATTCAATGCTATTCTCATCAAACTATCATTGACATTATTCACAGAATCAGAAAAAACTACTTTAAATTTCATATGGAACCAAAAATAGCCTGTATATCCAAGACAATTCTAAGCAAAAAGAACAAAGCTGGAGGCATCACGCTACCTGACTTCAAACTATACTACAAGGCTGCAGTAACCAAAACAGCATGGTACGAGTACCAAAACAGACATACAGACCAATGGAACAGAACAGAGACCTCAGAAATAACAATACACATCTACAATCTTCTGATCTTTGACAAACAGGCCCAAATCAAGCAAAGGGGAAAGGAATCCCTATTTAATAAATGATGCTGGAGAAACTGGCTAGCCATATGCAGAAAACTGAAACTGGACCCCTTCCTTACACCTCATACAAAAATTAACTCAACATCAACTAAAGACTTGAATGTACATCAGAAAATCATACCCTAAAAGAAAACCTAGGCAATACCATTCAGGACATAGGCATGGGCAAAGACTTCATGATGAAAATGCCAAGATCAATTGCAACAAAAGCCAAAACTGACAAATGTGATTTAATTGAACTAAAGAGCTTCTGCACAGCAAAAGAAACTATCATCAGAGTGAACAGGCAACCTACAGAATTGGAGAAAATTTTTGCAATCTATCCATCTGACAAAGGTCTGATATCAAAAATCTACAAGGAAATTAAACAAATTTACAAGAAAAAACAACCCCATCAAAAAGTGGGCAAAGGATGTGAACAGACACTTCTCAAAAGAAGACATTTATGTGGCCCACAAACATATGATAAAAAGCTCAACATCACTGATTATTAGAGAAATGCAAATCAAAACCACAATGAGTTACCATCTCACACCAGTTAGAATGGCAATCTTTAAAAAGTCAGGAAACAACAAGTGCTGAAGTGGATGTGGAGAAATAGGAACGCTTTTACACTGTTGGTGGGAGTGTAAACTAGTTCAACCATTGTGGAAGACAGTGTGGTGATTCCTCAAGGATCTAGAACTAGAAATACCATTTGACCCAGCGATCTCATTACTGGATATATACCCAAAGGATTATAAATCATGCTACTATAAAGACACATGCACACATATTGTGCACACGTTTATTGCAGCACTATTCACAATAGCAAAGACTTGGAACCAACCCAAATGTCCATCAGTGATAGACTGGATTAAGAAAATGTAGCACATATACACCATGGAATACTTTGCCGCCATAAAAAAGGATGAGATAATGTCCTTTGCAAGGACATGGATGAAGCTGGAAACCATCACTCTCAGCAAACTAACACAGGAACAGAAAACCAAACACCACATGTTCTCCCTCATAAGTGGGAGTTGAACAATGAGAACACATGGACACAGGAATAGGAACAACACACACACTGGGGCCTGTCAGGGGGTAGGGAGCAAGGGGAGGGAGAGCATTACGACAAATAGCTAATGCATGCAGGGCTTAAGACCTAGGTCATGGCGTGATAGGTGCAGCAAACCACCGTGGCACACATATACCTATGTAACAAACCTACACATTCTGCACTTGTATCCCAGAACTTAAAGTAAAAAACAAAACAAAACCAAAACTTCCAATTTAACAATCTATTACACTGGCAATACAAAGTAATTTCTAGTATGATGCTGGACACACAAAGTAAGCTATATTCTGTGCCTTCAGGAAGCTCGAGGTCCAGTGGAGCTTCCCACTCATGGGTCTAATTTTGGTCTTCCTGCCATCAGCCTTTGTGGTTGCCCTAGTCCTCTCTCTCTGGTTATTAATTCATATTGCTTCATTTTTTTTCTCTTTTGTCTTCTCCATGCTACTCTTATCATTTCTCTTTCTCTTGTCCGTCTTTCTTTTTATTTTTCATTCTTTTCTTTCTCCCTGCCTCTCTCCCTCTTGTCTTTCCTCTTCTTCTTTCACACATGCACAGTTTATGTCCTTACTATGCTCAAAGAAATATCTCTTGATTCTGTTACTTCTTTATCCTTCTTATTCCTTCTCTTCTCAGTGTCTAAACCAATGGGTTACCTTATCAGTTTATGCCCTTTCTATGCTCAAAGAAATATCTCTTGATTCTATTACTTCTTTAGCCTTCTTATTTCTTCTCTTCTCAGTTTCTAAACAAATGGGTTACTTTATCACTACAATGATTTCATTTTCTGTAATATTTACCTCTTGAAAATTCCAGTTTGACTTTCCTCCTCATCATTCTTTGAAGTCTTCCTACCTTCAGCTCTCTACGTAACCACAGATATTTAATAATTATTTGATGCCACAAATACAAAGATCTATACACTTTGATTTTAGTTGACCAACTTCTTTTGGCTTCTCTTTGGCAGTTCTTAGTAAATTTTGTTTTGGGGATGCCCATTCTCAAGGACAGGGGTATACTTACCTATTTTTGCTTCCAAACTGAACATCACAACAAAGCATCTGACAAATGTTAGGAATGATTAAACGAATGGATGCAAAGCTCATACTTGTATTATTTGTGTCATTCATTCATTTATTAATTTTTAAACAAATTTATATATAGGGTTTTTGCTATGTGCCAGACCCTGTTTTAGGTGGTAGGCATCCAATATAGCCATGGTTCTTGTTCTCATGGAATGTATATTCTAAAAGAGGAAGAGGGAACAGAAAATAGACAAACACATAAAAGTACTATTTTCAGATGGTTATAAATGTTATGAGGGAATTAAAGTAGGAGGTTATTAGAGAGAGTGATAGAGGAGGTGTGATTAGTGGGCTATTTTAGGTAGGAGTTCAGAGGAGTTACTCTGAGGTGGTTACATTTAACCTGAGACCCATTGTGATCAGAAGAAACCAAACATGGGATGATCCAGAAGTAGAACCTTTCAGGTAGAACACACAGTTAGTGCAAACATTTGAAATGAGACAAATCTCAGTGTGTTCAGAAAACAGAAAGAAAGCTAGTATGTCTGAATTTTAATAAGTCAGAGAAATGAGCTCATACATGTCAGGGGTCAAATTATACAGGGTTTTAAAGGCAGCAGAAGGAGAAATGGGGAACCATTGGGAAGTTTTAAACAGGAAAGGGACATGATCTGATTAATATTTTAAAATATTTCATTGGCAGCCAAAGGGAACAATTAGGAGGCTATTGCATAAGATCAGGTGATAGATGAATGTGTCACGAGGTAGAGTGGCCGGAGTGGTGATGGAGATAAATGAATTTGAGACATTCTCTGGAGTTAGAGTTGATGGACCTCATAATTTGTTATAGGGGATCATCAGAGAAAGAGGTGAAGAATGACTTTTAGGTTTTGGTTTAGAAACTTGGTACACAATAATGCCATTGCTGAAATGGGGATGACTGGAAGAGTAGCAGAATAGGAGGTAGAAAATTAAGCACTCTGTTTGGACACGTTGTATTTGAGATTTTGATTAGACCTTCATGTAGAAATGCCAACTAGGCAGTTGGACAGCCAACTAAGGTTTAAGGGTGAAATTTGTACTGGAGGTCTCCCTTGGAAGTCATCAGTCTATAGATGGCATTTGAAGCCATGAAACCGGATGACATCCCAAGTGAGTGAGGAAAGATAGAAAGGAGGAGTCTTTAGACCCAGTGTGGGACATGCCAGGGTTTAGACGGGAAGCTGAGGATGATTAGCTGGCAAAAGAGATCAAAAAGGAGACATCTGTGGTTTGTAGGAAAACCAGGATATTGTGGTGTATTAGTCTGTTCTCACACTACTATGAAGAACTGCCCGGGAATGGGTAACTTATAAAGGAAATAGGCTTAATTGACTCACAGTTCTGAATTGTTGGAGAGGCCTCAGGAAACTTATAATCATGGTGGAAGGGGAAGCAGGCACATCTTACATGGCAGAAGAAGGGAGAGAGAGTGAAAGGGGAAGAGACCCTTATAAAATCATCAGATATCGTGATAACTGACTCATTATCACCAGAATAGCATGGGGGAAACTGCCCCCATGATCCAATCACCTCTCACCAAGTTCCTCCCTTGACACGTGGGGATTACAATTCGAGATGAGATTTGGGTAGGGACACAGAGCCAAATCATATCATGTGGTGTCATAAATGACAAAAGAAGAGCTTATTTTAGTGAGGTGGTGGTTGAGAAGTTGAGTTGGATGAGGTCAGAAAAATGATCACCATGTTTGGCAATGTGGAGTTTACTGGTGACCTTGAAAAGAGCAGTCACTGTGCAATGGTGGGAACAGAAATCTGATTAAGGTAGGAAGAAGAGAGATTGGGAAGTGAGGAAATGGATATGATGACCATCGATAGCTTTCCAGACATTTTGCTGTGAAATGAGAGCAATAGCTGGACAGAAACGGAATCAAGAGGAGATTGTTGTTTATGTTATTCGTTATGGAGAATTTTCACGCTTCCTGGGGATATTTATCTATTTCTTAGAGCAAGGGAAAAATTGGTGTTAGGAGGAAAGTTCCTGAGATGGCACCTGATCCGTTTATTTTTTTTTTTCTTTTCCAGACATTTTTTCCTTGTATAAGTAAATGGTTACCTAGTTTTGCAAAGACAACTATGACGTAAACCTCTTCTTGTTGTTCTGGAAGTGTTTAAGACTTTTTCTACCTTCCATAACAAACTACAAGACTTTTCAAGGAAATATTTTCCTGCATTGTTGTAGTATCTCTTCATAGCCAAATCTAGGGCCATAAAGGTTTGGGCAGAAAGTGATTGTTCCATGTCTTGCTGGGACTAAGCTAAATTTTGAGTTTGGAAGCATATTTTAGTAGTTGAATGTGCTGGTTTCTGTCTATATGACTCTGGTGGGCTAGTAGTTACTGTGCCTAGTGACTCTGGATTCAAAACGGAGACTTGTATGATTTAAAGGAATGTAAAGATGTACAAAGAATGGAATGGGGTACTGTGGTTTTCATAGCATCCATGGCTTGAATAATATATGTGTCTTAAAAGTTTATTTTAGAAGTAGAATTAGAGTTTATGAGTTTTTTTTTAATATATATATTTGGAATAAAAGAAATGTACTCATGAGCTAGGGAGTAGTATCATGGGCTTATCCTGAACAAGCCAAGGTGAACAGGTACCAATCTATTCTTTGCAGAGCTGGGTTTTGTGCAGCAAATTGGAATTACTCAAGTTCCTCAATACAGTCTGTGCAACATGAAAAGTCAGTATAGAAAATCCTTATTGACTTGATGATATGGCTGTGTGATGAAAGCAGTAATCATGTTTAGACCAGCTATGAAACAAAATGCAATCCTCACACTCGCTCACTGCCCATGATAGGATTATATTCTGATTGACTGAAAATGTTGTCAGCAGGAGGATCATTTGGCAGCAGAAGAGGCCGATTTTTCTGATGATCTAGAAATCAGATTTTGATTCTGATGATTAGATATTTGGCTTATAGTCTTCTCACTCCTAAAAAATGCTGCCAAGGTCAGTCTGTCTTATATACTTTGGAGAATGAATGAATAATGGTTTATTATAACAACAAATAAGTCAACTAAAGCCTCACGACTCAATGCTGTTATCCTTCACCAGGCAAATTCAGCCCTCCTGTCTGGATGGGTAGTGTGAGATTTACGGATGCTGGAGAGCTGCCATTTAGTTTTATTCTTTGAGGAAAGACTATAGACATTTATTTTGAAGAGAATTTAACTTTAAGAATATGTCAAATATTGAAATGCTCATGGGATAGTCTTTTAAAATAAGTTTCTGATAGGATTCTTTAAGTTTAAACTGAGAATTTTTTATTATAAAAGTAGTAATATATTTAAGTTGAAAACCAAACAGTGTAGAAAAGTATGAAATAAAAGTCCTATGCAAGCTCCAAACTCATCTCCATTTCCCAAAGAGAAGCACTGTGATAATCTCTGTGCGTAGTGCCTATTATGAGTCCGGCACTGTGCTAAATGCTTTATAAGACCACTTTATTTAGTCCTCACAACAACCCTATGAAGTACATACTGTTACTATTCCCATTTTAAATATGGGGAAACTGAAACTGAGGCACAGAGAAGGTAAGGATCTAAGTTCATGTAGTTTATTAGTTGAGGAGCTGTTTGTAAACTGGGGATGTCCATTTCCAGATGTCATGCTTGTAATCCCTGCCCATTTATGTTTCTTAGTCATTTTCCATAGAAGTACATGTAGATCCATGTGTTCTCATTGTTCAGCTCCCAGTTATGAGTGAGAACATGGGGCCTGTCAGAGGGTGGGAGGCTAGGGGAGGGATAGCATTAGGAGAAATACCTAACGTAGATGATGGGTTGATGGGTGCAGCAAACCACCATGGCACATGTATACCTATGTAACAAAACTGAATGTTCTGCAATGTACCCCAGAACTTAAAGTATAATAATAATAATAATAATAATAAAAGTACATGTAGATCCACCTTGTTCTTCCTCGTGGCTGGCATAATAGTTTATGGTATGGATGTGCCATAAGCATTTACCTAACTCCTGCTGAAGGTTGTCTTCAGATTTTTACCATTACAAAATATCCTTCTACAGATACCTTTACACCCATAATCAAATATTTTTGTTTGGATAAATCCATATACATTGACTCCATTAATCAAAGGGCATAGCATTTCTCACTTGAGTTAATATTGTCAAAGTTGCCCCAGAGTTTTTAAAATTTGTAGTCTCACTGACAATGCATAAGATTCAAGATTAGGTACTGTATTATGAAATTATTCAAGTCATTGCTAATCTGTAAACAATGGTATACTTTTTTGTTTTAATTTGCATTTATTATGAGTGATATTGACTATCTTTTCACATATTTACAGGCTATTTATATTTGTTTTAATATAAATTGCTGGCTTATGTTCTTTCCCCATGAGTTATTCTCTTTTTCATATTGATATTCCTCTGTTTCATGTGTTGCAATTTTTTTCCAATTTAAAAATTTCTACTTTGACTTTTGTTAAAAAGAATGTTTTGATTTTAAGTATTCAAATTTAGCAACCTCTTTCTTTATGGCTAATATTTTGTTTTTCATGTTTAGAAAGGCTTTTCCCATTCTTGGTTAATAATGAAAACCTATTCACCTATTATTTTAGTATTTTGGTGCTTTCTTTGAATTTTTGTTCCATCTGCAATGAATTGCTGTATTAGCAGCAACTTATTTTTGCTAATGATTATTTAACTGGTCCAACACTATTAAATACTTCCTCAATATTTATTTATTTTTTTTTCAAAAATATACTTATTTAATACATTATTTATGATTTTCCTTATAATATACCAGATATCTATATTTATTAGGATCTGATTATACTTGCATCAGTGGCAAACTTTTTAATTACAATAGCTTTATATTATGCTTTCGTATCTAGTACAGTTATAATCCCTTAGTTCTCCTCTGACTATTCTCACGTATTTATTTTTCCAGATGAACTTAAGTACCATTTTGCCAACTTGAAGAAATATATTTATTTCCAGGATAACTTAGGAGAAACTGATATCTTTATAATGCTGCCTTCCTATCCAAGAATAATATGTGCTTTCTGCTTATTCAAATCTTCTTCTAAGTCTTTCAGGAGAGTTTTAAGGTTCTTTTAGATAAGTCCTTCTTATATTGCTTGAATTAGAATTCTCAGCAACAAACATAAAGAGACGCTGTGGCAATGCTCTGATTTGTTTTACTTCTGCCTCCCCATGTTTGCTCCACGTGTTTGCCCCACTTTGTACCATTTTCCTCCATTTCTGGCTCCCTGTTTCTTGGTCATTCCATCTGCTCATTTCGACGTTGGCTCTAGTGCCGAAGGAGAACATATCCAATGGTGGAAATGCAGAATTAGAAGTTGATGATTGTTTTGCTTTGACCATTAGCTTCCTATGAAATAATGGAACTATGCCTTTCTGTGTTTCTTTCCCTTACTACCTCAAAGACTCTAGAAAAATAAGAAATTGCTTTAATTAAGGGAGGGAGGGGAGCAAGGGTTGAAAACTACCTATTGGGTACTGTGTTCACTATTTGGGTGATAGGTTCACTAGAAGCTCAAACCCCAGAATTATGTAATATACCCATGTGACAAACCTGCACATGTACCCCCGAATCTATAATTTAAAAAAGAAATTGTTTTAACAAGTATTGAGGGGAATTTTGGTTTTGGAATAAAATAAACCAGTAGTTTGCAAAGTATGGTCCAGGAACCTCCTGGTTAAAAATTGCCAAATGTGCTTGGTGAAAGTGTAGATTCCTGAGCCCATCCTTAGATATGAAAAATCAGAATCTTTAGAGGCAATGCCTGGGATTTTATATTTTTGGTAAATATGCCAAGTCAGTGCTTCTTCAACTGTAATCTCTATGTGCATCACGTGGGCATCTTTTAACAATGCAGGTGCTGATTCAGTAGGTTTGGGTGAAGCAAGATTCTATATTTCTAACTAGTTCTCAAGTGCAATGATGCAACTGGTCTGTGGCCACACTTTGAATACAAGGCTTTAGAGATTTTTTTTTTCTCCCTGAATGTGAGAACCACTGAATTGAGCTAGAATGGGGCATTAAGGATAGAAAGAAGACTTTGCTTGAGAGGAGTCCTGTAGAAAGAGAATGTGTGCTTCCCTGCATGGGGTATCCCCGTATAAAACCCTGATCCCTACCCCTCTTTCTATCACTTCCACATGATGGTTCAGTTTTCCCTAATTCCTGAGCACGCTCTGTTTGATACAGGCAAGGGCTATAGCAACAGCTCTTCCAAGCCCTTCCTGGGAAGGTCCTGGCATGAGTCCTGGTGTGATAGACTTCAACAATGACCTTTTACTGAGGTGTGATCTGAGACTTGGTAGTGGGTATTCTGGGCCCACGTTACCCTTCCACTTGGACAGACTGCAGTAAATGCGGTGTGGGCGGAGGGCTCCGGCATTGGGATATGTCTGGAATGTTGTATAGACTACTGCTAATGAGCAGAATCAGAGAATAAAGACAAAGACTCCCTTCCATTAGTATTATTGACCAGGGGATGAGGGCCTGAATGACCCATTGAACTTTGCTTTGGCTTTTTCCAGCCTTCAGTGCACTTAATTCTCCCACAGGCCTTGCCAGCACTTTTTTGCTGATAATACTCGATGTTTGACGTGGCTGGCCCTTGCTACAGAATCAGTGAGTCATGGAACATAACTTTCCTTTCTTATATATCACGCTGGTTCATTTGGGGACCACATCTACCGTTTTTCTCTCCATAAACTATAAGCTAACATCGCTAAGTGAACAAGCCAGTCCAGCTCTCCTCAGCATAAAACAATCCTGAATAATTATCAACAGGGCTGCCGAATATGACTACATGTTGTGCAACTCCAGGGGATGGGATTCACATATGTAAATGGCATTCCTAAGGTTCTACAGTGTAGTGGCTCTGATTCCAAGGTACTTGCAAAAATGGAGCTGGGAGGCTAATCTGGGTAGTAGTCAAATGTTGGTCAGACGAAAGACAATAGGAAGAGAAGAGATATATTTTGACTACCCAAGTTTCTGTGCAAAACTGAAAGTGTGCCTCTCTTACAAATGGCCCAAAAAATTGAGAATAAATGATAAGATTGTATAGGACTTTTAGATGAAAATAACAGAAACCAAAATCAAAACAATTTAGACAAAAGGGTTTTATTGGCCTAGATAATCCAGGAAAGGACTGAGCAATCAAATACAGGGAGGACAGTGATACAGTTGAGCCCAGACACAGCTGCAATCAGGGATTCAAATGCTTTCATTTCTCTGTATTGGCTTCATTCTCTTTGAAGGCTGCTTTCTTCTGTGCGGCAGAGAACATGGCCTACTGATAGCTCCCAAGTTGTACATTTTAAATCTTTTGTTTCTAGACACTGATTCTCTTTCTTTGTTCCAGTGGGCAACACCTTGAGAAAAGACTCTGGTTGGCCTGGCTTGGACCAACTGGCTGTGGTCAGCACGGCAGCATTGTATAGAAAAATGGCAATTCCTCCACAGGAATCACATAGCCAGAGTGGAGTTAGGTTTGGAAAAATTCCCAGAAGAAGGAAAGCCTTCTGGGTAGGCTAAATAGCAGACGTCCACTCTGAAGCACATTTGCCCTTCTACATGTACTATAGTCTAAGGGGAATTTCTGTAGACTGCATGAAATCCTATCCGTATTCAGCAAGAATGCAGCTCTCTTCCGGCCTGTGGTTCCACTAAAGGCTTTCCCCTAATGCTGTTACAAGGGGCAGCTGTATGACAGCAATAGTTGCTTATTTATTCACTGTAGTGACAGTTACATTTCATGGAGCAGCTGCTGAAGCCAAAAATGTTCAGCAAGGGCAAAATGTGATAAAAGCTCAATGCAATTTGGTTGCACATTATTAAGTTTTAATTTTTGGTTCAGGAATAAATTTTGTTTTCTGAAGCTATTTTTAACTCGTTTCTACAGTTGAAAAAGAGATGAATTACTCTCATCCCATCAATTAAATTGGTTAGAAAACCCTCTTGGATTTAAGACCTGAGTTTACTCTAGTTGAAACACAGGCAAAGTAGAGTTTATTTGGGGGTGGAAGTAGAAGTAGGATTCTAGGGAATGAATTTGTAGTGGCGTTTTGAAGACATTTAAATTTTAACTTTTTATACCACTATTTCTTTACCTGTAAAACGAGAATAATATAACACTGTTGTTTGGATCAAATGAATTAATAAGTGCACAACAGTTAAAATGTAAAGCACTAGATGTTAGTTAGTGTATTATTAATACATTGATTTGTGCTCAATGAATGATTAGTCAACAACTTTGATTGCAAGTAGTAGACACTGTCTCAAAAATATGGTTTGTTACAAGGCTACATTAGACAATACGTCATGCAAAGAGGGTCCTATATTAAGTATAGGTGGGCCCCAAAGGGACAGGAGTCAGGAATGGAGATGTTCTGTCTTTCCCCAGGGCCATGTGGTTTCTTACCTCTGATTTTCCGTGTTTCTGTTCCATGCTCCTCTTTGCAGTTCAGCTTCTTCTCTCTATTCTTTCTTTCTTCTCTCAGGGCCCACATTAGAGCTTTTGCGTAGCTTTGGTTTGGTATTAGCTCCAACTCCAAACCTGCCTGGGTTTTAGTTCTAGAGCCCATCGCAAAGTGGTGCATTCTATGTGTCTTAGTTGGCTTCTTATTAGAGAATGGTTGGCTGGCACTTGGCCTTGGGTCAGTTTTTCACCCTGGGACATCCACTGAGATGTGACTACAGGGCAGAGGGGTCCCATCAAACCACTTGGAACTGCCTCTTCAGCAGGGACTAAGGGCTGGGGAGCTGCTAGAAAGATGGTGGGCGAGAAAGCATCTGAGATCCTATCTGCTGCAAATGGCTGTGAACGAAATGATGACAGGCCAAGGTCCTCTGACAATAAATCTGGGGGATAGGATTGTTAGTGCCCAGGGCTTCCATGGTGGCAGGGGTGCCAAACCCAGGGCTCTAGAGTTTGGTGCCAAGCCAGCATCTAGACATGAACATGCTAGGTAGTTGTATGAAAGGAAGAACATTCAGAAGAAGGGCTCTTTAACATATTTGAGCCCCAGTTCCATCTATAAAAAGGTGATAATGTCTGCTTTATCAGGTATTAGAATTAAGTGAGAAAAGGTATCTTACAGCTAGTCCGAGATACTTGGAACATAGTATGTGTGCAATAAATGTAATTGCCTTTTGCTTTTCTTTCCCTCCTGCTTATGCACTATTTACTATAGAAGCATATCCATTTAAAAGAAGCAATTAAAATGATTTTCCTATTTTGTTGTACTTGAAAATAAATTCAATTATTTGTAGGTAATTGATTTAAGTGATGTCTATCCAAACAGCTTACTAGATTTTTCCTGTTTCTGATAGTAAAAGGAAAATCAGAGCCACTTAATACTTTTTATTGATTTCTTGAGGTAAATGCTGGTGTGACTTTGCAAATACTGTCTGTGTATTGAATTCGTAATAACAGACTATTTCAGGATCCTCTCCTAGTATGCAGGTCTCTCTTTGTAAACAGTGGTGGTGCCTCTCAGATGCAGCCTCACACTTGGAGGTGAAAATATTTCCTGAGCAGCTTCCTGACCTTATTCAATATTTAGAAAAGGGCACCTCATTATTTTCCCTTTCTTGCCCCAAGTGATACATGCTCTCTTCTGGATGAAGCCTTCTTATTTCTGTCTTCCATAGCTCACTCATACATCTCTGCTGTTAAAACTCTCTTCTCTTTCTTTTGTGCTTTCTCTTTCAGCTGTGTATTTTCTCTCCTGAATCTTCAGCTTCTGCCTACAAGAACTTCTCCCCCTTAATCCACAAAGAAGTTAACTTTGCCTTATCTTTAGAAAAGCCCTCTTAAACCTGCTTCCCTTTCAAGCTAACCTCCTATTTCTTTCCTTCTCTTTGCCAACATAAAAAATAGATAGAGACAAATCTCCAAATGAAAAGGTTTTGTTTAAGAATAATATGCGAGAAGTAGGATTATAATCTGGGACATACGTACGGAACAGGGTGGCCTCTAGTATGTCTGGAAGAACAAAGGAAAATGGTTAGAGTTTTTAGGGGGAAAGAAGAGGTTATACAAGTTGATTTGAAGGAAAGTCCATTGGTGCTGGCAGTATCTTCTAAGGGCTGGTGAGTTTTGATCAGCGAGGGTTGGTGTTTGCTAGGTAGGACTTAGAATATTGGACTTCTAGTCAGGCCCTTGTGGTTTTGGATTAGGCCTGTGAGACAGTGTGTCAGGCAATTGTTCTTGTATCAGCCACTAGCTGTCCTTGTACTGCTAGCTGTCCTTGGGTGACTCATGTAGTAAGCTGCAGTATTGCCTGATAATAGTTCCTGTTATCAGGCAAATCATGTGTGAGAGCTCCCTCTTCATTTTGCCAGGGTTTGACACAAGTGACTCCATTTTGAATCTGACAACTTTCTTACCTTCCAAACTTTCAAAAGGGTTGGTATGGGTTGATTTTCACAGCTTCCTTGTGCCTCACTTCCTTTTCAACCAGTGGCCCACGATTTCTACCTCAACTGCTTTACAGATTCTGCTTTCCCAAGCCATTAATAGCCGTCTCATGCTAACTCACATGACCTCCTAATGTTTGATCTTGAACATCCCTTTCTCGTTGAAATTCACTGCTTTCTTGACTCCTGTGACAAAATACTCTACTGCTTATTTTCCTACCTCCAAGGAGACATGCTTTCTTCTTCTCCCCTTCATACTCTATGTCTGGGTTTCTTTTGTAGAACTTGACAGATATTATTAGCTTTGCTTTTTTATTATGTGTCTCCACCAGACTATAAGCTTCAGGAAGGCAAGGCCTATTTCTGTCTTGTTTACCACTATAACCGGTGCACATTTATAACTATAAATGTTACCATTCTCCCTGTATCTCTGTCCACATGCTCTGAGGGTGCTTTTGTCTCCTTTCTCCTTCACCCTCTCCATCTAATCAGGCACAAAGGCCAATTTTACCTCCAAAGTATCTCTGGACTCCGTCTCAACATCCCTGTCCCCGCTGCTCAGCGTGAGGCCCTCCTGATGTCTAGGCAGCACTTAGGGGCAGAGTTGACAAGGTGATATCCCAGTCCATCCCCATACCAGTCTGTCCCATGCAGTGTTGACAAATTTTCCTTCCTAAAACACAGCATGGATCACCTAACACCCTGCTTACAGACTTCTGAATCTTCACAGTGGTTATTCAATCAACTCTATGTTGCCCTCAATTTACCCTTCAATTATTCCCTCCTGTTGCTTCCCATCTTATTGACTTGTGTGCAGGCAGGGAATGGGGGTGCCCTTAGTCGACTAGAGAGGAATGAAAGAGTTGCTTTATACTACTTTGGAGTGTTGTCCTGGTCACTCTAGAGCTCCAAGACACACTGTTAAATTGGGAAGGTAAAACAAATTTAAAAAGAGCAATAATATCTATAGGACAAAGAAAGGAAAATAATTGCTGAGCACAAGCAATATACTGCCTGTTTTATTTAGCTTGGAATAAATATACCTTACTCTGATGGTAAGATTAAACCTAAATGTCCCAAGATAGAAACAGACAGTAAAGAATAGTGGTCGAGTGCACGGACTCTGAAACCAAACTGCCTGGTTTTAAAAAGCATTTTTACTAGCCATGTGACTCTGAGCAAGTCACTTAATCTCTTATGCCTCAGTTTCCTAATCTGTTAAATGGGAATGATGAAGTTGTCAGTATTACATGAGTGAATACATATGAAATGTTTAGAAGAGTGCCTGGCACATATAGTACTATACAATTGTAGGAGGCTGTTCCTGGTGTTGATTCAACAAATATCCATCAAGTGCATATAATTGGGCAAAGCACTGCACAACTATTGGGTAAAGTATGAGGGAAGGAAGAAGGAAGGAGAAAGAAAAAGTTAGAAAATGGAAGTCTGGGATAACTCACTTTTCTGACTCGGACACACCATGAAATGAGTGCCATTCACTAAAGGAAATACAGTGAGAGAAGCAGGGAATAGGAACTTACATATTCAAGTTTTATGTTATAATTTCTATTGGTTTCTTTTTAGACCTTTTCAAGTAGCTATTATCTCTCAAAATGTGAAATCCACAAATACGTATTACTTTTAAATAACTTTAAGGGCCGAGAACAGCAGATAACTAGGTAGATTAGAAAAATACTTCAGGAGTGGGAAAAAGGTAACATTTATGGGTCCATATTCCTATTCCAAACAATGCCTAGGAGAAACTGTTGGTGAAATCAGAAAATGCTGCCAGAAGAGCTGGTAATCGGTCATGTAGTCTGCTTCCTAGCAGCATGGGACGGATGTGAGCACTTGCTTTTCCCTGTTCCTCTGTGGATCAAACCTGGGTCAAGTTCTAGGTGGGAGCTGTTCAGTGTTGCTTTTCTCTCTGCATTAAAATAGTCAGTGTTCAAGAATAATTGCTAGAACAATAGTGGCAGATATCAGAAGTTTATATTATTATTAATAAACTACTTACTCACCACTTATGTGTAAGACATTGCATTATATATTTTACATGAGTTACTTAATTAGGTGGCATTTCATCTATCTGTAGAATATTAGAGCAAGAAAGGGCCTCAGAGCTAATATGGTCCAACCTTCTCATTTTGCAAATGAGCAAACTGGAGCCATGGAAAAGATTAAATAGCTTGCTGAAGATCTCATCTTGAGTTATTGTTACTAACAAGCTGGCAATGCAATGAGGCTGACAAATATGCAACTGGACACTATGAAATCACTCGGGCTCCTCAATCTTTTTCAGTTATTGATACAAACAAGTAATTGTGTCTTTTCCTCACAATTTAACTAATTCCGTACCTGATAATCTTTAAACAAGACAAAGTCTAATTTTCAGAAACATGTCCTTTTGTGTTTTGTGAATGCAACCCACTTAGGTTTTGGAAACACATGGATACTGCATTGAGCTGAATTACTCGTTTTTCTATTTTTATCCTCATTTATAATCTCTTTTCAACACCTGAATAAAAAAATATTGGAGAGAAAAATTGTGATAGCATTTTGTCTGTGTCTTTAAGAATTTACCTAAAATGTCTAGCTCCTGAAATAAGCTAGTAAATAGATTTACTTTGCTCTGTGAGCCTGTACCTTTCTTTAAAGAAAGAATAATTACACAACTTGGGGGTTATTTTCCCTCTGGCTAAAAATGGCCCGGTAAGTACCCTGAACAATCTCTCCCCTCTGTTCCCTCGTAGCTTTCTCACATGCTCTGCATGCTGTTTCTTGAAAATCCAGATGCTCTGGGCTCCAGCTTGGTCTCTCTGCCTAACATCTGATTTGAAACACTGCGCTAAAACCATCTGCTGTATTTGGGGAATAAAGGGTGGAGTGAGTAATGCTTTTTACAAATGTGTCCAAATAGGGCAATCAAGAGAAGGATAATATTAATAAGACGTGAAGGCCTGTTTGGTGCCGAGCCCTCTGGTTGGCCACTCAGTGGCTTTTGGGGTATTTGTGTTCTCTGCCTCACACCAAGCTTGTCTCAGCTTGTGCATCTTACTGTTTCTTGGCAGCAAGATATCTGTTATACGCTCTGACTAAACTGAACACTTTTAATGGTGAAGTGAGAATTCTGAAGTTCAAAAAAGCCTGAGATGGATTGTAAAGTTGCTATTCTTGAAAGATGCGCTTGAGCTCCTCAGCATCCTTTGTAACTAACATGCATCTGGAGCAGCTATGATTCTTGTTTCTTTCCCTCACTATGGACCCATTTCCAGCTGAGCTGGATGTGTGCCCTCGCAGCTCTGTGCAGGGATTTCGGTGGGCTGTCTGCAGGTTTTATTGAACATCTGTAAATCCTCGGCTTGGGTATGCTTCCAGCTACCACTTTAATCTGTTCCTGGTATACAGTGCTCTAGGTTTTTAGCACTGGGGGCTGGGGAGGCATCTGTTTTGCTGCTGCAAGTGGAGGATGGAATAGTAACCTTGGTTTCCCATGCGCTATGGAATATGATGAGGAGTTCTTAGGAGACCACGGTTACCGTCTTTAGCACAATCTGCTCTCTTTTCCCAGAGAAGTACAATCTCTGAGAAGCATATTTTTCAACTTATTGTAAATGAAGCCTATAGGGCTGCATGGGGCAGGGAAATTATACATAATTTATCCAAATATTTGTTCTTTCTGAGAGAGGAGTATGAGAGTAGGGATGCAGCTGTGGGGCTCATAGAGACACTTAATGGAGACAGGTTGAACAAGTGAATAGTGAGAAGGTAGAAAGGCAGGGGCTGTGGGTCTGGGCAGAGGGTGCGGGAAGTTGGGATGTGGGTGGACACAATAGGAAACCGAGACTGAAAACATCTGTGCTGCTGTCTCTATGAATCCTTGGTGCTTAACTCTTCACAGAAGCTGGATCTGTGTGTGGCCAAGACCTGTTGAATTGCTTGCCTGATGTAAATTTCCCAAGACTTTGGCTCATAGGTACTTTAGCCTCCTGGTTACAGCCAAGAGGAAAGTGACTCAAAACCTGCTCTCCTAAGGTTCTCTGGGAAGCCTGCTATGTGTCTGGACTGCATGGGGTCTCTTGACTTCAACCAGACTTTTCAGCATGTTTCAGTCAGTCTCTAAGGAATGAATCTTTGCTGAGATTTTTTTTTCTCCTCATACTACAGAAATTCTCAGAATTGTTCACACAATCTGGGAAGTTCAAATATTTTTCCCTAATCTTTGAAGACATTGATGTGCAATGCAGAACTTTAAGATCCAAAAATCTTAATTCAACAGAAAAGTCTTGTTGTACTGAGAAAAACAAAACAAAAACAATTCCTTAAATTATCTGAACATTTTAGTCTTTTCCTTTCCTTTTTCTCACTTCTTTTGCCCTCTAAGGACACAGCAAGATAAGCGGAAGCTATTAGGTTGGTGCAAAAGTAATTGAGGTTTCGGCCATTACTTTCAATGGCAAAACCCACAATTACTTTTTCCCCAACTTAATACTTTATGGTGGTGACCCTGGAGTTTTCTTGCTATCATCCAAACACTTTTAAAATACCTTTATTTTGGATTGTTTTAAATCCATTGTTTTACAAACAGTGAATTTAAATTGAGGACCTCCTCCTCTGGCTGGAGTGCCCTGAAGAATTGTCCTTTATGCTAAGGAAAGGTAATTCTTAGGAGGGAGTCTCCTTTAAAGAGCCCCAAGCTAACAGCTCAATAATAAAAATAATAACAATAAAAAAATGCCATTCATCGGCTATCTACTATGTACCTGGCCCTTTACGAATGCTCTATTCAACCTCAGAACATCCTTTCAAACTACTATTATTTATCCCCACTTTAAAGCATAGAAAATTGAGTCTCAGAGTTAAGTGAATTGATTAACTTTACAAAGCTTAATACATGATGAGGCTGGGATTTTTTTTTAAATTAACTTTTATTTTAGGTTTGGGGGTACATGTGAAGGTGAGTTACCTAGGTAAAGATGTGTCATGGGGATTTGTACATATTATTTCATCACCCAGGTATTAAGCCCAGTACCCAATAGTTATCTTTTTTTCTCTCCTCCCTCCTCTTACCCTCCCTCAAGTAAACCCCCATGCCTGTTGTTGTCTTCTTTGTGTTTATAAGTTCTTATCATTTAGCTCCTACTTATAAGTAAGAATGTGCTGTATTTTGTTTTCTGTTCCTGCATGAGTTTGCTAAGGATAATAGTTTTCCAACTCCACCCATGTTCCTGCAAAAGATGTGATCTCTTTTTTTTATGGCTACATAGTGTTCCATGGTGTATATATGCCACATTTTCTTTTTCCAGTCTGTCACTGATGGGCATTTGGATTGATTCCATGTCTTTGCTATTCTGAACAGTGCTGCAATGAACATTTGCATGCATGTGTCTTTACGGTAGAATGATTTGTATTCCTCTGGGTATATACTCAGTAATGAGATTGCTGGGTCTAATGGTAATTCTGCTTTTAGCTCTTTGAGGAATCGCCATACTGCTTTCCACAATGGTTGAACTAATTTACTCTCCCAACAATAGTGTATAAGGGTTCTCTTTTCTCTGCAACCTCGCCAGCATCTATTTTTTTACTTTTTAATAATAGCCATTCTGACTGGTATGAGATTGTACCTTATTATGGTTTGGATGTGCATTTCTCTAATAATCAGTGATATTAAGCTTTTTTTTCATGTATTTATTGGCAGCATGTATGTCTTCTTTTGAGACGTGTCTGTTCATGTCCTTTGCCCACCTTTTAATGGGGTTATTTGTTTTTCCCTTGTGAATTTGTTTGAGTTTCTTATAGATGGTGAATGTTAGACCTTTGTTGGATGCATAGTTTGCAAAAATTTTCTCCCATTCTCTAGGTTGTCTGTTTACTCTGTTGATAGTTTCTTTTGCTATGCAAAATATCCTATCTTGTCCATTTTTGCTTTTGTTGCCATTGCTTTTGGCCTTTGTCATGAAATCTGTGTTCGTTCCTATGTCCAGGATGGTATTGCCTAGGTTGTCTTCCACGGTTTTCATAGTTTTGGATTTTGAGGATGGGATTGGAATCCAGCTCTGTCTGAATCCCAATCCCGTGATGCTTGTTCATCTCTCTCTCTCTCTCTCTCGTTAATTATATTCTGTAAGAGGACCAAGTGTTGAGCAAATTGGAGTTGAGAGACATCGGTAATTAGGACAGTTGAGGTAGTAATCATAGCATTTGCTCAGTGGTGTAGGTATTACAAGAGCCTTTCTTTGCTTGCTTTCTTTCTATCTTACTTAGTTCCCACAACACCCCTGGAACATGTCTTCTTCAACCTTTAAGTCACCCTAATGCAATGATTCACCTTGGAGTCACTAGTAATTTCAGACAAGCCCAGGACACTGCTGAAGCATCGATCGCAATTGCCCAAAACCCAGGTATGGCAACACACATCTTTCTTTCCTGACCTGCTTCTGCTTGATTATAGTTCCTCAGTCCCAGCATCAAAGACTATTGTCTTTCACTTTCAACTCTACTTTTGTCTTTTCAATTTGTTAATTGCTATTGTTCATCCCAGCTGGACCCACAATGCCAAGACTTTGGCTGCTCTTCACTCTGCAGTTATGTGGTTGATCTGGCAGGAAAACCCACCCAGAACCAAATTAAATTGGAAGGTCAGTTCAGCTGGATAGTTGCCAGGGAGGAAATCCTACCCAGATGCCACTTAAATTGGGAGATCAGTAGGGCCATTTACTGGAGTGCCAATAATTCAAAGCATCAAAATACACTTGTGGTCTAAACTATACCTGGAAATATAAAAACATGGAGAAAGATGATATTTCCATAACTCGTCTCAGGGAGAGTACTGTATATCATGTAAGAAAAACACAAATAAGCTACTTTGGAGGGGAGAGTGACAAGACACCCAAGGTAAATTATTGAGTAGCAATAGCTGGCAAGAGCTAAGTTGCTGAGAAAAGGAAGGAAGATAGAAATTGGTAGCCTGCAGCCCAAGGTGCTCTTTCCCCTCTTAGTCTTCAACATCTCCCGTAGACAATGTTGAACAGATATTTAAACAAAACAAAGAGGCACCTGCTTCAGGACTACCAAATTGTTATCCTGCTACGTCACCAATATGTCTCATTCTGATCCTGACCCCACCAGCCTCAGAACCTAGATGCTAGAACAAAGCTCCTTGGCTAGTACTCAAGCCCAGCCCCTTCCTACTCCTGTAAAGTGGGTTTGTATAGATGTAGGTGTCGTTGTTGTCATCATCATCATCGTCATCACATTTTCAGATGAGGATCTCTGAAAGTGAAATACCCAAGGCCATTTATCTAGGAAGAAGCAATGGCTTCTAAAACTACAACATGATCCCTACATAGCACACACTAAGGTAAACTAATACTATTTTAAAAAATCTAACAATGGTCATAGAAGACTGGAGCTGGTCTTATGTGTTTCCTGTCAAAGAGTTCCTCTGCAACTTTTCTTAGTATGCTAGGAATACATATTTCTTAAAAGTGTCCTGACTTACGTCCAGAGAAAGCAAATACTACTAGTATTTGCCTCTTGTTCTAGAATGTGTTCTCAGAAAATGTTAATAAACACATATATGTCTTTAGTGATCACATTTTTTAAACTTTTATGTTAGGTTCAGTGGTATATGTGCAGTTTTGCTATATAGGTAAATTAAGTGCCACAGGGTTTTGGTGTACAGATTATTTAATCACTCATGTAATGAGTGTAGTACCCAACAGGTAGTTTTTCAATCCTCTCCCTCCTCCTACCCTCCACCCTCAAAGAGACCCTAGTGTCTGTTGTTCCCTACTTTGTGTCCATATGTACTCAGTGTTTAGCTCCCACTTGTAAGTGAGAACATGTGGTATTTGGTTTTCTGTTCCTGCATTGGTTTGCTTAGGATCATGGCCTCCAGATCCATCCATGTTAGTGACCACATTTCAAGGGTGCTTTTATGTTCTTTCACATTAGGGAACACTATCATGCCTCCAGCTGACCAAGAGCTGAGTCCTCTTGGTCCAGGTGCACTTCCATGAAAGTGCCTGAATTGTTCTTTTGCTTAGGACTTTATAAGCTCCTTAAAAGTTCATGGGAGAGGAAGTCAAGACCACCGAGGAAAGAAACCATACACATCCAAAGTGAACTGAAGCTTAAGTATATTTTTAAAAATTCACACCATCTAAAGGCATGAGTGTGGTGTGAGGGCTCCAATCTCTTTTCACTAGGAGATTCTTGAAATCCTAAATCAAAAATGATTTGGGATTGGTGATATCCAGTTGTATTCTAGAGATCTTCCTTCATCCTGACTTAGTGTTTCTGAACAGAATTATTCACTTCTCCAGTCCAAGCTGGTTTGTTTGTTTTTTCCAAATCTTAACATCTGTTTTCTACGTGGTTGATTAAAAGGTTAGAATTCAAGGCAGGCATATTTTCTGCCTCAACCACCCATAATTTAACCACTATACAGCTATTTTTCTTGCTATTTCTGTTTCTCAATACTACCACACATGATTTTTTTGGGACTTCTCTTTGTGACCCCTCTATGTGAGGAAGTTAGATTTGTTTACAGAGCTCTAGGGCTTGAGGTAGAAAAAAATTATCTCCAGGACTCTTTCCTGCCTGGAAGAACCTTCTTCAGCCACTTTCACATCCCTTCTGCTTGTCTGCATCTCATCCATTACCTGGGACTCCTCCATTGCCCAGTCCTGAGGCAGTGCTCTGGGTTCTTTTCCAGGAGTACTGCTTTTGGTCATTAGCTGACTGCTGCTCACTGGATGGCTATGTGAAGAGTCTCCTTACACTGCAGGGCTGGTTGGAAAGTCATGGACCCATTGAAGGCAGTGTGAACTCACTGTCTTGTGTTTCTGAACAGAAGAGCAAGGCACATCTAGCTCTGGTAGAACTGGAGGGGACAGATGTCTCTCCTTGTTCTACCTGTTTAAAGTTAACAAAGAGTAATAGTCTGGGAAAGAAACCTGAAAAAAAAAAAAAAAACAAAAGAAAAAGAAAAGAAAGGAAAAGAAGAAAAAAGTGAGGGAGAGGCCAAAAAAGAGCAGCCAGACCTTCTGCCCTTGCTTCAACCATATCTGATCCATCATGATCGTTTCTGTGTACTGGAGTTCTGAATGAGGTCTCCATTGACCAAAGGAGACTGCTGCAAAGATAAAAAACTGAAGGGCACTTATCTTATCCAGTCCCTTCATTGCAAAAGATGAGTAAAATGTGTTGTAGGAAGGTTATGAATAGCTAGGGAATATCAGAAACACACATATTGTCTTTTCCCTTTATTAATAGATTGTGGGGTATAATGCTGATCTGCTACTATTAGATACATTGAGGTCAGATATAATCTGCATCCATACAGTCTTTCCGGAAAATATTATTCCCATCCTTTGGCAGGGGTGCTCAGTGCACTTGAGACAGATGAGAAACATTCTTTGGGAATAATAGAGTTCTTCTCCCTTAGAAATGTTTCATGTACTTCAGAGTTGCTGCCATATGGTTCCCATAAAGGTTCTGCCAAAATTCCCGTGGTTCTCACAAGAGCTCCTACCTCCTCTGTTCTTTTAATCTCCTGCTGCGGGTGGCAGACATGGGAGAGACAGGCAAGCTGCAAAGGGAAGTCGATGAAATAAAATTAAAGCCCTACAATCGTGTTCGTGTCAATGTAGATGGGGTGCCCCCCTCGGTTTGCTCACAGAGGTGGGTGTGAGATCCTACAGGACGGTCTGGAAGACATCCCATGGAAGGCACTTTATTTTGCCCAGAAGCTGGAGGAAAAGCAGAAGGCAAGTGTTGTCTCTTAGAAGGCCTGGGCGGGGGGTAGGGGGAGGGTAAAGGTTTAAGGAGAAGAAGTCTTTAGGAATTTTTACTTCACAAAAAAAGGAG
This sequence comes from Gorilla gorilla gorilla, assembly GCF_029281585.2. Classification (NCBI taxonomy): domain Eukaryota; kingdom Metazoa; phylum Chordata; class Mammalia; order Primates; family Hominidae; genus Gorilla; species Gorilla gorilla. The sequence continues at coordinate 144,399,409 of NC_073224.2, read as the reverse complement.
AATGATACCTAGAGGCTTGTCTGAATTTGTGAAACAATGTAACAACAGAAAGAGGCAATGTTTAGAAAGACTACCCCTCCTGATTATGTGTTCTGGCAGGCAGGGCAGAAACAGTCTCGGTGCCCATGTGAGGACTGGAACTGGTTTCTTTTCTCCTTTACATGATTGTTCTGAGTCCCTTCTGTTTCTTGGTGAGCTATATTGTGGTCTCTCTCCCAATCCCCCACCCTAAATTCTATGTATGTAAGTGATTGACAACTTTCTTCTTTAGAAAATCACAAATTTCTGTTGAAGGTAAATGGCAGCGTTACAAGATACACTCGTAGAGTCTGTAGTTGTGGAACATATGCTCCTGCTTGCTAATTTCTGACTGCACATTTTGAAATAGATTCTTTGAGATTAATGACCAATTATTAGCTCTGACGTGATGCTTGCTAAGTTGGATGTGGATTCATTTCGTAAACCTTGTGTGTGCATTTTTTTTTTTATGTTTAGCAACTGCTTACATGGATCACCTATTTTTGTTTTGCTATGACTGTTCAAAGTAGGTAAGGCAAAAAGAGACTTTTGGCCCCTGAAACTGATTCCAAAAATTATACTGAAGAAGTGAGATCTCTAGGTAGGTCTTGCTGAGTTTGGCAAGCCCAGGGGGGCTTATATTTTGATGTCATGTCACTTCTTTCCCAATTGTCCTGTTGTTTGACTCATCTAGAGGAGATTTAGCACACATGTTGGAGAGCAGGGAGGTGAAATAAAGGTCACCCGGGAATAGCATCCTCACTGGTCCTCATTCTAGCCAGGGTCCATCTGTATAAGCTCTTTGGGTGATCCTTCCTCACCTCCGTAAATGTTTGCCTCTCATGTTGCAGGTAGGCATGGGGCTTTTGCTTGATTTGACTGAGACAGTGAATTGATTTCACTCCCTCATTTCCCTCTCCCTCTACCCTATTTGAATTGTCTCTGCATGCTTGAAGATGGGGTAATTAAATATATCTTTGAAGGATATAGAAAACAACACCACCCTCCTCCTTGCCTTCTTCTGGGGAGTGCAATCCGGTAAACTACCAGGTTGTCTTGTCAAATGAGTTATTGTTTTTCAAAATGTAGCCTGAATGGCATCCTTTATAATTAAGGCTTCTGGCTTTCAGTTTAAAGTGATATTTGCCAGTAAAAGCCTGCCAAAAAATAAATAAATAAAAGCAGGCTTACCGTTAAATATTGATTTAAGCTTGGAAACTGGCTCCAAATTTTGTTATACTAGTCTTGATCTTCACGGCCTCTGGGCATCTGTTTCAATTTGGTCAAATTGAAATGGGGAGGGACAGTGCCAGGCTAACAGCAAGGTGATCCAATATAGTAGGATGAGTTGTATTTGATGAAAAAGAGCCAGGCAAAGTCATCTACAGGTCCTGGGGATAGGTGAACTGGGCTCGGATAAAATAAAAGCTGATGGGCATCTTAACCTATCCCTTGGGCTTACCTGAGCCAGTGATTATATTTTTGAAATGTAAAAAAACATTGGGTTATCTTTGGAGGACAGAATTTTTTTTTTCTGCCTTTCTGTGTTTCCTGTTATATAGAAGCATTTCCTGCAACTGGTCTGGATGGGCATTTTTCCTTATGATCCTTCCACAGTACTGGGAGGGATATTTAAAAAGCTCAAATGCAAAACATTTCCCTAGGAACCAAATTTCTCAATCCCCACTTTGAGTTTTTTTCCTATGTAGGAAAAGGATAAGGTTCTCAGAAGAGTTTTCTCTTCCTGAGTATATATGTTTGAGATTGAGAATTGTTCTTATCTATCTCTATCTCTCATAAGAGAAGGCAAACAGGAAGGGGGAGAGTTAAAAGTTCCTGAAAAAAGGGCCCTTGATGAAACTGAACTCTGTGGGTGCAAAGTGCCTGAGATCTATTAGTTTTGGCAACTCCAGTTATTCCAGTGTCTCTCATCATCTGTAAAGTTAACAAGGGCTGATAAGAGATGATGAGACAGGATACTGGTTTGTATTTCCAGACTCATAAATATTTCACAATACCATTTTTTTTTTACAATCAGATACATTAGTTTGCCAAGTATGCTGCTGGATGTTCATTCAGCACTAGTGTTTAACAAAAGCCCGGTTTTAAAATCAGAGGATATGAGTTGGGGGGCCTCGAGGTAAGCATCACTTGTTATTGTACCTGGCTTTCAAATGCATGTCCTAATTTGAGAGAGGGAGTTGGTATTTGACCTCTAGAAACTGCTGCTGTCTACCTTGAAAAATATATTGTTATGTTCTATGGGCAAAAAAGCATCAATCTTAGCTACACTCTCATATTCTTTCTCATTCTCTAGCTCCGCCAGTGCCCTTGTGTTTCTTTGTACTTCACACCATGGACAGTAGAATCAGGCACCAAAGGGTGAATTTAATTTGGAACAAACCTCTGTCTTGATAGAACTGCCTTTGCCCGGGCTCAAACACAGCAACCTGCAATTTCCTGAGGCTGTGCCTCACCTAGCACTATCACAAGCTCTAAAAATTAAGTCCAGCCTCAGCATTTCTCATAGCTAATCCAACTACAGCAAAAAAGGGGTATAGACACACAAGTCAGCCAAGTAGCAATGGTTTTCTCCCTGATGTAATCAAATGGAGTGCACGGATATCACTTGATTAACAGCTGCGGTATTAATTTCCCTTTTTGGTTGCTTGACTCACAGCAAGAATCATGTCAAGGCAGCAGAGAAGCAATTAAATTGATTTTAATCTTTGTCAGAGAAGATAACATGCCTCTTTCTCTTCTCATTTAAATAATTAAAGTTTCAGTAGGTATTATTTCTGGCTTTAAAGAAATTGGTATCTTAATGTAATAGAATCCTTGTAATTATATACTTAATGGTCCTTAATAAGTTAATCATGGTTTTTCATTTAACATGTATTTTTTACTTATTAAACTTTTATTTGTTATAGTATCTTTGCTTTCAAGAAGAAGGGGGAAAACACAAAGAATGATAGATATAAAACAGTTCTGTCATTTCTTATATTAATCCTTTCAGCATTTATTTTCTTCTTCTTTCATGCTGTCTTGGACTTAAATTTGAAGTAATTTTTTTACATTTCAGTTCATTTAAAAGAAGCCCACTTATTTTAATACCAACATACTTAATTTTAATAATAACAAAATTTGGGGCTCCTATGAAAACTTCTTTTAATAACAACATACTTAATTTTAATAATGATGAAGTTTTTGGCTTCAATGAAAACCTCCTTGTGTAATATTGTATTACTTAAATTGTTTTGAACTCCTTTAAACTTAAAATTTCATTAAGATCTTAGAGAAATATTGAAAAAACATTGCAAATGGTTTTATTCCTCTTTGGTATTCAGTCAGACATTATATAGTTATTTTACTACTCGCCCCAACATTGTGAGATGCATTTCAAAGAAAAGGAAATAGAGAAAAACAGATAGGGGCGAAATTCATCATAGCCTTCCTCGTTAGATGCTGGATTTTAGCTTTGATGCATATGTAGCCTATATGATGTTGAGCATTACATAATTTAACTATATAAACCCCAGTTGCTACCAATGAGAGGAGTGACTTGTGTAACAGAAGAAGTGTTATCTGGAGAAAACCTACTTCTCAATTCAGATTCCTATGAAGAAACGAGCTTTTCACCAAAAGGTTTCAAAACTGCTTCCTTTTCAGGATGCTGAACACTGACTAAGAGGAGAGAGTGCACATTACATGGAGACCATGGTCCCTATACCAGAAACATGAGAGTAGAGAGAAGCAAAGCCAGCATCGTGGAGCCAGTCCCTTTATCCAGGGTCTTGGAGGGATACAGTCTTCTGTAGAAATTAAATAGACTGAATTCTTCAATGGGTATTTTGAGAAGAGAGCCACTGTAAGCTTATACACTGTGAATTGCAAAATGTTACTGCCTCTGGGTGGACAGGTTTTAAAAAGACTTTTTTTTTTTCCTCCTGGCATGGCTGACAGAGGGAAGGCTGGGTTTCAATCACATCTTTCCCTTCCCTTGCCCAGTGCTTCTTTATGTGCACAACCTGCACAACTGTATGTGGTTTGCAAACACGCATAAGCAAAGACTAAGAGCTTCTGAAACAAACTCTGAATCAAAGAGGGAGCATATTAAGGCAGATGGCAGAGGAGGTGAGCAGCATGGGAAGATAGAAGCATCACAGAGACTACAAGAAGAATGTGCCAGACCAGCTCATAGTGGCCACACTGATTAAGAATTGTCATCAGCTCTTTAGGATTTGGAAACTTGGAAACACATTGTGTGTTCTTCCTGGTTTGTTATAGAGTATGTGTATGTACTTCTTTCTCTTAAAAATATTTATTTTTAAAGAATTGACTTATAAAATTATATGTATTTATCATGTATAACACAATATTTTGAAGTACAGTCCTGTGTCATAAGGATATGTTCTGAGAAATCCATCAATTTTGTCATTGTATAAACATGATAGAGTGTATTTACACAAACCTAGGTGGTATAAACTACTACACACCTAGGCTACATAATGTAGCCTATTGCTCCTAGGCTATAAACCTGTATAACATGCTACTGTACTAAATACTATAGACAATAGTCACATACTGGTGAGTATTTGCATATCAAAACATATCTAAATATAGAAAAGATGCAGTAAAAATATGGTATTACAATCTTATGAGACCACTATAGTATATGAGGTCCATCATTGATTAAAACATTGTTATATGGTATATGACTGTATATATGCATTGTGGAATGGTTAAATCTAGCTAACTAACAAATGTGTTACATCACATAGTTATTATTTTTGAGGTGAGAACACAATATTCACTCTCTTAGCATTTTTTTGAGAATACAGTATATTAACTATAGTCACCATGCTGAATGGTAGATCTCTGGAACTAATTTCTCCTATCTAAGTGTGATTATGTACCCTTTGACCAACATCTTTCTAACCCCACCCCACAAACACCCCATAATAAAGCCTCTTGTAACCACCATTTTACTCCTTTTTCTATGAGAATGGCCTTCTTTGTCTCTCCTTTTGTCTGTCCTTACAGTTTTTTACTTAATGTCTATTTTGCCTGATATTAATACAAGTATACTTCCTCCTGCTCTCTTTTAGTTTCTACTTGCATAGAATATCTTTTTCTGTTCCTTCATTTTCAGTCTGTGTGTCCTTATAGGTAAAGTGAGTCTCCTGTAGGCAGCAGATAGTTGGGTTGGCTCTTTTTTTTTTTAATCCATTCCAGCCACTTTATGTATTTTGATCAGAGACCTTTATCCTTTTACAACCAAGGTAATTATTAGTAGATAAGGACTTACTACTGACATTTTGTTTATTGCTTTCTCATTGTTTGATAGATTGTTGTGTGTGGTTTTTATTACAGGGTGTATCTTGAGTCATCTCAATTCATCCTGATGCTCTTGGTTCCTACATCACTGTTAGCATTGAGGATGTTAGAGTACAGAGTATCAAAACCAGCATTTATCAGAAAGAAAGGATGTTTACACTAACATTAAGGCATGGAAGAGAGTCAGTGGGGTGGGGATGGAAAAGGAAAGAATATCCTAGGCTGAGAAAATCACTGAAGCAAGAAAATGGTGTATATGAGCATGGGTTCTTTTAGAAACTATCTTAACACCTGATCAAATGTGGGTGTTTCTGAGAATGCTGAGCTGATTATGGCACATTCTCTGTCCTGGAGAAGCTGGAAGCATCTTTACATCTACCCTATTTGATCCTCATACAAATTTTATAAATTAGATAAGATATATCTTAATAATTAAAAGTCACTGAAGAGGGAACCTTAAAAAAAGTACTTTAAAAATGTACACAAGACTTAAGTTTACACAACTAACTCTAGGAATGCTGGGACTGGAACCCAGCTGCCTGGCAAGTACCATGGTGTTTTCAGCCAGATCAGAGAGGGGTGAGCTTTTTCCTGCTTCTTCCCCAGAGCAGTAAACTAAAAAAAAAAAAAAAAAAAGCATTATTGTTGTTATTTTATTATGATGATTATTACTATTATCAGATAGTGAGGGGTGAAGGAAGAGAGTACAGCCAGATTTCTTCATTTCTCTCTACTAGTGGTAATGTGTATGGGGGCATAATAAACTCAATTAAAGGAGTTCTGAGTATTTGCAGAGCAAGTTTGTTCATCTGTCTCAACTGCTTTAAAGATTTTTTATTTTAATAAGATAAATAGTTAACTCATCCTGCTAAATGAATTTTCTGCTAATAACCATATACCTCTCCCACAACACTAATCACAAAGTATATTTCTAAAGTGATTCCAGCCCTGTTTGGGGAATCGGTATTATTTACTCTTTTTCCTCTAGTCCCTAGCACAATGTCTGGGCTAGAGGATTCGTTTGATCACTCAGGAAATATTCATTGAGAACCTACTATGTGGCAGTCACTATTTTAGGTACTTAGGACATAGCAGTGAAGAAAGTAGATATGATTCTTTCTCTAATGCAGCTTATATTTTGATGGAATATTTTAGTATTTCTATAAATAAATAAATAAAGATATGTGTTACAAAGAAAATTAAAGAGATGTGATAATGATGAAATGGGATAATTTGCTTGGGTGCCCAGGAAGTTTTCTTTGAGGAAGTGACATTGGAACTGAGACTCAAATGTCAAGTTTTAAATGTAGGAAAAAGCTTTGCATGCCTGAAAAATGGAAAGATGAATATTATGGCTTGAGGCTGAAGGGGCAAAGGAAGTGGTGTGGAGGTGAGTGGAAAGATTCCAAGATGGTCTTTTCACAGAGGAGGGTGAGGGAGCTAGGTAATGTCAAAAGCTGACCCATGTTGCTACGCTGTCAAAAGTACCAGGCTACAAAGATTCTCCAAAACTTAATTAAATTTAAAAATATTTGTGCTCCAAAGGACACCATCAAGAAAGTAAAAAAATAACCCACCAAATGGGAGAAAATATTGGCAAATCATGTATCTGATAAGAGGCTTGTATCCAGAAATATAAAGAACTCTTACAATTCTATGGATAAATAAACCAATTTAAAAAATGAGCAAAAGACTTGAATAAATGTTTCTTTAAGGAAGAGATATAAATGGCCAATTAACAAATGGAAAGATCTTCTTCATCTTTAGTTATCAGAAAAATGCAAATCAAATCATGAAATACTCTCTCATACCCACTAGATGGCTAGAATTTAAAAAGTCAATAACAAGTTGTTGGCAAGGATATATGGAAAACAATCCTCATACCCTTCTGGGAATGTAAATGGGAATGTGAAATGGTGCAGCTGCTTTAAATGTCAAATGGTCCAGCAATTCTATTTCTACATATATATATACCCAAGAGAAATGAAAGCATATGCCTCAACAAAAACTTGTACACAAATGGCATTATTCATAATAGCCAAAGATGGGAATAACTCAAATGACCATCGACTGATAAATGAACAAACAAAATGTGGCATATCCATACAGTGGAATTGGCCATAAAAGGAATAAAATGCTAATACGTGCTACAACATGGATGGACCTTGAAAACATGATGGTAAGTGAAAGAAGCCAGTCACAAAGGGCTACATATATCATTCCATTCACATGAAGTTTCCAGAACAGAGAATTCTATACAGTCAGAAAGTAAATTAGTAGTTGCTTGGTGGTGGGGGATGGGAAGACAGGGTAGTAGTTAAAGGGTACAGGATTTCTTTTTGAGGTGATGAACATGTTCTAAAATTTGCTGTGGAGATGGTTGCATAAATCTGTAAACATATTAAAAGTCATTAAATTGTACACTTGAAATGGGTGAACTGTATGGTGTGCGAAATATATCTTAATAAAGCTATTTTAAAAAAACACTCAAAAAGCTCCCAAAGCCTAAGGTACACTTCATACTACTAAGAGATTCAGGCTCTTCAGATAAAATTTACTACTTCCAGATTAGAATACTTTTGTGCCCAAGGGAGAATCATCAATGAGGCTATTCTTAGAACACAAAGCTTTCCTTCCTAAAATACTGGAAAGGAGCAACACCTTGAACACCACAGGAAACCCATAAATATCTAATTTGCACCACTGCATGATAAAAGCAGCTTGCTTCTTCCACTCATTAGCAACACTCAAAAATATATTCTAGCTCTTTGCCTGCTGAAAGGGATATTTACATTTTCTCATTGTATCAACTAAATAAGCCCTGTTTATGCCTACAGTTTCTCTGCAGCTCTGGTCCACCTGAACTGTGTTTGGAAAGCAGATAGAGAGCTGTTCTGGGACAAACACGGTGGTGGAAGGTGTGAGAATTGTATGAGAAATCATTTGAATTAATGCATTTGGAATCATGAATTTCAAAGTAACTCTAGAATTAAGAAACTTTCAGCTTCCTAGATGACAAGAAGTCAGCCATTGTATTTGACTACCTGTAACATGCTCTTTGTCTTGCAGATGAACTGGTCATAGCAGAGGCAAATTTTAAGCCCTTTAAAATAGAAAATATCTTATTCATCGTTGTACTCTTTAATCTATAATTTAGTGGTTTTGTATATAGCGTGTTCAGTGATGTTTAAATTGAATTTTAATTAATGGATTACCTTGAGAACCAGTTCAAGAAAAATTTTCAGTGATTGAAATTAATAAAATTGAACACATGATTGATGCTATTAGCCACCTGTAGGTCTGACGCACCCTCGGAGCTGGCTTATAAATGTGATGCTATCTGAACCAGAGTCTCCAGCTGCCAATCAGGAAGCCATGGAATTGATGATGCTACTGTAAGTTGATATGGAAAGAAACGGAAAGTAAGACTTTCCCAGTACAGATAATGCTCAATTTATAATGGGGTTATGTACTGATAAACCGATCATAGGTCAAAAATATCATAGGTTGAAAATGAATTTAATACTCCAGGAAACCTGTCATAAAATAGAAATATAGTAAACTGAACTATTGTAAATTGAGGACTGTCTGTATTTTTTAGCCCAGTTTAAGGAAGGAAGACCTCGTAGCTGGTGGACATAAGCATTCAGTTCACTAGACTGAGGCTCTGCTTGGTGGCAGAATAGTTCAGTAGGCTTTACCATAGTGTGCATGAGATATGTAATTTCCTCCACTATCATTATGGGACAAGGTTCCCAGGTGTTGACATATATGGAGCTGCATATTTGCCAGTCACAGGGATGTCTCTTCTCTTTCTCTTGATTCCACAATAATCAATCACAAGGTGCTGCCTGTGTGTGTGAGGTCCTGTCTGAAAAAGCCTGTTGGCCTTCCTTGGAGAAAAAAATTTAACAGTTACTTCTTTCAGTTTTTTCCTAACCTTTGCTCTTTCTTGCCACCAATAGAGCAGGGCCTGTTTTCCTGAAGCTTCTCTCTGTCCATTTAGGTTATGTGAATGAGTCTGAAATGTCCAAATATCCTAAATATATTTTTGAATATATGAGATATGCTTTGAAATCCAAAGTATAGTATACTGGTACCATCTTTACCACACATATGGCTCTTAGCACTTTACAGCTCAATTTTCTGCTTAAAAGGGTGCTGCTTACAAACCAGCAAATACAGCAAGTGACTAATTAGCCAAATTAATGAGGGCTTGTTTACTTGAAGTCCCCAGTGCCCTTGGAACTTGGGATGTTTCGTTATTACAATCTGCAAGTGGTTTCCTGCAATTAATTTTTAACATACGGCTCTTGCATCTTCTCAGTAATATCTAATATCCTAATACTTTAGAGAGGTTTGCAAGATTTAACTCATTAATCCTCAAAAGGAACCACTGGAATACTGAAATAAAAAGGAATCATACTACTTTTTTTTTTTTTTGTCAACATTAAGTTTGGCACACTTTACAAATGCTGTCCTATAGGTCTAGGGGAAAACTGGTAAAGATCAAGTATTTAGGCCCATTCTGATAAAAGTGTAGAAAGGAAGAAACACAGGTATATGTCAAAGGAATTGCTGCTTGCTACAGAATGAAAGATGAACAAACTAAAAACATCAGTCCACTTACTTCTAGCCTTTTATAGGATCACCTTGTTAGAGACAAACCTAAATCTAACTAAGCACATGAAAGTAAACAATCAGAAACGAAGACAAAGACAGAATATTGAAAGCAGCAAAAGGAAAGTAATTTATCACATACAAGGGTCCTTAATAAGATTAACAGCTGATTTTGCAGCAGAAAGCTTGGAGGGGAGAAGGCAGTGGGATGACATATTTAAAGTGCTAGTAGGAAAAAAAGTCAACCAAGAATTCTATTTCTGGCAAAACTATTCTTCAAAAATGAAAGTGAACTTAACATATTCCCAGATAAACAAAACCTGAAGAAATTCGTTACTAATGGACTTTGCCTACAAGAAATGCTAACAGGAGTCCTTCAGGCTAAAATAAAATGAAACTAGACAAAAATTAGGAGCCATATGAAGAAATACATAACTCTGGCAAAGGTAACCATAAAGGTAAACATAAACACCAGGATTACCGTGTTTTTGTTTGTAACTTATTTTTGGTTTTTCTATATAATTTAGAAGACAAATACATAAAACAGTAATTATAAATTCTATGTTAATGGACATGAAATATATAAGTATAAATTTTGTACAGTAACTTGGTGGAGACAGAAAGGTATAGAAACAGAGTTTTTGTATTCTATTAAAGCTTAATTGGTTTCAATTCAAACTAGATTGTTATAGGTATAGTATGTTAGTTATAATTTCCATGGTAACTACTAAGAAAAGAACTTTGAAAATATACAAAAAAAGAAATGAGGAGAAAATAAAAATAGTACCCTAGAAAAAAGTGAATTAAACACAAAAGAAGACAGTATTGGAAGAATTGAGGAACAAAAAATATATAAAACATATAGAAAACAAATAGCAAAATGGCAGAAGTACTCCTTCCTTATCAGTAATCATTTAATGCAAATGAATTAAACTTACCAGTTAAAAGACAGAGACTGTCACAATAGATTTAAAAGAAGCTTGTAGTGAGGTGTACATCTAGAGCACATGAAGAAGTAAAGTAAGCATCTCCAGCTCATTCAGAAGGGAGAGCTTATTATTGTATTGATGACTGAATTCTAATTCATCCCAAATTATCAGTTCCACTTTTGCTTCAAACTTAAAAATTTTTAATAATTCTATCTTTATATTTTGATAAAAGCCAATCTCATATATTTGGGGCTAAGCTACTACCTTAGTTCATATTGTGCTGCTATAACATAATACCTGAGACTAGATAATTTATAAAAAACATAAATTTGTTCTCTGACATTTCTGGATGCTGGGAAGTCCAAGATCAAGGCTCTGGCATCTGTTGGGGCTTTCCTTCGGTGTCCTTACAAGGCAGAGGAACAGAAGAGAGAGAACTCATTTTCACAAACCCCTTTTATGGCAGCATTAAGCCATCATGACCTATATAACTCCCCAAAGGTTCCACCGTCCAACACTGTTGCATTGAGGATTCAGTTTTCAATATAAGAATTGTAGAGGGGATACATTTGGGTCATAGCAGCTACAATATGGTATCGAGTTTGGAATGAATATTCCCAAAAGAGAAAAGGTTTTTTTCTTTTTTTTCTTTTTTTCTTTTTACTCTCAACCAGCCAAGTAGTATTTTTAAAACATGGCATCAACATATCAGGCAAATTTACATTTAAGAAACAGTGGAGGAGATGTAAAAAGGAAGAGTTGACATCATGAAATGAATGGAAACATGAAGAACAAAAGAAAGATTCAGAGTCTGTACATGCCCATTATTTACTCTGAATGTAGAAAGAATAGGTTTTGAGATAGTCTTCAAAGAAAGGGAGCCTCGTTTGTTGACTTGTGTGGAAAAAAGCATATTCTTAGTGTAGGAAGGAGGTAAAATGGGTGTTGAGTAGATGATAGCTTTGGAAGTTAAACAAAACAAGATATGGAGTCCATCCTTCCTTGCAATGATTGACAAACTCAAGTGCTTTGAGAAAAGAAGCAATAATCTCACCCTGAAATATTTGGATTTATACCTAACAATAAGAAAGACAAATAAACTGTTAGTAGCTTAATAACTGATATGGTTTTGCTGTGTCCCCACCCAAATCTCATCTGGAATTCCCATATGTTGTGGGGGGAATCTGGTGGGAGATAATTGAATCATGGGGCAGGTCTTTCTCGTGCTCTTCTGGTGATAGTGAATAAGTCTCTCAAGATTTGACAGTATCATAAGGGTGGGGGCAGGTTCCCTCCCCAATCTCCGTTTTTGCCTGCTGTCATCCATGTAAGAGGTGACTTGCTCTTCCTTGCCTTCCACCTTGATTATGAGGGTTCCCAGCCACGTGGAACTGTAAGTACAATTAAACCTCTTTCTTTTGTAAATTGCCCAGTCTCAGATATGTCTTTTTCATCAGTGTGAAAACAGACTAATACAAACCCTCTCCTCTAATTTTTTCTGATGCATCGTCTTCCCAAGATGTTTCTCTGTAAAAACACTTTGATTAATTCATTGATAAAAGTATAAAATTTAAGCTCTGCTATGGTCTACATGTGTCAATTTTGTGTCTCCCCAAAATTAGTATGTTGAAACTGAATCCCCAATGTGGTAGTATTAAGAAGTGGGGCCTTTGGGAGCCCTCATGAATGGGATGAATGCCCTTATAAAAGAGGCCTAGGAACTTGTTTTCTTCTTCTACCATGTGAGGATGCCACAAGAAGGCACCCGTTTTGAAGCTGAGAGAGAACCCTCACCAGACAGTGAATATGCTGGCACTTTGATCTTTGACTTCCCAGCCTCTAGAACCATGAGCAACATATTTATGTGGTTTATAAATTACATACTCTCAAATATTTTGTTATAGCAACCATGGACTAAGACAGAAATTGGTACCAAGAAATGGGGTGTTGCTGTATCATACCTAAAAATGTGGAAGCAACTTTGGAATTGGGTAACGAATAGAGACCAGAAGAATTTGGAAGTTCATGCTAAAAAAACCTAAAATGCTGTAAATAGTGCATTAAGGATGGTTCTGATAACAGCTTGGAAGAAGAGAGCTTTAGAGCAGCCTCAATCTTCTTAGAGATTATCTAAGTAGCTGTAATCAAAAGGTTGATAGAAATACAGATGGTAAAGACCGTTCTGGTGAGGTCCAGATGTAAATAAGGAACATGCTCTTGGTAACTGGAGGAAAGGCCATCCTTGTTTTAAAGTGGCAAATAACTTGGCTGAGTTGTGTGAATCCTAATGCATTTTGGAAGGTAGACTTTCTGAGTGATGAAATAGATATTTAGTAAAAGAAATATTTTAGCAAAGTGTTGAAGGTATGGCATAACATTTCTATTTACAGTAAAAATTAGGAGAGAGAAATGAATTAAAGATAGAATTTATAATCCCAAAGGAAGCAGAACTTAAATACTTGGAAAATTCTCATCCTGACTATATTGTAACAAATAGGAATGCATGTTTATGACTGTCTTCATCTTTTTCTATGGCTATAAGAAAATACCTCAGTCTTGGTAACTTAAAAAGAAAAAAAAATTATTTTCTCATAGCTCTGAAGACTAGGGTGCCCAGGATTGAGGCACTAACAGGTTCAGCATCTGGTGAAAGCTTGTTCCTCACCATCTAGGTGTTCTTACATGGCAGAAGATCAGAAGAGCTAAAAAAGGACTGAAGCTGTTTTCCTCTGTCCTTTTTATAAGGCACTAATCCATTTCCCCAAAGGTCCCACCTCTTTAATACTATTACCAAAATGCTGGGCATTTGGTGTAGGTCTGGTTGCTCACTGCACCAAAAGCCAATCACTGAGACAATAAGTATTGCCAGAGAAGAAGGCTTTATTATATTATGAGTGATGTCAGCTGGAGGGATGGGAGCCAAACCTCAAACCCATCTCCCTCTCAACTGACTAAAATTGGGGGTTTATATAGTGGGGAAGGAGAGTAGTTATGTGCAGGAAAATAGGAATTATTGGGGGATAAGGACACAATCATGATGAATGAGGGGCCTTGTGTCTCATTGTCTAGATGCAGTCTTCTGGTGAGTTTCAGTTCCTTGATACTATCTGGGAGGCCTGAGGTTTCTTGAGAAAGGAACTCAGATAAGACAAATGTAAGTTTCCAGCTTTAAGACTGGGACAGTCAACTCTATGTTTTTTCAAAAACTGTAACCATCAGTTCTTTGGGGAAGTTGAGCCAATTTCCGTATTACTATAATGGGGATTACTTTTCAATTTAAATTTGGAGAGTTCACACATTCAAACCATAATAGGGACCAAGAACACCAAGAGTGTGGATAAGAAGATCAGTATAGATTGGCCCTGTGCTGTTCATCAAGACAATGGAAGTGTGACCCTGAAGGCATTTTGGAGATAATTGGGGCTGCCACTCCCATCACAGGTTGGAGTGCCAGTTGGTTGAGGGCAGAATGACTTCAAGGAAGGGGTCTATGAGACATTGGGTCTTACTGCCCAGCACCACTTCAAGGCTCGGCTACATGCATTCTAGTGCAGTACTCTTGGCCCCCCACCAGGTTCAGCTCCAGCAGGCCTGGTGCAGTTATGGCTGCTCCTCCAGAGGGCATAGACAGTAAACTTTAGTGGCATCTACATGGTGCCATATCCACTGGTGCTCAGAGTGCATGAGCTGTTGGATAATGGCTGCCTCCACCTAGATTTTATAGGGTGCCCCATAGAGCCTCCTGGTTCAGGCGGACAACTGCCGTAGTAGTAGGGCAACCACAGAAAGCCCTCACTATCGTATTGTCTAGTGGAGCCACAGAAGCAGGGTCATCCCCAAGACACCAGAATGAGAATGGTAAAGACACCAGAGTGCAACTCCAGCCTGGGAGAGCTATAGGCAGGTGACCTCAACCCACGAAAGCTGCAGTGTGGGCTGTGCTCAGCAAAGCCATGGAGATGGGGCTGCCTGGAGCTTTGGGGGCCCAACAACCCCCTCCCAGAAGGCAGGACATAGAATCAAAGAAGATTATTCTTCAGCTTTAAGATTTAATGTTGTTTTCCTTGTTGGATTTTGGATTTACTTGGGACTTGTTACCTCTTTCTTCTTTCCTATTTTTTTTCCTTTGTAACGAGAATATCAATCCTATGCCTATGATATTTTGGAGACACATAGTTGTTTGATTTCACAGGTTCACCTGGAGAGTGATTTGCCTTAAGATGAACTGTACCTTGAGTTTTACCCATGTCTGATTTAGATGATATTTAGATGAGACTCTGAGCTTTTGACTTTTGAGTTGATGCTGAAATAAGTTAAGACTTTTGGGGATACTGGGGTGGAATGAGTGTATTTTGCATGTGAGAAGGACATCAATTTGGGGGCATCAGGATCAGAATACTATGGACTGAATGTTTGTGTCCCTTCCAAAATTCATGTGTTGAAACTTAATCCCCATTGTGGTAGAATTAAGAGATGGGGTCTTTGGGAGATGATTAGGTTATGAGGGCTCCACCCTCATCATAGGATTAGTGCTCTTATAAAAGAGGCCTGAGGGAGCTTGTTTGCCCTTCTTGCCATGTGAGGACACAGTGAGAAGGCGCCATCTATGAGGTGGGGAGACAGCCTTCACCAGACACTGAATCTGTTGGTATCATGATCTTGTACTTCCCATCCTCCAAAACTGTAAGCAATAAATTTGTTTTTTAGAAATGATACAGTCTAAGATATTTTGTTATAGCAGCTCAAAGGGATGAAGACACGTTTCTTTGCTTGGGTTCAAAGCCTTCCACAATCTGGTTATTATCTGCCTTCCCACAATTTTCTCTTTTTTTTTAAGTCTTCAACTTCTCAGGAAGCAGGTTGATTAGAAGTCACAGTTATACATATTTTTTGATAAATCTACTGTTTTAGAAGAGTAGATATTTGGATGTAATAATTATTTGAAGACAAAAATAACCAAAGAATGTTCTTAGATTTTTGCATCCCTTAATCTTAAAAAGCATGGTGTTAGTTTTCCTTGCGTAGTTTCTTTGCCTTTCTTGGCCCCTGAGGAGTGTTCTGCTATTGTCAGGCCAGATTTTGGGGGGTTTTGATACAGAATAAGAAAGATAGGTGGAAAGTATAGAATAACTGGAATGCTCAGTCCTGATGTAGATGAGGTTTTTGTTTGTTTATTTTGTTTTTAAGAAAGTTTTGAGGAGAATGGTACCAGACAAGTTCCAACATTTGAAGAAAATAAACGGGAGAAAAAAAATGAAAGTTTTAGAAAACATTAACTGTGGGCTATGTATTCTCTTCAAACACAATCCAAAATAGCTGAGCAATTTTGATATTACTCAGGTTGCTGAACAGTATTTGGCTGACTGTGCACTGCTGAGGCTGACTCACATGTGTCCTGGTGTCAGTAGGCTTACACAGATGATAGTGAAGTTCTGGAAACCAAGTGAACATTGAGTAAAATTTGAATTTAAAGGTACTGACACCAGTCTTTTTCCAGTCTCATTTCTGAGACTAAAATTTTTGTTGTAAAATTCTCTCAAAGTCATCTGTCAAGACTCAGCTTCATGATTGTCTTCTCTGTAAAATCTTTTCCTGATATTTCTTTTTTCACCAGTAGAACTGACTCTCTATCCGTTGGGTCTCACTTCTCCCTCATACAGATTTCTCTCGTTACCCCTGTAGCACTTGACTGAATTTATTTGTTTGTCTCTCTAACTGATTGTGAGTTCTTTGAGGACAGGAGCCATCTATCTTTGTAGCCCCAAGGCCTGCCATTGCACCTAGCACATAGTAGGGACTTTAATGGACATTTGTTGAACAAACAGCTGCTTAGTCAGTGTTATTTATTATTTCTCCTCATTTCATCCCGTGTCTACATACTGCTGTGTTTTTCAAAATGTTTCTTTTCAGTAGCAAGGAAGAACCTTGTAAAATATCCCATAAAATATCCCAGCAGGTTCCCTGCCAGCCCCAGATTTTGCACTTGTAGACTGTGTAGTAAGAAGAGCTGAGACAGGAACAACAGAAAAAAAAAAAAAATCCCACAGGAGAGTGTAAGTTATTGTGAATATTTTAATTTCTGTGTTAGGTAGTGAGATCATTGGTGTTTATTATATTTTAAACAAGCAAGCAAGCAAGCAAATAAATAAGAGCCATGTATGGACTAATGATGAAAGTGTACCATAAATCAAGGGTATGGTTAACCCAATTCTATGAACTTGAAGTAAATAATATCTGGGCATTGCAGTACAATGGAGAAAAGAACCAGTAATGCACCTGGTACATTTGTCTCCTCTTGCATATCTGAGATCCTTGCTGCTTTCTCAATGCTGACTTCACTTGTGGGACAGTCATAAATAATAGTGTATAATGTTTTGAAAGTTTCAGGCCTACGTGCCTATATAGAAAAGGTATTCAAAGTTTATATTGAGGATTTCTCAGTAATGACTTCCTGCAGCTGGTCCTCAAGTTTTAGGTGCCTACGAATAATCTGGGGTATCTTGTTAATTTACCGTTTTGAATTTCTGAACCTGTCTCTCAGTGATTCACTAGGTTTAATTGTATGACCCAAGAATCTAATTTTAAATAATCCACTTTTGGGATTTTTTGATGCAGGTGATTTAAGAAAAATTTGTTTTTGGTGACTTAAGAAAAATATGATGTTGGTTAGGCTCTTTTGGGGATATCAAGTTGAGCTACAGATGTCTCAGTAGTGTAGAGATGTACAAAGACTCTAAAGATGCTCTCAAGAACAGCCTCAGAAATGGTTAGAGTAATGGAAGGATTGATCTGAGGCATTTACTAGGTTTAAAGGATCTAAATGTGCTTAATCCTTAAAGCCTAGCTCAGCAACAACTAATGGGAGATGGGATAACGCTCTACAAATATTTGAACGGCATAAACATCAAAGATGGAGAGAAATTATTTGGCTTGTTAGAAGACAGTATGATTAGGAGTAACTAAAAATGACCTCTAGGGTGAATCTAGGATTAGCCTACTGAAAGTAAAGTGCTTAGGTTTCAGGGCAGACTCTTAACAGAAGTGATAAATCAATACAGATGAAGGTAGAAAAAAAATTGATCCACAAATGAGTTGACTTCACTTATACTTCAAACCTGAGGAATGATTACCCCCAAATTTCTTTTATTCTCTATTTTCTTTCTGCAGCACCCCAGGGCCTCTCTCCCATGTGTTCTCATAATTGGCCTTGGTAGGTTTTCATTGGCCCTCTTGTCTTGTCTCTGGGGATATCACAATGCTGGCCAATCTTGATTCTCCAAACTGGCAACTGCTGGTCTCCCTTCTTTTCCTTCATTCAACAAATATTTGTTAAATTTACTAATAAGTATCTTTTAAATATTTCTTAAGGTACTAGTCTAGGCTCTATGTAACAAAACAGAGGCTCTGTCCTCATGAAGTTTATTTTCTGGGAGATTACTAATGGTACCCCACTGGCCATGTTCTAACTGGAATTGATTGAATTCTCATCAGTTCTGTCCCACCAGGGAGAACCCAATAGTACCTGGCTGTGAGCTAACCTAGAAGACAGGTAGCTGGGAGAAATGCAATTATAATAGAACCCAGCAAGAGCCTGGTCCCAATACTTCTTTCCAACCCTACCTGACTCACCTCCTTCACTGCCTTATCTTATTAACTCAGCTGAATTTGCACCATTTACTCCAGCAAACACTCCCTTTGTTCTGCATTGCATCACCATCAGAGAAGTCTTCCAGGCAGGCAATCTGGGGCCTTTCCCCCAATACTGTGTTTTGTGTGTGGCCCTCATAGGTGACAGTTGAAGAGACAGAGACTAAGAGATGACTGTCAGGTAAAGTAAAAAGAAAAAGAAAATACACGTACAATTGGCAAACTTAGTACCATGTCTCCTCTCTGGCCCCCAGAAAGGACTGTTCTTTCTCTCTTGTGGCTTCCCTTTCTTTTCATCTTACACTGCAAGTTGCTCTTTTGTGATTTGCTTTTCTAAGGCTGATATTCACTTAAAAACACACAAACAAAAAAACATTTAAATTTCATCCATATACAAATGTTTCAAGGAAGGCCAGTAGGATAAGTGAAGATTAGGATTGGGAGGGGTGGCTGACTACACCACACAAATACACACTCAGAACCATCCTGTTGATTTATCCCATTTCCTCCACTTCTTGGGTTCTGCCTGTGTTCTTCTCATGTCATGGCTTCTGTCCTGTTACCCTGGATCCCAGGTAGACCTAGAGCTTGAGGGCAGAGACAGAGTCTTTTCTTCTTTGGTAATTCCTTGCTAGGAAAACATTGCAGGCCCTGATGCTTTCTGTATACTATTTCCTTTAATTTCACTATAAGTGCGTGCAACCTCCATCCCCTCAACTCCCACAGCTAGGCAAGAATGTGGATTGCACCAGTTACAGGCTTGCCACCTCCTATCTCTGGACATTTTTCATTTCCACAGGGAGACAGCATAATCGAGCCACAATTTTTGGACTTCAGGATTTTTAAAGAAGCTTTTTTAAAAAATATTTTCTGGGTTGAACTTAGAACTGTGATCATCTTGATTGAATGAAAGGACTCAGCTGCCCTCTGTGAAAAGTACACATGCAGATGTTTCAGAGTGATTAATGATTCCGGAGCGCCTTCCTAGGGTCATCTTCTCTGAGTATTATTACAAACTAGATGGGAGAGATTAGCTATAGTACTAAGTGCAGACAAGAGAAAAGTCTAGAACAGGGCTGTTCATTATGGGAGCCATGAACCAGCTATATGTGGCTATCAAGATTTGAAATTTAGCTCTCTGAATTGAGATGTGCTGTAAGTGTAAATTATACAGCAGATTAAAAAAACCCAAGAGAAAAATATGTAAAATAACTCATCATACATTTTTATAGTAGTTTCATGTTGAAATAATATTTTGGATACATTGGGTTAAAATGTATTGGTAAAATTAAGCTCATTTCTTTTTACTTTTAAAAAATGTGGCTATCAGAAAATTAAAAATTACGTACATGCTAGCATATATTTTTATTGGGTAGTGCTGGTTTAGAAAAATGGTATCTAGGAATATACACTTCTAATTAAGTTCACCTTACTTTTCTGTAACGCCTTTATTTGTATTTTTTCTGGCACTTCTTATATCTACCGTTTAAACTAGCTTAGAATTAAACTGCCACCTTTGCTTTAAAAACATCTGGCATGTAACATCCAGGCGTAATTATTTTTCTGCTACAACCATGTTGCTATAGGAGCAAAGTTATGGTGTAATAAAGAACAACTTGAGCTAATAACTTGTATATGAAAATAGTTACATCTTCATTGTAGAAGCCACGAGGTACCCATGCTGTTTCATTGCACACACAAATCCCTTTTATAATGATGCTTTTCATTCATTTGGCATGCTTTTATTATTATTAATACAACAGCAAAAACTCCATATATATCAGGGTAAAAGCATCTATTTTGGATAATCAAACCTATAAATCTTGTGACTGCTCAGATATAGCCAATTAACTCCCCTTCCCCAGAACTGCAGTATACCATATGGTGCAAAAAGGGTGGTCACATACTTCTTGCAGTGCTTTTGACTGAGTGACATAGTCACAAGAACCATGGAAACTAGTGAGGAGGTACAAATGTTTCGGTTGCCCAAAACACTCATTTTAAACCCTAATAAGAAATGTTTCTATTCTTTAAAAATTTGACATCTTTATTAACGATGTCAAAAGTGCTCATTAGTACTTTAGCAGAATCCTTCATTGTGCATTAGCAGAGTCCTTCTTTATACCTCTGAGGCGCCATTGTTTGATAACAGAAGAGTTTTTAAAAAATAAACCAGAGATAATACTTTATAAAGAACTCTAGTCACCTTCCATATCTATTCTGGGATATTGTTTTGTTTCTTTGCCTATTGCAGCAAGCCATCATTGTTGTTGTGTGCGTGTGTGTGTGTGTGTGTGTGAGAGAGAGAGAGAGAGAGAGAAAGAAAGAGGAGGGAGACAGAGAAGCAATCTACATGAAATGCCATGCAGTCAATAGGCAAAGTGGGATTGACATGAGTGATGATCTTTTATTTTCATTCACTTTTAAAAAATCTTCATCTGAAAATGTTTAATAGCTTGATTGCTGCTATCTAAATATTTTTTGAATTAACTAGTTATATCACTAAGGCAAAATACATGCTTTGAAATTTCAAAGGTCAGGAAGTCACATTTCATGATCATGTGAATTCTGGCTTGATTGTGTGTATATACCCTGAGCACAATCTCTTTTGGACATCTGGGATTTTGGTTTTGTTGAATTAAAATTGCCCCATGATTCTAATGTGTTTTTAGACAGTGCTTGCTTCTTAATTATTTTGAGCTTAAAATGGTGAACGTATGAAGTGCTTAGATATGGTTTAAAAACCTGAACAAAAATATACTGAGAAAAATTTCATATTTGTACACTTCTCATTCAATATTGTTTCTTGCCTCCAAATCGCTTCCATAAAATATTGCAGATTTCAATTTCTGTTTGAGTTGTTCATCATTCCTTCAAACTATAGCTGACCTTTCCATAAATTTGTTTTTGGATAAAAATGATGACCTAGAAGATATTTCACCAAGTGAACCCCTGCCAAAACCTGATAAGTGGGGTCCAAAATACCCAATCTTATAAAATGCAAGCTCACAATTTTACAAGGTTAATGGAATGGGGTGGGGGTGAGCCTGTTCAGCTAGCTGCCACAGTTCTGGGGTTTGTCTGAGGATCCCAGTCAGCCTCCATCCCAGTTGCAGTGTAATGCCACCTGGTATTGGTTGTCCTTTCTGATTTAAGTGCCATTGACATTGATCCAGCTTCCCAGGGAAGGCTGGGAATTCTAGGACAGCAGCAGCAATTCCATGAATCTCCTGGTTAATTTGTGCCACTTCATTGGCCTTACTTGGGGGAAACTGAGCCAGGAAAACTCTGGAGACCAGGGACCCACTCTTTTCCCCTGTACCTCCCAAGAAGAGTTTTGTTTTGTATTTTTTGCCACTTCCACCAAGTTTTGCCTTTCCCTTTACATTTCACTTCATGCCTTACCTCCCATATACAAACTTTAACCCCACCAGATCTGAAAACATGATTAGATAGAAGGAAGGAGTCAATCACATTGTATACAAATTTTGTTTCTGTGGGTTCTGTTTGCATGGGGTTTTGCTGCAATTTTCTTGTATTCAACCAAGTATCATTAGAAATGAATTTGGCAAAAACTGTACCCTCCATGAACATGACTAGTTATAGATCTCAGTTCCCGTATAGTTTCTGCTCATGCCTACAGATGATTATTAAATATGTAGATTTTACTTATTTTCAAATTTTGATTTATTTAGCTGAGGAATCTTAACTTCATCATTAGGACATGTAGGTGGGGTATTTTACTAAAATTAGAGAAGAGGTACATTTTATTTTTATTTATTGTTTTGTACCCCAAATTAACTGTTTGAAAAAAACCTTAGCTTTTGATTGATCAGAAAGGAATTTGAAACAATGTATTTGTAGATCACACATAGAATAATATCTACTTTTCAAATTTATTAGGTAAATCTCATGGGAAAGAGCTCTCGAAATACCTATAGCATTTGATTTGAAGCAATTGTACTGCTTTAGAGTCTCATCTCCCCTATGATAATATAAAAATTATCACTAATCACAGATTAATTTATCTTTGCATACCTCACAGTGAACAAGTAGGCATTTAATAAATATTAAAAAAGAATGTGCATTACACATGTGCTTTTAAAATGTTCTGCAAATCAAAAAAAAGCCAAGCCACGCCATTAACAATAATCACAGCTTCTCTGTCTCCTCCAGTCTAAGTGTATAAGCAACTATGAATATAGGTGGCTAAAACATTATACAATTGTGCATAGCACACATGCTTCACCAATGTCCAAAATACTTTTCAATCTCCTTTGTCATTCAACTTATTTTAATATCCCGTCTAGGTACTGGAGATTGAAATCAGTTGGCTTCTTGGTTCTGTAAAAGAAATGGCACAATAGCCACAGACTTGATAAGCTTTCATTCCAGATGAATGATCTTGTCTAGAGAGACAGCTTTTTCTGAAGGCAGGTTCACCCAACTCTCCATAATAAAAATCTCCTATACTCCAGCTGGAACTTTGGAAAATTTTCAGGAAAATTCAAACACCTTGAGGTGCTGTGGGAAGGTCACTTTATGTAGCAGAACATTTTAGGTATGGGGGTTATTGTTGCATAGCATGAAACAAAAAAGCAGGAGAGAGTGACTTTGTTCAGCATTTTCTACCAAAAAGATCTAGGCTTTCGTCACACAGTGGTCAACAAACAGAATCTTCTCTTAGAGCAAATAAAATTGTCTCTCCATGTCCCAATTGTATGACAGTCATGAATTTAGTTCTGTGCCTGGAGAGTAATGGAACTTGAGAGTGATGGAATCAATATGCTTCTGGGTTGAGCAGAGGGATGATTTTGGAAGAGTTTAGATGAAAATGTGGCCTCTAAGCCTCGGTCCAGAGACGGACTTCAGAAGATCTCTAAATCCATCCAAATCTCATACACAATTGTGGATGCACATATATGTATTTTTTTTTTTTGGCAGAGTACACAGCTTTCATTACGTTCTTAAGGGAATTCAAGGCTCCTACAAGAATTAGAACCTCTAATTCAGAGTACTCAGAAGTTACATTCTAATGGTTGTTTGAAAAATTTAAGAGACGGTGTCCCTAGGATTTCTTACAGATGATTGTAACAAATGTCAGGTGGATATTTGTGACTAATCTGAAAAAAGGTAACATCAGGACCTCTGTGAACAGTCGTCTTCCTTAGAGTAGTGTGGGGATGACTGTCACATACAGCCTTAAGAGGCAGATGTGCTAGAGAATCAAGTTGAGAGTGAAGAGACAGGGCATTTATAAGGAGGGTTAATAAAATGGAATCCAGCCAGAGGATCACAAGTAGGATGGCAGTGGGTCTAGAAATTATAGAACAAAATAAACATAAAAAAGCTGAGAACATTTAGAGACAAGAAGGCTTTGTCCTGGGGAGGGGCACCCATGATAACCACCTTTAGATACCATGCGGAAGACAAACTGGATTTGTTTTTATTCTGAGTGTCTTGTTTTTAGTATGAGTGTCTAGAGAGACAGAACCAGGTAGCACCAGGAGCAGCTCTGGTCTGGTTGGTCATAGCTGTAATGCCAAGGCTCTTAGAGGGCATTCCTCTAAAAGCTGATCTGGAGACAATGGTTTGAGTGAGGTCGTTTATTTAGGAGATGATCCCAGGACACACCATGAGGCATGAGAGAAAAGTCAACAAAGGGTTGTGGGAAAGTAGGGCTCAATTGCACGTGGACCTCCTGAGAGACTGTGTAGCGCAAACTTCAGAGCTCCCCTGAGGGCTGAGGAAGCTGGCATGGTTATCCACTGATTCCTGCCCCTCATTTGCTGGAATTCACTCTTGGGTGGCCCAGCCTACCCTGAGTCCAGACTGAGCTTGCTGCCGCAGCCTGAGAACACCCTCAGCTAGGAATGCAGGAAGCTGTAGGTCTGCATGGAGACTGTTTACAGGGGATCTCTGGGATGGGCTGAGGTCATCTGGGTGCCAACATCCTCTGTGAAACCAAGCCGGCACTCTTACACGCTCACTTGCCTTCTGCTTCTGCATGGATGTGAGGCAGGAGAGCTGTCACTGCAGCTAACAGAGGCAGAATGCATCTCAGGGACATGGCACATTGAATCTTGCATTGGATCTCAGGATTTGCGGCAGGTGGGGTGACACCCTCAGGGGATGCCAAAACCAAGGTGGTAAATGGAGGCAGTGATTTTTCTTTCAGCTCACAGCTACCATACTGCTCACGGGTCCAGCACAGGGCTGGTGGCCAGAGGCTGACTGCTGGGCAATGGCATCCTGACCTCTCCCATACATCCCCCTCAGGTTGTGCTTTTGTGACATGGCTCTCTTTCCTTTTTCTGTGGATGTGTCCATGATGTTCCCTTTAACCAGATTCCCTGTATTACCAGGGAGAGCGAGAACAAAGGATGGGTAGTAAGGATAGAGGCTGTTTTGTGATTTACCACTGGGCCTGTGTCTGCCCTGCTGGGCTTAGCCCTGCCTGTGCTGTGTTCTCTGAATTGGACTGAATTGAATTTTATTCAGGTAGTTCCAGACAAGAAAGCAGGCATATGCTCAGCTGGATTCTGGCTTATCCATGCAGCAGGTCAGCTACCAGAGTTTACTCAAGCTCTTTAATAAATTTATACTAACTTTCTTGCCCCCTAAAATTTGGACTAGAAATCAACTAAATTAAAGTGGGCATTGTCAGCAATTTTCATTTTATTGTTGTTTTGGGTTAAATGTTAAGGCAAATCAAATCACTGGAACTGGTTTTGCTGGTTTCAGTTCAATGTTTCATCGTAACTAGCATTTATACTTTTTCCCTTTTCCCGCTCATTCTGTCTCTTCATTCGCTTTCCTTCATTCCGTTCTTAATTTAGTGATTATTTCAAATAACATACTAAGAAAAAGTGCTGACACATAAAGCTGGAATCCCATGTCTGCCTCTTTTCCCCCAACAAAAAATTACGCTGTTCAATTCTTTTTAAAAATGTAACTTCTAGCCATTCAGCCTTCAGACATAATAATATAAATCTATTTCTTAACCCAATTTTAATTCAGTTGCACAGTGCATAGTGGAATGAGCTTGGAAACCAGACAAAAATTAGAGTAATAAAAGCAGACAATGCCTTTGCCTATGTATTATGCCTTATAAATTTCAGGTTCTCTGACTGGCTTCATTTTAACTAGCTGAGAAAAATATAATCCGCCAAAGATGGTTACCAGTGTTCAAAGTCAACTGAAACCGAGGCAGTGTTCAGTAATTACAGCCTTACAGTTTCTAGGAGACTCCGTCCCCACCAGACCTGCCGTCTCATGTTCCCATTTGTAACATTGTTCATTATATTCAACCTGCTGCCATCACTCTGGAGCTTTCAAAGGCATTCTGGGGGCTATCTTGCTGTAGGACATGGATAATGAAATAGTTATATGTGACTTGTATTATAATCGTCTCACCTAACCCCCCATTTAGCTTGAAAAGTAGACTTAATAAAAGCAGGAGTGAAAGGCACTTTATGTTTTTAATAAGGAGTCTCATATGGTATTACCTGCTGTTTTTCATTGTGTGTCTCATCTCATGGTTTTCCTTTGAGATACATGACAGAAGAAAGCCAAGCACATCTCTTAATCTTAAAGCACTTTAAGAATCTATTGCAGTAATCTACCAAAATTGATCAATAACTTCAAGCTAACAGGGCTGATTTCCAAAGCACATATGTGTACTTATAGAGACAGGCAGATCTGTTCACTGGCAAGTAAAGGCCGTCTTATGTCCAAGAAACTAGAGGATTCTACTGTATAATAATTTAATGTTCTGTTTGCAAAAGGTAATTATAAAACTCTCATTCCATCTCCTGCTCTGATGGGCTCAGGATGAATATAAACTGGATTAAGAGGAAATGGATAAGACGTTCTGTATTGCTGAACTCTGCCTGGTGTCATGATACGCAAACAGTGAGCAGAGTGCTGAAACTACTAAATACACACTGAAGAGATGACAGGGCTCAAATGCGAGAATGCCTGGATCTGCCAGAGAAAAGGACTCCTAAAAATAGTGCTAACAATTTACAGAAGAGAAAATCTGACTGTGGTGTAAAAATCTTTGAAGGCAGAGCTGCTTGGAGCTGGATGCTATAAACATATTCATGATGATATGTTTGGAGAGGCATCTATTTTCTATGCGTTAATTCTCAAATGAGGAACGGAAAGAACATCTATGGACCTGTAATATGTGCTGAAAAAAGACTGGACTAGGAATCTGGTGGCCTTATTTCTAGATGAGGATTTACCACTAATTAGCTCTGTAACCTTTTTAGTAAGGCGCAATACCTCGTTAGGCCTTCTCTATAAAATAGGTCTGCTAAACTGAGTGTGGCCTCCAGGTGCTAAAAGATCAGGGCAGGTTGAATATTCATGATTTCCCCAAATTCTAGCCTGGTTATAATGCAAATTTTTTTAAATTTAAGGGACTACATTAAAAAATGCACCTCCCTGTTTTTAAGGTTATTAGATATTTTTAAATAAAAAAGTAACACATGTTCATTATAACAAGTCAAATAACACATAAATATGGAAAGAAAAAGATTCAAAATTAAAAATCTCTCTTGAATCTTCCTCTAAAACTGTGTCTGGAATTGGTTCCTTCTGATGGGTTCTTGGTTTAGCTGACTTCAAGAATGAAGCCGGGGACCCTCGTGGTGGGTGTTACAGCTCTTAAAGATGGTGTGTCCAGAGACTGTTCCTTCAGATGTTCAAATGTGTCCAGAGTTTCTTCCTTCCAGTTGGGTTTGTGGTCTCTCTGACTTCAGGAGTGAAGCTGCAGACCTTTGCAGTGAGTGTTACAGCTCATAAAGGTAGTGCAGACCCCAAAGAGTGAGCAGCAGCAAGATTTATCGTGAAGAACGAAACAACAAAGCTGCTGTGGAAGGGCACCCAAGCCAGTTGCCGCTGCTGGCTTGGGCGGCCAGCTTTCATTCCCTTATTTGTCCCCGCCCACATCCTGCTGATTGGTCCATTTTACAGAGTGCTGATTGGTCTGTTTTTACAGAGTGCTGATTGGTGCGCTTACAAACCTTTAGCTAGACACAGGGTGCTGATTGGTGCATTTTTACAGAGTGCTGATTGGTGCATTTACAAACCTTTAGCTAGATACAGAGTGCTGATTGGTGCATTTACAAACCTTTAGCTAAATACAGAGTGCTGATTGGTGCGTTTTTACAGAGTGTTTATTGGTGTGTTTTTACAGAGTGCTGATTGGTGCACTTACAATCCTTTAGCTAGACACAGAGCACTGATTGTAGCGTTTTTACACAGTGCTGACTGGTGCATTTACAATCCTTTAGCTAGACAGAAAAGTTCTTCAAGTCCCCACTTGACCCAGAAAGTCCAGCTGGCTTCACCTCTTAAAACTACTCCACCTAAGGTAATTAGCAATGCTATATGTTATTACATTGTTTTCATTATACTTTTAATATATGTTTATATATAAATCATTCTTTAAGCAAGTTCCTTCATAAAAATGGCATCATTTTTCATTTAATGATGTACCATGGATAGGCAAACCATGGTTCATGAGCTGACTCTGGCCATGCTGAATGTATTGTCTATGGCTGTTTTCACACTACAAAGGCAGAGTTAAGTAGTTGCGACGGAGACATTTTAGTTATAAAGCCAAAAATATTTAATATCTGGTCCTTTAGAGAAAAACTTTGCCATCCTTTCAACATGTGTAGCTCTGTCTCATTGTTTTTAAAAAGTTGCATAATATTCCATAGAATGTATATGCACCATTGATTCAACTCTACTGGCTCAGGAAGTTGAAAAACCAAGAGGAATGTAAGCTTCAGATACTGTCAGATTCAGAAACAGAAATGATGTTCTCAGGAGCCTGTCTACATTTGAGTCTTGGTTCAGCATTTGTCTCTGTAAGCTTAATTCTCAAGCAGTCTTTCTTCTTTGACAAAATAGTCATCATCAGTTCCAGTCTTAAATCTCATTTTACAGTGTTAAGAAAGCTGTTCTTTCCCAGTTGTTTTTTCTGAGATATGATTTCTGAGATATGATTTTCGCTGACCTGGTTGCCCATCCCTGAACCAGTCACTGTACCAGGGCATCAGTACTCTATCTGCCAAGTTTAGGCCACATGCTCCCCTCTGGACTCTGGAGCATGAGGCCACCCTTACCAAAACATTTGGATTGAAAGTATGAAAGTGTGATTACCCAAGGATAATTGCTGAGCAGTTATTAAAAGGGGAGACAAACACTAAGAACTTGAGACAACTAATGTCTACCATAAACTCATATTTTCCTCAAGTAGCTTAATGGGATAGATATTTGTCTTCTTAGAACTTCTGTAAGCATGGTTGGTACACTTCTCAAAAAGTTTCTTGTAGTTGATCACAGTTCATCTCATCAGCAATTCTTAAGTACTAGTTATTAAAGCAAATTTTAAAAAATTGATTTGGTATTTGAAAAATATCTTACTGTTTAAATTTGCATTCTAATGACCACTAGTGAGATTGAGTATCTTTTCATAACTTTGTCTTTTATTATATGCATTTATTCTTTTTTTTTTGAGACAGAGTCTTGCTCTGTCATCAGGCTGGAGTGCAGTGGCATGATCTTGGCTTACTGCAACCTCCACCTCCTGGGTTCAAGCGATTCTCCTGCCTCAGCCTTCTGAGTAGCTGAGATTACAGGTGCGCAGCCACCACACCCAATTAATTTTTTTATATTTTTAATAGAGATGGGGTTTCACCATGTTGGCCAGGATGGTCTCAATCTCCTGACCTCATGATTCACCCGCCTTGGCCTCCCAAAGTGCTGGGATTACAGGCGTGAGCCACCACACCCGGCTGTGCATTTATTCTTATATGAAATATCACAATATCATTTATACATTTTTCTATTGTGTTGCTTATCTTCTTACATTTGTAGGAGCTCTGAGTACATTAAGCATACTAATCTTTTGTCTAGTTTATATGTTGCAAATCTTTTTGCATCAGTTGCTTAGCTGGCCTTACTTATTATATCATGCTATATTTTTTAAAAGTATGTGTTAAGTAAGCTCTGTGAAGAAGTCCATTCCAATTGTAGAAATAAATCACAATGTCACTGATCTGAGAGCACTGAGTGAAAGCATTATTGAAAGTTATGTTCATCTTTATGTTTAAAATGCTCATATTCAGAAATTACATGTTTCAGGGTGTGTAAATAGAACACCTCCTGGCTTCTCTATTGCTATATGTGGTTCAAGGAGAGATGGGAGCTCGAACACACACAAACCCAGTCCCCTTCATCCACAAGGCGTCATCTGTCACTGAAGCAGCTCAGCTCCACCACTTGGTCAAGCACAGAAACCAATATCCAGCAATCCTACTCCTGGCTATAGATCCAAGCAAACTGAAACTAGGATCTTGCAGGGATATCAACACTCCCATGTTCATTGTAGCACTATTCGTAATAGCCAAGATATGGACACTACCCAAATACTCATTGACATATGAATACAGAAAATGCAGTGAATACATACAGTGGAATATTACCCAGTCTTAAAAAAGAAAGAAATCCATTTATGACAATGTAGATGGGACTCGACGACATTGTGATAAGTGAAATAATCTTGTCACAAAAGGACAAATACTGCATGATCCCATTTATATGAGGTATCTAAAATAGTCAAGCTCACAAAAGCAGAAACTAGAGTAATGGTTGCCAGGGGCTCAATGGGTGTAAAGTTATATTTGTACAAGATGAGTAAGTTCTAGATATCTGGTGTACAACACAGTGCCTATAGTTAATAATACAGTGCTACGTACTTAAAATTTTGTTAAGAGGTTAGAGCTTATGTTAAGTGTTCTTACAAACAAGCAAGCAAATAAATATAAAACAAAACCATAAAATAGCCAAGGGACACAAGGAACCTTTTGGAAGTAATGAGTATATTTATTACCCTGATTATGATGATGATATCAAGAGGATACATGTATGTCCAAGCTCATCAAACTTTATAAATTATGTACAGATTTTTTTGGGTGCATCAATTATGCCTCAATAAAGCTGAAAAAAACATAAAGGGTTGTTTTGCCTAAAAATAAAAACTCTGGATACAACAGCTCTTATTCAGATAATCTGTCTACAGCAATTACTTCTAATTATGCAACATTTTCACTTTATCATAGTATGACACTTTTATTAAACTTATTTTTTCATATAATTATAAAAAAGAAAAATTGTAATAGAGAATCTTATATGTGTTCATGCATATGAGTGGAATGGCTTTAAATAATAATATGAAAGGGAAGAATAAAGCATTTCTATGTACAGAGTAGTTCGTAGTAAAACATGATTTATTTAAGTCTGGACTGAACAACTGACATAATTGCACAGCAAACTGACAGAAAAAAGGGATTTTTTTTTCTCTTTTTAAAGTTCTAAATATCAGGAATCTTAAAGACATTTTGATTACCCAATATAGTAATTTTGATTATAATCTTTTATTTTAAATTATGATTGCTTAGAGGTGAGGCACCGAATTGTTTTTTTAAAGCAGTACCTATCTGTAGTTTTAAAAATAAATACATCAAAAATTAAGTTATGCAATGACCTGTCCCAAATCACAAGCCAGCAAAGGGGAACACGCAGGCTAGCTAGCCAAAGGTCTCTGGATCTGCAGTCAGTTTTTGATTAATTAATTAATTAGTGCCTTCATTGATTCAGTGATATGTATTATGTATTAAGTGGTTTCTGTTACATAAGGTGATTATAAATTAATATGTTCTGGCTAATATAGTATTTTATAAAGAAAGAATTATTGTGTAAGATAAACATAGGTCACCTAGTCTTAAATAATTAGATAATGAAGTTTTAATTTATTTTTTTGACATTCTTGTTTAGCAGTTTTGTTTTTTAAAAATTTCATATTTTATTTTAGATTCAGGGGGTACCTGTGCAGGTTTGTTTCATGGGTATATTGGCTCATGTTGAGGTTTGGGATACAAACGATCCCATCACCCAGGTAGTGAGCATAGTACCCAATAGTTTTTTTTAAATCATTGTCCCCCTCCCACTCTCTCCTCACTAGTAGTCCCCAGGGTCTACTGGTGAGAACATGTGGTATTTGGTTTTCTGTTCCTGCGTGATTCCCTTAGGGTAATGGCCTCCAGCTGCATGCATGTAGTTGACTAAATTTTAAATTCTCAATATTGGATAAAGGTGAATCCATTTTGCGTGATTCATACCTCAGGGTCTCATGGTGTCTGCTGCCTCAGTCATTGTAAGCATGAGTGTCCACATTTAGTGTACTTGCTGCAAATGATGGTTCATAGAGAATTCTGGACATTAGAATGTTGAAACAAGTTTAATTAATCCTCTGCCAAAATACATTCCTCCAACTCACAACTTTGTGATTGAGGAATAATAATAACAAATATATGAGAACACACACACACACGTAACTTAATTCATCAATCCTCTCAACTACTCCACTAGGTTAACACTGATTTTCCCCTTTTATAGATAAGGAAATGGAAGAACAGATAGGTTAAGTGCCTTGTCTAAGGACAGCAAGCTAGCAAACGGAAGAGCAGGGTTCAAAGCCAGGCTGCCCAGCTCCAGGGCTATTCTAATTTACACGTCCGACTGCCATACAAGTTATTGACAGCTAGTCTGGAAGTGGGGTCTTGCACTTGGTGCTTTTAGAAATATTTCCTCCCTCCTTCAAGCACTCATTTGTTTTAGTCTCTTGTGGCAGTGACCACATTTACCTCTGCTATTGCCCTACTTTACAGATCGTGTGGATTGGAATATCACAACTGGTTGCTGTAGACACTGCTGCTCCTGACTTGCTAAACTGTTGGCAGCCTTCACCCTCATGTTTAGTTCCACCTGTTTTCTCTTATTCTGTTCACAGTGGGAACGAAAAGCAGCTGAGATTCTATTTTTGTTTATTAATTGGTCCCATTACTCAGAAGCCTTTTTTAAATAGAGCTCCCTGCTTTTCCAAGTTTAGCAATCTGTTCATTTCTTTCTTAGTCCAACCCTTAATCATCTTCAGTGTTCACCTCCCAACTCCTTCCAACATCTCTATATTCCTGTGGAGCTTAGGATGAATGAATATTCAAATAGGGGTCTGACCGTATAGAAAATGGGAAAGGACTTCTGGCCCTCATGTACTATGTGATTCTTTGCAGTATCCAGGTTTCCAGTTTACATTCTTTCCCTGCCTCAGTCCTCTGTATCTATGACATTTTATTCATCAGCAACCCTTTAATAATGAAATTATGTAAAATGCGCTGCATGGGCAGAGAGGTTGCTCTGCTCCTCTATTCCCAGCACATACCAAACACAGTGCCCAGATTATACTTTCAATTCTGTTAAGGAGGTTTTCAACAGAATGCAATTCAGAACAATTATTGGAACCGTACCTATTCTAAAGTCACAACTGGGACGTTGGTGAATTCAGAGTCTCCGTTAGGATTTTTGACATTTAAAATTTTGAAATAGTCAATTTGAAAAAATGGCCAAATTCATGTGATTTTGCATAAATTATTTAGTTTGATAGCTAATAGCTGTTTAAAGGACTAAGTTTTAAACTCGTTTCATGATTATAAGATTTTGCTGTTAAGTTACTCAGTTAAGTTTTTGCGTTTTTTTTTTTTTTTAGTGGAGGATGGTCCATGGTTTTGTGAAGTTGGTAAAACATAATCTATTTTTGTGTATCTAGGACAAAATAATTAGTTTCAAATCCTGTCAGAAATATTCTCAGTCCAAATAAATCAATGCTTGTCTTAATGAAGGAGATTTTTAACACCAGAGAAAGTTAAGAGTAGAAATGCTTAGAAATTTAGGAGACTGTATGTAAAATTCTTATGCCACAGTTAGATCTATATCTGTGGGTGGCAGAATGTCTTAGTAGAGAGCTAAGAGGCTGTGCAAATTAAGGAGTAGGCATCCATCCACATAATTTAATATGATTTCCCATTTGTTGTCACTAATTTTTATTAATTATCCTATACTTCATTTAAGAAATGGGAATTATGTATTTTTCTTTTCCTCACAGCCACATCCTTCTTGGTTAAAAGATCTGGAATTTACATCAGGTGTTTTGAGATTAATGAACAGTGCAAGATATAGGAATCCTTTAAAAATATTAAAGATAATTTCTTAATAACTACATTGGTTTTTTGGCAGCTATTTTATAGATGGCAGTAGACTGGATTTTTATAGAGGAAAATAATTTAGCATTAAGGACAACTATAATGTTTCACGTCTTTAGGACATTATTTGTTTTGAAAAATTTGTCAGTGCAGTATGAAGATTTAATTAGACTAAAGCAATTAATCAATTATTTAAGTCTAATTTAAAAATAATACATTGAAATAAAATTAAAATAATACAGATATAATTATTTTAAATATGAAATTCTCCCTCTTTACTCTTGTAGTCTTAATTGTCAAAAAGAAAAAAAACTCACAAAAAGCAAATTGATAATATCTATTGTGGGAGAAAATGACTGTGCACTATTGGTGACAGTTTATATGGATGAAACTTTTTTGGAGAAGAATTTAGAAAAAAGTCATCAAAACCTTATTTGTGTTTACCATTTGACCTAGAAATTTCATTACTAAGACTGTGTCCTCCAGAAAATTTCAAGGATGTTTATTTCAGCATCATTTGTAATAAAACAAAACTGGAAATGACGGAAATGCCTATCATTAGGAGACTCTTACATGAATTACAATGTGTTCTTATTAAGGAGCTATTATTTGGCTTTTAACATATGGGAGACTTGTATGTACAGATACGATATATTGCCAAGATACAAAATTCAGAACACTACATTATTCGTATAGTATTCTATTTTTTTTTGTTTTTTACACAACTTTTTGTTTTTCCTTTGAATTACTAATTGTCTTGCTTATTTGTTTTCTTAATTCTCTTCGTACTTATCGCTTATTCAACATTGATGTTTCCCTCAGTTGTCTCAATCTGCTCTCATGCATTGAAACACGTCAGATACTCTATACATTTCATGTTCTTGGGGACATCTTTCCTGGGGCTTACTGACCTCCTTAAATCTCACCTAGTTTTCTCCTTAAATTTAAGAGGAAGGCACTCAAAAGTTTATTGAAAACTTTGTGGGCATGAACAGAGCTGTCAGCTGTGTATTTTGCTGTAGAATCACATGGTCATGATGCTATATAATCTTTGTGTTTACCACTTTAATCATTCATAGAGTAAACATAACATAGTTAATGGTATCTTTACTGATTGATGATTGAGTATACATTTAAAGTTCTGCTACTAGAAATAATTCTTGGATGAATATCTTTTTATATATACTGAATTATTTCTTTAGAAGATAGTTCATTTTCTGAGTTTGATCAAGATGATGCAGTGGGGCTGGAAATGGCCTATTTGGTTCTCTATGATGGTAATATCATGGGAACATTCTTGCTTCTTCACAGAATAAAACTCTCTGTGAGTCCAGGTCAGTGCAAGAGAGTCTAAGTCTCTATAGACTTTCTCAGATGCAAAGCCAAAATTCATCTTAATTTGTCACATTGCAGTATTCTTTTGTTCAGCTTTAGAGAAGAAGATATTTTGCTAGAGATAATACTTAGAATCCCTAAGAATGTCAGTGATAGATAAATTTAAATGTAGAATTCTAGGGTTCCATGCTACTGGAATTTAAAAATTTGGTGAATGGTAATGGTCATAAATGATATAGGATGAATAGGCATGTAGACATTCACTAGTCAGTTTTACTGTGACAATAATGGCAGGAGTCTGCAAGAAATTTACTCTTGATATATCTGTCTCTAATGAACTGGACAGGCATTACCAAACCAACCTCTCAGCAATGAAACTTTGTGACAATGTAGCTCTGATTTGTCTTTGTTTTATCTTGTTAGCTGAGACAGTTGATAGCAAACATGTAAATGGATGGAATTAAAGCAATTCATTTGCACTCCCAGAAGGATTATTTTAACTATTGGTATGGGTTGAATTGTTTCTCCCCAAAAAAGATACGTTGGAGTCCCAACCTCCAGTATCTAAGAATGTGACCTTGTTTGTAGATAAAGGTCTTTACAGAAGTAATCAAGTTAAAATGAGCCATTAGGGTGGGCCCTGATCTAACATGACTTGTGTCTTTATAAAGACATAAAGGGGAAATTTGACACAGAGCTAGACACACATAGAGGGAAGATGATATGAAAAGACACAGAGAGAAGATGACCATCTACAAACAAAGAGCAGCGGTCTGGGATAGATTCTCCCCTCCCAGTCCTCAGAAAAAGTCAACTCTGATGACACCTTGATTTTGAGCTTCTAGCTTCCATAACTATAAGACAATACATTTCTTTTCTTTAAGCTATCAAGTTAGTGGGTTTTTGTTATGGCAGCCCTAGCAAAGTAATGCAAACATTTCCTCTATTCCATTTTGTTAATCCAGCTGTTCATGCCAGGGCCTCCAAGTGCTTTTTAACCAGAGCGAAATTTTAGTTTCAGCAGAATGTCAAGTTGACTTATGCTAAATAGATAATAGCTTTCTAAATTCCCAATACCAAGTATTAAGATATTTTAAAATATAACTGTTGCTTTTTTCTCTCATTATTTCTGAATGTGGAAAAAAAAATCTCATTAGAAATGTTGTTTTCAAATATGTTAGCAAGCCAATTAAAATATAGGCTTCTGGGTTTTGCCCGGATGGTAGTGATGAAATTAATTATGAGCCCAATGCTCTGCTTTCTGTGAGTTTCCTCTTCTCTTAGACCAAGCTGGCAGGTCTATTATTGTAAAAGAAACCACTGAAGGGTCATCACCAGTATGAGATGAAATCATCGATGAACGTTTGACAGTTTGTAGGGCATAGTGATGTTACTTAGATGTTTTGTTTTCTCCTTGGGTGACATGGGCAGCATAGCAATTATAGCACATTTCAAATCATTGCTTACAGGGATATGACTCATTTCACAATGCAGTACTTAGTTGGGGCCCTGGCTATGGATAGAGACAAGTATCTTTCTGTTTATGGCTTTTCCTGAATTATGAGCAAACCAGACAGAGGCTTAGGTTCATTTGAAATTTTACACTGTGTTTTTCATTTTAATGAGATGCCTGGGTAAATTCAAAACTAATACTTTATACTGACACTTGATAGGCACTGACATGTCATTATGTCATACACATGCTGGTCAGGACTTGTAAAAGAAAAACACCAGAGCCATCTCAAGAGTCTCCAAATAGATATGGAGGGAGTATTGTGCCTGAATAGGTGGCACCTCTTTGCTTGTGCACTTGCCGTTTTTTACTGACCTTGTTTGGAGCTGAACACTGCTGCAGGCACCCTTAAATTGATGCCTTATGACAGGTTCTCAGTTGAGTACTCAAACAGCCAAATTACTATCAGTTATTTTTCCGTTCTTTCTGGCCCATTCACCCAACTAATAATAGTTACTGTTAGTTATTGACTCCACTAGTGACTGAACAGTCACTTTTTAATCTAGTGGGTTTTTTTCAATCAAAATTGTCAGACTTATGGGAAAAAAGATTATGTGAAGAATTAATTTGACATGTATTTTTTTGTTATTCATTATAGTCAAAGGCTTATCCTCATTCATATCTTTATAAGTGTTAAAAGTGTTGCCAGATTCTCTCTTCTCCTCATTTATACCCTATACCCTACAACCCTACATGTAAATGAAATCCTTTGTGGCTTTGCATTTCTGGTAGCACAAATGTCTGGCATGAAATACTACAATATACTGGGGCTGAAATCTACCATTTTGGGGGCCTGGTCTGCTGCTATAATTTTCAAGCTGGTCTCCCATTCCCCAGCTTCTTACTTTCCAATTCTAGCGTGTATACATGTCAAGCATCCTGAAATCTCTTTGTCTTTGAGTGGATCTCCAACTTCAGAGCTTAGGGTGATTTGCTTCTCAATCATTTCTACCTCCACCCATCAACATCTTAGATGTAAGACTTCCCCCAGGGTTTCCTCTTTCTCTTCTTTTCTTCCTCTATGGGCAATTATCATCCCTTCCCTTGACTCTAATATATGTTGCAACTTCCACGACCCAACCTCCTCCCTAAACTCCAGATACATAATTACAACAAACATTGTTAAGTATCTTCTATGTCTCACAGATATGTCACACTCAACATGTCCAAACCAAATTTGTCGTTTTTCCTGTAACTTCTCCTCCTCTAAAGAATATCTTTCCATTGATGGAATTGCCACTCCTCCAGTCTCCCAAAGTAGAATATCTGGCTCATCTTCAGCATCCCTCTTTTCCTCACCCTATCACTTGTAATTATCATAGAAACCTATTGGTTCTCTCCTCTAAATCTTTATCGTTTCCTCCTCTTGAATCCCATCATGGCTACTGAAGTTTATGACCTTATTATCACTTGCCTGGACAATTGAAATAATCTCCTGCTTCATCTTTAGCCACTTTCTCTTTCAATCCCCCATTCACACTTTCTCCAGAGTAATCTTTCTACATGAAATCAGATCACTTCTGTCTTCTGTTCAGAATCTGGCATGCTCTGTCATTTAATTAGCTGCTTTAGCATTGACATAGAAATGCCTTTATAATGTCAACTTAAGTCAAATTTTACTTTTACCTCCCTCCAGGTGGAACTACGTTTCTTGTGATGTTGAGTAAACCTGGTTCCCTACATACAGATTTTTTTGAAAAAATTTTTAGTGATTTTGCAAATTCTTGTTTTCTTTGTCACTGAATGACACTACTGTATATCTACTTGCCAGGACTAGGAATCAAAATCTTTGCAGGGATCCTCAATTTTCTTTCCCTTCATACATAACCCAAAGCCACATTACATCATTACCCTAAATATTTGTCACAAGTACACTCAAGACTTTCTGTCTGTACAGTTGCTAACCTGGTAAACTGCCATTATCTTTCTCCTGGGCTCCTATAAGAGCCTGTTATCTGGTCTCCTTGTTTCTGGCCCTGATTCTTTTCCATTCTGCTGTCTGTCACACTCGCTATGTTCTAGAATGCACAGTTTACCATGCCCTCCTCTTTAGAATGTCTCAAAGGCTCTCCTAAGATTTCAGGATAGGATGTAAACTTCTGAAGTTTGCTCCTGCCCTTCTCAGCTGCAAGTCTCTCCTCTGCCCTTTCCTCCCTCCTCTAAGCCTCAGCCGTACTGAACTCCTTCCAGTTTCTGTAGTACATACCCTGTCTACGTCCAAGTCTTCCACAGCTTGGTTCCTCTCACTGCAACTCTACTCCCCTCCCTCTTCATCTGTCTAACTCCTATTTAACTTTTAAATCTCAACCAAAGGTAACTTCCTCCAGGTAGTCTTGACCATATTAGGTGCCCTTGCTATGTGCTGGTATAGCAACCTGCTTTCCCCTGTTAGAGCCCTGATCATAATTTATTTTAATTACTTGTTCAATTAAGCATCTCACATTTCCCCAGCTAGAGTGTGAGGAAAGGGAGACTATCTCCCCTACTGTCACATACTAAGGCTAGCACAGTGTCTGGCAGACAGTGTGTGTTTGATAAATATACACTGATTAGTCTTCTTGTGAGACAAAAACACAGAGTACTTTAAGAAAACACCTATATAAAACATGTTGACCCAATGACTACTGAATAAATACTCTTTTCCCTGAGTGAAATGTCTTTTTTTTCCTTATCTTTATGATCAACAGTCCTTTCTGAAGAATCTGTTCAAATGCCATGTTTTGTTTTAAAATCTTGCCAGATTCTTTCATCTTCTTATTTATACACTACAACAACCTACATGTGAATTAACTCCTTTCTGGCTTTATGTTTCTGGTAGCCAAATGTCTGGTATGAAATTCTATAATATGTTGAGATTGTTTGTTTATGTGAAACTTACAAAATGATGAGATCTAAGACTAGTGATCACAAACTCAGTCATCTTCAGTTTCCAAGCATCTGGCTGGCAGAGTTCCTAGCTTGTAATCATTATTGAATCCATTAATGAATGAAGGAGTGAAGAATAAATGAGCTAGTATCAGTGCCTGAACACCTTTGTCTGGTCCTTGCAGCCCCCTCCCAACTGCCTTTTCTTCCTTCTCTCAAGTATTTCAGTTCTTAGTTCTTTGCTCCACCAAACAAATCACCTGCGGCTTTGCTCATGTGACTTTATTTTTCCCTCTGCACCTTTACACACAGCATTTCATGCACACCTCCTATTCCCCATGCCTCTTGTGCAATTCAAGTGGAAATTCCTACCCATATTCAACCTCTATATGACTATTCATTTATTTAGTCATTTTTTCCTCCTTTATCTTTTATTTACATAATTTACACTGTTCATTTGTACTTTCCATTTATTTACATTTTTTGGTGTGTTTTTAAAGGTGTTTTAAAATATCTTTAGAGATTTAAGTTTGCCAAGGGTCAGTTGTACGTTGACTAATACAACTCTCAAGACTTAGTGGCTTACAGCAAACCTTTTTTTCTTTTTTTATTATTACTTAACACCATCCATGTAGCATGGGTCAGTCAGGGCTGTTTTCCACTTTGCCTTACTTTGGGGCCCAAGCAGCTACTGTTTGGATCACCTCTGAAAAACAGAAAGAAAAGAGTGAAAGGGAGAGCATAGTAAATCATACACTGGCTCTTGAAACTTTACCTGGAAGTGACTCTGCTCATCTGTGAAGCAAGTCATTGTGCCACACCTGACTTCCAAGGGTAGAGAAGTGTGATGTTACTGTATACCTGGAAAGTGTAGAAGTCTTTCATCAACAGCACTAATGATCACATAAGACTTCTATTCCCTTTGGAGGTTCCTATCGGTTCTAGTATAGAGCTTTGAACATGGGGGAAATCAGTAAATGCTAACTCTTTGCTTGACCTGAGGTATATTCATTCCATAATTCTCTCTTGACTTGATTTTGAGTGGTGGTTCTCTTGGAGATGAAACCCAAGTTCTGCAAGAGCAAGAAAATGAACTGTACCCAAAATACAAAGGCAAAAAACACTTTAAATGCTCTAGCACTTTCTGAACTTGGCAGTGATAAAGACCTCACTAATAGTGTAGATGAACTTGATATTGTGGCCCTATTTAAAAAAAAAAAAAAAGCACTAAATCCTCCCAGCTGGAGATAATTGATGAAATGGCTATATCTCAAAGTTTCCCTGACTGCCACTAACAGTGTTAAATTAGATAACTAGCAGCAGCATTTTGAGGAGATGGAAACCATCTGATACCAGAGAATAGAAAATAGAAATAGATAAAAGCATGAGAATTCTGAAAGCTATTGTGTGAGTTTTCTGAAGTTCAAGCTGTACTACCTTAAGAAGTTGAGTTGCAAAGATAATGAACATGCAAATGTCTGATCAACTGGAATATATGACATATACTGTATAGTCTTTTCACTGTGCTTCATGTGAGAGGATAAACATAGTGTGACAGAAATTCCTAAAGGTGTAGATTGTGTTTTATCCCCTGCTGTGCTCACTAGTACCCAGTAAATTGTGGTGAGGAAATATGGGGTGGTACGGGCAACACAGTGTACTGTTGTATTAACACCTTCAATTCCATCATTTGTACAATGGGGAGTGTACCTTGAAAAAAGCACCTACCTTATAGGGTTGCTGTGATGATTAAATAAGATAATGAATGCAAAAATTTAGCTCTCTGCTCAGCCCTTATTAAATAGCAGCTGTTTTGTTTACTGTACAATTTTAACTTATTCTGGTTATTGGTTTTTTTTTTTTAAAGAGAGTGCCATTTGTTCTAGTTCAGAGACTGAAGAAATAAAGAGAAAAACCAAAGCATAGAGCAATTCCATATTGCCGTTTAAAAACATGTTTTTCAAACTGTTATTTGTGACCAATTATTAGGTCATGAAGTCAGTTTACTAGATCAGCATATAAAATAGGAGATAAAATAAAAATATGATAGTGCATTTGATTCCAAAGAATAAATATTTCTATTAAAATCTTATTTTGTGTGTAGTATGTGCCTTTATTAATGTATACATTTATTAATATATATGTATAATGGGTTAAAATATAAAATGCATTTCTTACTCTGAATTGTGGTCATAAAGTCTCAAAGTCATAATTTTAAATTATGCATAAATGCATATGGGCCTCAACTTGTGGAAGACCCTATACCCCAAGGTATACCTGAGTTGAATTTTTCTTGAAGATCATTTTCTAGAAATGTTCTAAACCACATTTAACTTGTAGGGATACAAAATACTAAAAATGGTGACAAATTATATTATAGGGTTTCTGGGGTAAAAAAAAATGTGTTAGGGAATTTTCCCCCGTTCCCTTTCATATTCTCAAATCTGGCAAGGTTCTTTTTATAACAGCGCAAACTATAACACATTTCAAATACAAAAATGTGAGCATCATTCTGAAATCCTTAATGAAATCTGCCTGATTTAATCCAGCAGTCCAGCTAGTGTGCTGATCTATTTAGCTGTCATCATTTGATGGCCTAATCACTACTTGAGCCCCACACTTCCATTCAAAAAGCTAAGCACTTCTCAAATATAAAACAAAAGCAAGTAAAATTTAAAACGTGATATGTCACAATTGGCCTCTGAAATGCCATTTTCTTTCTTTAGACTTACAAGCCTGGGTGTCCAGGCTTCAAATTTTATAGGGCTCTTCTTCCTCAAAGGACAAAAGAGCTTGAGGAAAGCAGACCCACGCGTGTTTCGCTCTGTTAGCACTTTTGAACGTACTGCTCAGTCATGGAAGGATCATGAAACACCCTTTACTGAATGCATTCCACCAACTCAAGTCTATTCACATGAAGAGAACACAACAGTCCATCATTAGCAAAATCTGCTACATTTTCCTAGCTTTCCCTGGGGACACTGCTTTCCCTCCCAGCCTTGTCATTTGGTGCCTATTTTGTCTCACATTCCTTTTCTACCCCCTTGTGTTTTTATTGGTGTTTGCAAACCATTCTCACCCCGTCCCCGATAAAGGAAAATCGAACTTTGGATCTGATGCTCCACCACCCACATATTATCTCTTTGAGTTGTGGTTATCTGTGGAGCCCCGAGTCCCTTGTGTCTGGAGATTTTTAGTACCTGGCTCAATGTCAGTCCTTCAGCATCAGTCTTGTCAACTTTCTTGATGATGTGATTATTCTCGTATATAATCCTTTCCTCTGAGTCCCTGGTCTTCTCCTCTTCAACCATCTTGTCCTCAATGCCATCTCAGCCACTCACCCGAGGCTGATATCATAGACCTTGTCTTTACTAGTAACTGTGACTCTCCACTGAAATTTTAAATAACTCTACTCCCTGGCCCTCACTTTTGATATCTTCTTTACGATATTCATGTTTAAATAATCACTGTTTGATAATGGGTTTTATTTTATGTATCTATCAAAGGTAATTTTTTTATACCCACATACTTCTTCACATAGTCAAACTTCTTCTTCTGATGCTCTTTGGTTCTGTTTAATTGATACCGTAATGGCTTATAATTAAACTACCAAAGACAGTGAATGTTTTTTGGAATCGCTTTTGCATCGCTCTCTCCACTGCTACTCCACCCTCATTTGGTTTGCAGATTCACAAACTACGCCCAACAATTTACACATTTCTAAAATCCCTATATCTGAAATTTTATCTCCACCTGTTACTGTCTTTTATCCTTTCATTGGGATCTGCAAATCAGAGGTTGAGTTACCCCTATAACATTTGCTATATTTGAGGACTTATTTGCTTGGTTGATTTACGAGACTTGGTTTTATTACTTTAATGGCTTGTTGCAGCATACACATGTAAACATCACCTGATAAATGCTTCTTTTGTAGCAAATTAGGAAGTTACCAATTCATTGTATCATTAAATTTTTCCTGCATGTTTTTGTTCCTTTAAGAAAAATGAGAGAATGTTTATAGTTTGCAGTCTTTACCATTGCTTTTGCATTCAATAATAAAACAAATATTGAAAATCACTAACTCAGCTATTATTTGGAATAACCAATTATGGGTTCGTTGTCTTATAGTTATTTTAATAAAAATATGATCAGTTCAAAATACTTGGCTTGATTTTTTCATTGAGAAAGGAGATTATTTTTCACTCTGGTAGCTGCATTAATTTGTCTTTGCT
This sequence comes from Gorilla gorilla gorilla, assembly GCF_029281585.2. Lineage (NCBI taxonomy): Eukaryota > Metazoa > Chordata > Mammalia > Primates > Hominidae > Gorilla > Gorilla gorilla. The sequence goes on along the minus strand of NC_073224.2, from coordinate 144,355,797 downwards.
TCTAGAATATAATTAAGTAAATTAATTCCTCCAAGACTTTCTCTAACACCTAGTTGTGCAAATGAAGGTGCTAAGAAAGCAAAGATGTTTAAACCATGTATCCTGTCCTGCAGCTATTTACACACTAATTGATGAAATTGGGCTGAGTCAGTGGTAACCACACTGCAGGTATTTCAGATTTTGGTTAACATTTTAAATAGCATTCTTTGTGACAAACTGGTTTGTTGTTCGCCAAACCAGTTTTCCCCGTCCCCTTGTGCAGTAAGCTAGATTATATTTCATATTTTCCAGATTCCCTTGCAATTAGGTGTGGACATATGACTAAGTCTCGGCCAATGGAATGTGGACAGACTGATGTATCTCACTTTTAGATCTGTTCCATAAAACTTCCCACAATCCTCTATTCTATCTCTCTTAAACGTAGACATCTAGATGTCTATGTCTGAGGCTGAGATGTCTGTGTCTATGCCTGAGTCTGAGAGTCAAGTATTGAAGTTGGCAGAGGCTCAGTTAGCTTAGGTCCCTGAATGACGGAGTGAAGGTGAAATGGCTGCCCTATCACCCTCTGTTGAACAAGAAATAAGTCTATGTATGTTAGGCCAGCAACATTTCAGGGTTTATCTGTTACAAATTCTAGGGTTGTGGTAACTAATACACTAAAGAACTTAGGGAGTTGATCCCTGTGCTTTTATTATATGAGAAAATAAAGCTCATACTTGAAATACATCATTATGAAAGCTAAGTATGGACTTGGTTGTACAAATGAAGACTGCCATGAAATCTAGGAATCAAAAATTATTCACTGCTGTTTACTAAAGAAGCTATGATTTTAAAAAAGTATGAGAAAAAGGGAAAGGAAATGAGGTCATGGAAGAGTCTTGGGAGTCGATGGGAGCATTCGAGGTGCAGTAAATCATTTCTGCAATAACATTTCTGGTTCTCCATGTGTTCAAGTACCCACAGCTGGGGCTCCGTAGTGACTTGGATTTACTTTTGGCTGTCCTTATTTGTTGCAAGGGAGGGTGAAATTAATAAGGTTTAAATCAATAACTCAAAGAATGCTTAATTAAATATCTTTGTAGGAAGGCCCCAACTAATCCTATTTTCCAGTTCTGGTATCTAGAGTTCTGTATTACTTTTATATTGTTAAGATTTTAAAACATTTACCTTCCCATCTATAATTTTTCTATGTGCTATATATAAGTCGATTTGAAACGCTAAATGCCCTTATTATGTACATATCATCTACTGAAGAGCTGAGTAGTTTTACCCCAAAAGGAAAAAGATATAATCCTGTGTCATTAAATATGTGACATTTAGTGGTGAATGCTCCAAGCATCAAGAAAAAGTGGTGTCTCTTAAACTCAGTCAATAACTCATAAACTCATAATTTTATTCGTACTTGAATGACTTGTTGATAAATCAGTTTGTTTCCTTTTCTGAATTTCTCCTTTTTTTGTTACTGACAGAAGAGACGTATGTTTTCATCATGGCATTCTTTTTTTACAGAAATACATATGCAAGTAATTGTTTTTTAAGAAAGAGTATATGTGGGAGGTAAGTTTTTAAATTTTTTGCATGTCAGAAAATGTCTAAGTTTTGTTCTCACACTTGATTAATAATTAACTGGTTTTAGAAATGTAGGTTCAAAATCATTTTTCTTAAGAACCTCTAAAGAATTGTGACATTGTTTCAAGCATTTGGAGTTCATGTGTAAAGAAACCTACTCCACCTTCAAATCACCAAACTTTAGATTTTCTTTTTGCATTTGAAGTTCTCAAACTTTGTCAGAAGATTTCTAAGGATGGATATTTACTCTTTGTGCTTGGCACTCAGATTGCATTTTCAATATGAAAAGAGTATGTATTTAAGCTCAGGGACACTGTCTTATTTCAATGACATTTTCCTCCTTATTTATTTATTACCTTGGTTTTCTCTTTTTGCAACTGCTGTCAAATAGCTTTTGGAACTTCTGAAATATCCCCCCACAATTCTGTTTTTGAGACAGGGTCTAACTCTGTTGCCCAAGCTGAAGTGCAGTGGCACCATCAGGACTCACTGCAGCCTTGACCTCCTGGGCTAAATCGATCCTCCCACCTCAGCCTCCTAATTAGCTGGGACTTACAGGTGTGCACCACCACACTCTGCTAATTTTTGCATTTTTTATAGGGATAGAGGTCTATGTTGCCCAGGCTGGTCTCAAACTCCTGGGCTCAAGCGATCTGCCCACCTTGGCCTCCCAAAGTGCTGGCATTACAGGTATGAGCCACCACACCCGGCCCATAAATCTTATTATTCATAATTTCCCACTTTACCTTTTTGCTTAATATTCTGGGAGATTTCTGTTGCGGGAAGTCAGGGACCCTGAACAGAGGGACCAGCTGGAGCCGTGGCAGAGGAACATAAATTGTGAAGATTTCATGAACATTTATCAGTTCCCAAATAATACTTTTATAATTTCTTATGCCTGTCTTTACTTTAATCTCTTAATCCTGTTATCTTCGTAAGCTGAGGATGTACATCACCTCAGGACCACCGTGATAATTGTGTTAACTGTACAAATTGATTGTAAAACATGTGTGTTTGAACAATATGAAATCAGTGCACCTTGAAAAAGAACAGAATAACAGCGATTTTTAGGGAACAAGGGAAGACAACCATAAGGTCTGACTGCCTGCAGGGTTGGGCAAAAAGAGCCATATTTTTCTTCTTGCAGAGAGCCTGTAAATGGGCGTGCAAGTAGGAGAGACATCACTAAATTCTTTTCCTAGCAAGGAATATTAATATTAATACCTTGGGAAAGGAATGCATTCCTGGGGGGAGGTCTATAAATGGCCGCTCTGGGAGTGTCTGTCTTACTGGTTGAGATAAGGACTGAGATATGCCCTGGTCTCCTGCAGTACCCTCAGGCTTACTAGGGTGGGGAAAAAAACTCCACCCTGGTAAATTTGTGGTCAGACCTGTTCTCTGCTCTCAAACCCTGTTTTCTGTTGTTTAAGATGTTTATCAAGACAATACATGCACTGCTGAACATAGACCATTATCAGTAGTTCTGCTTTTGCCGTTTGCCTTGTGACCTTTGTTGGACCCTTATTAGTAGTTCGGTTTTTGCCCTTTGCCTTGTGATCCTTGTTGGACCCTTACCAGTAGTTCTGCTTTTTCCCTTTGTCCTGTTCCCTCAGAAGCATGTGATCTTTGTTCTGCTTTTTGCCCTTTGAAGCATGTGATTTTTGTACCTACTCTCTGTTATTACATCCTCTCCCCTTTTGAAACTCTTAATAAAAATCTTGCTGATTTGAGGCTCAGGTAGGCATCACAGTCCTACCAGTACGTGAGGTCACCCCCGGCAGCCCCCCTGTAAAATTCCTCTCTTTGTATTGTCTCTATTTCTCAGCTGGCTGACATTTATGGAAAATAGAAAGAACCTATGTTGAAATATTGGGGGTGGGTTCCCCCAATAGATTTCCTTGTTTATATTTTCTATGTCATTCATAATCATTCAATTTAGTAAGCATTTCTATTTAGCTTTTAATTTTAGCAAATGCATTTAATTTCCTTTTTTTTTTTTTTTTGAGACAGAGTTTCACTCTTGTTGCCCAGACTGGAGTGCAATGGCACGATCTCTGCCCACCGCAACCTCTGCCTCCTGGGTTCAAGCAATTCTCCTGCCTCAGCCTCCTGAGTAGCTGGGATTACAGGCATGTACCACCATGCCCAGCTAATTTTGTATTATAGTAGAGACAGGGTTTCTCCATGTTGGTGAGGCTGATCTCAAACTCCCAACCTCAGGTGATCTGCCCGCCTTGGCATCCCAAAGTGCTGGGATTACAGGCATGAGCCACCACACCTGGCCACAAATGTATTTAATTTCTAAGCACTCTTTCTTGTTCATGGCTTGCTCCTTTTTTGTAAATCACTTATTCTTATTTCATTCATGGAAGAGCTTCTTAAATCTTTTTGAGATTAGAATGTCTTCAACATTTTCTTTTGTTATTATGTCATTTGTGTTTCATATAAGACCAGTGCTTATGTTTGTTCATCTTGAATTTTTTTTCATGCCCTTGGTTTTCCATAGAAACAAATATTTTTGGTTCCTTTATAAATGAATAAAGAACTGTGTTGACTTTACCAAAGGTAGCTGACATGTACTTCCTTTGCTCATTTTAGGTCTTTTTACTCAAAGTCTTCCATGAGTGCTATGACTTTGCTTGCAGACTCGGGATATGTGGGCAGATTGTGTTAAAAGATAGTAGAGTATGAGGAATGGATTAACAAGACAGAAGCCTTCACAACAGCCAGAGGAAAACTTTGCTGTGGGCTCAAATATTTTAGCCCATTCCACTCTCTGGTAGGGGGACCACACTTCCCAGTTTGTTCCTGTTGTTATATCATAATTACTAATAGTGTCCCCTTTTACTCTCTAAAGGAGACTGATTTGGATCATAACTTATGTGAGTCACTCTCTCCATGAGTGGAGGGGTCTTCTCTTTTCCTTGGTCCAAGTCCATGGTAGAGGCCCAGGGTTACTGCAGTCTCTGATAATCTCTCTCTATTTTTAGCTCATCTTGTGTCCTTTCTAGATGAAACACACTCTTTTAGAGACTATTTCTGAGGATTCAGCTGGGGCAAACTGCGGGGCAAACTGCTGCTACCAGCTGTCTTATATACACAGGAAAGGGGTGGGGCTATCTGCCCCAGCTGTTTCAAAGCCCTTTCCCTATGGCCCCTCCTGATTTCAGCCTCACAGCTCCCTCCTCTTCTATATACTGATTGATTTCAAATTTGAATCCTTTCTGGGGGTTTTATGGGAAAAAAGTTTTATATATTACTGTAGCCATCTTCAGCTCTCTTTCTAGTCTTTGGTTATCTTTATTCTGTTTTTCCTATCAATATAATCTCACAGACTGTGTTCCCATGTTAGTTTTCTTTTGCTGCATAGCAAATTACAAAAGTTTTAGTGTCTTGAAACAATGCCTACTTATGATCACATTTTTTGTAGGTCATAAATCTGGGTGCTGGGCTAAAGTTAAGGATGAAATTTAGGTGTTGATCATCTGGAAAGTTAGGTGTTCTCATCTGGAAGCTTGACTAGGGAAGAACCCATTTCTGAGCTCATTTGGGTTATTGGCAGGGCCCTGTGGCTGACTGCCCTGGACTGAGGCCCCATTATCTTCCTGGCTATTGGCTGGGAGTCTCTGTTAGCTCCTAGAGGTGCTTTCATGCCCTAGCCACATGCCTCTCTCACAGCATAGTGACATGAGAATGTCTCTTTAATAAGGGCTCACCTGATTAGGCCAGGCCCACACAGGGCAAAATGCCTTCTTGTTAATCCGAAGTCAACTGACTAGGGATCTTAATTGCCTCTGCAAATTTCTTTACTTTTGCCACATAACATAACCTAATTATGAGAATAACAGTCCATCACACTCACAGATTCCCATAGCACTCAAGGGGGAAGGGATGACACAAGGTATGGTTATTAGGTGTCAGAAATCTGGGGACCATTTTAGAATTCTGCCTACCTAGGTCCCTAGGAAGTTGATTGACTCTAAGATGAGATTCCATGTTAGACGGTCCTTAGTGAGGGCCATCAAGATGAACAGTTGTGGCCAAAAGGAAGGACAAAGCCCTGAGTGGAGGCATAAGTCAGGCTACGGAATAGTCACAATAAGGCTTCAGTCAACTCCATGGGTAGCTCATGGCTGGCTGGCATTTTAGAATTGTAGCTTGTTGGGGGAAGAGGTTGTGTTTGTATAGGCTGTCTTATGCTAGTCATTGGATATGAGATCTCCTGGGAGGCTCATCTGTACAGCTGAAAGTTTTTAATTCACAACCTTCACAACAGCTGGGGGAAAGAATTTTTAGTCCTAACATGGAGTCCTGGGCTGTAGAGTACTTCAGTCCTAGCATAATCCCACCTGCTGTATTTCACTACTTTGTATGAACATGCGTGTTTTCCAGTGCAATTATTTCCAGTGTTAACCCAAGATCTCAGGCATCTGGTAGAATTGGAGACATTCTAAGCCTCATCAATTACTGGGTTGAAGCATGGAGTAGACTAGTTTAGGAATAGATGTTAGCAGAACTTTTATGAGAGCAGAGGTTTAACATATAAATTGTACTGCAGTAAATTAATCTTTTAGAAAATAAAGACAAATGGAGACTAATTTCTAAAGAGCCTCCCTTCCTTGCTCCACCTTCATATAATGGAAACACACATTAATAAGAGCATCAGTTTATCAAATTTGCTTGGTGTCTTGCTTCAGAGCTATAGTAATATTACCACTGTTTCTGTAGGAGCTCATTGATCTAAGTTGTTTTAATCTACTGGTTTTCTCTTATCATAAATAGTTCTGAAACAGTGAGATTGTACTTTCCTAAGCTGAGGAATATCCTGAGCAAATTCTACAGAATTCAGCCACCAGTGGATTTGCTGTGGCCCAACAATTTTTTTTATTCATGAAAATCTCAGCTATTTTAAAAATTATTTTTCCCTTTTTCCTTTAGAAGTTAAAAATAATTCTATGAGAGGTAACGAGAGATTTTATGTAACACATTTAAATGCAATTTAATGATTTCATTTTCAGCACACCTTTACATTTGAACTAATTATGTAATAGAAGAAATAACTGCATAAACTGAAAGGCACATTTGAGAGGACATATTTGTTTATACAGTAAGTTAATGTGATTGTTGTAGGAAAATAACCAATGTCCCTATCTGTAGTTCTACATTAAGAAAATGATTAAGTGGACACTAAATGTGTAAGTAAATATGATCAGCTATTCAGAATCTAGTGACCTTTTGTTCTATAATATGTCTTCTCACAGTGTGGAATGTGACACAAATTGTTTTTTTTCTTAAAAGAGTGGCCTTCTCTTCTTTAATTACTTAGCATTATTACATAAAGAGTAATTCTCATGAAATAATAGGAACTTATTCTGGAATCAAATAAAAACTACAAAGACATAGGAAAGCGTTAGCAATTAGCCAGAAAATGTAAGATGTAAATGAATTAGTATGTGGAATGTTGAAGTTGGTGGAGATTGAATCTATAGTGTGAGAATTATCTTATTCACAGGCTCCACATGGAAACAGTGATTCATGATGTGATTTTGGCAAGTATTTAAGCTGGTGCAAACATTGCTCAAAAATGTAGTAAAAGTTGAAAAGGTATTTTGAGGAGACACACAGGAAACCTAGAATTTTCTATTGGCATTATGATCTGGAAAAATTCCAGGAAACTGTGCAAACATTTTCACATTCTTTAATTTGGAGGTTTAACAGGTGTTCAGCTTAGCTCTTTCGAGGGCTGAGGTTATGCTGTACTTGGCTGTCCAGTCTGTTTTCACATCAGCCAATAAGTAAAAAGCTCCAAGTTTTCTAAGAAAGTTTGAAATAATGAAAGGGCTCCTACTTTCTTCTTCAGTTTCTGGGCATCCAGATTTTCATTACATTCCAAGCTAGTTTCTTTGGGTAGCATACAAGAATATTCAGGCCCATGAAGAAGGTCATGTGTAATGAGACGGTGCAGTGCTCATGTCCTTGGAAGAGAAATATGCAAATTATAAGCTCCTGAGCAGCTACAGGCGGAGGATATTTTATATGGACCTCATATTTATTTCAATTAAAGGTTTTGTTAAATGTTTATTGAACAATTCAACAGATCCAAATTTCTGCCCCAATTCAGTTACATACCTCTAAGGTTTATAGACCTGATACTAAATCTGGACTTATTCTCTTGGAGTCATTTCCCACGGTTCTCCATGTGTATCTTGTGGTAGATAACAGGCCAATACTTTAATGACTCCTTTGAGAGAGTATCAGCCCAAATGACAAAACTCTACCTGTTTTGAGGTGACCTCAAGGCATTTCTTTGTGAACAACCATATGAGTTTATGCCAGAGTAGATCTCCCATCTGTGACAGGCTTTCTGCTCTTTTGATGTAAAAGAGGACATTTTCTAATAACAGATCTTTCTGTGACTATAACTTGCCATTTAATGGACGCTTCTGCATGTTTGTGGTTCATACATCGGGGTGTGACCACAGAAAACACATCCTCTTGGTTGCCCGCAGGTTTGAGTTGGGTCGTGCTCAGCCGCAGGACCAGGGGTGAGTAAGTCTGGTTATAGATCTGATGACTACTAATGCTTGATCTGCTACTGGCAGCTTAGTTCTTCATTAATAATAGCTGTGGTGTAAATGGCTGAAGGAGCCCAAGTAGCACACGTGATGTGCATCACTCTCAAAAGGCAGAATATCATAGGTCTAAAGAAGCTGTTCCTTTGGAACTTTGATTTATATTTGTGCAACATATATATCGCTGTTGTGAGGGAAAAAGGCTTAAAAGTTTTTTAAAATAAAAAACGAAGTAAAGTTTAAATTCTATGTTGCTGGCTCAGGCTTTGTTGACAACCAAAATTAGTTTTTTGAGGAGAAAGTAGCTAAAATACTTTATTTGGGGTTATTAAAAATTGAATTATATATGAAGTGATTCACCTTGGAATCAAACTTTATTCCCAGGTCATCCAAACAAGTATCTAAAATTGCCAAAGAAACATGATGATACAAGTTCCTGGAGACTGTCATTTAGAAAATTGACCAATAAATGAAATGAAATTTTAGGAGTTTAGAGTAGTAATAAGGATATCTATATACTTTAGGTCGTGTAAAGTCTTGCCAGGAGTTTTTACTGGACAGAAGCCAAAGCTAAGGAAAAAACCTGTCATCAGGCAGCACAATGTCTCATAAAGAACTGACTGGCAAGAAAGCAAGACACTGTATGAAGTTCCAAATGTCCTCCAAGAACCTCAGTGATCCTGGTGTAGAAGTGTTTCCAGGATTTAAGGCAAACATAGGGTTTTTTTAGGGCATTCTTTTTATGGTTTCTGATTGAGTTCCATAGGAAATTGAGTTCTGTGCCAACTGCTCATTCATTCATTCACTTATTTCTTTTTTTATTAAATATCTATTATGTTTTGAGGACTATGACAAGCATTAGTGATACATAGTCCTGGCAATCAAGAGGTTCAGAGCATTGAACAAAAGACACATGAACTATATTTTTTTGTGTATTTTTGAGGTATAAATAACATAAAATAACGTTCATCAATTTTAAGTGTACAATATAAGTTGGTAACTGTATACTATGTATTAGTCTGTTCTCACATTGCTATAAAGAAATACCTGAGACCGGGTAATTTATAATGAAAAGAGGTTTAATTGGCTCATGGTTCTGCAGGCTGTGCAAGAAACACGCTGCTGGCATCTGCTTGGCTTCTGAGGAGGCCTCAGAAAACTTATAATTAAATAGAAGGTAAAGTGGGAGGAGGCATGTCACATGGCTGGAGCAGGAGCAAGAGAGGTCAGGGGAGGTGCCACACGCCTTTAAACATAGGATCTTGCAAGAACTCATTCATTATCGTGAGAACAGCACCAAGTGGGCGGTGCTAAACCATTCATGAGAAATTTCCCCAATGATCCAACCATCTCCCACCAGGCCTCACCTCCAACACTGGGGATTACAATACAGCCTGAGATTTGGGTGGGTGCACATATCCAAACTACATCAGTAACTGTTATTACAATCAAGATACAGCTACATTTCTGTAGCCGCGAAAGATCCCCAGTTCCTTTTCACATTTCATCCTCTCCCATCCACTCTATGCCAGTGGGAATCACTGTTCAACTTGTTGTCACAAGAGTTTTTTTTTCTTTTATTGAAGAGAAGTATTACTTAAATTGGTTGTGCTAACGTTTGTTGATCTATTCATCAGTTGATGGACATTAGGGTTGTTTCCAGTTTTTGGCTATTACGAATAAAGCTACTATAAACATTCACATATGGGTTTTGTGTGAACCTATGTTTTATTTCTCCTGGGTAAATACCTAGGAGTAATGATTTCTGGAAATTAGAATAAGTGTTTAACTTTATAAGAAACTTCCCAACTGTTTTCTAAAGTGGCAATACTACTTTCTCTTCTCACCAACAATGTATGAGAATTCCAGTTGCTCCCTACTACTGCCATCACCCAATAGTGTCACATTCAGTGGATGTGCCTTGGTATCTCACTGTTGCTGTAATCTTCACTTTCCTGCTAACGGGGTTGAGCATTTTTTAATGCGCTATTTACCATTGAACATCTACTTTGTGGAAATGTCCTTTCAATTCTTTTGCTCAATAAAAAAAGTCAGGTTGTGTGTCTTCTTGTTATTGAGTTGTAGCAGTTCTTTATCCTGGATAAAAGTTCTTTATCAGATATATATTTTGAAAATATATTCCCCCAGTGTATGGCATAAATTTTCACTTTCTTAATGGTATCTTTTGAAGAGCATTTTTTTTTTTTTGAGATGGAGTTTCACTCTTGTTGCCCAGGCTAGAGTCCAATGGTGCAATCTCGGCTCACTGTAATCTCCACCTCCTGGGTTCAAGCAATTCTCCTGTCTCAGCCTCCCAAGTAACTGGGATTACAGGCATGCACCACCATGCCTGGCAAATTTTTTATTTTTAGTAGAGATGGGGTTTCACCATGTTGGTCAGCCTGGTCTCAAACTGTTGACCTCAGGTGATCCACCTGCCTCAGCTTCCCCAAGTGTTGGGATTACAGGCGTGAGCCACCATACCCAGCCTTGAAGAGTGAATGTTTTCCATTTTGGTGAAGTCTATTTTAGCAGTTTAAAAAACTGTTTATCTTTTTTGTATCCTATGCAAGAATTTTTTTCTAAACTTGGTCACAAAGATTTTTCTTTTAAATTGTTTTCTAGAAATATTATAGTTTTAGCTCCTACATTTAGGTCTGTTACCCATTTTCAGTTAGCTTTTCTTTGGTGTGATATACAATATGGGTCAAGGTGTATTTGTTTTTTCTTGCACGTGAATATCTAATAGTTTTAACATCATTTGTTAAAAAGACAGTCCTTCCCCTAGTGAATTATTGTCACCTTTGTCAAAAATTAATTGACCATATATATGTAAGTCTATTTCTGGACATTCTATTTATTTGATTTCTTTGCTCTGTTTGTCTATCTCTAACACTACTGAACTGCCTTGATTATTATAGTTTCAAATGACGTCTTGAAGTCAAGTAATGTGAATCCTGCAAATTTGTTCTTCTTTTCAAAATTATTTTGGCAATTTTAGGTTCTTTGATTTTCCTTGTAAGTTTTAGGAAGAGCTTGTTAATTTCCACAAAAAGCCTACTGGAATTTTGATTGAGATTGTGTTGAATCTATAGATCAATTTGGGAAGAATTTACATCTTAATATTGAGTTGTTTGACTCATGAGCATGAGTATCACTCTTCTCTTTCTTAGGTCTTTTTAATTTCCCACAGCAAAGTTTTATAGTTTTCAGTGTACATTTCTTACACATATTTTGTTAAGTTTATCCCAAAGTATTTCATATTTTTAAGTGATTGCAGGTGGCAGTGTCTCTGTTTTTTTTAAAAAAAATCAATTATTTGCTGGTAGTATATAGAATAAATTTTTATAGGGATTTTATATCCTGTGAACTTACTAAAATCTACCTATTCTATTTGCTAGAACTTTCTACATGGATGATCATATCACTTGTGTAAAAATAAAGTTTTACTTTTCTATTTTAAACATTTTCTCATTTTTTTCCTTTCTACACTATGTTAAACCTTCAGTACAATATAAGTATTATTATACTTATAAGAATATGAGTGCTGAGAATGGCTATACTTCTCTTGTTCCTAATTATAGAGGGAAATTATTTAGATTTTCACCATTAAGAAAAGTGTTACCTGTAGCTTTTTGTAGATGCCCTTTATCAAGTGACAGAAGTATTTATATAATGCTGAGAATTTTTCTCATGAATTAGTATGGGATTTTGTCAAAAACTTTTCATGAATCTATTGAGATGATGATGGTATTTGTCTTTTTTGTTGGTTAATATGGTGAATGACCTTAACTGGTTTTTTTAGTGGTAAAATAACCTTGCATTTTTAGGATGAATGCTTCTTGGTCATAATTAATTTGCTAAAGTTATATTGAGAATTTTTGAATCTATGTTCATGACATACATTTTTCTATAGTTCTTCTATAATGTCTCTGTCTGGTTTTGGTATTTATGGTAATACTGGACTCATAAAATGAACTGGATAATATTTTTTTCTGACTTCCTAGAAGAGTTTGTGTAAAATTTTTGTTTCTTTAATAAATAATTGGTAGATTTCACCAAGGAAGTCCTCTGGGCCCAGGTATGTCTCTGTGGGAAGTGCTTTACCTATAAAACTTTAAGATATATATATATAAAGTATACATAAAACCAAATATATAACATATTTATAACTGATTATATAACATATATAACTTAACATACAACATATATATATATGACTGAATAGATGACTATTCAGTTAATCTATTTCTTCTTGAGTGAAGTTTACTACATTGCATCTTTCAAGGCATTTATTCATTTCATCTAAGTTGTTAATTTTTTTTGTCTTAAAAAGCATTATTTTTGAAAGATAGTTGAGGTAAAGAATTTAGGTTGACCATTTTTGTTTCTTTCTCTTTTTAGTACTATAAAATCTCTCTCAGCTATCTCTGTCTTACAAAGTTTCTGATAAGAAGCAAGCTATCATTCTTTTTTACCTTCACCCTACATAATGTGTCTGTTCTTCCTTTGCCTGTTTTTATGACTTTTTATTATCTCTAGTTTTTTGCAACTTGATGTGTCTTGATGTGATTTTCTTCATGTTTCTTCTGCATTGTTTTTGTTGAGCTACTTGGATCTGTGGGTTTATGGTTTTCAACAAATTTGGAAAAATTTAGCTATTATTTTCTGTGTGTTTTGGAATTGATTATACAAGCTCCTGAGTTTCATTTAATCACCATAGTTTTGCCCATATTTCCTCTCAGTCTTTCTCATCCTTGCCGTGTCTGTGTTCTTGGACGAGACCTCTTCACAGCAGGTCAGTTCCCTGACTACCTATAAGTCCCTCTGTGCAGCCTCTGTGATGTGGCTTCCTTAGTCCCTTTTTCTCAGTCATCACTTCTGCATGCCCTTTCACTATTCATATGCAAAAATCAGCTGAAATCTTTTGCCTACTAATTGCCCCTTTTCTATGCTCATAAAGGACTGAACTCAAATGTCACTGCCTCAGAAGGCCTTCTCTGACTATCCTAACAAATATTAAACTATCCCAAGCATTCATGTTTTATGTCTCACAAAACACTGTAGCTCTCCAAATGGTCTTATTTATGTGCTTACTGCTTGTCTGTATCTCCTACTGGAACATAAGATTCACGAGGGCAGGGTTGTATTTATTTTGTATTTATTTTGACTTCATGATCCTCAGCACCTAGCATAATTCCTAGCACATAGTAAATACTTCATAAGTATTTTCTGGTGAATCAATGAATACATGAATCCTGAGCCTGACAGAATGCATCATAATTTGGTGTCCCTTAATTTCTCCACTGTGAACACCTGAGTTCTCTTCAAGCTTATCTTCCTATTATACCTTACCATGAATCATGATTTTGAAACTTTGCATAAGCTCTTTTCTTTCTTTATGCTGAAATTATACTTCTTTTAAGGCCTGCTTCAGATTTCATCTTCTCTATGAAGCTTTTCATGGAGGTCATATTGCTTTTCTTTTTTTTCTTTCTGTGAACTTTAACTGTATATAGATAGTCTTAATAACATTTTAATGGTCTATTTTATATTTCTTTATTCTTTAATTATTTCATGGTTTAGTTTTGATTCCCTAATCATCCCCAACCTTTTTGTCATCAGGGACTGGTTTCATGGAAGACAATTTTTCCACAGTTTGGGAGGGATGGGGGATCTAATGCACATCGTGAGGCATTAGATTCTCATAAGGAGGGCACAACCTAGATCCCTTGCGTGTGCAGTTCACAGTAGGGTTTGCACTCCTATGAGAATCTCATGCCGGGCTGTTCTGACAGGAGGTGGAGCTCAGGCCTTAATGCTTACTCACCTGCTGCTCACCTTCTGCTGTGGCACTGGGTTCCTAACAGACCACGGGTACTACCAGTCAGTGGCCAGGGACTTGGGGGCTCCTGCTCTAATAGAATTATACATTTCTGAAAGCCAGGGATACCTATTATATCTTCTAAGAAATGTTGGTGTAAACAAAGCATTTAAGAAGATATTAATTATGCTCAGTCTTTATGTAGCTACACAAAGAATATTACTAAGTTTTTTATGTATATCTATATACTTAGGAGACTAACAGCATAATTCACTGACTCATTCATTTATTTATTCCATAAATATTTATTGAGTGCCTTTTATGTGCTGGGCACTGCTTTAGGTGCTGAGGATACATAAAAGAATAAAATCACATTAACAACTAAAATCCCTGACCCTTTTGAGTTTACATTTTTGGGGGGTTGACGGAGAAAAAATAATTTAATAAATAAAATATATTATATGTTAGGAAGTCATATATGTAAGCAGGACCTTCAAATTTGAAGGAGATAAAAGCCTCAATAGCTTAATTAAAATGTAAGCATTAGCCCCTCAAAATCTTATAAAATGACATTTGCCTTATCTTAGGTTTAGGTATAGATTCTCTGGTCTGTTTTCAAACAAAGAATAACCATGTGGGGTTGAAAGAGAAAGAAAATTATTGCATTGTTTTAACATGAAATAATTAGCAAACAATGAATTTGGACTTCCTCTAATGTGATTTGAATTATGTGTGATTTATTTTGAGCCACAGAGATTGACTTAATGCAACTCTGAAAACTGCTAAAGAGGAAATTTTATTCTTGACTTTAAATTTTTATATCACCAGGAGATAATGTTTGTACCGCGAATTGCTTGGGATATATCTGGTTTGATCGTTGCTTTCTTGAACCCTGCTGCCCACTGTCCCATAAATGCTCTACATCTGAAATGTTAAAATAGTCCTCTCACTATACCCTTTTCCCAAAATCCACTCCAGATGGGGCACATACGTGGAGTTCTTTGTGTCAATTTTGTTCAATCTCCTCTCAGGGTCTCTGTCCGTAAGGGCTCATTAACAGGCATGTAGTCAGTAGGCATGCAGGTAAAATTTTTGGTCCAGCAGCGATGTTGACTAAAAGTATATATTTTTGGTTATTTACATGGCTTAAATGTCCTCCAGCTTCCCTAATCCTATCCCCTGAACAGCTTGCTGTAATTTCTTAGTCTATTTTCAGAAAGTAGCCCTTTGGAGGGAGTTAAAAATGGAGTATTAGTAATTTTTTTGTAGTGTGGACAAAGAATAAAAGAGTATTATTAGATTAGCAAAGGTATTGGTTGTAGAAATATTAATGACTATCAAAAATAAATATCCATTCACATAAAAATTCCAAATTGTGAAGTAGTAGTAGACTTTAAAGCTAAATATTATATGAACTTTTAAAATGTGTGATGTAAATATAGTCTAATAACATTTATAGGATTCATATTTTAAAGGTTGGATTAATTTCTATTTGTTTTTCATTTTAATAAATGTCAAAGTATAATGTATTATGAACAATGCAGGGAATAGAATTTTTGAAATTTCCAGGGCATTCATAATTTATCAGGTCTATCTGTCTTTTTACTCAAAACAACTTGGTATTCTTAAAATAAAATTATAAAATCTAATGTTTTTAAGATCAAGGTAAAATATTGCCGGGGCTCAGGAAGAAAGGGAGAAGATTTGAGGCTATGTAAGATGTCTCTTTGACATTTTTCATCTCATGTTTTTGAGCATGATTGCATGTCCGTTTATTCATTCAACAGATATTTATTGAACATCTGCTATAGGCCAGATGCCTTTCTAAGGACTGGAGATAGAGTAATGGAAAAAAGATTCCTGTCTTTGTGGACTTTATAGTCTGGAAAAGGAGCGAGACAATGGAAAGAAAATGGTAAAAGAAATTGCTCCATTAGATAGCAATATGTGCTAAGGAAAACAAGCAAAGCAAGGCAGGGGACTGAACTTTTAAATGTGACCAGAGAGGGCTTAATTGAGAAAGTGACTTGAAGTAAAGGCTTGAAGGAAAAAGATTCCAAGCTGGGGAAAGGGTGCTTGAGGCTAAGGAAAAAATGAATGTAGGAATCCTGGGTAAGAACACATTTGGCTTGTGAAGGAACTGAAGGAGGCTGCTGTGACTGGAGTGGAGTGACCAAATCGATGAGGGTTTTCATCAATCTCTGCTCAGGCTGCTATAACAAAATACCTAAGACTGAGTAATTTATAAGTAATAGAAATTTATTTCTCACAAGTTTAGAGACTGGGAAGTCAGAGATCAAGGTGCCAGTAGACAGATTCAGTGTCCAATAAGAGCTCACTCTTTACTACACAGGATGGTGCCTTGTTGCTACATCGTCTCATGGCAGAAGGGCAGAGAAGACAAACTTTAGAACTAAAAGGGCTTTATAGATCATCCAGTTCAACTCCTACATTACATTTATGAGATTCATTTTTTCATGCATATATTTCTATATTCATTCATTCAACCAATATTTACTGAAGATCTATTATGCACCAAACACTCCTTTAGGAACTTGGGGCACAGATATAAACTAAACAGATGAAAATAAACTAAACAGATTTTCTTCTGTTTAGTTTATGAAGCCTATTGATTTACTTTGGTGGTGCGATCTCCATCCCCTGCAATTTACCACTCAAATCACCCTTCTTCATTCTATAGATTGTAACATGAAGACAAATCACACGCAGACCAAGTTCTTGAGCTACCATGTCTCAGCAAATGTTTGGTATTTGGTAGGAATTAATGACTCACTCTGTATATACAGGGTATCCAAGATATGCGGATTTGGGATATATGGATTTTGCTATGGTTTGAATATTTGTGTCCCTCCAAAATTCATGTTGAAACTTAATTCCCAGTGCAATAGTATTAAGAGATGGGGCCCTTAGGAGGTGATTAGGCCATGAGCACTCTGACCTCCTGAATGGGATTAATGCCTTTATAAAGGAGCTTGAGGGAGTAAGTTTGTCCTTTCTGCCCTTCTGCCCTTCTTCCCTTTTGCCAGGAGAAGATGTAGCAACAAGGCACCATCCTGGGTAGTAGAGTGAGCCCTCACTGGACACTGAATGTGCCTGCTGGAACCTTGATCTCTGACTTCTCAGTTTCTAAAATTGTGAAAAATAAATTTCTATTACTTACAAATTACTCAGCCTTAGGTATTTTGTTATAGCAGCTTGAGCAGACTAAGAGATTTTAATAAGATGAAGGCTTGAATAGTTGAAATTACTTGTGATGATCTATTTCCGACCTACTTGATGGATTCTCTATGGTCAATGATATCAGTAGGCCAGTTGGGTATCTAAAAGATTCAGTTAAATTGCAGATCCCTGAAAATTTGTGTGTGTGTTTTTTTCCCCTTTGGGGATGCATGCTACTAAGACATGTAAGATTCTTGCCAGTTTCTGCTCATAAGCATGATTTAATCAATCTAATTGACATTGTGATATTCTGTAAAATGTAAAGATGAGTAAGACCTTTGTGAGTTAGATTGTGTCAGATAGTGACTTAGCCCTGAAGCAAGATTGTGAACGTACATTGTTATCCCTGCTAGGTAAAAACAAATTACTTTTTTGTGGGACTTGCAATTTGATAGGGATGAAAAGGCATTTGCCAGACCCATAGCTACATAACAGAATCCAGAGGTGATATTAATATATCCTTTTAAATATATTATATCTGGTGCAGCTGCTGCAATTGGAATTGCCTCCTGATTAAATTTACAAGAACCCATGACCCTTTTGCCTTTTACACAGGCCAAAAAGAGCATCCTTTTGCCTATTAAACAGACCAAAAAGGAGAATTAAATTGGACCCACCCTTCTGGAAGGCTTAGAGGACTATTCCAGAATATAATTTTGGCAGTGTCGAATGAGCCTTTGCAAAGACTAAGAACTCTGATCTCATGAGCTTGCTTAGGGCTGAGCTGGGTGAAAAGTTGTGCTTCACCACTGTGGTGATCCATGTCAGATTTCTGCTTACTAAACCTATAGACAGCTCTTCTGATTATAATTATATTGTATATAGTCATGATTTAGTAGGTTGCCTACTTGTTTTATTGAAACCTCGTGATCAGTTAGCCACTACTGACTACTTGCGGGTCAAACATGATTGCTTATTATGGTAATTATGCTCATCTTGTTTTTAGTGGTTAAATGCTGCTATTTGGCCCCTAACATTCCAGAATTCTACCATCCACTTTAAAATCAGGAAGCCCATTTCAATGGTGGCATTTCCCACTACTATCCCTAGCTTACCAAAGACAGCCACTAGCCACAGGGCTCTTCCAGGAGGTTAACACACCCTCATTAATGCCTTAGTGGAGGGAGTGTACTTGGACTCTCTCAAGGAACGCAGTGGGGCTGGGTGTTCAGGTTCTCTGAAGTGTTCCTATCTTTCTAAGCTTTCAGTCCTTTCTTCTGTTTTATGCCAAGGAAGTTCTGACATCTCATCACGATTGAATTGAGTTGCCTTTCAGTCTACATGTCAGATAATCAGCCAGCCTGCTGGAAACCCACACAGTTCCTTTATTCTCTGGTCAGGTAAACCGTAATAATACATTTGATTTGATCCAACATTATATTTTATCCTTCTGGGTCTCATACCCGTAGAAACCACTCTCACATCTATTTATGTTCTCACCAGACTTCCATTTAAAGAATGTTTAATGCTAAAATAAATTTAGTAGAGACAATTAGGAATTTAATGGAAAAAAATTAGAAACTAGCAAGTGGGTGGCATTTTTCAATTCCTCTTCTGATTTATAAGCTTCCATCTGGTCTGTCCTTTTCTTTCCTGGCCAGACTGTGAGGAAGGCAAAACTTGTCTTTGTCTCTGTCTTACTTTTCCTTTTAGGGATTTTCCTTATGTTTTGGCCAATGTATATTTTGAAAATCTTGCTATTCTTTTGGAGTACAAACTCTCTACCCCCAGCTATGACAGGCCACTTGTCTCTTTGGAGCAGGTTGAGATCTGACTGTCATTATAGGTCTTGAGGCAGTGAAGGTAGTGGGGAGAATAGGCACCCTTTGTGAAGGCAGCAACCTTACATGAGGTTATCACAAGATATTCAAGAAAGGGGAAGCTACTCTTTTCAACATATTGGGGGCCGCTTCTGCTGACAAGTGAGGCACAGGGATATTAGATTGAAAATACTCAAACTTGACTGAGTCTAACAAAATGTCTTCCTCTCAAGTCTTAGGCACCTATTCCTTCCAAATAATGTCTGAACTTTCACACAGAAACTTAGTCCATCTGTAAATTCATCTTATATTGTAATCCTGCAATTCACATAATTGTATTTTGGGTTTGATTTTTAGTCATATCTGCTTTATGACTCCAGAAAATAAGAGGTTCTTAAAAGTTACCAAAGACATTTTCTGGTACTCTATGACTGATCTCAGTTCTTGTAGTTGTGCTTATTACTGTAACTGTCAAGTTCTTCAGCCACTTTGTCACTCAAAGTCTTGCCTTCAATAGGCAATTCATTCCAAGCAGCCACAGATAATAATTGAAGTCATCTTGATACAATTGCTTGCTACAGATTAACAGTATCCCATTTGCTATGAGCAAAGAGATTCTAGCTATGCTCAAGTTAAAGAGGTAAATAACCTAATTACAGAATCCTATCTTTGAGGATCAGTTTCCTGGGACCATTCATGGTACCAAGTACTCTATCAATCAAGGTCCAGAAACCAACCATGATAGATATTTCAAAGGAGGACTTTAATTGAAGACTTGATCTATTATTATCTGTTGTGGTATAACCAGTTACATCAGAATTTAGTGGCTTAAGACAATAAACATTTATTATCTCACAGTTCCTGAGGTTCAAGAATCCAGGAGCAGGTTAGAGTCTCTCATCAGGTTGCAGTCAAGCTGTTGGATGGGACTGGAGTCATCTGAAGCATTGACTAGAGATGGAGGATCTGCTTCCAAGATGGCTCACTCACATGGCTATTGGCAGGAGGCCTCAGTTTCTTGCTGGCAGTTAGCAAAAGGCCTCCAGTCTCTTGCCACATGGTCCCCTCTACAGGGCTGTTTGAATGTCCTCATGACATAGCAGTTGACTTCCCCCAAAAAGAGTGATCTAAAAGAGAGAGAGAGCAGGAGGAAGCTGTGATATCTTTTATGACCTAACTACATACCATCACTTCTATTGTATTCTACTCATTGGAAGCAAGTCACTAAGTCCAGCCCACATTCAAGGAGAGATGAATTAGGGTCCATCTTTTGGAGAGAAGAATGTCAGTAATTTTGTGATATATTTTAAAACCATCACACACTGGTTTTGGGAGGCTGAAAGAGCAAAAGGGGAATGCCATTGTGAGCCCAATATCGGTACCTGTGGTAAGTAGCTACTATTGGGGATGAATGAATAAAAGGGTGCTGGTATATCTAGGAGCTCAGGGGATTGATCTGTGTGCCAGTTCTTTGACCTCAGAGTGACAGGTATCCTGCAGCTGTTGGGGGGATCTCTAACGAGGCTGCCATGTGGCTAGTGTTCAGACTTCTGATGGAGAGATGATATGAGGCTGGTGCTCTATGAAAAGGGCATGGTGTCACTAGTACTCTGTCACTGGAGAGGCACAGCAGGCTGGTGGTTGTGCCTCTAAGGGGTGAAGCATCATTGGTACTGTGGCTGTTTTCTGTGGTTGGAGGGAAATGTACAGGAACTGTAAATAGAAGGGGAGTTTATTCTTTCCTCCTCCTGTCTTTCAATTTTACACCAGTCCCTTTCATTGACAGAGGCTAACAGGAATCCATCTGGCAAGGGAATATTGAAAATACAGTACAAAGGAGCGGAGTATGGATGGGTCGACTTGGCACTGTGAGACAATAGGTAAACAAACTGGCACAACATGATTTTGTTTTATGGGGTTTTTTTTTGTAGACACCACTTTTTAAATCACCCTTTTAAATTCTTGCCATTGAACGAAGAGGGTGATCATACCTGGTTCAGATCCCTGTACTACCTCTTCCCTGTAAGTGGCTGGTCCCTGGTATGAATTGAATATTCTAGTATTTTAAAAGTACCCGAGATATGCAGATTTTTGATTGATGGATTTTAATGGGAAGAAGGCTTGAAAGTTGAAATCACTTGGTATCATCTACTTCGGACCCCCAGAGACCAATTGGCTATGTGGGAATGGAGGCTGTACATAGGTTGGATACCTAGAAGTCTCCCTCAGGTCACTGATAATGGTCCCTTCTCTCTTTCTACCCCTCTTCCCTGTTTGCTTGGCAAATCTGATAAATATGCTCCAGTTTATAGTTCTATAAGATTGCTCCAGGCCAGAGCTGGACCAAGTGACTTCCTAAAGGTTTGCAGCTTTGGAATTGGGCAGTCTTAAATTTCTGTAAAAGAATATTGTCATCACATGAGTAGTCCAGAACCTCATTTTTCCCCAGATATGCTTTGGGCAAAGATCACCAAATGGGCAAGTTCTTCCCACTCCCTCATGTATCATCCATTCAATCCCACCTGTTTTGCACATCTTGGACAGGTTTTGTTCCCAGTCTGGACTCTTAGAGCCACCACTGGGAACTCCAAGCTGTTCTGAGATTTGGTATCCAGGGAGTGTCTGCAGCCATGTGGATAGAGCGGCTTAACTAGATTCTGCTATGTTAGCTTGTACTCATTCTCTCTTTACATTCTCACCCGACTTCCATTTAAAGAATGTTTAATGCTAAAAAAAAAAAATTAGTAGATGCAATTGGGAATTTAGTGGGAGACATATTAGCAACTAGCAATTGGGCAGCATTTTTCAATTATCTTCTGATTTATGAGCTTTCATCTGGTCTGCCTTCCTTTTCCTGGCCAAATTGTGAGGAAGTAAGAACTTGTTTTTATCTATGTCTCACTTTACCTTTTAGGGATCTTTCTTCTTCCCTGCCTAGTGGATGCTATTTTGTACCCCACTCTGATGGTGCTTTTGTGATAGGATAACCTAATGAAATTCAAACTTCTCTGAGTATCCATTTCCTTATCTGCTTATTCAACTGACTAGTCACCTCCTCTCTTTGGATATCTAATAGGTAATTAACATTTAAAATGCCACAAATTGAGCTCCAGATTATCACCATTCCCCTAAATGTACTCTTTCCTCAGTTTTCCCATTTCAGTTGATGAAAGCACCATCCTTCCAGCTGCTCAGGCTAAAAATCCCCCACAGTTATTCTTCTAATTTTTTTTCTTTCTCTTATTTCTCATAATCAAACTGCTAGCAAATCCTATTGGCTCTACTATTAAAATATATCCAGAATCTGCCCACATCTCATCAGCTCTTATGACTAGTTCTCTAGTCCAAACCACTGTCACCTCTCACCTTGATTTATGCAATAACCTCCTGCTGTTTTATTTGCTCCTATCCTCCCCAACTTCAGTCTATTCTCAACATAGAAGCAGAGTGATCTTTTAAGAATGTAAGCAGAGCATGTCACTCTTCTGCTTAAAGCCTTCCAATTTCTTCCCATCTCACTCATGGTAAACACCTGTCTTTATTTGGCTACAAGGGCTCTGTGATGATCTGGTCCCTCACTCGTCCTTTGAAAATCTTATCTCCTATTCTCTTCCATTTTCCCCATTCTATACTTAACTCACTGTACTCATTTTTTTTTTTTACAAATCAGACAAATTCTTGATCACTGTACTTACTTTTCTCTCTGCTTAGGATATCCCTTTTGCTCAGATATTTGCACAGTTTGCTTCTTCCCCTCCTAGTCTTCTCTCAAATATCACTTTCTCAATGAGGACCTCCCTGATCACTGATATTAAAACTGTAACGATTTCAACTTCCTTCCTAGCAAGTCTTATCCCTCTTCCCTATTACATTTTTATTCATAGCACTAATCAGCATTTGGCAAACCCAAGCAACCAGGTAAAAAACACATTTTACTTATGTATTGTTGGTTGCGTGTCTCCCTCCATTACCATGTAAGCTACATGAAGGGTTGGATTTTCATCTGTTTAGTTTATTCCTGTACCCCAAGTTCCTAAAGGAGTGTTTGGTGCATAATAGGTCTTCAGTAAATATTGGTTGAATGAATGAATATATAAATATATGCATGAAAAAATGAAGCTCATAAATGTAATGTAGGAGTTGAACTAGATGATCTATAAAGCTCTTTCAGTTCTAAATCTATGAAGGTGAGGCTCAAGGTGGGGTTCCTTCTGGGCTGTGGTAATAGGCTATATATTTAACATCTGGTAATAAACTAGAACTGAGTAATCAAAACCGATGCCAGCCATAAACAACCACCCTGGCCTTATTGATCATGTATATAAGCAAGATACCAACCCTGCTTCTACCTAGGAGTATTTGCATTTTAAAAGGATTCTCTTAAAAATTGAGAAGCCAAAGGTTATCATTTTTGAATAGAAATTTCGACATTCTAGCATGCTAGTAGTAGGAAATATTTGACAATTCATCTCACCTGCAGAAAGTAGTTCTGTTCTGCACTCTCATAAGGTGAACCCTGATTTTATGTAAATCTCAGAGATCTAAACATACTAAAAATAGATTTTGTGTGATGTTTTCTCCCTGGGTTAGTAGAATTTTCTCTGCCTTAGTTTAGTTGTTGTTCAGCAGTTGAGTAAAAAAAAAAAAGAAAAAAGCAGTTTTTAGTTTTAAGTCCTTAGTAATATATTTTAGAAGGTTGACACTAAGAAGGAAGCCCCCAAGGAGCTCTCAATAGTGAAACAGTTAGCCAGCAAGGCCATCTCTTATCTGTGTCAGCATTTGATAGTGGTATAATACATACTGACTTAGCCTGCTGTGGGCATTGTTATATTAGAGAAAAAATATATAAAGAAGGATTGCATTGAGAATAGTGACCAGATCTTCAGTTCACTGGCAAAGAATAAAATGACTCATCTATTCATTCATTTAACAAGTATCTATTGGGTACTTACCATATGCCAGACAATAATCTAGGTGTTTGTGATACATGAAACTCCTTTTCCTGGAATGGGTTGTGTAATTCATTCAGTCAACATTGATTAAGCACCAGATGTGTGCCAGATACTGTGCTAGGTTCTGGATATGTGAAATACAGTGATACGGTCTTTGTCATTAAGGAACTTTCTCTCCAGGAGGAGGAAAACAGGTTTTAGATATCTGGACAAAGTGCAGGAAGAGAACACAAAGGATGTTCAGTTTTGTCTCTGGAGTCTGATAAAATAAAGAATTCCTAGGGAAAGGGGTGTCTGGAATGAGTGTTGGTAAATGAGTGGGTATTTGTTAGGATAGGAGGTCGGGGATAGGAGGTTGGCTTTTCAGACAAAGGGATCCACTAAGAGAAAAGCCAGGAAGTTATGAAACCACACAGGAGAGTCAGAGAGTTGTAAAAATTTTGAGGTCAAGACAACTGCTAGGCTAGATAATTTAGGGTCTTCTATGTCATTTTAAGAATTTTACTCTTTTCTCTATGAACTGTGAAAAACCTTTGAAGGATTTTAAGAAGGAAGGTTACATGAGCTCTCTTGGATTTTAAAGATCACTGTCACTTTGGTAGCATTTGGAAAATGACTTGGAGGAAGTGAGATGAGAGCTCATGAGCCAGTTGGGTGACTACTTCCAAGTTTAGATAAAAGGTGAATGCAGGCTGAACTCTGGTGATAAAAGGAGGAAGGAGAGGAGGATGTAGGTATAAGAAATGATAACGATATAAAATTGAAAAGGCTTAGTTAATGGGTCTGGGAGACAGAGGGAGGTAAGATAAAGGGAGGATTAAAGAATGGCTTTTTGCTTTCTGACTTTAGTAAAGGAGTAGGTGATGGTGTCTTCAACAGAGAGAAGGAAACGTAGGAGGAGAGCAGATCTGACGTTTCGGAAATGAGTTTGACTTTGGAGTTGACTGTGTGGTCTGGTTAGAGCTCCATAGATAGTTCACCCACATAAGTGGTCAGTAGTTAACCTCATAGGCATTGGTAAGCTCCGGTAGAAGGTGTTTATAAATCAGAAGAGTTTGGATATCACTGACATATGAGTGAGATGATGAGAAGTCTGCTCAGATACCTTCCCTGAAGGACTTTCCAAACCTTTACACCAGAAATTGGTTCATCATCTGAAGTGAATCTTTTTTTCAGTTGGTATGGTTGAATCAAGATCCAAAAAATGTAGCCAAAGAAAGGGGAGTGGTGTAAAATGATGTAAGGTGCTTCCAACCAGTCGAGTCCATGGTTAAAAGTCAGGGGAGTCTGCTTTAGCTGAAGTGACCATCTCCATTGAAGGCACGGGACAAGAGCCGACTAGGACTTGGTAGTCCTCATTCACTTCCCTTCTTTTCTGGTTGAGACTTAAAATTCAAGCGCAAGAATTTATTCCTTAAGCTTCAGACTTTGACTACAGTTAATATCTATATTCCCTTACTAAGTGATAGGGCTTAATATTTTGTCAATTATATATATATTTTAATAATAACCCAGTTTCCATGATTTGCCTCCAAAATAATTACTTCCATATCTGTGGCCCCATAACACTTGATTAATACCTCTGTTATGGTTCTAATCTAATGCTATTCATATTATTCTTTCCATGACATTCTCTATCAGATTATGTCTGTGAGGTCAGAGACCTCATCTTATTCATCACTGTAGCAACATCAAAAATAGTAGATGTTCAATTAAATTTTTGAGTGAATTAATAATCATTATGAAAGTAGTACCTGATTGACCCTTTAAGTTTCAAAATACTTTATCTATTTTGTAACAGTAACGTGTGCATCCTCCTTAGGAAGTAAATCTCTTTATTATCCCTATTTAACACATGAGGAATATGAGCTGAGAAGATTTCATGGCTCGAACAAGGTTACACAGCCAGTAAGGGATGGAACCTGTGTTTTTTCATACCAATTCCTTCCCTTTTCACTCTGTATTGGTGAGCCTCTCCTTCGCCCACCCCATAAAAAGGCTCTAAAAGAGCAGAAGACTAAGAGCACTGGGCCCTTCTGAGAAGCATGGAGTAAATGAGGTTTTGTCTCAGAACATGGAAGCTGGGAATAGAAGTGAAAAACTACATCCACTGCCAATTTTGTCTAGAGTAGCATTGAAAGCTAACATCTTATAGAGACACTATTGAGCTCAGATTTCCACAGAGGACAGGTCAGCAGTAATCCTGGCATTATGTGCTCTCAGGCCTGTGACCACAACATAAATGCCAGTGAAAGAAATCTTACAGTCAGTTTGTGAACTCCATTTGAAAATGCAGGTGTGGTTGTAAAGAGCCAGGAATACAGGGAGTTTGAGTTACAAGGGCAGATGTTAAATACGCATCTTAAGAAAGGATCATTGGGGTTTATAATAGTATTGACTGGACTCCAGTTTTATTTTCTCAATTCAAAAAAAGGCTTCTGTTGCCATAAACTCCAAGTGTACATTTAAAAAAATTCAATGTTAAAGGGAAATAGATGTTATTCATAGTGGCAGAATTCAGTAGGCTTTAATAATGGGCCAGGTAAAGTGAATTCTTGGAAAATAAGTGCTCTGAGGGTTACATGAGTCTAATTGAGGGTGGGTGCTCTACCATTTTGGGGGCAAGAGCTCTTTCCCTTAGGCTCTGTGGGGTAGGCTATAAGATGGGGTTGAACAAAAAGAAGGAAGAAGCAAGAATATAGTAAGGACAAGATTTCTGATTTCTAATATATTTATAAATTTAGCTCTCCCTCTCCCAACCATGTAATGCCATGTCAGTTGGCTGATCCCTTTGGATTAGTCTTTCTGGCGCTCTGATATGCTGGTGTATGTTGTATACCATAGCCAAGATTGTAAGCTGCCTGTGAGTAAATGTTAATGCCTTCTTCTCTTACAAAATTCAAATAATTGGGATTTGCCACTGTGCTTCCTGGTGTTTACGTGTGCATGAGGGTCTCTGACAGGGTCTATGAGACATCTCTATTTGCATGTATAATAACTTGTTGTAAAATCTTTGCATTCAGTTGTTCAGCTGAATCTCCCAGGACTTTCAAAGATCTTTGGGAAAGGGAATGCCATTATGTGCAGTCATTATCCCCATAAAAGAAGTCACCAAACAGTGTCACCTCATTTCTTCTTCCCACCACCCTTGCTTCACCTCCCTGACAATGGTTTCTAGGCACACACCTCCATTCTGTTCTTGCTTCTATTGGTTTCTCCTTCATCACTCGTCAATAAGAAACAACAACAAAACCCAGGCATTTGGCCAAATGACCTTTCCACTTGTCTTATCTTTCTGTCTGATTTCATTCTATGATGACAGAATGGAAAATCCTTGAAGGCAGGTGCTGTACTTATTCATAATTTATATTCAAGACCAGGCATCTTTTAGATATTTATTAAATTTTATATAAAAGCATTAAAAAACTTTGATGGAATGACCCTGGAAATACTTTATCTTCTCTTTTTATTTTCTTCTTCTCTTTTAGTGGCTGGTAGAAATAGGAAAAGGTTGGGGGGTAAGTCATTTAGATGGGGAAAGACATTTCTCTAAATGTCAGTACTTACGAAACGCCATTTTAAACCTTTATAAATGATTATCTTCCTCAGTACTGATGAGGCAGTTTCACATTGCTGCTCAATTTATTTACTCAGGAGACCAATTTATTTCACTACCTCTGTACTAACTGTTTGCATTGACATCTAGGTCTGCTTTGAGCAAGCAACTGTGACAAGTTGTTTATTGAACTGTAAACAGGTATTGTCTGAAGCTAAACAATGGCTTTATCTAATTAGGAGACCCTGGGCATCATCTTAGCCCCATGCGGCTATCCTAACCCAGCCTAGCATCTCCTGCAGACTTCCCATGCCTTTTAAAATCTTGCTCACCGTAAAACCCTTCATCACAAAATGAAGAATAATCCTTATTTTGTCCTGTAACTGTACATACTGGTGTTTTGTGCAAAAAAAGGACTGACTGCAATAAACTGTGTAAGTGCGGCCCAATTTAGAATGGTTGAATAAGAAAAGGAAAACATGAATGAGATATAAAAAGAAAAGGATGAATAAAGATGAACTGAGTCTGTTGCCTAGGCTGTATAAAGGCCTTGTATAAATTAGAAAACATTTTCCTACCAAAAGGGAACTTAGTGAAATGATGGCGATATGAGTTTTCAAAACAAAAATACAGGTATGATTATGGAAAGCATAATAGCAGAGCGGAGGGAGCAACAGTGAAGTTTCTGGACTCAGATTGAAATGGAGCAGGTACAAAAGCACTTGGGAGGCCTCATCTTAGCCACCATCGCTTTGTGTCTGAAGATGCTAATTGAGCACAGCAATCAATGTCTTTTGTTTTTAGCTGTCAGCACTTTCCTGAAGGGCTTTGCCCAATACTAGAGGGAGAAACTCTTAACGAAGCTTCACTTTTCCGTAGCTATTATTATTACAGTTTCTTCTTGGAAGGAAAGAATTAATTGCTATTTTGAAAAAAAAGTCACTGCAGTGAAGTCTTCAAATGTGAGGCCAAACGTAGATCACTTTCTTAAAAAAGGAAAAAAAAAAAATGGCCAAGGGCTACCCCACTGCTATACATTACAAAGAAAAAGCCTACATAAAAGTGAGCAGTGCGATGAGGTATTTCTTTCAGTTGCATATAGACATTATGTTTATTTTATCATAAAGCCAGATTTTCACATTCCTTTTGTCTCTCCCCAGGCATTGAGAGTTGCTTTCTTGGTTGCTTCCTTAACGATTTGTGTAATTGGTTTCACTCACTGAGGCCCAATTGGTGGGTTCATTGTGAGTGTCTCATGAAATATGAATCTATTTAAAAATTAATAGTAAATCAATATTAATTCAATAAAATATTTTAATCTGAGGTATAAATATTTTATACCTTCACACAGACATGCAGATTTCAAAAGCCGTTTTCATGTTTCTGACAGGCTGTCCAGTTTTGCCACGACGACATTGAAATTATTCTTCCTCGCACCGTGTGCCAGCTCTGGGCTCTCTCAGGAAGAGCTGCCCAGGTCAATGGTTATGTTTATTCAAACTGCTGAAAGAATGCAAATGAGATGCTTGCTGCAGAAGAACACAGGAAAGTTTACCTTGTTTAATCGAGTTTATAGTTTCTCGTGTCCCTGCCTGGAATAGACTGAAAGGGAGTCTCATGCAATCTTAGAGGTTAATCCTTGTTCACACCAGGTTTGACTTATATCAACCCTGGCATGCTGTGGCACCTGAAGGCTTCCCTGACAAGGGGCTCAAAAGAGATGGACTGCCACCGATCTAGTGGAAATGAGCCAGTTGCACCTAGCTGATAAAACCAGAGATTTACTGGAGCAGACAGGCCAGAGCTTAAACAGGCTTCTCTCTCTATTGAAACCCCTTCTGTCACTTGAATCAGTCATCTTCCCTGTCAGGCAGCATCAGCTAAAACAATAGAGTGGCGTCTGAGTTTAGCTGAAAAGAAGGAGATGTCAGATAAAAGATAGGAGTGTGTTATTCTGATCTGTGTGGTTTGGTCCACTTGATGTTCTCTGCTTGAATTCTGAGAGGGTGGTTCCTACTCCAGGTGCAGAATAAAGCCATAAAGACTTTAGAGCTAAGGTAATGATAATGAATTAGGAGGGGAAAAATGGTGTCAGTACTGATTCAATACAAGAAGTGCTAGGTAATGGCTAAAACAATAATTTTCCTCCTGTTGGGGTTTCTACCTTCATTTGTCTTTAATATATCTGTGCTACCTGATGCCTAAGCTGTATTGGTAGACAGAAATAAGCTCCCAAAGAAGAAAATGTAAGCTGAACGCATTAAAAATTCATTGGCTATGGTTTCTTCCTCAGGGAGTGATGGTAAATGAGGCAATTGAATTACTGAATGTTTTCTGTGCATGGCCCCAGCCCTGGAGAACAAGTCTACACAGGTTAGAATAGCCACAAACTGGGAAGCGAATGTTATGAACATAGTGGAGGATTTAAATAAGATGCCTAACAGACAAGACTTGAGTCCTTCACATCTCTGTGGGTCCGCAGAGCCCTGCATAGAGTCTTGCATGTAGTAGGCCCTCAACATACATTTTGCTGAAGGGATGAATATTTATATATTCATCTTTGACAGTTAATTTAATTTGCCTTTGCAGTGTTCTCTGGACACAAAGTAGGTGTATTTCAAAATTGTGCCCTAGAATGATATATATGCTTAACTTTTCAGAAATTTATTGTTGTATTTTTATTTTAGAAGAGAAGGTTGCAACTTTATAGAAATGTATTGCTGCTGCTTATTGAAGCTAAGGGAATGTCGCTGCATCAATCAGGCCTCATGGCAGGGCTCTCTTTTCTGTGTGTGGGAGGGCACCAGGAACAAATGTTTCTTCTGAGGTGTCCCCTGGCACTGATAGCACTCTCCTCTTCCATTTTCCCTTATCTGGTAAGCTGCTTTATTTCTGAATGTATCTGAGTGAGTTCTCTGGTCTTCTTTCTTAAACCTATTGAGTGGGAGGTGTGGATCAGTGTATGTGGAAAGGGCTTGAGTCTGTTGCTAAATCAAGAGGGGGTCTTGATAGGTTGACCGACTGTTCTGTTTTGCCCAGGGACTGTACTAATTTTTGTACTGAAGTTTCCACATCCTTGGAAATCCCTGAGTTCTAAGCAGAGATAGTTGGCACTTGATATTTCAGGTCTTGGACTTTTATGTTGTTCTGGGTTTCAAGTAAATGCTGAACTCCTGGAAGTTACGTGGGTTTGAAGATTGAAAAGGACTGATATGTTTCGGATTTTTCTAATAATAATGTGTAAAATGACAGTTGTATAGTTTAGAGATCACCCACCTGGTGGTCTTTGCAAGCTCCATTCAGACTCACAGACCACATTTAGAATCCGTTTACAAGAAGGATCTAGCTTAGGAACTACAGCTTGACTGGCAGAGTGGGGTCGGCAGTTCTCATCTGTCAGAGGACAGGACAGCTTAGTGGTAGAGCCAGGTTTCAAACCCAATGTCCTTGCCTTGCTTCTAACCACTCTGCTAAGGGGCACTCTGCAGTTAACAGTGATGGAGGTGATTAAAGTGTGCTCACTCTTATTGGAGTTGTTGATTCGTGTTGTCCCAGTCAATCATGACTCCTTTAGAGGCAAGAATCTGGCCTCATTCCACCTTGCATTCTCCCTGGGACCTAGTGGCTTTTGTGGTGTAGGGCAGTCTTTTGGCTTCTTGGGGGGTTGCCTAGCGTCCTGGCAGTAGGTGTTGGTATATAAGCACCTCAAAGTTGCAATGCCTTCCTCCTCACTTCCCCCTCCTCTCCATCTTTATTTTCCTACCACCGCCATTGGAGTTTACCCTGTCTGTCTCCCATGGGAAGTGGGTAGAGAAAACTTTATTATTTACATGGGGATAAAAAAATCAGGTCTTCCTAATTCTTGCTGTGTGGGTGTCTAGGTGTGTGCACACTCTTGTACATAGAAAAGGCGAGGGAGATATAAAGCCTTATTCAGATTTATGTATCCTTTTATGTAGACAGATTTTAATACTCAGGAACTTGTCTATTTCTTCCAAACCACCCATATTTACTGGGAGGACAAAAAATTTATTACCCTGTTGCCTAAAAGCAGCTGTTCAAGATGTGTGAAGAGAGGCCATATGCAAACATCCCAAAGGTGTGACACTTCAAAGGATGACACTTTATTTAATTGTAAATGTTTAGATTTCTGAGAATTTAATTTCTTTCAAAGTAGAAAGCAGTATGGCATATTAGGAAAAACCAGAATGGTGTAAATGCTAGTATTCTGTGATCTTAGCCAGAAAAATTAAGCTTCCTGAGCTTTATTTTCTTCAGCTAGGAAGTGGCATAATGTCTACCTTGTAGGATTTTTGTGAGGTTTGGGTAGAAGTATTGTTTCAAGTAACAGTTTCTGGCACATCATGATGACTCTAGAAATGGTTGCTATTAAAAGTAAGACAGAACTTAGTTTAGCTTAAGAAAGTGCTTTCAAGTATTAGCACTGCCTAGCAATGAAATGGGCTCCACATCATTGAAGGCGTTGAAAACAAGGCCAAATCATTATCTCTCTGGGAAGCAGTAGAGGGAAATTCTATGCAATGTAGAGATTTCCATTATTTAATAGATCATATGAAGAGTTGAGAAATTCTCACCTAAACTTCTCAATAAAAATACTGAAATTAAACAAACACTTTTTGATAGTTTTTATGGTAGATATATGAAATTGATGAGACTCGGAGAAGAATCTCGTTCCCAGAATGGGGAGACTAGCTGTGATGCTCCTTTTAGAATGATACTTAGTATTCGACCTGTCCAGGCATTGTTGCAAGGAATTGGTGAGGAGAAGAGTAAGGAACCTGGGTGTCTTTCTTCAACTTTGTCATGGCCCCCTGACTTCTTCAGTTCTAGCCTTAGGATTCCTTCTGCTGTCAGAGGAACAGGGAAGGACTTTCACAGTGCATGGTCATTTAGCTAACACCCCAGGAAGCACTTTTTGAAGGGAGTGGTTATTCGGGGAAGGCTGGGAGAGTGGGTAAAAATTATCTTCAATGCAATTTGTGTGTTTGTTGCCTTAGCTTTGTTATGACGGTATTTGATGGGACTTCCAACAGTTTTCCCCCTACACAGGGTTCAAGATAAATCCACCTTTGATGACTTTTGGGTGTTTGTATATGATAAGTAAACAAGTGGCCCCTTCATTAAAGTTAGTTTAAGGAACACAGTTTACCTAATTTTAGTACTCTACATTCCCTTGACCAAGCTTGTTAATCCATGGCCCGCGGGCTTCATGTGGCCCAGGAAGCCTTTGAATGCGGCTCAGTGTAAATCTGTAAACTTTCTTAAAACATTATGAGATTTTTTTGCAATTTGTTTTCAGCTTATCAGCTATCATTAGTGTTAGTGTATTTTATTTATGGCCCAAGACAATTCTTCTTCCAGTGTGGCTCAGGGAAGCCAGAAGATGGGACACCCCTGCCCTGGACTATAAGCTATAGGGCTGTTGGCTTACTGCTAGCAGCATTTTTTCCTTGTGGTTTTAATACTAGAAAATGTAACTTCCTTTTAAAAGATGATGCTTTAAAGATCATCAATGAAGTTAAGACCTCAAGTTATCTACAGAAAAGCTTATTATTATTATTTTTTTTGCTGCAAACTGCAGAAAGCCTTTATTCATAAGGTAGAAGTACCTCAAAAAAATGTGTCTGATAAAACACATTTCTACTGATGTTGTTTGATATGGTTTCTATTCACACAGAATGGAGCTCACAATCAACACAATTAACATGATTAATTATGTCCATCTCAATAGCAATTAAAAATTTTTTTAAAAAATTACAAATTAACATTTCTTATAAAAATATACACAATAATTCTCAACAAAGTATAGGCATATAAAATACAGCAATATAGAAAAAGAATAATACATTTTTGGTTGAACATTAAAGTCAAACAATGTGATTTACATATTAATTTAAGGAGAAAAATTGTATGACAGTTCAACAGGTGCAGAAAAAGCATTGATCAAAATTCAGCTTCAATTCATGATATGAATTCTGCAAAATAAAAAGAAGGAAAAATTCTCAGTCTAACGAAAGGCAATTTACAAAAATTCTAGAGCTTATATTATTATTAATGATGAAATGCCAAATGTACTTCCTCAAAGAGAACAGGCATGGTTGTCCAGTTTTTATTTTATTTATTTATTTTTAAATTTCTTCAATGTTTATTTAAATATTAATCTATATGGAATGTAATATCTTTTTGTGTGTGTGTGAAAATGGCCATACGGCCCAAAGTAATTTATGGATTAAATGCGATTCCTGTCAAGCTACCATTGATTTTCTTCACAGAATTAGAAAAAACTACTTTAAACTGCATAAGGAACCAAAAAAGAGCCCATATAGCCAAGACATTTCTAAGCAAAAAGAACAAAGCTGGAGGCATCATGCTACCTGACTTCAAACTATACTACAAGGCTATAGTAACCAAAGCAGTATGGTGCTGGTACCAAAACAGATATATAGACCAATGGAACAGAACAAAGGCCTCAGAAATAATACCACACATCTACAATCATCTGATCTTTGAGAAACCTGACAAAAACAAGAAATGGGGAAAGGATTTGCTATTTAATAAATAGTGCTGAGAAAACTAGCTAGCCATATGCAGAAAACAGAAACTGGACACCTTCCTTACACCTTATACAAAAACTAACTCAAGATGGATTAAAGACTTAAACCTAAAACGTAAAACCATAAAAACCCTAAAAGAAAACCTAGGCAATACTATTCAGGACATAAGCATGGACAAAGACTTCATGACTAAAACACCAAAAGCAATGGCAACAAAAGCCAAAATTGACAAATGGGATCTCATTAAACTAAAGAGCTTCTGTACAGTAAAAGAAACTATCATCAGAGTGAACAGGCAACCTACAGAACTGGAGAAAATTTTTGCAATCTATCCATCTGACAAAGGTCTACTATCCAGAATCTACAAGGAACTTAAACAAATTTACAAGAAAAAGACAAACAACCCCATCGAAAAGTGAGCAAAGGATATCAACAGACACTTCTCAAAAGAAGACGTTTATGTGGGCCACAAACATATGAAAAAAAGCTCATCATCCCCTGTCATTAGAGAAATGCAAATCAAAACCACAGTGAGATACCATCTCATGCCAGTTAGAATGGCGATCATTGAAAAGTCAGGAAACAACAGATGCTGGAAAGGATGTGGAGAAATAGGAATGCTTTTACACTGTTGGTGGGAGCATAAATTAGTTCAACCATTGTGGAAGACAGTGTGGCGATTCCTCAAGGATCTAGAACCAGAAATACCATTTGACCCAGCGATCCCATTACTGGGTATATAACCAAAGGAATATAAATCATTCTACTATAAAGACACATGCATACATATGTTTATTGTAGCACTATTTACAACAGCAAAGACTTGGAACCAACCCAAATGCCCATCAATGACAGACTGGATAAAAGAATGCGGCACATATACACCGTGGAATATTATGCAGCCATAAAAAATGAGTTCACGTCCTTTGCAAGGACATGAATGAAGCTGGAAACCATCATTCTCAGCAAACTAACACAGGAGCAGAAAACCAAACACCACATGTTCTCACTTATAAATGGGAGCTGAACAGTGAGAACACATGGACACATGTAGAGGAACATCACACACTGGGGCCTGTCAGGGAAAAGGGGCTAGGGGAGGGATAGCATTAGGAGAAATACCTAATGTAGATGACAGGTTGATGGGTGCAGGAAACTACCATGGCACATGTATACCTATCTAACAAACCCACACGTTCAGCACATGTATCCCAGAACTTAAAGTAAAACAAAAAAAAAAAAAAAAAGAAATTTGAAGCATAAAAGCATTTTCTTTAAAACATACCTGGATTCTTAAATTTCCCAACATGCTTATTAGGGAAAAAACATTTTTTGCTATTTGACTGAGTCTAAGATATTTGAAAGTTGCTCAGAACCACTTTGTCAAGATCTAATCACTTTCTACTTAAAATAATATCTTAGTTTCTCTGATACAAGTTACAATGGAGTTTTCAGTCTGAGTTTTCCTGTTTATCCTCAAATTCTCCTGATTAATCTGGTGACTTCCATTTTAATGGAATTTCATTGGGATTTTCATTAAAATATAAACTAGAACTACTTTATTTTCATATTTTTAACTAAAAACATGTACAGAGATGGGATTCCAAATGGATACTGGGAGTTAGAAGAGAAAAAGAAATTTAATATCAGTGATTTACAGTTCTTTGTATCAAGGATTTTAGATGTAAAAACTATTATATACTGCAGAAGATTTATTGGTTGAATGTTTTTTTTTTTTCTGAGTTTATCACTTAGGGGTCAGTCAGGGGAAAAAATAGAACCTGCTCTAGGTGTTTCAACGGAAATAATTTAATTTTGAAAATTGCTTTCACAGATTATAGAAGGGCTCAAACATCACACAAGCAATGGTGTGGCATCCCATGTAGTAATAAGAACAAGGAGCTACTACTGTCTCTAGGCCTGGGACAACAGAAGAAGTTGGTGTTACCAGGATCTAGAAGCTGGGCTATCTAGTGGAAGATGAAACCATAGCAAGGAGGGACTATCTAGTAGAATCTAGCTTCTCCAGAGCCACAGAGAAGACTTAGTCCCCATTAGAGATTCTATCAAAAGGAGTCTTAGAAATGTTTGCTGTGATTTCAAGAAGAGCAGGAAAAAGTTAGTAAATTTGTCAGAGAACATACGGGCAAATGATTGGGACAATGGGAACCAGCACAGATGTTGTTCGATGCATAAAGATATAGGACCTTTTGGTACCAGAGATGAGACAGCTTCTTTATTTTCAGTATGCATCTTGGACAACATCTTCAAATGGTAGTTTGCACTGATTTCTCCTTCCTTAGACCTTATTTTATAAAGGTATAATGTAATCCATTTATAATGGGCATGAAATAAAGTTTAATCCCAAGTGTCTGTGGTTATGTTGTGATGCTTAAAAAATGAGAGACACCAAGCATTATGCTTAACTTAGATAACGCTCTCTTTATCCCAGTAATATGGGAACTTAAGAGTC
Source organism: Gorilla gorilla gorilla (assembly GCF_029281585.2). NCBI lineage: Eukaryota > Metazoa > Chordata > Mammalia > Primates > Hominidae > Gorilla > Gorilla gorilla. The sequence continues at coordinate 144,319,276 of NC_073224.2, read as the reverse complement.
CACTGACTAGCAAGCATATTCATTCCTTAAAGACACAGGTCAGATTCACTCAACAGAGAGGTAAGGCACAATGAAAATGCACAAACTATTTGCAGGCAGAAAGGCAGCAGGCATTCTAAAGACAGACAGGAGAAGAAATCTCCTGCTTCAGTACTTTTGCAGGTCTGAACAATAGCTGGTAGGAAGAGGATGAGCTGGAGCTACGGAGACGTAGTTATTGAAGACTTGAAACTTACAGTGTAAACATTCAACAATTGCTGACAGAAGAAAAGGAGGACCCAGACAGAATCAGGACATGAATATTTTTCTTAAAGATTCATTGGTTCCCCAGTGGGAAAAGAGAGAAAGGCAGTGCCTGAATGATGCTTCCCATTTTATTGTTTCTATTTTTAAAGATAGTTTATTTAGTTCATTCATGCATTCAAGAAATATTTATTACATTTTTTCTCTGTGCCAGGATAAAATGATAAACTGGATGTCAATGGCCCTTGCCCTCTGAGAGCTTATAGTCTAGAGGAAGATGCTGACTAATGACCAGAAACTCCAGAAAAATCTAACAGTTGTTAGCATGGATGAAGTGAGGACTTCTAGGGTCTTATCTTGAAGGAATACCTAATCCAGGTGGAGTGAGAAAAAGGAGGTGAAAGATTAGTGAAAACAAAGCCCACAATATTAAGCCTTGCAGGATGAGTAGGAATTGTTCAGGAAAAGGGTAATCAGGAAGAATAATCCAGGCAAAATAATAGCATACCATATACAAACTCTTGCCAGGAAGGAGGCCATGGTGTTTTTGAGGATATGAAATAAATTCAAAATGGCTGGTAGATAGAGTGCTATGTACTAAATAGCAAGATAAGAAACCAGTGAGGTAAGCAGGCTTCAGGTCTTCATAAACTATATTGAGGAATTTAGATTTAACCCATTTATTCATTTACCCATTCCCCTATCCATTCAACAAATAGTTTTCAGGTCTGTATGCTAAGTGCTGGGCATAAAATGGTGAATGAGAAAGACAGAACCTCTTCTCTCACAGAACCCAATAGTCTATGCAGGGAGATAATTTAAAAAGCAGTTTTAGTAAAGCATAAAAATCTCTATGATAGGGCAGCTATGCTGAAAAGTGGTTGCTATGCAAACATGCAGTAGACGCACTTAATCTGATTTTGTCAGCAGGGAGGATGATGGTGGTGGTGGGGAGAGGTAAGGACGATGATCCAGAAATGGCATTTAACCTAAGACCTAAAGAATTTTTAGGAGTTAGTAGTTAGAAAGATTGAGGTGGTGGTTCTCTAAACATAGGAACGAGCATGTGCCAAAAGCTGGAAGTGAGAAAGCACGTGCCTCATCTGACGACATAAAAGAATTTCTCTATGGCTAAAGGAGTGTATATATCCTCAGGGTAGTGAGAAGAAAGATTTAGAGCATTGAGAAAGACTACTGGGCATATATATGAAGAAATATAAGAGTTTTTAACAGATTTCCTGTATATTAGCAATGATTATTTAAATGTAATTGAGAAAAAAATTGTCAACAAAAATATTAATAATGATGGTAGCAGTGAACACATATGAAGCATTATGACTGGTACCAAAGCTTCTCTTTTGAGTCACTCTGCAAAACCTAACTCTCTCAGTTCTGTGCTCTTTTCACTGCATTATACCATTTCTAGAAACTTCATTCACTGTGTGATCATAACTCTGTTGAAACACTTTTCTCTCTCTTTAGGTTTCCCAAGCCATCTTTCCTGCACTTATAGAAGGGTGACAAGTGTTTAGCTTAGCTCCAGCCAGTAGACAGCCTGGTGATGTGCAGTTCAGCAGCAGAATCTCTGAATGTGTACCTAGGGCTAGGGCCTTCCTACCACAATTTTTGGGGAAGAGCAGTGGCTGCCGAGTTTGGGTTCTTTTTTCCTGACACCCGTGTTCTTAATCTTGCTGGCTTTATTTTCAGTGTATTCTTGTACTTTCCGTATTCTTGCCTTTTAAAGTTCTTCCTATTCAAAGGATTATTTTCTTCCCAATGCTTCTGGATCATTCCATTCTGCACATATTGTATTAGATAACATATTGACATTTTACAATGCAATTTTATGATTTTATGGACGTGCACATCAGTTTCTCAGCATGCTGGCCACAGCGAACACATTTCCATCAGTAAAGGCATGGTGCATGGACAGCCCAGATGTTAGCTAGTTGAAGAAACTCTCTAAACCTTGGTTGAATGACCTAACATGCTACTTTGGAATTACCATAATGCCTTTGGGAAAGACATTTATCTGGCTATGTTTAATTTTCTATGGCAATAGCTTCAAGAAAAAATACTGAAGGAGGATTTATTTGCTCAATACTTTCTGTGGTGATATTTTTATTTTGTATTAAATATACCTACTATATAAATTCAGTGCTTCCTCAGTTCATCATAGTTTAGGTATATTTAAAATACCACATGCTATCAATGTAAGTGTGAAACTTGTTTACCGAATTTCTTCCTGAGCTGAGTCCGGACACTCTTTAACTTAGAACAAATTGCACATGCAAAATGAAGATAAAATGCCAACATTCAGAGCAAGGCAAGTAAATATTGTCATGAGCGCTGCTGAAACAGAGGAAGGAGCATTGGGCTTGGAGTGAGAAAAAGTGGGTCTGCCACTCAACTTTTCTATTTAGTAGCAGTGGAACCTTGGATAAACCTGAACCTTGCTTTTCTCATACAAAATTGGCACGATGGATTCATGCCTTACTTTCTTGTATTCATTCATTTATGGTTTCATTCACTTACAAAAAAATATTTGCTAACCTCATAGACTGAGTTAGAGAGGACTCCCTCCTCCTCAATTTTTTTGGGAATACTTTCAGTAGGGATGATACCAACTCTTCTTCATACATTTGATAGAATTCAGCTGTGAATCCATCTGGTCCTGGGTTTTTTTCTGGTTGGTAAGCTTTTTATTACTGATTCAATTTCAGAACTCATTATTGGTCTTTCAGGATTTCAGTTTCTTCCTGGATCAGTCTTGGGAGGTTGTATATTTCCCGGAATTTATCTATTTCTTCTAGGTTTTCTAGTTTGGATGCATAGAGGTGTTTATAGTCGTCTTTGAGGATTTCGTTTTATTTTTATGGGGTTGGTTGTTATTCCCCTTTGTCATTTTTGATTGTGTTTATTTGCATTTTTTTTCTTTATTAGTCTAGCCGATGGTCTACCAATCTTGTTAATTCTTTAAAAAAAAAAAAAGCTTCCTGATTAGTTGATCTTTTGTATGGTTTTTCATGTCCCAATTTCCTTCTGATTTTGGTTATTTCTTGTCTTCTGCTAGCTTTGGGGTTGGTTTGCTCTTGTTTCTCTAGTTCCTCTAGGTGTGATGTTAGGTTGTTAATTTGAGATCTTTCTAACTCTTTGATGTGTGTGTTTAGTGCCATAAACTTCCCTCTTAACACTACTTTAGTTGTGTCTCAGAGACTTGAATGTGTTGTGTATTTATTATCATTTGTTTCAAAGAATTTCTTGATTTTGGTCTTAATTATGTTGTTTACCCAAAAGTCACTCAGAAGAAGATTGTTTGATTTCCATGTAATTGTATGATTTTAAACAATTTTCTTAGTGAGGCCAGCATCATCCCGATCCCAAAACCTGGCAAAGACACAATAAAAAAAGGAAACTTCAGGCCAATATCTTTGATAAATATGAATGCTGAAGTCCTTAACAAAATACTAGCAAACTAAATCCAGCAGCACATCTAAAAGCTATCCACGATGATCAAGTAGGCTTTATCCCTGGGATGCAGTATTTGTTCAACATATGTAAATCAACAAATGTGATTAATCACATAAACAGAACTAAAAACAAAAACCGTATGATCATCTCAATAGAAGCAGAAAATATTTTTGATAAAATTAAACATCCTTCATGTTATAAACCTTCAAAAAACTAAGCATTGAAGCAACATACCTCAAAATAATAAGAACCGTTCATGACAAACCCACAGCCAACATCATACTGAATGAGCAAAAGCTGGAAGCATTCCCCTTGAGAACTGAAACAAGACAAGGATGCCCACTCACACAATTCTTATTCAACATAGTATCAGAAGTCCTAGCCGGAGCAGTCAGACAAGAGAAAGAAATAAAAGGCATCCAAATAGGAAGAGAGGAAGTCAAACAACCACACTTGACACATGATATGATTCTATACCTGGAAAACCCCATAGCATCTGCTCAAAAGCTGCTAGATGTGATAAACAAACTCAGCAATGTTTCAGGGATACAAAATTAATGTACACGAATCAGTAGCATTTCTATACATACACCAACAACATCCAAACTGAGAGCCAAATTAACAATGCAACACCATTCACAACAGCCACAGAAAGAATCAAATACCCCAGAATACAGCTAACTATGGAGGTGAAAGATCTCTACAACCAGAATTACAAAACACTGCTCAAAGAAATCAGAGATAACACAAACAAATTGAAAAACATTCCATGGTCATGGATAGGAAGAATCAATATAATTAAAATGGCCATACTGCCCAAAGCAATTTACAGATTCAATACTATTCCTATCAAATTACCAATGACATTCTTCCCAGAACTAGAAAAAAATTTCATAAAACTCATATGGTACCAGAAAATAGCTTGAATAGCCAAGGCAATCCTAAGAAAAAGAACAAAGCTAGAGACATCATGTTACTTCACTTCAAACTATACTACAAGGCTACCGTAACCAAAACAGCTTGGTACTGGCACAAAAACAGACACATAAACTAATGGATCAGAATAGAGACCCACAAATAAAGTGGCACACCTACAACCATCTGACCTTTGACAAACTCAACAAAAACAAGCAATGAGGAAAGGACTCTCTATTCAATAAATGATACTGAGATAACTGGTTAGCCACATGCAGAAGATTGAAGCTGGACCCCTTCCTTACATCATATACAAAAATCAACTCAAGATGGATTAAGTACCTAAATGTACAACCTAAAACTATAAAAACCCTGGAAGATGACCTGGGACATACTATTCCGAACATAGGCTCTGGCAAATATTTCATAAGGAAGATGCCAAGAGCAATCGCAACAAAAACAAAAATGGATAAATGGGACCTAATTAAATTAAAGAGCTTCTGCACAGCAAAACAAACTATCAATAAACAGACAACTTACCAAATAGGAGAAAATATTTTCAAACTATGCATCTGACAAAAGTCTAATATCTGGAATCTATAAGGAACTTAAACAAATTAACAAGCAAAAAACAACCCCATTAAAACATGGGCAAAAGACACGAACAAACGTTTTTCAAAAGAAGACATACACATTGCCAACAGCATATGAAGAAAATACTTAACGTCACTAATCATTAAAGAAATGCAACTCAGAAACCACAGTGAGATAGCATCTCATACTAGTCAGAATGGCCATTACTAAAATGTCAAAAAATAGCAGGTACTGTCAAGATTGCAAAGAAAAGGGAACACTTATACACTGCTGGTGGGAGTGTAAATTAGTTCAGCCATTGTGGAAAGCAGTGTGGTGATTTCTCAAAGAATTAAAGGCAGAAGTACCATTTTGTCCCAGCAATCATGTTATTGGGTATACAAAGACACATGCACATGTATTTTCATCACAGCACTATTCACAATAGCAAAGTCATAGAATCAATCTAAATGCCCACGCAATGGTAGACTAGATAAAGAAAATCTGGTAAATATACACCATGGAATAGTACACAGCCATACAAAAGAATGAGATCATGTTCTTTGCAGCAACATGGATGGAGCTGAGGCCATAATCCTGAGCTAACTAATGCAGGAACAGAAAACCAAAAGCCACATGTTCTCACTTATAAATGGGAGCTAAACATTGAGTACACATGGACACAAAGGAGAGAACGACAGACACCAAGGCCTAGGAGGGAGAGGCTTAAAGAACTACCTATAGTACTGGTACTATGCTTATTGCTGGAGTCACAAAATAATCCGTGCACCAAGCCCTATGATACGTAATTTACCTATATAGGAAACCTGCACACGTTCCCCTGAAACCTGAAATAAAAGTTAAAAAAATATTTACTGAATGCCTACTATGAGGTAGGCATTTCGATAGGTAACCAACACAGTCCCTGCCCTCACAGGTTGTTGTAGAACTCGAATGAGGTGATCATACCAATTGTTATCATTTATTAAGTGCCTACTATGTGCCATGAACTTTACATTATTATTTGCATTATACATATGCCATGGACTTATTACCTCAGTCAGTCTTCTCATAAATCTGTTTGGGTAGTTACTGCCAATGTGCACATAAGGTAATTGAAGTACAATTTAAAAACTTGTCAAAGTTAACTAACTTATAAGGGGCTTGACTGGGATTTGAACCAAGGTGGATCTGATTCAAAAGACACTGATTTTCCAAGAAAACATGTCAATATAAAAGTTCTTTACAAACATAAAAAGTGCCATATAAAAATAAAATAATATTTATTATTATTGTTCTCCACACCTACATATGATGATATAAAAACAGACCAAAGCCAAAACCAAGACAGGCATTAGGGGCTTAGTCATGTTACTGTGGAAATTCTCATTATAATGCTTTTGATTTCTGGTTTTGCAGTTTTGAAATTTCCACTGTCTTTTTCCCCTGTGGGCACACATTGTTGCTGTTCTTTTTCTGTCTGCAGATCATGGCTGGGCTTTTGGTAAGCACATAATTTTTTAAAAATGGAAACAGTTTCATTCCAATGAATCATTGTGTCAAGGAGGTTGTGTACCTCCTCGATGGTGAAAATGCCAATTTCTTATAAAAAGGCAAAAACCCTCATTTCAAAAGGTTGAAAATAATGTTATTTAACTAATTTCAAATGGCTACTTTTAGGTCACTGAAAATGTCCAAATATAGGAATAATCTCTGGGGTCCGTAACATTTTCATTTGATTCAAGAATGGATAAACTTTAATTCATTTTAACCTCTTGCCTTTTGGTATTTGGCTCTTCTGACGGGAAGTGTCTGTCCACTGTGAGATTTGTCTTAGTGCTATGGCCTGCTTAATCTGGAATCTGTTTTCATTATATCCCTGAAAGCTAAAGAAATTTCAGAGTTTTTGACACAAAGTATATACAATTCTATACAATACAGATTTATTGAACATTTTCTTGAAATGTAACATACAAAAAGTATTGTAAAAATCAGTATATTTTTAATAGAACATTACCAATACCCCAAAGCTTCATTCATGCCCTCTTTCAAGTATAACATCTGCAAAGCTAACAGCTCTTCTGATTTCTATTAAAATAGATTAGTCTTGCCTGCTTTTGGATTATATGTAGAGAGAAGCAGAATTCTATAATATATCTCTTTTTGTGTCTGATTTTATTCACTCAACATTATGTTTATAAGATTCATCCCTGTTGTTCCTGCATAGCAGAAGTTTATCTTTATTGCTATATAATATCCCATCTATTTCTTACTCATCCTATTTTATATAGGCATTTGGGTTGCTTCTTTGTGGCTGCTTTGAATATCTGTGTAAATGTCATTTGGTACATGTATGTATACATTTTTGGGGGGTGTATATCTGGGGGTGAAATTGCCTGATATGAGAGTATATTTTATACTTCACTAGATACTGTTAGTTTTTCAAAGTGGTTGCACCGATTTTAAAATCTCACCAGTAATATTTGTGAACATCTGTTGTTCTATGTCCTTTCCAGGTTTTAAAATATTAACCATTCTGGTGAAGTATAGTGATATATTATTATGATTTTAATTTGTATTTCCTTAATGATGAATGAGGTTGAACACTTTTTAATATTTTTACTGGCTGTTTGTATGTCTTCTTTTGTAATGTGTTTTGTAGTCATTTGAAAAATGTCTTCCCAAAGATGTCTATTTCCTAATTCCTGGAACCTGTGAATACGTCCAGTTACGTGGCAAAGGGGAATTAAGGTTGCAGATAGAATGAAGGTTGCTAATCAACTAAGGTTGCTAATCAACTGACCATAAAACAGAGAGATTATCCTGGATTATCTAGGTGAGTCTAGAGTAATCACAAAGGTCTTTAAAAGTGGAGAAGGGTATTGGAAGAGAGAAACAGAGACGGCAGTGTGAGAAGCATGCAGTCCAATATTTCTGACTGTGAAGGTCACAGAAGAGGGCTCTGAGCCAAGAAATGCAGGCAGCCTATAGAAGCTGGAAAAGGCAAGGAAATGGATTCTCCCCTAAAGCCTCCAGAAGCAATGCAGGAATGCTCACACCTTGATTTTAGCAGGGTGAAACTCATTCCTACTTCTAAACTACAGCACTGTAAGATATAATACATTTATGTTGCTTTCATCCACTAAGAGTGCAGCAATTATAGCAGCAATAAGAAATTGAAACGTCTTCAAGTCTTTTGTCCATATTCTTATTGGGTCTGTCTTCTTGATTTGTAGAGTTTTTTGATATATTATGAGTACTTTGTTGGGTTTGCTCAATATGTTCTTTTTTCCAGCTTCAGGTATCATCGATAGATAAAATTATATATATTCAAGGTATACATGATGTTAAATATATATGTATATATTGTTAAATCATTAACGCGATCCAGTTAGTCAACACATCCATCACCATTTTTCTTTGGTGTGGCAAGAACATTTAAAATCTACTCTCTTAGCAAATTTTAAGTATATAATACAGTATTATTAGCTATAGTTACCATGCTGTACATTAGATCCCTATCCCTAGGACTTGTTAATCTTATAACTGAAAATATATAGCATCTTCCCTCTTCTCTCATCCATCAGCCCCTGGCAACCACCCTCCTGCTATCTATTTCTATGAGATTTCTTAAGGTTCCACATGTAAGTGAGATCAGATGTTTGTTTTCTCTGTTTGACTTATTTCACGTCCATAATGCCTTCAAAGTTTTCCTACGTTGTTTCAAATGGCAGAATTTCTTTTTTATAGCTGAATATTATCTCTGTGTGTCTGCGTGTGTGTGTGTATGTGAGTGTGCATGTATCCCATTTTCTTTATTCATTCATCTGTTAATGGACATTTAAGTTGTTTCCACATCTTGGTTATTGTGATAATGCTGCAGTGTACATGAGAATGCAGATATCTCTTTGCCATATTGATTTCATGGCCTTTAGATACATACCCAGAAATGGGATTGCTGGATCATGTGGTAGTTCTATTTTAAAATTTTTGATGAATCTCTATACTGTTTTCTATAATAGCTGCACCAATTTACATTCCTACCAACCATGCTCCAGGATTCTCTTTTCCCTGCATCCTCACCATCACTTGCTATCTCTTGTCTTTTTGATAATAGTCATTCGAACAGGTGTGAGGTAATATCTCACTGTGGTTTTGATTTGCATTTCCCTGATGATTAGTGCTATTGAGCATCTTTTCATGTGCCTGTTGACCATTTGTATGTCTTCTTTGGAAAAATGTCTGTTCAGGTACTTTGCCCGTTTTTAAATCAGTTTTCTTTTTGTATTTTTGCCATTGAGTTGTATGAGTTCCTGATATATTTTGGCCATTAACTCCTTATCAGATACATGGTTTATAAATATATATATTTTTACCATTCTGTAGGTTATTTTTTCATTTTGTTGATTGTTTGCTGTGCAAAATTTTTTTAGTTTGATGTAGTCCCATGTGTTTATTTTTGTTTTTGTTACTAGTGCTTTTGGTAGAAAATTTTTTAAAAAGTCACTGCCTATGTCAAGGAACTTTTCCCTACGTTTTCTTCTGGGAGTTTCATTGTTTTCATTCTTGCCTTTAAGTCTTTCACCCATTTTGAGTTAGTTTTTGTGAGTGGTGTAAAATAGGGGTCCAATTTCACTCTCTGTATGTGAATGTTCAGTTTTTCCAACACCATTTATTGAAGAGACTATACTTTTCCCATGGTGTTTTCTTGGTGCCCTTGTCAAAAATTAGATGACTATATATGTGTGGGTTTATTTCTGGGGTCTCGATTCTGTTCCATCCATCTATGTGTCTGTTTTTATGCCTGTATCACACTGTTTTGTTTAGAAAGCTTGTGATATAATTTGAAATCAGCAAGTGTGATGCCTCCAGCTCTGTTCTTTCTCATGGTTGCTTTGGCTATTTGTGGTGTTTGTGGTTTCATGCATCTGTGTTCTTAAAAGAGATTCATACAGTTTTTCTTTCATGCAATGTCCTGTGAAGTTTTGGTAACAAGGTTTTGCTGACCAAATTAGAAATCACTTTGGGTTGTGGTCCCTCTTTTTTTATTCTCTCTTAGAATAGATGTAAGATACTATTCTGTGTTTCTTAAATGCTGGTGGAGTTTATCAATAAAGCCATGTGGAATTTTGTCTGTGATAAAATTTTTCAAAGGACTCAACTTATTTTGTAGATAGGATTTTTCATTTTTTTCATTTTTTCTTATGTCAGCTTTGATAATCTATATGTTTAAAGAAAAATCTCTTCTAGATTCCAAAATTCATTTACATAAATTTGTTCATAATACCTTCCTTTTAAAATGTTTGCAGGGGCTGTAGAAATGCCTTTTTTACATTCTTAGATTTGGTAATATTTACCTTCTTCCTCTCTTTTATTTTTAACTTTGATAAGTCTTGCTAGGAGTTTATCAATTTTAACTTTTTTTTAAGAGGATAAATTTTTGGATTCGTGGATTTTCTCTATTATGTGTGAATTTTCTGTTTCATTAATTTATGCTCCTACCTTTATTATTTCCTTTCTTCTGATCTCTTTTCATTTAACTTGCTGGCTTTTTGAAAGGGGAACTTAATCATTTAGTACTTTTTGCCTTATTTCTCTAATACATATATACTTCAAGGCTAAATATATCCCTCTAAATATTGCTTTTGCTACAAATCCCAAGTTTTGACGATTTTGTTTTACTTAAACACATTTTCTAATTTCCTTTGTGACTTTTTTTTTACCCATGTGCCATTTAGAAGTACATTGCATAAATTCCAAATATTTGAGAATTTTCTAGTTATTTTTTGTCATTGATTTCAATATTAATTCCACTGCAGTCAGAGTATATTTTCCCTTTATTTCTATCTTTATAAGTGTGTTTATATATGTTTTATAGCCAAGTGTATTGTCAATTTTGGTAAGTGTTCATTTTGCCTTAAAATGATGTGCATTCTATAGTTCTTATAAGCAGCATTCTACATATGTCACATAGGTATAGTTTATTAATAATGTTCAAATCTTCTATGTCTCTATGATATTTTAGTATCTACTTGTTCATTCAGATATTAAAAGAGATATGTCAAAATCTCCTACTATGATCATGGATTTATCTAGTTCTTTCCTGTAGATTTTTGTTTAGATTTTGAGAATATTTTATTAAGTATATACAGTTATGCAATTATTTTATTTTTCTTGGGTATTGAACTTTTGAACATGACAAAGTATCCCTCTTTATTTTTAATAATGCTTCTTTAAGATCTGCTTTGTCTGATATTAGTCCCACGATGTCAGCTTTCTTTGGTTAGTGTTTGCATGGTATAATGAATACTCCTGTGCATTGTCTCACATTTTCTTTACTTTACATCTGATTCTAACATTAATTTCATTTCCAGGAATAATAATGCAGAAATAAAAAAGAACATTTCTTTCTAATACAAAGATTTGTGCCTTCATATCAACTGGTGTCATGGAAAACATCATTAGATAGTAATCAATACCAATTCATGTATACCCTAGTGAAGTGACCGAAGTTGAAGGCTAAAAAAAATGGCCATTGAGGCAAAACTCAAGTCACATACAAAGGAAAAATGTAAAGTTTATATTAGATTTTTCCCTAAACACTCAATACTAGAAAATGGTATCTGTGGCATTCTGGGAAAATGTGTGCCTCAATGATTTTCACATAAACAGGTTATCCTTGAAGCATAATGAACAAAAATGTGCACAAGAACTTTAGGAGTATAGTACTTATAAACAAATAAACCAATTTTGATTAGATGACATAATCCAGTTGACCAAGAGATAAATCAAAATAACATTTTTTGAAATGAAGAAAATATAATAAAAATACTATATGAGAACTTAGCTGATGAGCATTTAATCCATTTAGACATGACTAAAATTTGAAATATGTCTTAATGAAATGCAGTTATTGTAAACCTTAACAATACACAAATATAATAACAAAGTAATCAGAAGTGGGCATATGTTTAAGTGCACAGATTTTATGCTGTTAGAGCAGGAGTCAATAGAATCCATCTAAAATTAAAATATTTGGTTTGAAATGCATAATAATTCCAACCTTTCAATATTTTTCATAATGCTTTTAATTAACTTCAGAGATATTTTAAAAATTAATGTTGCTTGCGCTGAAGAAACATCTGAAATTCAACAATTTTATTTCATTTTTTACTTCTCATTCAGTTAATTCAAGCATAAGAAAAATTACTACTATGTATGCCAGGAAAGAGATGTCTGAAACAGTGATTTCTATTTGTTAACTACAGCTATTTGGGGATGGTAAGTTTTTGGTGAATTCTTTTTTACTTTTCATTGTTCTTTTCCTTATTGTGTTACTTTTGCTTTTCTTATAATAAGCATGTATCATTTTTACATAATCTATGCAGTAATTTTTCTAAAAAAGTTAGACAGTGATAGAGCCATCTTTAGCTAGAAAAAATTTTCTCAACTTTTTCTAAATTTACTTTTAGAAAGAAACTTTATATTTTATCTTAAAAGAAGCTACTGATTGAATTATTCTTTGTCATGGTGAGCTTAATGTGATCAATTTTTATTTGGGGTTCACTAATGAAGAATGAATCCTTTTTCTCTGCAACTCCTAGCATTCAGTATCATTCAGCATAACCTTTCATATCCCAGCCTTCCCTGTTTTAAGTCAAGTCTGTCATCTCTTCTTCTTAGATCTAGGAACAGACAGTGTCACCCAAAAGGACACTCTCTGAGGAGCAGGATGGCGGTGGGGTGCTACTGGTTTGAAAGTATGTCAGATTGACAGCCATTCTGCCATGTACTACAATAGAGAGTCAAAGAATTAAAACGCACAGTATCTTATTTTATGATGGAAGATGGGGAGGACAGGAAAAATCGGCTCACAATTATTGAGCACCTGATGTATTCCTGGCATGGTCACAGCAACCCTCTCAGGTATTACTAATCCCATTGTGCACACGAGGAAAGAAAAATTTGAGAGAGGTGAGATGAGTTGCCTGTGTTTGTGTGGCTAACTGGGAACACTGATGATGAAGCCTGAGCCTCCCCAGGCTCTTCCCTCTGCTTCTATCACTGCTGTGGACAAATTCCTATAAGTTCCTTTATATTTCTACCAATTCCTATATAAGCTGTTATATGTTTTTGGTTAAATTTACAACCTTGTTTATTATACTGAAAAAAACCCTTAAAGTTTTGCCTTTGATACAGATAATACATTTATGTTTCAAATTGTTTTTATTTTAAGAATGACTACAAAGACAATGGAAGCAGATAATTCCAGCTAGAATCAAAATTTAACGGTGAAATGAGATCAAACTCACAAAGAGTTAATTATGCTAGCACTAATTAAGTGTAGTCTTCTTAAAAGCAAAAAAAAAAAAAAAAAAAAAAAAAAAGCCAGCTTTATCCTGGCAAGAAGCCTGTAAAAAAGGGACGATCTGTCACAGACTCACAGAACACAGTAATTAAGGTCTGAAACGCTTCCCAATCAAAGAACAGGAAGAGTTCACTCCGAGTTAACTGTTTAAACAGCATCCCTTGTGAAATGGCATTGCCACTGTATGTTTTTAGATTGAATTGATTTAATTTCCTACTGTTTGCCTCTAAGTAGGAATTAGAGCCTCCATTAGGAATTGCTAATGGTGCCCATTCTGGACTCCCTCATCCCAGGACAGGAGTGGAGGGAAGGACTAATGCAGTGTGCATGTGATATATGCTGCAGCCAGAACCTGTTCACAGGCTAATTCAGCAACAGGCAGGAATGATGAAGAATTAATGAACCCACATTGTGTTTACATGTCTAATTTTGATACTAATCATTTATATGTTCTAAGTAAGATGTTACGCTTTCACGGAAGCATAAAAATGTGCACATAAACAAAAATATGTGTATTGTTCCAAAATTATGCTTAAATTTTACATTTCATTTCCTAGCAGAGACGCAGTCAACACATTCATGCAGTGACACCTGTAACTCACACATGGTGGTTTAATTTAGTAACAGTTGATTTCCCTTTACAATAAAACAATCGCCTGAACTCAGCTTCATGTATTGGTTCATTGTTCTTCCTTGCTGTCACTGTTAACCAGTATTTAGGCTTCATCCAGAACATCTACTCCACTTAAAAAGCGTAGTAAATGAACAAAAAGAGGGACATTGTCACTTTCCTTTTACTACGATGTGAGGGTTGCAATTTTTCTCAATTCATAATGAATTTGTTTTTATATACCCAACCCACAGTTACTTGTTGCTTATATTAAGGGACAGATTTGGTAAATCATATTTAGGTCCATTGTGACTTGTGAACAGGTAAGTTTTTATTCACTTTCTAAAAGCAATTAACGATTTCAACTTCCTGATAAACACAATAGCTAATATTTGTTGAGAGTTTTTTTTTAGGTACTTAGCTCTTTTGAGTGTTTTTTTTTTTAATTGTTTCAACAACCCAATTAAGAATGTACTATTAAATATCTCAGTTTTATACATGAGGAATCTGTGATTTGGTTAAATAACTTGCCTAAGTCTACACAGCTCTGCATCAGGAACTAACATGTCCTGGTAGTGGCAGACTAACCAGGGGGACATCTCTTGTCTATACTAGCAAAATTCTAGATCAGTTAAGTCGGTGAAATGAGAGAAGGGCACTTTGAGTTTTTTTGGTTTTGTTTGTTTGTTTGTTTGTTTGTTTTTTGAGACGGAGTCTCGCTCTGTCGCCCAGGCTGGAGTGCAGTGGCGTGATCTTGGCTCACTGCAAGCTCCACCTTCCGGGTTCACGCCATTCTCCTGCCTTAGCTTCCCGAGTAGCTGGGATTACAGGTGCCCGCCACCACGCCCGGCTAATTTTTTGTATTTTTAGTAGAGACGGGGTTTCACCGTGTTAGCCAGGATGGTCTCCATCTCCTAACCTCGTGATCTGCCCGCCTGAGCCTCCCAAAGTGCTAGGATTACAGGCGTGAGCCACCGCGCCCGGCAACACTTTGGGTTTTACACTCCTGTTCTATCCTTACAGTTTCTGACTATTGACATTTTATGTAGAAGCAGAGCAAGTGGAGAGTCAATTATTCATGAAACTTTGGAGGAAGAGATAGCCTTTTCCTCCATCCCATTCTCTCCTTGTTCTGCTCCTCTTTTAAAATTTATTTTAAACTTCATCACCTAATTATGGGTTTACCGTATTACTCACTCATGCAATTATTTTCCATTAATAAAAGTTTCTCACATTGGAGAAATTGTGATATTCGGTGGACAAAGACCATGAACTTTTATACTTCCTATTATGATCCACAACTCTTTGTAGAAACTATGGCCTCTGGCACAATATTTTCAGTCATAAGAGTTTAGTATCCTATTATCTCAGTGGTATTTAACAATAACTCCTGAAATACATATTTTCAAAAGCAGTGGAAAAATGGATGTCAGGTCCATTAATCGCAGATGAAAAAATTTCTCTGGGTTGGAATGTCAACCAGGCATTAGTGGTGCCTTGCACTAAAAAAATCTATTCAAATGACCTTCTCATTAGGTCAGCTTGTCCTTCTGCCCTGAGATACTTTAAAAGCTGAAACTGGCAGTTAGAGCTATAATCCTTATGATACCTTAGGCTGTGTGTAGTAGATATTTGGTCATAAGAATAACCACAAGCAACTCCTGTGTAGCATTTTGCTCATAGCTGTCAGCTTGACCAAATCACATGCAAAATCAGTTTAAAACTGCATGTTCTGTAAAGTAAGTATGTCCATTATGTGGGAAGTGTTTCGGGGTAATTTGAAATAGGCTAAAAACACTCATTGGTAACTGAAGGATTTATTTAAAATTGATGTTAGGGAAGGTATAAGTAAGCAAAACTATGTTTACTCCTTATATTTAGACATAAGGAAACACTAAGAAAAAATTCTGAACTGTGCCTATCAACAATGGTATGGTTAAAAAGAAATGTGATGTTGGCATTTGTGGCTATATGATAAATGGAGTGATATTAAACGCTAACCATTTGAAAGTTGCAAATGCCCATTTACAAATTTCTGGTGTAAAAGCACAGTTGCACAATCAAAGTACATTTACAACCTGTGAATTGCTAAAGACTTGGGAGGCTGCATCTTGTCCCTGGCAGATGCTATCCACATTCCTCAGCTCTCCTGGTGGCATTCAGGGACAGAGGCTGCTTCTGGAGAGAAGAAGAATAAAGACTCCAAAAGGCTTAAATTAGAGTGGCTTTGAAATGAAATGCATTTTAAAAATGTGTTTTAGTGCTTCTGTAAAATGATGCTATTGTTGTGTTTGTCATACTTCTGTTAAAAATGAGGCCATTTATACAGCAATAGAGACACTGAATGGGAAAGAGAATTGGGAGATGTTGGAATGTTTGATGATATTCTTTTCCTTCCTGGGCACTGGGAAATTCCACCGTTGTCATTCACATTAGCAGAATGTAGAACATTAGCTTAGCAATGCCAGGATACCCGCAAGGGAGGAACCGAGGCTACTTTGCCCATGATGTTAACCTCTTGAGTGCCACATTGCTGCAGGGTTTAATGTGTATGGAGGGATATAAGGGAGGAGTTATAGGAAGCCATTTAGTGGAAATACCATTGCACAAAACGTGATGGGCAAACCCAAAGGACAAGAATACTGTATCATAATGTCTAGGGGCAGCCTTTGTTTCCCAACAGTTCTGGTATTCAGAGGGCCACCCGTTTCCAATGTGAGTATGAATACTCCAGAGACTGCACACCCTCTCTACCATGCGCACTCTTCTCATCCTTCTCTACAGTCACTATTGGAATGTACATTCACCTTCGGAAGATAGAAAAATAGAAAAGATCTGCTTGTTCACAGCTTTCTATTTTGATCTATTCCTCTAATAAGTAATTTTATTTTTTCTTTAATCTTAAGACCCACTTCTTTCAGAAACATAATTAAAAAATTAGGTTTTATGCTATATGTGTCCTGGAGCTCTAAGTTTTATAATGAATGTAGTATTTATGAGCTTATTCTTAGAGACATATGATTTGCTTGTATTTATTTTTTAAAAAATTGGGGCATCTTCAAGGAATCAGGAGCTTTGCTTGGAGTACAGAGTTAACAAAATACAGTCTCTGTCCTCCAGGATCTTACACTGTGGGGTAATGGTTAGCTCATTTGTTTGCAAAGCAATTGTATAATTCCTCCTTTCCCTTACCCCAAATTACCAGAAAAAAACATGTAGAACACTCCATCCTCTAACCCAAGGAGCATAAATAGAAGTATTTAAAAAATAAAATTTTGCTTAGGAACTGAGAACAGAATGTTCTTCCTGTAAAAAAAGAGCTCATGATTAAATAAAGTCTTACCCTCTTTGTATTAGGCAAAAAGTCATATTTAGAGAACATTCTACCTTTTAACCTTGTTTATTCTTTCTACTTTGTTAATATGCAACTGTTCAGTTCATTGACACATTCATTTGTTCATTAGATTTTCTTGAATTTTTATTACCCAAATCAAGAACCTCGTTGTCCGGTGGAAGAGAAAGATACAGTATAAACAGGAAATTGTAACATTTCACTAGTTTGTGTCAGAGAGGTGCTTGAAGAAAGTGTTTTAGGCACAAAGAAGAACAAAAACTAACACAGCTGGTCAGGAAGTGAGAGAGTTTGTTTTGGAGATAATGAGTTTTCAAAGTAAAGAGGCAAGGGAAGAGCATGCTAAACAGAAGGAACCTTAAGTGCAAAGACACAGAGGCTTGAACGATCCTGGAAGGTGGAGGAAATGTGGTTAGTTGGAGGTTTCTTGAGAGACAGGCTACAATGAGAGAGATGAGTTTGGGAGGTAGGCAGGGAATGGAAAGTGAAGAGTTTTATAAGTCAAGTAAATAAGATGGTTCCTTTGGCAGAAGGAGTAATGGATTGTTTTTGAGCATGGCGTGATCACTGCAGCAGTAGGAAGGATCACTTTATAAAAAGCAAAACATTTAAACAAAAGAAAAAAAAGAGATTGCTTTGAAGTTGTATGGGAAGTAGTGGACAACCAGCTCTGATTCCATGAAGGTAATCTACAGAAGAGATAAGAGAAACCTGAACAGGGCAGGCACTGTGAGACTGGAGAAGATGGAGGTTCCCATTGTATTAAATAGTATTTGGTAACCCATGTGATAGAATATTATGGTGGGGGAGAAAGGAGACAAGAATGACTTTAGATTGATCAGATTGCTCACTTGGCAAATGGTAGCACAAAGCAGAAAAAACTGTTAAGAAGAGCATGTGCTGGGGACCAGGTCATGAGTTTGGTTTAGGACATGTTAAGTCTTAGGTGTCTGTGGGTAGTCAACAGCTTCCAGGTCCACAGAATCCTGCCACTAGATCCCAGCACAGAGTGCCAGGCAGCTGACAGCTCCTTTGCTTTCTTCATGCTTCTCTGTTCCCTCAGTGTCCTGGTCAGTAAGAAGGGCATGAGGAGGAGAAGTGCCAGGTGAGGAAAGACAGAAAGTTGACCATGGCCCATGGCCTCCTTTTGCTTTTAAATTGCTGCAAGTCTCAGCCAAGAGATGCGAGAAACTGCAACTCTAAATTGAGTTTGGAGCATTGAATACTAGACGATATGGGATATTTTAATTACAGATATGACTGAGTTTTTCTGTGTAAGTGGCTTTGTGACTTTTTGTTATCTGAGAGAAACAAGAGAATATGGACAGTTCCTCTTATTGGTTCAACTTAATGTTATTTTGACTTTACAATGGTGTAAAAGCGATATGCATTCAGTAAAAGCTGTACTTTGAGTACCCATATAACCATTCTGTTTTTCATGTTCAGTATTCAATAAATTACATGAGATAGTCAATACTTTATGATAAAATAGGCTTTGTGTTAGATGATTATGCCTGACTGTAGGCTAATGTAAATGGCTTGGGCATGTTTAAACTAAGCTAGGCTATGATGTCTGGCAGGTTAGGCACCTAAATGCATTTTCAAATTATAATATCCTCAACTTATGATGGGTTTATCAGAATGTAACCCCATTGTAAGTCAAGGAGCATCTGTAGTTGGAATAGTCTTCCAGTGAGAGGAGAAGAACTAGTGCCACAGAGGAAATTTGGCAAGACAGTGGGTGACCAAAGTAAAGCTGCATTATAATTACCATCTTTGAGTCCAGAGTCTGCATAGGAGGAAAAGAGAAGGGCTCAGGCTGAAGCTTGGGTAACACCAGTATTTGAAGAGCCAGCAGCAGCAGAAGAGGCATCTTTAAAGAAAAAAATACTGGGAAATAGCATTCTCCACTTTGTTCAGATTTAAATCTCATAACAATGGTTTTATCACCAACTCTTTTCAGATAAATCAGCTCAAGCTTAGAGAAGAAATTGGTCTCCCAAGGGCACATAGCTAGTGTGTGGCAGAATTAGGATCTGAAGCCTGCTGTGCCTGATATCAAAACCACTATGCTAACTATTCTCTACATCTTTAAAAAAAAATCACAAACTTTGAATTTTAAGGAAAACGCGAATAAAGAACCCAGAGTGATATAAGAATAAATAATATGTTGAACATTTCATAGGCAGGGTTGATAAGAATCTGATGCTCACTCCAAGTACTGCAAATAAAATTGGCATGTGATTCAGGATACTGTAAGTCTCCTGGGTCAAATCCTAATACCAAACTTGTGCTGGTTTCTCTCTGATGTTTGCCACAATGTGGGCTGTCATTCAACTAAAGGAGTGGGGTCAGATGGAGATCCAGAGGAACCCCAGTGACCGGCTTGTTTCTACAGTGGCCCTACGTGTGGGGAAGGCCCAATGAGACTGTTAGTTGTTTCTACCCACCCTTCACCCACTTCTCTTTGGTAGGCTTTTTTTTTTTTTTTAAGTTATGATTCATTGTTATGAAAAACCTTTATAAGAACAATTTTACATTTGGGTTTCAATTATGTACCAACATGAGGTTCTTTAAACAATGCATTGATTTAAGAAAATGAAACATTGGCCTTTATGGGTCACTTTACATATTAAAAAACATGCTCATAAGGGAAGCCCTAAGCGGATCCAAGAAGTGTAAGATTCACTTGTTATTTTACTTTTTATTAATACTGATTTATAATGAGAATAAAGACATACCCTTACTTAAAAATAAGTGCTGGTAATGTGGGCTATAATTTGAGAAGTGGAAAACTTTAGCAAACCTTCCATGGTGGGAACCACCATGGAGAGGGGCTGACTTGCTGTTAGCAGTGACTCTTTTTTCTTGTTCTTAAATATTTCCTTCATGCTTGATTCAGTCTTCACTTAAGTTTTAATTTTGGATTTTCTTTTTCTTATAGAAACATCTTGTAAAGCAGTAAAACTAAAAAGTTGTTTCTTTTGAAAGAAAGCTGATTACTGAGGTGAGACAGCCCAGTCACTGCCCCAAACAGTACAGCGTTTCTATTGTTAAACTGGAAATGAATCTGAAGTCTCCTGGTTTTCCATTCCCCAGTACTGCATGTCCATTCTTTCTACTCTTCCAAACTTGCAAATGTCATCATATTTTAAAAAGTGCCTTATTGATAGTACAATTTTCAAGTAAATTGAAATTTCCCTCTTTTTAAATCCAAGCTCCCTCTTGCTTCCCTCTCTCTCATACCACATCACACACACACACACACACACACACACACACACACACTAGATTAATGGTAGAGACAGGCTGCTTTGCATGGAATTTGCCCTGCATATAGACCTGACTGTCAAAGGAAGACTCTGTCCTGACCCCAGCAACACTTGTTATTTGATTTCTTAAATTAATTTTTTATTTGTAATCTCAGGTTTTGTTGACCTTGGAGAACCTCCTGAAAGAGCAATTGGAGAGCTGATTTCAGTCTGTAGACAAGTCTATGTGGAATAAGAAAGAATAGCATAGTCCGATAAGCCAAATTTTGGATTTGTATTTTAGAGCTAAGAGTGCAAATTCCATTAAGGTTGTACTTACAATAAAATTTCTTTTAAATCTGTTTTTCATCTTTAGTTTGGAAATCTGTAATATAATCTGTGATTCAGAATATTTCCTATATTGGGAAAAAAGCTAAGTTGTAAAAACTAATATAATGACCATGGCTAAAAAGAAAGTTTTATTATGTTATGCCTTAATTGACCTCAACATGAAAGAGGAGTCCAGAGGTGAAGAAATATATTTGCAATGGAAAAATACTGCTTTACAAAAAAAAATAAAAGAGGACTCTCACATCACCAACAGAATTTCTGCTAAACTCCGGGTGTGACAGACTGGTTTGGTTTTGCATTAACTTTAGGATTTTGGTGTAAATCGGCTTGTGGAAGCTTGAGGGGGAATGGTACAGAAAAGGAAAGAGAGAGAGAAATGCTTCTTCCCTTAGTCTGTGACCTCCCATCCTCAAATCTATCTGGCTCATGGACTAACAGAATTTGGGTAGAGTCCTGTTTTCATCCATCTCCATCCTTATCCCAACAAACATGTCTTCATTAATTCTATCACTCTGTGATCTTGAGCAAGTTACTTAACAGATGCAGGTCTCAATTTTCTGGTTTTCTCAGGAGCTCAGTAAATAGTTTCAAAGGCTGGGCAGGTAATAAAATAAATGAATGATGTGGGGAGAGCTAGACGTTGAAGTCCTGTAGCAAACCTTATAGTGCACCTCCCAGAGAGCCTATTCAAATGGCTTCATTTATTCATTTTAAGTTTTAGATGCCAAATCTTAACATGTCCCTAAGGAAGAAGAGGCCACACTTGGACTAGATACTCTCTAAATTATCTTCAAGATAAAATTCCATGAATTATCTGTAAGCCGTCATACAGATTGTATTTTCTCCTACTCATGTCGTTCTCTGAGACTCAACGGGGATCAGGAGACCTGTCCCAACTGGCTTCATGTAAAATATTTATTTAAGATTTTCTGCATCTGTAGTCAATGAGATGGAATCCTTTTCTCCGACAGAACCCTCCTTGAGCTAGTAAAGTCTGTACTTGAATCCATGCTCTTTTGTCTGAGGCAGATCAGATTGGGGAATATGATAAATCAAAGTGCTTACTCAAATATTAAACTCTAATGAAGTCTTGGCATTTAAAAATGTGCTATTACAATTAACTAGCTGGCTCCATCCCTCCTGGAATACTATCTTTTCTCTTTCTCCAGGAGTGGTGACTACATTCTGCTCTAGTCAGATTTTTGACTTTCTAGAAGGAATCTCCTTGTGAGGTAGAAAGGGAAGCCCATCTGAAGGTCATTTGCATATTCCAAACTATTAGCCACTATTGAAAATGAAAGGACTAGATTATTGATGTCTGAATCGATTGGCAGTAAATGGTGTCAAGATGCAAGAGCATGATAAGCTCAAGATGTAAGAGCATCATAAACTCAAAGGAATATTTAGCATCTGCATATCAAAATTGTACCCAGAATCCAATGATTACACGAAATGTAAGCTCATTGTTTCTTTTAAGAGTAGTGAGATTATTTCACAAGATTGACTGTGATGATTATGACTATGATGAAGATGACTATTCTGGGTCGTCTTTAGCGATTTTGCTGTAGGTAGACCTTTGCTGTCACAGTATTTTTATGTCATATATAAATTTAAAATCTGGGGCAAGTAAGTTTACATGATTGCTGTGCGTGTTTGTGTGTGTGTGTGTGTGTGTGTGTGTGTGTGTGCGCGCTGACTGATCAGGCAACGAATTCTCCTGTTGGCATCTTGACTGTTACCTCCTGAGGGTGGGATTGTGCTTCTCAGTCTAGATTTCCTTGGATTTAGTGACGATTTAGTGATAGGCCTGCTATTTTTGCTGAGTTACCTCGGGAGGGAAATGTTTCAGAAAGGGAGATCCGAGTCTAAGGCTCTGGCTCATGTTGCTCAATCATGGAATTGCCGGCCCTCAGCTCCATGAACTGTTTTTCTGGTCCAGGTAACCCTGGGAGTTCCCAGGAGGACTGAGTGCCCGTGACTGTCCTAATTGCTACTGTGAAGCTTCCTCTCCTCTCTGCTCCTTTCTGGCACACCAGACCCCTTATCTTGTGGCTCACAAGGCCACTGGCCCTCTGGCCATGGCAGCTAGTCCTGGGCGGCTCTGTGACTTCGCTGACATTAGCAAGCTCTACCACTTTCTATTCCAATTATGGGTTGCTGAAGGGAGAAAAGTCTTCCTTTGCCTTTAGTGTTTATAATTTCTTAGGCTACAGCACAGAGAGGCTTTGCTCTCTGAGTTCTACTCACTGGCCCTAGGACAGTATTATTTTAGTTTATTTGGAATTTGGCACAATTTCCCTTACACCAAATTTAGGAACTGCACACAAACCATTCTTCCCAACCAACGTTCCTTTTAGGGTCTTTGATTGAATGGAAAATCTTTCTTCCATCAAATTGATTCATGATGCTATCAGGACTTCCTTCCTCTCTCCTTTCTTTTCTTCCTTTCTTCCTCCTACTCTTTCTACTTCCCTTCCTTCCTCCCTTCTCTCATCCTTCCCTCTCGATTACTGATAGATGTATGGAGGAAAGATCAGGAGGGAACAGTTGACAAAGGATCCCTGGCTTGTGGGGAAGTGGGGACACTGAACATAAGGATGGTACAGAGAAGTGTTGACAGACATTTACTTCCCAAGTTGCCTCTGTGAGACCTTCTCACTGAATTCCCTCAGATGAAGTTGAAAAGCACTTGACTACATCCCCTTGCTACCTGGGAGACTGGGAAGGTAGTTTTCTTGCTCCCACAGATATGATACTTCTGCAATACACTTTGGGGGAGAGGCATCAGTAGAGGAGGGGGTTAACGTAAAAACTATTTCTTTATTTTTTTTTCTACCACTAATAATCCAGAATGAGGCCTGTCATATAAGATGAGGAACTAAGGACAAAAGGTAAGCCCTGATTCTTAATTTATCTGTCTGTCTCTGTGGGTTTAAGTTAACCCTTGTTAGTGAGTCCGCATCATATTGCTTTCTAATTAAAACATACATATGTCTAATGAGTTTACAGAATAATAAGGCATTTGTAATACTTTAATGAACGGCATTCTTTTCATCTTTATTTACTCAGCAGCATAATCAGGACCAACTTAGAAAGGTTAGATGTGGTCAAAATAAATGTATGAAGAGTGGCTATTAAGGGGTAGAGCATATGTATGTAGACTGTGGTTAAATAACGGTAAGTAGGATGTGTTTATTAAAATGATGCACGGATTTTATCCCTTCATTCTTGATGTCTCTTAGTACCTGACATTATACTGCTATGGTTTCCATGGAAACAGCACATACTCTTCCTTTCAGCTGACCTGAAGTTCAAGCCCTGCTGTTGCAATAGAAATTCTCAGAAGCACCTCCACTTTTATTAAAAACAAAAATACCAAATCTATGCAAAAAGTAAAAGCAGAAAAAGAGGACAAAAATATCCATTGATGATATTGCAGGAGAGAAGAGAGAATGCACAATATTTTCATTAAGATAGAATCAAGAAACAATTTACTATGCCAGAGGTTGAGAGAGTCTGTCATTTCCTTCCCCCAAATTACCTTAGAATTGATCCTCCTGAGCCTGCCTTAACATCTTCACCTTTCATTTCTAATTCAATATGTTCTACTATTTTTAGTTTTCTGGAAGTATCTCCTTTACTGATTTAAGAACTTGCTTCTTCGTGACTCACAAAAAATGTTGATCTGGTCTATACATTGCATCTTTAATAAAGGGAGGTTAACTTTAGGGTGGGATTGCTGGAATAAGATGTTTCACAAGGAGTCACAAAGTGGGTCTCTTGTCCACAGCCTCCTTTTATTTGTTTTGTTAGCAAAGATGCTTTGGGTTGCAAGTAACACAAAACTTCTTGTGGTCTATATAAGAAGGTGGATTCATTGGCTTATGCAACCAAGGGTCCAGAGCAGAGCCATAATTTGATCTGGGATCTGGGTCTGTTCCTCTAGAATTTTCTAAGCTTTGGCCTCTTAGAGCTGACATAGTCTTCAGGCCAGCTTCTGCACTGTAGCAAAACGCCTGAAGCAATTACCCAGATTATTTCAGCCTGCCATACAAAGGCGAGAAAATGAGGATGATTTTTCAAGAAATTCCTACCAAATAGCATCTTCAGCCCCATTGTTCTGATTACACCAAGGGCACACCATGAGTCCATAACTGAGCAGGACATGGGGTAAAGCTGATTGGCTTTGGGCCTGAGTCATAGGCTCAACTTCTGGGCCAGGTGAAGTTAGTCTCCTCCAAAGCATATAGACTGCATGGCAGAAAGATGGACATCAGTGTAAAATTTGGAGGTATTACCAACAGAAGAATAGGTAGATACTGGGAAAACAGACATTGTCCACTGCAAAGGGCTATCTCATGCTAGAACCATGAGTCTCAAGCCAAATTTTTCATAGTGCCTAGCATATACATATCTCTGTTGTTTTCTAATTAAAACACACACACACACACACACACACACACACACACACACACACACACACATAATGCGCTTTGAGAATAATAAGGCACTTGTGATATGCATACAACTCTCTGTCAGAGTTTAGAAAATTCCAGAGTAACAGACCTAGGGTCCAGATCAAACCATTCCTCTGCTCTGGACCCTTGGTGATGTAAACCAATGAATCCATCTTCTTGTATAGACCACAAAAAGTTTTCAGTTACTTGCAACTCAACACACCTTTGCTAATAAAGCAAACAAAAGGGGGCTGTGGACAAGAGGCCCACCTTGGGACTCCTTGTTCATGTGAAATATCTTATTCCAGCAATCCCACCCTGAATAAAGTTAACTGCCCTTTATTAAAAATGTCATTTATAAGTGAACCTCTTTGGGATTCCAAATAAAATCTCAGGTCTTGAAAGAGACGTTAGCTAGATTTCAGTCTCATCTACTTTCCTATTCACAATTTAACCTTCTCAATTTAACACTATTCAATATTATAGCTTGCCCACCCCATCTCATTATCTTATCTTCCATAGCCCTTAACACTTTTTACCATACTACAAAATTTAATGTTTGCTGTGTTTATTGTTATATTTGTTGTTTGTTATATTCACTGACATATCCCAAGCACTTAGTGAGTATCTGGGATATAGCAGATGCTCAGTAAGTACTTGTCTAACAAATGAATAGATTGTATAAATACACAGTTGAATTTGACCAGGCACTTTATGGCCATTTGCTAAGGCAATTTGATTGATCTGATTTTTGACAACTGAATATAGTACTCAAATCTCTATTTCTAAAATATCGTTCCAGAGGGATTTTTGTACCTGTAGCTTTTGTGCTTCTGTAGGCAGATAACAGTAACCCAAACCTGAGTTAGACATTTTAAGGGAGGTTTGTTTCTTGGCTCCTTAAATCCCTTCACTTGGTTGGAAATGAGAATAGAGGGATATATGGAAGTCACAGTTCTATCATCAGGGTTGCAAAACTCTCCTTCATCCAGGCAAGATCAAGATCTTTCTGGGCTTGGAAGAGTTAACTGTGTCTTAGAGGAGTTCTCTGCTGCCCACTTAGCATGCCAGTGGGTATCTAGAAGCACTTGCCTTCAAGCTTCTCAGGACAATTTGCAGTTTGATGTCAACTTGAAAGCAAGATGTTTTCCTCAGTTTAGGGCAAAACCTACCTCTTTTCGCTATAGTGGCTATTCAGCCTGAGTAGCATGGCTCATGAACCTCCTAAGCGATTTCTTCACAAAGCAAACCTTGATAGCACTAGAGTTAAAGGCCAGGTCAGGGAAGGGCCCTGGCAGGTAAATATTCTGCTCTGGGTGGCCTCAGGGGAGGGATAAAAAAATCATATCTGCTCTCTTGTGAGAAAGGCTAAAATTCACAGTGTTGTTTAGCTGGTTGTTAACTTTTACTCAGGATGTTTCAGTTGCTAAGGGCACATGGTAACTTTCATGTGAGCTCTACCTATGAACCTATCATCATATTCCATGAGTCATGCAAGGGGTTCTAATTTAGTACATAATTCAATTCTTCCACCACCAAGATGTCAGGGTAGAGGGTTCAAGACTTCATCCCCTGGAGATCATATCCCTAGCTCTGGACTGAACTCCATCTAATTATTCCAAACAAATTCCTTTTCTGTGGGCTGTCTTGCTCTGATTCTGAAATCCAAGTGACTTGCAGAGATGATACACACTAATAAATAATTCTATCGTGTTATATGTAGCACTTCCAGCCAGAAATCAGCCTTACTATGACAATTATGTAAAAGCTTCTATTGAAACAGTTTTGCCTGCCATAATCCTTGTCTCTAAGGTTAGATACAGTTACCTCTATAGTTACCTGGGCAGTTCACCCTGCTCAGGGAGCTATATGTAACAATCATCAGACGCAGGGATTAAAAATATTTAACACCCTGTACACTGTGAACACCAGACAATCTCAATGGAGGGCAGCCAGTGAGTTGAATACATCAGCCTTGCCCAAAGAGATGTGTGGGTGGTGATATCAGCCACTAGTTCCCCTTCACCATCTATGAATTAAATAATTACTTTTCAAGAGTCCTCATGTGTCATCTCACTATCTATTTCTCCAGATGAGAAAACCATTTCTAAGGGAGATGAATGATTTGCTTAAAGTCACACAGAATTTAAATGTAACCCAAATAAATTCTGGAACCCCGTGTGATCAAATCTTTGCATATTTTGTGCAAGGAAACATAATCTAGAAACCAGAAGTAATTACACATATTTTGAATCCAGTTTTGGTCTTTCAAGGAAATGACAAAGAGAAGAGTAAATTCTTAATGCATGGCTAAAGTCATCTTCCTCCACTGCTTCCTTTCTTAGCATATTTTACATAGACTGCAGCTGTTACTCTGCAAGCCTCTCTATTTTCCTCCCATCACTTGCTCAAAAGCTGCTCCAGAAACCCCACAAACATGAGTTAAACAATCCTCCTTCCCCTGTTGAAGGAGCACTGTGAGGTTTTGCCCAGTGGTTGGCCTGGCCAGGCTGTGGGAGGAGCCCATTGGAACAGGAAGCCATATCACCCATCCCACCAACCCAGACTCCTGATTTTGTACAAAGGGAAGCACCTGGAGGCCACTGACGAATGCATTTCTCCTATCAGTCTCACAGCTTTCCCAGTAAAAAATCATTTTTGGAAATTTCAGTTGAATATAATTCTGAACCTCACTGCACATATAACCTCTAGGAGCTGGAGCCAAGACCTCAGCTGGGGTCTCTAGGGTCCATGCAAATGGATATTATGTCTCATTTATGCTCAGCACACAGTAAATGCACAGTAAATACTCCTTAAATACAGAAATAATTCTGGGGATACAGTCAGGAAAATAATCTCAAAAGAAAAGAATGTCAGAAGGTAAAAGGAATGTAAAGTGCAAAAGTTTCTGCTCTCCCTTCTTTTTCCTCTCTTTTTCCCTTCCATTTTTTCCCACAGAATAATTTGGATTGACCATCTACATTGGTTAAAGAAATACACTGACTGACAGTTCCATTCTTCTGTTTGCTTTGTGCAGGCCCTTTGGAATTGACTTTTATGGTCAGTCTCCATTTTCTCTTCTTGTCACTTTCCTCCTGCCTTTTTCACTGTATGCATGAGAGTAATTTTCTGTTATATTGTTATTTTGGAAGGTCTCTGGCAGGGTGGCAGTAAAATGACACAGCTAAGTGATACAGATTTTAATGACTTAATGCTATCATAATTTCTAATAGAAACATAAGTGGAGACACGAGTGATGTTTTAAATGATATAAAAATGAAAAGTGGATCATAGAAAAGATGTTCATGAGAAATTACTGTGGCAGAGAAGAAGCAAGACAGGTGAGGATAAACTTGATAAAGGTGGGTCCATAAAATAGATGCTATTAGTAAAAGGGAAAAAGTCACAGGAGAGAAAAATAACATTTTGGAAGTATGTCAGAAAGAAAAAAAAATGACGACAAAGGGAAAAGGTGGGCTGGCTTCTTAATAGGGGAAAAGAGCAAATATGAAATTACAGAAAAAGGAAGGAAGGCTTGGCCTGTCTTATGAGCCAGGCTTGGTGACAAAGGGTAGTAGCAAAAAGAATACTTAAGGTAATAATAGTCAATGAGGAAAGGCGGCGTGGAGAAGCGGTGCATTTCAGAATATCCAGGGTAGGAAAATCACTGCAGAACACAAAAGGAGAGAATAGAGGCAGTGCAGGCCAGCTGGCAATTATTTTTTAAACCTCATGGAAGACTATTAGGTTCCTAGGAATTTGAAAAGGGAAAGGCAGCTCAAAATTTTTATTTTTAAAAGTCTGATGAAATGTGTTAAAGTAGGTCACAGAGAATACATGGATTTGGTGGGCTTTCTTGGGACATAGGTAAATTTTGGTGAAGCTAATAAAATGGCTAAGTGACCAACACAGGGCCAGCTTGCCCACTGGCTCAAATATGGGCTTCTAAGGGCCCTGGTTCAGACATCCACCCACTGCCACCTCCCCCTCCCATTGTGTACCACTTCACTTTTTATTGACTCCACCAGTGGTAGAGAACCCATATTTCTTTCCCCTTATCTTTCTTTCTGCCTACAGACGGGTAAGACTGAACTTTCCCTTCCCAATGCAGATGAGCAGGTGCTTGTGTGTCTAGGTGGAAGCATACAAAAGCTGATTCTCCATGGTTTTTTCTTTCTTCCTTTGTGTTTTAAAACTATAGTGTATAAGTAAATCATTTCAGGTGTATTAAGGCCAACAGGTCAGGAAACAATTGCCATAGAAAAGATAGTTTATTACTCCCAGGTCCCAAGAAGGGGACCCCATGTCACAGGGGGCATATGGGAAGCACTGGGGTAGGTCTTGAGGCACAGGGAGGGAAGGAACTGGGTGGGAAGGAAAGGTGAGGCAGGGTAGGCAGGGTTAGGCTTGGCTACTCTGAATGATTTGGGCAGGCTCTGGGGCACAGCGGCTGTCCCTGGTTGTCTGGTATCTGGCCCTGGGTGATTAGGACAAGTCTACAGTGGCCCAGAGTGTAAGCCTGATAAAGGAAGTGCTTTAGGGTGTGCACTCTGGATTGGTGGGTTTGTATTTGAAACCATAACCCCCAGGGAGGAGGAGAACTCCAGAGGAGAGTGGTGGGAGGGTGTAATGGTCTGAATGTTTGTGGCCCCCTAAAATTCCTATGTTGATATCCTAACCCCTAGAGCGATGGTATTAGGAAGTGAGGCTTTGGGGAGATGATTCAGTCATGAAGGCCGAGTCCTCATGAATGGATTACTGTCCTTTTAAAAAGAGACCCTAGAGAGACCGTTCATTTCCTTCTGCCATGTGAGGTCACAGCCAGAAGATAGCCATCTATAAACCAGAAAGCAAACTCTAACCAGAATGATTATGCTGGCACGCTAATCTTGGATTTTCAGCCTCCAGAATGGTGAGACATAAATTTCTAATGTCTGTAAGCCACCCCATTTGTGGTATTTTGTTATAGCAGTTCTAATGGACTAAGACTGGGGTCAGGGCGATGAAGGAAGCAGGAGGCTTAGGCAAGGTGACTGAGGCATGTTATTGGGTTGTCTAAGGCAAGGCATCTCTAGCATATGCATGTAGGGCATTGTTAAAACATCAAGTTTTCAGAGATAGAAACATGGTTAATACCCCCTGCCTCGGTGGTTATGGTTGCATGTGCTGACAAGGGGATGCTAGCTGATCAAAGCAGCTTGGAGTGCTGCTGCAAAAGGCTCAGACCTGGAGAGTGACTTTGCATGAGTGAGAAGTTTGTAAGCCACTGGAGTTTTTTGTCACCAAAGCATAACTTAACTGATCCTCACTAATGTCCCCCCATATCAACTGTGGGAATTCAGTAAGGTAACACAAATAAAGCACTTCCTGATACACAATATCGTCTCCATAGAGTTCATTATTTCCTAATATTTATATGATTTGCCAATATTATTTTTCTTCCTAGACTGCTGTTTCACTTTTCTCTGACATCTGATACATTGATACCCATTTCAAATAAGATCAGCTGACTTGTAATGTATAGCTATGTATGTGCTTTGCATTCTTGACTATATTTATTCTGAGAACAAAAGAGTAAGGCAAGTTTTAATATCCTGCTACTACTGCTACTAATACAATAATAAAAATTATTGTTGTTGTCACTGATGTCTTTCCATTTTGGACATGAGGAAATCAAAGATGAGGGAAGTCACACACCTAGCCCAAGGTCATACAGCAGGTTGAGATAGGATTTAATCCCAACTATGTCAGACTCCAGTCCTAGTCCTAACCACCATGTTGTACCATATCCCACTTCCAGGATACATGACAAATTGGAGAACTTCAACGCAGTGAAATACAGAACTGAAAGTGCTGTAACAATTAAGAGCTTTCTTGGCACCAGAAGCAGCCTTCCATCAGCTTCAGTGCTCAGCCTGCATTCACCTAGGCAGCCTGACCTCCTGCAACCAACCTTGAGAGGAAGTGAACACTGACCGTGCTGCTGGGACAGGACTGTGAAATCATCCTCCACAGCATGCTGCCACATTTCAGGATAGCTGCGTTGTGCTCTTTCACATTCTGCTTCCTCTCTTCCAACCTGACTTCAGTTTCTCCCTCGCATACCACTGCTTGCCTACTGCTTTCTGCCTTTACTGCCTCCACTATAGAAGTAGAAAGCTGAATTCACTGCTCAATCTCTGTGAAAGCTAGTGGTGTCCATGGAAGCAGCTCTGGACCATGGGACACAAAGGGAGATCTGATGGGGGATGCCTGGGAAAGATATTTCACTTTCTGATGAAACAGATAGGTGAAAGAGGAGACATCTCTGATAATGCCATTTCCTCTTCTCCCTGTCCTGAGAACAGATGTGATACCTGAAGCCACTGCAGTCATCTTGCTACTATGAGGCAATGAGCATATGGATAAAAAGCGCAGAGTTGTCAGTGACAGCATGAACCATACGAAAGAGCCCACGTTCTAACGTTATCACAGAGCAGCTGCAGAAAAAAACAGCAACCACCTGTCCCCTGGCCTTTTGTTAGGCAAGAAGAACAAACCTTTCCTTGCTCAATCCACTATTAACCAGATTTTTCTCTTATTTTCAGCAGAGTGTGTTCCTAAATTATATACCATATCATTATAAGTTTTCATATATATCATAAAATAACATAATTGGAATTTATCCTAATTTACATATCTAATTTCCAATTTTGGATAATTTAGATTATGCCAATGTTTTAACTAATTTAAATAATCCCATGTTGGACATCTTTGTATATAAAGCCTTTTTCATATTTATAATTTCACATTTTCTTTAGTCAGGATTAACTTTCTGTAGTAATTTAAGGCTTTTGATACATATTATTGAAAAGCTTTACAAAATGTTTGCATCAGTTCTTGGCATTCTGTCTTTTTAAACACTGTACTGTAGTGTGTAGACCCCATACCTGCTTCGTAAATGAAGGAAGCAGACAACCTGAGCAAATCAAAATGAAACTCTGCCAGACTAAATTTTATGCATTTCATCTAAGAAAAAAACTGCCTTGATATGTGTTTCAATGTGTTTGAAAAGTATGAAAGAATAAAACCTTATATAAAAGAGGCACTAATATTATATAACAGTTGTATATAAATGGGTTTTTCTTATATTTACAAAGGTGAATGCTCTGGTGAGGGATTGCAGATGCATTAATTTGATTAAAAGACTTAAACAGAATCAGTTTTTGTCTTGGGACAGATCTTGGGGCTCTTTTTGGTACATTCTACTGGTACAGGGTAGAAGGATGGAATGGAAGTGTTGGATGACATGTACCTGGTGCATGGACCTTCAAGGGTGCTTTTCATATACTTCTCATTTTACTGTAATATTTAAATTATCACATCACTATTTCCATTTTACAGAGAAAGAAACTGAAGCATGGCCAAGTTAAATGCCTTGCCCAAGGTTGCAGCAACAGTTCATGGCATTTCAGGGATCCTAGCATCAGTCGGTTTGTCTGATTCCCACATCTCTGCACCACCTATGCCTCCTCATCTATACAAATTGGGAAAGTGATATGACTCATCCCATGCAGAGATGGGTCTAGAACCCAGTACCTCATATCCTGTACATTACATTGGAACTTTCAAGGAGATAGTTAAGACACAGTGAATGAAATTTAGCAAAGACAACCTTTATAGATATTTTGATTCACCAAGTGACACTAATGGTGTTGGATTGTTAACAGTTGGGTCACATGTTCCTCTCCCAGTTTGGGGGATGAAGTCAACTTGAGGAAACTCCAAAAAGACCTTTATGATAATGAGGATTTCCTCAAGGAAAGAATGCCTCAGGCAAGCAGTACTGTGAGGCCAAGCCATTTAAATACAGTCTCAAGTCCAAAAGATCTGTACTCAAATCCCAGCCCACTCTGTGCTAACCATAAGACCCTGGACAAATTATTTAAACCTTTCTGTGTCTCAATTTCCCAGCTTAGAAATTGGTATAAGGATGGTGTGTAACACATCAGGTTTTCAGGAAAATTAAATGAGACCAAAAATGCAGCCTCTGGCTCATATGTGTTAAGTGTTCATTAAATCAGACAAGTCTTACACGAATAGACAATTCTCAAAAGAAGATACACAAATGGCCAACACACATATGAAAACATGCTTAACATCACTAATGATGAGGGAAATGTAAATCAAAACCACAATACGATACCACCTTACTCCTGGAAGAATGGCCATAATCAAAAAATCAAAAAATAATAGATGTTGGCGTAGATGTGTTGAAAAGGGAACACTTCTGCACTGCTGGTGGGAATGTGAGCTAGCACAACCACTATGGAAAACAGTGTGGAGATTCCTTAAAGAACT
This sequence comes from Gorilla gorilla gorilla, assembly GCF_029281585.2. Classification (NCBI taxonomy): domain Eukaryota; kingdom Metazoa; phylum Chordata; class Mammalia; order Primates; family Hominidae; genus Gorilla; species Gorilla gorilla. The sequence continues at coordinate 144,285,345 of NC_073224.2, read as the reverse complement.
AAAAGTATAACTACCATTTGATCCAACAGTCCCACTACTGGGTATCTACCCAAAGGAAAATAAGTCATTATATGAAAAAATACTTGCTCACTCATGTTTATAGCAGCACAATTCACAATTGCAAAACTGTGGAACCAACCCAAATGCCCATCAGTCAACAAGTGGATGAAGAAACTATGGCATATAAATCAGATAAGTCTTAGATTGCAAGGATGTTGTAACTGGATCCAATCACTTACTTACTCCCTTAGTGAACTTTATCCTGAATCTGTTTGCCACTTCTCTGCTGGTCACTGCCTGTCTAAACACCATGACTCTGGGTTCTGCTGAGCAGACTGAAGGGAACACAACTATGATGATTCTCTGTGCTGTACTTGGAGAAGGCTGGTTAGTCATAAGTTTTAAAGCAGGTCAGTATGGTGGATTTCCAGTCTGCCAGCCTCCTTTGCAGTGGGTTGGGACCTAGTGACGGCTTCTGGCAAATGAACTGTGAGTGGAAGTGACATGTATACTTCTGAGTCTGAGTGGTTAACAGCCAGTTAGGTGCCTCTCCTATCTGTCTCTTTTCTTGTTGAGGTAAAGCCACATGTTCCAGGTGGTCTAGCTATAAGATAGACAATGCCTATCTGTCACTGAGAATTCGGGGGTTATTTGTTTTGTTGTTTGTTTTTGTAAAGACAAGGTCTTGCTATGTTTCCCAGGCTGGTCTTGAACTCCTGGTTTCAAGTGATCCTCCTACCTTGGTGTCTCAAAGTGCTTGGATTACAGGTGTGAGCCACACCGCCCGGGCTGGAGTTACTTATTACTAAACAAAGATTCGGCAAGTGGTTCTCAAAGTGTGGTCCAAGAACCCCTAGGTGTTCCTAAGACACTTGTGTAGGGTTTGCTAAGTGAAAACCATTTTCATAATAATGCCATGATGTTGTTTACCTTTGCCACTCTCATTCCGTCATGATTATATAGCAGAGTTTTTCCAGATGATTTAAGATGTGTGGTAATGTCATTGCTCTTACAGCTAATGACATGTATCCTTGTATATTCTTGTGTTAAAAATTGTTTCTGTTTAATTTCTAATGTGATAAATATTAATAGGTAGAACATATATAAACAAAAGTTCTTTGAGAGTCCACAATAACTTTTTTCAAAAATGTAATGGGATCTTGAGACCAAAATATTTGAGAACCACTAGATTAGTTAGTTCTACTTTGCCTAATACAGAAATTATATGGGCAATTTGGAGTGGGATATAGTGATCCTAACCTCTTTTGGTTTAAATCAATTTTAAAATTAATTTTCAAAGCTTTTTTTATGAGAGAAGTACAGAATAAAAAAATTAATGCATTTTAAATTCGATAAAGTTATTTTGGTGGGGCATACTGAAAGACATTGAGCATTGAAGGAATAGTTAGAAGATAAGTGTGGAATTTGAAAGCCTGGATCATAGAAAAATTAATGATACACAGAAGAAGAAATTGTATAGCAGGCACATTTTATTGCTGAGCATATTAGTCAAATGTCGGTTGATAATTTCTACCCATAACATTAGCAAGAATTTTAGTGAATAAACTATGCAAAGGCATATAAGTTTAGAAGACTAGCTATGCTCTGTTTTTCCTAATTGTTAAAGCAAAGGGATTAAGATTTTATGAATACCTGTTTCCTGCTGTATATTTTATGTATATTACTAATAATTAGTAATCCTTACAACCCATAAAAATGAATTTTAATTACAACCGCCACTTTATGGATGAAACTGACCTTCACAATCAGAATCAGAATTTTAAAATTAAAAATTTAAAAATTTAAAAAAATTAGAATCTAAACTTAGATTTTTTTTTTTTGCTCCAATACCTTTACTTCTTCCATAATGCCAAGCTGACCTGATAAAATCAAGTCAGAAATAAACAGGGATTGAATTATCATGAAGGAACATGAGCATCGGAATTTTTCTGACATTTTGCTTTTCAACAATTTTCCCAAAATGCCATTTCTGCCTCCATATACCTTAGTTCAAGGTTTGGGCAGGGATTTGTTGCTCATTACTCTTTCTTCAGATTCCATTCAAGCATCTTCAGTGTTTTTTAATTGCCTGCAACCATTTAAGGCTCTTCTTTATTAATTCAGTCACCAAGTATTTATTAAGTTCTTACTACCTAGGAGATACTGTTCTAGATGCTGGAGATACAAAATAAACAAAATCTACAAACATCTCTGCTCTCTTGGCGCTTACATCAGAGAGGGAGCTGAGAATAAACAAGATAAATATACAGAATGCATGTGTCAGACAGTGATAAGGGCTAAGGAGAACAATGAGTCAGAGAAGGGGATGTGTGGGAGTCAGGGGAGGGAGGGTGCCATTCTAGACGCGGGGACCAGAGTAGGTCACAATGGGAAGGCGACATGTCAAAAAAGGTGTAAGAAATTGAGGGAGCTGCATGGGTATCCACAGGGAAAGCCTCCAGGAAGAGCGAATGCTAGCCACGAAGGCCTCGAGGTGGAAGCTGCAGGGAAAACAAAGAGGCCACCCTTGGTTGAAGCTGAGTGAAGGAAAGCTCACTCAGCTTCCTGTAAGGTCCTTGTAAGGATCTGGGCTTTCCTATGAGCAAGGTGGGTGCTGGTTTAGTATTTTGTGCTGAGGAAAGACATGATCTGCCTGGTGTTTTAACAGAACCATTCTGGTTCCTTTGTTGGGAATTCTGTGTGCAGAGGGCAAGGGAAGAAGCAAAGATACCTGGTAGGAAGATATTGAAGAAATCCAGGTGAGAGATGATGTGACTCAGGCCAGAGTGATGGCAGCAAAGGTAATGATGAGAAATGGTGAAATTTTGGTTTTTAAAATAATTGTTTGTTGACATCAGAGAAAGAGAGGAGTCAAGAGTAACCTTAAGATTTTTGGTCTGAGCATCTGGAAGAAAATCAACTTGTATGCGGAAGGGTGGAGGAGAAATAGGCTTGGTGGAGAGTACCAGGAACTCAGCTTTAGTATTTGCTGTAGACTGAATGTTTGTGTCTTCCCCAAATTACTGTGTTGAAATCCTAACTTTCAATGTGATGGTATTAAGAGGCAGGGCCTTTGGGAGGTAATTAGGTCATAAGGCCAGAGCCCTCATGAATAAGATTGATGCCCTTATTAAAGAGGCCCCAGAGAGACTCTTTGTCCCTTTCACTATGTGAGAACACAGTGAGAAGGCACTGTCTAAGAGGAAGTGGGCCCTCACCAGACACTGAATGTGCCTTGATCTTGGACTTCTCAGCCTCCAGAACTGTGAGAAGTCAATTTCTGTTCTTTATAAGTCACCTGGTTTGTGGTATTATGTGACAGCATCCCAAATAGATCAAGATAATACTTTTAATTTTGTGATGCCCATTAGGCTTCTATGTATAGATGGCAATTGGATGTACAAGTCTTGAATTCAGGGTATGCAGTGGAGACACAAATTTCAGAGTCATCTGAATAAAGATGGCATTTAAATCCACAAGAGTAGATGAGATCATAAAGGATGTGATTGTGAATAGAAAATGGAAGCCGTCCAAGGCCTGAGCTGTATTATTTAAAGGGGAGAAGAGGGAATGACCTGGAGAAGGAAAATCTGTCTAAAAAGGAGCAGCCAGTAAGGTAACACTTCAACTTATCTTTCTCATAATTTTGTTATCCCATCCACTCCTCCACAGGTTCCATGGGATCCACCCACATGGTTCAAACTGGTCACAGCTTTTCTTGCCTTTATATCCTATCCTCTCTAATGGAATGCTTTATGTGTGGCATGATGCCAACTACTTTTTTCTGACATGACTTTGAACTGGTCCGTCTTCAAAGACTATTTTCAATGCCTTTCTTTTTAAAACTTTTTAAAATTTGAGGTTAAATATACATATATAATTTACCGTCTTTATTATTTTTAGGTGTACAGTTTAGTGTTAATAAATACCTTTATATTACTTTTCCCCTTCAACCCCTCCCACTTTCCAGCCTTTAGTAATCACCACTCTACTCTCTAGCTCCATGAGATCTACTTTTTAAGCTTCTGCATATGAGTGAGAACCTGTGATATTTGTCTTTCTGTGCTTGGCTTATTTCACTGAACGTAATGGCCTCCAGTTCCATCCATTTTGCCACAGATGACAGGATTTCATTCTTTTTATGGCTGAATAATATTTCATTTCGTATGATATGGTTTGGCTGTGTCCCCACCCAAACCTCATCTTGAATAGTGATTCCCATAATCACCACGTGTCACGGCGGGGGACCCGGCAGGAAGTAATTGAATCATGGGGGTGGTTACCTTCATGCTGTTCTCGTGATAGTGAGTGAATTCTCACGAGATCTGATGGTTTTATAAGGGGATTTTCCCCACTTCGCTACGCACTTCTCCTTCCTGCTGCCATGTGAAGGAGATGTGTTCGTTTCCCTCTCTGCCATGATAGTAAGTTTCCTGAGGCCTCCCCAGCCATGCGGAACTGTGAGTCAGCTAAACCTCTTTATAAATCACCCAGTCTCCAGTATTTCTTCATAGTGCATGAGAATGGACCAATTCATTGTATATGTACCGCATTTTCTTTATTCATCTATTGATGAGCACTTAGGTTGATTCCCTATTTCAACTATTACGAATGGTGCTGTGATAAACACAGGAGTGCAGATATGTCTTTGATACATTCACTGCCTTTCTTATATCCCCCAATTTTTCCCTTTTTTGTACCAACTGCTGCATTTTAAAAACAACTGATATATAGCAATTCCACATACCTTTGTGTACATATTTGTTACTTCTCTAAACAGTAAGCTTTTTTGTAGTTAAGAACTGTGCCACCTTGCAGAGTACCTTGCCTACTTATTGAGAAAAAATAAATTTTGTTGAACAATCATTGGACAGATGTGGACAGGATGAAGATGCGAAGAAGCAGGATGTATGCAGGCCCAAAACAAATAAATAAATGAATGTCTAAATAATAACTTCATTTGGATCTAAAAATTATGTGTTGCTGTGGAAACAGATTTGTCATTACATTCCTGTACTAATAGACAATATAAGTAGTGATCGATCTGCTTGTGGTATAGCATGGACCCCACTGCTATACTGCCTTTTGATTTTTAAATTCTCCTTAAAATCTGGTAATTGAAAGAGAATTTTAAAAAACTGAAAATCAGACATGGCACTAGAATAATTTTAATAATATAGGAGATACAATCTAGTTATCCATAGACAAATACTTCCCTAATCTATTTATAGAATGAAATCATAAACATTTGACCTACTGTCCAAAATTCAGTTTGCAGATATGCATTTGCTTTGTTTGCAGGGTCCTGCGCCCTCCTTTGGCAACAGGCCCCTCTGCTTCCTACAGTTTGGTCCAGGGCCATTTTACACATTTACTTTATCTATTGTAGGCAGTCCACTGGGTTTCTCAGCTCCATTTATGTATTATTAGCATTCCACCGTTTATGTGGAATACGTCAGAAATTAATAGTACCTTGGAGTTGTGCAATGCAATAGGCCATCCGTTTAGCTCCTGAGGACATTTGAATGTGTGACCTTTGTTTAAGTAAATAAATAACATAATTATTTTAACTTTTAAAAAAATCTAGTCCTACCTTTACCTTGTAAATAATGTACCTTAAATGTTAATTGGGTTAGGAAAACCACTAGAAATGAGGAATAGGAAGATTCTGACCAGATGTATGCAGGCCCAAAACAAATAAATAAAAAAAGGCAAATATTGTAAAACTTCAAAACAGGCTTATTCAGGAATGAAAGTTTTACTTTTGATCTTCATTATTGACTGGCTTGATTGCCTTGTTTCTACTTTAGGTTCTTTCTTGCCCTGGAGACTCAATGATTTTATGTCTAGTGGTTCATAAGTCACAAAATATCTGGAATTAGGTGGTAAGTATTTTTCTTTCCATAGTGCAAGCCTGTAAAACCTCAGCAGTTTGCATTTTGAGGCAATCAAAACTAAATGGAGTCCTGCATAATTTGCTTCCTCTTCCTAATGCTTCCATAAAAACAAAATACTATAGACAACCCCTGAAATATGGAGACCTTTTCCTTTCTGAATGTAAATGGAATGAAAATTAGCTTGAACAATCTCCCTACATCTATATATATATTTAAACATAAAAAATACCACATTTCACTTTGCTCACGTACTATACAATGATTAGAAATTTTAAAAATATTTGAGTAATTACTCTTTTTAAAGATAAAAAGCCAACAACAACAACAAAAAACCTTTCGGATAACTTGAGATTTTTAGGGAACCAAACTAATGATAGATCATTACTATTGCGTAAACTCCCTTCAAAATATCTCTGAAAATGAAAGAGATGGGAGATAAAACCAGCAAAGCCTCAGAACTTTTTATTAAATCACCCATCTTTTCATTTCTACATCATATGAATAGTCAGCCCTTTTGCTGCTAGCACAAAATGACCCTACAACGTTCACAATGGCTTTTCCTATCCTTTTGTTATAAAAAATATCTCTCCTTCCTTTTCACCTTCTGGGAGACTTTTGGCCCTAGAACTTCTAGAAAACTTGAAAAAAAAAAAAGAATCTGAAGGAAGAATGGAAGCTGACTTTGCAGATCTGGCCATGGCTTGGGTGATAGGCTCTGACACTGAGTTAAGGAACATTATTTTGATGGGAGATGTTATTTTTAGAGCCAGACATGGTGCTTTAGAAGAGATGGAAATAGCGCCTTTCTCCTAAAGTGCCGGCACTTTGATTTGGCCAGGACAGCATTCATGCGAATGAGGCCTGGAGAGTGTAGCTGGCAGGCAAATCAGCATAATGAAGCTCCCAGCAGAAGGGGGCTTTCAGAAGCTAGTTGAAGATGAAGCTAGAAGGGCCTCAGGGTAGGAGATTATTCAAAAATTAAGAAGGCAGCTGAAAATAAGGCATAGAGAGCTGGGGAACCTAATGGAAGTTGCTCTGGGGAAATAAAAAAGACTGAGAAGGTCAGGTGTGACTACATATGAAAGAAAATAAGGTACAAATACCTAATGCATGAGGGGCTTGAAACCTAGATGACGTGTTGATAGCTGCAGCAAACCACCATGGCACATGTATACCTGTGTTACAAACCTGCACATTCTGCACATGTATCCTGAGACTTAAGTAAAATTAAAAAAGAAAAATTTTTAAGATGAAAAAAAAAAGAAAAAAGTAAGGACAAGGGTGAAAGTAAGAAAGGATTTAAAGAGACTGACAGCTGCAAGAGAAAGCCCAGTGGAATCAAATGACTTGGGAACATAAATGGCGTATCCTGATTGAACTACTTGATGAGTGATGTCTATTTTCTAGAATTTTATGTTAGGCAGAGCAGGGATAATATAAATTAGGTTAACATGCATGCTCTCGGTTAGATATTAAGCAAAATAAGAACTCAGAACTTCTTATCTGCAAATAAAGTGACTGGTCAGGAGAGCATTAGGATTGTCTTCCAAGGTACAAACTCTGTATTATGAAGACCAAGAGGAGAATCTTTGTGGAAATGACTAGAATAAGCCTAATTTATTTATGAGTTAAATATCTAAAATATACACTAGTGAGAAAAAGATTGCTTATGAACTCACCAAAGTAAAAATGTTTTTGGAATAGTGATGAAGATTTTCCCATCTATATTTCAAAGAGTGATTGTTGTTACTAGTTCCTGAGAAAAACTGGGAAGAAGCCAAAGGTAGAATAACATAGGAGAAAGGCATGATTTTTAGTGTAGCAAGTAGATGTATGATTTGGCTATTAGTGGAGAAATTGATAAAATTCAATCACCTGCCTATAACAGAAATAATAATGCAAACAGGGATTTAATTGGCTTAATTCAAAGGGTTCAAATGGATGCAGAATAACTGTAGAACACTTTCTAAAAGCAATAAATTTACCATAATTTCATACATTCACCAGAAGAATTTAAAATTAACTAAAATGTGACCTTACAAGGCCTGAAAATCCCATTATTCAATTTGCTTATTATAATGGGTAGAAATAATCCTTGTCTAAATAGATGATGGGGCTAGATGACATAGCCTATGGAGCCAATAGGTATCCTTTTAATTGCATAATGTCCAATGAAATAGACCATTTGTGTTTGCAATGTGTTGAAATAATTTGATGTTATATTTGCAAACTCATTGGCATTGGATGGTGTTTTTCCTTGTTTAAGAATGTTTCTAATAAAATTTCAGATTAAAAAGAATTTAATACTAAAAATTTTAAGGGAAAGCTTTATACATAAGCTGATGAATATTTAATATTTGGATGCTACTCACATTGAGATATTGAGACATGGGAGGGAAAACACTTTCAATACTTCAGAATACAACAGGAAAGTCTAATGACTATACTGCTAGAAAACATTTGAAATTTTTTAACATTATGAATTTTTAGGTTATGATGGTTAATACTGAGTGTCAACTTGATTGCATTGAAGGATGCAAAATATTGTCCGTGGGTGTGTCTGTGAGGGTGTTGCTAAAGGAGATTAACATTTGAGTCAGTGGGCTGAGGAAGACAGACCCACCCTTAATCTGGGGGGCACAATCTAATCAGTTGCCAATGAATATAAGGCAGGCAGAAAAATTTGAAAAGGTGAGACTGGCCTAACCTTCCAGCCTACATCTTTCTCTCACGTGGAATGCTTCCTGCCCTTGAACATCAGACTCCAAGTTCTTCAGTTTTGAGACTTGGACTGTCTCTCCTTGCTTCTCAAGCTTGCAGACAGCCTATTGTGGGAACTTGTGATGGTGTAAGTTAATACTTAATAATCAGTTGGGCCACCAAGCAGCTGGTTGGCTTCTGTTCATCTTCACTTTTTAATCTAGGAGTATCTTTAGTTAATAGTTGCGTGGAAAATGAGCCAACTGCAAATATTTAGAGGCAAATTTTAGGGGCACTAGTAAAGACATATTATTAAACATGGTTATGTGCCAGGTAATACAGAATTGACACAAAAGGAACCTAAGTGTTGGGGTCATTGGGCTTAGCAGAAGACACACATGGTCTCTTTTTGTCCTCATGACACTTAGTGTGGGAGCAAATATCTTCATGTCATATATGAGGCAACTGAGGTTTAGAAAGGGTAAAGAACTTTCTTAAAGTTCCATTCCTGGTATGTGAAGGAGTCAGACTTAACTGAGATCCATGGTTTAGCCACCACCGAGCTTGCCTTAGTGTGAATTTACTCCCGGTGGTAGACAGTTGATCAAGGTGGACGTAAAAGAAGCATATTGTTGAGGAATCAGTAGAGCTGGTGCTAGTAGTTATAGAAGTGGGGTAAATAATTGCATGACAGGGACATATTCCTTTCTTAATACTGTTTGGTAGTTTCCATAACACACTCTACATTATTATGCGTCAGGCACCACACCTGATACAGAGATACAGTGGTGAAGAAAACAAAGCTTTTGGTTTTATATGGCTTATAACCTCAGGCCTGCCACCCTCTTGGTAAAACCGATCTCTTGCCTACATGTGACCTACACCCTTAGTCTTATGCCATAAAGCTCTTGACCACATTCTGTACCTCATTCAGCCTGCCTTCTTTCCATCTTCCCTCCTATATCTGGCTGGCCCCTGGCCCTCACCAAGGCAGTTGACTGACCTGGGGTCCTGTGGGAAGGTCTAGACAGGGCCACCTGATGAGTTCATGGGTCCTGGGTGCTTCTGCCTTCATGGGCCCCTCTTCTATAAACATCACAGTAAAAATTATGTTTCATGACTGAGTTGATATCCAGATGACTCTATTAACATTACATGCTAAACTATTTTCTTTAACCTAAATGGTTTTTTTTCTTCTGTTTTTAAAACAAATTAAAACATTTTCATGGACCCCTAAAAGTATCGCAGGCCCTAGGTCCTGCATCTACTGTGCCTAATGGATTCACTGGTTGTGGGTCTAGTCACCAACTGGCAAAAGCTGTTGCTGACCTGAAAGTCAGACAAAATTAGTCAATAGATACCCTCTTTGATTGATTGTGATCTGTCTGTGAGTGACTTTTCTGGGAGTTTAAGACTTCTGCCCTTTTGCTTTGACTGCTATAATCATCACTCAGTTGTCACTTGGTAATTGCCTAATTATATTATTTGGTGATAAGTGAAGTTTTTAAGCGACAAACTCTTCCAAACAGCTGTGATTGAATTTGTTTTTGATACTTTATTTAATTTACAATTGCATTTGTAAAATCAGAATTAGTCTAATTTATTTAATGACCCCCATCACAGACTGTAGGATATTTTCTGAGGGCTTTTAATTATACATGAATCAACACCATAATTTTAGAAGGGTTCAAGTGAAGTAGGCATTCACATAATTTCCACCATTGGTTCTCAGCTAACAATTTAGTAATTTCCCCCTGCTACAGTAAAAATCTTCTTAATAAATACAAAATGTTTTTCCAAAAGGTTGAATTCATCTAGTAATTTAGAGATCTATCTTTCTCTTTTAAAGTTTTGGAATCTAGTTATTGACCTTTTCTATTCTGTTCTCAGGATAAATATATTTCTTTGAATGAAGTTAATGATGTTATAACTGATCCTGAACAAAAGGTTAAGTTCTTATAAGGACCAGAATTGAATTTTTGGTTAATTTGTTAAAGTGGTTTCATCTATGCTTTTGTTTTTCCTCTAAACTTAAGTGTCCCTTAATTAGCCTTACCTTAAAGGGAATTTGCATTACATTTCACTCTTTTAGGGAGACCATGATGATGACATTTGGAAGCATCTCAGGAGACAAGAATAAAACACCATTTTTTTCCCACTTCGCTAACAACTCAGTGTTCTGAAAAGTCTGGAATGTGCTATGAAAAGTTTGTGTGCTTAGTGAAATGTTGTACAATTGGCCAATCCACTAAGTCTTGGGAAATGTCTTAGGAGCTTGGCAAGAAGAAGTTCTCAAGAGAGCCTGAATGCTGCCAGTTTCCAATTGGCCAAGACACATTACAAGGACAACTGTCTCTCTGAGCAACCTGGCATTTCCACTCCAATTGGAATCTGCAAGGGGAAGATGCGCAGGGGAAGAAGATTAAACAAACCTTTTCAGATTTCTGGTCCGGGTGAATTTTTCATTTATCTGGTGTGCTTCACTCTTCTTTTGATCACTGACCATTTCCAGTATTAGGGAACACTGGACACATTGCAGGTTCATTTTTAGAACTGATCAACAGCCAAGGAAAATGCAAGATGAGTGAACTGATCTATCTTTATACATAAACACAAGGCGTTTAACCTGCCTGAACAGTTCAAATTGTTGCTAATAAAATTTTAGATCTGCTCTGTGAGGCAACCTGCCTGTCACATTGGCTGTTGCTCAAGTAGCTCCCACCCTCGATGCATGTTTAGGAAATGTGACAGCTGTGCTCTTTGCCTGGCTGCTTCCATTTATGAAAACGTGGGGGTAAATGGCAGTCACCCCCATAGGCCATTTACTGTGAATCTTCTTTTCTAGGCACAGCCAAGAGTAAATGCCCCCAACAGAATCGAATAACAGTCATTCAGGGCCTACCTCAAATAGGTTTAATTTGCTTTTTACAAAAAAGGCCTCAGGAAATTAAAAAATTTGCCTAATTGGAACTCTAAAAAACATAGTTTTTTTTTTCTTAAAACAATACCCATTTTATGTGATTTTAACATATCCACTTCTGATGGTAGCTTCTCTAGGGAAGCAAGACAAAAATATCCAATTATACCAAGTAAAATTTGCCACCTAAAGTTTATCTTCTGGGTATGGCTGGGGAAGGATTACAGGGCTTGGAGCCCACACATGCCCCTTTGGCAAATCTGATCTCATTCTATCTTGTAAGCATTGTCAGTGGTGTCATCTCTGAAAAGAAAACCTAGTGGCAGATGAGTTGAGACAGTTCCTTCAGTGTGGGTTATTAATTTATCTTTGTCTGTAGAATACTGGTTTCCTTTATCACCATGCTCTTCCTGTCCCTGCATCTTTCAAAGTGCTCCTGGGATTTTGCTTATGCCGTGTGATGCTTATCAGAGTGGTCTTTGCCCTATCTTGTGCAGTCAGTGCAGAAAGGGAGCCAGGGAGACTCTGGGGCAAGCCCTGACACATTTCCCATGTTCCCATCTTTGCCCATGTTCCTATAGTCTGAAAGCCATGCTTTGAAAACTCCCCCTTCCCCTGCCTTTTTAGTTTCTATTACAGTCTCACTATTGTGAATCCCTGGGCCACCACAAAAATACTAGTCTAATGGGGCTTAAGCAAGTGAAGGCTTCTATCAGATGACTGGAGATCAATATGGAAATTTCATGCACTGCTCCTAATAGGTCTCATTACTCTATGAGCAGACATGCATATCTACTTTTTTTGGATGGGATGCTTTGAGCAGAGCTCTTCTTGCATGTAGTGAGTGATGAGTGAATAAGTGAAAGGAGAATCCCAGTGAACAACACCTCTGTCTGCTTTCATGTCTTTGATGAGCACCAGGAGGCTTTCCCAGATTGTCCCACTGGTGTTCACTCCAGTGTTTTATCACACAAATTATCCATTTCCATTAGTCCATATATTTATACCCCTCCTAGGTGCCAGGCATTTTGTTAAAATGTCAACCTCCAGGCCAGTAATTCAGTGTCTCAGGCATCAGAAATCAACATGGAGAGATGGTGAACCCAGCAGACAATCCTAACAGCAGGTGGAAAGTGCTTTGCTAGAGGCATCACAGGGGCTGGTGGGAATACAGAAAGAGCACCTGGCCCTGACTAATGAGGTTAGAAGAGATGCCACTTTAATTTTAAAAATGAATTGGCATTAGCAGTGAAGAATGTAAAGAAGGGAGTAGTAGGAAGGAGAGAGAGATTGGCATTTTGAAAGCATAGAGACTTGAAGCTTGAAGAACTAAAAGCAAATGAACAAGATCTTCATTGTATCCAGATTAGGTATCTGCTGTTTTTCTACATCTCATCTCCTTCTGTTAGATAATCTTTGGAGATGAGGCCTAATTGGCCAGCATTTCCCACATAGACATCTTCATATGTTTATGATCACTTCTGGTCTCTACACTTTAAGAGGGAGACAGGAATAGTGACTTTTGCTCAGAAGGAAGAAAACAATTTGTGAGAGAAGTTAAAATTGGGTCATAAAGCAGATGCCTGAAGGAGGTGGTGGTGTTTGGTCTGGAGAAATGACAACTCAAGGGGCTTCAAACCTTTGAAGGATTATTGTTCAGAAGATGGATTAGTCCAGGTTTGACAGTGTCCCACAATGCCGCCATGTTTCCTATCAGACATCAGTAATTAAACAAAGCCTTTGTTCCCTTCAAACACCAGATGCAGCCTCACAATCCCCCTCAGCAAGGTGCTTTCAGCAGTAAATTCTGTACCGTAACTTGGATTAAAGTTTTTCGCCATTCTTAGATTGGACAGGAACTGTGTGTTCCTGAGGGTTCACCTGATACCAATGGGTAAAAGATATAGGGATTCAACTTTAAAAACTGTCAGAGTTGATCAGTGATGGACTAGGTCACTCCTAGGCTTAGTGAGTTTCCTAATATGAAAGGTTTTCAGAGATATATATTAGAAAAAAATGTATCATATAAATTTTTGTGATGTCTCACTCTCCCAAACCTAGCCTTTTGGTGAAAAGGGCCAGAAAGTAACTGTCTCTGAGAAGCAGTGAGGTCAGAAGTACCCCATGTCTAGGGATGACTGGTGTCTTCTTTGGGTCACAGTGGCAGCACTCCGGTAGAGCTCCAAAGCGGAAGATGCACCAAGGGAAAGGCTGAACTCCAGGCAAAGGGTTTTCGGTCTTGCCATGGTGTTTACTGTGGGACGTGGAAAGAGCACTGCTTTTTCAGGGACCACTAGTGGTTTAAAAAATTGGGACATTAGAGGCAACTGTGACAGGCTGGAGAGTCATGGCTTTTACCCCTTTAATCTCCTGAACTCTAAAGTGACCCTGAGAGAAGAAAGGGCCTTCAGTAATGGTGACAGAATTTCCTGCCAGCCAAATAGGCATGAGGCTTAGAGTCAGATTTTATTTTACTTAGATGAAAAAAAAAAAGATTTCTTCTACATGTACTTTTGTTTAGTGGCTAATGTTTGCAACTATTACAATATGACCAATAATCATTGGCCAGGGGCTGGGTGCAGTGGCTCACGCCTGTAATCCCAGCACTTTGAGAGGCTGAGGTGGGCGGATCACCTGAGGTCAGGAGTTCGAGACCAGCCTGGCCAACATGGTGAAACCCTGTCCCTACTAAAAATACAAAAAATTAGCCATGCTTGGTGCGTGCCTATAATCCCAGCTACTCGGGAGGCTGAGGCACGAGGATTGCTTGAACCCGGGAGGCAGAAGTTGCAGTGAGCCGATATCATGCTACCAGCCTGGGTGACAGAGCAAGACTCTGTCTCAAAAAAAAAAAAAAAAAAAAATCCTTGGTGAGGAAGTCATCAAGGAGATTCAAACATTGAAACCAGTGTGGACTACTTAAATTGTCAAGTCTCTCTCAATTCTGAGATGTTATACTTTTTTGATTCATGAAATTGGTGATCAATCATTTTCTTTACTCTTATTTAAGCAGAACAACTCTAATTCCTTCTATTCTACCTCATATGATGTGCAAGATATCTTCATTTACCTTTTGCACGTGGCTTGTAAGCTTTAACAATAATTTCAAATTCTTTTAAATATATGGTTCCCCAAATCTGATACTATTGGCTAAGCATGGCCCCAAATTCTGCATCTGTGAAATGCAGCAATTAGTAGCACCGGTTCAAGGACAGATTCACTGTGAAATTAATGAAGCTTCACTTCAGGGCTCCTCTCACATTTTCTGGGACTCTTCCAAGACCTTAGGAGCAGGGTTGCTAAATTTAGCAGATAAAAAGATATGGGACACCTAGTTATGTTGAATATCAGATTCAAGTATATAATAAATGAATACATATATATATATATATATATATATATATATATATATGTATGTATATAGTACAAGTATGTCCCAAATTTTGCATGAGACAATATTATACTTAAAAATTATTCACTTTTTAGATGAAATTCGAATTTAACTAGGAGTCCTGTATTTTATCTGGCAACCCCAGCAATAGAGCATTAGTAATTTTTTATTTTTCTTCTCAAAGACGGAGGCCAAATTGGTTAAGCTCTGTGCCCCCAAACCTGGATTCTCTTGTGTCCTTAAAGCACGAATAACTTAAAGCACATTACCATTATTAAAACTACCATGGTTATTGCTGTTGTTTTAGGAGAAATATGCCTCGATAAAGAAAGGCCACATTTTATGGCCTTTGCTGACATATTCAGCTTAGGATGAACCAAGAACAGCAGCTCTCTTTTTCCTCACTCATGTTTAATTACTTTTTCTGTCTTAAAAATTCCATTTGCGTTAGGCCCTCTCTATTCACAGCATTTTAATTAATCTGTAGCATGTTCCTAGCCACATTTCTCACCACTGCTTCTCCTTTCAATAGATAAAGCGAATAAATGTAACTTAGAGTCAGAAACAGGATTCTCTCACTCATGCGAAAGCCTGTGAAAATATTATTGGAATACTCACAAAAAGAAAAGGAGAATGAAAAGAAATTGTATTCTAAGGCCAATTGTCTGCTTTATTTTTATAGCTCAATGCCATTTTTATGATTTTTGAATAGCCAAAGAGGTCTTTCTCCTTTCCCCTGTATTTTAACCCACTAGTCATTTATGAGACCTGCATCAGCTCACTTCACCCTGGGCAGTAGCTCTGTGGATGTCCATTTCTGACAATTAGCCAAGTTTTCTCTGGCTGCTTGCCACAGGGAACTGCTTGTCAAACAGGAACAATGAAACTCTATTTTAGCCAAGCTAGTGTTTACCTAGCTCACCACCCACTCTACCCCTATCAACTTAAGTTCCCATCAAAACCTGATGAATCCCATGAATCCTTGATAGAGCACTGCCAACCCATGAGGAGGGCTTCGTGCTGTTCCTCAGCATCTGGGATATAAAGGACTTTCACTGTGCTTAAGTAAACAATATGTTTTCTTACCAGTTTCTTAAGGTTGCTTTGGCAAGCAACTAAGGAGTAGGCTTGTAATATTTTTACATACTATGCTTGGAATCGCTAATGCAAAATCAATTATCTCACCACCGTTTTAAACACTGTGGGAAAAGTACAGGAGTTATGCTAATGGTTCAGAGAATACTGTTTGCCCCCATGGAAGTTATGCTGTTTTATCACTGATAGTTCTCACCCTATGCTTAACCTTGAATGATTTTCCTTTCCCAACCGGTATCCCAGTGCCATGGTGTCACTCAGTACCTTTGTTTCTGTACACCAGGTCTATACTAGTTGAACACTTCAGGGCCATAAAGTCATAGTCATTTGTTTGCCAGTATACTCTCAGCAGTGGTTATCTCTACATTGACCAGCCCGCATTTTGTTTATCATGAAATTCAGCCTAAAGTAAACTGCAGAAACAGCCTGGACATTGTCCTTTATTGCAAGATACAGTGATTGTTTCCTGTGGCCAAAGGTTTTCCCAGGGTCAAAGCAGGCTGCTACTTCAGAAAGGTCCTAGGACAGTGTCATGGTATGAAGCAATGTCCTGGGTAAGTACTGAGAATTAAACTTGGTCTCCATTTTTTAAAGGGAGGTGGAGCACTAAATGACTGCTGGTCTTCAGGGCTTCTACTAATAATATTTATTACAGTAGTTGAAATATTTTGAGGGCTTTCTATGTGCCAGGCTTTGCAATATGGGATTTACTACACCATCTCCTTAAATCTTCACCTCCTGATGAGGTGTCAATATTAGTTTCCCCATTATACAAATGCAAAACTGAGTGGTTAAAGAATTTCTCAAAGTAATAAAGCCAATTCATTGTGGAAAGTGTTGGTGAAAGGTCAAAATAGATTTGGTGGGCTCTGGCGTCCAGCATCATCTAATGTAATTAATCTTGGACCAAGTACAGAACTACCTTAATTGAATCCTGGATCTACAGCTCACTTAGAGTTTTTTTTTTTTTTTAATTCTGCTTCTTTGTTGATAAGATGAATTTAGTAACAGCATCTGTAGTAACGGGTTGTAAAGATTGAAGGGATGCTAATAACAGTGACACTTATGAATGCTTATCATGTGCCAATCACTGTGTCTAAGTTCAGTGAACATATCTGCTTATTTAATTCTGACCACAAGCCTGTGAGGTAGATAATCCTGCCTGTCCACTTCTAGAGACAAGGAAGCTGAGGTTCACAGAAGTTAAGTAACTTTGCCAAGATTATGTAGAGAGTAAATGAAGCTGGGCTATGAACTCAGGCATTTGGTGAGCTTGGAACCACCTTTACTCCATTGCTTTCAGTAACATAATCAAAGCACTTAGCACAGTGCCTTGCCTCATGGTAATCAATCAATAAATGTTAACCATTTAAGAATATAACTCTGTATCAGACATTATGCTAGGCATTTAACATATATTATTTATAAAATTCTCAGGACCACCTAATAAGATATCAATGAACCCAATTTTGCATATTTGGATATCAAGTTGCAGATTAAATATTAGGTCGGTGCAAAAGCCATTGCAGTTTTTGCCATTAAAAGTAATGGCAGATGCTGTTACTAAATTCATTCATTAAAAGTAATGGCAAAAACTGCAATCACTTTTGCACCAACTTTATACTTTGCCCAAGGTTACATCTCCTGCCCAACATCACATTCCAAGTGGGTAGGTATATTGGGCACAGACCCTTTGCTTCTTTGTACCCCAAAACCTGTGGCTTTGACCAGTCTGCCAGACTATAGATGCTATTTTTAGAAATAACAATCTCAGGTAGTGGCATGTTTTTACGCAAGCCTATTAATTTTTCTGTTTCTTTCAAAAGCTCCCATGTAGTCTTTTTTGATACTTATTTAGGTTTAGTTTCTGAAACATTATAGTAAAGCATAATCATGAAATTGATCATGTATTACTACCTACGTTTTTTCTTTGGCCTCTCTGTCCTAACACAGTCTCCTCATTCAATGTTTCTCATCTCACTGGGAGTATTGATGCTATAGGAAGCATTTTGCATTCTAGGGCTCTACTGCACCTCACTTTGGGGTGATATATCAGACAATCAGTCACAGCAAGATACTAAGTGCCAGATGTTACTTTGTTAGCTAGGATCATCCTTTAAACATCTGTCTCCAGTCCTGAAAGGGGAGATGCCCTAATGTGCAGAAAACATGGCTTTTTATAAGGAAGCATTCAGGCTGCTAATTAGTCACCAGGAGTGATCCAAAAAAAATAAACTTAACCCAAAGGAAACTGGCCATATTCTATAACTCAATAGTATTTTCAATGGGTGAAGATAGGAGGAGGGGTGCATACTCTAAGGAAGAACTTATCTGATGGCTTCTCTTGTCTTTTTTTAAATCCTAGTGGCTACTGGGGTTTTCCTAGGACCTTTTTCATTTTCTAATTACTCAAAGAATATTTAGAAAAGGCTTGTTATGTGAATGTAGCTGTGCTGCATACTGTAGAGACTTTTATTGTAGGATCTTTGCCCTTAGGGAGTTACTATTAGACACAATTTGGTTTACATGTCTTTGTATAGTTGAAACTATTTTGATTGATTAATTTATGTATTCATTAAACATTTTGGAATTGCATGCCTAGTATATCTTTAAGAAAACCAGAATCATGATAACACTGAAATACATATTCTTTACAGGTTTTGTCTTTAGTACATCAACCGTAGGAGCTAACCAGGGAAAACATTATCTTGTACTAGTTTCCTATTTCTGCTATAACAAATTATCACAAACCTAATGGTGTAAAACAGCATAAATTTATTATCTCATAGTTCTGGATGTCGAAGATCCAAAGTGGATTTTGCTGGGCCCAAATCTATCTGTCAGCCAGGCCATGCAACCTCTTGCCTTTTTCACCTTCTAGCGACCTAGTGCATTCCTCGCTCATGGCCTCTTCCTCTGTCTTGAGATCTCTAACAAATACCTCTTTGACTCTGGCCCTCTGCCTCCATCATCATAGCTCCTGCCTTTTTTGATTTTGATTTTCCTGTCTCTCTTATAAAAACTCTTGGGACCCTTGTGATTACATTTGGACTATCCACATAATCCAGGATAACCGTCCTACCTCAAGATCCTTAATTTAATTACATCTGCAAAGTACCTTTTACCATGAGTATTAGTTTCCTAGGACTGCCATGTTCCCTCTAAGACTCTCGCTAGAGTCCTTCCTTATGTCTTCCTTGCTTCTGGCAGTGGTGGCAACTCTTGGCATTCCTTGGCTTGCAGCTGTATCACTCCAGTCTCTGCCTCTTGCTGTCACGTGGTTTCTTTTCACATAGCCTTCCTGTGTTTGTTTTCACATGGCCTCTTCCTCTTCTTATGAAGACACCAGTTATATTGGATTAGTGCTCACCCTAATGACCTCATCTTAGTTTGATTACGTCTGTGTATTAGTCAGGGTTCTCTAGAGAGACAGAACTATGTAAAGGGGAGTTTATTAAGTATTAACTCACGTGATCACAAGGTCCCACAATAGGCTGTCTGTAGGCTGAAGAGAAAGGAGAGCCAGTCTGAGTTTCAAAAGTGAACAACTTGAAGTCCGACGTTCAAGGGCAGGAAGCATCCAGCATGGGAGAAAGATGTAGGCTGAGAGGCTAAGCCAGTCTCGCCTTTTCACATTTTTCTGCTTGCTTATATTCTAGCCATGCTGGCAGCTGATTAAATTGTGTCCACCCAGATTAAGGGTGGGTCTGCCTTTCCCAGCCCACTGACTCAAATGTTAATCTCCTTTGGCAACACCCTCACAGACACACCCAGGATCAATACTTTGTATCCTTCAATCTAATCAAGTTGACACTCAGTATTAACCATCACAAATCCACCCCTTGTCAACTTGAACCCATGCACATCTCTTGAGATCATATATAATCTCCAAATAAAGAAAATAATAAGGTCATAATTATGCCTAACATAATACAACTATCCTTCATACAACCAATGCCCAACCCAAATACTATTACATAAAGTTAACAATACTTAAATGCTGATGTGAAGTCAATAAATCTTATGTCACATGATAAGGAGAAAGGAAATAAAATGAAGATATTTTCTTAGTACAAGTGTATATATGCACAAACATGTTTTTAACAAAAGAAGGAGGAAACTCATGACAATTACAGTCCTCGTAGCTGCAGTTGGTCTCGTGGTGGTAGCTGGTATTCATGACTACCTTCTTCTACTACCCATTCTGTATTCCCTTTGCCTTCAGCAAGCACCTCAGCAGATTGTGTTTTTTTCCTGGTGGAGTGACCTAAACCGTTATTCCTGAAGGGCCTGGGTCATTTGTAGTCCTTCCTGGATTGGCTGTTGTAGTTTCCCATTGACCTTAATCACAGGGCATGGTAATACTAAGAGACGCCCAAGTAGATCTCCTGTATTCCATGTGTACTCTTCCTTACTTCCGTTGTGGAGTAGTAGACTGATTTCACCTTGATAGTCCAGGTCAATCACCCCAGCCAACACTGTAATTACCTTCTTAGCCTGTTGACTCAAAGGTAGGAGGAGCCCAAAGGGCCCAGGTGGCAATCTTAACTTTTGGTTTAATGGAATCATTGTTGTGTCTCCTGATGGCAGTGTTCCTCCCTCTGGAACTAAGACCTCTAGGCCAGCAGAACGTAATGTCTCAAGAACAGGAAGCAAAATTTTTCCTAGTGGGCCACTAGAGGTGATTGTGAGTGGTGCCACTTCCACTTCTTGATTCCTGGACCCATGAATCCTGGCTATGGGAGAAACAGTATCATATATTGGATGCCGATTCAGAGCATACATGGCCTTCTGGAGAATTTTGCCCCAGCCCTGCAAAGTATTGTCACCTAGTGGCATTGTAATTGTGACTTCAAAAGGCCATTCCACCATTCTAATAATCCAGCTGCTTCAGGATGATGGAGAACATAGTAAGACCAGTGAATTCCATGAGCATGAGCCCACTGCCACACTTCTTTAGCTGCAAAGTGAGTGCCTTGGTCAGTGGCAATGTAATGCTGTGTGGAATACCATGATGGTGGATAAGGCATTCCATGAGTCCATGGATGGTAGTCTTGGCAGAAGCATTGCGTGCAGGATAGGCAAACCCATATCTGGAGTAGGTGTCTATTCCAGTGAGGACAAACCTCTTCCCTTTCCATGATGAAAGAGGTCCAATATAATCAACCTGCCACCAGGTAGCTGGCTGATCACCCCGAGTAATGGTGCCATATTGAGGGCTCAATGTTGGTCTCTGTTGCTGGCAATTTGGGCACTCAGCAGTGGCTGTAGCCAGGTCAGCCTTGGTGAGTGGAAGCCCATGTTGCTGAGCTCATGCATAACATCCATCCCTGCCCCCATGGCCACTTTGTTCATGGGCCCATTGGGTGACAACAGAGGTGGCTGGTGAAAGAGACTGACTGGTGTCCATAGAACAGGTCATCCTATCCACTCGATTACTAAAATCCTTCTCTGCTGAGGTCACCTGTTGGGGAGCACTCACATGGGATACAAGTGTCTTCACAACTTTTGACCATTCAGAGAGGTCCATCCACATACCTCTTCCCCAAATTTCTTTGTCACCAATTTTCTAATCATGCTTCTTCCAAGTCCCTGACCATCCAGCTAAACCATTGGCTACAGCCCATGAATCAGTATATAATTGCAGATCTGACCATTTCTCTTTCCTTGCTAAGTGTACAACCAGGTACACTACTCAAAGTTCTGCCCACTGGGAAGATTTTCCTTCACTGCTGTCCTTCGAGGATGTCCTAGAAAGTGGCTGTAGTGCTACAGCTGTCCACTTGCGGGTGGTGTCTGCATATCATGCAGAACCATCTGTGAACCAGGCCCTAGTCTTCTCTTCCTCTGTCAGCTCATCATAGAGAACTCCCCATGAGGCTATCGGTGCAGACT
Source organism: Gorilla gorilla gorilla (assembly GCF_029281585.2). Classification (NCBI taxonomy): domain Eukaryota; kingdom Metazoa; phylum Chordata; class Mammalia; order Primates; family Hominidae; genus Gorilla; species Gorilla gorilla. The sequence continues at coordinate 144,263,450 of NC_073224.2, read as the reverse complement.
GGGGAAGAGAAGGCAGGGTGGCAGGAATGGACACCATGGACATTTGAACTACTTCCTCATGTAACTTACTTGTGTCTTCACAACTTGCTTGAGCCTGATCACGTATATACCACTTCCATTAGATGATGGAATGCTGCTGCGCACGACCCACTTTACGGCTAGATGGGTCAGAAAGCTCCCAGTTCATGATAGGCAGTTCAGGTCACATGGTGACTTGATGACCCATAGTCAAATGTTCAGTTTCCACCAAAGCCCAGTAACAGGCCAAGAGCTGCCTCTCAAAAGGAGAGTAGTTATCTGCAGAAGATGGCAGGGCCTTTCTCCAAAATCCTAGAGGCCTCTGCTGTGATTCACCTATGGCAGCCTGCCAAAGGCTCCAAAGAGCATCCCTATCTGCCACTGACACCTCAAGCACCATTGGATCTGCTGGGTCATATGGCAGAAGTGGCAGAGCAGCATGCACAGCAGCCTGGATTTGTTGGAGAGCCTTCTCCTGTTCTGGACCCCACTCAAAACTGGCAGCCTTTTGAGTCACTCAATAAATGGGCTGGAGTCACACACCACAATGAGGAATCTGTTGTCTCCAAAATCCCGATAGGCCCACTAAGCATTGTGCCTCTTTCTTGATTGTAGGAGGGGTCAAATTCAACTCCTTATCCTTCACCTTAGAAGTAATACATTGACAGTCCCCACACCACAGGAGCCCTAGAAATTTTACTCAGGTAGAAGGCCCCTGAATTTTGGTCAGATTTATTTCCCATCCTCTGGGATGCAAATGTCTCACCAATAAGTCCAGTATGTTTGTACTTCTTGCTCACTGGATCCAATCAGCATCATGTCATCAATGTAATGGATCAGTGTAATACCTTATGGAAGTGAAAAGAGATCAAGATCTCTCTGAACAAGATTATGACACAAAGCTGGAGAGTTGATATATCCCTGAGGTAGGACAGCAAAGGTATGTTGCTGACGTTGTCAGTTGAAGGCAAATTGCTTCTGGTAGGTCTTATGGACAGGAATGGACAAAAAGACATTTGCCAAGTCAATGGCTGCATACCAGGTACCAGGAGATGTGTTAATTTGCTCAAGCAATGAAACCACATCTGGTACAGCAGCTGCATTTGGAGTCATCACTTGGTTAATCTTATGATTACCCACTGTCACTCACCAAGATCCATCTGTCTTCTGCCCAGGCCAAATGGGAGAGTTGAAGGGGGATGTGATGGGAATCACCACCCCTGCATCTTTCCAGTCCTTGATGGTGGCACTTATCTCCACATTTCCTCCAGAGATGTGATATTGTTTTTGATTTACTATTTTTCTAGGTAGAGAAACCTCTAGGAAAGAGGTTTAATTGACTTACAGTTCTGCAAGGCTAAGGAGGCCTGAGGAAACTTGCAATCATGGTGGAAAGGGAAGCAAACATGTCCTTCTTCACATGGCAGCAGGAAGGAGAAGTGCTGAGCAAAAGGCGGAACAGCCGCTTATAGAACCATCAGATCTCATGGGAACTCACTCATGATCATGAGAACAGCATGAGGGTAACCACTCCCATGATTATATTACTTTCCACGAAGTCCCTCCCATGTGGGATTGTGGGAACTGTGATTCAAGTTAAGATTTGGGTGGGAACACAGCACCAAGCCATATCATCTGTGTAGGTAAGTGCTTGCCCTAGTGTCACATTCCAGAGTCCTTGGATGGGAATTTGCAGAAATTGTGTTAGAATCATTGACAATAACAAAGATTTAGACATTTCAATCACTAGTTTTTTAGAGAATGCCATGGCCTGGCTCTATGGCCTTGGGCAAATCGCCTTTCGAATTTGACCTTAGTTACCTGATCTTTGAATCAGGATGATTAGACAAATCCAAAACGAAATTGGGCAATGACTGATTAAGAATCCGAATGAACCAGTTCAAGACCAGCCTGGCCAAGATGGTGAAACTCCATCTCTACTAAAAATACAAAAATTAGCCAGTGTGGTGGCAGGCGCCTGTAATCCCAGCTACTTGGGAGGCTGAGGCAGAGAATTGTTTGAACCCAGAGGCAGAGGTTGCAGTTAGCCGAGATCGTGCCACTGCGCTCCAGCCTCGGTGACAGAGCGAGACTCCATTTCAAATTAAAAAAAAAAAAAAAAAGGAATCCTAATGAACCTTATGAGCACTGAGAGCCACAGAAGGCAGAAGCTGTAATTGTGTTAAAAGCCTACTGGTGGACCACAGCCGTGGGTGTGCAAACACAGGAGCAAGAAAATGTTATTGCCTAGTGGCCCTTGATCTCTTCCTCAGCATGACGGAATACTTAAAAGTTAGCTTCTTTTCTTCGATGATAGAATTTAAAATCTAAAGCCTATATTTCTTCTTTAGTACTAATTATTCAAAAGAAAAAATAGTACATTTCAGCTATTTTAGCCCTTCTTGCATTTTCTCTACTTCTCATTTGCTCTTTAAACTTCCAATACTCTAAGAAGAGATTTTTCTTTAATTAATAAAGAATGTATGAAATACTTCAGCAACTTCACACACCGTATTGTTAAACTCACAGTTATCATGGAAAGATGAGAAAAAAATTAAAATATGGAATCTCCCAAAACCCCAGTTAGGTCAAGTGGTATTATATTTTAGAGAAGAAATCACAAAACCTTCAGAGATCTGTATCTCTAAATAGATTGGGTATTTGCTAATGCTCTGGGTTAATCATAAAGATAAAGGAATGGCTGACAGTGTGGTTGCTTAAAACACAGGCAGTAGGAAAAGTCTGAAAATGTAAATTTGCAATTTTTTTGTTGCTCTGTCCTGCATATGTGATGTAATGTGCACACTGTCATTGAGCCCTTACTTTCTTTTGAAAGGTTTTTCTGTGCAAAGGGGGAAATCCATCACACAGATTCATGCACCGAGACCCTGATACATGAGAGTAATCTTGCCAAGCTCTGTCCTCCCCCCTTTTTCCATCCCCTGTGGGACTTAGGGAATAAGTCGGCTTCTCTTGACCTGAGATTACTGACCTATGCATAAAGGATTGGATAAGTCTTTAAGGAATGTATCTTTCTTGGAGGCTAAAGGAATGATCTCTTCATTACCATTTGTTGCTATACTTGGGACATTTGTGGAAAATATCACTTCTTTGTGCACGGTGGTTCACTGTAGCTTTGACACTGCCTCATAATAAGGAATATATGGTACAAGAAATAATGTGGAAAGAAAGTCTAGATCTTCTGAATGGTAGCCCGGGTGGAGCCCACTTTCTAAATGTTTTGTAGTAATAGGAAGCATGACACAGAAAAATCCTCAGAATTTCTCAAAGTGTGTTCTCTACAAGATGAATTATAGAGGTTGTATCAGTTATGATGGTGTTTTTCTGCAAATATACTTGTCCCTAGTTATCTGAGAGGGATTTTTCCCATGCCCTTGTGGATACCAAAATTTGTGGTTGCTCAAGTTCCTCAGAAAAAAGGGCATAGTATTTGCACATAAACTACACACATTCTCTCATATACTTTAAATCATCTCTAGATTACCTATATTACCTAATATGTATTTTAAAAATTGTATTATGTTTTATTGTTGTGTTATTTTTATTGTTTTTTCCTAATATTTTTGATCCATGGTGAGTTGACTCTAACAGAAAACTCAATTACCTTGCTACTCATTGTGTGATTCATCAACCAGCACCGGCATCTCTTGGGAGCTGACTAGGGGCCCAGCCCAGATCTACTGAATCAGAATTTGCATTTTAACAAATCCCCAGATGATTCACCTATTTAAGTCTGAGAAGCTCTTTCCTACTTACCACACTGTCACACACTGAAGGCGTTTACTTATTTGATGCAATGAGGCATCCCAAGTAGGCAGTTCTGAGTTAGTATAGTGTCTCAATGGTTCCATCGGAGACCCAGGATTTCATCATCTTTGTGCTTCACCATCCTAAGCATGTATGGCTTTGCCTTTATTCATTGGCCTTAGAATCACAAGGTGGGTATTGGACCACTGACTTCTGGTCAAGAGGAAAGGCAACCAGGAAAAGATAAAAGGGACTTTCTCTCGGGGGGGCCATTCGTTTCTATTCTGGAAGGACACCTGCCTCATGAAGCACCATGTCTTAGTGCCTGTAACTGTGGTGCACAGCTAAGGTTAGACACCAGAGAAGCTGAAGTGTAAAGTATTTAATGTTCTCCATACAATAGATGACACAGGAGAAGTAAGTCGCTCTTGGGTGGCCAATCCACTGTCCCTGCCATATTTGTTAGTACATTTAGATAGAGAAAAAAATGGCCAAATAAACGTGGAAAATATATTTAAATAGATTTCCTTTGTATAGGGCCACTCAAAATTTTTAATATACCAAGCTTCATTATAAATCTCCCAGAGAGAAATATAGTATGTAATGTTTCCACTTAACCTGATCACAGAACCCCCATTTTTCAGGAAAATATTTTCTGCTAAAAAATCAAATAACAAAAAAAGAAAAAAAATAGATTCATAATATTGTCTCTGTCCAATTATTCAACCCTGTTGTTAGAGTGCCAAAGCCATGGGCAATAGGTAATGAATTTGGCCCTCTGTGGGCCAGATTTTGCCCATGGGCCATAATTTAGTGACTTCTGTTTTATAGTTAGCCACAACAAAAATATGGTCAGCAGTAATACAACCACAACAACGTCTATTAATATGGCACCCTAGATTCTACAAACATTTTTAATATAACTATATATCTATATTATATACCTAACGTAACATATATCTATATGTAATATAAAATATATTATATGTAGATATAGACATATACACACAATCTCTTCTGATTCTAACAAACATATGAAAAAGATCATCACTATTTTATGGTTTCTGGAAAATACAGTGTCATGCTGTAAACTTCCCTAAGTAATAGAAACATTCACTGGGGCTCTGGATATTATACTTAGCTAATTGTAGTAACAGTATAATGCTTTGAATTTATACTTTTTCCTTCCTAGGTGCTCAGAGAATTTCTTAATTTGATCTTCATAATTGTCCTTTGAGAGAATCCAGCACCCACCGAATTATGCACATGAGCCTTTGAAAGTATTTCACATACTTTGGATTTATTATTGTACTCTGCAATTTGTAGACCTTAAATCACCCCCTGACACCCCCCCAACATCTCCCTTTTCAAGTATACTGGATTATTAAAGGCAGATTGGACTGTTAAAGGCAGCTCAACTTCACTGCTAATTAAATACCACTATTATACTGTGGACATGGGTCTATCATAACATCTATGGTGTTTTGGCACATATGTTTATTTAAATGTTTATGTGTCTTCCCTAAGAGACAATAAACCACATTAGGGCCAGACCTGTGTGTGTTCTGTTTGTCTCTGTCCTCAGTGCCAAACAGAGAACATAACATATGAATGTTGTTGAGTGACATGCTCTGTGTTAATAGTGGGGGCGGGGAGCCATGGGGGGCAGTGAGGTTGACTTCCCAGCTACTGGGCTGCCCTTCGGGTTTCAGAGTCAGTATCTTCTGTCCTCACAGATGCACTGCCTCCATCGCTGCAGGTGGCCATCCATTCCAACTCTGCTGGTATTTTCTGTCATGTCAGAGCAATGAGAACAGATCCCAAGGCGACTGCAACGATGTACCTGTGGATTGAGTTCAGGCCATTAAATTGCCATCATGCGACCTATCTAATGTCATTATAGTCCAGCTTCAGCAAAGCAGAGTGATAGAGAAAAAAATGACACAATTACCAATGTATGTGTTCTCAGACTTTCAAAAGAGCCTGAAGGAAGAAGTGTCTGTAATAGATGGAACGGTAGACACACACACACTCTCTCTCTCTCTCACACACACACACAGACACACACACACACTCTCATTCTCTCTCTCACACACACACACACACTCTGACACACAGAGCCATGTTTTCCAGGGAGAAGTTTGTAAATTGTAGGAGGAAAGGAATTACTCAACTAAGGTTTCTGTTTGGATGTGAGCTCAGTTCACTCTCTCTGGAACTCTCTATAGTCAAGTCTCTTTTCCAGGGGCTTATGGAAGAAATTTTGCAAATTCAAAAGTGGGAATGTTGAAAACCTGAAGCCCTTAAATCATTTATCTGGTGACATATGTTTACTGGTATTTTACTTTGGGATTAAAAAGAAGAAAGAACTATACTGTCGGACTACAAATTGGTCTACAGCACATATTCGATGGAGTATAACAGACCCCTATGTAATTTTATATTGAATATACTACATCTTGGATTCACTAAGTATAAAGTGACTCCTAGAAATGTTGTTTTGGTAGTTTTGACTCAGAACCTTTCTCATGGAAAGGTCCTTTAGGAATGTTCAAATGATTTCTTACTTGTGCAAGTTTCCCAAGTAGCATGTTGCATGCTTTATTGTGCTGATCTTCTTTCTTAGTGTTCATATGCTTTTTCTTTGTTTTGTTGTTGTTGTTGTATTGGCCTCATTTCTTAGGGAAAGACTTGTGCAAAATTTCCACTTCTCTTAGCTTCTTAAAATTTTAATGTCAGCCTCTCTTGTCACCTAGTCTTGCAAATAGGCCTGGGAACTTTGGGCATCTTTATGCCTTAAAATTATCTTAAAAATGCCTCCCACCTCCTCTCTAATTAACTGCAATCAGTAAGGCTAGTTGGTGGACACATGGTGTCGTAGCTCTGTGAAATGCTGCCTGATGGCTATAAACACAGCCATATGTTCTCTGTGAAATATGGCTGTAATCACCAGCAACAGGAACAGCTGATAGAAGATGAAGGATCGGCTCTGCTTGTCCTCCTGCGTTATTTGCAAAACCTGTGAGGCACTTTGCAGATTGGCTGAATATTTTCTCTTCGCCATCACTGCTTCCGCTAAATTTCCTTTGTATTTTAGCTTTAGTTCTTTCCAATATATATTTGAGCTTGAAATGGCAGTTATTAAAGGAATACGTTTAGTACCCTCCCATTTAACATCACGACACTTTAATTAAGATGGTCTGTCTTGAAATCCCGCAGTACACATGTAACCCAGGTTTCTAAAACTAAGTGGTTATCAAGAAAAAGGATAAAACCATCAAAATTTTCACAGTGAATGAACAAGAATTTCTCAGCAAAGTTCAATAGATTTGCCCTGAACTGGTGCAGCTTATAATACCCTTGAGCCTAATTGCTTTCCTGCATTTTGGCAAGAAAAATAGCTGACTTGCAATGGAATAGAAAGAAGAGGTTTGGAAGAAAGTGTCTTTTAAGAAAAGCTTCCAATGAAAATTTCAATCAATATTTTTAATCCCAGAAGATGAGATAAAATATGATATTATGTTCCTTGCACTGAGAGATTGTGGATAGGGTTGTTTTTCAGTGTAGGTAGGAGAGCAGTTTCAGGAGCAAAGCAGCCTCGGTATCCCTCCCACACTGCGATGCAGACAGTAAGCTATAATCCAACATTTCAACAATGCCTCATATCTGAGATTTAAAACAGTGTACCTCAGATGCCACGTCCTTATTAAGCCAGGGTGGATTCCTGGTTTCATGGCTGGGCTGTGAGACACAAATGTCTGGCTTTCCCACGCAAGCGTGTGAGAGAAGCCGTGTATAAGATGTGTAATGCACTCTCTGTCTCTCCACTTAGCTGCATTTAGTTGTTTTGTTTATTAAAGTAACCAGACAATACTGAGTGTACAGTTGAAGCATTGATTGCTTTTAAGTCTCCACTTTCCCATTTTAAAATGTTTTAGGTTGCTAATTTTGATATCAAGTTTTCTATCTTGAAGATATATGTATGTGTGTGCATATGTACATGTATATAATATATATATTATTGAAATCTTGCCTCTTCAATGCTTTGGGGGCTTTGTTAAAACAGGGCTGTCACCCTTTACCCTTTTTTTGCCTTTTCGTTTTTTACACCTTGTATGCACCACACAGGCTATTAAACTGTGTGCAGGTGATTGATCTCTTTAATAAAAGCAAGTTCTTTAGTAAGCAAAGAGTGATAAAGATAAACAAATGTACTGGTTTGTCCAGTGCTTTGGAGATTATGGTAACACGAGGGCATCAAGAAAGCCTATTAACAGATAAGTTAGATGAAACACATCAATTCTGATTTCAGTAAGTCAGGAACCATTCGCTTTAAGTTAATTTTATCCATGTTTTCTCTTCATTTGTAATACTTTGTGGGTTTTAACAGAAAATATTTAATAGTGTGCTGTGTAGTCCATAGATAAACGATGTTGGCAATTTCTCCACCTAACTGCTTGTCAAGCCCCTTAGCAAGGTACACACTGCCCTGCAGTTTATCATCTCGATTTCTAGATTGTTTTGGAAGATCATTGAGAGGGCCAAGACTCCCCAGAGGACTGTGCTCTAACCCTGTCATATTTTTTAAAATGCTGGAAAGTGTAAGGTTACATGGTAAGCTGATTTTACATAGGCATTTCTTCAGCTCGTCACAATAGCGCTCTCTTTCCATGGTAACTGGCGTTTCCATGGCACACACTGCAAGCTCCTCCAGAGCAGCTGAGGGGCTTTCTGAAGATGCTCACCCACCCACAAGTGTGAGCACACTTGCCCTCTCTCTCTCTCTCAGGCACAGATTCAGCCCACCGTTTATGTGAAGACAGGCACATTTTCTCACAGAAATTCACCAAATGGAACAAAGCTAATTTAAAAATAAAATTTGCTTTTCTCCCTATTATGTGATAAGACAAATAGCCACTGATGTGGCCTTTTAGAGTGATCTGGAAATGTCACAAAGCCGGTGCTGTCCTCATTGACATGGATTAACAGGATAAAATCTTGGAGGCAAAATTTGACAGGGAAAACAGTCGTCCCTGGGCCAGATTTTCTAAATTTATTTCCATTCCTTAAACTTTGAGCTAAGTCTATAGCTCAACATCATGTTAGATGCTGTGAAGCATAAAAGAAATTTATGCCCAAGGGGACCTTGCTTTTGTTTGGAGACTTGGGGGAATAAGATTTAGACATATGCAATAATTAGAAAATAATATAAGGCTGTAAATAATCAAAATATATTGTTCCCATAGGATCACTCCAACATTTTTAGGCTTGGGGGCAAACAATGTCGCTGTTTTTTTCCCCTATCACTATTATCCTCAGGACTAGCAAAAACCAAAACATTTCAGGAAGATGTACCAGTTTAGGAAGATGTAGTGGTGAAGAACTTTTTGAGGTACTATCTGCTTAATTTTCAAGAATAAATAGCCATTATATTGTTCTTTTATTACTGATTTTATAATTGACATCTTATCCTTTTTAAGCATAGGCGGTCATTTCTCAAGCTGACTTTCTGGTGCTTTAAATAAAATGTACAGTTTTCATTTGGTCTGAGCAAACTGAGTTAGACTACATCATCATCTGAATGACGATTCCTATATTGTCTTTTTTCTTTGATGAAGCAAGGCAGTGTAGAGAACATGGCTGCTATGGTTAAGTTTGTGTGTTGGAAACTTAATCCCCAGTGCAACGGTGTGGAGAGGCAGGACCTTTAAGAGTTGATTAGAACTAAAGGCATGATCTTAGTAGTGGGTTAGTTATTATGGGAATGGGTTCCTGATAAAAGGATAAGTTTGGCTCCCTTTCTCTTTTGCTCCCTCTCATCCTCTTTCGCCTTCTTATCTAATGCCATGGGATGACACAGCAAGAAGGCCCTAATAAGGTGCTGGCACCTTGATATTAGAATTCCCAGCCTCCAAAACTATGAGAAATAAATTGTTTTTTTAATACAAATTACCCAATCTGTGGTATTCTGTGATAGCAACACAAAACAGACTGAGAAAATAGATTTGTGGTTAAATAAATTCATTTGACTTCTGGATCTCTCATTTATTAGCTTTGTGGCTTTGGCCAAGTTAACTGACCTCTCTGAACTGGAGCAGCAAAATGGTCTTAATACAATGGTAGGTATGTTTGTTTCTGTTAGGGTAACTGTGAGTGAGGATTAAGTGGGATATTGATATGCTCAATAAATGGTAGCTTATTTATTCAACAAATGTGCATTAATTTTACACTATGTTTCAGGCATTGTCTTAATTGTGTGGATATAACAGGATTGATTTTTGGCTTTCAGGCATTTAGCATGAAGACGCAGTTGCAGGAAAATAGAACACCATAAGATCCACTGAAAGGTGGAATGGCATCTAACAGCTCCCCAAACATTAGTGAGTTAGCCTGGAAAAGTAGGGGAATTTAGTTTTGTGGATATGAGTGATCCACTTTTCGCTTGGTTTTGATTTGGGGTCTGTACCTTTTCATCGATGTCTCCATGGGTAAATTCGTACAATTTTGTGTTTCTGACAAATTGATGTACAATAGTTATAGATATTTACTCGGCTTTTGTAATATCCAAACTGGAATTTCTAATTAAAGCTAATGCTGGCTCATGACTCTTGAAGTCTCCTGAGATTGCTGTGGCCAGATCCTGCTTGAAGGTCTCATCATGTATTTACTCATATACTCATTCATTAAGTCATTCATTTGACACATTTATTCAGCACCCATTATATGCAAGTTAGCAGCTATGCGTTAAGGTGGAAACAAAGATCAATCAGCAGATATTGATCCTATCCTCAAAGAATGGACAGTTACTGAAATTTTGGGATCTGTGAGGGAACTGATGATAGGAGGGAAATGAAGTGTCTAAAATCAGGGGACTGTGTCAAATAGGCAGCTATTCTGGCATAAGATCTGTAGAAATCAGCATCGTACATCTGGATCCTCCCCTCCTACCTACCTGTGGATCTTCTTGGTCACTGTCCTCAGTAAAGAAAAGTATCAAGTATAAGTAGACATACTCAATTCATCATTTTTTTTCAAGGAATATGTATTTTGTTTCCAAGTGTGTCTATTGCTTTGCATAAAGAGCTTTCATTTTTCTTGGTAAGGAAATATGATAGCTGCACAGAGCAGCTAAGGAAGAACTCAAGCCTAGAGGTCCCAGTGGAGATTTAGAGTAATAAAGGTAAAAATGGTGGACTGTAAAGAAGTCAAAGATAATGTTATAAAAGTGCTATGTCTTAAATTGTACCTCAAAACAGCAGCATGAAAACAACAATGAGAAATTTGGGTAGGTGGAAAGAAAGGGAGAAGATAAAGAACCCATATGTACCCCAAGGATGAAGGCAGAAATGAGCTTGGCACATTATGCTAAATGAAAGAAACCAGACATAAAAGACCACATATTGTATGATTGCACTTATATAAAATGACCGGAGAAGGCAAAGCTATGGGGACAGAGAGTGCGGCTGCAGATGAGAATGTGGAATAACTGCCAATGGGCATGAGAGATCTTCTTGAGGTGATGAAAATATTCTAAAACTGGATTTTGGTGATGCTTGCACAACTTGATAAACATTAAAAATCAGTAAACTATAAACTCAGAGTAGGTGAATTTTATAGTATTTAAGTTATACTTTAATTATGTTAAAAAATAACAAAAAGAAATATTTGTCCTGTGAATAAAGACTGATAAGGAAATTGATATGGTTGCAGCTGTGGGGCCAGAGTCTCAGAGCAGACAAATAAATTGACCAAAGTCACACAGCTGGCAAGAAGTAAAACTTAGATTAAACAAAAAGATAATTTGGCTCCAAGATAAGATTGGATAGGTGAAATGGTGACAATTGGAGGAGAATATTGGGTTAATGAGGAGAAGAGAATGAGCTTCATCTGAAAAACTACGTGAAATATTTTTGACTTTTTGTAGAAAATAAGCATGCTGAAAGCAGTATTTTAGAAAGTTTAATTTAGTAGTGGGAATCACAGGTGCAATATTTTTTTAGAAGCCATGATGGATGAATGAGTGCCGTCATCTAAGTGAGGTGGGTCTTGGTTAGAGTTATGGAAGAGAAAAATCAGAGGGACATTTTGAAGGAAGAAGAGTCATGTCATGTTGACTGATCCCACAGGATTAATTATATATGAAAGTGCTTTGAAAACTGACAAGTTTGTTAAAGAAATGGAAATGATGAATTTTTACTATTGAGCATACTGAAAGCAGTAATCAAATAAGTGGAGATACTCAAGATGTCGTAGAGGAAAGGGATAGGTGTGGGAAAAATATCCTTCAGGGGATTATGAGATGGCTTATGAGTAGAGAGGGAGGTATTTCTGTAGGAAGGCAGCTGGTCTCTTCTGGGACTGCAGAGAAGTTGATGCCACACATCACACATATTACAACCTATGCGATGGGTGCCATGCTGGATACAGCAGAGGTTTACTAGGCAGAGGTTTTGGTTGCATGTGACAGAAACCCAGCTCAAATTCATTTAAGAAAAAAATGGAGTATGTTGTTATGCAATATTAGAGAGTACAGGAATTGCATGAGCAATATCTTTTTAAAATCTGTTGGCTACATTACATCCAGTCTATGTTTGCACAGTATGTCTCGTGAAAACAAAGAACAATGATCATTGAAATTCATTTGTTATTGTTCACTCCTTCTTTCAACAAAACTTTATTCAAAACCTTTTATATCAAAGCATGACCAGGTGTAATAAGAAATACACATGTTCCAAGTCCCAATGAACTTACATCTAGTACACTGCCTGGAGGATATTAGGCCTCGTACAGCAATTGGGCAAATGTTTCTCTCTCCAACTGGGGTCTGCAGTATATGTGGAACAATCTGAACAGTTCTTTCCTTAATCAGCTAGAGAGAAAAAAAGTCAACTAGACCTTCCTTTCCCTTCTTTGATATTTGAGATATTCTTGGAATGGTATTTCATTGCCCTTTGGTGGAATAGCTCACGAAGCCAAATAATACTTTGTGTAAACTACAGACTTTCCGAAAGGGTGTGTTTGAAATTTTTGACTCAGCTAACTTTCGTCAAGTTAAACATTAAAGATTAGGAAGGAATTTAAGCATTTGTAGAAAATTGGGACAAATTTTTGTAAATTAAAGAAGAATTAATTAAAGAAAACTTATTATAGTCAACAAGTTTTTGGCAGCTTTATTGTGTGACATGTATCCCCCAAATTGATTTTAAAAAATTATTACCAAGTAGGAGGAGTTGGTGTTTATTCCAAGTTTGCATTTCCAGCTACCTGCATACCATGGAGACACAGTAGGAGAGGGCCTATTTTATAAGTTCTCTCAGATAAGCCTGAAGGGCTTATTAAAAGCATAACATTTGCGTACACTAAGTGCTGTCCCTTGTTTTTCACTAGAGGAAGCTGAAACTTGGAAAAGTCTAGAAAGCAGATTGAGACCATCAGTTTATCCCAGTGGCAGTATTCAGACATGAAACCAGGTCTCCTTTTTATTTGACATTCTTGGATCACTTGTTTTAACTTCCTAGCAATTCACAGTTGATTGGTTGAACCATGCCCTCTCCAATACAAACAGTAGAATCCTATTTTTCCCACTCTCCTACTTGCCCACAGGTCACCATAATATATAGATTAATTTCAGAAATATGTTTCTAAAAGGTTAGTCTTTAAATTTCCCCAACTTTCCGCCAACTCCTTTTAGCTCATCCTGAAGAGCCAGAATACTGTGAAGATTCAGAGCCAGGGTGAAAAAAGAACTGGGCTTTGGTCCCAGTTCTACCAGTTGTTAATGACTACAGAAAGGTACTTAATAGTGATAGTAGGTTGCATTCGTGTCCTGCAAAGTTTCACTCTCTTCCACTCCTTCCACGGGGGCTGTATTTTTCCACCCCAGTGATACTAGGTTTGGCCATGTAATTTACTTTGTCTATGATAGGTTATCAAGGGGAGGCTTTAACCAGAATGTTACCAACATTGAGTTCCAATGTTAAATATGCTTGCCTAGTTTGATTTGGCCTCATGTTCTTTTGCCATCAGCTGTGAGAAAAGTAAGCTCTGGGGAGCTGCTGGTCCTGGAATGAAAGACAGCTTAAGCAAACTCGAGCCAATTTACAGCCTGGAGCCTAGTCAGCTGATCTCAGCTCAGCTCACAGAGTCACAAGTCACCCTAGCCAACCTACAAACTTATGAGTGAGAAAAATTGTATTATACTTATTTCCATAACGTTGTGAAGATTCATAAAGATGATATATGTAACATGTTTAGGACATTACCTATCACATTGTAGAAAACAATATTATTCATTATTATTTATTACTGTTTAGTAAACCATGGCCTTCCCAATAGTAAACACATCATTAAAACATGCTGGTATACTTATGTCACCTGGATATGATAGAGCAAAACCTTCCAAAGAAGGAGCGCATGCAGTATTATGATAAAGCTGAACTCATCATCATTGGTTACACCTGTCCCAACTCCCCAAATCCTTGCTGGGTTAATAGATGACATGAGCCCCTTGGTGGTTGGTAGGTCTCTTCTTTCTACAGAATACCTTAGCTCTTCTACCTAGGCCTGCTACCTCCAGAGCAGATGAAGAAAGTGGTATTGAGCTCCTTTTCATACACTTGTTAGCAATTTTTATGTAATTTTTGGAGAAACGTCAGAAATGTCTGCTAAGTTCTTTGTTTGTTTTTATTTATTATTTATTATTATTATTAATTTTTTTTGAGACACAATCTCCATCTGTCACCCAGGCTGGAGTGCAGTGGCACAAAATTGGCTCACTGCAACCTCTGCCTCCTGGGTTCAAGCCATTCTCGTGCCTCAGCCTCCCAAGTAGCCGGGACTACAGGCATGCATCACCACACCTGGCTAATTTTTGTAATTTTAGTAGAGATGGGATTTCACCATGTTGGCCAGGATGGTCTCGAATTCCTGGCCTCAAGTGCTCCACCCACCTTGGCCTCCCACAGTGCTTGGATTACAGGTGTGAGCCACCCCACCCGACCCTTTGCCCATTTTTAAATTGTATTATTTGGTTTCCACTATTGAGTTGTAAGAGGTTGATATATTTTGGCTGTGTCCCCATCCAAATCTCAACTTGAATTGTATCTCCCAGAATTCCCACATGCTGTGGGAGGGACCCAGGGGGAGGTAATTGAATCATGGGGACCGGTCTTTCCCGTGCTATTCTCATGACAGTGAAAAAGTCTCATGAGATGTGATGGGTTTATCAGGGGTTTCCACTTTTGCTACCTCATTTTTCTCTTGCTGCCACCATATAAGAATTGACTTTCAGCCGGGTGCGGTGACTCATGCCTGTAATCCCAGCACTTTGGGAGGCCAAGGCGGGTGGATTGCCTGAGCTTCGGAGTTCAAAACCAGCCTGGGAAACATGGCAAAACCCTGTCTCTACTAAAAATACAAAAAATTAGCTGGGTTTGGTGGCTGGCACCTGTAATCCCAGTTACTTGGGAGGCCGAGGAAGGAGAATTGCTTGGACCAGGGAGGCAGAGGTTGCAGTGAGCCAATCGCACCACTGCACTCCAGCCTGGGTAACAGAGTGAGACTCTGTCTCAAAAAAAAAAAAAAAAAGAAAGAAAGAAAGAAAAAAAAAGTGTCTTTCACCTCCTGCCATGATTCTGAGGCCTCCCCAGCCATGTGGAACTGTAAGTCCAATTAAACCTCTTTTTCTTCCCAGTGTCAGTTATGTCTTTATCAACAGTGTGAAAATGGACAAATACAGAGTTCTTTATAAATTTTAGATATCAACCCATTATAAGATTTGTAGTTTGCAATTATTTTTTCCCAGTCCATAGGTTGTATTTTCATTTTGTTGATTGTTTCCTTTATTGTGAAGAAGCTTTTAAGTGTGATGTAGTATCATTTACTTGTTTGTGTTTTGGCAGCTTGAACTTTTGATGTTATATCCAAAAAACATTGCCAAGGCTACTATTGAGGACCTTTTCCCCTATGTTCTCTTCTAGGAGGTTTATGGTTTCAGATCTTATATTTGGTTTTAATTCTTTTTCCCTTCATTTTGAGCTGCTTTTTGTGTATGGTGTAAGGGTCCAATTTCATTCTTTTGCGTGTAGAATTATAGTTTCCACAGCACCATTTATTGAAGCAACTACTCTCTTCCCATGGTGCCCTTTTGGTGCTCCTGTCTAAAATTAGTTCACCATATATGTTTGGATTTATTTCTTGGGTCTCTATTCTATTCCGTTGGTTTATGTTACTGTTTTTATGCCAATACCATACTGTTTTGATTACTATAGTTTTATAATATAATCCAACATCACTAATCATAAGGGAAATACAAATTAGAACCACCATGAGATATCACCACACACCTCTAAGAATGGTTATTATAAAAAAGACAAGCAATAACAAATGTTGGTGATGGTATGGAAAAAAGAGAACCTAGTACACTGTTGGTGGGAGTGTAGATTGGTAGAGCCATTCTGAAAAACAGTATTAAAGTTCCTAAAGAAATTATAAATTGAACTACCATATTGTGTCCAGAATTGGTTCCTTCCAGTGGGTTCTAGGTCTCGCTGACTTCAAGAATGAAGCCGCAGACCATTGCGGTGAGTGCTACAGTTCTTAAAGATGGTGTGTCCAGAGTTTTTTCCTTCAGATGTTCAGATGTGTCCAGAGTTTATTCCTTCTGGTGGGTTCGTGGTCTCACTGACTTCAGGAGTGAAGCCGCAGACCTTCGCAGTGAGTGTTACAGCTCTTAAAGGTGGGGCATCTGGAGTTGTTCATTGCTCCCGGTGGGTTCGTGGTCTCCTTGGCTTCAGGAGTGAAGCTCCAGACCTTCGTCGTGAGTGTTACAGCTCACAAAGGTAGTGCAGACCCAAAGAGTGAGCAGCAGCAAGATTTATTGCGAAAGAACCATCCACAGCATGGAAGGTGACCTGAGCGGGTTGCCACTGCTGGCTTGGGTGGCCAGCTTTTATTCCCTTATTTAGCCCTGCCCACATCCTGCAGATTGGTCCATTTTACAGAATGCTGATTGGTCCATTTTACAGAGTGCTAATTGGTCCGTTTTCACAGAGTGCTGATTAGTGCATTTACAAAACTTTAGCTAGACACAGAGTGTTGATTGGTGTGTTTTTACAGAATGCTGATTGGTGTGTTTACAAACCTTTAGCTAGACACAGAGAGCTGATTGGTGCATTTACCATCCTTTAGCTAGACAGAAAAGTTCTCCAAGTCCCCACCTGACCCAGAAGCCCAGCCCGGCTTCACCTCTCAATATGACCCAGCAATTCCTCTTCTGGGAGTATATCCAACGAGATAAAGTCACTACCTTGTAAACACATCTGCAGGGCATGGTGGTTCACGCCTGTGATCCCAGCACTTTGGGAGGCTGAGGTGGGTGGATCACGAGGTGAGGAGATCGAGACCATCCTGGCCAACATGGTGAAACTCCGTCTCTACTAAAAATACAAAAAATTAGCTGGGCATGGTGGCATGCACCTGTAGTCCCACCTACTTGGGAGGCTGAGGCAGGAGAATTGCTTGAACCTGGGAGGTGGAGGTTGCAGTGAGCGGAGATTGTGCCACTGCACTCCAGCCTGGCGACAGAGTGTGACGCCATCAAAACAAAACAAAACAAACAAACAAAAAAAGACATCCGCACTCTCATTTTCATTGCAGCATTATTGACAACAGCCAGGATACAGAAACAACCTAAATGCTCATTGATGGATGAATGGATAAAATAAAATGTCACATACCCACACACACACACAAACTCACAATGGAATATTTTTCAACCTTAAAAAAGGAGATCCTGCCGTTTGCCATGAATGGATGAACTAGGAGTACATTACGCTAAGTGAAATAAGCCAGACTCAGAAAGAAAAATATTGCATGATTTTACTTATGTGGAATTTAATATGTGGAATATTAAAAAACAGGGCTCAAACACACAGGGATAGAGAATGAAACTGTGGTTAACATGGGTAAGGATGGAAGAGAGAAAATAGGGAGATATAGGTCAAAGGATACAAAACATCAGACATGTAAGGAGAACAAGTCTAGATATTTAATGTATAATATGAGGAGTAAAGTTAATAAAATTGCACAGTATTAGGGTTTTTTGTTAAATAAGTTCATTTTAGCTGCTCTTGTCACACACACAAAGTAACTATGTGAGATGATAGACAGGTTAATCTGTTTCACTATTGAAACCATTTTACTGTTACTATGTATCCTGCATCATGTTGTAAACCTCAAATATAAACAATACAATTTAGTTCTTTTAAAAAAGAATGTGGTGTTGGCGACTAGAGCAGACACACTCAATGCCCAGCTGGTACCTCCTAGGCTCACTTCTGAGTTTCATACGCATTAAAATCTTTGTCCCTCTGACACTTGGATATCTCTGCTTCTCAGCCTGGGGGCTTTCTCGGGTACCAGAGCAGCTTGTTCAGAAGTGAGGAAGAGCCTCTGGGGCAGTACTCAAGCCTTTAAGAGATGGGATTTGGTGAATTAGTACTTTAGCTTTCCTGTCCCTCTATGAGACATTTTGAGGAATATTCTATTAGATCCCATCAGGCTTGAACCTCAATTTCCTACAATGGTAACATGTTCATGGACATACCTGTATACGGAAAAAAACAAACTGTTTCACACCACTCCCAGTATTTCCCTTCTGACACCAGATAGGTGGGTTTTTTCCCACACCAAGAAATTCTCCAACACCATTCTGCTGTCCTAAAATTTAACAAAATTCCGATACTCTCTACCTGGAGATAGCATCAAATTTCACAGGTTAAAGACTCAGTTCCACAAGACTGCCCTTACTTACAGATGCCAGTTGCAAGTAGTAGGTCCCCAGGTTACCAACAACTTCTTCTGACTTAGGTCAAATTGGAGGTTCCCACAACACCCTCCTTGGGTTTGAGAATTTGAGTGGCTCACGAAATCCAGGAACTCAGTTTACCTAGTATGGTTGACTTGTTACAAAGGATGTTTTAAAGGATACAAATGAACTGTCAGAGGAAGAGGCCTATAGGGTGAGGTTCAGAAGTGTCCTGCACGTAGAGCTTCTGTCTCCATGGAGTTGGGATGCGCCACCCTCCCGACACATATATATACTCTTGTTCACCAACCTAGAAGTTTCCTGAACCCTAAAGTTCAGGGATTTTTGTGAAAGCTTCACCACACACAAGTGGCTGATCATTAATTCCATTTCCAGTCCTTTACCTATTTTCTGGAGAATAGGGAGTGGGGCTGAAGGTTCCAAGCTTCTAGTCATGGCTTGGTCTTTCTGGTGACCGGCGCCTATCCAGGAATCCATCAAGAGTCACCTCATTAGAGCAAAAGATGCTCCTATCCAGGAAATTCCAAGGGATTTAGGAGCACTGTATCAGATGCTCCTATCACTCAGGAAAGTTCAGTGGTCTTAGAAGCTCTGTATCAGGAGCCAGAGTCAAAGACCAAATATTGGAAAAAAAGATACTTCTCGCACCCCTATTTACAAGGGTTTTAGAAGCTGTATGTCAGGACCTGGGGCAGAGGCCACTTTATATATTTCTTACTATTTCATAATACCCTTTACTGGTTTTTATCCATTTTTTTGTCTTACTTTACCCACTCCCCCGCTTATACTTTCTTGAATGATATCCCAAGTAAGCTTCAAGTCCCTTTCTCAGGACTTGTTTTGGGGAGTACCAATCTCAGAAAAGTGGCTTAACTCATCTTTTCCCCTTTTGTCCACCTTGCCTGCTAGTCTGACAGGGGGACCATGGCAGATATCAACACATATATTGAAAATCTGGTAATAAGTTTTAACTACATTTTCCTTAATTTTGTATGCAATGGAAGCCAGTGTTCTTATTTGGACAAGGTTATTGCCTTAAGAGAAGGGAGCTGTTACACCTAAGGTTATGTATCCTCCCCAAGGATGGTCCACAACAAATGGCTGGTTGATGTGGAGGTTTAAAGCTTTACCCCACTTGCCTCAATCTGGTATAAGTCTGAAGGGGATTTCCAGCTTCAGACCCCTTATAACGTTGGAGTCGCCTGAGGCTTCTGTTACAACTACATCACAGTTCAACTTCTTCTGTCCATTTCTGCTTCTCTTACTCCCTTACAGCCTTCTCCCCAAAAGCATTTCCCAATAGATGCCCTGTGTGTAAATCTCTACCTCACTTTTTGTGTCCAGGTGTTGCTAGGAATGGTCTTAGGAAGTGGACTCTAAAATGGGATTTTGTAGTTGGATCATGCACTGTCCAGCTGGCAACAAGGACTCCATCATAAGTATTAAGTGGAGTGCTGATCGCTTCCTGGCTTGTTATTATGGTGTTGTTAGTAGAATTGGTGGTGAGCAGTGATGGGATACCTGTGGAAGGCTAGTACATCATTTCAGGAATTCAAAAGATAGTGGTAAAATAGTCATTGTAGACCATGGAATCAGGTAGTTGTTGCTTTAAATGTTTCCTGATTTAGTCAATGGAACAAAATGGAGATTTCAGAAATAGACTTATAGTTGGTTGTTTCTAAACAGAGGTGCCAAAGTGATTCAGTGGGAAAAGATCCTTAAAACAAGTGGCTCTCAAACAACTGGAAATCCAGGTGTATAACCATGTACCTAAACCCTGTCTCATGCCATACACAAAAATTAGTTCAATATGAACCTTAGACTTTAATATAAAAAGCTAAAACTGTTAAGCTTTTAGAAGATAATATAGGGCAGTAACTTAGGGCAGGCATCTTAGTCTATGTTGTGCTGCTATAATAGAATACCTGAGACTGAGTAACTTATAAAGAACA
Source organism: Gorilla gorilla gorilla (assembly GCF_029281585.2). Classification (NCBI taxonomy): domain Eukaryota; kingdom Metazoa; phylum Chordata; class Mammalia; order Primates; family Hominidae; genus Gorilla; species Gorilla gorilla. Next base: position 144,242,885 of record NC_073224.2, on the reverse strand, counting down.
GAATTTTATTTCTCACAGTTTTGGAGGCTGGGAAGCCCCAGATGAAGTCATTGACATCTGCTGTCTGGTCAGGGCCTTTTTGGTGCATCCTCACTTGGCAGAAGGTAGGAGGCCAAGAAAAGGGACAAATTCTCTCCACCAAGCCATTTGTGGGAAGGTGCGTAATCCCATTCATAACAGTGAAGCCCTCATAATTTACTCACCTCCCAAAGGACTCACCACCCAATACTGTTGCATGGGGGACTGAATTTTCTTATGAATTTTGGTGGAGATGAAAACGTTCAAACCATAACAATAAGCAAAGATTTCTTAAATAGGATAAACAGCAATAATAATTTTTAAGAAAGAGAAATTATACTTTCTCAAAATTAAAAAACTTTTACTTATTAAAAGACAACAGTAAGAAAATAATTAGGCAAGCTACAGGTTGTGATAAAATATCATACAGTTATATTAAATAAAAGCCTTAAATTCAGAACATATAGAAAATTCTTCCACTTAGTAATAAAAAATTTGGGAAAAGATTTGAATAGTTTAGACACTGCACAAAGAAACATGGTTAATAAACACATATAAAACTCATTGACATCATTAGTCGTCAGGGAAGTAACACTATAAATCACAATTAGATACCACTCCACACCCATTAGAATGACTAAAATTACAAAGACTATCAACAATAAATCTTGGCAAGGATCTAGAGCAACTGAAACCCATATACATTGCTCGGCGGGGGGGGAGGGGGGGCGGTATAAAATGGTACAAGCACCTAGAGTGTAATCTGGCAGTTTCTTATAAAGTTAAACATAACCTCTATGACTCAGAAATTATACTGCTAGATATTTACCCACGAAAAATGAAAGTATATGTCTAGAAAGACTTGATTGAAGTTTCATAGCAGTTTTATTCACAATAGCTAAAAGCTGGAAACAACTCAAATATCCATCAACAGAAAAGTGGCTAAACCAATTTCAGTATACAATACTATTCAACCATAAAGAAGAATTAAACACCTATATATGCAGTAACATAGATGAATCTCAAAATCATTATGCTGAGGGAAAGAAGCAAGACATGTCAAACTATATTTTGTATGAAGATCTGGAAAAGGCAAAACTAACTGTGTAGTGAAAAAGATCTCAATAGTAGTGAAGCCGTGGACCCTCGCGGTGAGTGTTACAGCTCTTAAGGTGGCGCTTCTGGAGTTTGTTCCTTCTGATGTTCAGATGTGTTTAGAATTTCTTCCTTCTGGTGGGTTCGTGGTCTCGCTGGCTCAGGAATGAAGCTGCAGACCTTCGCGGTGAGTGTTACAGCTCTTAAGGTAGCGCCTCTGGAGTTGTTCGTTCCTCCCGGTGGGCTCGTGGTCTTGCTGGCTTCAGGAGTGAAGCTGCAGATCTTCGCGGTGAGTGTTACAGCTCATAAAAGCAGTGTGGACCCAAAGAGTGAGCAGTAGCAAGATTTATTGCAAAGAGCGAAAGAACAAAGCTTCCACAGTGTGGAAGGGGACCACAGCGGGTTGCCACTGCTGGCTGGGGCAACCTGCTTTTATTCTCTTATCTGGCCCCACCCACGTCCTGCTGATTGGTAGAGCCCAGGGGTCTGTTTTGACAGGGTGCTGATTGGTGCGTTTACAATCCCTGACCTAGACATAAAGGTTCTCCAAGGCCCCACCAGAGTAGCTAGACACAGAGTGTCCAATGGTGCCCTCACAAACCCTGAGCTAGACATAAATGTTCTCCAAGGCCCCACCAGAGTAGCTAGATACAGAGTATCGATTGGTGCACTCACAAACCCTGAGCTAGACACAGGGTACTGATTGGCGTGTTTACAAACCCTGAGCTAGAGATAGAGTGCCGATTGGCGGATTCACAATCTCTGAGCTAGACATAAATGTTCTCCAAGGCCCCACCAGAGTAGCTAGATACAGAGTATGGATTGGTGCACTCACAAACCCTGAGCTAGACACAGGGTACTGATTGGTGTGTTTACAAACCCTGAGCTAGAGGCAGAGTGCCGATTGGCGGATTCACAATCCCTGAGCTAGACATAAAGGTTCTCCAAGGCCCCACCAGACTCAGCAGCCCAGCTGGCTTCACCCAGTGGATCCCACACGGGGGCTGCAGGTGGAGCTGCTTGCCAGTCCCGTGCCATGTGCCTGCACTCCTCAGCCCTTCGGTGGTGGATGGGACTGGCTGCCGTGGAGCAGGGGGTGGCGCTCGTGGAGGAGGCTCGGGCTGCCCACGAGCCCACGGAGGGGGTGGGAGGCTCAGGCATGGCAGGCTGCAGGTTCCGAGCCCTGCCCCACGGGAAGGCAGCTAAGGCCTGGCGAGAAATTGAGTGCAGCGCTGGCGGGTTGGCACTGCTGGGGGACCCAGTACACCCTCCGCAGTCGCTGGCCCGGGTGCTAAGCCCCTCATTGCCGGAGCCGGCAGGGCCGGCCGGCTGCTCCGAGTGTGGGGCCTGCCAAGCCCACGCCCACCCGGGACTCCAGCTGGCCCGCAGGCGCCACACGCAGCCCGGGTTCCCACTCGCGCCTCTCCCTCCACACCTTCCTGCAAGCTAAGGGAGTGGGCTCCGGCCTTGACCAGCCCAGAAATGGGCTCCCACAGTGCAGCGGTGGGCTGAAGGGCTCCTCAAGTGCCGCCAAAGTGGGAGCCCAGGCAGAGGAGGCACCGAGAGGGAGTGAGGGCTGTGAGGACTGCCAGCACGCTGTCACCTCTCAGTAGTTTCTTCTGCAGGTAGAGATTACCTGAGAAAGAGCACCTGGGGACTCCCAAGAGTGAAGGAAATATTTCATATATTGATATGGGTCTGATTATATGGGTGTATTCACTTTTCAATTCATCAAACTATAACACTTAAAAGCAGAACATTTCAATGTATATAAATTACACTTCAATAAAATAAAGAGTTAAAAAATATAAGTATACCAAGGAACTTTATTAAAAATTTGAATACAGACTTTCTTGAACTTGATTACCTTTCACATTCTCTTTCTTTTAATTATTTGCTGAGGGAATGATTATATTGGAGAGTGCTTTTAAATGAGTAAATTGCTGTTAAAAATTTCTAATTTAGAAATCCATTCTGAGAAAACAATTTAAAGTACAGACCAATATGTATATGCAAAGTCATTTATTAAAGTATTGTAAGTTATGTTTACATTAAATGAAAATGAAACAAAAAATGGTAAAAAATAATGGTACATTCCTATAAAGAACTATTTCACAACTAAAAATCTTAAGCGTTATTTAATGAAGAAATATTAATAAATAAATTAAAAATATTGTATAATACCGAAGATAGACTTGCACAGATAGCAATATTTTATACATGCAAATAATATGTGAATGGGAAACTCTAGGCAAATATGCATCAGATTATTCATAACGATAATTTCTGGGATTATCTTATTCTTTTTAATTTTATCATATGTCTTTTTACTTCTTTTATAATCTGAAATAAATCATAAGAGTTATAAAGTTTTACACTAAAACAAAGGTAAACCTAATTAAAAGCCCTGAGTTTTTTTCTTTGCTCTTCTATAGCCACTCAACTTTGGACAAATTATCTATAGAAGCATGTGGGAACCCACTAAGCTTTCTCAGAAATCAACTTCTTAGTTGTTGCAGAAAGAGGATACTGAATTAGATTTCTTTTTCCTTCATGATGCAACTTTCTCTTTTCTCCCCTCTGGGTTTTTCCCCCTTCTCTTCTCTCCATCCTGCTCCAATTCCGCTAGTCTGTGAACCATGAAGAGCAGTGATGCTTTTTAGGAGATGCTAGCAAACACTGATATCACTAACATCCATGCCATTCTAGAAATACATTTAATTTGGCTCCATTTCCTAGTCTGCAAACTTGTTTTAATCAGAATTGGAATCAGTGTGATAAGAAGTCAGGTACATCTCAGTCCCACTGTTTGGTATTTTGCTAATATTAAGAGAGCTCAGTACCCTGTAAGAGATCTCCTTTCACAAGAAGTGTTTCTCTAAGCTTGTCAGGCATTGGCACGGTGATTACTGTAGAAAGATAATTTTTTACATCAAATTAGTTTGTGAAAACCAAGGCAATGAGTAATTGCATATAAGAGGAGGTGAAAGAGAGTGAGGAAAGAAGAAGGAATGTCAAAAATATTTCCACAGGGTATTATTTTATTTACCCAAAAGCAAATCCAAAGTTGCTACAGGACAGTGCACATAAAACAGGTCTGCAAAGGGAATCTTCTACAAAAAATGCTGCCTTGCCCGCTTCACTGGCAGTTGAGTTCGCAGTAGAAATACATTCAATTCCACATAGTAATAGTGCTTTAATAACAGATGAAAATATGTTTTATGGTGCGTGTTGATAACTAAATGCTTATCCTATATATAGAAATTCAAATAATTGGAATTTCTCATAGCCAGCATCTAGTTGAGACCACTGAAGAATACCTTGATATAGAAGGTTAAAGTCAATAGACTGTGTTTTGGTTATTTTTCAGAAGATGTCTGCTGTATGTTTAATATACTATATTTGTATTATGGGCTCTGGTTCCTGTAAATCTGAGGTCTCTCTTTCTTGAATGAATGAGGAGATAAGCAATTGAATTTGAAAGATACTTTATGCAACAGAAAAGCAATTTTGTTCCTGGTTATCAGAGGGCAAGAAGTGAACTAGCAATTTAATGCTAAATATTTTTAACCCTTGGGAATCTGGTTTGCTTTGAGCCCACTAAAGATTACATTTTTTCAATCCATCTCAGCTTATTGTGTTTCATATAACAGAGGAGTATTTTGTTAAAAATTTAGTCAATTTAAAGTAATTACCTTTTATTCTTACTGGGTATGGATTTGATGTTATAGTATCTCAAATTTCTATTTTTAAAAGGAAGAAAAGGAAGATTTCATTTCTACAAATGAAGACTCATGAAGTATGGGATACTGTTTTGCTTTGACAAAGGTCACTTTGTGATGGACTGGTGTTGGTTTTAACCATTATTCATTATGGTCTCTGAAATTCTTGGTGCTTCCGTGGTAAAGTAAAAGAGGCTGGCATTTTCCCATTACATTTCATGGTGAAAATCTCTTTGCCCGCCTCCATTTGTTCTCCCCAAATAATTTTAAAAGGAATTATATGACTTAAAAATTACTTGTTTTAAATGCTTTACTCCTGAATCTTTGAGAATAATAGTACTATAGTGATTATTTATGGGTGTATCTGGTACTGTTTTTTATTCAATGTTTTTGAAAATTATAACATGCAAAAGTGTGATGTTATTTGGGTTATCATTTGATAGCACACTTGTGGTGGCCAGACTCTAAGTTGGGCCCCGGGGATCTTCACCTTCTGATGTTGATGTCCTTATGTAGTCCTTGTACATAATGTATTGGAGTTGGTCTTTGTGATAGATCATATGTGACAGAAATGAGGTTCAATCCTGTAAGACATTGCCACTTCTGCCTTGATCTCTTGGATCACTTACCATGTCATGAGGATACTCACTCCTATGGAAAGGTCCATGTGGTAATGAACTAACTTAGTGAGGCCTCTTGACAACAACCAGCACTGGTTTGCCAGCCACTAGAGTAAAATGTTTTAAAAGCAGATTATCCAGCCCAGGTTAAACCTTCCAACAACTGCAGCCCTGGCTAACATTATGACTGTAACCTCATGAAAGACCCTGAAATGGACTATTGAGCTAAGCCATGATCTGATTCTTGACCAACAGAAACTTTAAAAGATAATAAATCTATACAGCTATTTTAGGCTGCGAAGTGTTGGAGTAATTTACAGGTAATGTTAAACAAGACAATACTGTAAAGAATGTCTAAAGCCTAAAGCCTAAGTCTCACTTGAACAGAATTTTATTAAATGATGCTGAAGATGAGAGTAACTTTGGGAGTTGGACATTGTAGTATAACAACTTTTAAAAATCAGTTTCTGCAATTAAATTTTTTTGTTACCAAAAAATGTTGCTAAGGCCAACTCCTCCATGGGTCTGCTGACATAAATTGGCATATTAGTTTATACAAGTATATTTGCTTCAATATTTTAATAACCGTCAGAGTTTGTTCCTGACTCCAGATTCATTAGAGACAACAACTGTGTGTTGAACTGAATGTTAGAATCCTGGCATGTGAGTTAGAGAAAGTGGAACCAAAAATGGTAGACTTTTCCAGGACTTGTTATACAGGGAAGGCCGAATATGGTGAATAGTATCTATTTTCCAGATTGGACTCTCCCCACACTGACAAAAGCTTTTCCTGCCTCTGAACTTCAGAATAAATAGAAAAACCTACAAGAGGCAACACACACACACACACACACACACACACACACAATTATCTATATGTCATAATAACGCAACTGAACGCTTATTTGTGGAGCCCTTGCTGTATGGAGTCCACTCTGCTGTGAATTTCAATTAATAGATGACACAGATTCTGCTTCTTGGCACATACTGTTCCATGACCTTTACAACTCTGACAAGCAATCCTGGAGATTGAAGCTTTAAATCCCTGCCTACCCTAAACCTTTGTCATTTAAAGTACTAGTAGATCCCTGAGTTCTTCCCACTTGGGTCTGAAGCCATCTGTTTGGAGACTGGGTCTAAGAATGTATCAGCAGTCCTGCCACAGAATTTTAACTATTTCTCTCTCTTGTTCACTTAGTCTTGTCTTCCTAGCATTCACTGTTGGTATGATCTACTGTCTCCTCTGATTCCTTCATTATTGGTTGACCTCCCTCCTTAGTTTTCTGTTTCTGGTTTAATTCATTGAAGAAAATTCTATTAATAAGACAGGGTATCTACCCTTAAGAGGCTTATAATTAAGTAGAATAACAAGTGTGACAGGGAACACACGAAATCTTCATTTTGATTCCTGCTCCCCATAGACATCAATTGTCCATGAGTCAGCTCCATTTCCTTCTCCCCTGATGTTGGGGCTTCTATTGTGAGGCGACCTCTTGGCTGCTCCCTTATGGGTCCCAGGACCTAACCGCAGTTGGCCAATCATAATCCATCAGGCCCAGTTTGTTCAAAATGAATTGCTCATGTTCTCATACCCAATTCCATGAGATTTATAGTTCAGTTAAGAAGGCAACACCTCGTAGGAAAAATTAAAATAATAGGAGGTTTTAATGCTATAATAATAGAACAGATCTTATGAGACACAGAACATAATTTTTTAATGTGATACCATGGACATTGATTGTCATAGTGTACAAAGGAAGGTAAGATTCTTTGAGCTGGATCACCAGGAAGGGCTTTTCAGAGAAAGTAGTATTTTGACCTCGTTCTAAATGCCAAATAAGATTGAGGTGGGCCAACTGGGGAGGAAATCTGAATTGCATAAACAAAAGGAGCACAGTGAATGCCTGAAGATGGTAATGTGCAGGGCCTGGTTAGAGGACCCTAAGCTGGGTATGGGGAGAGTCACGGAGAGGCCTGCAAAAGCATTTTGGGGCAGGTTGTAGGTGTCAAATAAGATAATATATGCAAAATAGCCTTGTAAACTTCAAAGCATCCTAGAAATATGAGAAACTATTATTATAATTCCAGAAACTGTGGTGGTTGCCAGTGAAATAATATTTGACTTAGGGCTTTGTTGTTTCTTTCAAAGAAAAAAAATTCTGAAGATCATTGCTTGTTCCATTGCCAGTAGCTATCTTTCTCTCTTATTGACTTCTTTTCAGCCATCTTTAGTACAAATGGTGAAACTGAAGAAAAACTTCAATGCTTTGCTCTCTACTTCCTTTAAAGGTTTCTCATCTCTTTAAGAGTTTAGACTTCTTTTTATAACTGTGTCAGCTGCAACTCCCAGAGGTCCTGCCTTGCCTCCAGTTTTGTTTACCACTCAGCAGGAATTTGTTTACTACCTAGTAGGAGAAGAGTCAAGAAGATAAAAGCCAATCAGGGAAGCAGAAAGACAGCATCATGCAGAAAATACCAAGAAAATAAGATTAGAAACACTAGGCCCAAGTAAAGCTGACTTTAGTGACATGGTGATCCTGGAAAGTCTGCTGAGTGCACATGTTAAATCACTTTATTGTGTAGGTTATTAGAGACTTGTAACATCTTCTGAAACTGCTTTGTGTCTGCTGAACATGCAACACCATTTTAAACTTTTATATTTTTTAAAAAATACCCAAACCTTTAAATCGAATTAGTTTTCCTTTAAGTTCTCAAATATGCATGTTTCTGTTTTCCAAAGTTTAGGTTGTTGGACAGATTAAATGTGGGGAAATGTCTTACTTAGAGTGATGAATATTTCTTTAATAAAATATCATTCACCGTGATATACTAAGACAATAATGTTTTTCTTTAACATAGTCCTTTGATGACTGAACTTCATATTGATGAACTTGAGGTGCCAGAACATCCTAGTGCAACATCTGAATTTACAGATAAACTTATTTTCAGCTGAGCATAAGTGTACTTTATTCTCTTTCTTTGGTAATTGGTGATCTGGTTATAATGTGAGTGTGGTTATTTTTTATTAATCAGAATAGTCAATGAACCAGAAATTCTGTTTCTCAGAGTCTGAAAATGCAAGGTTTTAATGCAGGAGAATTTCATAGGTTAATGCATATTATTTACAACTTAGGGTGGTGATAAAAATGGTTGAATAATTTTGCTCATGGAATCATTTAATATGTATGCTTTTATAATCTATTTTTATTCATTCAGAGCCTGTATATATGATACTTCTGATCTTGCTAATTCACATGAATATGAAGTAAGATAAATAATTTTTGAGTATTAAAAAAAGTGGATTTCATATTCATTGATTGAACTGGTTGTTTGTAGCAGAAAGCAACTATTTCTTAGCTGTTGGATATTTATTATATATAAATTATATCAAGGGATTAAAAGGGTGTGTAATTCAGAATAGTTTAAAATAGAATTTAAGATAATCTAACACCATTAAAATATATTAATGAATCATTTATTCAACAGACCTTTATAGACACCTAGAAGCTTTTTAATAACCGTGTTAGCCAGAGGTGTTTTTCAAATGTCAACATCTAGAAATTAGGTAGAGAACAATGAGCTAATTGCTACATTTTGAGAAGCAGGTAGGTAATTATCTTTCTAGAAAAGTAATGCAATATTTTTATATTGATGGAGGGAAACACCTGTATTTATTGGGAGTTCCCAATAAATGTCATTCAAGATGATGAGTCAAGAGCAGCCTGGGACAAATCATGGGGAAGGCAGGTATGCCTTGAAAATGAGGAGGTTGTTCACACTTGGTATCTGTTCTCGGACTCTTTTATAAGCCATTGCTGCACTTCAAAACCTGACAGCTCTTGGGCAAACTGTGTGGATATTTCAAAGATTCCAGGTAGAACTGGCAGAAGGGTAATTGTATCCTGTGGAGCTTGTGGGAGGAGGTTGGGAGGATTATTAGAGTTTATTAACCATCCTAAGGAATTTCCTACACACCTTTCTCGGGAACTCTGAATTATGCCATTTACTCCTCACTGACCCCTTTAACCTTCAGCCTTTTCTTCCTTCCAATTAATTTTTAAATGTTTCTACAAGAAATCATATTACCAAACTTCTACTTTGACTAAAATATTGAAGTGACTTCTCAATACACTGCAGATTTGACCCTAGGCATCTTTTTTTTCCAACCAATTTTCATTACTTGCTCATAATTTCTACTCCTGTCAAGTGGACAGGGCATGCCTTTCCTCTGCATAGCTACTTACCCCTCTGCCTGGGAAGTCATTCATCCATTCCACACAGGTTCATGGCTCCCAACTTCTGTACCATGCTGGGTGCTATTGTTTCGACAAAAAATGATTTTGATTCCATCAGTCCCCCAAAGGAACTCATAGCATCAAAAGGACACAGGCACAAAGGTGTAATTACAATAAAAAAAAAAAAGGAGTGCTATCATGCAGGTGTGATGAACAAGGGCAGATGAGGGATCTCCAGAAGGTGTTGCAGGAAAGGTGATGCTTGAACAGTGTTGCAAAAGATGAACATGTATTTTTCATATGAAAAGAACAGGAGAAATAACAAAAAAGCATGAAAGCATGATTTGGGAAATGGCAAATAATGGTATAGTTAGATAGACTGCAGTGAGAAATGAAGCATGGGGAAGTGAATAAGCAAAACACATTTAGGCACATTTTTGAATAGAAATTAATTCAGAGATTCTCTACAAGAGGGTGGAATGAGCTGATCTATAAAGAAAGTTTCTAATTCAAGCTAAATAAATGAGCATTAAGAAAAAAAAACACCTTTCTGAGCTCAATAACAATAAATGAAGTCCATAGTGTTAGGGATAAAATGGGACCCTCCCAGTGGTGAGTGGGACTTGAAGCCCCATAATGTATGAAGGTATCTGATCTTAAGGGTTGAAGTTAGGACCTAAGTCATTTGTATGTCAAGGAAACATAAAATGAGCTCCAGTATAAACTCGGGAGAAATTCCATTTGTCAGTTGTAAGGTAAAACATGTAAGTATTTCATAGAAGGTGCTATGTAGTGTTGTTATAGTTAGTGCTTTCTAAATTGTCTATATTTTTAGTTTTTATTTCCTCTTTAATCCACCATTTGTTTAGAAAGAGAGCTGATATGCGGCTGGGTGAGATTTCCTGTGGGGTATAATGAGAATTTTTCTTCTGGGTGCAGGGATCCTCTTCCTTTTTCATGGTTTCTATAACTGGGACACTGGTCTGCAGCCACAGAAACTTCTTTGACAGTCTTTGGTGTCAGAAGTCTCACTTTAGAAAGCTGAATGGGACCTGCCCTCTGAATGCAGGTGGGGGTATGGTCAGGACAGTTCCATCCTTTCATTGCATCCACAGGATACAATTATCCTTCTTCTACATTCACCTTTTGGAATGTCCACACAGTTTGCTCGCAGACTCTCTGTCACCGTCTCTCTTGTGTGTGTGGCTTTTGTTGTTAGTTTGTTCCCACTCAGTTTATATCTTATGTTTTTGACAAATTCCTCACTATTCTGTTTTTCTGGCACTTTCCCTCCCTCTACTCCCATCTTCCTTAGCTTTCTAGTGCTGTTTTGAATTAATTTCATATTTATTCTGGACTTTATTGGAATTTTGCCAGGGGAGAGGGGTAAACATTTGCATTTAGTCAATGACAAGTTATGTTATCTATTCTCTACTTCATATCTCTGATCCCTTTAAAACCCATAGAAACTGTATTATTATAAAGGTCATTCCTTAGCCACTGACAAAAAATAAAATTGCTTTAATAACTGGAAGGGTATTTTCTACACTTGTTTGGTATTTTAGAATGCCACCAGTCCTTCTGGGGTAAACTCTGGAATGCCATTTTGTCCCTTTGTCTTGAAGGTTCTATCTGCTGCAATGTAGATGTCACAGCTTCCATGCTTGTCATCTTAGTGAGGTACTTCAGAATCGCATTATTGACCATGACTCACAAGTCATGATCAGTTTAGCAAAGGTAGGGCATTTGTGGTAGCCTATGAGATAGCTTCGATTTTTGTGGCTGTGTAATATGAGGTTTAAATACTCCTTTTTCAAAGCCCAGAACAAAAAAATACAAAGGATTCAAAGACACTACTTAGACAGCCATATAAATGGTTCCTGGAATCTGGGAACCTGGTAAATCTGATTCAAACCTGAGAAAAATAAATTTCAGCAGAGCAGAGTTAAAAATGGCCTGTGGCAGCAAAGGAACATTTGAGAGGAGACCACCTTCCCCTGACAACAGGTCAGGGGTTCTTGTTTCCCAGTGACCAGGTAAGGTATCTGTAGTAGAAATGTCTATGTAGGGCTATTTGAAAATAGACCCCTGCCCAAGAGGGTTTCCTGCAAAGACTGAAGGGACCTCAGCCAACACAGGCTGCAGTGTTCTGTTCAGATGCAGCAGCTGCGAGAGAGCCATGAGCAGCAAGCCCAAGGAGAGATGCTGCCCCTAATACACGCTTCATGGGCACATGCAGGAGACAGAGCTTCCGACATCTGCCAGGGCCCGAGGAAATCAACACCAGATGACACCCGTGTCCACAAGATTTCCTGCACCACATCTCTCCCAACACTAGGTGTGCCACTGGCTATCCACCAAATGGAGTTAGAGAAATGGAATTTCTAGGCAGGGAAATGGAGCAGTCACCTGCTTCCACTTCTTCCACTGTATGCTTCCAACCTGAAGCCAACCTGAGCTGGGGACATGGGGAGATGCTTGAAGTCTAAATGCAGTACCAAGCCTGAAATTAGTATATGTTACCTGTTAACCCCTCTATTGAAGCAAGACCTCCTAGCAGCTAAAATGTCCAGAGAGAGTCTTAATAAACACTCTTAAAGAGTGTCCAGAAAATCCATGGGATCTGGCTGGAATTTCCTCAAGGAAAAGGAAAAAAATACAAGTTCTTCATGAGAGCACCTTTCTGATTATCTCAATGTTATACTTGTTCAAAGAAACATTATTACAGAGACAAATCCCACCTACCCTTCCTTGGGGCTGGTTTGCTACATTGCTGGGGACTAGTCCAGATTTCTTTCTGGTCAGGGGGAGTTTTCTTAGAGTCTGGGGCATGATAAGCTAGGGACTGAGAATCTCAGTCCTGCCATGTCCTATTGTCACCGCTCTGAATTTTGTGCTTTATCATTCTCATTAGTTCAGGGAGTTGAGCTATTTGTCATTTTTCTAACATTAAAACTTAGGTATGAAGATCTCTATCTGTATCTGTGGTTTTTAAATGAGTCTCTGGGCCATCCGCATCTGTGTGACCTGGGTATTTATTATAAATGCAAATTCTCAGATTTATTGCATAAGAAAACCTGGGGCTGAGAGCCACCATCCTGCGCTTTAATAGGCCCACCAGATGATTCTGATACATGCTAAAATTTGAGGACCATGGATGATCAGCAGAACCTCATTTTGTGATGCTATATTACAACTTCAGTATTTTAAAATGTTATTTGCACTTTTTAATACTGGGGATATTGCTTGGCACAGTACACAACTCTGTTCCATATGATTCCTTTCTCGTTTTGGATGATGTTATTAAAACACCCACTTGGCTTCCTTGAGAAAGAAAAAAGTCTTTATTATTTTAGAGTCAGGGGGTACACATACAGGCTTGTTACATGAATATGCTGCATAATGCTGGGATTTGGGCTTCCTATTGAACCCATCACCAAAATCGTGAACCTAGTACCCAATAGGTAATTTCTCAATCCTTACACCCCTTCCTCCCTCTCCCCTTTTGGAGTCCCCAGGGTCTATTGTTTCCATCTTTATGTCCATGTGTACCCATTGTTTTAGCTCCTACTTACAAGTGAGAACATGTGGTATTTGATTTTCTGTCTCTGCATTAATTCACTTAGGATAATGGCCTCTAGTGCATCCATGTTGCTGCAAAGGACATGATTTCATGGTTTTTATGGCTGCATAGCATTTCATGGCATAGACGTAATACATTTTCTTTATCTAATCCACGTTTATGGGCACTTAGACTGATTCCATGACTTTACTGTTGTGAATAGCGTTGAGTATACAATTTCTGAAACATATTGCTTAAGCAGAGGTGAGTCTCTGTCCATCTGAATTCCAGCTGAGGAGGTATTTTCTAGTGAATAAGCTGGAGCCCTGACATCAGAAAGGTCTGGTTTTGAGTCCTGTTTTTACCCACTCCTGGTTGTATGATCTTCAGTAAATTGTTTCAAATTTCTAAGCCTCAGTTTCATAAATTTTGACACTGGGATAATAAGAAAAGCGCTAACCTTATAGGACTCTTGAAAGGATTAAATACTATACTCCATGTGTAATATAAGCAAAACACTTAATCCAGTGTTTGGTGTATAATAAAGCTTTTAATACATGCTGATTCCTATTACTGTAACAGGGATATTTACCACACAGCTTGGGCTGGATCTCATGTGTCTTGGTCTATTTCCAGTAAAAAGAAAAATTTGCCACAGTTCTGCCATAATCTAAGAAGTCCAGAAATCTAGTAGTTTATTTCTCTCCAAGGCAACAACTATCCCAGACTTTTCTAGAACTCGTGAGAATCTTCATTCAGATGTTGATCCAGTGTTTTTCTGTAATTTTGCATTCTTTTGTGATTGGGTAGAAACCAGACTCAGTGAGATGTCTGAAGCATGGAAATTGGGCAACCTTCTTGCCCTTCCCAGCAGCTGTGAGTGTTAGAATGACAGTGTCCCCTGGTAGATTCTGGAGATAGACCATCTCTAAAGATTTAGAGTTTTCTGCTCCAGATCAATGACTTCTCAAACAATAATTATTAATACATAAACCACTTAGATTCTCAGTCTTAAAGCATGTGAATTCGAGTTGTTATGAGGTTTTCTTCTAGAATTACAAGTACCTATTACATTATATTTGGGTTAGTAAATGGACTACTTAGGTGATTTTCTCAAGGCAAAGGGAGTATTCATTTTTGTCACATTTTGTGAGAAAAAATGTCCACCTTTGAAATGAGTCTTTCTCTCAATCCCATCAAGGAAAAAATATAGCATGCAAGTATAGCAGAGTAATTCAGAACAATGGCTTGAAAAGACCTGTGATCAAATCCAAGCTGTGCTTCTTGCAACTTGTGTGATGGTGTGAATGCTGGTGACCCTCTAAACCTCCCCTGCATTAGCTACAAAACGAAGAGAGTGCAAAGGAAATTCCCTTCATAGGGTTGTTGTGAGGGTCATAGGGGAAATCAGGGGTAAAGCATTTAGTTTTGTGTTTGGTACATGGAAACACTCCAGAACTGTAGTTGTTGTATTGCGTCTTTTAAGAAGCAGGCACCAAGACAGAATCAGACATGCAAAAAGTAATTGAGGGATATGTCTGTGAAAGACTAAGGGGAGACCTCAATGTTGATCTGATCCCTGAGAAAGGAGTGGGGGATGAAGGATTGGGCAGGGAAACTCTCAGACTGCAGCATAGTTCTAAGAAAGTTTTGGCTAGGCTAATGGGCAGTCTTCAAACCAAAGCTGTCCTTTAGAGAGGTGCTTCATTCCACAGGAATGCGCCAGGTCTCATACTCTGCAGTTTTTAGTCATTGCCAGGAGCAGCCAGGATAAGGATGGCCTTGACACAAATGTGCTGGAAGATCCAAAATGGTGGCAGCTGGGGCTGTAGGTCAACTCTGCTTCCCACAGGATGAGAGCTGAGTGGTTTACGTGAATGGCCATCAGACTTGTTTTCATTGTTGTGTAGGATAAGGTAGAGTTGCCTCAAATAGTTGTGCAGATTGAGCCCTGCACAAGAGTTGTGGTTAAGGGGAGAAAGAGTCCTGAAATCCAACTGCTGCTCCAGTTGCTAAGTTGTGCATCTATGAAGCAGGTACCCTTGGAGGAGACACATTTGTCTTATTGTTACAAGGGTGCAATTGGGCAGCGTTCCCTGACCAAGGCACCTTATGCTACATTAAAACACAGAGCCTTTAAGGAAAATAGTATAAACATGTGCATGTGCATGCATGAGCCTCGAATAGTGAGTAGGAGGGGGCACTCCAGTAAGAATCCACTGGGAACTGACACTGTAAACTGGGAGGACCATTAACATAGTGTTAACTCACTCTGGAGGAAGAGGCAGGATCTGGAGTATCCCTTGTGACCAAAAATGTGAGTTTTGGTAATTAATCATTTGACTATAAGAGTGTCTTTTCTATTGAAAGCAGCCAAACTCATCACCTAGTGAGAAAGGTGAAGTTCTAAAGACTTCATTTATCTCAGTTCCTTTGTACTCAGCAGTGTCTGTACAAATTGCCTATAAAGTGAAACGCATGGGGAAAAAGGCACAGAGAAGGTTTCCAAGGAAAGCTTTGTTTTAAATCTAGGCATGATTCTCCATTTATTATCAGAGGGAATTATATCAAATATTCCTGTGCTGGAAACAATGATTAAAAGCACCTTTTCATTTGATTCTAAAAAACCAAAAAATGTAAGCTGTTAAAAAAAAAAAAAGACTAGTGCCAGGTTGCCCAACCCTTATGAAATGAATAGCTCAGAGTGTGGCAGTGTAATTCTGGGTACCCAGTGGGGTTTTGTGTGTCACGGGCAACTAGAGCAGGTTGGTCTGTGATGTGTTCACACCATGGTTATGAATTAGTTAACAGTCTACGTAATCTTCATGTGCTGCCGCTAAGATTCCAGGTATTTTAAATCTAAATGAAGGCACTTTGCTTATCCTGTGTAAATGGAACTTACAAACAGAACTGCAATTTCATTTAATAGCCATAAACCATTACTCTAATGGTTTGACAAATACCTATGAGGATAGACTGCAATATTTCATCCAAGAAAGGACTGAATATTAAATAAATGTAACCTCCCAATGGGTTCTACTTTAACCCCCTACTAATTTTGGAGGGTGGATTTAAAAGCTGAGAGCGTTTTAGAGTAAATGTTAGGGATATATGCAGCAGGTTCTGTGGTACAGATTAGCACTTTATCCCAGTAATCACAAATCCTTTTTTCATGTTCCATTATCACTTCAATCTCATCATTGTAAAGTGCAGAACTTAACTCAGAAGTTGGGAACACCATTGCTTCACATCTGACATCCTGCTGAGGGGTTTTAGCAATTAACTAATTTCTCTGTTCTCTGCTCATGATTATTATTTTTTTTGAAAAACGAAACACTAAACATTTAATGACCTCATTTAGGTTGACATAAATAAAGTCAAAAGTGCATACCCGAATAAAATGGAAAAACAAATCAATCACCTTTCTGTAGTTAGAGACTATGTCAAAGGCATCATCTCTAGATTCAAAGAATACAGTGTCATCAAGAGACTTTCAAATAAGAGGGCTTATAAGTTAGAAAATTTGAATGATGTCTAGAACCAAAAAAAAATGGTTTTGTAATTATTTTATTTAATTAAAGATACTTTTGATGTTGGTTGATCATAGAGAGGGAAGAAATAGGACAATGAATGCCTCAAGGACAGATGTGTTTAAAGAAAAAATTGATAAGAAAATGGACAGTTTTCATGCTGAGTATAACAAAAATTCAGTTTCACTTGACTCATAAACTTTTCTTTCCTGAAGACGTATCACTTATATGCATCACAGGTAAACATTTATTCTGATGATTGGCAGGAAGAGCTATAAGGGGGACCCACAAAATTGATCATGTTGGTATTAACCCAAGCAAGATACCAGCAGCTACAAACGCTTTAATTATAAGTGACTTTAAAAAATTTGAAACCGCTTTTAATGGTTGCTTTTATTCTGCAGTTTTGTTTTGTACTTGACAGAGAAAAGATGTTCTGAAAGCTTCTGATTACCCAATAACAATTACCAGAAAACCAATCAAAAGGCAATTTTGATTTTTAGAAAAGTCTGACTTATCAATATATCCAATAGAGTTTTTCTTCTCTTTTTAGCTAATTTGATGGTGATTTTTGAAAAAAATTATTCCACAGAAACAGGTTTTTACTAATAAAATAGACCAATAAGCCAGACCAGGGAAGTATCTTTCACTGTTGTAAAAATTGTCCCTGTCATGACACCTACTTATTTCCTAAGACTTTGCTTGGTACCCAGATTTTCTTATATTCAGTTACTTCACCTGCAGCATATCCAGAAACTACTGTGAGGAGACCCTTTTTTGACAACAAAGCAGGCATAGAGTGCAGCACTATGTTCTGATAAAAGAATAACATCCCTATGAATTTTCTAAATAGCATCATGTTTCTTCAAATGACAGGTAAAGGATACAAATGCAGATAATGAACTAATTTGAGGCATAAATTAGCTCCCTTTGTGGCATGATGGGGATTTAAAGGAAAAAAGAGTACATGAAACATGAGCCTCTGTCCTTCTCTCACCTCCCTTACCCCCTACCAATCTACCCTGGCACATCTCATTTGTCTGCAGATGCAATGGCAGCCACCACCCAGAGACCATGTGTGTGTGTGTGTGTGTGTGTGTGTGTGTGTGTGTAAATATATACATGGCACCCAGGTGTTCAGTTTTTCTCCCTCAGAGAGCTTTAGGCTCCTGTGCACATGTACGCACCACACACACACAGACAGACACACACACACACAAAGAGAAGTGGAAGTGGGTGTTTCAGATAGAGAGTGTTTCCTTCCATTTTTGGAATGGACTAGCTGTAGACAAATCCCTTTTTTATCACTGTATTCATAGGTATAATTCCTAATGACTAGTATTTCAAGAGAGGTTCATGTGATACCTGAAAGGTGAACTCACTCTGTATTACAGGCAAAAAAAAAAAAAAAAAAAAAAAAAAGCAGCAGTCTCTGCTATTTTGAAACTTGCTTTTCATTGGAAAGATGCTGAAGGCAGAAGTGTACAATTGCTTGCCTTTCAATATTCCATTTGCAAGAATATCTTTTCATTGATCTCTGTCTATATGGCCTGAGAGTGTGTGCTGTTAATTTGTTTATTGAGGTATGGATCCCATAGTGTTGCCAACACTTACGCCTCCCATTAATGTTCTTTGTAATGGTTTATTTTGACTTCTTTTGCAGCAAACACACATCTGCTATTGTAGACAGAACTCTATACAAATCCAAACAAAACAAAACAAAAAAGCCAGTTCCAATGGATGCTAAGTTCAAGTATCTTTGATGGTAGTTTATTTTACTGTGGAAGTACGTTTTATTCTGACGTGTATGGGTGCTTGAGTAATCAAAAGTTAGTTTCATAAACAACTTCACGGTAACAAATTCTTATTCCATTTATTGAACTAAAAAATTTTAAATTTTCACATGTTGTGTCTTGTTAAATTTTAAAATGTGAGAGATTTTGAAATTACAACTCTTACCAAATTATTCGAGTATAACAACAGTTTTGATAAATCAAGTTTTTTTTCCAATTTTTTTAATGCTTCTATTTTTGAGCAAGTACTTCCTACATGCTGGCAGCTCTTTTGCTAGAAAATGTATGAACTTTGCTGCATTTCACTCTCTCAGCAGGCCAGCCAGATATATATTTTCCCCATTTCACAGATGTAACCAAGGCTCAGAGAATTTTGATGAGTCACCCTTTGTCAGAACAGATTATAATGCCTACCCATTGGTTCAATATTTGTTCAGAAGAGTTCTGAATGTTTCAAGTCAAAGAAGGTCATGATTTAAAATCTCTCTGGGCTGATAAAATAGGCATTACACTAAGGGTTTATATTACTATTTCCAGGGCACTAGAAATTCTTATGCATAAAGTGTTATTTTCTGACATTGCGTAGCTTGATTTATTTTTATGGTAAGCCTATTGTAGAGTTTGATACATATTTAAACAAGAAAAAGGAAATTAAATCTTAAAAGATCATTTATATGAGATTAAAGAGGCTATCTTAAATACACATATGTGGATAAGGGAAATGTTAACTAAACTGCGTTTCGTTTCTGAGTCAGATTCTCTTCCTGCTCTTCTCTGTCTGAAAAGTTCTTCAATCACCATTTTTTCACTGAGAGAAAAGGCTCAGCCTTTCCAGTGGGCCTTGAAATACTGCTGCTATTAGGCTAGGGACCAGACAGTTAATTTGTTTAAAGATGTCCAAGGAAGGTCTTGAAGTGTAAGAGCTTCAGAGGTGATTGATGCATATGGGCACATTTCAAAGACATTATGTTTTCTTTTTTCACTAGTCAAGTATGTCCCAGTCTTTCAAAGGTACACAAAGAAAATGACACTATTTTTGGCTGCTTACACCTCCTGCCTAAATTGGAGCTTGATCCTTTTCAGGGTCCAAATTTGAAGAGTCTTCACTCAAGTTTACACAAATTATTCCTCTTGTATCCCATTCCCTTTCCTATTATTGCCCTTTCTGGCCTAAGGCTAGAACCCTAAGTTTATAGCAAAAGCACTTCATGATCCTCTTAAGCAGAGAAACCTGTGGACTTTAATCTGTGATGAAAAACAAAAATGTCACATTTTCATAGGTTTTTGTGAGGACAACTACTACCTAGCTCTCATTGGACCCTTTATCTCCATTTTATTAAACAATAAAACTTATTTTACCATCTTATTATTTTACCCACATGATGGTCCTACATAGAATAATGCAATAGAAGGAGTCAACAATAGTAGGAAAAACTTTATTTCTAATCTTTTTTTGTATTTGCATTTTTACTAATATCTATGGTAATGTGTTAAAGACTCAGGGTTATAGAATTGTGGCAGAAAAGTCAGAATAATGAACTGAAAATAATATTTTTATTTTTCCTTCTTTGTCTTTACTATTTAGTTACCAATTATTTTCAGTGACCAAAAATTTTATTTTCTGAGAATGTTAAAGGTCTACGTTTAAACCCTTATGGGAAACCTATAGTAAGTTATAAAGAGTAAAATTCTCTACTCATTGTGTCAGTATCAATTATTGTTTTAACTTTGATAATACAGTATACAGATTGGTTCTAAAATGATAAAATAAAATAATCTGTAGAATACTGGACATCTTCCAGATGCATTTTCTTAGTTCTTCTCTTGCTCTCTTGCTTCTCTTTGCTGACTTCTATTATTCTGGTATTTTAAATCTTGATGTTTGTTAAGTTTATTTCAAACAGAAATTTTTCT
Source organism: Gorilla gorilla gorilla (assembly GCF_029281585.2). Classification (NCBI taxonomy): domain Eukaryota; kingdom Metazoa; phylum Chordata; class Mammalia; order Primates; family Hominidae; genus Gorilla; species Gorilla gorilla. The sequence continues at coordinate 144,222,396 of NC_073224.2, read as the reverse complement.
ACTCCTTGCATAACAAGCACGTGTGTGTGTGTGTGTGTGTGTGTGTGTGTGTGTGTATCTGAATATTGGTGTGTGGTCAAGGGAGCTTTCTGCATTTCTGTAACTGCTGATAAAACAGTGTTTTATCTGAACATAAGGCAGACTCCCCTTTTCTTAGACATTGATTTTCGTACATATCAACTGGGTCATTCTGAGTGCTCAACTGTTTATACTAGAGGTGAAAGAAAGGACCCAAGAATTGAGATATACAGATACCAATCCAGATGCAAGAAGAAACATATGAAAATAAGAGGGAACCATCCAGGACTGTGTTTTTTATAGTGAAAGCAAATTGAAGGCCTTCTCTTGTGTTCCTTTCCTTTTCTCTTCCCTTTCCTTTCATATTAGTGCCCTTTTTGGACTCTACACTTTATAGATCTCTATTTATAATAACAATAAAGGGCTAAGATGTTATTATGAAATTTTGCCATTATATACTTTTGGATAAGTAAGTGATGTCCGAGCTCTGGCTCTGATGCTGTAATAGAGAAGATATTTTAAAAAAATCCAGAGTTACATGAGCCAGATTACTCTGCATTTTGTTCATTCATTAATTCAGACTCCATTTATTGATGTTTACTATGTGCTTTGTTCTAAGGTACACTTTAAAATTGTGATGAGCAATATGATAGCCACTAGACGTATGTGGCTAATTAAATTTAAAATAATTAAATGTGACTAAAATATACAATTTAGGTATTCAATCACACCAGTTGCTTTTTAAGCATTAGCCACTGAGACTAGCGGCTACTATAAAAGCACAGATACAGAATATTTCCAGCATGGCAGAAAGTTCTTTTTTTCGGTGCTTAATAAATATTTAGCAAATAAGTGAATAAATATCTCAGTTAACATATACTGTAGCCTGGGAGGTAGGAACTAATTATTTTATTATTACCCAACTGATACCCATTCATTACCGAGAAATCAGAAAAATGTAGATTTACAAAAGGAGAAAATACTAATCACCTCTAATTCTACTACCCATAGATCATTTCAGTTAACAGTTAGCATGTATCTACAGAAGTCCAAGTACTTTTATTTATTTATTTATTTATTTATTTATTTATTTATTTATTTTTCTTTCCAACTTTTATTTTGGGTTCGGGGTTGGCGGGTACATGTGCAGGTTTGTACATGGGTAAATTGTGTGTTGCAAGGGTTTGGTGTACAGATGATTTCATTGCCCAGATAATAAGTGTAGTACCTGACAGGCAGTTTTTAGGTCCTCTTCTTTCTCTCATGCTCCACCCTCAAATAGGCCCAGGTGTCTATTTTTCCCTTCTTTACATCCATGTGTTTAGTTCCCACTAAAGTGAAAACATGCAGTATTTGGCTTTCTGTTCCCACTGCAGAAAGTTTTATTGGGCCACAGAATTCTAAAAATTTAATGGTGAATAAGAAAACCCAGTCCTTACCCTAAATTACAGTGATAGACGAAGACCTTTTTTTTTTTTTTCAAAGACAAGGCATGAATACTGTGCTCTTTCCTGTAATAAGAAGGAAACAGATAAATGCTGGAGAAAAAAAATAATGGGTTGGATGGGAAAACCTTTCTTAGGCAATATTTAAGGTAATAAATGAAAAAGAAGGAGCTGGCTATGCAAAGGGTATTATTCCACCAGGCCGCAGCTACGAAAAACCATGCCCTTTTTTCTGATCACTGTTCTCTGCTACTTTTCTCTATTGACTTTCTTGAAGAACTGGATCTAATTAATGGTGAGGCTCCAACTATGAGACCTCATCTGAAATCTGAATTCTGAACTTCAGGCTTCAGGTCTAAGGCATGTCATCACTTTTGAGCTGTATCTTCCTGACTCCAAAGTCCATCCTCCTCTTTAGCACATTCAGGGCCAGCAAGGAACTGTGTCATCTCTCTGTATTCACATGAGTGAGTGACCCAAACATATTGACCCTTGAAAAATATTTGTTGAATAAGACAGCAGATGCCCTAGATACTCCTCCGTCAGCTCGAATGTAACACCCACAAGTAAACACAACCAGCCTCCTAGAAAGTCATCACAACCTCCCACATTACTCATTTCCAGGGCATCCACATTCTCTCGAGTGTCAAAGGATTAAAACATCAAAGTCTTGCTTGACTTTCCCCGTCATACTCTCTATCGAATTAGCCATTGAGTCTATTTATTTTTTCTTTTCATTCTGCCACCACTCAGTCTATTTCTGATCACCTCATGCCACCTAATGTCTTAGTTCCCAGACTCTCTTCCAGTTCTGCCTTCAAGATCCCTGCACACAAACCTGAGATGGCTTCTCTTCGCCCTACTCAGCTTGACATTCAAAGCTTCCCAAATCTGCTTTAATTTTCCCTTGCTGACCATATCTCCCTCCTGCCTGTCCATCCTGTCATCTGATTGCCTCCTTATCTCACTTTCTCATAATAGATACCATGGTCAATTCTGATTTATTTTTGCCAGCAAAATTCCTTATACATAGAAGCCATTCATTCATATAATCAATATTTATTGAATGCCTACTGTGTATAAGCACTGCACTACAAGCTAGAAACATACAGTGAACCAGACAGACACAATATCTGCTCCCAAGAACTTGATCCATTCCTGTCCCTTTAGTTTCAATCTTATTCAGACGATTAGGTCTATTTACCTTCATGAGGTCTTCACTTCCTTCGCTTCCCAACTCACAATGGACAACCTTCCTCCAAATTGCCCCAGTATTTACTGTTCTTATTTCATATTTTGACATTTGGTTCATTCAGTCAACAAACTTTGTATAAAGTACTCTCACTACATGCCAGAGACTGCTATTTTCTTTGATGAATATAACCTTGTAAAATACATAATTTATTACTTTGAACCATTTACATATTCACATAACTGACAATAATAACAAGTGGTGGCTGTGTAACTCAGTGGATAGGAAGTGCCTGCCACCTCAGTGCCTGTGCACCATGAACCCTCTCTACACGGTTTGTATTTTGGCACTGCCCATGGACACACTGTAGGCAGCAGAGTGAGGATATGAACTGTTTCAATCTGACTCTAAAGTCCAACCTCCTCTTTAACATAGCCAGGGGTAGTCAGGGATCATACTGTCTCTCTGTATTCCCCTAAGTACCTAAAACTCATTGACACTTGAGAAATATTTATTGGATAAAAGAATTCAGTCATGTCTTCATCATGGTCGAAACATGGTCCAAACATCATGGTCCAAACATCAAACGCGCCTCTTTCTGGGCATGGAAGAAACAAACGGTTTCCAGAAGGTGCAGTATCTAATAAGTGGAGATTTGCTGGGACAGCCACTTGTTACTCTCAATATATAAATATGGGAATGAGACAGTTAAAAAATAACATATTCGTTTCCATTTGTAGACCATCTGAATATGTGACATCTTGTTATAAATAATAATAAATTTAGAGATCCTTCTGGGCTAAGGCCTGCTTAAAAGGGTAGAGTCAAGAGGTGGAACTCAAACAATCTAAGAGTTTAAAAAGCCTTTTTTGTTTGCTTTGAATGTAAAATTTCACAAAGATTCTTTTGTTCAATGAAACAAATATATAGAGCACCTATTGAAAATACACACGCACACATGCAAACACAGTCCTCTAGGCACTGTGAGAGAATCAAAGCAAAAGGGAAGAATTATCCACTGGCATTATAAAAAAGAGAGCTACAAACAAAAATGCTTCTAATAATATAAGGTCTGATGTAATTGAGCTCTAATGGAAGTACAAAGGTGATGCGAGGGTACTGTAGAGTGAGAAGTTAATTTTAGCTGAGGAAAGTGTGGATGACTTAATGGACAAGATAGGATTTTAAGTGATCATTAAATATAGCTAACTATTGAAGGCAAACATTACATGAAAAGGTATATCAGGTAGAGAAAACAGCCAGAACAAAAGCTGGAGCAATAGAGTTCAGGAAAGAAACAAAGTGCTTTGGAAAATACACCTACAAAGGTCAAGAGAGGATCCACTGAGGAAGGCATTGGATTTCAGAGCCAGGAGATGGGATCATGCTTTTGTGGAGAGGGTGAGGTAGCTCCCCGCCCGTACTTTGAAATTGGACAGCCAAAACCCAAAATGATGTAAGATGGGATAACGCTGATGGAGGATGAAGGCAGAGTGTTCTTTGCATTTAGGGGATAGAAAAACTTTGAAACCTCCCTAGTAACAAGGTTAAAGCATAGAGGGCCAAGCTCCTAGGATAGCAGGGTATTTGATGTGCTCCTTGCATGCTTTATCATTATTGTTGTTAGTATTAAACTGTGACAAGTATTTTCCAAAGTAATTTATCAGTTCCTTCCAATTTAAACTTTCCCATTATTTTCTGCATTTCCTTCTAGCACTCATAAAACTGTGAAAGATGGGCTTTATTGTATTAGTTCATATTTTAATTGCATTTTACACTTTCTAAATGATTTACAACCACTAATACTTTGTGATGAATAAGTAGTCATTTGTAACCACTATTTATTTTCAGCAACACATGACAAAATCAGTGTGGAGATATTTTTGCATTAAACCAAAAGGTTCTTTCACACAGAAACCTCCTTATGAAAGCAAAGCAACGAGATGCCAGAATGCAAACCAAGTTTTCTCTCTGTTAAGAAGTTAAGGATATGACATAGTGCTTGATTGCCTCTTCCACTAACTAGCTCTTTGACCAGCACCATGTGAAAAAGAGAAGAATTGGTCTCACTGCACTTTAAGATCTCACTTTTCTCTAAAATGGGTTCCTAGAATATATAAAAACACTGAAGTTTTAAAATTTCATTTTATATCATAATACCACATATTTCCTTTCTTCATGTAATGTTTTTGCCTAATATTTTGTCTGATGTTAACTCTATTGAAAGATGATTACAAAATATAATAGCAGCAGCACCTCGTATTTCAAGGCAGAGAAATGTAAATGTTTGAGGTGTAGTGTAAAAGCCAACATAAACTCCACTTAAACTTCTTACAATAAAGTAAGACCATTGACTCAATAAAACCCCAGTTTGTGTCTCTAATCCACCACTTCACTAGCTTTGCAACTTGGGCGAGATACATAACCATTCTAGAGCTGTTTCTTCATCTATAAAATGGGGATAATAGGCCGGGTGTGGTATCTTATGCCTGTAATCCCAGCACTTTGGGAGGCTGAGGCAGGCAGATCACTTGAGGTCGGTAGTTCAAGACCAACCTGACCAACATGGAGAAACCCCATCTCAACTAAAAATACAAAATGAGCTGGGTGCAGTGGCTCATGCCTGTAATCCCAGCTACTCAGGAGACTGAGGCAGGAGAATCGCTTGAACCCGGGAGGCAGAGGTTGTGGTGAACTGAGATGGCACCGTTGGTCTCCAGCCTGGGCAACAAGAGTAAAACTTCGTCTCAAAAAAAAAAAAAAATGGGGATAATAATGAGTGTGAAATGTGAAGATTTATTAAATTAATTGAAATAAAATATGCAAAGTAAGCATAGTGTTTTCATTTGTAATAAGAATTCTACTACTACCTGCTATCCTATAAAAATGAATTATGAATTAGGCATGGTCCCATCCCTTAAGAAAAACAGCTTGGAAAAGGGGTGGGCACATTAACAAATTGTACAGGAAAGAAAGTGTTATTATCTTGAAAGCAGCACAGACAAAAGACTGGGAATTTAGAAGTGGCATCTGCATGTTTTCTATTTAGTGTTTGTGCCATTGACCTTGAACCAGTGGTCTAAGGGCCTATGCTCGGACACCTTTATATTGTTTCTTGCTTCTTGTTCACAAGGTGCACATGAGAAGATACTCCCTGGAACATGCTTGAGGGTAAGAGTGTGAAAGCAACTTCTCCTTTAACTTCCCTGTAGTGTGGCTCTGCTGTGGTGAGGGCAGTGGGATTTGGAAGAGTCCAGGGCATGACCTCCTAACTGTTACAAGGCCCAAACGCTTCACCATTACAAAAGATAGTTCTTTGGAATGAGATGTTTTATCTCTAAGAATCTCTTCTCATCATAAAATATGCTATTCCCTTGATAAGAGATAGAAGGCGTACCATTGTTTAAGTAGCAGTTGGTGTGTGTGTGGCGGGGTGGGGGGGAGGGGGAGACAGTATTTTAAAGTGTATCACGTTGTTAAAAACATTCTAATTTCAAAAATACTGAGATGCCTGACATAAATATGCATCTAAGAATTGAAATATAATACATTATAGAGAAGCATTTGGACATACTGCACTTATGTCAGAGTAACTCAAAAGCCCATTCGTTCATACATCCCTTCATTTAACAACTATTCGTTGAGTGTTTGGCATACAATCTTCTGAGCTACGAATGAGGTGGCTTAAGACATGGTTTACACAAACCAGAGCTCTAAATTTAGATTGAGATGTGCACTGACAATGTGGTGGTGAGGTAAGTGTTGATGAAGACAGTAATGAGGGGTTGCTACAACACCAAGGATGTGGCAATTAATTGACTAGGGAGGACTCTGGGAATATTTGGAGAAAAAAATGGTTATTGAAAGATCAGTGAGGAATCTTTGTCACACTTTCATCTGTTCAGAGTAAAACCAAGCAATGAGGACTAGGACCGCAGCCCTGCTCTAGGAATCGTATGTGGTGGGCTCATTTCCAGAATGCGGCTGCCATGATGCTCATTTAAATCATTCTGACTACAAAGCTTTGCTCTTGTGCCCATGCCTACTTTCTTCTATTTCAGCTCTTAATGCTCAGACTCTCCTTTTCAGATACCATTTGGGAACCACTGTTCCCTGGTTCAACCTCAGCTTTTCCTTGTAGTAACCTTTCTGGCCTTTATTTTCTAACTCCACTCACCATATCTACAGGTAGAAACCACATTTGCTTTCTGCCTTATGTTGAAGCAACCCAGAACCACTCCTCTTCCTTGTGATAGGAGAAAGCAGAAGATCTGGAACACTTCTGTTTGGAGGGTGGCAGGTGGAGAAGATGGGAAGAAAGTATTCTGGGCAAACAGAAGAACATTGTTCTTTCTCACTGGGTAGAGAGTTTCAGGAATTTATACTTTGCTTGATCTATCATAATGCGGATGGGTATACCTGACTTACAGGATATTGTGAGATTGGAATGAAGGAGAGCATGTAAATACACCCAGCAGATAGTAAATATTCAATAAATATGTATTTTTTTAATTCCCGTGCCAATTTGATAAGCAGCTTCTGTCAAAGATGTCCTGTTTTCTCCCAGGAGAAGCCATAGGAGATTCCTTTCACAAATATGTTTGCCAGAACATTACCTAGATAACAAGACAAATGGCAGTTGAAATTACGTGATGATTTTGACTTAACTATCGCCTCCTGCCTCTCTCAATATATGCCTGGGCAAGGATTTAATCATGAGGGTCGTTTTGACAATCTCATGCTCTGTGGAGAGCTGTTGCATTATTTCATTGGCTAAAATCTTTTAGGACTGAGAATTCCTACTGAAAAGTGTGTGTGTGTGTGTGTGTGTGTGTTTCAAAATCCATAGGTAGAGTACTATGGTAAAGGGTAGCCAGAGATGGAGAGAGATTAAGGATGATGCTGATAACTCTCAAAATTTCCGTGTAGTTTGGGTCAGAACTAAATAGTATACGTGGTAGTTGGCTACGAGCTAAAGTTTCAGCATGTTTTCTTCGGGATTTTGGGAATGGCACATGTATTCTGCTTGAATAGAAATAGGCTTAGTTCATTTTAAGTCAAAGAATCATTGAATAATAGATCTCCAGGGTTTGAGGAAGGGGCATTTGAATTCAATTAATAAAACTATTGTTGATGTTCGGTTCACTCTTGATCATCCCAAACAATTGGATATATTCCCTCTTCAGAGAAAATATTTTATCTTTCTAAGACTCTCAGAAAATAAGAGAATATTTTACATTGCATCTGATTCAGCTGACTTGATGTTCCATCCATTTATCCTAGATTTCCTTTCTGCAGTCATGAGAACACATCTTTGACATCTTGTATGAAAACAATGTAGTTACATAAGCTGTCAGAGGGTTTATCAACATCTTTCAAGTGGCTCTTTGGTATGGGATGGGACAAGGTATGGAAACTTTGTGCAAACTCAAAGTTAATTCACCCATTACAGCATGTGCAGTATGTTTATAATAATGAAGGATACTGATTAATTATAAAATTAGTCTCATTACTACAGCATAATTCTGTACACATAGAACAGATTCACAAGGGACGTGGAAACTTCATGTTTGATAGAACCATCATGAAAGGTCCTGAATCAAAAACAACTATTTGTGAGCCATTGAAATTCAGGGAATTTCGAAGTTGAGTTTACTTCTTTGGCTTGTAGATTCCATAAGACCAGATTTACAATTGCCTTGCCGAACTTTGGAAGTAGCTAATTGCAACTGAATTATATAAGCTGCTCCCTATTGACTATATGTGTCCATTTTGAATGTCTTTATCTCCAAATCTCTGTGACAGGTTAGGTACCTTTCCTAAATAATTCCCTATGCAGAGGTATGTATTAAAAATAGCTTGTCAAATTGACTAAGAGGGAAACTTGATGTTGCCTGGTCCATCTCCCTACACAGACACATTTTGACACAGTGTTATTTGAGTGCTAATAATGACATTAGAAGATGTTGGAAAGAGATCTAATTCAGCATGCAGAAGTGACTTTGCTGTCATCTCCTATTTTCTGCACAATTGACAGCAGATACTTGGGGCTGAATTTTTATTTCAGGTCAAATTTCCAAGGCATGAGGCTGTCTGTTAGGAACAGATAAGACCAAAACCAATACGAGAGCACTTGTTGGAAGTGTCAGTGGTGCTGAGAATTTGAAAGGGATGCTTCAGTTTTCTGTTTAGGACATGACATAACAACATATGTTTTAGCAGCCAGAAAAACCAACCAGCAGCTCCCTGTCATTTTTTTCTATGGATCCTACTGGGAAGATTTCAGAAGAGAAGTCAGATTTCTTTGGGAGAAGAGATGATTTTTTTTAAAAAACGCATAGCCTCTTTTGTCATGTTATTTTCCCCTAGCCAATACTGCCTAGAATATTTCAAACAAATGCAACTAACCAGTATTTTTTTTTAGCACAAAGACCAATAAGCCCTAGTATATGACTTTTACAGCCAAAGAACAAACAGAGCTGCATAACTGTATCTAATAAAAAAAGTTGGAAATCAATAAAGTTGAGGGTTTATAAAATCATTCAGATGTGTTGACCCACTGAATTAAATGGGAAAATTCAGGTGTGTTTTAAAAGTTCCTTTGTAAATGTTCTGGGTTAGACTCTAGATAATTGATATTCTCCTGGCTGACAAGCATGGGTCCTGCTCCCTTCAGCTTGAATGTGCCAAGTTAGTATTCACCCAACAAGCTATAGTTAGCATCACCATTTTATTGCTAAGAGCAATTGATGCCTGGATAATCTTTTGTCACTTTAGCTTTAAATTTGAACTACTTCCACAAAAGTCAAGGGTTTGTTGTATCAATGGAACAAAAGCTTCAACATCAAAGTTAAAATTTTGAACATGTTCGCAATCCTAAACTTGACAAAAGTCTCTTTTCTGAACAGAATTCTTTGTACACAAAGGTATCCTGTATTTCTTATACGTCCTCTGAACTAGAATGTAAGTGTATATTTCTCTTCTCCTTTTCTGTGCCTGCTTTATTTTTATTTTATTAGTATTATTATTTAAACATTTCCTGTGGCATTTGAATTAAAATTTGCCATTTTATTTTTCTCTTCAAGAAGGAATGATTTAAAACCCAGCCATGCACAAAAAGATATTATTTGATGTATTGCCTTCAAACATTCGTCATCATAGATGGTTCGTTCTTTGAAATAGAACCCTTGGGGAACCCTAAATTCCAAACCTGAAACTACCTTACAGCAGACCCGATTTGTAATTTGTAACAAAAGTGAACCCTCCTGGACTCATTAATCTCAGGAGACTCATGTCTCATATTGTTCTCATTTTCCAGCAGCCTGGCCCCCGGGTTGAGCACTTTACTTCTTTTTCCATTTCTTCTGTGTAGCTGGATTTCTTTTCAATATTCTACATAAACAATAGGTTTTACAACATGATTGCCACAAGGTCTTTCTATGAATAGATCTCTTTCAAGAGTTTGTGAAATTGTCATTGCTTTAGTCTATATTTATTCAACTTGCATAAGGTAAAACTATAAAGCTACGGGCCTTTTTTTCTTTTAAACAGGCAGAAATATTCCTGCAACCAAGTGTTGCCTTTTAAAAATAGCCTCTTTGGGATGTCTTTGGGAAGCTATGTACCAATTCCAGCAATTCTGCCATTGCCCAAACTTTTCAGGAAACTTCTTTATTTGAATTGCCTTTTGTGCCAGGGTGCAATTTTTAAGAAAATATTTCATTGTTGTTTAAATTATCAACTCATTAGTTAATAGTCACTTAACCATTGTTTGCCAATAACAGTATTATGCTCTTCTATTAATTATCTGGTTATTAAGAATTGACTGCCAAATGACTATTCATTCCTAAACAATGAAACCTGCTATCAAAGGAAGAATGTAATCTTTTGCATAGTTAAAAGACTGACTCCTCATCTCCAAGTGCAGTTCTGAGAAAGAACATCCCAAACGATTTTTATCTGTGAGATCACCACCAGCATAGGTGAATTGCCTCCGATGGGCCTTTGTGGGCCTAAAATTGTGTAAATTATTTAGATAAGCTTTTTTTATTCATTTAATAACATGACTTGCATTTCATGCAAAATACTATATTTTTTTCCTTGGCTAATAATTTTTATTTTACTTTCCAGTGAGCACTCAGAGATATCAGGGGATTACAAGTTACCTAGTTTTCTTAGTTCCATTGCAATTGTTTTCCATAAGCCAGCTGCTCCCCAGTAGGTCCAGATGAAAAACACACACACACGTTTTCAAAAACATTCTATTTATCAAGAAACCCTTTAATGCCTTTTAAGCCAATTTCTGCATATTCATGTAGCTGACATCTGTGTCTTCCAATTACCATGATCCTTTCCTCTTGTGGGAGGCCTTCTCTACATATAGGGAAAGAAAGCAACAATCATCCAGGAAATGTTTATATCATTGGAGTATCCCTGTGTTCTAGGAGCTTAATATAAACATTTGAATAATGATTCTTTATCTATCTTTTAAGGCGTGCTATGAACCCTTTAACAAAATGGTAAAGACAGAACAGGCAACTCTTTTGGGAGAAAAGCAAGATGGAACAGCCTTTATTATGTGAGGTAATGGCTTACAAAGCATTCTCCAACTAGTTAACAGACTATTCTAACTAATGCATAAAGTATAACATGACCTCTCTCCATTTTTTTTTCTTCAGGGCCTGTTGAGGGAGGAGGGGCAAATTAATTATTCATTCTCATATGACTGTTCCCCACTAGGTACAAGGAGGAGAAAACAGCATATAGGTGATTTATAGGCATGGTCGAGTCATCTTCTAACTAAAACTCTGAAAATCTCTGGCTGTCTTAAACACTGCTGAGCCAGGGATTAAGTCAGGAGGGATTTCTTTGTATCTCAGATTCAATACTTGTAAACACAGAAGGGATGAGCCTAGTGAGAGAAGAAGTGTAGCCGTGTAGAGAGAGGTCAAATATCCCTGGATGAATTCCTTCTGTGCTGCACACTGTCGTTGCAACTAAGAAATTTCTTTGTATTGAGTAGAATACCAGATACCTTTACCCTAGTATTAAATCTCTGAGAAAAACAGATTTAGTTCAAGAAACTATTGTCCGCAGAGACTGCATAAGAGCGTAAACCTTAAACAACTGATGCCATTTGTGATTTTTAACCAGCTAGAGTGGTTTTTTTCAAAAGTTAATATTTATCTTGCCATAATATTTACCTTCACATGGTAAGTGCTGCTATTTTCCCATGACTGCAATGAAGAATTGTGGTAAGATAAACTCACCTCTATAAGATAAATGTCAGATGTTTAATGAAAATCACTGGATGATCATCCCAGGTTTACTTTGAATTTTCTGAGGGTCTGGCCCTCCAGTAAAATTTAACTCACAAAATTTTCCAAATATAAGTCCCTGTGTTCAAAACTGGGGATTACAAGAAATGAATTTTGAGAGAGCACACACCTTAGGGAAGAGATGATTGGTCGAGGGAAGCAGAGATGTGAATTCTCTATGCCTTTTTGACACTGAATGGTTGAGAGATTCTCTTGGCCTCAGTTTCATCTGTAAAATGAGCAGACTTAACTAGGTAGTCTCCAAGATTCTATCCCCTTGTATGGTTCTGTGATTCTGTGCTGATACATGACCAGGCTGAAGTCCATTGTTTATCATAAATATCATACTCCAGTATTTCAGAAATAAGACATTGGATATAACTTTAAGGATAAAAGATCGGAGGTATGTCATTTACTGGCAGGAAATCACAAAATATTTGAGAGAATCAGATAGATATATAAAAAACTAAGTGAGAGCTTACTCTTACTTAAACTTAGGTATTTTCCTAGAAGAAGCTGAAAAGGGATGGGATGCTTGGTTGAGGTGTGTCAATTTGGGTTATAATTACAAATATTTTGTTCTATTTTCCATAAGGAGCTCTGATAGACCTCACTTGGCTCTCTTTGATGAGATATTGTAGAGTTGAAATTCTAGAGTGGAATGAAGATTCTCTCACCCTCACTTCAAAGACAAACACCCCATTTTTATCTGTTTAATGTATTGTACTTCCTTGTCTTAGTCTGTTCAGGCTACTATAACAAAGTATCATAGACTGGGTGGCTTAAACAACAGAACTTTATTTCTCACGGTTCTGGAGGCTGGGCAGTCCAAGATTAAGGCAGCAGCAGATTTAGTGTATGGTAAGGGTTCCCTCTCTGCTGCATAGATGTCAACTTCTTGCTACATCCTCACCTGGCAAAAGGAATGAACAAACTCCCTGGGGCCTCTTTTATAAGCACAGTAAACACATTCATGGGGACACCAGACCTTATGACTTAATCACTTCCCTAAATAACTCACTCCTTAATACTATTGCATTGGGATTACGTTTTTAGTATACGAATTTAGGAGTGGGGGTGGACACAAATATTTAGACCATGCTTTTTGTCAAATATAATTTTAAGGTAAGAGTCTACTTCTCTAGAGAGTTTTGGCATCAGCAAGATGGCAAAACAGGACTTTCCAGAGCTCCTCTCCTGTAGAAACATTAATTTGAATAACCATTCATGCATAAAAATATCTTCACAATAACTATAAAAACCAAGTGACAGATTACAGCACCTGGCTATTGCACAGAGATAAAAAACAGATGCATTGAAAAGGGTAGAAAAGATAGTTTTACATTACCTATGTCATCTCTACCTCAACCCCAGGCAGAACAGCATAGAGATACACTCTGCTTAGGGGAAGGACAAAAAACGGGAGTGCTGGACATTACCTTAGACTACAACACTGGGCCTGTGCCAGTAAAACTCAGCACTGGGCAGACCTTCTCACCAGACTATAGGCCAGTACCTGCAGACTGAGCCTCCAGGCCCACCCCAGCACTAGGTTAGATCTTACAGCCCTAAACTCTAGGCCTGCTTGGCAGACTTTCTGCTGCACCATTTTAGGCTGATTCCAGAGGTCCCAGGCTCCAGACGGGTCCTAATGCCAGGCCAATCCCACATATTTAGTCAGTAGGCCTGGCTTAGGCTCTGGACCCATGCCAGCACCAGGCCAACCCCTGCAGCCCTAGTCATAAGCAAGCCCTGTGGCCCAGACTCCAGATCTCAGTTAGGTCTTAGACCAGCCCAGAGCCAGGTGGGCCCACTTAGTCTCAGCCTTCAGGCCTTCTCCAGTGCCAGGTTGGCAACCATGGCTTCAGTCACCAGGCCAGCACGCACGAACAGGATCCAGACCTTCTCAGTGCCAAGCTATTCCTGCCACTCTGCCATCCAGATCAGCCCCTACAGCCCCTCCCTCCAGCAGAGCTAGAGTCCAGGCCTGCTCCAGCAAACCCAGAGTTCACACCTTCTCAGTAGACCCCATCACTGGGCCAGCCTCCACAGACCCAGGCCCCAGGACCACCTCTGAAGCTCCAGGCCAACACCGACATACCCAGACAGCGTGCCAGTCCCTGCAGACCTAGAGTCTAGCTCCTATTGCTCCAGTCACCAGGCCAGGCCAGCAACTGTGATCCAAGGCACTAGACCAGCCTTCTTCTGTATGCAGGCTTCATGCCTGCCCTAGGCTCCAGGATAGTCCCACTGGCCCCAGGATTCAGTGGCCTCAGGGTCCAGGACCAACTCAGTAGATCCCAGTGTTAGGCTAGCCTTTATAGACAGAGGCCCCAGGCCCACCCCAGTGGACTCAGGTGCCAGGTCCATCCCAGTGCTAGGTCAGCTCTTATGGACTCAGGCTTCAGATTGGCTCCACAAATACAGTATCCTGGCCCACTTTTTTTCTTTTTTTTTTGAGATAGAGCCTCACTCTGTGGCACAGGCTAGAGTACAGTGGCATGATCTCAGCTCACTGCAGCCTTCGTCTTCTAGGTTCAAGTGATTCTTGTGTCTTAGCTCCCCAAGTAGCTGGGATTAAAGGCACATGCCACCAAACCCAACTAATTTTTGTATTTTCAGTAAAGATGGGGTTTCACCATGTTGGCTAGGCTGGTCTCGAACTCCTGGCCTCAAATGATTTGCCCTCCTCTGTCTCCCAAAGTGTTGCAATTACAGGCCTCTGCCACTGCACCTGGCCTCTACTCTTATAAACCCAAGCTCTAGAACCAGCTCTGTGGATCCAATCAATAGGTCCATCCCGGTGGATCAAGGCTCCAGGCCCAATACTGCAAACCTAGGTGCCAGGCCTACCTATCTGCTGACCCAGACACCAAGTCAGCCTACTCAAGGACTCCAGCAACAAGCCTGCCTATAGATTACATCAGACAGCCTGCCTAGAATTTTTAGACAGGCTTACTGGTAAAGGACTTTACCAGTAAAGCAAACAAAGCCAGTCTACAAAGACTTGAATACATCTTTAAATGTGCAAACACTAACATCTGGCCACAAGGATCAAGAACAGTCAGGGAAACATGATACCACCAAAGGAACATTATAAAGCACCAGTAACAGACCCTAAAGAAATGGAGATTTGTGAATTGCCTGACAAAAAATTTTAAACTAATTGTCTTAAGGAAGCTCAGTTAACTTCCAGAAAATGCAGTGGAAAAATTTGGCAAAATCAGGTAATCAATAAACATCTAAAATTAGAAATTTAACATAGAAGTCATAAAAAATTGAACAAAAATTCTAGAGCTGAAAAATACAATGAATGAAATAAAAAATACAATAGAATGTCAACAGAATTGATCAAACAGAAGAAAATCTGTAAACTTGAAGACAGGCTGTTTGGAAGTCCACAGTCAGTGGAGGAAAGACAAAGAATAAAAAGAGTTTTCAGGACATATGAGACAACATCAAAAGAACAAATATTTTAATTATAGGTATACAAGAAAAAGAAAATAAAGATAAACTGGAAGACTTATTTAAAGAAAAAGTAGCAGAAAAATTTTCAAATCTGGGGAATAATATAAATATCCAGGTAGAGGAAGTTCTAAGGTCTCTAATCAGAGTCAATCCAAACAAGACTACACAAAGATATATTATAATCAAATTGTCAAAAATCAAAAACAAAGCAATAATCCTGAAAGTATAGGTTGGTGCAAAAGTAACTGTGGTTTTACCATTGACAGGAATGGAAAAACCCACAGTTACTTTTGCACCAAACTAATAGTAAGAGAAAAGAAGTATATCACATATAAGGGAGTTCCAGTAAGGCTAGTAGCGGTCTTCTCAGCAGCAACCTTATAGGCAAGGAGAGAGTGGGTGATATATTCAAAGTAGTGAAGAAAAAATACTGCCAACCAAGAATAATGTATCTAGCAAAACTGTCCTTCAGAAATGAAGAAGAGATAAAAAGTTTTTCAGACAAACAAAAGCTGAGGGAGTTTATCACAGCCAAATTTGTCTTACAAAAAAGGCTAAAAGTATTTCTTCAAACTGAAAGACAAAGATGATAATTAGTAGCACAAAAACATGAAAGTATAAAACTTATTGATAAAAGCAAAAGCCTATAAAACTCATTGATAAAAGTAAGTACACAGTCAAATTAAGTATAATCTAATACTGTAGAGGTAGGCTATAGATTACTTATATTTTCAGTGCAAAGGTTAAATAACAAAACTATTAAAAATAATAACACCTGTAATAATTTGTTAATGGATACCCAATATAAAAAGATGCCAATTGTGACATTGAAAACAGAATGCAAGAGTAGATGTGGAGTAAAAATGTTTTTTATTTGCTCAAAGTTAAGTTGTTGTCAGATTATAATAGTGTGTATATTTTATATAAGCCTTATGCAAACCTCAAAGCACAAGTCTATAGTAGATACACAAAAGATAAACAGTAAGAACTAGAGAATAACACTTTATAAATCACCTATCACAAAGGAAGACATGAGAGAGAAAGAAAGGAATAAAGGAGCTACAAAAAATAAAAACAAACAGAAAACCAGAAAATAACTCACAAAATGGCAGTAGTAAGTCCTAAGCTATCAACAATTTCTTTGACTGTAAATGGATTAAATTCTCAAATCAAAAGCATTAGAGTGGCGGAAGGAATTTAAAAAAAAAAGACTCAACTATATCTGTTTACAAGAGAGTCATTTCACCTTTAAGAATATACATACCTGGAAAGTGAAGAGATAGAAATGGATATTCCACACAAATGGAAACCAAAAGAGATCAGGGTGCTAAGTATATCAGACAAAATTGACTTTAAATCAAAAGCTGTAAGACAAAGAAGGTCATGATATGATGACATAAGGCTCAATTCATCAAGAGGACATAACAATTGTAAATAAATTTTCAGCCAATACTGGAGCACCTAAATATATGAAGAAAACATTAATAGATCTGGAAAGAGACATAGACTTGGCTATTGTGAATGAACATGAGAGTGCAGGTATCTTTTCTGCATACAGATTTCAATTATTTTGTATATAATGCCCAGAAGTAAGATTGCTGGATCATATGTCAATTCTATTTTTAGTTATCTGAGGAACTTCTGTATGTTTTCCTTGATGCTTGTACTAATTTACATTCCCACCAACGATGCACAACAGTTATTTCCTTTTCTTCATACCCTTGCTAATACTTACCTTTCATCTTTTGGATAGTAGTCATTCCAATAGGTGTGATGTAATATCTCATTGTGGTTTTAATATTCATTACTCTGATGCTTAGCAATGATGAGCACTTTTTCATATATCTGTTGACCATTTGTATGTCTTCTTTTGAGAAATATCTATTTAGGTTCTCTGCCCATTATTTCATTGGATTATTTGTTTTATTTGTTATTGAGTTGTTTGAGTATCTTAAATGTTTTGGATATTAACCGCTTATCAGATATATAGTTTGCAAATATTTTCTTTCAATACATGGATTGTCTCTTCACTCTAATAGTTTTTTTGTTTTTTTTTTGTTTGTTTGTTTTTTTGCTGTGCAGAAGCCTTTTAGTTTGATGCAATTCCATGTTTATTTTTTACATTTGTTGACTGTGCTTTTGAGGTTATATTAAGAAAATTTTTGCCGAGAACAATGTTTTGGGGCATTTCTCCTATGTTTTCTTCTAATAGTTTTACAGTTTTAGGTCTTATGTTTACATCTTTAATTCACTTTTTTTAAGTTAATTTTTGCATATGGTATGAGAAAAGGGTCAAATTTTATTCTTCTGCAGGGGAATCTCCTGTTTTCCCAAGAAAGTTTATTGAAGAGACTGTCCTTTCCCCATTGTGTGTTCTTGGCACCTTTGTTGAAAATCAATTGACTGTAAATGTATAGATTTATTTCTGGGCTCTCTCTTCTATTATATTGATCGATATATCTGTTTTTCTGTTTACCATGTTATTTTATTTACTATGGCTTTGCAGTATATTTTTTATGTCAGGTAGTACAATGCTTCCAGTTTTGCTCTTTTTTTAAAAAAAAATCAAGATTGCCTTGGTTGTTCGGGGTCTTTTGTGGTTCTATACAAATTTTAGAATTTTTTTTCTACTTATGTAAAAATGTCATTGGAATTTTGATAAGGATTGCATTGAATCTGTAGATCACTTTGTTTAGTACAAACATTTTAAAACTATTAATTCATCAAATCAATGAACACAAAATACCTTTACATTTATCTATGTGTTCCACTGTTTGTTTCATCAGTGTTTTATATTTTTCAGCCTACAGATCCTTAAGGTTGGTAATTAAGGTTAAATGAGGTCATAAGGATGGTGCCCTGATCCAATAAGATTAGTGCCCTTGTAAAAATAAACACTGGAATAGACAGTGGAAAATTCATTCTCTCCGTGTGTGTGTGTGTGTGTGTGTGTGTGTGTGCATTCACTGAGGAAAGTCTATGTGAGAATGTAGTAAGAAGGTGGCCCTATGCAAGCCAGGAAGAGCACCTTCACCAGAAACAGAATTGACCAGAACCTTGATCTTGGAGTTCCAGCCTCCAGAAGTGTAAAAAAAAAAAAAGAATTTCTTTTGTATAAGCCACCAGTCTATAGTGTTTTGTTATGATAGCCCAGGCAGACTAAGATAAGGGCACAAATACATATCACATGAGGGAAATAGGTTTATCTTGAAATAACTTTATAGACATATGTTTTCTCTATGGTAACCAGTTTTAATTTGCATTACTCTGATGTTTAGCAATGATGAACATTTTTTCCTGTATCTGTTAGCCATTTGTGTGTCTTCTTTTGAGAAATGTCTATTTCAAGAAGAACTGAAATAAAAACAAAATGCAGTGTATAACTAATTATTAGCAACCACTCTGTATGTGCACATAATATGTATATGCTGTTGTACCCAGGACTGAGTTGGTAGGAGATGGAGCTAGGAATATGGACTCTGTAGATGTGAATAGTCATAAAAAAACTATGATGTATATGTCTTGTGCAAATTAGCTCACCTACAAACTTAAATTCTGGAGAGCAGTATTATACACATGAGCACACTGTGGAAGTGCAAAAAAATCAGCAATAACAAAATTGGTGAGAGGTAGGTGGCAAAATCTTATTATCATTTTATAGAGGAGAAAAAATGTGCAGCAGAAAGGTCAAATATCTTGTTCAAAGTGACACAGAATAGCAGAGTTGAGCCTCAGAATTATTAACTTCTGTTTTCTAATCTAGTGGACTTGAGGTTATAGAATCCAACTAGGAAGGTCAAGGTATCAGTTTTATGTCATGAGACAGTTATGCTGCATGGGTCGCTTCTGTTCTTTTGTCCCCTCACCTGGGAACCACTTGATGACTTTAGCCTCAGCAGTTTTCCCCATTCTGGGAAACCTGAATCTGAAACTAGACACTACATTAAAAGTTAGTACGTCTGACTGACTGAATTTCAGATCTCCTGAACTCTAGGCTATTCAATATTTTTATTTAATTAGAATTTCTTTGTGTTCAATCTGTGTTTTCTTTGTTGAATAATGACCTGGTGATCTCTTCAGAAGAGTATAGGGGCTTCCAGTGGCGGACACCTGGAAACCTGTTCCTAGTCTAAATATTAGTAGTTTGCAGAGCCACTGAAGGGTATGTTGGGCATGATTGGTTTCCCACACTCTGCACTGAGCCTACAGCTTTTGAGATATTGTGTTAATGTCTAGATCATTTGAAGAAGTGAATTGATAAAAAGGTGAATTGATGCCTCCTGAAAATGCTATTGTAATAATTAAGTGACTGTCTTTTTTTTTTTTTTTGTCTCTCCAACGTTTAGGCACGGTTGGCCATGCCTTCCTTCACATTCTCTCTTTTATTGGTTCAGGGATCATACATTTACTTCTGCAATAGCCACTTATTCTTTATTCACTTCTGTCTGCTACCCACCATACACGAAGAAATTATTGAATTCAGGGCTTTATGAAAATTACAAAATGATGTTGAGAATAGCAAAACTCATATCCTCAAATCAGAACTTCATGCCATTTTCTGCTGTCAAGTTAAATTAGGCATAAATTACACAACTAAATGAAATGGGTTTGTGGCGACGTTCTGGTTTCAACTTTCAGTTCTTTCTCACTGGAAATCTGATAAGAAAATTTATCCTTTTTGACTTAGTTAATAAGTGACATTTGTTCTGGTCCAGTTTGTGATTATTATTTTTCTATATTTTGATAATTCTTTTTGTTTGTACTTTTTCTATATTGAGTTTTGTTGCCTCTTTGTTTCAATGATTTTATTACTATTTCCAGATTATTCTCTAATTCTAGGTTCCAGATTATTCTCTAATTCTAAGTGATCATAAAAAGTTAGAGAACTAAATCTATCTTGGTTGTTTTCCCACATGAATTCTCTGACACTACTTGGATGTCCCACAATTTTATTTAACTCTGACACTAATAAGCTAGGGTTAGAACAGACAGCACAGGTTGAGGGATTCAGTATCACAAGACTTCCCCCACCTTAGATGTCAACTTTCCTAGGTATCCTCAAGGCACCTGAACTTTTCTTAACTGACTATAAATTTAGGGGATCCCAAGATCCCCTCTTAGGTTTGATAATTCACTAGAATGACTCACAAAACTCAGGAAACTGCTATACGTTTCATTTCAATATTATTACAAAGGTTACAACTCAGGAACAGCCAATAAAAGAGATTTATAGGGCAAGGTATATGGTTGGGGTGGGGCCTAGTGATTCCAGGTTTATAGTGCAAGATCTCTGAATCCCTAGTCAATTGACCTCTAATCAATTGATATTATGGCTCTTTAAAGGAAAACTTGTTAAGAGAGTATTGTGGTAACCTAGGGAAGAGATGATGGTGATGCATACTGGGGTGAAAGAAGTGAAGGTGAAGAGGAATGTTCATATTCAGGGAAGGTCCAAAGCATTTCCAGACATTGAGTATGAGGGAAAAGGCAGAGTCAAGAGTGACTCCAAAGTTTCTGGGCTGAGAGGTTAGAAGGATGGAGTTGCCATCAACTACAGTATGAAAAGCTGTGATTGCAGCAGTTTGGGGTCGGTGGAGGGGGTGTTCATCTGGAGGAAGATCAAAGCTCAGTTTTCAATATATTGAATCTGAGAAATTAATAACATCCAAATCAAGTAGATACTTACGACAGTCTGAAAATAGAGGAGAGAGATGTCTGGGCTGTAGACGTGCTTTCGAAACTTGATGGAAAGTTAATGTCACTTAAAGCTGGGACACTGAATTAAATCACTGTATTTTTAAATATGCGAAAAGAATGAAAGTCCAGGGATTTATCCCTGTGGCAGCCCAACATTGAGAGGTCAAGAAGTAAAGGAAATGCATAGGAGTCTGAAGAGCAGTGACTAGTGGAGTAGGAGGAAAACCAAGGAAACATTAATTTCCTTTGAAGTCAGGTGAAGAGAAATGTGCTGTGGAAAGAGCGATCTTCTCTTTTAAATGTTGCTTAATAGGTCCAGTTAATGAGGACCAGAATTAACCACTTGATGTAAGAATGTAGATGTCATTGGTGACAATTATAAAAGCATGTTTGGTGGAGTGGTTGGGTGATTGGGGTGACTTTAAAAAAGAGTGGAGAAAGAAAATTTAGAGACAAGTATTTACAGTTTTGTAAATGAATTTTGTTTGTGGAGCAGTAGTTAATGAAAGGAGTAAAGGAATATTTTTCTGTTTGCTTATTTTTAAGATGGGAGAGAGAATGGGACATAAGTAGCGGAAGAAATAGGATAATGTAGAAGATCATAGGGAGAATTCCTACAGCATTGTCTTTGAGTAGGTGACAATGGATGGAATCTCATATATGAGTGAAAGTATTAGCTTCAGCCAGGGGCATAGATGTTCATCAAAGTGGGAAGGCAAATTCTGGTAGGTAGAAAGAAATAATGGGAATCTCCTGAACTTCTCTTATGATTGCTTTAATTTTTTAGTGAAGTAAGAGTCAAGAGTCTTCAGTTGAGAATACAGACAGTGGAGGAGACACTGGGTGTATTAGCCAGAGTTCTCTAAAGGGACAGAACTAATAGGATAGACAAATATATGAAGGGGAGTTTATTAGGAGAATTGACTCACACAATGAGAAGGTGAAGTCCCACGATAGGCTGTCTGCAAGCTGAGGAGCCAGTAAGCCAGTCCGAGTCCCAAAAACTCAGAAGTAGGGAAGCCAATAGTGCATCCTTCAGTCTGTGGCCAAAGGCCCAAGAGCAACCTGGCAAATCACTGGTGTAAGTAACAGAGTCCAAAAACTGAAGAGTTTGGAGTCTGATGTTCAACGGCAGGAAACATCCAGCATGGGAGAAAGACGCAGGCCAGAAAACTTAGCCAGTCTAATCCTTCCATATTCCTCTGCCTGCTTTTATCCTAGCCACGCTGACAGCTGATTAGATGGTGTCCACCCAAATTGAGGGTGGGTCTGCCTCTCCCAGTCCGCTGCTCAGATATTAATCTTTTTTTGCAATACCCTCACAGACACACCCAGGAAAAACACTTTGTAACCTTCAATTCAGTCAAGTTGACACCTAATATTAACCATCACACTGGGGTTTCCATAAAAAAAGAGAAATTGTGAAGTAGTCATCTTAAGGAGTGAATGAATAAATGAACTAGGAATATATAGTACAATTGGGGTGTGTAAATTTATAATAATGATGTGATATGATATATAGGATAATATATAATATAAGGTAAAATATATCCTATGATTTCCTGGCAGCATTAAGTTAAGGACCCACTTAGAATTAATGAACTATTAGTGACATTCATCACAGTGGTTGTGTATTTTTTTCCAGCTATGTTCAACTGCATCAGTACAGAAGTGGAATAGGGAGAGAATTGACTTTAACCAGGATTGTGGTTTTGTTAGGGGAATACAGCAAAGCAAATGAGAAGGAGAGTAGTCTAGGGGATTTACAAAGGACTAGGAAATTTAAAGTGAGTAAGAAGGGAAGTGATGATATTAGAGGTGATAGTAATTGAAAGCTGTCAGATCATCATAATGAGAGATAATTTTGGGGTTGGGATCTAAAGAAATGAACTAGAGAGAATGGATATGGTCAGAAGAGTGTGGAGCATAAAACTGTAATTACAAAGAGATTTTATTACTGGTGATGATAGGGTCTTAGGAGTGACCATAAGAGAGCGTTAGGGAGGAGTATAAGAAGGATAAGATCAATGGAAGAGAGAAATCCAAAGCTCTGAAAGATCAAGTTATTAAAGAGGTCATTTACATAATCACCGAAAACAAAGGAGAATAAGTACTGGAGTGAGTGAGTGTAAGCCAGGAACTAAAACTGCTTAGAATTGAGGAGAAATGACCCAATTGTGGGGCTGAAGGGGAGGTCATTAGATGACAGCAATAATGAAGAGTAGGATGAGACAGTCTGCTAAGATTGAGAGCTGGAAATTTTTTCTTTCCAGAAGAGAGAAGGAGAATGGTCTGAAAGCAGAAAAAAAAAAAAAAAAAAAAAAAAAAGCGCGGGGCTGACTTACCCATGTATTGACCCAGTAGAACAAGAGTTGTGGGAAAATAACACTGGGACTATTTGAGAGGACCACAGGGAAAGCAATGTCCCCCAGGGAAGAGCCAAATTCTAGTTAGAGCAAGAACATGAAGAGAATGACCAGAGAACAAATTCTGATTACTAATTGGTCTTCCTAGTGCCCTTCCTTATAGTATCCAAGTGAAAAGGCCAGCATAATCTAGACATTTACAAGGCTATCATCCAAAAAATTGGATATTTCATCTGCTATTTTGTTTGTATCCATAATACAAGATGCAAAAGAATATTTATCCTTGGGACATTTTCTTCTTTCACATTCTGGCTGAAATGGACCATGGAAATGCTGTTTATTTAGCTAAGATTTTGATTGTGCAAATGATCTTTAACTACTTAATTGGCTTCAATAGATCAAAAGCAGAAAAAGCAATCTGCATACTGGGCTGTGACTTTATAGGCTTGTATATTTGGAAGGTGTTGGTAGGGTAGAAAACTAAGGCTTGTAGATTACTTATTTTACCAAGGCCAGAAATAGAAATTGTGAAGGACTAATAATCTTATAAACCTAGAAACTTCCCGAGCTGTTGAAAATAGTTTACAAACATACAAAGCAAAAGGAAAGACTAGCCTTGTAAATTGTGATTATTTGTTTATCTTTGTTAATTTCCTTTATGACAGTAAATGGCTTTCATTTTGCTAGCCAGTATTTAAAGTTTTAGCTTTCTTCCAATTGATATGCCATGGGCAATAAATTATGCACAGTCCTGCTAAAAACAAACTAGTTTTTTAAAAAAGCAATGATTACCCAAGACCAGAATTACAGTCAACATTTAAATGGATAATATTGGCCTACAACTCTTTGTCTGCCTCTTTTACTGCTAAAATTGCAACTGGTATTTACAAACTGCAAAACATGCCCTGAATTGTTGGCTCCAATGTGCCAAGAACTTTGAGAAAAGAACCATGCTAGAATAAGCCATACTCTCCTACCTTTTCCTGTTCCCTGTGGTCCAGCCTTCTGATTGCTCTATGCATGACTTCTCTCATCCTACCTCAACGTGAACACATCAGTCTTTCATCCGTCCTCTAATTGGAATATGCCTAACTCCAGTTTGCTAATTCAATGCCATGATAATTTTCTCCCACCTCTTTCTTCCTATTTTCATTCTTAATTTTGTTGGGAAGTCATAAGTAAGGAGTGTGAAAATAAAATTGGGGTGAATTATAATGTGAAAATTGCCTTTGGATACTGGATAACACTGGCAATTTTGCATTCTGCTCATTTTTATGCCCTTAGATAGAGCTTTGTGGCAGATAACACCTTTAAAATCCTGCACTTACTCATCTAAAATAGGACCTGCTGGTTGTGGTCTGCACATCCTCCTGTTTCAGGGTACTTTTACCGTTGTAATTAGCCTACAGTTGAGTAGTTTAAAATGAGGTTCTTGGCCTTTTAGCTATTTGCCAGATAAATGTATATATCTTTTTTGCTTATCTTTATCTATCAGGTATGAATACATACAAGAATACATGGTATTCTTGATATTAAAGAGTTGAGAGGACGTGTATCAATTTGGAAATATTCATAGTGAAATACTGTGATGACAGTAGCCCACAAAAAAAATGAGACCTCATAAAAAGAATTACACATTTTCTCATTTTCTCTTTCTTGCATTGGCAAGGGAATTGAGGAAGCTTTACATTTACAGGGGGATGTCTTTGCCTTTATGAACCCCAGAAAAAGGTTCCTTTTGTCAGCTGAGCTTGAAATATTACAGCATTTGCCCTCATGTTTCCAGTGGGAATTGCGAAGTAGTAAAGAATTTTGGAAGTATTTTAATCTCCGTGAAACAAACAATCCTGTGTGTCTTAATTACATTATCCTGACATCACATGAAAACTCCAATAATTAATATAGGAGTTATGGTGACATATTACAGGATAATCAAAATTTTAGTTGTCCTGAGATTGAATAACAATAACTACACACTAAAACTACATTTGAGGTCAGCTACAAAAGCTCACTTCAGAACAAGCCTAACATGGAAACTCTAAATATAAAATCATGAACTACCTAACCTCTAGCAGGGTGTGAAACCCAACTTGGGAGACCTTTTGATGGAAAACTTCAAATAAACAGAATGCTCAGAGAACAAGAATATTCCAATCAATGAGGCAGTCTTCACTATCATTTCAAACATACCATACCATAGTGACCTTTTTTCTTTGAATTCAGTGTCCATAATAGAATTGTGGTAATTAACTGTGGTCAACGTCTCGAGGTCATCATTATAAACATCACTCTTGACTGGAGATACATTGCTGATGAGGTTAGGACAGCTCTATATAGCCCAATAGTATATATAAACATTGTAGAAAATTGCACTATGTCTCCATTCCTAGCTCCCTCTCTTCCTTCCTTTTTAAAGAGATCTTTGCTATCTACTTATTTTCTCAATATCTTCATCAAGTACATGAGCAATGAAATTTCTATTTATAATTAATCCGGGTTTTCATGTACATTTCTATAACGATTTTCTTTTAGATAAAAAGATAGCAGATTTAATTTTAGATGGAAACTCAAAGGGAAGATGAATATAACTTTGTTAATGTCACTTTATGTGGCTTCTTCCCATATAGGGAAGTCAGTAGTGACATTACAAAATTTTAGTTAACCTCTTCAGTTCTCCAAAGTTAAGGGATAGAGAGCTACAAAGTACATAAATAAGCTTAACATTTTGACTATGCCATACTATTTTCCATTTATTTTTATTTGAAGATTTAATTCACCATCTTGTACAATATTTTTGATCACAGACCAAAATTTAGCAGGTGTAAGAAAAATGATGGAATCATCTGACTTCATAGAGAATAATTTTTAAATTATCAAATAATTCATTCCTCTCCTTCTAGATATCTACTTTTATGCTAGGTACTATGAGAATTATTCAAGAAATATAGTTGTGGTCTTTACTCCAAAGTGCGTCTGTTGAGATGTAACATGTACACATAAAACAGATGATCTATAGGTACAGATGCCAAAAGTGTCAAAAGTAATCGTGTATATCAATTTTTTTTAAAACTTTAATGAGTCACCAGGGACTCTTGTTAAAAATGCAATGATTTGATTCTGTAGGTCAGGGATAGGGCCTGAGATTCTGCATTTCTAACAAGTTTTCAGGTAAAACGATGCTAGCCAATGGACCGCACTTTGAATTGGAAGAATATAGACCAGTGTTTTTCAACAGAAATATAATTTGAGCCAGAAATCTGAGCCACATATGGAACTTCAAATTTTCTAATGGTCATATTTTAAAAAGTAAAAAGAAAAAGGTAAAATTAATTTGAGAACTATTTTGGTTTAACCAAATTTGGAAAAATATGATCATTTAACATATAATCAAAATTAAAATATCGATATATTTTACTTTTTTTTCATTTTAAGTCTTCAAAATCCAGCGTATGTTTTGCAGTTACAGAACATCTCAATTCAGACTAGCCACAGCTCAAGTGTTCAATAGCCACATGTGTCTAGTGGCTCTGGACTGGACAGAACAGACATAGATAACATGAGCCATGGAACTGCAGATAGAAAAAGGAAAATCAGAGTCAATAGAAGAGGAAACTGCAGGGAGCCTGACATTGAAGGCTACATAACATTTGCAAAGGAGGGGCTGGAATTGACGGTAGAACAACTTCAAATGAGAAAGCATCTGTTGGGTTTTGCTTATTTGGAAATTTAGTAATAACCAGACTTCAAAACTGTGAAGAGAAGTGAACAGGATTTACATTCTAGCCAGAACCCCACTAGAACCAGATAAATTCTTACCCTGCTCCTGCCTGGAACTGTAGATAAAAAGAGTGGCATCCAATTTGTTGCCATATGAGGTATGGCAGCAATTTGTGATGTTGACCTTTAATATGCAAATAGGAGGCCCACCTAACTTTGGACAGACAGACTCACCAACGCCCAAAGATGTCACTGAAGTCTTCTTGATATTACATGAAGCTATTCAGGTCGCTGCCAAATCTATCAAATTCCCTTGCCATTTTTAGAGTGTATATTTTTAGAAATAAATAGGTCAGAAGAGAAATTGATGGATTCTTGGCTCTTTCTATCAATTAAGGTAATGTCATTTAAATTGAAGGTTCTCGTGAGAATTAGAGGTCATGTATGTAAGGAGCAAAGGGCCTGGTACATAACATATGACCAGTAGATGACTGCTGCTATGACTGTAATAATTCTTATCAGTATCATTATCATTATGTTACCATCCTTTAAACCCCACCTCCACTGAATGGCACATTGCCTGGGTGGAAGAAATATACTCAAAGGGATAGTCAAGTACTACAGCCTTACCAGCAGCAGGCAAAGCTTTCTCTCTCTCACCCTCTCTCTCATTTGCTAAGTTATTGAAAATGAACCCTGTATTCTGATTACTCTCCAGCATGAAGATTCTTAGTTCTTTTTCCTCCCCTATAAGTTGTTCCTGGGCTCAGAGGTACGCAAGCTGATCCATTGACAGACATTCTCACAGGGGTTACCATACATGGGCAATCACTTCAAGATGAATATGCTATTAATAACAGTTTTAGATTTATGGTTACTGAGCTTCTCACCAACTGTTGATTGCTAATAAGAATGTGTTATTTAAGAGAGGGAATCATTGCTAAAGATCTGCGTAGAATATTTCATAGTCCTCTTTTCTTAAAGAATACTTGTCTTATTATAGCCACAATGATGCTGGTGTGAGTCAGTTTAATGAATTTCTCCCTTTTTTAACCAAAGCCAGGAATAAGTTTCTTACCTGACTATTTTCTCCTCATCTGCAGCTGGTGTGTCTTATTTTCAGATCTCCAGAACTAATGATCCTACCTTTCCAGCTTATGTTCAGCGTGACTTACTGTTAGTATTGTCATGAGTCATTGAAGAGAAATTCAAGTTACCTATTAAATCAGAGGACTATTTGGGGGAAAATAGGAATTTTATACCTCATTGAAGAGCTGAGTTACAAAAATATCACTTTATGTTTACTCCATTGAACTGCCTTAGGAAATGTCACGAGGGCACAAGAATTGGGCAATTCACGGCTTTCACACAGGATGAAATTCCTTTCTTCAGCATTATTTCTATACTGTTTCAAGCAAGCAACCAAATGTCAACTGCTGTCACCATCTCTATGGAATGTTTTAATTAACCCCTTTATTGGTAAACGATCAGTCTTTCACCCACCTTCCTGGGAAGTGTTTCTCTAATAAGTGATGAAATTGACCATTTTGTTCATCCGGCTGTCAGAGAAGCGTGCTCTGCACAGAGCCGGGTTGATTCCATACGGGTGTGGTACAGAGCTCATCAGCAGGCTATGAGACGTCATCCTCTTTATTTTTGTTGAGAAGCTTGCCCACCTGCTTCCAGATTTCCTGCTGACACGCCTTCGTATCTTTTTTAACTTTCTGGTCTTACAGGTGCCAAATTTTTATTATTGTTCTAAGTCACATTTGAACAACACAGCCATCTTAGCTGACAGTAAAGATATTTTGTATGTAAGCAACCTGTTTGTGTTTTCTGTTTTCTTGTGTTTCCATATTAGATTATATATTTAGAACTATCAGAAACAATGTGGGTTGAGGACATCTTTAAGTGAAGAAGACAACAAGGAAGAACTTCATTTTTTCCCAGTTTCTTTTCAAATAATAGAAACTATGACTTTATTAGGTACGACTCTTTCAGACACTGTGGGGAATAGAAAAAGATCATAAGAGATAGCCCTGGCTGTAGGGAGTGATGGGACTGGTCAATAATTGTTGAGCATTTACTGTTTGCAGAACATTGTGAAAAAGAATAAAGAAGTAAAACACAAGGCATATACAAAGATCGTTTATAATTAAAATGATAAAACTCTATGTGACTACCTGTTAAATGAATGACACAAGTGATTAGAGATGTGGTTATTAAGAGTGAGGGGAAAACATTGTAGGATGGAATATGACCCAAGAAGCTATACTCGGAATAATCTTTCTAAAATGTCAATGTGACGATGGTCAGACCACCACAATCACATTAACAATCTCTTCAGTGGCTCTACTTTTCAAGGCCCTACTTCTGCACGCTCATCTGTTGGCCTCTCTCTCTGGAACTAAATTCTCCAGTTGCACTGAAAATTAACCCGTTTTAAAGTTCTACTTGATGTGCTCACAGCATTTGTTATGTTATTCTTTCTACTTGGAGCATTAACAGTTTGTCTCTTGCCTGGCTAGTTCTTACTATTTCTAAGAATTTTTCTGAGACTTTCCCTTTGCCCAATATCTGGGTTAGGTATATCCCTGGCTTCTTGTATTATCCTTATTGTAACTGCTATAGTTCCTCATTGTTCTCCCCCACCCTGAGACTCAAGACTCTGTGAGGGATGAGGACTTCATTTTGGCAGTTTGTGTCCAGGACACCCTTGAGGTCTAGTGGAGCCACACTTTCAAGATTCTATGGGATTCTCACAGCTGGAAAAGGAACAATTGGAGCAAGGCTGGAGGGCAATGACATTTCCCCAGCATCCTCCCTGGCCCTGCCATAAGGACCCTGAAGCATTCCTTCTTTGTATTTTCATGTGAACTCTGTATTTTAGTACCTACTTTACAAAAGAAAAGACTGGTTAAAGATAAAAATGTGTAAATGTCTAACTTGAAATGATATAGAGGGTTAGTTAGGAAGCCAGAATTGAAATCCAGGTCTGTTTGGTCCTATGTGGTCATTTGGGAAAATGTTTATTTATATATTTAAAACAATTTAATAATACTGATAGTCATAATAATCTCTAAACTTTAAGTTGGTATATTGTTAAGCACTTTGCATGGATTAACTATTAATTTGCTCATGAATACTATAAAAAAAGCTACCATAATTATGCTTGTCTCGCAAATAAGGAAACTGAGCAGAGAATTTGGCCCAAAGCCACCCAGCTAGGAAGGGGAGTCCAGGTACATAAATCCTGCCAACCTGAAGTGAGGGCTTGGGATCCAGAGATGGATCAATTGCTTGGACTCTCAGGTCACCTGCTGGAATTCCAGTCCACTGTTCATGATTTGTATAATTTGGGTAGGTTCCTTCACCTCTCTGAGAGCCGGTGTCCCCAGTTGTGGTTTTTAGAATTAAATATAAAATTCTTAGCACAGACCCTGGCATAGAGTAAGTGCACAATAAATGTTAGTCATTAATGTTTTTCTTAGTTATTACTATTGTTAAAAGATCTCGTTTTCACCAAACATCAACTTTTTATTGACTCTTTGGTATCGCACAATACCTCTTCTTGGTGGCTTTATTATTTGATACAATTTTCACTTAAATTTGATGAAAAATGTTCCAAGGAAATGGGACTTGCAACAATCATTATTCAATTTTGTGGTGAATTACATTTCAAGTAAAATTTCAGAGGCCATGAATTTTGGCCATAGAGATAGTTGGAGGGAAATGTGTCTTTTTAAATTAGAGAATGTATTAACAGGTCTACATGAAGCCTTAGAGAAAAATCTGGACAGCAGCTGCAGTGGAAGAAGCTGAGTGAGGGCCTGTGTCTTGCTCCCTACAATTGAATTTTTGCATACGTGTTGGTGGAATTATTCAGCTAGCTTCATCATCTTGTCTGTGGCAATTTGGGCATTGGACTCCCCTAATTTTTTATTTGACTTAATGAGATGTGTTTTGGAATTTTCTGTTTGGTCTTAGAGCTGTGTGTATCACGTCAATACAAACCAGGTAAAGTAGAAAAGTCTCACTTCAAAATCAACTTTTATTGAGTATAAAGATCTATAAGGGGCTGTCATAGTTTCAAGTGAATTTTACATTTGTTTTAATATAGGACATTATAATTTATTACCATATTAACTGGTGAAACTCTTGAATTCGTATAATGAAAAGAATATAGGACTGAGACCTGTGAGACTTTCCTCTTGTTTCTGATACTGCACAGCATTGTAAATACCATCACTTTTCTGGGTCTCAGTTTTCTTGTGTGTAAGATGAGTGATATGGACTAGATTAGGGGTCAGCAAACTACAGCCTATGCATCAAATCCAACCTACTACCAGTTTCATAAACATGGCAACACAGCTGCTCTCATTTGTTTATGTACCATCTATGGCTTCTTTCACCTACAACAGCAAAGTTGTAATGCAAAGCCTGAAATATTTATGATCTGCTTCTTCACAGAAAGAAAAGTTTGCTCAGCCCTAAACTTGATGTTCTCTAAGATAATTTCTAGCTCTAAGTTATAAACATAGCTCCCCATTTACTGGATGAGTGACCTTGGCCAAATCACTTAACCTCTCTCAGTTTCTTCATCTGTAAGACAGGAAGGATAATAATAAGAATTTTTAAAAAACTGCACCATAGCCTTGTTGAATAGACTAAAATAATCCACGTAAAAAGCATAGAACAGTCCAAGTACATTATAGAGACACACCAGAATTCAGCTATCATCATCAATAATGGTACCATCATTTTCTGTTTTATTAAAAAATAACAAGGCTGGGCACAGTGACTCATGCCAATAATCCCAGCATTTGGGGAGGCCAAAGTAGGAAGATTGCTTGATCCCAGGAGTTTCCAACCAGCCTGGGCAACATAGCAAGATCCCGTCTCTAAAAAAAAAAAAGAAAAAATAGCCAGGCATGGTGGCTCATGCCTGTGGTCTCCACTACTTGGAAGGCTGGTAGGTTGAAGCTTAAGTGAGCCATAGTCACACCACTGCATTCCAGCCTGGGTGACAGAGCAAGATCCTTTCTGTTGCAGAAACCAAAACCAAAAAACACATGATACCTAAAGTCATGTGTAATCTACACAGATTTATTTTGAAATAATTTTGGGCTTGTATCCCATGGCATATTTAAGACTATCACCAGGAATCTCTGGGACTATTTGAGATAAAGTCACTTCCACATCCCGAGCCTTCCTCTCGTTGACAATTCTGTGCGTTCTCCCAGTCTCTACAGGATGGCTGGAAAGAGGCTCTGTAGTCTATGAAAACAGAGACTTCTCTAAGCCATCATAAGACCTAGTTAAGATAGAACAAAACACCATTCTGTGGATTTAAGCAGAAAATTGCATATTTACCAAACCTCTGCAAATCCATACCCCCCACCTCTTGCAGACAGATATGGATGATGTTATCTCAACAGTTCCATTGGCACTGAACTTATTCTTGGGTGCAATGAATCTCATCACCCTCTACAGTTAAGTTTCATTCCCCTCATGCATAAAAAGGAGTAGAGAGATGCTTCTTGGTTCCATTTTAGTTTCTTTGACCGAACAGAGCCAAAGATCTCTTGAGTAGAATCGGCTACTTAGGTCAAGAACCCAGGTGTCTGGTATTTTCTTCTGTGTGCCTGAGGTTTGTAGAGAGGCTAAGACTCCTCCAGGAACATCCCAGAGAAAAGCTCATTGCTCCTACAGAGGAAAGCAGTATACTACCCCGACTTCCTCTCATAACAGTGGGAACTGCTAAATGCCCATCAAAGCTCTTCTCTAGAGTTGTGTTGCATCTGCCTTAGCCTGTCTGCATCAGAGTAGATGCCAAAGATCCTTTCCAAACAGCAAAAAGATAATAAGCTCAGATATAAATGAAGTACAATATCTAATAGGTGATTGTATGTCAGGGATGCTCATTTATGAGGCTGTAAAATGAATTTCGTTATAATGAATGTCAATATTGTACATTCAAGTTTCAAGAACTCACAGTTTTGAAGTGTTTCAAACCATAGGGAATAAAGTAAAAGTTACTGATAGCTTGTCTTTGTGAAGAGGAAGTGGAAATTGAGATAAAGAGGCCAGACAATTGGGACTCCTGAAGCAATTGGGCTCACGTTCCTGGCTATTAGTGCCATATTCAGTTTTAATCAGACAAAATCAGTTATCCAAATTGAGTCAATGAGCATTATTTGCTTAATTGCTTTTAAATTATTTTTGTTTTTTGTTTTAGACAGTCTTATTTGATGTCATGTTGAGCTATGTTGGTTTTCTAGAAATATATTTATGTAGACAACTCACCATGGTGGCATAAATAAGCCCAAACTCTGGATCTTTAGATGTACACATATGTATAATGGACTTATGTAGAATCATATCTCCTGCTAGTTGAATGAGCACTGTAGTATTTTGCTAGATGAAGGGAGACTAGAGATAATTCACTTATGAATAAAACAAGTGAGATCTACCTAGCTCTTGGTCTAATCTCTGATCTGCAATGGATGTTCCCCAATTGCCTTTCTCCTTTTTCCCTGCTACTGTGGCCAATTTGCATAATGGTAGGTGGTCAGACACTAGATCCTGAGACACTATGGTAAAAACGAAGCAAAACGAATAAACAAAGAAAATAGAGGATGACTGAATACCCATTGAGTTTGAGAATAATGTTCTTATTATTTCTGATGATAATTTTCTGACTGACAGTGTACTTTGCCCACTTACTCATTCACTCAACAAAGTTTTACTATGTCTTCTTTTCATTGTTCTAATCATTGAAGATACAAGGAATATGGCAGATCCATTTCTCTGTCCTTACAAATTTTATAGGTCAAGAGTAAAAGTAGACACAGAGACAGATGCTTGCTAAGTGAAGAAAGAATACTTAAGACTGAATATGCTTTTTGTGCAAGTACTTTTCAAAAGACAGACGGTAATATAATGTTATTTCAGGGCCTTATTTCTCTCTCCTCCGCCCTCCCCACTACATACACAATAATTCTGTTATTTCTTTTCAATACCTGATTCTACTATAAAAGTTTTATTTCTGTAGCTTCTACCATAAGAATTTTACTGCTTCAGCTTATAGCTTTACCTATACAAATCCCATATATTTGAGTGCATGTGTGTATGAGAGAGAGAAAGACCTCTTAGGTTGTTATATTACTTTTGATTATGACTGAGTTCCAACTCCTTTCTTAAAACAGGCTTAAATTAGAAAACAGAAAAGAGAGTGGTAATATATACCACTGGGGGTAAGAGCCGGTGAAAAAGAGTAAAGAACTCTTCTCCAGAATTTGGCCTGGGGATTTCTACCTCTCTTTACACCCTATACTTTACTTCTTTATTCCTAGGATTTTCTCTTAAGGAATTGAGGCCCCAGATGAAATCTTTCTTCTTATCTTTCAAGTTTCATTCCTAGCATAAGATCCATATTCTGAAATGATTAGACTATTGCCTTAATCACATTGTCCACTAGGGCTACTTCTCACACAAAAGTTTAGAAAACTCTGTACCCTGCTGAATAAGTTTCACTGGGTTCAGCCCCTTCCCTTTCAGTGGAAGTTTCAAGGACAAATGGAAAACTCAAGTATCATTCTTATTTCTCTATGAAACAAATTTTGCAATAATTCATATTGCCCTTTTGTGTCATGAAACTGGCTCTACAATGTTGGCCCAAGGTTGATCCAAAGAAAACTTTGATTGTGGGCTGTTGTCACAGTTTCACTGACCAGATCCTACCTTCCAGGCTGGGTGCACCAGGCTGTTTTCTGTACACAATTATATTCAAGAGAACAGGTCTAAAACTCTTTGGACATGGTTGTTGACCCAATTTTTCTCCCTAATATTCCTGTGAGAAATTCTAGAGAAAAAGCACAAATGGGTCATTGTTTCAATTTTACCCCAGTTAATTCTGTAAAGAATTGCAGTACCAGAGAAAATTTACATTAGACTGGTAGCAGTATACTGCGGTCCAAGTGTGTTACTCCCGATAGGTATTGTTCTGGGATGGATAACACTGTCACATTGTTTTCATTGTGTTTACTCAGAGTCACAGAGAAATCTTACATATTTCTTTTTCTTTCTTTTTTTTTTGGAGAAGCTTTCAATTGGGATGTGAGTGGCTAGTAGTTTTTCCATCATAATAACTAAGAAAATAGCATTATTCTCTTTGAGAGTGGCCTTGCCTCCACACTATGCATGTCACCGTGACAATTTCATCTCTCTATGACCTCTGGAAACTGTTATTA
The DNA here is from genome assembly GCF_029281585.2 of Gorilla gorilla gorilla. NCBI lineage: Eukaryota > Metazoa > Chordata > Mammalia > Primates > Hominidae > Gorilla > Gorilla gorilla. The sequence continues at coordinate 144,186,924 of NC_073224.2, read as the reverse complement.
GAAAGTGGTTACTTTCTGCAGTCATTTTTGTACATGTTACATCTAAGGAGAGATAAAGCGGTAAATTTTTTTTGCTTTTGTGGATTGTGATCATTAATACCTGGAGTAAATGTTACTTTCCACTCTGAGTGACTCATGTGGACATGGTACCTGTAGCTACCTGTCTTCTGAACTTCTTCATAACAATGCGTAGCCCCAGGGCTTCTGGCTGAGGTCATCAGAGAAGAAAGGGTAGAATTAGTTTTGAAATACCAATGGCTTCTGATACAGATATTTTTTACTGTTTGAAAATTTCAGGTTAGTAGTGGCAATCTTGCTGAATCTACCCCCCAAACATAGTTGATGTTAATGGATGATTGAAGCAAGAAACATGACAATTCATGTAAAAAGCCAAAGTTACAGAAAAGAGGAGAAATAAATCCAAAAGCTATAATAAATAATATGTTAAAAAGTGGTTGGGCTTCCATAAGTTTTCAACATCGTAAATTTTAAAAAGTCAATGATTTTACCGTGTAATGGTACGCAAATCACAAGATTTCCTCTAAGTAGGAAGTTGCTACCATTAGTGACAAGAATAAAATGCCTGGTACAAAAAGAGAGCTAGTATAGTTTAATTTTTCTTTAAGAGTATGAATCAAAAAGCTTGAACAAAACCTGTTACAGATATTTTAACAATCTGCACATTCACAAAATACAAATGGGAACAAATTAGACCTTCCCTCCTAAATGTATCTGTAAGTTGCAAAATATTTGCAAATCAATTTCTGTAGACCTTAGGAATACTTCTTTCTGAGTCAGGTCTCTCTAGAAGCAACACTTTTGTTAGTGATTTTGATTATTTGTGAATATTGCCTCATAATATGTTAGTGTGGTAGCTAAAAGGTACACAAACTGGGCTTTGCTTTTTTTTTTATTATTATACTTTAAGTTTTAGGGTACATGTGCACGACGTGCAGGTTAGTTACATATGTATACATGTGCCATGCTGGTGCGCTGCACCCATTAACTCGTCATTTAACATTAGGTATATCTCCTAATGCTATCCCTTCCCCCTACCCCCACCCCACAACAGGCCCCGGTGTGTGATGCTCCCCTTCCTGTGTCCATGTGTTCTCATTGTTCAATTCCCACCTATAAGTGAGAACATGCAGTGTTTGGTTTTTTGTCCTTGCGATAGTTTGCTGAGAATGATGGTTTCCTGAGCTGGTTCCTTCCTCAAAACCAAGTTTTCCCAAATTACTGTACTTTCCTTTCCACATGCATTTTATATTTGGCTCTCTTTCCCTTTCTTTCAATGCCTGGTTCTAGAACCTTGCTACTAGTTCAGCTGTCAAAATCGCTTTCAGCTCCCTCCACTTAAGACTTCAGCTTTCTTCTTATCAACACTTCCTTTCCTATTTGGCGTTGACACTCTCCCAGAGAAGATGGTAAGGACTGGAGTGGAGGTACAGGCCAAGGCATGAGCTGGGGATTATTGAGTTCAAGTCCCAGTGCTGCAATTTTCCATTTTTGTGACTTTGAAGAGTATGTGCCACTATTTCCTCATCTGTGAAATGGAGATTTAAAAATTCTTCTTTCATTCTGGGCGTGGTGGCTCATGCCTGTAATCCAACCACTTCGGGAGGCTGAGGCAAATGGATCACCTGAGGTCGGGAGTTCGAGACCAGCCTGACCAACATGGAGAAACCCCGTCTCTACTAAAAATAAAAAATTAGCCCGGTGTGGTGGCACATGCCTGTAATCCCAGCTACTAGGGAGGCCGAGGCAGGAGAATCGCTTGAACCTGGGAGGCGGAGGTTGTGGTGAGCCGAGATCGTGCCATTGCACTCCAGCCTGGGCAACGAGAACGAAACTCCATCTCAAAAAAAAAAAAAAAAAAATTCTTCTTTCAGAGTTCTGAGGATTCAGTGATATAATAAATGCACATAAAGCTCTTGGCACCATGCCTGGAAGAGAAGAAGAACTTGATAGGGAAGAGTGAGATTAGATGTTTTCACTGCTTTTGCTGTTATTATAGACTACCTGAGTCCCAAGATCTTTCTTCCCATACTCTTTCTCTTGCTCTACCCCAGCCTAGCTGATATGACTTTATCACAGAACTTCTATGTCCATGGTCCCTAGGATGTCCCAGCCTAGAAACAATGAATTGTTAATAGTTTGTATACATCTTGAAGTTCCCCACTAGGTAAAAATCCACCTTCAGGAGGAAAACTCAAACCCAGTGATTCAAGCAACATCCAGTTGCTAAATCTTGGGGCAGCAAATCCTGCATCCCTAGTGTGAGGAGACATTTCAGAGTAGTGGCTGGATCACCTTTATCTGAAGGCTTTGCTGACAACTTATGCAATTGAGAAATTGTTCCCCTTTTCTAATGCCTGTTCACCTTCTGCAAAACCCACACACCTGTGCTAAAATTGTCAGCACAGCACCATAAGCTTTATATTCAGACCTAGGTCTTTGAGCATTGAGTATTCTCTGGAGAATAACCTGGTTCTAACATCAGAGGGTAGGAGTCTGGGGAAAGGGTTAGGCAAAGCCTGTCTTATAGTTTGTTGTGAGGTAAGCAAGTTAAAAATTGTACCACCCTTTTATTAATTTGTTTGTGAACCTCTCAATCTCACTTTCTTCTAATATCTTTTTTCATTAACTTTAATTAGGTTGACATATTGCCTTATTTTTCAAAAGGCTCTACTTTTGGAGAATGTATTTAGAGAGAGGGACTACTCCCCCTGTACCCCAATAGATGAGCTCTGGTCCGAAGACTCTCAAGATTTGAAGGGAGCTCTCTGTACATTAGCAAAGCTTCCTGTACCCCCCTCCTTCTCCCCCAGCATTCCAGAATCTGGACAAAAACAGCAACAGATAAGCTATAGTTTTTCCAGGCTGTCCTGTGTAATTATCTTTTCCCAGCCCCAGGACACCCAAGGCAGCACACCACTACCTGTTCCCCACTCACACTTGCATCGTGCTGTCTTGCTTTTGTAAGTGAAAACCTAACACTTATAACAGGTATGGTAATCTCCAAAGCCCACACAAAGTAGATTTGTTATAATCTTACAGAGGATTTCCTGAGTTTCTCCAGCAGTATCTTCTTCTCACAAAATTTGGAGAAGGGAAACAGCTTACCATTTTCCAGTTAGCAGAGTTTTTCAAAATCAGTAAGGCACGCATAGGGGAGGAAGAGGTGGAATTCTCACAGTCAAATTCCTAAGTGTTGGCAGCTGTCTTAGTTCATTTTGTGCTGCTATAACAGAATAGCTGAGACTGCTCTTGCATTGTTTATGCTTGCAGAATTAGCACCACGTGGACACCTTGTGCCTTCCAGAGCAGTGGGTCAATCAGTACGTGGCACACTTGAGCCATGGCTGGGACAGCTGAGGGACACTGTACCAGAATGTGGGGAACAGAGTCTTGAGGGGACACAGAGCAGTGAATGTTGAGGTCCCACAAACACCTCTCTGGAAATCTTACCTTCAAGGTTCTAGCTTGCCTCGAAGATATCTGAAATGCCTTTGGGATTATTCTCCCATTGTCTTGATTAATAGAACAGAACTTGGCTTCCTTCAAATCCATATTTCGTGATGCTCAAGCTGGTCAGGGTACAGCTTCTTTTTATACATTTTAGGGAAAGTAACACATCAATTAACAAATGTAAGACTGACACTGGTTCAATCTGAAAGGGTGGGACAACTTGAACAGGGGACTTCCAGGTCATAGGTAGATTTAAACATATTCTGATTGGCAATTGGTTGAAAGAGTTACTATCAGTAGGAAGGAATGTCTGGGTTTCTATAAGGGGTTGTGGAGACCAAGTTTTATCATGCAGATGAAGCCTCCAAGTAGTGCGCTTTAGAGAGAAGACTATAAATGTTTCTTATCGGACTTAAGATTGGTGTTGATGTTAAGGCTGGACGGGTATAATAAAGCATGTCCAACCCTTACTTCCCCTCATGGCCTGAACCAGTCTTTCAGGTTAAATTTTACAGTGTCCTGGCCAGAGAGGAAGTCCATTCAGATGGTTGCAGGGGGCCTTCAAATTTTATTTTTGGTTTACAAAGCCATGTAGCACCTTGAATATTTTGCTTCTTAGATACTTCTTCAGCCAGATATCCTAGTTCCTTACTCTTAATTTCTGCCTTCCACAAAGTTCTAGGATATGGACGTATAATTTTGCCAAGTTCTTTGCAACTATTCAGCAAAGACATCCTTTATCCTAGTTTCCAATACCTTGTTTCTAATTTCCATCTGAGATCTCATCAGAATGGCCTTTACTGCTCATATTTCTACGAGCATTATGATCACAACCACTTAATTAATCACTAGGAAGATTTAGGCTCTCTCTATAGCTCTTCTACCCTTCAGATTCCATTCACAACAATCTAGGCTTTATCTAGCCTTCTTCTCCAAATTCCTCCAGCCTCTACCCACTTCTCAGTTTTAAAGTCTCTTCCACATTTTCAAGTGCTTATATTAGCAGCACCTCCACTTCTGGTACCCATTTTCTGTTTTAGTCCATTTTGTGTTGCTATATCAGAATACCTGAGTCTGTGTAACTTACAAAGAACAGAAATTAATTTCATGCAGTTCTGGAGGCTGGGAATTCTAAGATCAAGGGTCCCACATGTGATGAGGTCCTTTTAACTGTATAATTCCATGATGGAAGGTTGAAGGGCAAGAGAGCACAAAGAAGAGAGAAGGGAAGAGGGCTGAACTCATCCTTTTACCAGGAACCTACTCGCACAATTACTAACCCATTCCTGCAATAATAGCATTAACCTATTCATGACTGCAGAGCCCCCATGACCTAATCACCTCTTAAAGGTCCCGTGTCTCAACACTGTTGCATTGGGTATTAAGTTTCCAACACATGAACTTTGAGGGACACATTCAAACTATAGCAGTAGGGAACCCTTCTATCCTGGATTAAGTACCAGTATACTCCAACAGGCTAGTGGCAAGGAGTGGGAGTAAATACAGTAACAAAGGCTTGAACATGCACTAGCAAAGGCTCAAAATTGAGAACCCTGGGCCACTTTGGGCGCTGAATTTAGTCAGGGCTTGGAATCACAGGATCAAATGTGGCAGATAAAATACACAATGTAATTTACACTATTGAATGCACCTGTTGCTACCATAGTTGTTGACTATTACTTTCATTTACTTAAAACTATCAACATTGTTTAAAGTAAAAAGATAAGAAGATTTTTTATTGGATTACTGTTTCTTATCATAGACAATGGCTCAAAATAAAATATCATGGCTGCTACTTGAGCTGCATCTCTTAAACATTCATATTGAACTCCTGAAAATATAAACTGAGGTCCTTCCAGATTTAGCTTTCGCTATTGAATTGGGAGCAGTATGACTTTGCCATTGCTGTTAATATTAATATATATCTATTAATCTGAGAAATACTGTATATTGCTTTAAGGTCTTAACCGAGAAAGTAGAAGTCCTTTGTAACTTGCTCGTTTGGTTTTTTGGCATTCTGACATTTTGCAGATGAACAATTGCTCAATATGTAAAGTCTAAATGGCTGTCTTTATTCAATAAAGTATTGTATTATTGAATGAATTACAAAGAGGCAGTATCCTTTGCACATTAACTTTGAATCTACTGCTCAGAGCACAATTCTGATTTTCTTTCAGATGCTAATAACACACTGTCCAGGCAAAGTAAAGTTATTTTCTAAAAGGAATTGGAAAGACTGGTTTGCTTTAATTTTTTTGCTTAATAATGGTTTCTTATAGTAACAGAGTAACTTTTTCTCTTATTGTTCATTATAGTAATTTGAACTCAGTTTATACTCTTCTGCTTTTGGTAAGTTAAAATATTATTGATTATAAAATAATTAAATGAAGAATAGAATTCTTCTCTTATGGCATGTGTTAATTGTAATGGTTGTTTATTCTTCTAAAGAGAAAAAAGAGTTATCACATAATGCTACCAGCATAAATATACATAATATTAGCTAGGCAGTTTAATATCGTGGAGAGATTATTGTACTTGGGGTAGATAGGGCTATCTACCTGCTTCTTACATGGGTTTGGAATATTTACTTATTAGGTTATCTACTTAGATGTTGAGTAAATCATTATAACCTCTTGTAATCTCAGTTTTCTCATCTATAAAATGCAAATAAAACTTGACATTGTCAACATCCTAAAGTTATTATGAGATGAAGTCAATGGGATTAGGTTTGTGAAAGTGCATTGTTAACTATACAGCACTAGCCAGACACAGTGGCTGTCACCTGTAACCCCAGCACTTTGGGAGGCTAAGGTGGGTGGGTTGCTTGAGCTTGGAAGTTCCAGACCAGCCTGGACAACATGGTGAAATCCTGTCTCTACAAAAAAATACAAAAAATTAGCCAGGCATGGAGGCACATGCCCATAGTCCCAGCTACTTCAGGGTCTGAAGTGGGAGGGATCACTTGAGCCCAGGAGGTCGAGGCTGTAGGGACCCAGGATCACACCACTTCACTCCAGCCTGGGTGACAAAGTGAGACCCTGTCTCAGAAAAACAAAAACAGAAACAGAAACAAAAATATATAGTACTATTATGTAACAATTAATATGTTATATAATAACATATTATGTAACAAATAACTATTATATAACAATTAATATGATCAAAATAATTAAAAATTTGTTCCCTCATTGTCAGAAAAACTTGAAAAATGCTTCCCTGAGTTTTGTTATAGAATTCCTTAAGAATCAACTTTTTGAAGCAATTTGATATAGTCTGATCTAGAATTCCAAATACTTGAATAAATTTCTCACTTTTCTGCTGAGTTGCTCTGAAACCTTAGACAAGAGTCTACATTTCCATGTTTTGATCATTTCTGCCAGTAAAATTGGTCCTTCCTTTATCCCTTACTGAATTATGGTGACTGTAGTAGGTTTTGAGAGATGAAATCTGAAGAAGCCTGAATCTGTTAGTCATGAATGTTAATAGTTTGGAAACATAAATACTGATAAATGTTATGGGAACTAATGAAAGGGAGTCTGATCATCACCCTTTATGAGTCTTCTGGAGTAGGTAGTAGAAATGTCCATTCATCCTTCTCTATTGAAAGTGCTGGTTGTGGTGAAAAAATCACTGACAAGTGAAGATAATTTTCAAATCACATGTGGTGTATCAGCAAGAGCCAAGTCTTAAAAACTGACACTACAGTGGGTACTTCAAGAGTGGGAATTTAATACTGGGAGGTGGTTACACAGGTGTTGAGGGAATAAAAGAGCAAAATGAAATACCAAGAAACACAAAAAAGACAACCACAGGAAGCACCACCTCTTGGGCTGAGGGAACACAGAAAATGGATAGAACTGTCAGAGCTAGCAGCTTTGAGGAACTGGAGCTCACACCTTTGAGGAGGAGGTGGACAGAATTGTTGGGGGTAATGTGGGGGTAGCAACATGGGACTAGTTCTGAGACTGCTGAAAGAACCTAGAGGCGAACCAAACTGCTGCTGCTGCAATAAAGAGCGTTACTAAGGGCATGCTGATAGGAAGAGCAAGAAATAGAAAGAAAGAAAGAAAGAAAGAAAGAAAGAAAGAAAGAAAGAAAGAAAGAAAGGAAAGAAAGAAAGAAAGAAATCCCTTTACCCCTGCCACGCTTTCATTCTTTGTCTAGTGCTCCTTTTGGGGGGGCCCTTATAGAAAACCCACTGGCGAAGGAAGTATGTAGTTTTCAGAGTCCCAAACCCCAGCATCACAAAACATAGACTGGAAGAGTAGACATGTAGCTGAGAGACAGTAGCTTGACGACCAGCCCACATGGTTTTACAGAGAGGTAGCTGTGATAGCCTCAGGCCTGTGGACATAAACAATCTGTCTTTGCTAGAGTGACTGGAGCTTACTCATTTTTTCTTACTGTGGTGGTGATAACTTTCTACAAAATGGACCAAATCAAAAATGATTCAGCCTTGAAGCTTCAAATACTTAAGACAAAACAAAGCACTGCAAACCCCTCCCCTGAGTTTCCACTTCCTTTCAGTCTCATGATGTCTTCCCATTCCTAATCTCTCAGGAGATTGTTGAAAAGCCAAGAGAAGATAGACAGATAAATTTATAAAAACATCTTAAATTGGCCTTTCCACTTTCCTGATTCATGCCTTGGTTCCATGCTGATGTAGTCTTAAAATAAAAGAATTTCTGAATTAGAAATGACCTAAAATACTAGACCATTCACTTTTACAGATGAGAAACTGAGATAAAAAAATATTAAGTGACTTGCTCAAGCATATATTTAGAATCAAAGTTTATATTGGCTTCTGGATTTCCTAATTGCCAGGTCTGACTCATTCTACCACACCTGGCTGCTAGATAAGATTATTAGTTATTTTATGCACATTTGTTACCAGTAGGTATATTCATTGATCTTAGACATTACTATGATTATCACAAACAACTGCATTATGATTAATACTATGACACCAGTTGCTGCCATTTCCAAAGAAAATATCAAATTTATACCTATGTCTTTTTATCATGTCATTGAGTTGTTACTTTTGGCTATGATTATTATTGTATTCCAGGTTTCCATTGTTAGGAGAATCATATGTTGTGTCTAGCCAGCTGAGAAAATAATGTTCATTGCTATGAGAGCCTCATATGAAATATAATTTTAGTTAATCAGGGCCAGCTGGCCAAACAAGTTTTGTTGCTAAATATTACAACAAGTTTTGCCCTAAATATTACGAAGAATATAATTGAACCTTTTCACACTTTAAAAATATCACCTGAAATTCTTTTTATGTATAGATATTTTACAAGCTGTTTTTTAGTAATGTGTATTTAAAATAATTTTTGTTCTTCCTTCTAGTGAATGCATATTATGATGGTTAATTTTGTGTGTCAACTTGACTGGACTAAGGGAAACCCAGATAACTGTAAAATATTGTTTCTGGGTGTTTCTGTAAGGGTCTTTCTGGCAGAGACTAGCGTTTGAATCGGTAGACTGAGTAAAGAAGATCTACCCTCACCCAGTGTGGGCCGGCATTGTCCAAGCAATTGAGGGCCGAGATAGAACAAAAAGGTGGAGGAAAAGCTAATTCTCTCCCTCTCTCTTCTTGAGCTGGGGCATCCATCTTCTCCTGACCTTGGATCAGAGCTCCTAATTTCTTGAACTTTTGCCCCTGGAACTTTAACCAGCAAACTCCACCATCCCACCCCTCCCCTAGTTCTCAAGCCTTCAGACTCAGATTAATTATACCAATGATTTTCCTGAGTCTCCAGCTTCATGCCTTGGTTCCGTGCTGATGTAGTCTTAAAATAAAAGAATTTCAGAATTAGAAGTGACCTAAAACACTAGACCATTCACTTTTATAGATGAGAAGCTGAGGTAAAAAAAAGTATTAAGTGACTTGCTCAAGCAGCTTGCAGATGGAATATCATGAGACTTCTTTTCTTCCATAACCATGTGAGCCAATTCCCATGATAAATATCCTCTTAGATATTTACATATCTATGTATCTATCTATCTATCTATATCTATCTATCTATCTATCTATCTATCTATCTATCTATCTATCTATCTATCTCCTATTGATTCTGTTTCTCTGGAGAACCCTAATTTATATACTTTTATAAGTTACCATAAAGAGTAGAAGAAATCTTTATAAACTCAGTAAGTTATGGCATAAAAATGGTAACTGCATTTTAAAGTATTGGTATGAGATTTGGTTTCTAATCCCTATTGAATTCCCTATTATTCAATTCAATACATTCTTATTAGTTACTTACTTTATTACTAAGCTCTAATAATTATTACCAAAAGCAATGGTAAAATATGAGCAAAATTATCTTTTTCTTGGCATATATTATGGTTCCACAAAGTCATACACACTCAATGCTTACTTGTCATGCAAGAATTCCTCCCTGTCCCATGACTGTTTAAAACTACTCATCCTCAACTTCTGCATTCTTTTCAGCTGAACATAGAGGGTGTAATGATCAGCTTCAGGGACGTTTTCTCAAAATAGATGGCCTTTGAATTGTGTATTTTAACAACGGAGGGAAGCATTTGCAGCAGATTCATCAGCATTTAGAAGGCTCAGAAAGGTGAAATGAAATAGTATTGAATTCAGGGAACTGCACTGGTGGCATGAAGATCCAGGCAGAGATGTCTATACCCAATTGGATGTGGAGAACACGAGAGAGATCAAGGCTAAAGATGAAGATTTGGCAGTCAATGGTGTCATTAAAATCACCAGATTATATACAATACCCACAGAGAATGAAAACAAAGAGGTCAAAGACAGAATCCCGAGAAACACTAACATACTTGATAAACAAAGAGAAGCCAGCAGAGAGATCTATGAAAAATGGTCATAGCAGTGTGGTAGGACTTTCTCCTTCGTTTGGCTAAAAACAGGGTTCTCGTCACACAACCAGGAAAGATTAGGCTCACGGACACATAGAAAGGTGGGAAAAATGGAATTTATTGGGTGAAAAGGAAAAAAAATTCAGCAAAATGAGAGAGATTCCCATTAACAGGCCCCCACCTCACAGATTGAAACCCAGGTGCCCGCCCCCGAACACGAGAGGCCAGGATCCTCCCACCCTGCAAAGGGCTCAAACTTCCCAGGGCTCCACCCAGTTCTCCCAGTGCACAAGCTGGTTGGAAATTCTCCAGGAACCCCTTTATACTTGGCTGTCTCAGCAGGAGCAGCAAGAAAGTATGGCATGTCTGTCAGTAGAAGTAAGGAGTGTAGTAAGTCTTGCAAATGGACCCTAGTCCGTTATTGTACAGCACAGGAGCATCTGGAATGCTATATCCTAGCAGCATAGGGAGAAAAGTAGAGGCCAAAGACCTTCTTACTAAAGCAAGAGAAAAATTGGGAGAACTGATCCAGCTAGCACAGGTAGTTCTGAAGAGGATGGCAGGGTGTGTTAAATACAGTAAATGAAGGGTAGAATATTCTCTCAGCTAATTCTGGAAATTCAGTCTGTGGGATTGGTTGAGCCAAAAAAAAAAAAAAAAAAATCTTGATATCAGTAAATATTTGAGAGTCAAGTGACCTAGTAAGTATCCTTGAGAATTTCATTTACATGCCACAAAATCCCAGCAGAGAGGCAGGGATATAGGAATAAGCTATGGCTCTGGGAAATTTTGCAAAAATTGGGTGGGACCTCAGCACCTCAACCAGTGAACTAAGGGACCTGAAAAAGGCTCATTTTTGGACAAGCAAGTGGGGACCAACACAGGGAAGCTAATCAGCATTAAGAGGCCTGATATTGGGTCTTAAGCCCAGTTTTAACAACAGGCCTGGTGGGAAAAGAGGGTTAAAACTTTGTTGTCTGGATGCTCAATGCAACACTATGAACATTTGTTTACTGTAGACTTTTAAAAGTCTACATTTGTTTACAGTAAGCTTTTAAAAAACTAATTCACTGCACTCATCTAGTTAATAACCAAATTGATAACATTGTATCTTACTACTACCGAATTTGCTGAGGTATGGTTTTTATAATCCTCCTTTAGCTCAAAAACTATTTTTTAAAAGAAACACATGTAAACAGAATAAACCTGAAGGCTTTAATAAAATTATTGAATTCACGAAGGTAAAAGGTATTGCACATTACTCTTTTTAGGTATAATTTTCTTAATTATCCTTAGAGATAACCAGGTTTATACTTCGAAAAAAAAAAGAGAAATCAAGTTCCAGTGAAAACAATTTTTTTTAAAAAAAGAAAACATAGCCTACTAAATGTATTCAGGTAGAATAGGTATATTAATTTAAGATAAACCATTTTGATTACAAATATTGTCAATGTGAAGGGAAATTAAATCTTGGGACCCCAAGCTCATTAAGCCAAAGGAAAAAATTAAGCTGGGAACTTGGTCATGAAAACCTGCCTCCCACTTTTCAGTTCCTAAATAAGATGCCTATAAGATGAAAAGCTATAGGCCTCCCCAATATTTTGCTCAAAAGGAAATTCCTAGTGATCTCCACGATCTTTACCCTAAGGTGTTTCTGTTAAAATTTTACCATGGCAATTCTGTTAAAATTTTACCATGGCAATGTAAATTGATAGCTCACCAGACACAAATGTGTATCCCCTGGCCCCATTTTGTCTATGTTATCTTACGTAAAAATGCAGATTCCCTGAGCTAGACAAAGGCATGAATGACTATTTTTCCCTATCCCCCTCTTACATGAAAATTGTGTACTTGTCAATATCCTCTCATTTCCTTTTTAAATTTGGAGCCCTCAAAATTATCTTCAGAGAAATACATAGGCCTGTCTCCCAGGCACACATCCTTAACTTTGGCAAATAAACCTCCTAAAATGAGTGAGACTTGTCTCGTCATTTTTCTCGATTGACAGCAATTAAAGTCAGATGTACTAGAGTTGGGAGGAAATTAGCTTTGTAAAAAGCCAAATAAATAAGAGTTTACTCTTTGAACAAGGAAACCCATAGGTAACAAGAGAGCACTTTGAAGCCAACCTGTTTATAAGTGTTGACCAAGTTTGTCCTAAAAGAGAGGAGAAAAATTACTGATTTTATCTTGCCTGTTAACACCCCTAACAAATAAAAATTTTCATCATTAAGTCTCTTAGATGTACTAAGAAAAGTATACATTTGTATTTAAATGTCAAAAAGGAATCCAGCCTCTCTCCAAAAATTAGTTAGTTCTTTGACTTACAAAAGAAGCAAAGCAAAGGGTGCATGAGAAGATATACTAATAGTTATGACAATGTAAATCATTAAAACAATCTGTGGAATATTGACATATGCTTTGGTTTGTAAAGATTTTTTATTTTATAAAATTGAAGAATGTCTATAAATATAATTTTATGGTATAAAAATGAAGTCTGTGAAGCAGAGATACCTCCCTTGACTATTATCTGTCTGCTTTCTGTATATGTACTGATGTCTGCCATATACTCATGGAAAAAATATCCTTTGAGTCACATTTTACTTTATATATCAGGTTCAAAATAAGGGAAAAAAAGCATCAGCAACCAACTACACAAGGAACAACAGTATTGTTTTATTACATTGAAGCTCTCTTGGGTCCCAGTGGTTCAAGGACCAATGGTGCTTCCATTAGAAAGCTCTGCCTTTCTTGCCAGTGTTGAACATGGCAGTTCAGCTTCATCTTTACTCAGAGTTTAAAACCTAACAATCACACAAGTGAGATCCTTAAATCCTGAAAAATAATGTTCTTTTAAATCATTTTTCAAGAACATGAGAATTAAAAGATGAAACTACTTATAGGTACATTTATAGTACTAATAATATAAAACAGTATCATTCTATATTATTAGTGCCAGCTTCATTCACTCATTCATGCATTCACTGAAAAAATTATTTTTTTTTATTTTATTTTATTTTATTTTATTTTTTTATTGAGACAGAGTTTCGTTCTTGTTGCCCAGGCTGGAGTGCAATGGAGTGATCTCGGCTCACTGCAACCTCTGCCTCCCGGGTTCAAGCTATTCTCCTGTCTTAGCCTCCCAAATAGCTGGGATTACAGGCGCCTGCCACCACATCCAGGTACTTTTTTGTATTTTTAGTAGAGATGGGGTTTCACCATGTTGGCAAGGCTGGTCTTGAACTCCTGACCTCAGGTGATCCACCCCCCACGGCCCCCACACAGTGCTGGGATTACAGGCGTGAGCCACCACTCCTGGCCAAAAATTATTTATTAAATGTACACCATGATCTGCTTTTCAAGGCCAAGAATATAGCAGTGAACACAACAGAAAAAAAAATCTGCAATAAGAGATTTTACATTATAGAAAGGAAAGACAAACAGTAAGATAAGTAAATCGAAAAGTACATAAGAAGATGATAAGCACTTTGGAAAGAACAAAAATGGGAGTAGAGGAGGGGTTTCTTAGGAATTGTGAGGGATAAGGGTCTGGCACCAGTTTTCTTTTTTTAAATTTATTTTTTATTTCAATAGGTTTTTTTGGGGAACAGGGGGTGTTTGATTACATGAGTGAGTTATTGAGTGGTGATTTCTGAGATTTTGGTGCACCCATCTCCCAAGTAGTGTACACTGTATCCGATGTGTAGTCTTTTATCCCTCACCCCCCTCCAGCCTTTCCCTTGAGTCCACAAGTCTATTGTATCATTCTCATGGCTTTGTGTCTACATAGCTTAGCCCCCACTTATGAGTGAGAACATATGATGTTTGGTTTTGGTTTTCCATTCCTGAGTTACTTCACTTGGAAAAATGGTCTCCAATTCCATCCAGGTTTCTGCGAATGCCATTATTTTGTTCCCTTTAATGGCTGAGTAGTATTCCATGGTATATATACCATATTTTCTTTATCCACTCATTGATTGATGGGCATTTGGGCTGGTTCCACATTTTTGCAATTGTAAATTGTGCTGATATAAACATGCATTTTTCATATACATTTTTCATATAATGACTTCTTTTCCTCTGGGTAGACACCTAGTAGTTGGATTGCTGGATCAAATGGTAGATCTACTTTTAGTTCTTTAAGGAATCTCCACACTGTTTTCTATAGTGGTTGTACTAGTTTACATTCCCACCAACAGTGTAAAAGTGTTCCCTTTTCACCACATCCATGTCAGCATCTATTATATTTTTATTATGGCCATTCTTGTAGGAGTAAGGTGATATCTCATGGTTTTGATTTGAATTTCCCTGTTAGTTAGTGATGTTGATCATTTCTCCATATACCTGTTGGGCGTTTGTATATCTTCTTTTGAGAATTGTCTCTTCATGTCCTTAGCCCACTTTTTTATGGGATTTTTTTTTTTCTTGCTGATTTGTTTGAGTTATTTGTGGATTCTGGATATTAGTCCTTTGTCGAATGTATAGATTTTAAAGATTTTCTCCCACTCTGTGGGTTGTCTGTTAACTCTGTGATTATTTCCTTTGCCATGCAGAAGCTTTTTAGTTTAATTAAGTCCAATCTATTTATCTTTCTTTTTGTTGCATTTGCTTTTGGGTTCTTGGTCATGAAGTCTTTGCCTAAGCCAATGTCTAGAAAAGTTTTTCCAATGTTATATTCTACAATTTTTATCCTTTCAGGTCTTATATTTAAGTCCTTGATTCATCTTGAGTTGATTTTTGTAGAAGGTGAGAGATGAGGATCCAGTTTCATTCTTCTACATGTGGCTTACCAATTATCCCAGCACCATTTGTTGAATAGTATGTCCTTTCCCCAATTTATGTTCTTGATTGCTTTATAGAATATCAGTTGGCTGTAAGTATTTGGGTTTACTCCTGTGTTCCCTATTCTGTTTCATTGGTCTATAAGCCTATTTTTATGGCAGTGCCATGCTGTTTTGGTGACTATGGCATTATAGTATAGTTTGAAGTCAGGTAATCAGATGCCTCCAGATTTGTTCTTTTTTCTTAGTCTTGCTTTGGCTATGCAGGCTCCTTTTTGGTTCCATATGAATTTTAGGATGTTTTTTTTTTCTAGTTCTGTGAAAATAATGATGGTATTTTGATGAGAATTGCAGTGAATTTGTGGATTGCTTTTGGCAGTATGGTCATTTTCACAATATTGATTTTACCCATCCATGAGCATGGGATGTGTTTCCATTAGTTTGTGTCATCTATGATTTCTTTTTTGCAGCTATTGTAAAAGGGGCTGAGTACTTGATTTGATTCTCAGCTTGGTTTCTGTTGTTGTATAGCCCAGCTACTAATTTGTGTATATTAATTTTGTATCCTGAAACTTTGCAAAATTCATTTATCAGTTCTAGGAGCTTTCTGGAAAAGCCTTTAAGGTTTTCTAGGTATATGATCATATTATCAACAAACAGCAACAGTTTGACTTCCTCTTTACGGATTTGGATGCCCTTTATTTCTTTCTCTTGTCTGATTTTTCTGGCTAGGACTTCCAGTACTATGTTGAATAGAACAGGTGAAAGTGGGCATCCTTGTCTTGTTCCAGTTCTCAGGGGGAACGCTTTCAGTGTTTCCCCATTTGGTATAATGTTGGCTGTGTGTTTGTCATAGATGGCTTTTGTTACCTTAAGGTATATCCTTCTATGCTAATTTTGCTAAGGGCTTTAATCATAAAGTGATGCTGGATTTTGTCAAATGTTTTTTCTGCATCTATTGAGATGATCATGTAATTTTTGTTTTTAATTCTGTTTATGTGGTGTATTACATTTATTGACTTGCATATGTTAAATCATCCCTGCACCCCTGGTATAAAGCCCACTTGATCATTGTGGATTATGTTTTTGATATGCTGTTGGATTTGATTAGCTAGTATTTTGTTGAGGATTTTTGCATCTTTGTTCATCAGGGATATTACTTTTTAGTTTTCTTTTTTTGTTATGTCCTTCCCTGGTTTTGTTATCAGGGTGATACTGGCTTCATAGATTGATTTAGGGAGGATTCCCTCTTTCTTTATCCTGTAGAATAGTGTCAATAAGATTGGTGCCAATTCTTCTTTGAATGTCTGATAGGATTCAGCTGTGAATCCATCTGGTCCTGTACTTTATTTGTTGGCAATTTTTTTAATTATCATTTCAATCTTGCGGCTTGTTATTGGTCTCTTCAGAGTTTCTATATCTTCCTGGTTTAATCTAGGAGGGTCATATCTTTCCAGGAATTTATCTGTCTCATCTAGGTTTTCTAGATTATGTGCATAAAGGTGTTTGTAATAGCCTTGAATAATCTTTTGCATTTCTGTGGTATCAGTAGTAATATTTCCTGTTTCATTTCTAATTGAGCTTATTTGGATCTTCTGTCTTCTTTTCTTGGTTAATCTTGCTAATGGTCTATCAATTTTATTTATCTTTTCAAAGAACCAGCTTTTTGTTTCATTTATCTTTTTTTGTTTGTTGGTTTGTTTGTTTCCAATTCGTTTAGTTCTGCTCTGACCTTCCTTATTTGTTTTCTTCTTCTGGGTTTGGGTACAGATTGTTCTTGTTTCTCCAGTTCCATGAGATGTGATCTTAGATTGTCTGTTTGTGCTCTTTCAGACTTTTTTATGTAGGCACTTAATGCTATGAACTTTCCTGTTAGCACTGCTTTTGCCATATCCCAGAGGTTTTGATAGGTTGTGTCACTATTATTGTTTAGTTCAAAGAATTTTTAAATTTCCATCTTGATTTCATTATTAACCCAACAATCATTCAGCAGCAGGTTATTTAATGTCCATGTATTTGCATGGTTTTGAGGGTTCCTTTTGGAGTTAATTTTTCATTTTATTCCACTGTGATCACTGAGAGTACTTGATATAATTTTAATTTTCTTACATTTACAGAGACTTGTTTTATGGCCTATCATTGGGTCTATTTTTGAGAATGTTCCATGTGCTGATAAATAGAATTTATATTCTGTAATTGTTGGGTACAATGTTCTGTAAATATCTGTTAAGTCTGCTGGTTGTAGGGTATAGTTTAAGTCTATTTTTTCTTTGTTGACTTTCCATCTTGATTACCTGTCTAGTGGAATATTAAAGTCTCCCACTTTTATTGTGTTGATGTCAATCTTATTTCTTAGGTCTAGTAGTAATTGTTTTATAGATTTGGGAGCTCTAGTGTTAGGTGCATATATATTTAAGATTGTGATTTTCCTGTTGGACTAGTCATTTTATCACTATATAATGTCCCTCTTTGACTTTTTTAACTGCTGTTGCTTTAAAGTTTGTTTTGTCTGACATAAGAATAGCTGCTTCTGCTTTATTTTGGTGTCCATTTGCATTGAATATCTTTTTCCACCACTGTACCTTAAGTTTATATGAGTCCTTATGTGTCAGGTGAGTCTGAAGACAGCAGAAACTTGGCTGATGAATTCTTATCCATTCTGCCATTCTGTATCTTTTAAACGGAACCTTTAGGCCATTTACATTCAATGTTAGTATTGAGATGCAAGATACTATTCTATTTATCGTGCTATTTGTTGCCTGAATAGCTTTTTCTTTTTTCATTGTGTTATTGTTACATAGGTCCTGTGAGATTTATGCTTTAAGGAGATTCTACTTTGGGGTACTTTGAGGATTTGTTTCAAGATTTAGAGCTCCTTTTAGCAGTTCTTTTAGTGCTGGCTTGGTAGTAGTGAATTCTCTCAGCATTTGTTTGCCTAGAAAAGATTGCATCTTTCCTTCATTTATAAAGCTTAGTTTTGCTGGATACAAAATTCTTGCTGATAATTGTCTTGTTTCAGGAGGCTAAAAATAGGACCCCAATCCCTTCTAGCTTGTAGGGTTTCTGCTGAGAAATCTGCTGTTAATCTGATAGGTTTTCCTTTGTAGGTTACCTGATGCTTTTGCCTCACAGCTCTTGAGATTCTTTCCTTTGTCTCAACTTTAGATAACCTGATGACTATGTGCCTAGGTGATGATCTGTTTGCCATGAATTTTCCAGGTGTTCTTTGAGCTCCTTTTATCTGGATGTCTAGATTTCTAGCGAGGCTTGGGAAGTTTTATTCGATTATTCCCTCAAATATGTTTTCCAAACTTTTAGATTTCTCTTTTTCCTTGGGAACACCAACTATTCTTAGGTTTGGATGGTTAACATAGTCCCAAACTTCTTGGTGGCTTTGTTCATTTTTTTTTTTTTCATTGTCTTTGACAGACTGGGTTAATTTGAAAGCCTTGTCTTCAAGCTCCAAAGTTCTCTCTTCTGCTTATTTGATTCTATTGTTGAGACTTTCCAGCGCATTTTGCATTTCTCTGTGTCCTTGATTTCCAGATGTTGTGATTGTTTTTTATTTATGCTATGTATTTCACTGAATATTTTTCCTTTCATATCCTGTATTATGCTTTTGATTTCTTTAAGTTGGAATTCACCTTTCTCTGGTTCCTCCTTAATTAGTTTAATAACTGACCTTCTGAATTCTTTTTCTGGCAATTTAGAGAATTTTTTCTTGGTTTGGATCCATTGCTGGTAAGCTAGTGCTATCTTTTGGGGGTGTTAAAGAACTTTGTTTTGTCATATTACCAGAATTGTTTTTCTACTTTTTTCTCATTTGGGTATACTATGTCATTGCATTTGTATATGTCAGAGGGAAGATCTGGAGTTCAAGTGCTGCTGTTCCAATTCTTTCATTCCACGTGGTGTTCCCTTGATTCGATGTTCTCTCCCTTTCCCTAGGGTCGGGGCTACCTGAGAGCCAAACTTCAGTGGTTGCTTTTGCTCTTCTGGGTCTAGCCACCCAGCAGAGCTAGTGGGCTTCAGGTTAGTACTGGGGAGTGTCTACAAAGAGTCCTGTGATGTGATCCATCTTCAGGTGTTTCAGCTGTGGATGCCAGCACCTGCTCCGGTGGAGGTAGCAGGGGAGTGAAGTGGACTCTGTGAGGGCCCTTGGTTGTGTTTTTTTTTAGAGTGCTGGTTTTTTGTTGGTTGGCCTCCAGCCAGGAGGTGGTGCTTTCAAGATTGCACCAGCTGTGGTACTATAGGAAAGATGCAAACTTGCCCTAGGGTTATCTGGTTAAGTATTCAGGTTTCACAGGCAGTGGGCAGGGCCTTAGAGCTCCCAAGAGATTATGTCCTTTTCTTTTCGGCAACCAAGGGGTGGGGGAGGTAGAGAAAGAGCACCAGGTGGGCAGGAATAAGCCTGTCTGTGTTCAGCCTCTCCTTGGGTGGGGCTTGCTGTGGCTGCTGTGGGATATGGGGGTATAGTTCTCAGGCCAATGGAATTACGTTTCCAGGAGGATTATGGCTGCCTCTGCTGAGTCATACAGGTCTCCGGGGAAGTGGAGGAAAGCCAGCTGTAACAGGCCTCACCCTGCTCCCACGCAGCCTGCAGTCTTAAAGGCCAGTGTCACTCTCACTGTGCTCCCCCAACAGCACTGAGTGTATTTCCAGGCAGCCAGTGACTAAATGACTAGGGCTGAGAACTTGCCCTATACCACAAGCCTCCCCGCTGAGAAAGCAAGCGGACTCACAGTTTTTCAGGGAGCCTGCAGCCGTGATCCAGTTCTTTCAAATGGTCTGTGTAGTCTTTCAGCTTTCCTGGTATGTTTCTGTGGTAGTTCTGGGAGCAAAAGTTCATGATATGAGTCTCCACACACTGCTCTGTCTGTCTCAAGTGGGAGCTGCAAGCTAGTCCTGACTCCTATTGGACATCTTAATCCCCTATTACCTGGTCCAGTTTTAAATAGGAACATCAGAAAAGATTTGACTGAGATTTGATAAAAGGAGATAAGCAAAAACAAAATAGAAACAAAAACAACCAAAAAATACAGGTACCTGGAGAAAGGGCAAAGTCCCTGAAATGAGTGTTTTTGCTATATCTTAAAAACAGCTAGTGGGCCAATGCAACTGAAATGGAGTTTTGGGGAAATGGAAGAATAGGAGGAATAGAAGACCAGGCCAGAGATATAAGGTAAATCATGCACATTTTTATGCTCAGTGTATTAATGATAGGTTGAGGGGACATTGGCAAAAACAAGAAAGCTAGTTAGGAGGCTATTATAACAATCTGAGTGACAGCTGATGGTGTTATAAAGGTGGTGAGTTGTTAGATACGGGATGTATTTGATAGTAGAGCCAGTGGGATTTCCTGACAGATCAGATAAAGGATAAAGCAAGGTATTTGTTGTAAGCAACTGGAATAATGAGTGGAAATTTACTAAAATGAGGAAAATTGAGTGGAGCACTTGGGAAAGGGGAGAGACATCAGGATTTTTATTTTGGGGAATGTTGTTTGAAATCTCTATTAAGCAGAATAATGGAGATGTGGAGTAATTTCTTTGCATATGTTCTCTTGGTGAGGTCCAAGCTGGACATATAAATTGGAAGTTATCAATATTTTGTTAATATTTAAAGCAATAATACTGGATGAGGCAACCAAAAAGGGGGGTTATATAAAGAGAAGTGGCCCAAGAACCAGGGCATTCCACCCTTTAGATATTAGACTGACCAAAGCAAAGGAGGCTAAGGAGAAGTCATCAGTGAAGTAAAGGTAAATATGGAAGCCAAGTGAAGATAACCTTTCCAGGAAAATGGAAAGATTGACTTGTCAAGTTCTGCTAAGAGCTCACGTATGGTGAGGATGGAGAATTGACTATTGAATTTAGTAACATGTAGTAAAAATTTCCACTTCATAATAATTTCTCCAGATCTAGGAAATCAGATGTTGTGCTTAAATACCCCTATTTGGCCATTCCCAGGTTGTTACAACATGAGACTGTTGTGGTGGTATATTTTAGGAATGGTTAGAGTTTTTCCTGTTGATCATGATAACATGTTTCCTCAAAGTCAAATGTTTCATGGTAAATTGTCTCTCCTTATTTTTATTTTGTTACAGCTTTGTGTGCTATAACTAATGTAAATTGCATATACAGAGAGTGTAAAATTTTATGGGTTTTGACATACATACCTGTGTGCAACCATCACTACAATCAAGATAATGAACCTATCTATTGTCCGAAATGTTTTCTCGTACCCATTTGCAGTCTGTCTTCCCGCTATGCCCAGCAATCAATGCCACTATAGATTAGTCTTTACCCAAATATTTACCATTTCTAGGGATCACAAGTCCTTTGTATAGATCTGAATTTCCACCTGATATCACTTTTCTTCTAGCCCGAAGAACTTCCTTTAGAATTCCTTATAATGCCTGTCTGTTGGTGACACACTATCTCGGCTTTTGCTTCCCTGAAAAAGTCTTAATCTTCCTTTTTGAAAGATATTTTCACTGGGTATTGAATTCTAGATTGGAAGTTTTATTTTCCGTTTAGCACTTTCAGGATTCCATTCCATTATATTTGGCTTGCATTATGTTTGAGAAGTCTGTGATCATTCTTATGCTTATTGCTTTCTATGTAGTGTACGTTTTTTTCTTTGGCTCTCCTTAAGATTTTTTTTTCATCACTGGATTTCAACAATTTGATTGTGATGTGCTTTGTTGGGAGTCTTTTGATGTTTTTCCTGCTCAGGGTTCTTTGAGGTTCTTGGATCTCTGGGTCTATATTTCTCATCAAATTTGAGAAGATTTCTGTCAGTATTTCTCCATATATTTTGCTGACTCTCTCCTTCTGGGACTAAAATTATAAACATATTAGAATGCGTAATATTACCCCATATGTCACTGATACTGTTTGTTTTGTTTCTCTTTTCTCTCTCTACGCTATTTCTCTCTATTCTTATTGCTATGCATGTAAATTTCCTGATCTTTTCTTCTGTAGTATATAATCTGCTGCAAATCTCATTCTGTGACATTTTTGAGCCTTTGTTTAGCTTTACAAATTCTGCTTAGTTCTCTTTATATATTTTTTATTTATCTCCTCATTATGTTAATGCTTTCCTATAAATCCTTGAACATATTTATAATAGCTATTTAATGTCTTCGTTAATTCCATCTGAATTGTCATTTATGGTTCTGGTTCTAATGACATAATTTTCCCCCTGGCTATGGAACATTTTTCTGCTTCTTTGCATATCTAGTCTTTTTTTGAGGTTTTAAAAAATTTTTATTTTTTAATTGATCATGAATATGTACAATTACTAATTGACAACAAACAATACTACTCACAAGAAATAATACTGCTCACAACAAATAATAAGTACAGTTATTAATTGGCAATTGGCAATTAATGACAATTAATGAATATGCACAGTTATTAATTGACAATTGACAATTAATAACTGTACATATTCATGGGGGTGCATAGTGATATCTAGAATACAAGTAATGTATAGTGATCAAATCAGTGTAATTAGCATATCTATCATCTCACACATTTATCATTTGTCTTGAGAATGTTCAATAGCATCCTTTTAGCTTTTTGAAATTATATAATATATTATTATTAACCATAGCCATCCTACAGTGGTATAGAACACCAGTCTTTTTAAATTGAATGTTGTATACTTTGAATATCAAGTTGTTGTATACTTGCATTTTGTTTTCCTTCTTTAGAGAGTGTTGAACTTCATTTGAACAGTCAGTTAAGTTTTTTACAAATTAGCTTGACTTTTTACACTTAAAAAATCTTACTTAGGGTGGGTCTAGAGTAACCTTTAATATAACATTATTAATAGTTAGCTATATTTCTAAATTGTGACCACTGTGGGATCTTCGCAGAATGCCCTGGTGGTTTAGTGAAGTTTCTGCTTTGAGTGATCTGAACCCAAATGTCTCCCAGTCCTCTGTGAGTTGAGGGAATTGTTCAGTTTATCTTTGTCAGGCCTTGTGGAGTTTTACTCCACACATACAGTGTAGAATTCAGCAACCGACTAAAGGGAACCCCATGCATATTTATGGAGCTCTTTTTCTGTGTGACTCCCCCATCTCCATGATTTTGCTCTGCAATTCCAGCTGCTTCAGACTTCTCAAACTCTGATCAGTCTCCTCAACTCAGCCATCCTGTCATACTCTGCGTGGGTCCTTTTTTCTTGCACTGTGGTTTAGAAAGTTCCCCTAGGCAGACAGCCAGGGTAATCTTAGCATTTACCTCCTTTTCTTCTCTTCTCCCTGGGATCAGAGACCTGCTCTGCCTGTTGTCCAATGTCTGAAAACAGTTGTTTTGCACATTTTGTTTAGTTTTCCAGCAGTTTATGATAAGAAAGTTTAAGTTAATTTATATGAACTGGAAATTCCAATTTCCTCTTTTTCAAAATAAATGGTTGACATTTAATTTTAAATTTCACCATTAAAGCTCAAATAAATCTCATCACTGAGATATCATGTCTTTGAAACATCTCAATTTAGATCTTTATCAATTTTTCAAAACAATTAATAGACTTTTTTAGACTATTTTTGAATTCACAGAAATTGGTTTGTGTTTACATTTAGGTCTATGAGTTAGTTTTTTAAATATGTTGTAAGTTTGTTTTTTAAATATGTTGTAAGTTTGTTTTCTACATTCATATTTTTGCATGAGAATGCCCAGTTACTTCAGCAATGTTTTTTGTCAATACCATACTTTAGCTTTATAGGAATTTTTAGTATGCATATGTCTAACTGTGTATTCCTATATAGTAATATAATGTTGGGCCTCTGAATTTTTTCTTCTCCTTCAATATTGTCATGGCCATCACAGGCTCTTTGCATTTCTATATAAACCTTAGAATCAATTTGTCAATATTCATAAAATAACCTGCTGTGCTTTTCATTAAAATTGTGTTGAATCTGTAGATCATTTTGGGAAGAACTGACATCTTTACAATATTGAGTCTTCCTATCCATGAACATGGGGTATCTCTTCATTTATTTAGATCTTCCTTGATTTTTCAATCCAAGTTTTGTGGGTTTTCTTATATAGATCTTGTACATATTTTGTTAGATGCATATCTAATTAATAAACTGATTTATTTATTTTGGTGTTATTGTAAAAAGTGTTGTGTTTTAATTTTAAATTCCAGTTGTTCATCGCTGGCATATAAGAAATCAATTGCCTTTTGTATATTAACATTTTATCCTACAACTGCTTTAATTGCTTTTAGCTCAGGAGATTTTTGTTGATTCTTTGGAATTTTCTGCATAGACAGTCATATCTTCTGTGGACAAAGACAGCTTTATTTCCTTCCCAGTCTTTATATCTTTTTTTTTCTTGTCTTATTGCATTAAGTAGAATGTTGAATAGAAGAGGTGAGAGGGGATATCCTTGACTTGTTCCTGACATTAGGAGGAAAATATCTAGTTTATCTCCATTAAATATAATGTTAGTTGTAGGTTTTTTGTAGATGTTCTTTATCAAATTGGGGACATTCCTGTCTATTCCTAGTTTACTAAGAGTTTTGTCATGAAGGAGTGTTGTATTTTTATCAAGTGCTTTTTCTGCATCTATGATATGGTCATGTAATTTCTCTTCTTTAGCCTGTTGATATGAAGATTTTAGTAATGGATTAATCCTGTTTTCACATATGAAGCCTTGATTTTCTCACATTCTGTGGAAATTAATTCTTGCTTCATAGTCATCTATCTTGAATACTTAAAGTGCTCTCCATGTCAACAAATATATTGTATATCATTTTTGTGAGTGCACAGTAATCTATTAATGGTATACACTATAAGTAGTCCCTTATTATTGGACTTTAAGTTTTTTCTAATGTTTTTATTATTATAAACAATGCTGAACTGAACATTTTTACACATTTTTACTTTTGTCATTGTCTGTTAATTTTCTTAGAATTTATTTATAACATTTATTTTTAGGTCAAATGATATAAACAATTTAAATATTTTGAGGAATATTGCCAGAAATTGTCTTCCAGGAATGATACATAATTTGGGATCCCATTAGCTAATATGTTTTATAAGGAAATAAATTGAATCTTCCAGTTTTGGTTTCTAACCAACCTTCCCTATGTGTCTCCCAACCACATGGTCACTAATAATTTAAGTATCTACTATATGGAGAACACTGCTGTGAATTGGAAATTGAAAAAGATATAATTCTTGTCTTCTAGTGGCTTACAATTGCTTGGACAAAATCAACATACACGTATACAGTTAACCTTTGAACAACATGGGTTTGAACTGTGCTAGTTTACTTATATATGGGTTTTCTCCACCTTTGCCAACCCCAAGACAGCAAACCAACTGTTTGTCTTCCTCCTTCTCCTCGGCCTACTCAACATGAAGATGACAAGAAGGAAGACCTTTATGATGATCCACTTTCGCTTAGTAAATATATTCTCTCTTCCTTATAATTTTCTTAATAATATTTTCTTTTCTCTAGCTTAAGAACACAGTATATAATACATGTAACATACAAAATATGTGTTAATTGATTGCTCATGTTATCAGTAAGACTGCAGTCACAGTAGGCTATTAGTAGTTAAGCTTTTGGGGAGTCAAAAGTTGTATGTGGATATTTGAAAGCACAGTTGTTCGTGGCCCTAACCCTCTAGTTGTTCAAGGGTCAACATATACATGGCGCAGGTATACCACCAAGCATTGCAGGTTCCCAGAACTCTCTCTGAAGGTAGGACTATTTATTGTAATAAAATATCATCATTTACCAAAGAAGTTGGAGCCTCCAATGTTGTCATGTAGTGTTTTGTACTCTGTTGGAAACAACTTACTCAAATATTCACGAGGGGGATTTAGAAGGCTGATTATAATGGCCTGTGTAATATTGGTTCAAAGAACTTAGGTACACTCCCAGTAAATGTACAGTGGGGCTGCTACATGAAATAACAAGAGATGAGACAAAGACATGTCTGTTCTATAAAATTAAACTTGTTGATACTTGAGTTCCAGGAGTTAGGAAAGGGTAACCTACCTATAATCACAGTCATTTTAGGTAATATGAGAAACTTAAGTTATAAAATATATTTATTAAATTATGAATTAATATAAAGATGTCAAAAATAGAAGCATTTTCTTCCTAAATGACTCTGCTCACACAGTTTGTTATCAGCTTCTAATGATAACTAGCTTATACCGTAAATTGAAAATTGCATAGCAGAAATCTACAACCCAGTGAGTTAAATGTATTTTATTTATAACTGCTCAGTGAGCAAGGAAAAAACCCAGAGGTATTTAGGAGTCAGAAAATCTGCTTTTCTCCTAGATGTCATAATTGTAACTACAGTACAAAGAATAAATGATAAATGAGACAATGATAGATGAGCATGGTCTGAATTATATTTAGAACCTCAAATATAAACACATCATATTATTTTTGTGCCAGGATTATCCCCCAGCCCAGAGAAGGGAGCCTATTTTTATAAGGTAAATTGAAGAAGAAAAATTGAAGATACTTACAAATAAATAAAAGTGCATGTGGAATTCAAATATGCAAATGATAACAATTCCTTTTGTACACACTGTGGATGGAAGAGGAGAGTAGGTGATCACCACTGGAATTTATGCTGAGATCTTATACAGTGTAGCATTAGCGGCCACCCTCAGCTCAGGCACACCACAGCTGTTCACTTTAGAGAGCCTGCCACCTCCTCCTCCTTTCCACACCCCCACCCCACCACACACACACAGTAACCCTTCACACTAGCTTTCTTTATTTTTTTAAAAAGGCAGAAATGAAGGCAAAACCTTTTTGTGTAAAGAAAAACACTATAAAGAAGGAGAAAAGCCTGAAGCAGTTACCTTAAAAAAGTTGCTTTAAAAATTAGAATTTCTTTTCCTCCAAACCACTTTTTTTCCGAACGACTTCAAAACACTTACTATGCATTTCAAAGGCAGTCATTATCTATTGTGCATATTGGAGCAGTTGATATGACCCTATTATTTTAGTGAATAAAAACTTTTGTATTGTTTAATTTTCTTTTTCTTGTGCTTGACTTTTGCATTTTGTTGAAATAAATGTATATCTAATTATGCTGCCAGAAAAGTATCATGATCTGCAAAATTTACAAAAAGTATCTAGTACTGAAAAATACTCCCAGTTCCTATTATACAATTGATTTGTGACTAGAAGCAAAATCATATTTGTTTTCATGGTGTAGTGAGCTGAACAGTGCCCTCCAAAAAGATATGTCCATGTACTAATTCTGGGACCTGTGAATATTACTTTATACGGCTAAGGGTGTGATTGATTAAATTAAAGATCTTGAGAGGGAGCGTTTATCCTGGATTATTCTGGTGAGCACTAAATGCCACCACATGTATCTTTCTAAGAGAGAGAGACAGAGGAATTTTTGAAGAGGAGGAGGCAATGTGATCATAAAGGCAGAGACTGGAGTTGTGTGGCTACAGGCCAAGGAACTCCTGAAGCCACCAGAAGCTGGGAGAGGCAAAGAAGAGATTCTGTCCTGGATCTTTCAGAGGGAGTATAAGCCTGCTGACACATTGATTTTGGATTTCAGGCCTCCGGAGCTTTGAAAGAGTAAATTTCCGTGGTAGAGCTTGTGGTAATTTGTTATCAGAGGAACAGGAAACTAATATATATGGATTCCTGGAAATAAATATGTTATTAGCTAAATTTCAGATTCTCTAGAAAACAGAGCTCTAGAAAACAGTGTAGATGCTTATGTGGGAGGTGCAAGTGGGGTAAGGAGAAAGGGAAGTGAGGAATGGAGGAATTTGAAGCTGATACAGTTTGGATCTTTGTCTCCTCCAAATCTCATGTTGAAATGTGACCCCCAGTGTGGAAGATAGGGCCTAATGGGAGGTGTTGGGGTCGTGGGGGCAGATGACTTGTGAATGACTTGGTGCTCTTCCCATGGTAACTAGTGAGTTCTTGTACTATTAGTTACTGCAACATCTGATTGTTAAAAAGAATCTAGGACCCTCTCTTCTTTCCTTTGCCCCCTCTCTTGCCATAGAACACTCCTGCTCCCCCTTTGCCTTCTGCCATGAGTAAAATCTTCCTGAAGGCTCACCAGAAGCCAAGCAGATGCTAGTGCCATGCTTGTACAGGCTGCAAAACTGTGAGCCAAATAAACCTCTTCTCTTTATAAATTACTCAGTCTCAAGTATTCCTTTGTAGCAATACAAAACAGACTAATACAAAAGCAATGTGATATGATTGGTTACCATACTGAGTACTGCTTATGACCAGCTGCTATAAGATATACGTTGCTCAGCAGATGTTCTAGCTAAACACCTGGACTTCTCTGGAAGGCTGGATGGAGGAATCTTCAGTAGTTCGTGGGAAGGTAAAAGGAAGGAAACTTTATCTGCCCGGCTTCATCCTATCTTCTGTTTCCCATGGTTAAGTTCCACTGACAACAATTCGGTTTTGAACGAAGCGATCCAGTCCCTCAGTGATAGATTGGAAAACCAGATTCTGCACTATAAGGTGTGGTATTTCATACATATGCAGAAGTGGAGGGCAACTCAGCATTCATAGGCTTGGCAGGTGAGGCATGAAAGCCATTCAGGTTCAATACTTCAATTTGGAGTAAGAGTGGTTATGGATAGCTGATATCCTTGGCATCCTGGTCATAGCAACAGAGGAGGAAATCTCAGTAGCACGCAGTTTGTGTCTGATACTCTCTGCAGCCTGGAACAAACTGCTGGGATTCATGATCATTATGGGGAGTGATAGAAACACAACTGAGATAAATTTGGCATTTAGACTGAAGTCTGAGAAAGGTATATTTTAGGATGCCTTCCAGCATAATAGGACATTAAATACAAATTGTTAACTGATAGAGGTCATAACTCAACATGCATTGTTTTTCTAAGTTCTACCATATTATTACATTATTGTCATTAGATGATAGTGGCATACTGATTTTTTTTCAAATTTTTTCATTGTGGTAAATGTACATAACATAAAATTTATAATTTTAATCATTTTAGTGTATAGTTCAATAGTATTCAATGCATTTATAATATTGTACAACCATCATCACCATCCATTTCCATAACTCTTTTCATACAGTATAACAGAAATTCTGTATCTATTAAACAATAACTCTTCATTATCTCCTCTCTGCAACCTCTTGGCAGAACCCTTGATAACCACCAATCTGATCACAGTGGTGGGCCATGTGGTGCAGCTGCTGCCATCAGGCTGGCTGCAGTGGGGAGGCACCACTGGTGGTGGCAGAAGCAGCTATGGGAGCAGCAGTGGCAGTGGTGGGACCCTGTGACCTGTGTCCCCTGTGCCCCACATCTCTGAGGCAGCCGACTGCCATGCCCCCCACACTTACATGGCAGGGCAAGACCCACTCCCAGGCCAGAGCCTCCACCACTGCCACAACCCCTCTCCCTGCCGCATCCCGGGAGCCCACGAATACCAAGAGCATAGGGAGGCCCAGGTTCGCAGCTGCAACTTAGGCGGCTGCAGCTGCGCCTGGTAGGGTGAGGTTCCTACCTGCTCCCAGCTCCTACCAGCACAAAGGCACAGCCAAAGCCACCGCCGAGACACGTGGGGCTGGCTCTGAGAGCATAGGCTTCGTTTGTGCAGGGTTAGCCAGGCCACCGTGCTACCTGCACCTTGCCTGCTGCCACTGAGGGGAAAATCCAGCGAGGAGGTGGGCAGTCCCCAGAGCCTGCCCCTGGAAGTCCCCCAGACCTCACTGCCCTCGGAGCAACCACAATGAGGCCAGGCGGAGTTTCCCGCAGGTGGGGGAGCCATGCGGTGGGTCACAGAGGGACAGGTAGAGAGGAGCCCTAAGGTCGAGATGAGCCTGGGGTGGTGCCACGCTCCATGGAGCCGGCAGGAGCTGGGGGCAGGCAGGAACCTCATTCTCGCAGGCGCGGCTGCAGTCACCTAAGTTGCAGCTGTGGACCTGGGCCTCCTTGTGCTGTTGGGGGCCGGAAGCAGGCAGGAGCCCTGCTCGTCAGGGCGCTGCTGCAGCCGCCTGGCTGCAGGTGTGGACCCAGGTATCACTGCACTCTTAGGGGCCCAGGAAGGTCTCCCCATTTCCCGCAAAGGCTCAGAGGTGTCTGCACCTGCTGCCTGG
Source organism: Gorilla gorilla gorilla (assembly GCF_029281585.2). Lineage (NCBI taxonomy): Eukaryota > Metazoa > Chordata > Mammalia > Primates > Hominidae > Gorilla > Gorilla gorilla. Next base: position 144,156,691 of record NC_073224.2, on the reverse strand, counting down.
CCTCTCCCTACCCGCAGCAACCACTCTGATCTCAGAGCAAGGTTGAGGCCAAGACCGGGCTCTGTTGCAGCCTGGCTGGGTGTGCGTATGCTTGGGGCAGCGCTGACACACCAGCCCCCTGCCACCTTGGCCGCCTCCAGACTTTGGGCACTGTCGATCACAGGAGGGAGGCCTTGGTGGAGCTGAGGGCAGCTCAGTACTGGCCTGCAGGTGCCCCTTTGTCACAAACAGCCTGGGCATCATGAACCACAGCAGGAGGCAGAAAGGCTCCCGGTTGGAAGGGGGTGGGTGTCTGGTGAAGCCTTACCTTCCAGCCAGGGAGGGCCTGAAGCCTGGGGGCTGGGCTGCCAGTCCTGTGGACTGGAGTGGGAACTTGTGGCGCTTTTTCTGGGCTGGCCCATGGCCTCCTGCACACATTCCTCCATAGGCACGCACTTCCTCCCCTCTGAGGTCCATAAAAAGCTCCAGACTCAGCCGGACCAGAAGAGATGTTGGGACCAGTAGCTGCAAAAAGGAACTGTTCACTCTAGGGTCTCCTCTCTGCTGAGAGCAGGGAGACCATGGGACAACCTGCCTGCAGAGAAGAGCTACCTTCTCTGCAGAGAGCTGAACACTTGTTGGGACATGCTGGCTACAGAAAGGAGCAACCCACTGCTGGTCTCCTTTGAGTTGTCCTTAATAAAGCTCCTCTTCATCTTGCTCACCATCCACTTGTCTGTGTACCTCATTCTTCCTGGACACAGGACAAGGACGCAGGACTCACCAAATGGCAGAGCTAAAAAAGCTGTAACACAGTGCTGAAACATGGCCCTTGCTCCACGTGTTGTGGGCAACAAGGATAGAAGAGAGAAGGGGAGAAGAGCTGTGGCCCTCTGGGGAGTCCAGACCTAGGAGTTCCCCCAGCCAGGGCTGTGACACCCTTTTAGGGCTCTGTAGTTCCTGGCATTTCCAAGCTTCTGGGTGTCACCACATTCCCCAGTGTCAGCCATGGAAGCTGCTTATGGTATGCCTGGTCCAGCTGCAGCCTCACAGGGAGCCAGTGCCCATGCCTGGCCTGTGCGCAGTGGCTGGACCCCATGCTCCACTCACTCACACACCCCTCAACGCCCTGCTTGCACTTGGCAGGCACGGAATCCAGGCTGGGAGCATGAGCCAAGCACAGCCTGCTGGGCGGAGTGGGATCAGTGGGCCAGAGCAAAACTTGGGCAAAGGCACCACTAGCTACAGAGGTTTCCAGCTGGTGAAGCAACACCCCAAAGAGCCTGTGACATTTTTACTTTTTGTCTCTATGATTTGACTATTAAAAATACCTTATATTAGTGGAATCATACAGTATTTGTCTTTTGTGACTGGATGATTTCACTTAGCGTAATGTCCTCAAGGGTTCATTCATGAGGCAGCATATGTCAGAATTTTCTTTTTCTTTTTTTTTTTTTTGAGACAGAGTCTCACTTTGTTGCCCAGGCTGGAGTGCAGTGGCACAATCTTGGCTCACTGCAACCTCTGCCTCCTGGGTTGAAACAATTCTCCCACCTCAGTCTCCCAAGTAGCTGGGACTACAGGCACACGCCACCATGCCCTGCTAATTTTTTTGTATTTTTAGTAGAGATGGGGTTTCACCAAGTTGACCAGGCTGGTCTTGAACCTCTGACCTCAAGTGATCCACCTGCCTTGGCCTCCCAAAGTGCTGGGATTACAGGCACAAGCCACTGCACCCGGCCTACTGCTACTGCTTTTAATTCTTGTGGGCATATATCCAGAAGTGGAATTTCTGGATTATGAGGCATCTTAGTCCATTTTGTGCTTCTATAACAAAATACCACAGCTGGGTAATTATAATGAACAGAAATTCATTGGTTCACAATTCTGAAGGCAGGGAATTTCAAGATCTAGGGGCCAGCACTTGGTGAGGGCCTTCTTATGGCATCATACCATAGCAGAAGGACAAAGATAGAATGAGGGAGAGAAAGAGATCAAACTCACGCCTCAAGCCTTTTTATACTTTTTATACTTGGCATTAATCCATTTATAAGGCTGGAGCATTCAAAATCTAAACACCTCCCGTTTGATCTTACCTCCCAACACTCTTGCATTGGGCATTAAGTTTCTAGCACATGTATTTGGGAGACACATTCATAACACAATATATGGTAATTTCATTTTTAACTTTTTCAGGAACCATCATACTGAGGGACAGTTTTGGCAGATATAGGATTCTTGGTTGCCAGTTTTTTTCTTTTTGCATTTTGCCGATATTGGCCCATTGCCTTCTAGCTTCCAAATTTCTGATGAGAAATCTGGTGATAAGCTTATTGAGGATCTCTTGTGTATGATAAATCACTTCTGTCTTTTGGCTTTCAAGATTCTTTCTTTGTATTTGTCTTTTGAGAGTTTGATTATAGTGTGTCTCAGTGTGGGTCTCTTTAAGTTCATATTACTTGGAATTTGTTCAGTTTCTTGAATGTTTATATTCATGTATTTCATAAAATTTGAAAAGTTTTCTGCCATTATTTTCAGATATGCTCTCTGACCCTTCTCTCTATTCTCCTCTTTTGACTCTCATAATGCATTTGTTGGCCCACTTACTGGTGTCCCATAGATCCCTTAAGCTCTATTCACTTTCTTCAATCTTTTTTACTTCTTTTCCTCAGACTTAATAATTTCCATGATCTTATCTTCAAGTTAGTTGATTATTTTTTTGCCTGCTCAAATCTTCCTCTGAGTCCCTCTAGTGAATTTTTTATTTCAATTATTTTACTTTTTCACTCCAGAATTTCTTTTTAGCTTCCTTTTAAGTTTTCTGTCTTTTTCTTGGTATTTCAATTTTGTTTATACATCATTTTCTTATCTTTTCACACATCTTGCTCAAGTACTTTGACCATTTTTAAGACAGTTGTTTTAAAGTCTTTGTTTAGATCATCTGCCTTTAGGTCTTTTGCAGGAACAGCTTATGTTGATTTTCTTAATGTGTCATACTTTTCTATTTCTTTGTATGTCTTGTGATTTTTTTTTTTGCTGAAAATTATACATTAAGATCTAATAGTGTATTAACTCTGAAAATTATATTCTGTCCTTTTTCCAGAATTTGCTGTTTTTGCTATTGCTTTTGGTTATTTTTAAAAGTTGTTGTAGGCTCTCTCTATGCCGTCAGTCAGCCTAAGATGTAAACTTAATGTCTTTTCAGAGCCTGTGCCTTCCCCTGGCATAATCACTGTCTCATTTTTCCCATGTATGCAGTATCTTTGGCATGACCTAGTCTTTAATGTCTGGCTCTCAAAGGAGGAAAAGAAAAAAATAATAAAGTAGAGAGAAGGGCATTAGCTCTTTAAATGCCTTGGAAGTCACTTACACTGGAAGGGGAGAGACTTGTAACAATGAGGGGTGATACAAAAACAATAGCTGCCTGCTTATTTGTACACATCTCTGTGATCAGGAGCAGCAACCAATGATCAGAGCACAGATTCCTAACATTTGGAGGACAGGGTCCTTTTTTACCCACTCTGGCTTCCCCACATTGAGTGCAGTTTGCTCCAGAAACAGTGCACAGTTGCCTGCCACAGAGCTGGGTTGGGGAATGAGTAGCTGCTCCTGTGCTGAAATTGACCAAAATTAACCAAAATTTGCCATCCAAGCCTGATCCTGGAAACCAACAGACTCCAAGATTCCAAAATATTTACATGAGACAGATTCTGCCAAAGCAATTGTTGTCTAGGTGGGAAGACAGATTCCTGGTGCTTCCTCCTCTTCCATCTTTCCAGAATTATCTCACTGGTAAATATTTAACAACCAATTTCCTCCTAAAAATGTATGGATAGCCATACATACATGAGTTGATTATAAATTTCACTAATATAAAAGATGTGTAGCATATAATTTACAAATAATAATTATATATATTCTTTGTTATACATTTCATACAGATAATTGATTCTCACAGAATGCTTTCTTTGATTTTTGCCAACTCTTGTAGAATTATTGCAATCTATGGCTGCAATTGATAAATGAATGCAGTTCTGACATGAATCTTAGTTGATATTTTCATTTACCTCCATAAGTAATACAAAATGAAACAATGAAGACATATGTTGGAAATTCACTCATTTATTAATGACAGAAATGACTTCTTCACTGAATGAGGTAATAGCTTTCAAATAGTCAGTGAATATTCTCACAATTTTTTGTGCTATTCACAATATAACAGTGATAGTTATGGCACACATTTAAATTTAATCTTCATTATTAACCTTTTTCCCATAATTCTCTTAAATATAGACAATCAGCAAAGCAATAAATAAAGCCATGATTTGTAATGTTTGCCAGTTTTAGTGGTGTAAATACTGTCATCATGGCTGATTTCACATGACCAATGTGCTGTCACTGAACATGGAGTTGTAACACAGTATTGTATAGTATTTTTACTGCAGAGATTAAATAGACATAAACTCAATAATATAGATAATAGTAAAATAAAATAATTAGGAAGTGATGCAGTTTGAGTATTATCATTTTAATATAATTTATATTTTATTCAGTTTATATAGGTACACACAAAATTTTATAATTTAATTTTTAATATTGTCTGTGTTTAACCACTAGATTGCAAAATTCCAAAAAATTTTAGTTAATTCTAGCTATATTTTGACATACATAATGGTGCTAAACAAATTTAATATATTCTTATTGAGAATAATGGCAAAAAGGTCCAATTCAAGTACGCTAAAAAAACCAGATATTTGGCTTTGGCTCTTCAGAATAAAAAAAAATGTGGATCACATTGAAACAAAAATTTGAATTCTACTTGCTTCACACACACAGAGAAAAATTGTCACCTAGAATTTCCCTTATCTACTGTAAAACATAGCATTAGACATTTTTAGCTTTTCTGAAAGTAATTATAAGCTTTTATTCAGTAAGTTTAATAAGAGTGGTCATTTATTATAAAATGGACAGAAGAGGATAGGAAGATCAAATTATAGCTTTTGGTTTTGGTGTTGTAAAGACACATCTAATTGCATCACACATTTTCTTTTTACTATCGATATATTTATATTGGTTAACACTTCTAATAATTGCTTATATTTCTACAGCTCTCTAACATGTTGAAACACTCATTTATTTAACAAATATTGATTGAATGCTTATTAAGTATAGTATGCTATTTCATTTAGGAATAACAATAAGTTTTGTGGAATAGGCAGAAATTTTAACCTCCTTTATACTTGCAGAAACCAAGGCCCAAAGTGGCTTAGTGATTTTTCTCCAAAGTCAGAGATTAGAACTTAAGAAGAACCTTGACCAACTGGTTTAGCGTTTCTTCTCAGTATCAGTCTGGGTCTGCATAAAAGTTCACTTACAGAAAATTGCTAAATTTTGAAAGACAATCCAGTGTCCTAATTTGTTCAGCTAGTAAAGTTCATTTATTAAATTGTTTAATTATTTAACAAATATTTATTGAGCTCATATTGTTCACTGAGCACTGTTCTAGACCCTATGGTTAGAGTTCTGGTTATTCAAAATCATTGGTTGGGATGAAAACAATAACATGCTTGTCCAAAAAAAAAAAAATCAGTTGCTCTGTAAAGTCACTGAAACTTTTGAATCTTTGTAGGCTGATAATTTGTATCAAATTCTGCACTGTAATTCTAATAGCTTCTATGATATGACTGGAATTTAGTGTAATAGTAAGGTAGATTATGCTGAATTATGGAGTGTTATATGCCAACATAAACATTTTCTTATTAACTTTATACTATTTTTTTCTGATTAAAAAATTATGCCATCAGCCAGACTAATGAAAAAAGGGAGAAGACCCAAGTAAATAAAATCAGAGAAGAAAAAGAAGACGTTACAATTGATATTGCAGAAATCCAAAGGATGATTATTGGCTACTATGAGCAACTATATGCCAATAAATTGGAAAATCCAATGGAAATGAATAAATTTCTAAACACATACTACCTACTAAGACTGAACCATGAAGAAATACAAAACCTAAGCAGATCAATAGCAAGAAACAAGACTGAAACCATAATAAAATGTCTTCCAGTAAAGAAAAGCACAGAATCTGATGGATTTACTGCTGAATTCTACCAAACACTTAAAGAAGAACTAATGCCAATACTACTCAACTATTCTGAAGAATACAGGAGGAGGAACTCTAAACTCATTTGACAAGGCCAGCATTACCCTGATACCAAAACCAGACAAAGATAAATCAAAAAAAGAAAACTACAGGTCAATGTCTGTGATGAATAATGATGCAAAAATCCACAACAAAATACCAGCAAACTAAATTTAACAATACATTTAAAAGATCACTCATCGTAATCAAGTGGGTTTTATCCCTGGGATACAACAATGGTTCAACATATGTAAATGAATCAGTGTGATACATTATATCAGCAGAATGAAGAAGAAAGATCATGTAATCATTTTAATTGATGCTGGAAAAGCACTTGATAAAATTCAACATCCTATCATGATTAAAAAAATTTAAAAAACTGAGTGTAGAAGGAACAAACTGCAACATAATAAAATGTGTATATTACAGACTCATAACTAGTGTTATACAGAAGAGGGAAGAACAGAAAGCATTTTCTCTAAGATCTGTGAGACAAGCATGCCCACTTTCACCACTGTTATTCAACATAGTACTGGAAGTCCTAGCTATAGCAATTAGACAAGACAAAGAAATAAAGGGCATTCAAATTGGAAAGGAACAGGTCAAATTATCCTTGTTTGCAGATAATATAATTACATATTTGGAAAAACCTAAAGACTCCATCAAAAAACTATTAGAACTAATAAACAAATTCAGTAAATTTGCAGGATACAAAATCAACCTATAAAAATCAGTAGCATTTCGGTATGCCAACAGTGAGCAATCTGAAGAAAAATGTAATCCCACTTACAATAGCCACAGAGAAAATTAAATACCAGGGAATTAACTTAACCACATAAGTGAAAGATCTCTACAATGAAAACTGTAACATACTGATGCAAGAAATTGAAGAGGACACAACAAAATGGAAAGATATTCCATGTTCATCAATTGGAAAAGTCAATATTATTAAAACGTCCATACTACCAAAAGAAATCTAGAGATTCAATGTAATTCCTATGAAAATACCAATAACATTCTTCACAGAAATAGAATAAACAATCCTAAAATTTATATCAAACCACAAAAGACCCAGAATAGCCAAGCTAGTGTGTGCAAAATTAACAAAACTGAAAGAATCATATTACCTGACTTCAAACTATACTACAGACCTATAGTCACCAAAACAGCATGATACTGGCATAAAAACATACACATAGACCAATGAAACAAGATAGAGAACCCAGAAACAAATTCATATGCCTACAGAACTCATTTTCGACGAAGGTGCCAAGAACATACACTGGGGAAAAAGATAGTCTCCAATAAATGGTGCTGGAAATACTGGATATCCATATACAGAAGAAGGAAAGTAGACCCTTATGTCTTGCTATATACAAAAACCAAATGAAAATGAATTAAAGACTTAAACCTAATACTTCAGTCTATGAAGCTACTGAAAGAAAACATTGGGAAAACTCTCCAGGATATTGAACTGGGAAAAGACTCCTTGAGTAATACCCACAAGCCCAGAAAAAAAAAAAAAAGGAAAATGGGATCACATCAAGTTACAAAGCTTCTGCATAGCAAAGGGAACAATCAAGTGAAGAGACAACCCACAGAATGGAAGAAAATATTTGCAAACTATCTGTATTAGTCCATTTTCACACTGCTGATAAAGACATACCCGAGATTGGGAAGAAAAAGTCTTAATGGACTTACAGTTCCACATGGCTGGGAGGCCTCACAATCATGGTGGAGTGAAAGGAGAAGCAAGTCACATCATGTGCAGGGAAACTCCCATTTTTAAAACCATCAGCTCTCGTGAGGCATATTCACTGTCTCAAGAACAGCACAGGAAAGCCCTGCCCCAATAATTCAATTATCTCTCACTGGGTCCGTTCCACAGCATGTGGGAATTATGGAAGCTGCAAGATGAGATTCTGGCGGGGACACAGAGAATCAAACCGTATCATTCTGCCCTGGACCCTTCCAAATCTCATGTCTTCACATTTCAAAACCAATCATGCCTTCCCAACAGTCCCCCAAAGTGTTAACTCACTTCAGCATTAACTCAAAAGTCCACAGTCCAAAGTCTCATCTGAGACAAGGCAAGTCCCTCCACCTCTGAGCCTGTAAAATCAAAAGGAAATTAGTTACTTCCTAGATACAATGGGGGCACAGGCAGTGGGTACAATCATTTCTCCCATTCCAAATGGGATAAATTGGCCAAAACAAGGGGGCTACAGGCCCCATGCAAGTCCAAAATCCAGCAGGGCAGTTAAATCTTAATGCTCCAAATGATCTGCATTGACTCCATGTCTCACATCCAGGTCACGCTGAAGCAAAAGGTGGGTTCCCATAGTCTTGGACAGCTCTGCCCCTGTGGCTTTGCAGGGTATAGCTCCAGTCCTGGCTGCTTTCATGGGCTGGCATTGAATGTCTGTGGCATTTCCAGGTGCACAGTGCAAGCTGTCAGCGGATTTATCATTCTGGGGTCTGGAGGAAGGTGGCCCTCTTCTCACAGCTCCACTAAGTGGTTCACCAGTAGGGACTGTGTGTGGGGGCTCCAACCCCACATTTCCCTTCTGCACTGCTCTAGCAGAGGTTCTCCATGAGGGCCCCGCCCCTGCAGCAAACTTCTGCCTGAGCATCCAGGCATTTCCATACATCCTCTGAAATCTAGGCAGAGGTTCCCAAATCTCAATTCTTGACTTCTGTGCACCCGCAGGCTCAACATCACATGGAAACTATCAAGGCTTGGGGCTTTCACCCTCTCAAGCAACAGTCCAAGCTGTACCTTGGCCCATTTTAGCTATGGCTGGAGTAAGTGAAACACAGGGTACCAAGACCCTAGGCTGCACAGAGCAGGAGTCCCTAGGCTCTGGACAAGAAACCATTTTTCTCTCGTAGGTCTCCAAATCTGTGATGGGAGGGGCTGCCATGAAGACCTGTGACATACCCTGAAGACATTTTTCCCATTGTCTTGGTGATTAACATTTAGCTTCTCATTACTTATGCAAATTTCTGCAGCCAGCTTGAATGTCTTCTCAGAAAATGGGATTTTCTGTTCTATCTCATTGTCAGGCTGCAAATTTTCTGAACTTTTATGCTCTGCTTCTCTTATAAAATTGAATGTCTTTAGCAGCACCCAAGTCACCTCTTGAATGCTTTGCTGCTTAGAAATTTCTTCTGCCAGATACCCTAAATCATCTCTCTCAAGTTTAAGGTTACACAAATCTCTACAGCAGGGGCAAAATGCCACCAGTTTCTTTGCTAAAGCATAACAAGAGTCAGCTTTGCTCTAGTTCCCAACAAGTTCTTCATCTCCACCTGAGACCACCTCAGCTTGTATTTCATTGTTCCGTATCATTATCAGCATTTTGGGCAAAGCCATATAACAAGTCTCTAGGAAGTTCCAAACTTTCCCACATTTTCCATTCTTCTTCTGAGCCCCCCAAGACTGTTTAAACCTCTGCCTGTTACTCAGTTCCAAAGTCACTTCCACATTTTCAAGTATCTTTTCAGCAATTCCCCACTCTATTGGTACCAATTTACTGTATTAATTCATTTTCTTGCAGCTGATAAAGACATACCCAAGACTGGGAAAAAAAGGGGTTTAATTGGACTTACAGTTCCACATGACTGGGGAGGGCTCACAGTCATGGCAGAAGGCAAGAAGGAGCAAGTAGCATCTTACATGGATGGTGGCAGGCAAAGAGAGAGTTTGTTCAGGGAAACCCCCGTTTTTAAAACCATTAGATCTCATGAGATCTCACTATCACAAGAACAGCACAGGAATTACCTGCCCCCATGATTCAATTATCTCCCATTGGGTTTCTCTCACAACACATGGGAATTATGGGAGCTACAAGATGAGATTTGGGTGGGGAGACAGAGCCAAACCATATCACTACCAATCTGATAAGGGATTAATAACCAGAATATATAAGGAGCTCAAACAACTCTATAGGAATGCTCTAGGAATTTGTTACTATGAATTCCAATAATCCAATTAAAAATTGACAAAATATTTGAATAGACAGTTCTCAAAAGAAGACATACAAGTGGCAATAGGCATATGAAAAGGTGCTCAGCAGCACTGATAATCAGAGAAATGCTAATCAAAACTACAGTGATATATAATCTCACCCTGGTTAAAATGGCTTTCATCCAAAAGACAGGCAATAAATGCTGGTGAGGATGTGGAGCAAAAGAAACCCTTGTACACTGTTGGTGGGAATGTAAATTAGTACAACCACTAAGGAGAACAGTTTGGATGTTCCTCACAAAACTAAAAATAGAGCTACCATATGATACAGCAGTCCCACTGCTGGGTATATACCCCAAAGAAACAAAATCAGTATTTCGAAGAGATATCTGCATTCCCATGTTTTTCACAGCACTGTTGACATTAGTCAAGATTTGGAAGCAATGTAGATTTTCATCAACAGATGAATGGATAAGAAAATGTGGCACTTATACATAATAAAGTACTATTCAGCCATAAAAAAGAATGAGATCTTGTCATTTGCAACAACATGGGTGGAACTGGAGGTCGTTATGTTAAGTGAAATAAGCCAGGCATAGAAAATCGAACATCATATGTTCTCATTTATTTGTGAGATGTAAAAATCAAAACAATTGAACACATGGAGACAGAGAGTAGAAGGGGTGGGGAGGGGAGGTGGCGATGGTTAGTGGTTAATAAATGAATAGAAAGTATGAATAAGGCCTAGTATTTGATAGCACAATGGGGAGACTATAGTCAAAATAATTGTCCATTTTAAAATAACTAAAAGAGTATAATTGGATTGTTTCTACTACAAAGAATATATTCTTGAGGAGATGGATACCACCTTTACCCTGATGTGATTATTACATGTTGCATGCCTATATCAAGATATCACATGTACCCCCCAAACTGGGCACGGTGGCTCACACTTGTAATCCCAGCACTTTGGGAGTCTGAGGTGGGCAGATCACCTGAGGTCAGGAGTTTGAGACCAGCTTGGCTAATGTGGCAAAACCCTGTCTTTACTGAAAATACAAAAATTAGCCAGGCATGGTGGCAAACACCTGTAATCCCAGCTACTTGGGAGGCTGAGGCATGAGAATCGCTTGAACATGGGAGGCAGAGGTTGCAGTGAGCTGAGATCATGCCACAGCACTCCTGCCTGGGTGATAGAGGGAGACTGTCTCAAAAAAAAAACAAAAAAACTCATGTACCCCATAAATATGTGTGTCTACTATGAATCCACAGAAATTGAAAATGAAAAAATAAAAATAAAAGTAAATTATGCCATATGCTTATGGTCAAAAGTTGTATAAATGTAGAAGAGAAGCAATAATAAGAACAAATCAGCTTTTTTACCCTAACATCTATATGTGATCCATTGTTAATATGTTAATGTTTCCTTTCATACACACAACACATACACACATATATATGTATATTATGTAACTGTTTTTATATATATATAGTTCATTTATATAAAGTCATGCATCACATAATGTTTCAGTCAATGATGAATTGAATATAAACAGTGGTTCTATAAGATTATAGCAAAGCTGAAAAATTCCTATGCCTAGTGATTTGTGCTACAAATTCCTACAGTATTCAGTCCATTAACATGCTGTGCAGGTTTGTAGCCTAGGAGCAATAGGCTATACCATGTAGCCTAGGTGTGTGGTAGACTCTAATATCCGGGTTTTTGTAAGGAAGGTATACTCCATGATGTTCGCATAATGGCAAAATCACCTAATGACGCATTTCTTAAAATACATCCCCATCATTAAGGGACACATGAGTATACCACCTTTAACATAAATAGTATAAAACACAAATATTTTTTAATGCCATCATATATGCTTCAAAGACAACCTTTATGTACTTGTGTAATATTTTATCGTGTAGATTTACTATAAATTAACTTAGCCAGACATTAAGCTATTTTCAATGTTTTATTATAAGTAATATGATACTAAAATATGTATCATAGCTTTTTAAGTACTTTTGATTATTTTCTCATGCTATTTGTGGAAAATAAATTTTAAGTCCACAACTCATGAATTTTTAAAGGCTCTTGGTACCTATTTCCAATTTTTTTTTTCGACAGCTTAAATCAAATTGCTTTCCCAGCAATACAGTGTAGGAGTGTGGATTTCCTTGCATTCTTGCCTACACTGAACATTCATTTCACAAAATATTTCCACTTGGTAGATAAAAGATATAACATGGATTTGATTTGCTTTTCTTTGATTACTAATAAACTTTGTTTTATAAGATTATTTGTCCTTTCTCTGTCTTTTAAAGTTATTGTTTCACTGCCTTTGCTCATTTTATTTTTTTAAGGGTCTTTTTAGGTATTTTAAACTATTTTTTCCTATTCTGGAACCTATAGAAAAATTTTGAGCAGGGAGGTGATATATGATCAGATCTGTTTTCTTTTTCTACTTAACAGTGTAAAACATTTTGAATAAAACATATGGGGATAAATTTAAGCATATTTACATAGTACTAGTCTCACATGTATGCATTTCTCCCTTTTTAAATAAATTAAATTAAAACTTTTAAGCTGCCAAGTGGCACAGACTGGCAATATACATACTCCTTAAGTTACACAACAGTCAAGCAGCTAAAGTCACGATTCATGTATGTGTGCCCAATTAGAAAAGAGGCTGGTGCCAAGATAATCACAAATTTGCCATAAACTAAAGTTCATTACTGTTACATGAGAAAAGATATTGGAAGAACTTCTTTTATTTGTTCCAGTTGTCCTAGAAAAGAAAAAGGATTATGAGAAACATTTCATATGAAAGCACAGCTAACATTTATTAAATGCTGACTAAACATGTAACACTTAAATACATGTATTAAGTAATTTAATCTTCACAACAATCTATGAAATAGCTCCTGTCTTTCGTTCCATTTTATGGATTAAGAAACTGAGGCACAAGGCTGGGCGCGGTGGCTCACTCCCGTAATCCCAGCACTTTGGGAGGCCGAGGCAGGTGGATCACGAGGTCAGGAGATGGAAACCATCCTGGCTAACACGGTGAAACCCCTTCTGTACTAAAAATACAAATACCAAATTAGCCAGGCATGGTGGCGGGAGCCTGTAGTCCCAGCTACTTGGGAGGCTGAGGCAGGAGAATGGCGTGAACGCAGGAGGTGGAGCTTGCAGTGAGTCGAGGTCACGCCACTACACTCCAGCCTGGGCGACAGAACGAGATCCATCTCAAAAAAGAAAAAAAAAAAAGAAAAAAGAAAAAAAAGAAACTGAAGCACAAGTTAAAGTGACTTTCCCAAGGTGATTTAATAAGTAAGTGATAGAGCTGGGTTTTGATTCGAGGCAGCCTGGCCTTGGAATTTATACAACCTCCTTGCTAGTAGCCTTTCAATTTCAATTCCATTTAACCTTTCAATTCAATTTAACTGCATTTACTGAACAGCTGCATACTAGACACTGTAAACAATTTATGGAGAGAAAAGATAAATAAGGTATAGTTCCTCATTCTAAAACTGCAGACAAATGAAGGTGACATGCCCATAAAGAGTGGCAAATAATGTGAAAAAGGCAGAGGATTTTACGGAAGCAGAAGGGAAGTGTACTACATTTAGTCTCTGAGAGATAATATCTGAGCTGGGGTCAAAGAATGAGGAGAAGTTAGTCAGGTGAAGAAAGAGAAAACAATTTGAGTAGATGTTGACAAATGTTGTCAATACCTCTTATGAGTTAGTTTTGTGCTGAAAGCTGGAAATAAAACACTGAACAAATCAGAAAAGTTTTCTGCACTAAAAATGAGTGTATGTCAGCTACTAAATTAGAAATCAAGAGGATATAGATTGTGAACAATACTACGAAGAAAGCAAATGAGAAAACAAGGTACTAGAGGGAAAAAAACTGGGAATGTGTTTTAAGTGAGGTGCTCAGGTAAGGACTGTCTACGAGCCAGTCATGTGGAGATCCAGAGAAAACCAGATCTCCACATGAGAGGCCACAGCAAGAGTAAAAGCTCTAACGTAGAAAAGAGTTTAATATGTTCTGGAAAGTGAAAGAAAGCCAAAGAGGGTATAGCACAGTGAGCAAGAAGTGGCAGAGGATGTCTGAGATATCGGCAGAGCCAAATTTTACAGCCACTTGTAGGTGATAGTAAGGAGATTATATTTATCTTATGTGCATTAGAGAGTTATTGATAGACTTTGAAGCCGGGGTCACTACATCATCTCATTTCTCATTCAGGCTGTTTGGGGAGAGAATGGATTAAGCAGGGCACAAGCAGAAGCTGAGAGATCTTCAAGGAGGCCTTGGTTAGTGGTCCAGCTGAAATATGGTGAAGAAACAGATGCCATACTAAGGAACTTGAACTTTCTTTTGCAAGTGATAGAGGCTCCTGAAGAGTATTTTAGCAGGGAAGTTACGTGACATAAATTGGGGTTTAGATAGATCACTTTATTAAAGTTATGGAGAACTGAGGGAAACAAAATCACTTGTCAGAAAATTTTTCCAGCACATTGTGGATACATAACAGAATTTATATGTGTGATTATAAATACGTATTTCTTTTCCAAATGAGGCTTTCTTTCTGGAGATACAGAAGACTCTCAAAAGACATTATAAACATATCATTTGACTTCTTTCTCTCTTTCACGAGGACTCAGGTCTTGACAGAGTGCTTCCAAAGAAGATTTTTGTCATCTCTTAGGGTTAACATCTAGATTTCTGCTTCAGAGAGGAGCTGATGTGACTGCAGCAGAGAGGAAAATGGTGAAAGAGAGCTGTTATATAATTGTCTCTTCCCTGTTTAGTGGACAAACTGTCAGATGACTCTCTAGCAATGATCATGAGGCCCTTGACAATCTGGTCACCATTATCCTTCATTTGTAATTTGAATGCTAGGTAAAGGGGACCCCTGCCCTGGACCCCTGCTTTGGACCCCACATGTTAAATTTGTCGGATAGCATGAATGCAGTTGATGCTTTCATAAGAAAGTATTGCTTCCCAGGAGTTCTGAGCATCTGTTTTGCTTCTCTTTGCCTTCCAGTTTGTACTTCTGGAAGCACTCATATGTAGTGCTGAGCTCACTACAGTTGTACACAGCAGCCAAGGAGTATTTTTCAAGGTTAAACAATTCAACTTACTCTTATATTTGTTATATAGAGGTTTAGGTGTAACATGTATGAAGCATGATACCAATTCTTTTCATTGGCAAAGAGGTGGACACAAAAACTAGAATTGTATAAATTTCAATTTTTGGAAAAATAATAATATTAAAATTTAAATTTTTTGAAATTAAATAATGAAAATGCTCATTTTAATTATAGCTTTTAATTTTAATTAAATATATTTCATTAAAATACTTTTAAACATCAAATACAATTTTCAACTTTAAATATTTTGATTAAATATTTGAATATTTGATAAATGATATACTAAATATTTTAACTAAATATATCTAATATATCAATATTAAATATTTGATTATGTATTTGATGAATATCAGTGAATTTTTTAATATCAAATAGTTGAATATCAATGTGATTTGTTCACCAACTACAATTTTATCTTTTAATTTTAATAGATAATTTTTAATGTTTTAAAATATATTTTATATTTTAAACTTTGTTAAGTTTGTTAAGTAATTTTTATTTTTATATTTGTTTAGTTTGTGCTGTTGATGAAATACATCTAATATTTAATATTTTGAATATAATTATATTTTATTTGTTGATTCTCTAAGTTGCTATTAATGGAAAACAAGTACGTAAAAGCTTGTTTATAACAACACAGTGATTTTGCTGAATTGAAAGTAAGAAAATACCATAAAATAAATATATAATAATTTATGAATTGTCTTTATTTTATGACTCATCCAAACATTGCTGGTCCATCCCCAGAAATGTCCAATAGTAATTAAAGTTAATTATCTGTGTGTTTTTGCCCAATTTTAGTAATATAAAGCTATACCTTTATATATATCTTCCAATTATGTTGTTATAAAGATACATTTGCAAAGTAAGAGATGGTATTTTTTTAGCTTGATTTATAATTTTTAAATATTTAGACATGATACAGGGGCCTCCATGCATCCTTGTCCTAGGCATGGCAAATGTTAGAGGAGGGCCTGTTGATACTCACACACATTTCTGCTATATGGAGGCTTCACAGCTGCCTGAAAAACTCTTCCCTCTCTTCTGCCTAGTTCACTCCTCTTCATCATTCAGTGTTTGGCCCCAATGTCAGTATTCTCTGATCCCTGAATCTAAACTTAGTCACTCTCTCCTCAGGAGTCCCACTACACTTTTCATGTTTTCTTATGATTATCCATTTACATGGGTCCAAGCCTTTCCCTTTACTGTGAGCTCTTTGAGGCCAGGCATTCCTCATTCATCTCAGTATTATTAATGCTTGTCACAGAGCCTGGCCTATAGCCTGTGCCCTCCATAAGTGTTTGAGGGAAAAATGAACACTCACACCCACTCTCCATCTGTAGAGAAGTGCTTGTGTTCACACATTGCATTTGCTCTTGTGTGATGAGACATACTGCATATACCCAAATATATACACACTCTCCCACATATACAGATTTTTTGGAACATGCTTCCCAAATCAAACAATACATTTGTGTGATACAGACTTTTAAAAATCTGATCTTATTTCCTTTTCAAGTTGAATGCATATCTTTCTCTTCCTACTCTTTGAGCTGCTAATACAAAGTTGACATGATCATATATTCTTAAGAATGAGAGCACTTGCTTTTTTTTTTTGCTAATGTTATTATTGTTTTAACTACTTAAGCAGTTTTTATTTTTTGCAGATCAGCTTGTTAACACTGTATAATAACAATGTAAAAAGAAATATCTTGCAGTTTGGGTCATAAGTGAAAGACATTTATTTAAAAAATCTTCAAATGAGATTATTCCAGAACTTTTCTCTACAACAATGAATATTGATACCAAACATACTCCCCTGTGCAAAACAATTCTTTGACCAAGCTTACTTTCCTATTTTCATGCTAAACAATATTGGGGCCAGGCAAAAATAATTTAGCTTCTTGCTTCAGGAAATGCCTGCTCCTAGAAGATAAGACTGGAAACAACTAAGGAGATTACTTATCAGGACTAACAGCTTGTTCATCAAGAACTCTTTCAAGACTCTCCCCTCATTGTGCCCACCAATCCCGGTCTATTCTATCACAAAATCTGCAGAATCCCAATCAGTATGCCTTTTTGCAAGACTTGCCTTAAAATCACCCTCTACACTCTGTAAATACCCTCCCCTGAAATCCTTCTTCTCAGCTCAGACACTACTAAGACTGTATTATCATGATAAAGTTCTGCTTTACTGTGTTACATCTAATAAATTTAGTTTTTCTTGATAGACAGTTTTTCTGGTGAAGTTTTTAGGGATGAAACTTTTGAAAAATCCTCAGATTCTACCAAAATATAGTGTCTCAAGACCCTGGAATTGGATTAGCATGCTCCCCAAAGACCCCTTGAGCTTCCTGTCTACAGTGTCTCTGATTGCAGTGGATAATAGATTCCTTAGTGGGTCAGAGCTGTGATTAAAAAAAAAAAAATTCAGCTCCCAAATATTTCCTGGGAATAAGAAATCTTTGTTTCTGAATTCTTTGATTATCTGATGAGAAGTGAAATCTTTTTTCCTTTGAGAAAAGCTGTCTTGTGACTAAAAACACTGCTGTTTGTCTTTTGGTTTGTCTGTCCTCAACACTTTCTGCTGAATGTATGTAAGAAGATGATCAAAAAAAGAAGATGGATGTAGGTTTGAGGAGTTCATCTCTTGAGTAGTTCAAAAGTTCTCCTTATGTCAGGCTTCTTATAAGGCAAACTTTACCTTGGGTTTCCTATTAAACTCTTATGAGACCTTTCCTCAGTCTTGTCTTATTTTATCCATGAGCATTTGGGTCAAGGCAAGTTTTCTACTCCAAATCTTCCATTTGAAATTGGCGGTGGCTAACTATTAGGTTAGGGTGTGATGGGTAGTTTTATATGTTAGTTTGATTGAGCTAAGAAATGCCCAGATAGTTGATAAGACATATTTCTGGGTTTGTATATAAGGGTGTTTCTGGAAGGGATTAACATTTGCATCAGTAGACTAAGTAAAGGAGATCACTCTCATCAGTGTGGGTGGGTCTCATCCAATTAGTTGAGGGCCTGAATAGAACAAAAAGGCAGAAGAAGGACAAATTCTCTCTGTTTTTGAGCTGAGACATCCATCTTCTCTTGATCCAGTACATCAGCACTACTGGTTCTTGGGCCTTCAGACTCTAATAACGTATTCTATTGGTCCCTGGCTCTCAGAGCCTCAAACTCAGATTTACTATTGGCTCTCCAGTTTCTCAGGGATTTGGATTTGGGCTGGAACTACACCACCAGCTTTCTGAGTCTTCTAGCTAGCAGAGCACAGATTATGGGATTTCTCAGCCTCCATCATTGTGTGAACCAATTCCTCATAATACATCTCTCTATATGTATTTACGTATATTCTGTAGGTTCTGTTTCTCTGGAAATTTAATACAAGGAACAATGGGCATGAGCAACATATCCAGAATACCATGGCTTTCATGAGGCTGTCTCAGTCCAAGTCCATGCTCCAATGCAGCCGGGGAGACCCCAGTGTGAAAGGCTCATGGGACCTCAGGGGAGAATTATCTTTTATGTAAAGGTCCTTGAGGCCCTGGACCTCAGAAGAGTGTTGGGAAATTTGCTTCTATCATGTATTTTCACTATAGTTCGTTTGTTTGTACATTTAAGTGGAATAATTTTACCAAGGATAATTTAGAATTACAGTGGCTATTTTGACGAACATTTAATTTGAACAAAACTATTCATTTGAGAGATATTTTAGAAAAAGAATGGTCTGCAATTTTCATTGACATAAGAACCTAGCAAAAGAAATTTAGTTTCTCAAATTGATGCTTTCAAAAGATTCCTTAGCCATGGAAAATGAGAAATATAAAAACCTTAAAACTATTTTTTTTAGACCCTCCTGAACTTCCATCTGAATATAACTGCCTTTATTCCACTCTTCCTCCTTCCTAGTCTCCTACATTACCCTTATTCCCACCCCTTCCCTTGACTCATCTCCTTTCCCTTCTAGCCAAGAAGAAACTCCCAAATCTCAAATGTTTTTTAGAGTTAAACCCACTTCAGAACAGATCAAGTTCTATTGTGGTTGACTTTAAGCCCTGATCTTTGTCTGAATTGAAAGCGATTGTTAGCTACTTTCTAAAGCATACACACAAAACAGAGGCAGAAATTTACAAGAGAATTTGGAGTTGTTCTATTAGTAGATTATTTAAAGATCTCAGATTTACATAATTTGGCTCGTATATTAATAGGAATCTCATAGGCAAAAAAAGAGGAATAAAAATTGAATGGAAAAGTCAGAATGGGGAGATTCTCAGTGACCTAATAGACCTTGAATTGTAGGGAAGATTAGAGGGGTTAGAAAAGCTGTAGATGTAGAGCAAGAGCTGTAAGATGCCATCCTCAAAGTCTGTTCTGTAAAAATAGATTGTACTGTAATCTTGTTCTACAGGCAAAGAAAGGATGAATCTACTGGTGACTTCAGGAGTAGGTAGGCTTTTTAACACCTTTAGACAGCGTTCAGGAATAGATCCAGGAGCAGATGTGACCCTAACTCTGTCTTCAGTTTCTTTGAACAACTTTAAGCCAGAACCAGGGGATTTAATATGAAAGAAAAAACAGGAATGGGAAGTAGCTCTGTTGCCTGGTCTCTAGTCATTCACTCAACATCTTGAAATAGCCTTAAAACACAATTGGAATAAGATGTAGTATGAATTGGTGGTCTCACGCATAAAGAAACTGCACGTTCCCTACTCTATCACAAGAACATGGGTAGAGAGTTATTAATAAAGACACCTGTAAACAACGTAAGCAGAAAAAAAATGATAAAACAATTGCACTGTGGTAGTTAGAAACTGAAGGAAAATATTGAAGTGGGTAGACACTGAAAATGCTCCAAAGGGAAATTCAGCATTTATTTTCCCATTTTTACCCTCAAATTTACAAGTAGAAATTTCTGCAAATGTTAAAGGACAACCTGCCAGATTGTTTATTGATACCACAAACTCTGCCACCAGTATACAACCTTTCTCTTAGAATCAAGAAACTAGTAATCTCTAGGTATTTCTTCATCTTAGTCTATAACCACCACCCTTGGACTTTTAACCAAATAACATTTTTTCCCCTTCTCTGTGATACCACATCTGTGAACTTAACAGGGAAGGATATAGTGGGCAAATGAAATGTTTAGATTAAGTGTTCCACTGTTGACCTCTTGAAATCCTGAGGATTCTCCTAGTCATAATCAGATAATAACTAATTGAGATATTGACATACTGGTTTCTTTGCTTCTTAAATAAGTCCAATATGAAAATCTTCTCCATATATAAGACTACTTGTGAAAAAAAAATTCCACTTATTTTGGCAAAATTATTGCTGCCTGCTATGTTCTGGATGTTTGTGTCCCTCTCAGATTCATATGTTGAATTCTAATCACCAAGGTGATGGTATCAGAAGGAGGGCCTTTGGCACATGACTGTGCTCTGATAAAAGAGGCTCTTAGACCTGCCTTAACCCTTCTCCCCGGGGAGAACATGGTGAGATGGTGCCTTCTATGCACCAGGAAACAGGCCCTCGCCAGACACTAAATTTGTCAGCACCTTGATCTTGGATTTCCCAGTCTCCTGAACTGGAGAAATGATTTTCTATAGTTTATCAGCTACATATTTTAGGGTTTTTTGCTATGGCATCCCAAAAGGACTAAGACAGTGCCCAAAGCATTAGGGTTCAGATCGATCCACACAAATCTTGATACAAGTTTGCACAATACTGTTTAAAGCCAGAAACTCAAAAGGCTAAAACCAGTAGTTAAAAGACTACTAGAGAAAAGTCTCTTTATACCTAGTACCATTCTTGTAATTTTCCTTACCTCCCAGTTAACGAACACTAAAGAAAAGGACATAGATTCATCCAGGACTTCAAGGCCATAAACAAAATAATCATTCTCTCTTCTCTTCCTTGTGGTTGTGAACCCATTTATGTGTTACTTGAAGATACATTTTTTTTTTCTTTTTTGAAGTTATAGATCTGTGTTCTGCCATCTTTATTTTCTTCAGCTGTTTGCCTCTTCCTGGGGAGTTGAAAATATACCTGGGCTCTCTCATTTTTGGCAAAGATGAGTTAGCCCTCCATCCTCCTTACAACTAAAAAAACATGGATGTAACAAAACAAACAGATTCTAAAATGCAGAACGAGAGTAGATTGCCTAGGGACCTCTTGACTTGAGGAATGACGTGGCAGCTGATCATGTGGTTTTTATTGTTGCCTCCCATATATTTCCTAAAGGGAGCTTCAAAGATCTCCATCCCAGAGCCACCAACAGGTATGTTGTCCATAGCTAAAGGACTGAGAAAAAGGTAGCCTAACAACAGAAAACTATTTTGGCAATACCTGCCAAATGCCAAATAAACACCAATAAATACATTGCATTCCTCCCTGCAGTTTCAGTGGAACTGAACAGAAAGCTGGTGTCCCTTGACATCCTCCTACCCTGTGGAAGTAAGTTCAAGTTGTGATATGCAGATTCCTCTGCTGTCAGCAAAGTGGAGACCTAATCTATCCCTTTCCAGGTAGAAGTCCTACTTGCAGGTAGTCCTTCTATCTGTCTGGTGGAAGGAGACTGTGCTCTGATATTACCCCCAAGCCAACAGGGTCCGATGGTGAGCTGAGACTTCACACCCACCCAGCAACAATGAGACATAATGAGGAGGTGCAAGGAGATAGTCACCACTATACTTCACCATCCACCCTCAGGATCCATGGAGCCCAGCCAGTAGCTGAGCCTTCATGTTCTCCTGGCATCCATGAGACTATACGAGGTGGTATGAGTTGAGGCTAGTCTACCAGCACTCCACTGTCACCTCACTTTTGGTGTCACAGGAGCCCTATGGAGCCCAAACTTCCATACCTACCTGGAGGCAATGAGGCCAAACAGGGCAGTATGAAGCAGAGCTAGTTGGCACTCTGGTTCCTCTGCCTACCCCAGTGTCAGTGGGTCCCAGTGGGGAGCTGAGCCTATAGTGTTCAAGAACATTGAACAATGCAATGCACATGAAGTAGGCTGATCAATATTCTTCTCTCCCCATCCTGTGCAGAGCTGAGCATACACTTCCACCTGGATCAGTAAAGAAAAATGAGGTGATGGATGGTTGGCTAAAAGTTGTCATTTTTCCCCCAAAATGGAAGAACCCAGGTATTTTTTGACTCCCTGGGGAGTGACAAACAGCTAAAGGCAATAAAGATGGCAGAACACAAATACACATAAATTATTGTAATTTCATGCCAGTAACTTTTGTTGTGCCCTGGAAGAAGTGTGGTGCTTTAACAAATCCTGAAATATGTGGCATTGACGTTGTGATTAGGTGGCAGGCAGAAGCCTGGCAAGGCTCAAGGAGGTTGCCAGCAAGGGCACAAAGATGTGAAGGTTGTGGCAGAAACTGTCATTGCAGTAACATGGAAAAGAGGAAACACAGCCAATAAACTCAATGGTATAGTAAGGAGATTTCCACGCAGAGTGCTCAAGAAACTGTGGATTTTTCTAGCTGCTTATAATAAAATGTAGGAAGACAGAAAATAAACTATTCAGTCTTAAAGTTGGATTTAAAGGAAAAGTAGAGTATTCTTTCTAGCCAGCAGAAGGTTCTCAAAGTAAGAAATATCCTATGGCAAAGATCAAATTCAGGATGTTACCTAGAAAAAATAAAGCTGAAAATATGGCTAGTAAAATCCCGTATTAAAATCTTAGAAACATTTAAATTAGCACCGCAAAGATTCTTTCAAGAAGACCAAATGTCTTCTAATGATAGTATATGTAGGCTTCACACATTCTCTCCAGTAAGTAATAGGAGAATTCCAAGGTCATTGTTCTACAACCACTCTGAAGAAGACCCAGGGAGAGAACCTATTCTGAAAAGATTTGTGGGTGTGGTTTTGTTTAATAGTGTGGAATATAAATCAACTTGTAAGAAGCCCAAAAAGTCTTTAAAAGAATTATAACAGCTTGGAGAGAAAAGGACAGGGACATTACAAATTAAAAAGTAGCCTTTGGGCTCTTGAATGTCTATAAGTAAGAAGCAGGTTGAGAAAATTACTTAACTGCAAACGTAAGCTATTTCTGTGGGAAGGAAAGCAGACCAGAGGGCAGAGCCAAGAGATGACAGAGTGATTCCCAGGGAGTTATTACTTGTCCTTAGTCAAGGAACTGGACTCATGTGCCCTGCTTGTCTCTAAATTGTGTGGATCAATTACTGTGTACCTTCTACCTGTCCCTGTTTTTGAACAGGAATTACGATGCTTGTTCAGCTAATGTACATTTGGCGTGTGTAGAGCTAATAATTTGTCTTTCTTGTTTATAGGTTTTTAGATCAAAAAGAATTGTACTCAAGGAATTGAAGCTATGGAGCCTCTGCCACATCTGGACCTGATTTTGATGACAAGATCCTGTACCTCAAGCCCGAGACTAATTTCATAATTTGATGAATCTTTTTGGAGAGTCATGGGAGGAATGTAAACAATTTGTGGCCAAAGGAGAATTACGGTAGTTTGAAGATGTGGATACAAATTATTTGACATTCTTCTCATAGAAAGGTGATGCTTATGTCTCCACCCCTTGAAAACAAGCTGGCTTGTGACTTTAACCTATAGTGTATGGTGGGAGTGATACTGTGGAACTGGAATTACTAGCATCAGGAAACCTACTTGCTGCAGACCCAACAACGTGCAATGATTAGATCCCAATTTAGACTGTAAAAAGACCAATGTCAGAGACTAAGAACTGAGATCAAACATACCTTCTTCCTGTACCAAACAGTTCTGGGGCCAAATATTGTCTACTGTCTCTATGCTAACTAGTACTGAAACCAGGCAAAATTAACTACTTAGCTGCTTGTTCCAGGAAATACCTGCTCTTGGAAGAAATAAGTTAACCCACCTGTGTTAGTCTGTTTTCTGCTGCCATAACAGAACATTACAGACTAGATAATTACTTTGAAAAGTAAGTTTATTTGACCCACAGTTCTGGAAGCTAGGAAATCCAAGAGGATGGCACTGGTGTCTGGTGAGGGTCATGTTATAGTGGCGGAGTGGAGGATGGAAGCAAACACATGAGACAGAGAGAGAAATCAGGCCAGACTTACTTCTCTAACAAACCCCATCTCAATAACTAACTCATTCCTGTGATAATAGCATTAATTATCTCATGAGAGCCCTCATAACCTAATTACCTCTTAAAGACCCCACATCAATAAAACATCAACATGAGTTTTGGAAGGGACATATATTTAAATAATAGCACCAACTAAAGAGCTTACTTACCTTGCTCATCAAGACTTTCTTCAAGACTTTCATCGTGTTGTTTCTATCTACCCCAAACTATTATTTCATACCCTTTGTTCCATCCCAACTAATTTTAGATGCTACGGTCTGAATGTTGAAATTCATGTATTGAAACCTAGTCACCAATTTATGGTATTAGGAGATTGTCCTTTGGGAGGTGATTGGGCCACAAGGGCTTCACTCTCATTAATGGAATTAGTGTTCTTCTAAAAGAGGCTGCAGAGAGCTGCATTTTCTCCTCCACTATTGTGAAGGCAGTGAGAATTTGTTTTCAATGAATCAGGAAATGGGCCCTCACCAGACACAGATCATGCCAGCACTTTGATCTTAGATTTTCCAACCTACAGAACTGTGAGAAATGAATTTCTGTTGTTTATACCACCAACTTAGGGTATTTTGTTATAGCAGCCAGAACAGATGAAGGAACTCCACCTTGCCTTAAAATGACTCATTTCAGGCCCCGAAATCCCATAAACACTTTCCCTTGATGTCTTCCTTTTGAGATACTATTAATATTCTGTCAAGGTAGTAGTCTGCTTTAATATAATCAGCTAGTTTTTTTTTTAACCAATAGGTTTTTCTGGTGGGTTTGTGTGTGTGTGTGTGTGTGTGTGTGTGTGTGTGTAGCTAATAGTCAACATCACCTTATCAAGAACAACTGTCTGAATATTAACTTACTTTGGACGTTTGTCTGGGGAGATGTTGATTGTGTGGATGAGTTTAATCTTAATGCTCCACATGGGTATTCTAAGGCTGAGTCAAGGCATTTTTCTAACATAACATGACAGCATTAAATGATCCATTTCTAGTGTGTTTTTATTCCACACCACACATTTGTAGACCTAGGACTGCAAACATTATCTATGTCATTATAATCACATTTTTTGGTCCTTTCTAACTCATGATTCACAGGATGTTCCTGGAACCAGGACCTATATTTAACACTAATACTGTCATAAAAATAATCCACTATTGCAATTTACATGTTCACAAAACACTACTCTTTTGTAAACAAAGTAAATTTTCTAACTGTAATTGAACATCAAATTCAAGGCCAGATTCCTTAAGGTCAATTCAATTACAATTTACACAATTAATGGAGTAACTTAAAGCACACATTCATTTACACACATTCATACATACTTCTTTCAAAACTGTACTGAGAAAAACACTTTCCTGCTTACCACTGAAGGCATATATCGCTACTGGCATCTAGGCATTTTTGTTTGGGTAATCTACCTGAGTAAGACAAGGCTTTTAATGGATGAGAATAAATGACTGTATCAAGCTGAAAGTTTCAAGATCTTTCAAGTTTCATAAAAATGAATCTTTAAGTGTTCTCAGAATGCGAAACTGGAGCTGCAATTGGATATCAAATCAGTTGCAAAAAGTATGCGGCAGCCGTTGCTCAAGTTGAGACTCAGCTTGCAGTTTTGCAAAGAAGTTTCAGGAATAGTTTGTTTGGCCTTGTCTCATCTTCTGAAATAATCTGATCAGGCATGAATTTCTTAAAAGGCTGCCAATTTGGTAGTGAGAATTTGCTCATACTTCTCCTGAAATTTACCTTCACAGCCTCTTAAGAGATGCTCACATATTATTCCAACTCACGGGAGCATAAAGAGGGCTGGTCCCTCTTCATCAGGTTTGGAGGAATCTGGTGAATTTTAGGTGCC
Source organism: Gorilla gorilla gorilla (assembly GCF_029281585.2). NCBI lineage: Eukaryota > Metazoa > Chordata > Mammalia > Primates > Hominidae > Gorilla > Gorilla gorilla. The sequence continues at coordinate 144,130,473 of NC_073224.2, read as the reverse complement.
ATTATTGCTGAGAAGGGAATCATATTCTTTTAAATACAAACTTCACAGTGATTAAAAACAAAAATTATAAACAAGCAACTCCTAATTGTTTCCATTTCTGATAATGGTTTTATTCCTCTTTTCTAATCTGAAAAAATGCACTCCAGGGTGGGTTGAATGGTGTCACTTGCTGCCAGCAGGGTTAGTTGCTGTGACGTGGTAGCTGTGGGTGGGCTCCAAGGTGACAAGAGAGACTTCCAGACCTAGCTGAATCACTTCCACTCCAAGGTCCACATAATCCACATCATCCCATGTCCTGTTTCTGAGGGTCAGAGACTCAGTGGATATTCCTGACCCACTGCTCCTCAGTGGGGCTCGAGATCCCGATTTTATAATTTTTTAAAAAAAGGAAAACAAAACCAAAAATAAACAATCACTCGTTCTCTACTTACATGCAGTGACTGACTCTCATTTAGCTTGATTTGCCCAATTTATTCATATCAATTAATTGGATAATGAGTCACCAACAGTCTTTAGGTTTTACAGAACCATTATCCTCATTTCCTAATTTACTTCCAGGGAAATGATATATGTAAACATTTTCTCAAAAACGGGGGAGCGTATCCATTTTTCAATATATACAAATCATTATTTTTTCATTCCAACTCCTATCTCAAAATATGCAAATGTTTCCTGAAGGTCTCTTAGGATATTCGTCTATTTATAGCTCCCCTTCCCCTCTATTTAACACTGTTTTGAGGTGCTGTTTCTAAAATGCAAATCTGACTCCTCCAGTCACACTTCCAGGTTTAAAAGTCTTCGCAGCTTTCTATCACCTTTAAAACAAGATCCCAAGTGTCCTCCCTGCTCTGGGCCCTGACCAGGTCTGTCCACCACCTGGCACGCATCTTTAAACTTGCATTTTTCTGACTTGCATTTTCTTCCCTCACCCCCTGGCTTGTTCACAAACTGCTCCCATTGTTTACATTGCTTTTTACCATGGGTTCTCCTGGCACATGTTTATCTAGTGGCTGGTTCATTCTTCTCTGGGGCCTCAAATCTTCTTAGCAGTGTTTCCAGATTACCTCTTCCTCAGTGTTTCTTGGTAGTTTAGGTGTCCCTCTTCTGAGGTCCTCTCTCAGAATTGCCACGCTGTGTGGCCATCACTGACTTAGTTTTCCATCTCTCCTTCCTCACAAGAAGCTCTTTCAAGACAGGAACCGCCTTTTCTTTGTGAATGCTCAGAATTCCACTAGTGCCAGGCACAAAGGGAGCTCTCAGCTTCTCTGTTGAGTGAATGAAATGAATGCATGAGGGGTTCTAAAGAACTGTGTAGCCTTTCACAAGCAATGTCCTCCGTTACAGAGGGGGTAGGACTGCCTTTCTTTCTACTCTTGGGGAAAGCTCTGTGCCATCAAACTTCAGATATTCCAAAGTCAGTGCTTTTAGGAGAAAATATTCCACTGGAGCCTAGAAAGCTGCAAGAGGTAACAGGCATGCAAGAGAAAGGGTCCCGTTCATCCTGGATCATGTCTGGCTCTTGGTAAAAAGACACAAGATGACTGTCTTTTTTATTCTTTTTTAGTGAATCTTTTTTTATTCTTTTTTATGAATCTTTATTAGTTTAGCAAATAATGTTTGAGCGCTATGTGCCTGGCACTGGGGATTCAATAACAAACAAGATATATGTGATCTGTCTTCACCAAGTTGAAATGGATCATGAGTGAAAAACACTAAATTCTCAAACAAATGACTGCTAAGTTCCAGGCAATTGGGGTAAAGGTTGTGAAGGAGATGCAGAGTATCCTGAGAAGCTGCAAATTTTAGTTTTTGTAGATACATGAGCCACATTTCTTCATTCCAAGAAAATATTTTATTAATATGTTCAACGTGATCTGTTGTGACAGTAAAGACTTCTCCAAGAAAGGCCTATGAATTAATTTAAGGATGGTGGGTGGACAAAATGAATTTAGGAACAGCATGCACAGAAGCCCCGCAAAAGAGAATGGAAACAAGGATGTTATCCCTGGAGTGTGGTGAATAAGGAGTAAAGTCAGAGGGGTAGGGCTTGGTGATGCCCCTTCGTAGTCACTTGCTGACTCACTGAACAAGTCTTGATCACTCAAGCCCTTGCTGCGTTTGCAATAAAGTCTTGCAGATTTAATCCATAGACAAATGGAAAGCTTCTGAAGGTTTTCAGCAGAGGAGTTGCAAGTTTGCATTATGCTCATTTAAAAGTATTGTTCTGGCTATTGTTTGGAGTGAAGGAGCAGTGAAGGTGGGTAGGTCATTAAGGCAGCAAATTTATCCAGGCAGTCTCTGAATGTGCCTGTGATTGAACGTGTATGGTAGGACTTTCTGTTCAAGTTTCCTCAGTGATATGTAATATGGTTCTTGCTCTAAAGGTAACTCCATAGCTGGGAGCCAAGTCTCGAAGCCCCATGAGGGGAAGTGGATACATCTCAGAATTGGGTTTCCTGATACACACGACTGCATCCTTCATCTGCCAGGCCCTGGCATTGTTTACTGGAGAAGATGTCATAGGAAATTGGGCTATGTCATTGAGCCACTGGAGTCACACATGAACAGCCATTTGGAGATTCTGGAATTGATGGTTCAGGTGGAGTACCCCTTATCCGAAATGCTTGGGAACAGAAGCATTTCGGATTTGGGATTTTTTCATATTTTGAAATTTTTGCATCCTATACTTACAGGTTGAGCATCCCTAATCTGAAAATCCAAAATTGGAATTGCTTCAGTGAGCATTTCCTTTGAGTATCATGGCAGTGCTCAGAAAGTTTCAGATTTTAGAGCATTTTGGATTTTGAATTTTTGGATTAGGGATGCTTAACCTGAACCTACCGTTTAAAAGTGCTTAATAATCAAGTCAAATCCTATGTTGGATAATGAGACTTGGCTTAAATAGCCCTTCCTATATTTAACTGTCTATCTTGTTCTGCTGAAACCTTGGGAATTGAGTGGAAAGAGGTATCATGGACCCCTGTTGCCTGTAAACTCCTGAAAGAAGAAAAATATGTTTTTTAACTCCTGAATGTCAGGGTTCTTATTCATCTTTGTGTCCTCTGTCACCTAGAAAAGCCTGGAAGTTAGTAGGTCTTCAATTAATAGAAGGCCTTATAGCATAATTGTTAAAAAGCTGAGGCTTTATGGGCAAATGAGAGTTTAAGTCCTGAATCCACTAATTCTCAATAGTTTCTTGGGCAAGTTAATTAACCTTCCTAAGCCTCAAGTTTTTTATCAGCAAGATAATGATTAAATGCCAAATTCTTAGTTAAATGCCTAGCAAATATAAAGGACCAAATGTATTTTAGTTCTTATTATTAATGTTGATTGAATGCAAAAATACAATCATGATGAAACAAACCATTTTACAAAATTGGGGATGAAGAAAAGAGCAAGATGTGCTACATTTATGAGCTCATCATATTTAATAGGCTCTTCAGCGTCTGTAGTTGTTCTGTTTCTGGGATAAGATTTGATGTATTTTATATATTAATTCACATAATAATGGATCTTTTTGTGGTAATCTGCATATAACCTGGATGAAAACTCAAACGTGTTTCTACAGCCTGCCAAAGTCTCCCTGAGAAGCCAAACTTCTGTTGCTTAGATCCAACTGTGGGGTATTGGTATGGCCATGGCTTTGGAATAATGGTGTGATCCAACTGAACTTGGTCATAGTGGTCTAGTAAAGTAGCAAAGGCATTTGGTTAGCATAGAGGAAGTGGGGGTTGGGGGAGGCACATAGCTCATACTACTGGTCTGGGTACATGTCTGGCTGAAATGCTTGTTGGAAGTATTTCAAAGTCAAATACAAATAGTTTTACATAAGTTATTCTTATTTTCTAGTTTAGGTAAACTGTATGATGTAGTGAAACAATGTTGCCTGGAATTCCTGAAAAGAAGACCAATCACTAAAATTTGAGACTACTGCACAATTCTGATATCTGAATCATTTCCATAGATAGATTTTGGTTAAAGCACCTGTGTATATTCTGTCATTATTAATTTGTGTCTGCTTTTTTACAGGTTTCTAAAATCATGTTTTTAAATTTTACAAACTCAGGTAAATAAAATAAAACCACCCATAATCCTATCACCTTAACACAGCCTTGGCCAATAGTTTTTTTGTTATATATATTTTTAAGTCTTTTTTTTCTATTCACTCTTTTAATTTACCTGTAGCCATTGTGTACATAAAAATTTATATCTTCCTATCTTCTTGCTTAGCATTTATTACAAATAGTTTCTCACATTACATGATCTCAGCTATTGTAAGCATCATTTTATTATTTATTATTCTTATAAGATTATAACCTATATCTACTAAAATGCACATGGTGCAAAATAGTTGTAAATTAAAGTTATATCTTATACAAGCTCAAATTCTAAAGCCAGTGTACAAGTCAAAAATTACTTCTGGGTGAATTATTCTTGGAATTTCTTTAAACAACTATAAAATGAGCATACAAAACCCTCACTTCTTCTCTGTCAATGACAAACATTGACAGAAAAACTATAACCCTCAATTCTTCTCAATTTCTTCTCAAAAATGTTGACAGAGTCATACTACTTATTTATCTGGTTATGGAAATATTTTAAGTTTCGTTCATAGGAGAAAATTTAAAACCATGCACATATGTTTTTCACAAATTTCCAACAAGCAATGTTGGTTATAGCATGTGTAATTTCATCTACTGCCAGAAGCAAGAAACCATTGAGAGAAATGGCTGGCATAGTTGTTAGTATTACTTGAATCTCTCTCTCTCTCTCTCTCTCTCTCTCTCTCTCTCTCTCTCTCTCTCTCTGTCTCCCTCTCTCTCTCTCCCTCCTCTTTCTCTCTCTCACCCTTTGTCTCTCTCTGGTGAAGTTAATGTTTATGAGTGAAATTGAATTACCATGCAACTTCATCATTGAATATACTGCTTGTCCTTTCACCCTCTCTCCCCACCTGAACATCAGATGTAATAATTTTAAATATTTTTTAGTGCATTGGCCAGCCAATGTAAGCCCTAACATTAATTCCATAGGTATTTACGGGTGTAACAACTAACTGAACATTCAATATGCTTTTCATATAGTATTTTTTGCACATGCAGTGAATGGCTTCCATAAAGAATATCAATGATGACTATAATAGTTACACAGAGTTCCCGAAGCTCTATTCTGTGTCAGGTTCTGCTTTATCACTTTGCATGCATTGTTTACATCATCTTCATAATGATCTACTGAGATAGATATGATTATGAGAGGTTAGTAACTTGTTCAGCATCATGGAGCCAGTAATTGGGAGAGCTGGGTCTACAATCCCAGGTATGTATGACTTCAAAGAGCAGTATGCTAACCACTGCTATGAATGTCACTGTACATTTAAACAATATGCTGATATCTCTATTTCTTGATTTATAATTTTTATATTGACTCCCTGCTGTTAAATCTGAGGAAATTAACTTGCATATGCTTCTAGGATGACAAGCTTGTCCAGACTTGCCTGGGACTTTCCTTTAATCCCAGCAAACCCATCAGTTTAGAGCAAACTGTCTCTTTGCAGGTGTGCTTCACGTTCTAAGTTATTTTAACAGTTTCTCTAATTATTAACTTTCTATTAACTAGTATTTCTAAGAGTTTTAATCCTACTTAATACCTATTTAAAATAACTTAAATACCTATAATTACATTTTAATATATTTAAAATATTTTAAATATATTAAATATTTATATATAAAATATATAATATATATTTTAAATATATTAAATGTAATATTTATATATAAATACATAAAATATTTAAATATATTAAAATATACTTAGATACCTGAATACTTAGATACCTGTATAATAACCTATTGTAAACACTAGGCAGTATCTCTTACCTTCGAATATACAAAATAGTACATTCATATAGTGGAGATTAGTACTCTTTCAGTGCCTTTCCCTTTTCTCTTCCTCCCACTTGCAGACTGCTGCCAGCTATGTATGAGTGTTGTGTACTTTCTGTTCTGCATACCTGAAATTCAATGTAATATACTTTGTGTAGTCATTGATTCTAAGCATGGAAAATGTGTAAACAGCATTTGCAACATTATGATTAAATAAATAATATTCATTTTATTCAAGTAAGTGATTGGACACCTAGAGAAGGAGATGTCACTGCTGCTAAGCCTGTCCTAGTTATGGGAGTTTGTTCCTTTAAGGAGTGTGTTTCTTGAATCATCCAAGTTAAATGGAAGGTCATTTTCTCTGTTGGTCAGTTTTTCAATTCGTGTAACATTTCCTTCCTATTTGGAAAATTACTTTATTGGTCAAATTTTTGTTTTTGTTTTCTCTGGAATTTTTATTGTCTTTTTTTGTTGGCAAAAGGAGCATGCACCTTTCTCAAGTTATCACTAATATCTTGCAACTTTTTTTTTTGAGACAGAGTCTTGTGCCATTGCCCAGGCTGGAGTACAGTGGCGCGATCTCAGCTCACCACAAGCTCTGCCTCCTGGGTTCACGCCATTCTCCTGTCTCAGCCTCCCGAGTAGCTGGGACTACAGGCGCCTGCCACCACGCCCGGCTAATTTTTTGTATTTTTAGTGGAGACTGGGTTTCACCGTATTAGCCGGGATGGTCTCGATCTCCTAACCTCATGATCAGCCCACCTTGGCCTCCCAAAGTGCTGGGATTACAGGGGTGAGCCACCACGCCTGGCCATCTTGCAACTTTTTAAACAAATTATCTGTTGAATGGAATTCATTATGTTCTTCATGAGTATATTATGGTTCTTACTGGGCCCATTGCCTTCTAGGGGTGCTGCATGGCACAGTGCTCCTCCTGGAACTGTGTTTGTAGTTCTTCTGCATTTGTTCCCGCTGTTGGTTTGCTTTTACTTTGCATTTTGTTCCTATAGTTTCATTTTTCTTTCCATTTTACTGGAGTCCATTTTCAGGTAACATTTTTAGGATATATACATAGAGATAAACATTTCTTATTTTATGACTCACTTCTAACTGACATTTTGAAAGAGAATGAAATCCAAACTCATAACAATTTTCCTTCAGAACTGTGAAGACATTACTTCATCACTGTTAATAAGACATCTGAAGACAATACAACAATTCCTTTTTGAAAAGCCTTGTTTCCTCTGCCTTCCCACCTGCCACCCTAATACTATTTTCATCTAATATAATTTTTCTGTTTATCTCTAAATATGTTTATGTTTTGTGTATTTTTAAGTGTCATTTGCTTAAGGATCTCGAAGGGGTTATACATGCACACACATGCTCTCATGCACACACATCTATATGATTATTTCTGTCAACTAGCACAAAACTTTCAGTAAAGTTTTCTTTTAGTGAGATCTAGTTCCAGGAGACTATTCCTATTCTTGGTTTCACATACCGTTGTAAATCAGATCCACGCCTTCATTTTCTATTCTTTCATCTACGTACCCTTGTGGGTTTATTATGCATTCAATTTCACTGTGTATCTTATGACTATTACACTACCACTGGCAAGGTACTCTATTTTCTTTCCCTTTATGTACCATACCTTTTCAAAGCATTTGGAAGGATACTAATCATTCAACGTCTCATGACATTTTTGATGACTGATAGAAAGTAAGTAGAAAGAGATGTCTTTCAAGTGGAGAGGAAGAAGTTTTGTTTTTTTTTTTTTGCATGTGATGTTTTAATAAGATTCCTCTTACACTGTTACCTGTATCCTCACAATTTTCCTTGAGTAATGACATGGATATAAAGACTCCCCTAGATGTAGCAATTTTAAAAGAATACTTACATTGTGAAATTGGAATGGCCTGAAGCAATGCCTTTATTTCCTTGTCAAATCTCATAAACTAAAAAAGTATTAAAGAAATGGTGTTGGGGACTTTGAGAGAAGAGAGTCTTCTTTTTTGATTCTCTTTCTTCCTGTTCCCCCAGCACCACCCTGGTGGAAATGAGACTGCTACAGGGGTTGTTCTTTAAACAGTCAGACAAGTGATTATCCTGTTCCAAAGACATGCTTGAAGTAGATGCTCTGAGAGCACAGGACTTTCTCACAGAAAAGAGGATTGGCCATTCTTCCATTCTAGAATTGGGAGTTGGCATCAGCTAGTATGAAATTCATGAACTTTCTTGTAGAAAATGGGATAGAAAGTGTATTAGTTGCTCTCATGAGATGAAGAGGATCTGCTACATTAAAGAATGATAATACTAATAATGATAACCAATAGTAATAAAACTAATACTGATAACAGTAATAGTTAACGCCATTGAACACTTTTGGGTGCCAGTAACAATACTAAATACTTACCACATATTATTTTACATAATTCTCACAATAACATTATGAGGTTAGTGGCTACTGTAGTCTCCGCTTTTTTTTTTTTTTTTTTTTTGAGATGCAGTCTTGCTCTGTCACCAGGCTGGAGTGCAGTGGCACCATCTTGGCTCACTGTAAACTCCGCCTCCCGGGTTCAAGCTATTCTTCTGCCTCAGCCTCCCAAGCAGTTGGGACTACAGTCGTGCACCACCACGCCCAGCTAATTTTTGTATTTTCAGTCGAGACGGGGTTTCACCATGTTGGACAGGATGGTCTCGATTTCTTGACTTCATGATCTGCCCACCTTGGCTTCCCAAAGTGCTGGGATTAAAGGTGTGAGTCACTGCACTCAGCTTTCACTTTTTTATAAAGAGAAAATGTGGTTTAGAGAAGTTGAGATACTTGCCCAAGGTCAAAGTTAAATAACTGATGTAGCCAAGATTTAAACTGAAGTCACTGCACCACAGAACACGAGCTCCTAAGCACTACTGCTGTCATTTGCCGATGCTAACCACTTAATATGGTTTGGCTCTGAGTCCCCACCCAAATCTCATCTTGAATTGTAATCTCCAAGTGTTGAAGGAAAGGCCTGGTGGAAAATAACTGGATCATGGGGGCTGCTTTTCCCCTTACTGTTCTAATGACAGACCTCAAGATGTGATGGTTTTAAAGTGTGACATTTCCCCTTCACTTGCTCTCTCTCCTGCTGCCATGTTAGAGGTGCCTGCTTCCCCTTTGCCTTCTGCCATGATATTAAGTTTTCTGAGGCCTCCCTAACCATGCAGAACTGTGAGTCAATTAAGCCTCTTTTCTTTATAAACTACTTAGTCTGAGGTATTTCTTTATAGCAGTGTGAAAATGGACTAATACACCACTCTGCCTAATTAGTCTACAGAAGGATTTTGTTAAAAAAAAAAAACTCTAATAAAAAGATTTATGCAAAGAATTAGAAGCCCAAGCATCAGATTATGCTTAAAAACTAAAAAAACAAACAAACAAACAAACAAAAACAAAAAACAAAATGCACGCACCCACACAAAACACAAAACAAACAAACAAACAAAAACCTTTACTCAGAGTTATTTTCATGTAAAATCTAGCAATAGCTGTGACCCTTCCAATTACCAGGCAAGGAAGTTTGGGTGGCTTTAGGCATTTTTGCTTTTGGAGGTTTTCCCAGATCATATCAAATGTATTTTAATGTGCTTATATCCCATGCTCAACCTAATTTCTATGTAACAAAATAAGAATAGAGTTGAGGAACAGAATAATGAGTTGACTAAGTAGTTTACATGTTACATTTTGTAGACATTTAATTATATTAAACTTCATTTTATTCAGAGATTGTTTTCAGTTAAAATTTCCAAGTAATACACATTTTTTAGACTCAAACACTGTTAGGCACCCCTTCATAGCTCATAGGATGAAGCCTATAGAAAGAAGATAAATAAACAGGAACTTTAATGGAGGATAGGTTTGAGGGGTAAAGGTGACAGCCTGCTATTGTTGCAAGAGCAGCAGATTTTGAAGCAGGTAATCAGGGATACAATTATAGCTCCACCATTTTCTTTCAGAAGCTTTGGAAAATCATTTAACTTTCTTTAGGTCTTAGATTCTATGTTTAAAATAATAGATAAATGCTCAGACTATCATAATGATTATAATTTGAAGCTTTTTAAACTCAAAAATATTTATTGAATGCTTATTAATCATGAGGCATTGCTCTAATGTTGAGATGTAACAAGAGATGAGGACAACAGAAGAGCCTGTTCTCTTGGACTTCATCTTGTATGGAAGGAAACATTAATCAATATTGTATATGCACTCATGTAGTAATAAGGCCTATGAAGAAAAATGAAGTAGGTGAAGGGGATGGGGAGTGAAAGAAGTCTTTGTTTTAGATAAATGGTCATGGGAGTCCTCTTTGAGAAGGTGACACTTGAGCAGAGTCAAACTATGCGTGCCCAATATTTCCTAGAGAATAGGAAAGAATATAAAAGTTGGAAGCAGTGTGTGAGTGTGTGTGTGTATGTGTGTGCATGTTGGGGGGTGTTATGGCGTTATGGCAGCATGACACAGCTGTTTCTAGAACTCTATGCCATTTCTCTGAATCCCCCCACCGCCTCTGTTCTGAGTGCTTAGAAACTAAAATAGCAGAGTCCCATGTGGTGTCCATATTTTCCTTAAGAAATGTGTTAGAAAATTACAATCCTGTGCAAAAGAGTCTTTTAAAAAAAGTTTACCTGATGCAAATTCAAATCTGTGAATTTACAGTAAATGCCAATCTAAGTTTGCAGTAAATTATTGTGGAAAACTCTGAGTAATACACAATAAAAACTGAAATAGACGCTGGGCGCGGTGGCTCACGCCTGTAATCCCAGCAGTATGGGAGGCTGAGGCAGGCAGATCACCTGAGGTTGGGAGTTTGAGACCAGCCTGACCAAAATGGAGAAACCCCATCTCTACTAAAAATACAAAATTAGCCAGTCGTGGCGGTGTATACCTGTAATCCCAGCTACTCGGGAGGCTGAGGCAGGAGAATTGCTTGAACCTGGGAGGTGGAGGTTGCAGTGAGCTGAGATCACACCATTGCACTCCAGCCTGAGCAGTAAGAGAGAAACTCTGTCTCAAAAAACGAAAAACAGAAAACTGAAATAGACATGAAATGATGATTTAATTTATCTCTACCATACAGTGGTACAGTAGATAAAATGTCATCAACCCTATTTTGCAGGTGATGCCCAAACTTACACAGATAATAAATGGAAGACAGTGAGTCCCTATCCTGGCCTCACCCCAGTACAGACTATTCAAACTTGCACCTTAGCTGCTTTTCAAAACATATACTTTGGTTTTATATAAAGACCTTTACAAAATCCGAGCATCATTATGAATGTGGGTCACTTACCCATAGAGGCAACCAGAATAAGGTTTCCTGAGGGAATCTGAACAGTGCTTCAGCTAATCATTGGTTGTGTGAGAGCTCCAGCCAATGAATAGAGGTGGCAGAGATAAGGGGGAGAAAGGGCCTACGTCCTCAGGGATCAAAGAAAAGAGGGAAAGTATAATAGTGACAAAATCTCACACGAATAAATATCCAGAGTTTGTTTCCTGTCTCAGTCTCCCTAAGGAAAATTCTGGCATTGAACACTTGACATTTCCTCACTCCCAGCTTCTGAACTTTATCATGAGCTTCAGTGTGGGAAGAAAGGAAAAAACTAGAAGATTTACACTGACGAGAGGAGGAGAAAGAATAACTAGTAGTTCTTAACCCTGGCTGGGTATTAAAATCACCCAGAGAACTTTGAAAAATTCTAATGCGTAGGCCAATTACAGTCAGGTGCTGCTCAATGATGAGTATATATTCTGAGAAATGCATTGTTAGGTATTTCACTGAAGGGTGAACATGACAGTGTCTACTTACACAACTCTAGTATGTAGTATGGTATAGCCTACTACACAGCTAGGCTATGTGGTTTAGTCTATTGCTACTGGGCTACAAAGCTGTGCAGCATATTACTGTACTCAATACTGTAGACAATTGTAATGCAATGGTAAGTATTTGTGTACCTAGATATATTTAGACATAAAAAAAGGCACAGCAAAATACAGTATTATAAGCCTATGGGACCACCAACATATAATGCTGTCTGTTGCTGACTTAAACATTATTATTATGACTGAAACAGTATGGTATCACATAACCACACTGCAAAATTTCTGAAAGTTGAGCTAAGATATCAGCATTTTAAACATACCTCATGTCTTTTCAGTTTGCAACTATGCTCAAGAACAACTGGACAAGCAGAATGCAAATATATATATATATAAAAGAAGGTGTGTTGGGCTGGTGGAATAAAGAATCTGGCAGTCTAGGCATAGGAAATCTTGAGGATTGTAAAAATACAGTGATAAAGACAAAAGATGTGAAAGAGCATCTGCCATCAATGGGAATAATATTGAGAATGGCAGAGGTGGAGAGAAAGGAATTTCAAGATGTTTTGCTCCGTAGGAATAACATACTCCCTCTTCCAAACTCAAATTCTCTGGAAATTTTTCAGGTAAAAATCAAAATTCTTTTCAAGGTTTTTTTTTCCCCCTCTTAAAAGATTGCTTCTTTTTTATATATACCATTTAGAGATTAGACCACATGGGGCCACGCTTATTTGGGGGTACAAAAGTTTGAAGGGATTAATAAAAGTGAATTAAAAGTAAATATTTATGTAAGGGTTCATTTGCTTCCTGATTATGTTAAGAAAGAATAATCAGAAATAATACTAATGATGATAATTTATGGATTACTGAGCAATGAATATATGCTAACATTCTTCTGTGAACCAGAAATGGATCAACTTAAGTAATTATCCCAATCATGTGAAATAGGTACTACTATTATTGCTATTTTCAAATGAGAAAATCAAGCAAAAAGAGGTTAAACATTTCTCCAAGTCACACATTTACAAAGTGGTACAGACTAATTCAAATACAGTTTCGCTCCCAAGGCCCTCTTTTAAACACTGAGAGCTTCATGGTGTTTGGCCATGAAGAGAGAGAATCATGATAACTCAGGAAAAGAGTACTATGAAAGAGTGGACAGAAGATGTAGGAAAAGGACACTCAGAGGACTGCAAAGACTTGAAGAGTGGGGATATCAAGAGCTAAGACGTAGCAAACATGGGCAAGACAGAGGAGAATAGCAACAAAATGGAAAGCTCCAGGCAGTGGTTCAGTCTGAATGGTTTATAAATCAGGAGGAATTTGTAAACCAAACACTGAATCTGAAAGTTGCTTCTGCTTCCATCATGAATCATCAATTTTATTAATTTTGAATAATACAAAAAAAGATCTTGAATCTAAGAAATTTAGTAATTTAAAGAAAGAACACTAACATAGCTAAAGAAATTAAATGAGAGACAAAAGTTTGAAAAATGCTTAGTCTTTTTTTTTATTAGATAAAATGGACCTCACTGCAATGATACTGCAGAAAAAACCAGGTGGATATGTCATAAATGTCTGCATTACTTTTCCATCTGTCATTCAGGGGAGATAGGTACCTACAAATATATATGCTGTTAGTCAGAAATTTATTTTGGTATTAAAGAAAGACTAAGGGCTAATGACTACAACATTTTTATTTAAAAAAATGCCTTATGATAGTCTTGAAATCATTTACAACGTAATTAAAAGTATGCATTTTGTTGAGTTTCTTTTAAAATGGAGTTATGTATCATCTTGTTTATATTGGGCTAAGTCTCTAAATAAAATGAATAAAAAAATTCTCTCTAACGGCTTATAACCTCAGTTATCTCGTTTGTAAAATTAAGTGGCTGATAGTTGTCTTTCTGATCCAAAATACTATTAGCCTCTGTTTATCAATACCTTTTACCTTTATCATGTAACAATTCAAAATATCATGAGCAACAGATAAGCAGAGCACAAATGATTAAATGATCAAACACCTTTTTATCGAAAAGAGGTATTTTGATTTCTAATATTCGTTTGAAGTGTTTCACAGACTCTCCACATGTTTTATTTTATTTTTATTGTTTTAGTACATGTTACTAAAATACATAACGGACAGCAACATGTATACAGTCACGCATCATTTAATGACAAGGGTACCTTCTGAGAAATGTGTCATTGAACCATTTCATCATTGTGCAAACATCGTAGAATGTACTTAAAAATGTCAGCACATTAACTTGTTGACCAGATGAATCGGCTAATCTGTTGTCCTTCGCTAAATTACCACGCAGTCTCGTTGTGCATGGATTTAAACTCTTGAGTCACTACTCAGGTGGTTGCCCTTCTGCCTGTGTCTTCTCACATAATACTGTCCATGGGAGGGCACCAGAGCAGCATTTGCTTATCCTTACCTTGGAAATGCTCACCAGGGTTCAGGCACTTTGCTTCTATGCCAGTGCCTCTCCTGATGTGTTTGGGGTTCAAAACAATGAGCACTGACCAGCCCAACGAAATCATTCTCACCATGGAAAGTTTCAGCACTTGCTCTCAGTGTTGAGGATTTCCTGTAGGATTTTCTCTGTTACTAAAAATGAGAATTTTAGGGGAAAAAATGTGTTTTTTTTTTACCTTTAGTTTCTCCAGCTAAGGTCCTGTAAATCAGACTGACAAAAGACAGATTAACAAGAGAAAACCAACAGAAGTTTATTAACATATGCATCACACACATGTGGGAGAACTCAGCAATAAGTATCTCAAAGGGGTGGTTAAAACTTGGCCTTATATAACATCTTAGTAAAAAATAATAAATTTGTAGAGAAATAACAAGACAAAGGAAAGGAATTTTGAGCTGCTAGAGGCAGTAAACTGCAGAAAGGTAAACATATGGGGAAACTAACTCAAAGGATAATAAGGACTAGTTAGATGTGCTATATAGGTTTCTCTGGTCCCACCTCTGGGCTGATAGGAGAATAGAATTGTCTTCAGTGATTAACAATCATCTTGCTCTTCCTAATAGAGAGATGGAGGGCAGAGAGCTTGTTCTGTGTCTGATATTTCTCAGTCACCTTTAGCTCAAAACAATTCTGTGACAGACTGGCATGTTATGGTGTGAACCCCATCAGAAACTATTAAGAATATTTGTTGTAATGGTGAGCTTCAGACTTAGTTAAACCTATAATCACATCTCTACTTTCCCACTGATAGGTTCTATGGCTTTGGTGAGATTACTTAACCTCTTTTCATAACAGGAATAATAGCAGTGTTTAATATTTCAAAAGGCAGTTAAAGTGGCTAGCACAGGACTTGACACACAGGTGTTTGAGAAATAAAGAATTAGGTACTCTACCCCATCACCAAGTAATCGAGTCAGAGGAGGTGTTAGCTTGTGTCCTGTCTGTTTCCTACTGCTATAACGGAATACTACAGACTGGGTCATTTATAAAAAACAAACGTTTATGTGGCTCACAGTTCTGGAGGCTGGGAAGTCCAAGAGCATGGCACTGGCATCCAGCATGGGTCATCCCATGGCAGAAGTATGGAAGGCAGAAGTAAGTCCATGAGTCAGAGAGAAACATTGATCTGAACTAATCCTTTTTATCAAGAACACACTCCTTCAATAACTAACCTATTCCTGTGATAACAGCAGTAATCTCTTCAAGAGGGTAGAGCCCTCATGGCCTAATCACCTCTTAAATGCCCCACCTCTTAATACTGTTACAATGACAATTAAATTTCAGCATGAGTTTGGGTGGAACATTCAAATCACAGCAGCTTGCTAATGGTTAATAAAGTTGTCAGATCAAGACTCTTTCCATGTGTGAGAAGGAGCCACCCTAAAGAGTTCCTTCTATGATCAGCATTTATCACATTTTTATGGGAGGACACGATCTAATTGTGGGACTTTTGTTTGAAACAAGATGTAGAAATCTTGGAGAGAGTTCCAAAGAGAATGACTAAAAATGATTAGTTTAGAAAACGGGTCCTTTGAGGAAAAGCTAAAGAAATTTGGGTTATTTAGCATGAAGAAAAGTACCATGCGGATTGGGGAGAAGAAAAGAAAAATGTAAGCAGAGTGAGTTTTACTTAAATTTTGATTTAAATCACTAGGTGCAAAAAATGCACTTTACAATGTGTTTTTTTATCAAAGACCTACTCCTGTCAGTGCATGTTGTGTATAATAGATGCCTTTTTTTTTTTGCTCGGAAGGTATACAGTGCTATGCATTTTAAAGTAGTAATTTATTTTATCACATTATTGTTGCAATTGAAAAAGAAAATGCAGTATTTTTTTATAACTTATTAAAGTCAATTGAAGCAGAGGCTATTAAATTTTTTAGCAGAAAAGATGAGTTATTCCTTAATTCAGAGTTTTCTCCTGGTGTATTAGAAGAGAACTACATCCCAAAATAAGGCATGAACAAATATTTATTTAACCAAAAATAACAAGCATACATTTATATATTAGGCATACATTTGTTTTTGTCAGCAAATGACATCTTTAATTATTTCTTAGCAAAGTAAGTGTACATATTTACTATTTTAGTTACACCTGGGAATTGTGCTTTTTGAAAAACAAAACAAAATAGACATTGCTTAGTGAAGTCGATGAAAAAATTTGAAATGTTAAGCTGAATATTGTAGTTAGTCTTGTTCTCCTTTTCCTTTTACTTCTGTCCTAGAAAAATAGTAGCTTCTTTGTTTTTCCAGTTACTAAATGTTTTCTCAATTTAAAACTAATTAGTACAATGGAAGTAAACATTCTTTGTACACCTGTGAAAGAACTACTGTTGCTAAAAATTAGGTTATTGCTTTAAAGATCTGAGGTAAATTCAGGTGTTTAAACACCTCTCCCTAGACTATTGTATGAGTTTCTTTCAAATCTAATCAACAAATACTGATCTTGAGTGGTTCATCCTCAGTCCTAAAGTGCGTTCTTGTTGGCTTTGAAGACATATGCTGCACGTTCCTCACCCGGTCAGCTCTGCTCAGAAGGGAACCTGTCATGCAAGGTATTAGCAACACATAAGTTGGAGGTACTGTAAGGCATCTTAAGACCTATTAGAATATTGTCATAAAAGGTACACAAATGAATTATACATGATAATTATTATACATGATAATAATCTAAATTTTGAGCCATCTTAGAAACTCATTTTGCATAAGTCTAATTTATTTTTAAAGAACAAGAAAATTCATGGTGGCTGGCAAGATGGCCGAATAGGAACAGCTCCAGTCTGCAGCGCCCAGTGAGATCAGCAGAGAAGGTGGGGGTGATTCCTGCATTTCCAACTGAGGTATGGGGCTCATCTCATTGGGACGGGTTAGACAGTGGGTGCAGGCCACAGAGGGTGAGGTGAAGCAGGGTGGGGGCATCGCCTCACCCAGGAAGCTCAAGGGGTTGGGGAACTACTTCCCCTAGCCAAGGGAAGCTGTGAGGGATTGTGCCATGAGGAATGGTGCACTCCAGCCCAGATATTACGCTTTTCCCATGGTCTTCACAACTCACAGACCAGGAGATTCCCTTGGATGCTTACACCACCAGGGCCCTGGGTTTCAAGCAAAAACTGGGTGGCTGTTTGGGCAGACACTGAGCTAGCTGCAGGAGTTTTTTTTCATACCCCAGTGGTGCCTGGAACGCCAGCAAGACAGAACCAATCACTCCCCTGGAAACACGGCTGAAGCCAGGGAGCCAAGTAGTCTAGCTCAGGGGATCCCACCCCCATGGAGCCTAGTAAGCTAAGATCTACTGGCTTGAAATTCTCACTGCCAGCAGAGCAGTATGAAGTCATCCTGGGATGCTCGAGCTTGGTGGGGGGAGGGGCATCAGCCATTACTGAGGTTTGAGTAGGAGGTTTTCCCCACACAGTGTAAACAAAGCCACGTGGAAGTTCAAACTGGGCGGAACCCAACGTAGCCCAGCATAGCCCAGCAAAGCCGCTGTAGCCAGACTGTCTCTCTAGATTCCCCGTCTCTGGGCAGGGCATCCCTCAAAGAAAGGCAGCAGTCCCAGTCAGAAGCTTATAGATAAAACTCCCATTTCCCTGGTACAGAGCACCTTAGGGAAGGGGCAGCTGTAGGCACAGCTTCAGCAGACTTCAATGTTCCTGCCTCCCATCTCTGAAGAGAACAATGAATCTCCCAGCACAGTGCTTGAGCTCTGCTAAGGGAAAGACTGCCTCCTCAAGTGGGCCCCTGAGCCCAGTGCCTCCTGACTGGGAGACACCTCCCAGCAGGGGTTGAGAGACTCCTCACACAGGAGAGCTCTGGCTGGCATCTGGCAGGTGCCCCTCTGGGTCGAAGCTTCCAGAGGAAGGAACAGGCACCAATCTTTGCTGTTCTGCAGCCTCTGCTGGTGATACCCAGGAAAACAGGGTCTGGAGTGGACCTCCAGCAAACTCCAGCAGACCTGCAGCAGAGGGGCCTCACTGTTAGAAGGAAAATTAACAAACAGAAAGGAATAGCATCAACGTCAACAAAAAGGATGTCCACACAGAAATCCCATCTGAAGTTCACCAACATCAAAGACCAAAGGTAGATAAATCCATGAAGATGAGGAAAAACCAGTGCAAAAAGCTGAAAATTCCAAAAACCAGAATGCCTCTTCTCCTCCAAAGGATAACAACTCCTCAACAGCAAGGGAACAAAACTGAACAGAGAATGAGTTTGACAAATTGACAGAAGTAGGCTTCAGAAGGTAGGTAATAACAAAGTCCTCCAAGCTAAAGGAGCATGTTCTAACCCAAAGCAAGGAAGCTAAGAACTTCAAAAAAGTTTAGACGAATTGCTAACTAGAATAACCTGTTTAGAGAAGAACATAAATGACCTGATGGAGCTGAAAAACATAGCATGAGAATTTCGTGAAGCATACAGAAGTATCAGTAGCCAAACTGATCAAGCAGAAGAAAGGATATCAGAGATTGAGATCAACTTAATGAAATAAAGCATGAAGACAAGATTAGAAAAAAAAGAATGAAAAGAAGTGAACAAAGTCTCCAAGAAATATAGGACTATGAGAAAAGACCAAACCTACATATGATTGGTGTTCCTGAATGTGATGGGGGGAATGGAACCACGTTGGAAAACAATCTTCAGGATATTATCCAGGAGAACTTCCCTAACCTAGCAAGACAGGCCAACATTCAAATTCAGGAAATACAGAGAACACCACAAAGATACCCCTTGAGAAGAGCAACCCCAAGACACATACTTAACAAATCCACTGAGGTTGAAATGAAGGAAAAAATGCTAAGGGCAGCCAGAGAGAAAGATTGGGTTACCCACAAAGGGAAGCCCATCAGACTAACAGTGGATCTCTCAGCAGAAACCCTACAAGCCAGAAGAGAGTGGAGGCCAATATTCGACATTCTTGAAGAAAAAAATTTTCAACCCAGCATTTCATATCCAGCCAAACTAAGCTTCATAAGCAGAGCAGAAATAAAATCCTTTACAGACAAGAAAACGCTGAGAGATTTTGTCACCACCAGGACTGCCTTCCAAGAGCTCCTGAAGGAAGCACTAAATATGGAAAGGAAAAACTTGTACCAGCCACTGCAAAAACATACCAAATTGTAAAGACCATTGACACTATGAAGACACTGCATCAACTAATGGGCAAAATAATCAGCTAGCATCATAATTACAGGATCAAATTCACACATAACAATATTAACCTTAAATGTAGATGCGCTAAATGCCCCAATTAAAAGACACAGACTGGCAAATTGGATAAACGGTGAAGACTCATCGGTGTGCTGTATTCAGGAGACCCATCTCATGTGCAAAGGCACACATAGGCTCAAAATAAAGGGATAGAGGAATATTTACTAAGCAAATGCAAAGCAAAAAAAAAAAAAAAAAAAAAAAAAGAAGCAGGGGTTTCAATCCTAGTCTCTGATAAAACAGACTTTAAACCAATAAAGATTTAAAAAAGACAAAGAAGGGCATTACATAATGGTAAAGGGATCAATGGAACAAGAAGAACTAACTATCCTAAATATATATGCACCCAATACAGGAGCACCCAGATTCATAAAGCAAGCTCATAGAGACCTACAAAGAGACTTAGACTCACACACAATAATAGTGGGCGACTTCAACACCCCACTGTCGATTTTAGACAGATCAATGAGACAGAAAATTAACAAGGATATTCAGGACTTGAACTCAGCTCTGGACCAAGTGGACCTAACAGACATCTACAGAATTCTCCACCCCAAATCAACAGAATATACATTCTTCTCAGCAACACACCACACTTATTCTAAAATTGACCACATAATTGGAAGTAAAACACTCCTTAGCAAATGCAAAAGAACAGAAATCATAGCAAACAGTCTCTCAGACCAGAGTGCAATCAAATTAGAACTCAAGATTAAGAAACTCACTCAAAACCATATAACTACATGGAAACTGAACAACCTGCTCCTGAATGACTACTGGGTAAAAAATGAAATTAAGGCAGAAATAAATAAGTTCTTTGAAACCAGTGAGAACAAAGACACAACATACCAGAATCTCTGGGACACAGCTGAAGCAGTGTTTACAGGGAAATTTATAGCATTAAATGCCCACAAGAGGAAGTGGGAAAGACCTAAAATCGACACCCTAACATCACAATTAAAATAACTAGAAAAGCAAGAGCAAACAAATTCAAAAGCCAGCAGAAGACAACGAATAACTAAGATCAGAACAGAACTGAAGGAGATAGAGACACGAAAAATCCTTCAAAAACTCAATGAATTCAGGCGCTGGTTTTTTGAAAAGATTGACGAAATAGATAGCTCGCTAGCCAGACTAATAAAGAAGAAAAGAGAGAAGAATCAAATAGACACAATAAAAAATGATAAAGGGGCTATCACCATTGACCCCACAGAAATACAAACTGTCATCAAAGAGTAGTGTAAACACCTTTACACAAATAAACTGGAAAATCTAGAAGAAATAGATAAATTCCTGGAAACATATACCCTGCCAAGATTAAACCAGGAAGGAGTCGAATCCCTGAATAGATCAATAACAAATTCTGAAATTGAGACAGCCGAATTCTATGAGAGGTACAGAGGAGCTGGTACTGTTCCTTCTGAAACTATTCCAAACAATAGAAAAAGAGGGAATCCTCTCTAACCCACTTTATGAGGCCAGCATTATCCTGATACCAAAACCTGGCAGAGACACAACAAAAAAAAAGAAAATTTTAGGCCAATATCCCTGATGAACATTGATATGCAAATACTCAATAAAATACTGGCAAATAGAATCCAGCAGCACATCAAAAAGCTTATCCACCACAATCAAGTTGGCTTCATCCCTGGGATGCAAGGCTGGTTCCACATATGCAAATCAATAAACATATACCATCACATAAACACAACCTATGACAAAAAACACATTATTATCTCAATGCATACAGAAAAGGCCTTCGATAAAATTCAACACCCTTTCATGCTAAAAACTCTCAATAAACTAGGTATTGATGGAACATATGTCAAAATAATAAGAGCTATTTATGAGAAACCCACAGCCAATATCATATTGAATGGGCAGAAGCTGGAAGCATTGCCTTTGAAAACCAGCACAAGACAAGGATGCCCTCTCTCACCACTCCTAT
The DNA here is from genome assembly GCF_029281585.2 of Gorilla gorilla gorilla. Taxonomy (NCBI): domain Eukaryota; kingdom Metazoa; phylum Chordata; class Mammalia; order Primates; family Hominidae; genus Gorilla; species Gorilla gorilla. The sequence goes on along the minus strand of NC_073224.2, from coordinate 144,109,101 downwards.
TTAACATAGTATTGGAAGTTCTGGCCAGGGCAATCGGCAAGATAAAGAAATAAAGGGTATTCAAATAGGAAGAGAGGAAGTCAAATTGTCTCTGTTTGCAGATGACATGATTGTATATTTAGAAAACCCCATCATCTCAGCTCAAAATCTCCTTAAACTGTTAAGCAACTTCAGCAAGGTCTCAGGATACAAAATCAATGTGCAAAAATCACAAGCATTCCTATACACCAATAATAGACAAACAGAGAGCCAAATCATGAGTGAACTCGCATTCACAATTACTATAAAGAGAATAAAATCCCTAGGAATACAACGCATTCACAATTACTATAAAGAGAATAAAATCCCTAGGAATACAACTTACAAGGGATGAGAAGGACCTCTTCAAGGAGAACTACAAACCACTGCTCAAGGAAATAAGAGATAGCACAAACAAATGGAAAAACATTCCATGCTCATGGATAGAAAGAATCAATATAATGAAAATGGCCATACTGCCCAAAGTAATTTATACATTCAATGCTATCCCCATCAAGCTACCATTGACTTTCTTCACAGAATTAGAAAAAACTACTTTAAATTTCATATGGAACCAGAAAAGAGCCCTTATAACCAAGACAATCCTAAGCAAATGAACAAAGCTGGGGGCATCACACTACCTGACTTCAAACTGTGCTTCAAGGCTACAGTAACCAAAACAGCATGGTACTGGTACCAAAACAGATATATAGACCAGTGGAACAGAAGAGAGGCCTCAGAAATAATACCACACATCTACAACCATCTGATCTTTGACAAACTGACAAAAACAAGCAACAGGGAAAGAATTCCCTATTTAATAAATGGTGGTGGGAAAACTGGCTAGCCATATGCAGAAAACTGAAATTGGATCCCTTCCTTACACCTTATAGAAAAATTAACTCAAGATGGATTAAAGACTTAAATGTAAAACCTGAAACCATAAAAACCCTAGAAGAAAACCTAGGCAATACTATTCAGGACATAGGCATGGGCAAAGACTTCATGACTAAAACACCAAAAGCAATGGCAACACAAGCTCAAGTTGAGAAATGGGATCTTAGTAAAGTAAAGAGCTTCTGCACAGCAAAAGAAACTAGCATCAGAGTGAACAGGCAACCTACAGAATTGGAGAAAATTTTTGCAATCTACCCATCAGACAAAGAGCTAATACACAGAATCTATGAAGAACTTAAACAAATTTACAAGAAAAAAATGAACAACCCCATCAAAAAGTAGGGAAAGGACATGAACAGACACCTCTCAAAAGAAGACCAACACATGTTTGTTATGTTGGTTTATAACAAACCAACAAACCAACATATGTTTGTTATGAGGCCAACAAACATATGAAAAAAATCTCATCATCACTGGTCATTAGAGAAATGCAAATCAAAACCACAGTAAGATACCATCTCACGCCAGTTAGAATGGCAACATTAAAAAGTCAGGAAACAACAGATCCTGGTGAGGATGTGGAGAAATAGGAACACTTTTACACTGTGGTGGGATTGTAAATTAGTTCAACCATTGTGGAAGACAGTGTGGTGATTCCTCAAGGATCTAGAACCAGAAATACCATTTGACCCAGCAATCCCATTACTGGGTGTATACCCAAAGGATTATAAATCATTCCACTATAAAGACACATGCACAGGCATGTTTATTGCAGCACTGTTCACAACAGCAAAGACTTGGAACCAACTCAAATGCCCATCAATGAAGGACTGGGGAAAGAAAATGGGGCAAATATACACCATGGAATACTATGCAGCCATAAAAAAGGATGAGTTCATGTCCTTTGCAGGGACATGGATGAAGGTGGAAACCATCACTCTCAGCAATCTAACACAGGAACAGAAAACCAAACACTGCATGTTCTCCCTCATAAGTGGGAGTTGAACAATGAGAACACGTGGACACAGGGAGGGAAACATCACACACCGGGGCCTGTGATGGGGTGGGGGAGTAGACGAGGGATAGCATTAGCAGAAATAACTAATGTAGATGACGGGTTGATGGGTGCAGCAAACCACCATGGCACCTGTATAACTATGTAACAAACCTGCACATTCTGCATATTTATCCCATAACTTAAAGTATATATAAAAAAGAACAAGAAAATGCAACAAAATCTCAGATTATTAAATTATTTTCCTTGAAATTAACATTTTAATTCACCGTGAGCTTTAGCAATGAGAAAGAATAAAATATGTGATAAGCATAATGGCAAGTTTTGGTTTGCTGATTTCCAGTGAAAATAATGAAAATGAACAATTATAGTCAAAAGCTTAATTAGATCTTAGCTACAAGTCATCTTTTCATACACTCTACGTGTTAGATGGAGGTAGTGCTGAACCTAAGTGAGTGCTCCATCTAAGCTCTATCTGAGCATGTAACTCAGCAAGGTGAAGGGACTACTGCTTTCCAGCTAGTTAGCAGAAGGGCTGGCTAGGATGAAAGCTCAAAAAATAATGGCCGATAGTTCACTAGCCATTATATTTCTTACCACCTAACACTATTTCTCCAGTAGAGACCTCAAACTGTTTAATCCTTTTCTTACTGGATTTGAAAGAAAATGAGGAATACTCTGCTTCAATTTGCTATCCTGAGAAGGAATTTTTTTAGTTGGTCAAAATGGTTCATACAAGCTCTTCAGTGTCAATTTCTTTCTCCAAGGGCCTAGGATAGAGCCTAAGTTGGAGCTGAATGTTCTGGAATTTCCTCCCACCTCCATGTTGGAGAGGTGAAACTGCTTTTCAAAAAAATTCATTAGTTTATTTTCAGGTTTACTGAGGTTTTAATGACAAAAAATGTATATATTCAAAGTGTATAATATGATGTTTCAATGTACGTATACCTTGTAAAATGATTACCACAATCAAGCTAATTAACATATCTATCACCTCACAGTTACTTTTTGTGTGTGTGGTGAATATACTTAGATCAACTCTTAGCAAGTTTCAAATGTACGATATGTTAATGCTAACTATAGTTGCTATGCTATAGATTAGGTTTCCAGAACTTATCCACCTTGTAACTGCAAGCCTGTACACGTTGACCAACATTTGCTATTTTTCCCACCCCTGATCCCTGGTGACCACCCTTCTACACTCTGTTTGAAAGTGCTCTTTGAAGAACAAGCATTAACTTCTTGCTAATGCTGCAAAGAATACACTGCCCACAGAGCTAAAGAACTATTGCAGAGGGCTTTAGCAATTGACTTAGGTGTATAAAAGGCAATCACAGTCAGTAATTTCTGGTATCCACCCATACTAGGGGAGCTATTTTGAATTCACAGAAACATTAATAAAAATTTCCCCTTGAAGTAAATAATTAAAGGTGGATTATGATTAGAAACCTCCTAAACCATAGAGGTGGCACATTTGCAAATTAATATATAGAACTGACTTAGGTAAATCACACAAAATAAATGAGAACCAGATTTTGAATGAGGTTAGGCTGTGTAGTAACAAAACTAATGTTAAGGATAAAATCTTGTAAGAGAGAAAGAAAGATTTCTATCGCAGTGCTTTAAAGAATTGATAAAAATGTGCAGAATCCTTCAAGGCAACTAAATGAACTTGAGTAAGTGAAAGAAGCATTAATTATAGTTCTGCTGTGTTAAATGTTATATTAAAAATTAGGGTGTTTATTATCATGGCAATTTGTTATTAACCTTATTTAACAGGCAGAACTTTTTCTCCCTAATTTCTCTTCTCACAAATTCCATCCAATCGATGAACCCATGTTTACTGAATACTTATATTTCACCATGCTGAGAGATTTCTTATTTAAGTATTTGGTATTAAAGTCTGTAAAACTATCATTAAAAGTTCACCAATCATCTGGTCTGTTTGTGAAGTACATATTGTATGGTTAATCTTACCATTATTACATGGATATTTTCTCTCATCTCTCACAAATAAGTTGTCAAATCCACACAAAAGGAAAAATGTTCTAAATTGTACCTTCTTAGAAACATTGTTCTCTCCCTTCATTAACAAAAATAATTGATTTATATGATGGAATCAAAATACAATAAGGTGTCATTTAGATTTTTATTTTAATTACCTGTATTTTCATTACAATTCAGATTATTTTTTAAGCATTCCCCTTTGATGGCTTTGTTTTCTTATACAAAATGAGAAAAACTTTTTTCCGTCATTGATTCTATCGCTTTAAGCCTGGAAACTTTTGAATTAATTTTTATATACTATACTCAGTTTAGTAAAATATTTAGTGCTTTTATAATGTTGTAAACCATTAGGCTGTAATTACACTAACATAGTACGGAGACTAATAGTTCTGTTGGAATACAACAGTGATGCATGATGGCCTTATTAATATAATAGTCCTGAAACACTAAGAATATTAAAAAAATTAATCATTGTTACAGTCTGTATTTAGTTACAGATTGTAAAAAACTACTTATAATTTTACTACTGTTCTTACAGCCTCTGAGAGAAACCTAAAACAATTTCAGTAAAGCTTCAGAAAGTTTCAAGCATCATTTCAGTCTGATGATCTAGCTATAGTTTAGTAAATTTTAAAGCATCAGTAATTTACAGGGAGGAGCCAGACTGACTTTAGTAATTACTAAAGGTTGATCTATTGGTTCAAATACATTACTTCATGGCTACTAGATGGCTTTAAAATAAGCAGATGGATAATAGTGGCAGCTGAATTCCACACCCTAACTTGTTCCCTGTCCCCACTAGATAGTAAACTTGATGAGGTTATGGTACTTTGTATAGTCATTTTAACCTGCAGCACCTGACACATGGAAGAAACTTAACAAAACACGTTTTGTATGAGTGTAATGGAGTGTATTCAACACGTGTTGAATGAATGCCCAGAATCCAATACATAATCAGGCCAGCCTTTTACTGAGTATGAGCATTGTGTGTTGAATGCCTCCCCCTCCCTCCCTCCCTCCCTGTCCTTCCTTCCTTCCTTCCTTCCTTCCTTCCTTCCTTCCTTCCTTCCTTCCTTCCTTCCTTCCTTCCTTCTTTCCTTTCTTTCTTTTTCTCTTTCTTTCCTTCCTACCTACCTCTTCTGCTCTGCAGACCCTGCTACTACTTTACTTCCCTCCTCCTCTTAACATCTCTCTAGCCTGAGGGTAAAAATTAGAAAACTATGAGATTTATATTGTGGATAATGAACGAAGTGTGTGCATCCACTTTATAAAAACTCTTTCCTGGAGTGCCTAGCAGTCTTGAAGCTGTTAGTAAAGTGAAACTTTGATTCTTAGTTGTAACTTTGCATAATTTTTGCTGGTGGTTAGACTCCACTCACTGTATATCCTGACATCTTGCTAAACCATCTGCCTATTGCATATTTTTGGACGCCCTAACACCACCACCTCGATGCAGATGACCCACTTGTGTCTCTAATGGTCTGCTCTCTCCTTTTTATCCAAGACCCTTAATCTGCCTTGCTTGTTCTAACTGATTTCACCAAGTTTGGTTTTGATAATTTTAGCCCACAATATTAGGAAACATCTATTTTTCTAAGGAGGAGAAGTAATGTTTATTTCTCACTTTCTACATTTTGTGTATAACAACCAGGGATTTTTTCTTGTTTTTTTTTTTTCTGATTTTAGCTCCTAGCATTCAATAATGTTGACTGATTGCCTCTCTAATACTTGATCAGGGTTCTAACTGAGAAACTAGAACCTAAGAATCTGGAGTTTAAGTAGGCTGGGATCCACCAGTGGTTGTGTTGAGCATCTACCTTTCTGAATTAACTTTTATAGAATCATTCTGTAAAATCTAACTACTAGCAGCAACTCACAAGTGAAAGAATTAAATGGCATAATATATGTCCCATGATTCCTTCAGGGACACCTGATATGAGGGTTTTATTGGCAAGGACAGGTAGGCTGCATGATTTCCTGGAAAACAACCTTTGGTACAAGAGTGTATATTTAATTATTTAAACACAGAGTATTGAGCCCCTACCATGTGTAAGGTGCTAAAATGCTGGAAATAAAAAGATAAATAGTAATGAATCTGACAGTGATCTCATCATCGAGGAGCCTCAGTTTAGGTGAAGATGGGGTACATTCATTAGTATATAAGACATGTGAGAAGTAAAGCCTATTGGCTGATAGCAGTTGCCTTGAAGTAGAATATAGGAATCCAAAATTGAAAGGTATTTCAAATTTAGCTCATCCACTCTCACCTAACCTCTTTACCATGTGACTAGCCAGTCTTGACTTAAAAATCACAGGAAATAGGAAATACACTACACCCCCCAAAGGCAGCCTGTTCCAATTTTATGTCTCAGAGCTCAAATCTTTCTTCCTGAAATTTCCACTGTGGATCCTATTTTAAAGGCTCCATCCAAGACTAAATCTAACTTATCCTTCTGACAATTCTCAAAGTGTTTGACTGTAGTTAAGATAATATAGCTAATATTAATTGAGAAATTTAAAATGACATTATTAAAGCTTTTATATGTGTTTATTTAACCTTCACAACAACATATGAAGTAAACATTATTACTACTCCCATTCTACAGATGAAGACATGGAGGCATAAGAAATTGCCAATATTCACTTTGGGAGACCGAGGCGAGCAGATCACCTGAGGTCAGGAGTTCGAGACCAGCCTGGCTAATAAGGTAAAACCCCATTTCTACTAAAAATACAAAACAAAAAAATTAGCTGGGCGTGTTGGCACATGCCTGTAATCCCAGCTACTCGGGAGGCTGAGGCAGGAGAATGGTGTGAACCCGGGAGGCAGAGCTTGCAGTGAGCCGAGATCGCGCCACTGCACTCCAGCCTGGGAGACAGAGCGAGACTCCGTCTCAAAAAAAAAAAAAAAAAAAAAGAAAAAAGAAAAAGAGAAAGAAATTGTAATTGTCAATATCGCCAATGTCCAATATTGTCCATCAGTGAGGAGTGAAATTGAGATTTGAAGCCAGAACCCGCACTGCCTCCCTATCTTCTGAGTTCTTTTCGAAGAGAAATCTCCCTAGTTTTCTTATGTCATTTGTTTTTTAACTCATCATTATTCTATTGCTACTGGAAGAATTGTTTGTTTTTTTTTAATGTAATTTGCAGTGTGTGCCCAATGGAGAAAAGAATATTCCAGTTGTTCCCTGACCTAGTTGGAGTTGAGTGGAACTCTCACTTTCATGCACCTGGATGTGCTATATTCAATAACTGTAGTTCCTATTACTTTTCAGCCTCATCTCCCAGTATCTCCCATCCTCTCCATCCCTTTGCATAAGCTGTCTGGAATGAACTGCAGTTCTGAAAACAATTCTCTCCTTAACCTAACTTTGTTTTTTTTTTTTTTTTTTGTTTTTGAGACAGAGTCTCGCTCTGTCACCCAGGCTGGAGTGCAGTGGCGCGATCTCGGCTCACTGCAAGCTCCGCCTCCCGGGTTCACGCCATTCTCCTGCCTCAGCCTCCCGAGTAGCTGGGACTACAGGCGCCCGCCACTACGCCCGGCTAACTTTTTGTATTTTTAGTAGAGTTGGGGTTTCACCTTGGTCTCGATCTCCTGACCTCGTGATCCGCCCGCCTCGGCCTCCCAAAGTGCTGGGATTACAGGCGTGAGCCACCGCGCCCGGCCAACCTAACTTTGGTCAGGCTCTTCTGAGCCCTCTTCTCAACTGCGTCCCAATCTTTAGATTTCTGTATGTTTCTTTGTATCATCCAGTCTTAGCAAAAATCCTGCTGAGTTCGTTTAGCAAGAATCCCCACCCTCAATATCTGATCACCCTTAATATCTGATCAAATTCCAAATTCTTCAGCCTTGGTGTTTGATTATATTGGCCTGCCTTCAGCAAGAATCCTGTCAGGTCATTTAGCCAGAATCCTCCCTTCACTGCTTAGTAATTTTCTGTCCACTGATCCTGCTTCTTGGCAATAAATCCCCACTTGTTCATGCTGTATTTGGAATTGAGCTAGGTTCCATACTGGAGTCTTAGCAAAGCACATATATAGGTGGGAGAATTTCACTGACATGTAACTCAAAGGGGTGGTCAGAACTTCAGGCTTCTGTAGCATCTTAACAAAGAATAATACGTTGCAGAGAAGTAACGAAACAAAGGAAAAGGATTTAGGCTTTTTAGGGTGGGAAACTCTGGAAAGGCAAATATATGGAGAAACTAGTGGGAGATAAGGGTTGTTTAGTAAGGTTTGTCATGCAGCTTCCTCTGGTGCCATTTGTGGGTTGATAAGAGTCTTGAGTCATCTCTGGTGATTAAAAGTCTAAGAGTTATCCTCCCTTTCTTGTTATAGGAGAGGGAGACACTTTTACAAATGGAATTTATGTCCTGCTTTTGGCCAGATAAGGGAGGACAGAGAGTTTTTATTCTGCCTCTGGTGTTTCTTACTTGTCTTCAACTCAAAATAATTCTTATGCCAAAGTGGCATATTTTGGGGTGGCGTTTTCTGATCCCCTACAGAGTCCAGGCAAATGGTTCTTGGAATTATTTTATTATTTTAATGAAGGCAAAGGATTTTATAATCAGGCCAACAAAAGAATGACTTATTCAGTAATTGATAAGTATAGAAGATCACATAGAGAAAGAGATTTTTTAAAAGAGGAACTAGAGAAAAGGATATGGTAATTTAAATCTCACATGTTTTTCATTTTACTTAAAGGAGATCATTTTTCATTACTGTATTAATTTTTGTACATTCTTGGAATGGTCCCAGTTTTGTTTGTTGATACAAATCATGCTTAAAGATGCCTCATTTTGCTAATGGCATAGTTTAAAATCTAAGGCCTAATCTTGACATGATTGGCCTTATGAAGTTTCAAAATGTGTTTAAAATACAAAAGCTTCTCTTTGAAGCTGTGATTAACTACATACTATACCTTCGGATGAAGCTAAGGTTCTGATCAATATTTAATAATGATTTCATGGTAAGTGGGTGGGTATGCTCATTGGAACAGTAAGTGAGAAAAGGATGCATTTTAATGGAGAATTAACAAATGGAGCTTGAGGGCAAGGGATATTTGCTTTAGAGATTTGTTGTAATTTAAAATAAGGTATCTTAAATATAGCATTCCATGCATTTCTTTTAAATGACAAATTGTGTCCTAGATCTAAAAGTGTTACCATTATTATGATGAATGTGATCTGAGATGAGGTCTGAGCAGCTTAAATAAATTAACATTGTGAAAGCTTGGCTCAAAACAATTTGGAATGGTTCAGGTTTTAATTCATTCAGACACAAGATGTATTTCCCATGTTCTTAAATTCAGTGGCATGAAAGTCTAGAATTTTAAGTAAAATTTTGGTAAGCTTTCTACTTTATGTCTCCTTTTTTCTCCCATGGGGTAAAGTTAGCCTCAAGATCTCTTGTCTCTTGTCCCTAAAATTCCACTTTGAGAAAATCTCAGATCTAAAGGCAGTCTCCATTGATTAAAAGAAAAAACGTAGCAGTAACTATTGTAACACTCTGGCAAACTCTAAGAGCAAGCTTGACCAGTCATTAGTAAACAACATAACAGCATGTGTTGAAACCATAGTTGATCCAGAAACAGAAAACTCATGTTCTAAGTTAAAGCACAAAGAGAGTGAAAGGAGAGAAAAAAAATTTATAATGGTTGTTGAGAAATTTAATTTGCATTTGTTTATTTGTAGGTAAGTATAATCTAGTTAGAATGAAGAATTCAGAAGGCCAAATGAATCTATATGAGAAAGAAAATTGGCCTGGAGAAAATGGATCTCCACTCCAAGACAGAGACCATGTTAGGTGAATTAGGCTTATTACTGAAGACTTGAGCTGGCTTTCTTCTCTCTAAGAATATCTGGAGAATGGACTTACCCGTGGAACATTCAAACAAACCACCACTGTAGCCAAAGCTGCTGTCTGTCTTAGTAAGATCTGAACTAGAGGATCTGAATATGTTATAGGTGTGTAACTGTGTGTTCGTGTGTGTAAGTGAGAGAGACGGAAAGACAAAGAATGAGTACCTGTGAATGAAAGTTTATGATAATAAATTCATTGCAGATCCAAATTCCGTACTCTTATTTGCTTTAAACATTTTTCTATATGTCTCTCATTTGTAAAAATAATCTTCAACTCTTTGACAGTTTCTCCTGTTAGGAAGTCAGAAGGATTTAAGAAAACTGAACTATTATTATAGAAATTACTCTGTGTTTTAGTCCATTTGTGTTGCTATAAAGGAATGCCTGGCTGGGGACAGTAGCTTATGCCTGTAATCCCAGCACTTTGCAAGGCCGAGGTGGGTGGATCACCTGCGGTCGGGAGTTCAAGACCAGGCTGGCCAACATGGTAAACCCCATTTCTATTAGAAATACAAAAATCAGCCAGGCATGGTAGTGCATGCCTGTAATCCCAGCTACCTGGGAGGCTGAGGCATAATTATTGCTTGAACCCAGAAGGCAGAGATTGCAGGGAATTGGTGGTTGCAGTGAGCCAAGAGTGCACCACTGCACTCCAGCTTGGGCAACAAAGTGAGACTCTATATCAATAAATAAATAAATAATAAAGAAATACCTGAGGCATGGATAAATTATTTTTTTTAAAAAAAGAAGTTTATTTGGCTCACAGTTCTGCAAGCTATACAAGAAGCATGGTAGCAGCATTGGTACCTTGACAGGCCTCAGACTGCTTCCATTCATGGCAGAAGAGGAAAGGAAGCCAGTGCGTGCACAGATCACACTGTGAGAGATGAGGCAAGAGAGAGTGTGAGGGGAAGTGCCAAGCTCTTTTTTAACAACCAGCTGTCACAGGAACTAAGAGAGTGAGAACTCGTTCACCTCTCACCAAAGGAGAGCATTAATCTATTCATGAGGTATCCACTCTCATAGCCCAAGAACCTCCCTGTAGGTCCTACCTCCAACATTGGGATCAGTTTCAAAATGAGATTTGGAGGCGTCAAACATCCAAACTATTGCACTCTGCAAGTCAACAACTCAGCTTTTCCCAAGAAAATATTAGTGGTATTCCAGAAAAAATTATATTCTGACAATATATTTTTCCAAGATGTATATACACGTTTATGTAAAATTGTTATTATTATTATATATGCTTTTATCTTTAAGAAATGGTGTTTCATAATTGCATGAGGCCTGATCCAAAAATGCAGGATTTCTGTTCCATTTGCTTGTTGATGTGAATGTTGCGTTGGTGTTTTTTATGTCATTATCACTAATCCATGTCACATATTTTCTCATAATTTCAAGATGTATTTGTGATATTATCATATAGTATTAATAAACAAGATATTTTGAAACAGAATCTTGTAGTTCTTAAGTTGCCTGAATCAAATAAGTAATATGTTTGGGTATTATTACAGCTTTTGAATTCTAAAGAAAGGAGAAAACCAGCTGTCCAAGATGAAACAGTGGTGTTTAGAGTATCACAATTTAAAAATTACAGAATTTTGCAAATGTATAGTTTACATTCTCCTCCTTGTTGTAGGATAGCTGTGGGGAACCAGATTTTGTAGTATTTTTCAGAGAAAATAAAATACAAGAATGGACTTGGTGCTCCACTTGGTATAAAGATCCAATTCAGTGACACTATTCCTTACTTTAAGAAGATATTTGCAAGAGAAGATGGAGAAGGAGGAGTGGGAGGGGAAGATGGAGGAAAAGAAGGAGAAGAAGGCTTCTTTAAATATTATTTGTATTTTTAAATGCTGGGATTTTGTGATAAATGTGAAATGAAAGATGCTTTACTTTACCTTTTGTTTTTTGTTCAGTTTTGTTTATTAAAATGAAAATAAGTAAATTACTTTGATTCACTATATTTGTTGTATCAAAAGAAAACATTAAAGCATATAGATTAAATTTCTAACAGCAATTTATTCTAGAGACCTTTTTTTTAATCTAAGCTTGTTTATCTACTAAGATGCCAGAATCTGTTATTTTCAGAATTATTTTATTTATAACTAAGGTTATTTTTTCTAAAGTATGAGAACGTTATTTTGTTTAGAATCAAATACATTTAGGAAAAACTATGCAGCTATTGATGTAATTGTCAATTCACAAGAAATAGCTAATGACTTTCTGGGTGTCCAGAGTATATGCCATACTCTTTCTGATAGTCTGACTTATCAGAAAGAGTCCAGATTTTGGGATTCACTGAGTTGTGTTTCAAATCCCAGGTCTTCCATTCATGAGTATGCCATCTTGAATAAGTAAATTTTCCAAAACCTCAGTTTCTGTGTCTGTAAAATGGGGATAATCATACCACAACAGAACTATTGAAGTATACATTGAATGAATTGGCTGTTGGCATTATCAATTTTAGATGGATAAAATTGGGTCATATTAACTGGGTCAAGAGGCTGGAGATGAGATAAATTGGTGAAAATCTCCTTTCATTTATATGGGAAGAAGAGTGAGAGGACTGATGGAACATCTTGGCCAGAAAGATGGCTTGGAACTTTGAGGCAGCAGCAGATGACTGGCTCTTCACCATCTCTCCTGCCTTTTGCTATGACAGTGTGGAGAAAGATAAATGGCAGAGGCACTTCCTGTGAGGCAACAAGTTCCAGGATAAACCTTACCTCCTCAGGCTTCTGGAAAAAAAAAAAAAAAAAGAGAGAGTTCAAAAATTGATGAATCTTACTTGGGATTTGTTATGGACTGAATTGTGTCTGCAGTCCATTCTAATGTCATTATAGGAGGAGGAAATTTGGAATGCACAGAGACACTCCAGGTGAACAAGCACAGACGAGAGGTCGTGTGAGGACATGGTGAGAAGGTGGCCATCCTTGAGGCCAGAAAGAGAGGCCTCAGAAGAAACCAAACCTGCTGACACCTTGATCTTGGACCTCCAGCTTCCAGAACTGTGAGAAAATAAATGTCTGTGCCTAAGCCACTCAATATGTGGTATTTTGTATGGCAGCTTTGTTAAACTGACACAGAATCCAAAGGTTAACATCTCTCCTCAACATACTTAAAACTTCACCCAGTAGTATAATGAAGAATGAAATAAACTTGGCTCTTCACTCTTACTCGTGCATGGGGAAGAGTGTGAAGAAGGGAAATAGAGAAAGGGCTGTGTATCTTTCTTCCCTGAACACTATGTGCAGAATGCTGCTGAAACATTGGTCTAATTTTGGGATTGAGCGGAGGCTTTCTGGAGGAAATCATGCCTGAATTAAATCATGATAGATGAATAGGGCTTAGGCCCATGACTAAACTTTTGGGAAATGCATTGCAGATTGAAAGAGCAATCTGAGTGGATTCATGGAGGCAAGAAATAGCATGATATTTGTATGTCAACACTATCAGGACTCTGGTATTAATGGAGAGTAGGTGTGAAACAAGAGTGACAGGAGAGCCTGGAGAAGGAAGGAGAGGAGAGAACCATATCTAGGTTTTTAGCAAGAGGCAGAAGTGGTCCAGTGCATGTTTCTGAGAGTGAACTATGACTACCATGCTAGAGTGATTTCAAAGTGAGTGTGGCTAGAAGATGAATTAGGCACCTATTACAGTCAGGCAGCAATAATGAGGCCTTGATTCAGGCAGCGACACCTCCCGTGCAGTGGAAGTCATGAATTCCTGCTATGCTTTCCAACAAGGCTTGGAAACCTAGTGATTAACTGGATGCAGTACAGGAGTTGTGCAGATGGATCCTGCCATTGCTGGAGGAAAATAGAAAGAGGAGCAGGGCCTTTGATTTTGAAGCTAATATGTTGACTTCTCCACTTATTTCTTTCTTTTCATTTTGTTAAGCGCATTTTTGTTTAAACATATTTCTCACACTTTTAATTTTTTATTTTATTATATAATATATGTAAATTTCTTTAAACTTTGTCATCTGGAAACTTGACAAGCCATTCTTTTTAGATCCCCATTCAAGTCACTAATAAATCATTGAATGAGAGAAGGCTGTATATACACTGATCTGGTTAATACTGCCATACCTGCTGTGGGTTGATATTGATACAATAATGTCAACTCAACTGTAATACTTTCTAGCCCAACCGTGCCATCGGTAACTCTCCCTTCTCTTCACTACTCCTGAAAAATCTCATCAATCTGATCATCCTATTCACAAAATATATTATTCATGCAGTATACTATACTGTATAGACAAGTATGCAGAACAGAGTTATAATAATCTTTATCTGAAAAGATTATTTGTTAGGAATTCTGTCCATAGAAGTCTGGGCAAATATTTATATCTTTATAACCAGAATTTAAATATGTATGAACAAAAGTTCCATTTGAAAAAATATCACAATTATCTCTATGTGATTAATTCTGTACTTCTGTATGAACTAGTTTTATCGATGCTGGCATTTCTCAAAAAGACTATCTAGTCTTGTCAACCAGTAAACTATTGTGTCTTCATTTAGAATGTGATTTTCTAAAAAGTGAATGACTTATACATATAAAAGGTAGTAGAAATCAAAACAAATATATTTATTATATGTAAATATTTTAGATTCTTCATAGTAAATGAGTTTACCGATCTTCTTGAGCGAGCAGATCACTTGACTTTGAATAGTAATTTTTTCCTTCTGGGGTTATCTGGGGAGATCTGGAGACATTTTCAACAGTCATGACTGGGAAGAGGGTGCTACTGGTGTCTAGTTGGTAGAGACCAGTGATGCTAAGCATGCTTTGATGTGCACAACGCCTCTCAACAACAGAATTATCTGGCCTAGGATGTCCATAGAGTGGAGGTTGACAAACCCTGCTTTAGAGGTGCCTGATTATCATGTACTGCTTTGCAGGGTACAGCACTAATAGCCATCACTATGCTAAAATATTAATTTGCTTAGGAATAAGTTGCTAACATATAGTCCAACACATCTAATAACTTTCCAATGGAAATGGCTATACACTTACAGGTTGTGTTATATTGTTTTCTGCCAACTCTTTTTATTCAGTCCTGTAATCATTTTTTCCTAAAAGTGTTTTAATGAGTTCTACTAATCTATTAGTTCTTACACTTTAATTAATAATTTAAACTTGGCAATATTACTGTATCGTTAGAGCAAATATTATGTAACTGCCCTAACCCTACTCCCAGACTTTACTTTTTTTATTGTTGTCCAAAATAAGTCCATTTATAAGCCCTTTTGTCTTATCAGGTGCCAGAGAAGCAATCTCTGAAGCTCAAATTCTCGTGCAAATGATTTATTGAGAAAGTGCTCCTGGAGAAACAAGCAAAGTAGGGAGCTGGAAAAGAACAGAGAGTGGGGAAGTAGCCAAGCAAGGACTATGGAGGGTTCCTTCAGCCTCTCAGGCAAGGGGACCTCTGAAGTGTATGTTACACATCAGAAGTGTCCCTTTGTAATACAGTACAGAGGCACTGAGCTTTCATCTGGACTCACAGGTCAGTCATTGACTAAGAGCCTCCACCGTGGACAGAAACTCCCTGTACTCCTGCTCTCTGTGCATGTAGGTAAAGATGTTCCAGTTACATGAGAGGTTTTCTAAAAGAAGGTGCTGCCTGTGGGAGAAAAAACACAGGGAAGGCAGAGGAGAGATTCCTGAAAATGGCAAAAAAGATCAGAGGGTATCTGGGAAGGTCATTGACAGCACTATCTACATCCTGAAGCAACCACATTTTTCTAAGGTTAATAAAAATGGGAGGGTTGAGTACTGCCCATGTGAGATAAATCGGTATAAACGTTCAAATTCACAAGGTAATAGTTTCCTAGGAAAGTTAGCTTAAATTTTACTGCATGACTCACTGTCAATTTATAATAATTGTTTTATATCATACTTTTAATATGAATTTCACATTTTTCATTTCTCTTCTTATAAGTCCTTAATCATTATAACCATAACTTCTGTACTTCAGTGGGATTAGCATTCCCACATGAACTAGAACTATTAAATCGTTAATAGTCTCTCTATGATTTTTCTACTTGACTTGTTATGACACTTTAATAATTCCATCAGAGTTTAGGTATTGTGAAATGTTACAATTTATACTGCTGGGTTCCAAACACAAGGCATCAATAAAGCAAACTCTTCAGTGAGAATAAAATGTTACATAAGTTAATGTTACATAGGAAACAACCATATGAATTACTCTACAATGTTACTTATTGATTTTTTAATTTTAATTTTCAATTTTAATTTTTATTTGGTTGTATAGAAATAATGAAGAAATCCTAGGGTGCTGACTGTAAGGTTATTTCTGATTCTTATGTTTTAAGCAAACAACTTTTTGTTGTCATAACAAGTAGTTGTCTCAAATATTAGATAAGATGAAAATCAATTTACAAGCTGCATACATTTTAGCTTTGATTCTATCATCTGTTGTACCTTATGTCTGGGGAACAAAAAGTATTTGGCTCTTATAACCATGCAAGGCTCCTGATAGCCAGGTTCCAAGTCTACTTTTATTGCAGGCCACAGGCAGAAAGCACTTTTTTCTTGCCCAGAGGCCCATTCTCCATCTCTACTTGCAGACTAGTTAGCTGTCAATTGAATTTCTCTCTCTTTTATAGGGCTCTGCTAAAAGTGAAAGGAAATAGTCAATGAACACCAACATTTTGAATTTTGCCCATGCTATGGTTTGACTGTGTCCCCTAAAATTCATGTATTGAAAACTTCATCCCCAATGCAACAGTCTTGAGAGGTGGGACATTTAAGAGGTGACAAATGTTGTTATCTCAGAAGTGGGTTTCTTATCACAAGAGTGGATTTGGTATAAAAGCTAGTTTGGTCCTATCTTTCCTTGTTTCTCAGATGCTTTCTGTCTGTATGATGCCTTCTGCAAAGTTCTGATGTAACAAAAAGGCCCTCTCCAGATGTGGCCCCTGAATTTTGGAGTTCTCAGTCTCCAGGACTATAAGAAAAAAACATCTTTTTTACAATTAATTATGCAGTGTTGGAAGTCTCCAACATTCTGTTAAAGCAACACAAAACAGACTAAGACAGTCTACATTTCCTCCTCTTGCTACGTCCTTGAAGATATGGTCTACCTTCCAAGGGACGACAGTCTAAAGTTTGAACAATTGTGTGTGTGTATGTTTGGTTTTTTGTTTATACAACAAAAACATCCTCACCTTTCCCAACTCTGCTATCCAAAATCTTCTGATTACCATTTATTCTAGAGTTTATTATAGGACATAATCTTGTACAGATACGAAATTTTGTAATTGTCAGGATCTAGGATTGGCTGGAAAATAGGAAAACAAAATCATAGTCACATGGACAACATGAAAATATATTTTTTTCTTTCTTAAAAACATGAAGAAGGCCGTTTTGTTCCGCCAGGGTGTGTAAGAATCCAAGCTCCTCCAATCTTCTTGCTCTATAATATTGTCCCAAACTTCTTGCCATCAACCAGCCTTTCAAGCAGCAGTACAGAGTATGTTAGAAAGTGTTAGAAGTTAAATGGAACATCTTCTATTTTTAAAGAAAAAAGAAGAAGTAATACACTTCACTTACACTCACACCCATTGGGCAGAACTTAGTCAAATGGCCACACTTTAAACTGAAGAGAAGCTGAGAAGTGTATTATTTATTCCCAGCAGCCATATGCCATGTTAAAAGTTCCACTACTGTGGAACAAGGGTGGTAGGGGTTTAAAAGGAATTCTACCAGTTTTCTATACTACAGTCATACCACAGAATGATATATGGTTCTATTAAACAGGAATATATAGTATACACTATGCAATGAATCATATGGTTTCTAACTATATAATGGAACATTTAACAAAACTAGAAGAATAGATGTACAATGTATCCTTATAATGGTAGTTGTTTTATTAACAGCTTTATTAAGGGTTAGTTAACATACAATAAATTGCACGTTTAAAGTATACAATTTGATAGATGTGTTTCTATGTGTATATGTATGTATATACATAGGTACATATGTAGTATTGTATCATAGTTTCATGAAACGTGTATGTGTATACACACACATACATTCCATGAAACTGTCGTATACACATATAGCGCTTTTAGGTGTTTAATCCATCTTGAATTGATTTTTGTGTATGGTGTAAGGACAGAATCTAATTTCAATCCTCTGCAAATAGCTAGCCAGTTATCTTAGCACCATTTATTGAATAGAGATTCCTTTCCCCATTGCTTGTTTTTGTCAGCTTTGTCAAAGATCAGATGGTTGTAGGTGTGTGGCTTTATTTCTGGGCTCTCTATTTTGTTCTGTTGGTCTATGTGCCTGTTTTTGCACCGGTACTATGATATTTTGTTTCCTGTAGCCCTGTAGTATAGTTTGAAGTTGGGTAATGTGATGCCTCTAGCTTTGTTCTTTTGTGCTAAGGATTCCCTTGGCTATTTGGGCTCCTTTTTAGTTCCATATAAATTTTAAAATAATTTTCCCTAGATCTGTGAAGAATGCCATCAGTAGTTTTATAGGAACAGCATTGAATCTGTAAATTGCTTTGGGCAGTAGGGCCATTTTAACAAAATCGATTCTTCCTATCCATGAGCATGGAGTGTTTTTCCATTTGTTTGTATCATCTCTGATTTCTTTGAGCAGTTTTTGTAATTCTCATTGTAGAGATTGTTCAGTTTCATGGTTAGCTGCATTTCTAGGTATTTTATTTTTTGTGTGTGGCAGTTGTGAACGAGATTGTGTTCTTAATTTGGCTCTTGGCTTGGGTGCTGTTAGTGTATTTTTGTACATTGATTTTGTACATTGATTTTGTACTGATTTTCGTACATTGATTTTGCATCTTGAAACTTTGCAGAAGTTGATTATCAGGTCAAGGAGCTTTTGCACAAAAACTATAAGGTTTTTTAGATATAGAAGCATGTTGTTTGCAAATAGGGATAATTTGACTTGCTCTTTTCCTATTTGGATGCCTTTTATTCTTTCTCTTGTCTGATTGCTCTGGCCAGGATTTTAAATACTATGTTGGATAGGAGTGATGAGAGTGGGCATCTTTGTCATATTCCAGTTTTCAAGGGGAATGCTTCCAGCTTTTGCCCATTCAGTATAATGTTGGCTGTTGGTTTTTCATAGATGGCTGTTACTATTTTGAAGTATGTTCCTTTAATGCCTGGTTTACTGAGGGTTTTTAACATGAAGGAGTGTTGAATTTTATCGAAAGCCATTTTTGTATCTATTGAGATAATCATGTGGTTTTTGTCTTTAGCTCTGTTTATGTGTTTAATCATATTCATTGATTTGCATATGTAGAACCAACCTTGAATCCCAGAGATAAAGCCTACTTGATCATGGTGGATTTGCTTTTTCATGTGCTGCTGGATTTAGTTTACTAGTATTTTTAAAAGGATATTTGCCTCTATATTTATCAAGGATATTGGCCTGAAATTTTCTTTTATTGTTTTGTTTCTGCCAGGTTTTGGTATCAGGGCAATGCTGGCCTCATGGAATGAGTTGGGGATGAATCTCTCCTCCTCAATTTTTTGGAATGGCTTCAGTAGGAATGGTACAAGTTCTTCTTTGTACATCTGGTAGAATTCACCCATGAATCCATCTGGTTCTGGGCTTTTTTCAGTTGGTAGGCTATTTATTACTGATTCTGTTTCAGAGCTTGTTTTTTGGTCTATTCAGCAATTCAATTTCTTCCTGGTTCAGTCTTGGGAGGATGTATGTGTCCAGGAATTTATCCATTTCTTCTAGATTTTCTAGTTTGTGTGCATAGACATATTCACAGTAGTCTCTGATGGTTATTTTTATTTCTGTTGGGTCAGTGATAACATACATTTTGCCATTTTTAATTGTGTTTATTTGGATCTTCTCTTTTGTTTTTTATTAGTCTAGCTAGTGGTCTATCTTGTAAGTTTTTTTCAAAGAGTCAACTTCTGAATGTATTGATCTTTTGTATGGCTTTTTCTATCTTTATTTCCTGAAGTTCAGCTCTGATTTTGGTTATTTCTTGTCTTTTGCTAGGTTTGGGGTTAATTTGCTGTTGCTTCTCTAGTTTTTCCAGTTGTAATGTTAGGTTGTTAATTTGAGATCTTTGTAACTTTTTGATGTGGGTGTTTGGTATTATAAATTTCCCTGTTAACCCTGCATTAGCTGTGTCCCAAAGATTCTGGTATGTTGTGTCTTTGTTCTCATTACAAAAAACTTGTTGATTTCTGCCTTAATTTCATTATTTACCCAAGAGTTATTCAGGATCAGGTTGTTTAATTTCCACGTACTTTCATGGTTTTGAGTGATTTTCTTGGCCTTGATTTCTATTTTTGCTGTGCTGTGGTCTGAGAGTATGGTTGATATGATTTCAGTTTTTTTGAGTTTGCTGAACATTGTCTCATGTCTGATTGCATGTTTGATTTTAGAGTATGTACCATGTGGTGATAAAAGTAATGTATATTCTGTTGTCTTTGTTGGAGAATTCTGTAGAGTCTATTAGGTCCATTTGGTCAAGTGTTGAGTTCAGGGCCTGAATCTCTTTATCAATTTTCTGTCTTAATGATCTGTTGAAGTCTGCCATTATTATTGTGTGTGAATCTAAGTTACTTCATAGGTGTCTAAAAACTTGTGTTATGAATCTGGGTACACCTGCATTGGTGAATATAGATTTAGAATATTAGGTCTTCTTGTTGAATTAAACTCTTTACCATTAGGTAATGTTCTTCTTTGTCTTTTTTTTTTTTAATCCTTGTTGGGTTACAGTCTGTTTTGTCTGAAATTAGGACCGCAACCCCTGCTTTTTCTGTTTTGCATCAAGAATTTTTAAATTAAATAGTGCTATTTAGTTATTTATTTCTTCTTGAGTGAATTTTGGTAGTTTTGTACCTTTTAAGGAATTTGCCGATTTCATCCAAGTTGTTGAATTACTGGCACAATGTTGCTCATAATACTTTCTCATTATCCTTTTCAAATCTGTGGAATCCACAGTGATGTGACCTCTCATTTCTGATACTCATATTTTGTGTCCTTTCTTTTTTCCTGATGAGCCTGGCAAGCGATCTCTCAATTAACTGATTTTTTTGGTTGTCGATTTCTTTCTATTGGTTTTATTTCTTTCATAGTTTTCTGATAGATCTTTATTATTTCTTTCTTCATCTTATTTTGAGGTTTTTTGTTTTGTTTTGTTTTGATGGAGTCTCACTCTGTCACCAAGGCTGGAGTGCAGTGGCATGGTCTCAGCTCACTGCAACCCCTGTCTCACAGGTTCAAGTGATTCTCCTACCTCAGCCTCCTGAGTAGCTGGGACTACAGGTGCCTGCCACCATACCCAGCTAATTTTTGTATTTTTAGTAGAGACAGGGTTTCACTGTGTTGGCCAGGCTGGTCTTAAACTCCTGACCTCGTGATCCCCCTGCCTCAGCCTTCCAAAGTGCTGGGATTACAGGTGTGATCCACCACACCCGGCCTTGAGTTTTCTTTACTGTTCCTTTTCTAGCCTCTTAAGGTGAAACTGAGGTCATTGATTTTAGACCGTTTTCTTTTTTTCTAATATAAGCATATATTGCTATAAATTTCCCTCATATTATTATATTAGCTGCATCCAACAAATTTTGATATGCTGTTTTAAAATTTTTATTTAGCTCAAAATAAGAAGCATTTCGAATTGATTTTTGTGTATGGTGTGATGTAGGGGTAAATGTTCATGAAATTATTTTTATGAAAATAAACAACTAAAAATAAATCTCTAGGAATACTTATAGATGTAATAAAATAACAATAAAAAGAAAGCAAGGGGACAATGAACATGGGATTCAAATTAATGATTACTTCTGGGTCAGGAGAGTCAGGGTTTGTGATGAGGGGTTATACTATTTATATGTAAATATTGTATGAACTAGCTTTTATGTTTAGTAGTGGTTTCGAGGGTGCTTATTAGACGATTATACCAGCTAGCCAAACAAAAACAGCCACATATGGACTAATGATGAGGATGTATCATTAACCAAGGATGCAAATAATCAAATTCTGTTTAATATATGTGGAAGAAAACAAAGCAAGAAATTCCATTCTTGAGTATATATCCCAAAGAAATTCTTGAACATAGAAAAGAAAACACATATAAAGAATGCTCAGAGCAGATTTATAATAGCAATAAAATTGAAACAACTTAAGTGCCTATTAACAAAATAATGGATAAAATGTGCCATGTTTACATAATGGGATACCGTATACCAGTGAAAATGAACAAATTACTGTTACAGAATCAACAATTATAATTCCCTGGAAAAGCTGGTAGCTTAAAAATATACAGAATATAATACCACTGATATAAATTCTAAAAATTTGCAAAGCATTTGTATATATATTCTTAATTAACACATATAGAGTAAAATGAAAAGAAATGCATGTGAATGATAATCTGAATTCAAAAAGATGACTACATCTGGTGGAAAGAAGGAATTGAGAAGAGGAAGGGAACTCAGGCGGCTTGAACTATATAGTTAATAATCTATTATTTGAGCTTGTTTTACATGAACAAAGAAGGCCTTGGGGATTACTCCTAATACTACTTTATCTTTCTGCCCCTGCCTATTCACATCTATACTGGAGAGCTTGTTTCTCTTTCAGGTGAAATCTAAAGCAAGTGTCATGACTTTTCAGATCACATATAAAAAATTTCCCCATTACTTCTAGTCACAAAAAAAGTGTCCCTTTAGTCATTGGTGTATCCATGGTGCAATTATAAAATTCCAACTCTATGTAAAGTTAAAGCATCTTATCTCCCCTAACTCAGGCTGCTTCCGGTTGGCCTTATGCAGCAGTGAGTGAGACATGCTAGACTTCTCATCGTCTTGCTCAACTAGAGATTCCTCCCTTCCTCCTGGACTCTCTAGGTTGCCTCTGTATTCTTCAGGGTGGAATCCTGCATGTGGGTGGGAGGATCAACCTTACTTGATTGGGACTGTTAATGTAATCTAGTATATTGGAGGGCCATAGGCTTAATCCATTACTAAAAGCTGACTGTCTCTCTAGCTTTTTCGTGTTTTTGTCGAATGAGGAGATTGCCCCTGCGTAACACTACAGGAAATCTCTGACTTGCAGTTACCTTGTACAGAGAAACTCTCATATCCTGGGGATCCAGGAGTACTCACCCAGCCTCTTTCATTCCTGCTGCCACTGGCTTTGTTTAGGTTCCCAGGGCTCTCATCTGGACCATTGTAATAGCTTTTCAACTGGTCTCCCCGCTTTCAGCTTATCCAACCTCGGTTACTTTCTCCATATTTCCATCAGTGCTAGTGATTAGTACACTTTTCTACTTAACATTTGAAGGTTGTTTCTTTCTATGTAATATAGCCCATATTCCTTTGTCCAGCATAAGATGGCATTCACAATTTATGCAGAATTTAACCTTTCTAATCTTATCTCTATCTTCCATGGCATGTACAGTCCACTTCTGCCACACTAAACTTACACATGTGCTCTCATGGATTCATATGCGTATACATGCTGGAATTTACTTTTCTTCTCTTTCTGCATTTTGCCCTTAATGCTGCCCTATATAGCATGGATTATAGTGTCTTTCTATCACAAATATATTATACAATTATGCTTGTCCTCTCCTTTCTCTGATTTTTTTTTTTTTTTTAGATGGAATCTCACTCTGTCTCCTAGTCTGGAGTGCAGTGCCGCGGTCTCTGCTCGCTGCGACCTCTGCCTCCTGGGTTCAAGTGATTCTCCTGCCTCAGCCTCCTGAGTAGCTGGGATTGCAGGTGCCTGCCACCATGCCCGGCTAATTTGTGTGTGTGTGTGTGTGTGTGTGTGTGTGTGTGTGTGTGTGTGTGTGTGTGTGTGTTTTTAGTAGAGACAGGGTTTCAGCATATTGGCCAGGCTGATCTCGAACTGCTGACCTTAGGTGATCTGCCCACTTCAGCCTCCCAAAGTGCTGGGATTATAGGCGTGAGCCACCATGCCCAGCCCTCCAATATATTAATGTATATTACAGGTTAGCCAGTTCAGTAGACTGATGCTTAGTGGAGGCTCTCAGCTAATGAGCCCTAGAGAGACTCTCACACAGTGCCTCACTATGAGTGGTGGTGCACATTGTTTTGTTTTAAACTCTGTATTAACTTCTCTTTGGTCTGTCTTTCTTCCATTAATATATCTTTTGGCAAAATGCTTTGATCCTTCGTAGCTGACAAAATAAATACAAATGATGCTATTGGAAGTGCTGAAAAATTACCAAGAAAGTATATCATAAAGTTTTACATATTCAGTGGCTCATTGAAGGTAATAGTCAATAAATAAGAAAGCAAAGACCAGCAAACAGTTAAAGATTGAAAGAAGCACTTTTACTTTATAAAGGGCATTATCATATAAATCACTGCAGCTTGGGTGGATTGACCTGATATTGTATGAACAGCATGTGAACAAGATTGTGGCTTGAAACAATTGTGAGAATTCTGGCCATGCGTGGTGGCTCACGCCTGTGATCCTAGCACTTTGGGAGGTCAAGGTGGGTGGATCACTTGAGGCCAGGAGTTGGAGACCAACCTGGTCAAAATGATGAAACCCCCATCTCTACTAAAAATACAAAAATTAGCCAGGCATGGTGGTGGGTGCCTGTAATCCCAGCTACTTGGGAGGCTGAGGCAGGAGAATCGCTTGAACCCGAGAGGCGGAGGTTGCAGTGAGCTGAGATTGTGCCACTGCACTCCAGCCTGGGCAAAGGAGCTAGACTCCATCTCAAAAAATAAAAATAAAAATAAAAATAAAAATAAAAATAAAATTTTTTTTTTTTTTAAAGAGAGAATTCCACAGCTGGTTTAGTATATGGTGCTTAGCATAAAGCTGAGATGGGAACCACATCACAAATACAGCATATCTTGCTTCATCATTCAGTAGTTTATTTATTTTCAGAAACGTATAACCTGCACTAAGGAGAGATATGCCCATATTATCTTATCAGTTCTTCAGGATCCCAAATTGCCCTTTGTTCTCTGCAATCTTCACTCCTGACTACCTTAGGCAAAACTATTTCATCTTTTGTGTTATAAACACAGCATCTACACATACCTTTACCATGATACTTACCATATTGAAGTGTGTATTTGTCTGTCTCCATAAATATATTTTGAGCCTCTTTGGGGCAGGGATCATGGCTTATCCATCTTTGTATCTGTAACACTTAGCATAGATTTTGACACATAGCAGATGCTTGATAAATATTTGTAGAAACAAAATAAAATGTTTACCATAGTTCTTCATGGAAACTCATAAAATTTGCACTTCCTTCCTCCCCAGACACTTACCCATCTATGTGAAGGGAAAATTTGATTCAGAATAATAAATAGAAAATATTACACTATCTAGAGCTGGCCTTGAAATAAAAGACAGCTTTGTCACTTCCACTCTCTGATTCCTCTCAGTGGCTCTTGTCAAGGTCACCTATGACCTAAATTGTAAATATCACAATAAAGATTTTTCAGCCCCTGCCGTATGGGAAAAGTTAACTTCTCATACTCATGTGGTCTTCAGAAATCCTTTTCTTACGTGATTTCCATAATGGTCTCCTCCTCTGGTTTTCTTTAGTTTTCAGGCTGCTTCTTCTTCTTAGTTCCTTAGTAACTGTCCCATTACTTATTTTATTCTTTAGCACTCTTATGTTCTCATTTTGCACATACTTAGGCAGTCATTGCTGGTTAGGTTTTAATTATTATCTGTCTATTGATCATTCTCAAATCTCCATCTGTAGCTAAAATCTCTCCATCAGACTCAGAATTATATAATCACCATCCATCTGGTTGTTCAACATGAAATTCAACATAACATCTTCTCCAAGAAAGAGAAAAAAATGTCCTTTTCCTATAGTATTTTATGCCACAATTGGGTTCTGCCAGTCATCCCAGCCAGAAATCTGCCATGCAGTGATGAATCCTTGCATCTTCCTCATATGATCGTCTTCCTTGTTGCATACACCTTCTCCTCTTTACCTTCTCATCCTTCTTGCACTACACATTCTCTATATCACCCTCCTTCCAATCAGTCCCCTCAGTCTTGCCAACCAAATTCCCATGTCACTCTTTGGCTTAAAACCTAGCCAATAGATCTCTGCTGTAATGATAAAGAAATCCAAATTCCTTGGCACAAAATGTAATA
Source organism: Gorilla gorilla gorilla (assembly GCF_029281585.2). NCBI lineage: Eukaryota > Metazoa > Chordata > Mammalia > Primates > Hominidae > Gorilla > Gorilla gorilla. The sequence continues at coordinate 144,083,148 of NC_073224.2, read as the reverse complement.
AAAGACTTTTTATGATCCAGGCCTGTCTAGCCTTACCTCTTGGCCTTCTCATGTCTTACTCTAAGTTCCTTTTATGCCAAAACACTCATGGCTCTTTCAAGTGCTCTGTCATCTCATTTCCAGCCTTTTTGTATGCTACATGTCTTCTTGGAAAATCCTTACCCCACATGTGTTTTCGTTGGCAAAAGTACCTGTCTTAATCAATTGTTCGCCTTTACTCAACAAATATTTATTAAGTATTTTAGATACTCTCTGAGTTCTGGAGATAATTGCTGAAAGAAAAAATTTAGTGCCTTCTTTCATGAAGCTTAGATTTTAGCAGAGGAGAAAGTAATTAAACTGATAATTATACTAATAAATATGTAATTACAAGCTCAGGCAAAGGGAATAAGTAAAAGTAAAAGGTATGTTGAAAAATTACCACAGCACAATTTCCTCTCTCATAGTAATTATCATACTGCATTGACATTGTTTGCCAAGTACCCCAGCTAGGTTGTGAGCTTCTTAAGGGCAGGGATTTCTGAAATATTTCTTTTTATATTTTCAAAAAGAATTTGGGCTTCAGAAGGGGATGAGTGACTATTTCTTGAACTAATGAAATAATTTGCACCTGTCAAGTGTAGAAGTGGGTAGTATGTTGGCTGTCTCAGAAGTGTTCTGCATAATTGCATAGGTGGATGGCCTGCTGCTTATGGTTCTGTGGAAGAAATTTCCATATTTGGGAAGAAGTGAGTTAATTGATTTCTATTGTCCTTGCAACAAAAAATATTATGATAGTTTAGTTACTCATGGGATTAAATGACCTATAAGAGGGAATCTGCCTTGTGTACTTTGCTGTATAACAGCTGACAAAATGCTTCCTATGAGTGACCATTTACTGTGTGGGAATATGAGAATATAGATGACTAATTTTTTTTAAGGCCCTCATTGTTAACTTCAGAATAATCTAAAAGACATGGAGGTAGTCTACAAGTAGACTTGGCTGTGATGTGGTTGGCAAGCTAAATAAAAGCTTAAGGACTCAGCAGCTATTATTGTTTTTAATATTTGCTTTGTTAATTATAATATTTCCTTGATCCATGGATCTAAACTGCCTAATAAGATTGTATTTTCCATGATTTGAAATATCAGACAAAAAGCAGGGAAATTGCAATTTTCTAGATAGACTCGAAGCGGAAAACTAGGTGATATTTAATAAGCCAATTCATTTCCTTTTTCCTTTACTGCTTCCCTCACCATGGAAGCAGGGGCTTTGCTTTCTGAAATTGACAAGAATTGACAACCCTTTGTTACAGCGTGAGATGCCTGATCCTATTCCAAGATTTTCTGTCTTGTTGCCCATAACACCCACCCCTCTTTTCTTTGGATGGTGCTTAACACAATGCATTTGTGGCTTGCCATGTTTGAGGATGGAAATGACTACAGCTTGGTAGAGGAAAAAATACTTTTCAGTGGTTTTTGTTTTTGCTTGTTATGGCTCTGAATATTTCCTGCTTTGACATGATGGCTAAAATGTGCACAGCATTTCTGTGCCATCCGCAAACATATTTTCAGCATGCCTGTTTTCATGAAAAAAGTGAAGGAAGCATAAGCTTGGCACAGCACTAAGTATGGGGTGTGTACAAGGAGACCATCTGTCCCAGAGACATGCTGCTCTGCTGACACACAGGAGGAAAGGAATCTGTGAAATCACAATATGGATTTTTAAGGCATTAACTAGTGGATAACTTGGGTAATGGGCTTGAGGGCACCACTCTTGCTATTTACTGAAAATTCCTCCCTCCACTTCAACCCCATTTCAGTAACTTGTGGTCAGATCAATATTTATTAGGCCATTACTTTATGTAACAAAAAGTATGTCATCATTCTCATGTTAGTGAAGAGGGAGGGATGCAGAGTGCTAGTTAGCAACATATTTCAGTTAAAAAATGTGTCAGTTAGCCATGCCATTAGGGAGAGGTGCTGTTTTTCCTACACTTCTACTGGAGCTGGATGAGTTGGAAAAAGCTATAATTGAGACTTTGGAACCTGCTACAGAGCCACCTTCATTAATCTCTTTTTGGGGACTGCTGCCGGGTGCTGCTGGAGTGACCACATCTTAGTAATGTCTTCCTATGGAAATCTAAATTTATTCTATGGAACTATAGGATCTATCTCAAGTATGATAATAAAGATTTATGTTCAGAAAATACTCAGCTTTTCTAGAAATTATTTTCTTCAAGCATTGGCTTAATATTAGTTGTTCCAGCTGAATGGATTTAATTGGGTCAAAGTCCTCAGTCTCCTGGGCTAATTCTTGATCCAGATCAAGAAAGATAGAGAGTGAGAAAAAGAGAGCGTCAGAGAGAGAGAGAGAGAGAGATAGAGGGAGAGAGAAGAAAGGAAGAAAGAAAGAAAGAAAGAAAGAAAGAAAGAAAGAAAGAAAGAAAGAAAGAAAGAAAGAAAGAAAAAAAGAAATTCACCCCAATGAGAATCTCATATGACTTGAAGGGAGACATTATTAAAAACTTTTACCTTTTGTTTTTCACAACAGGGAAACATTAATGGAAGCAAAATCCAACTGACTCTTACCTGGCTTCCTGGTCACAGAAATAATAATCAGATGGCTACCAAGCCGCCTCAGTTTCCTCCAGGGGGCCAGTGTCTAGGAGACTGAGAACTGACTGATTTGAATGCACCCAGACTGAAGCAAGCCCACTTTCAGGCTGTCATCTCTGGACAGTCAGATCCACTGCTCTAGACTCAACATTGAAGGAGAATAGCCGACAGCATCTATATCACCTCTGAAAAAAATAACACGGTGGTGCTTGGACATTGCTCTGTGGCTACACTTGGTAGCTTTCTTGGCTTTCTTCTCCTTCCATAGGAACTAGGCTTTTGTTGCATTTCCAAGCTCAGCCTACAGCTCTTTGACTGAGGAAATATATGATTTAAATACAAAGAGACAAATAGATAAGTCAGAGTCTGTTCCCAACAACCCATCATCTGGCAAATTATGTGGAGCTATCTATTTCTATAATCTTAACTCAGGTGGAGAACTTACCAAGTTAATGTCAGGGGTGAAGAATGGGCTATTCCAATTGGATTCAATCAATAAACATTTTTTTCTTCATCCACAAAAAGGAGCTGCTATCATGTATAACATAAAAGGAAAAAGCAACTCCTAGTTCACTAAAAAATATGTGTTTTGGAGTACCTATTATGTGTGTGCTGTTCACAACGAAAAAAAGATAAAGTTTTTGTCTTCAAGTTGCTTATGGCCTTTCGAAAAATAGTCTAAAAACCCACCCTGTAAAATTGCTCTGATAGACGCATGTTCATGATACTAAAGAAGCAGAGAGAAGGGAGCACTGAATTCGTCCTGGGCTTGTAGTTTTCTTGGAGCAAAGACTATCGGATCTTAACACAGGTCTGGAAATACGGTGTCACTGACTGAAGAGTCAGAGGTGGGGTTACCCAGGGACTAGGAAAGTCTGAAACAAAAGAGATCACATGGATTTCCAAGATAAGCAGTGTTTTGTCGTCTAGAATTTTGAGGGTGAATGATGGGGAGAAGGATGAAACTGAATAGAAGTTTTCAGTGGCCGCATCATACTGGACCTTCAAGACCAGTCTCCTTGCAGAGACATGGGTCTGCCTGACTATATACTTCTTGAGCCTGTGGCTTTCCTCTTCATTAAATGAGCTTGGATTGTTGCAGAAAGAGCAAGAGCTATGCTCCAATTCCCTATTCCTGCTCTTCTGACTGCTCTCCCCTTTATAACTAATCCTGAATGGCTCTGGAAACCTCTGATTTTTAAGTAGAACTTCAATATACAGCCATTACAACTGGGAAGAAGGAGGAATAAAATCTTTTGACCAAATATCCTTGAGGCTGTGAATCCACAGAAAGGGACATCAGGAAGAGACCATGTTTTAGGTCTGGCTACCAGAAAAAACGCAGTAGTAAGAGCTCTCCATAATCAACAAAAACAGACATGGGTTATTCTCTTTTTATTATTACCAACATCACTGTCCTTTGCCTCAGTGTTTTTATCATTGTGGGATTTATAAAAAGGGCATAGACTCCAGACAAAATAAGTTCTTGCATTTGATTTTCCCAGTTGTCACCTGTCATTTGGGAAGCAGATCAAGAGTGAGAAAGAGTGTCTCACTTTCTTTCCACTCCACCATCATACAGTCCTACCCTCTTTAAAGAAACAGAAATGACTTCTTTTACTAGGTAGTCATCCCATATCTCTCTGACATGGGACAAGCAAACATTCCACTTTCTAGCAGATTAATGAAAACCAAGCATCCTGTTCAGCGGGTGTCCATGACTGGATGTTGGTTACCGAATGTGCTTATTCACATTTTCACAGTGCTGGCTGGGCTGCCTGCTGGCCTGCATTCTGTTTCTATTACTAGTTTCCTCTTGCCTTTAGCTCCTTCACTTGGCTTTTTTCTGTCCATTTAGCTGCTATCTGTTTCTCGTGTACTAATCTAGCATATATTGCAAATAATGTTTTTGATGAAAGGAGCTTTCCTTGTGATGGTTTTGATTTTATTTTACAATAGAATTAAAACCCAAATTGGCTTTACTGCCTTTTCTTGATGTTATTTATTCAAATTAATTTCAGAAGTATAATAACCTGTTTGGTTATGATCTAGCCACATTTCATTTGCTAGTTTCTCTGTATCAGAATTCAAGTCTCATGAGTAAATGCAATACGAATTTTCAGATATATCCAGACTTAGGTTTCAAATTTAGATAAAAAACTTTATGGTGTGCATCAACTATACATGATATATGTAACTTACATTCTCAGCTAATTCAGTGACTTAGGGAAAAGAAGTCAAGGATCAAGTCAGTTTTTACTGACTTATTCCTAGAGTAAGGTTTATAAATGTTATAATTGCATCTCTCATGTTTCTATCATGAAATGGAAGGACACAATTTTCATATTTGAACAGAAGAATTGGACCCATGATCTCTAATTATTCAATAGGTTTAAATAGGCACAGAATATTTCCAAGGTTTCACATGGTTTCACATCATTTCTCTTGATATGTGAAGTGGGGTTAATCATGTGCTAAAATTCAATGCAAATTCACTTGTGGAAAGAAATCTTTACCAATTAATGACTAAGCTAACGATTTCCTAATCTCTACTGTGAATACAAGAACACCATGGAAGAGGTGCACAATTAGGCTTACAGGAGAACATGTAATACTGTGAAGATAAGTTAATTGTATCTTGCAGTATGCCTAAATTTTACTGAACATTTGATATTGAGGTTTTGAGCTTTTGATATATGGATAACCTTTTCAAAATCATTTAGTCTTTAATCACACTTCTTTTGTTCATTCACTGAGAGTATAGATCTTGATCTTAAAGCATCTTTCGTTTCATTGAATACAGTAAAATCTTAGAAATAAATCCATTAACTCATTAATACGTTTACTTTTAGGTAGTAAAGGTGGTGAGAAATTTCATGATGATAGATATTATATAATGATGATTTTAGTTACTGAGAATAACTAATAAGCTTAACATGGGAACTCTGTGCTATGGTATATCTTAACTTTCTCCTTTACTCGTTATGAAATGCAGTTGAGAGTGCTGCAGGTAGTAGAAGACTAACAAATACTGACATAAGGAAGGGGTTATTTTTCACACGTAACTAAGAGCCTGAAAAACAGCGTGCTGGCAGCATTGATTCAGAAGCTCAGTGATGGTAGAGCCGCTGTCTGGGTATCTCTCGGTCTTTTTCTCCTGTGTCAATTCAGAGTCACAAAAATGGCTGTTGAGCTTCTGTCCGTCATAATGGTATTTATATTCCATGCAGGAAGGAATAGTATCTATATTCCATGCAGAAAGGGTGGGGGTAGCTGAAGGGGCATGTCACCAGTCTTTTTATTTAAAAAATTTATCCTAGAAGCCCCAGATAGATTTTCTGCTTTTACATTTTTATTGGCCAGAACTGGGTCTTGTGGCCATTTTTACAGCAATAACTGAAACTGCCTTGGGTGGAGTGGGCACTAGGACACAGAACCAACAGTACCTGCCCAAGAATTATTAAGCACAATCACAGTGGTGTGAGTTTTTCAGGAAATTTTAATAATGCCTTAAACAAGAGTTATATGATAGAAAAAGGAAATGGGAGCTATCTAGCTGGTTTTTCATATATTCCTCTACTATTTTCTTTGTCAGCACTTCCTATGATAGTCCTTTTGTATCTGGGTTGAGCTTAACTAAATATTTGATAAATTAAGTATAGAAACCAACACAAATTGTGTTACACAGTACAATGGGACATGTTGTAAGTATTTTTTTAATCGGTGCAAATTTAAGGGGTACATGAGAAATTTATTAAATGTATATAATAATGGGTAGTGATCAAGTCAGAGTATTCAAAGTGTTCATCACCCAAGTAAAATACATTTTTTAAAAGTATAGTCATCCTATTCTGCTATCAAACTTTGAATTTATTACTTCCAGTTTACTGTATGTTTGTACCCTTTAATCTACTTCTCTTCACCCTCCCCCTCCCCATGCACCTTTCCCAGTCTCTGTTATCTATTTTTCTACCCTCTACCTCTATGTGTCCAAATTTTTTAGTTCCCACATATCAGTTAGAGCATGTGATATTTGTCTTTGCGTGCCTGACTTATGTCACTTAAGATAATAACTTCCAGTGCCATTCATGTTGTTGCAAATGACATGATTTCATTATGTCTATCACATTTTCTTTATCTATTCATCCATTAAGGAACACTTAGGTTGATTTCTTATCTTTACTATTGTGAATAGTACTGCAGTAAACATGAGTGCAGGTATTGCTTTGATAATATTAATTTATTTTCCTTAGATACCCAGTGTGAAGGCTGCTGGATCAAATGGTAATTCTATCTTCAGTTTTTTTTTTTTTTAAGAAATTTTCATACTGTTTTTTATAAGAACTGTACTACTTTACATTACTACCAAAAGTACATAAAAGTTCCTTCCCTTTTCTTTACACCTTTACAAACATCTATTATTTTTTGTATTTTTTAATAGTAGCCGTTATGATTGGAGTAAGATGATACCTCATTGTGATTTTGATTTGTATTTCTCTGATGATTAGTAATGTTGAGTATTTTTCATATATCATTTTTTGAAACCTGACTGTCCATATGTCTTCGTTTGAGAAATAGATACTCATTTCCTTTGCCCACTTTTTTAATGGGATTCTTTGCTTTTTTCCTGTTGAGTTGTTTGAATTCCTTGTATATTCTGGATATTAGCCCCCATCAGATGAATAGTTTGCAAATATTTTCTCCCATTCAGCAGGTTGTCTCTTAATTTTGTTGATTATTTCTTTGCTGTGCAGAAGCTTTTAGTTTAAGTCCTATTTGCCTAGTTTTGTTTTTCTTGCCTGTGCTTTCAAAGTCTAAATTATAATATTTTTGCTTAGACTAATGTATAGGAGAGTTAACCCTAAATTCTATTCCAGTATTTTTATCATTTGGGTCTTATAATCCATTTCGAGTTGATTTTTTGTATATGTTAGGAGACAGGGGTCCAATTGCTTTCTTCTGCATGGGGCTATCTGATTTTCCCAATACCATTCATTGAATGGGTGACTTCCCCGAGTAAGTTTTTGTTGGCTTTGTTGAAGATCAGTTGACTGTAAATATGAGGCTTTATTTCTTGGTTCTTTATTCTGTGCCATTGGTCTATGTGTCTATTTTTATACCAGTATCACGCTGTTTCGGTTACTATAGCTTTGCAGTATAATTCAAAGTCAGGTAATGTGATGCCCGCAGCTTTGTTCTTTTTGCTGAGGATTGTTAAGGCTATTCAGACTCTTTTTGTTGTTGTTGTTGTTTCTTACGAATTTTGGGATTGTTAATTTTAATTCTGTGAAGAATGATGTTGATGTTTTGATAGGGATTGTATTGAATTTGTATACTACTTTGGGCAATGTGGTCAGTTTAACAATATTGATTTTTCTGATCCATAAGCATGAAATGTTTTTCATTTGTTTATGTCATCTTCAATTTATTTCATCAGTGTTTTGTAGTTTTCCTTGTAGAGAACTTTCACTTCCTTGGTTAAGTATATTCTTAGGTATTTTATTTTCTTTTATTTTTGCAGCAATCATAAATGGGATTGCTTTCTTGATTTCTTATTTGACTAGACCACTAATGGTGTATTGAAATGTTACTGATTTTTATAGTAGTACTATGTTAAATAGGAATGGTGAAAATAGGCATCCTTTTCTTGTTCTAGTTCTTAGAGGAAAGGCTTTCACCTTTCCCCCATTCAATATGATGTTATCTGTGGGTTTGTCTTGTGTGGTCTTTTATTATTGTGAGGTACGTTTCTTCTATTTCTAGTTTGTTGAGAGTTTTTAATCATGAGAGAATGTTGAATTTTATCAAGTGCTTTTTCTGTGTCTCTTAAGATGATCATATGGTTTTTGCCTTTCATTCTGTTAATGATATATCATATTTATTGATTTATGTATGTTAAACCATTCTTGCATTCCTTTTATAAATCCCACCTGATTGTGGTGTAATATCATTTTGATGTGCCATTGGATTTTGTTTGTTAGTATTTTGTTGAAGATTTTTGCATGTATGCTCACCAGAGATATTAGCCTGTAGTTTTCTTCTTTTGTTGTTGTGCCTTTCCCTGGTTTGGTGATCAGAGCAATACTGGTCTCAAAATAAGTTAAGGATAATTTTCTCCTCTTGAAATTTTTAGAATTGTTTCAGGAGGATTGATATTCTTCCTTGTATATTTGATAGAATTTGGCTGTGAATCTATCCAGTCCTGGGCTTCTTTTTGTTGGGAGACTTTTTATTACTGATTCAATCTCACTACTCATTACTGGTATGGGAGTTCCCTATTTCTTTCTGATTAAATATTGATAGCTTGTATGTTTCTAATAATTGATACACTTCCTCAAAGTTTTCCAGTTTGTCAGCATATAGTTGTTTGTAATTGTCTCTGATGATCTTTTGTAATTCTGTGGTATCTGTTGCAATGTCTCTCTTTTTTGTTTCCGATTTTGCTTACTTGGGCCTTCTCTTTTATTCTAGCTAGTGGTTTATCAATTTTGTTTATCTTTTCAAAGAACCAACTTTTTGTTTCCTTGTTCCTTTGTATTGTTTCTTTAGACACTATTACATTTACTTCTGCTCTGATCTTTATTATTTATTTTATTCTGCTAATTTGGGTTTATTCTTGCTTTTATAGTTCCTTAAGGTTCACAGTTAGATTGTTAGTTTTTAATTTTTCTACTTTTTTAATGTGGGCATTTATTGCTATAAATTCCCTCTTGCACTGTTTTTGCTGTATCCTACAGGTGTCAGTATGTTGTTTTCCTTTTTATTTATTTCAAGGGATTTTTAATTCTCCATCTTAATTTTTTTTATTGACAAAGTGGTCATTAAGAAACATGATTTTTAATTTCTATGTATTTGTATAGTTTCCAGAGTTCCTCTTGTTATTGCCTTCTAGTTTTATTTCACAGTCTGAGAAGATACCTGATGTGATTTCAACTTTTAAATATTTGGTGAAACTTGTTTTGTGGGCTGACATATGTTCCGTCCTGGAGAATGTTCCATGTGCTGGTGAAAAGAACGACATTCTGCAGTCATTGGATAGAATGTTCCATAAATATCTGTTAGGTATATTTGGGCTGAAGTTCAGTTTAAATGACATGTTTCTTTATTGATTTTCTGTCTAGATGATCTGTCTAATGCTGAGAGTAAGATGTTTAAGTTCCCCACTATTATTGTACTGCAGTCTATCTATTTAGTTTCATTAATATTTTTTAATGAATCTGGGTGCTGTAGTGTAGGGTGTGTATATATTTAGAATTTTTTATCCTCATGCTGAATTGATACCTTTATCATTGTAATGATCTCCTGTATTAGTCTGTTCTTGCACTGGTATAAATAAATACCTGAGATGGGGTAATATATTTAAAAAAGAAGTTCAATTGGCTCACAATTCCTCAGGCTGCACAGGAAGCATAGCAGCATCTACTTTTGGGGTACCTCAGAGACCTTTTACTCATAGTGGAAGACAAAGTGGGAGCAGGCATCTTACATGGCAGGAGCAGGTCCAAGAGACAGACGAGGAGGTGCTACATACTTTTAAACAACCAGATTGTGTGAGAACTCATTCATTATCACAAGAACAGCAGCAAAGGGATGGTGCAAAACCATTCATGATAAGCCCACTGCCATGATCCAATCACCTCCCACCAGGACCCTCTCTAACACTGGGAATTACATTTCAACATGAGATTCAGGTGGGGACACAGAACCAAAGCATATCAACTTTTATTTTTCTTTTTTCCACTATGTTTGACTTAAAGACTGCTATTTTTTTTTTCATATGAGTATTGCTACTTCACTTGCTTTTGGTTTTCCTTTGTCTGGAATATCTTTTTTCCCTCCTTCACTTTCAGTCTATACTGGTAAGGTGTGTTTCTTGTTAGCAACACATAGTTGGATCATGTTTTTTTCCATTCAGCCATTCTGTATCTTTCAAGAGGAGAATTTAATTCTTTATATTTAATTTATTATTGACATGTGAGGCTTCCTTCCTGTCATATTGTGGATTGTTTTCTGGTTGTCTTAGCTCCTTTCTTTTTCTCTTGCAGTTCATCATGGATTTGTGGATTCCCATAGTGGTACCATTTGAGTCTTTTCTCTTCCTCCTTTGTATTGTTGCTTTATGAGTGAGTTTTATAGTTTCATATGTTTTTATGATGGTAAATATAATGCTTCACTTCCAGGTTTAGGACTCTCTTGAGCATTTTTTATAGGACTGGTCTAGGGGTAACAAATTCTCTCAGGATTTATTTGTCTGAGAATGACTTTGTTTCTCCTTTGTTTAAGAAGGATAATTTTGATGGACATAGTAGTCTTATATGGCAGGTTTTTTTTCTTTTAGCACTCTGAATATATCACCCCATCCTTTTCTGGCCTATAAGGTTTCTGCTGAGAAATCCATTATTAGTCTGTAGGGGTTTTCTTTAAACATAACTGGATGCTTTTCTATTGCTGTTTTTAGGATTTTCTCTTTAACTTTGACTTTAGACAGTCTGATTATAACAAAGGAGAAGGCCTTTTGCATTGTATCTGCCTGGGAATTGTTGAGCCTTCTGTGTCTGAATGTCTAAATCTCTTACTAGATTTGTAAAGTTTAAAATTTGTTATTTTATTAAATAGATTTCCTAATCCTTTCTTTGTTTTTTCACCCTCAGGGATACTAACAATTCACAAATTTGGTTGCTTTGTTTGGTCCCAAATGTCATGAAGCTTTGTTCATTTTTTTATTATTATTATTTTCTTTCTTTTTTTTTCTGGCTGGATTAATTCAAAAGTCCTGTCTTCAAATTCCAAGATTTTTTATTCTGCTTAATCTAGTCTATTGTTGAAGCTTTCAAATGTATTTTGTATTTCCTTCCATAAATCCTTCAACTTCAGAACTTCCATTTGGTTGTTTTAAAAAACATTTATCTCATTGGTAAATTTTTCATTGATGTGTTGAATTGTTTTTCTGGTTTCATTGTAGTATTTTCAGAATTCTATCTAACTGAGCTTTAAAATCAATATTTTGAGTTCTTTATTTGAAATCTGGAAAATTTCTTTTTAATTAAGGCACTTTGCTGGGCAACTACTGTGTTACTTTGGAAGTGTCGAATTTCTTTGCTTTTTCATGTTTCTTGTGTTTTTATGTTGCTATTGACACATCTGGTGTAACAGTTGCTTCTTCCTGTTTTTGAGTTTACTTTCACAAGGGTAAACATTTTCTTGAAGATGTGTCTGCGATGTTGGTTAAGTAGGGTATTTTGCTTCAATTCTGGGTGCATACAGTGGTGTAATCTCTGTATGATTTATCTGGCTACAAACAATATTATTAGTATCTGTAATTTACTTGGTGGGTTAGGGTGAGGCTATTACTGGAGGCTGTGGTGATGCTGTGCTGGGGACTGGGATACGAGATGAGCTTGTCTTCAGGCTCCTGTGGTGGCAATAGTGGCCCAAGCATACCTATCTTTGTGCCTCTGGTCAGTGCTGGCACTTGTTGGTGGTTGCCAGTACGTGGATTCATGGGCCTCCAGGGGAGTTGCTCAGATCCTGATAGTGTCAGCAGTGGACCAGGTGAGTGGGTAGGTCCTCAGGCCCCTGGATAGCTAGCATAGTGTAGGTGATGAGAGTAGCAATGACAGGATGATTCTCTAGGCCTCAAATAATGTGTGTTGCTGTTGACAGTGGCTATGTTGGGCTGGGTCGGCCAGCCTCCAGGCCTGCAGGTGGCACTTGCAGTTGTGGTGGTAGTGGCCAGAAGTTTAAGCCCGAATTTAGGCCCTCTAGAGGATTGGTCCAAGGTCCAAGGTCCAAGGAGGTATATTGCTTTGGGCAATACACCGGACCCCAGATTATGGGCTCTGTCTTGGAGGGGGTCCAAGTTGGGCTTTGTGGCCTTGTTTTCAGGCTCCTCAATGGTTACAGTAAGTACCAGCTGTGGGGTGCAGTTGTGTGGGACAACCCTGAGGCCCCAGGTAGAATTCTTGGTTGAGGTGAGGTAGCAGTCATGCTGAGGCCCTACCACTGGAGATGGTGAGGCTTCCCTCAGTTATCACAGCCTGCCAGCAGGTGGGTGGGAAACACGTGTCTCCTTCACACCTCAATCATGGTGGGACTTGCTCCCCACAACTGGCTGCAGGATCTCATGACCAGTTCACAACCAAGTTCCAGCAGCAAATTGCGCCCTGCTTGCATTCCCATCTCAGATTCTGACAGTGCTGCACTGACTTTCTGGCATTGGTCACTGCCACCCAGGCCTTGCTCATTTTCCAGTCCTAGTTGCTGGAGTCCTCCTGGCTTGCTCCCCTATATCTGGTTCCATAATGAGTTTCCATAATGCCTTGGTTCTGGCACAGCTGAGTCCCAGGACAGCGTGAAGTTCTCCAGAGGCTAGTTTTGAAAATGGTGGCTTACTGCTGCTGCTTAAGTCTCAGAAAAGGTGTGGGACCAAGTGCAAGCTCCTTCCCTGAAACAGTTCTGTCCCATGATCTCCTGGCAGCTTCCTATGTTAGTTTCAGTGGTTGGGAGGGATAAGGGCTTCTCCCATGACCAGGACTACACAATTCCACAGGGGGGATGTGGTCTACTGGAAGTCTCTTACTCCTTCCCTGCATAGGGAACTCACTCCCAGCTCCCAGCCAATCCTGGCTGCAAAAACTGCCTCTCCTTCTCCTTCCCTGCTTCTGGTGTCTTCTTTCCACAATCCTCACTTGGATAATGTACTTGAAGTTTGAGTGTCTATGTACTACTCTTGTTCTTCTAAGTGGAGGAGACATGCATAAAATGCTTCCAGTCAGCCATCCTAAACTCTCCTCCACAGTTTAACTGTTACATCAAGTACTCCCCTATGCCAAAAAAAATGCAAAAAAAAAATCCCGTCAAAACTCAGTGGATTAAAACAATAATAACTATTCTGGAGAATCTGTGAATAGCTGATTAATCTGTGCCATCTGAGGAGCTCTGCTGTGCTCTGCCTGCCTCTCATCCTCTTGCTGGAAATAGCAGTCAATTCCAGGCATATTCTTCTAGGGGATGGCTGTGGTGCAAAGAGCAAGCCCCCATGTAAGCACTTAGCACTTACTGAGCCTTTGCTTGCATCATGGCTGCAGGACTGCAAGACTAGCTAAAGCAAGTCCTATAGCCAAGTTCAGAATCAAGGGGGTTGAGAAATAAAACCATCCACAGAGTGTGAACATTTTTGAAGAATAACTTAATCTGCCATAGTCATCCAACCATCTTTGGGCAATCACTAGTTTTCAGTGATTGCTAGTGAAAACTAGTGATTGCTCTGGAATATCTAGCATAATATAGCACTATTTTCATCATGTGTTTGAAAAATAATTGTATAAGGATTGTCTCAGGTTCTTGTCTGTATTTTTAATAAATATATGTTTTTAAACAGTGAGGGAGAAAAATAGAGCCTACTATTCTGCTCAGGGTCACTGTGAAATTTCAATGGAAACTTGCTGTCATACACTGATTGCAATGGAAATTGGCAGAGTACCAGACCTCTTAAGGCAGGAACCCCTAGAGGTGTTACTTTCAAGGCAGATATACATTTTTAAATCTTTATGTAGGGAAGTTCTGGCTGGGAAGATAAGCTCAATATTATATAAATGTGCAAATGTCATGAAGAGTTCTTTCTGTTTCAAGGATAGCACACATGTCAAAGGAGAGAATGACCCTGAAGCATCATGTTTACTCTGCTGATGAGATGAATGATATTTCATGACCTAGGTCATCCCCTTCATAAGGAGTTTCATCCTTGTACTATAAAATTTTACTCTCTTATAATTGTCAGACCCTCACACAGTCTATACTCCTTTATTGCAGAAACAATGACCCTGGAACATCCTGTCTAGATCCTGTTTATTGTTTCCTCTTGCAGAGTAGGACAGTTGTGCCTGGTAACACATTTCAGGTCTTACAACAACTGAGTAATAAGAATAAGAATAATAGACAACATTTACCAAACAATTCAGGCACTTTACCACGTGGGGTAAATAGTATTGTTTCTCTTTTTTAATAGATAAAGAAATAGCTGCTTTGAACCCTTAAGCAACCTAAGCTCACATAATGGATTTATTTCATTAAACACTAAAGAGTCTGTGGTTTTTAAGTTCAAGATAGAAGAGATAATTAATGTACTTGACTGTGTATTCAGTTAAAAAAGTATTAGCATTGAGGATGATGGACATGTTCTTTATTATAAATATATTAGCTATCTATATTTTTGTACGCAATACCATATACAACACATAAAGGGAAAAATTATCATTGACCTTGTGGTGCTTCATGAGAAACAGAAATGTCACTGAAGAGGTCTCAATGTGATCTTGAGAGAAGATGAACAATTTTGCGAAGGAAACATAGCACAGAAATTCTTTCAAAACTCAGTGATGCAAATTCACAGCTCCGGTTCATGCACTCGTTTGAGAAGAAGGTAGCCTCTGAAAGATGATGGGATTGACCTGTTGAATTATAATAGAAATAGTTCACAATATTAAACTACTTTTGTAAGTGGAGGAGAAACAGAACTCTGTTTTCTGGATAATTGATGTGCACAGTGAGCTGAATGAATATCATCTATAAAGTCAAGAGGAGCTGAGCTGGTTGAACGGATAGGGCATATATTAAATTGATAGTGATTAATTAGTTTTGTGTCACTTTGATGCTTTTAGACTTGTTCATGGTGTGGTTTTCAATTATTTTAGTATTATTGGAAGAGCCAAGATTAGACCATAGTTATTAGAATTAGATGAGTTACCTTATTTGCAGAGTGGGATAACCTTTGCTATTTTCCTTTCACGTGATCAGTGCCATTTACAAAGAAAAGAAAATGAGGTAATGAGGGCATATACAAAGTCTTCACAGAGGGCTAGATTTTTAAAAGCAGGATCAGATAAACCATACGCTCAACATTAAAAGAGATATTCAGATGGGTTGCTTAAATTGTTATTGTCACTTGCTGTCATTTCTAAGTTATTCACATTAAGATGCAAAAAGACAAGAAGGAAGTGGACTTCTGAACTTCTGAGAAAAAATTAGAATATTAAAACATCCTGATACCCTCACATTTAATTCAAAAACTTGTCCTCATGATGTCATTCAATACAATATACTTGAACATTAAAATATATATAATAAAATATATTTATTCAAAGATTTATTCAAAATAAAATGAATATATAAAGTAAGAGACAGGGAAAGAGAGGTGTCTGGGGAGTGACTAGTGATTAGTATCACAGAAATCCTTGCTTCATCTTTACCGACCCCCTGGTGGAGGACAATTTAATCTCCTGACAAACTCTTTCTCATTATTGTATAAACAGAAAACAGTCTCTCTCACTTTAAAGAAAAAATAAAAGGCTGCCATTTACTTCATGACCCCTATCTCCCTTTTTTTCAGTCACTCTTCTGGAAAGAGTATTCTTTGCTTCCATGTTTTTATTTGGATAAAACTGACTATAATGCATTGTTGATTTCCTAATTGCTAAATCCATCTTTTTTTTTTTTTAATTTTTTGAGACAAGGTCTCACTCTGTCACCCAGGCTGAAATGCAGTGGTGCAATCACAGCTCACTGCAGCCTAGCCCTCCTAGGCTCAAGTGATTAACCCATCTTATCCTCCCAAGTAGCTGGCCTTACAGACATGAACCACCGTGCACAGAGTTTCACCATCTTGCCCAGGCTGATCTCAAACTCCTGGGCTCAAGTGATCTGATCACCTTGACCTCTCAGAGTCCTGGAATTATAGCGTGAGCACGCAGGGTCTAAAGCCATCTTTTAACATCCTATATAACTAACTTTTTTGATGTTTATTGTATGCCCCTGCTCCCTCCCCAATTAGGATATAAACTCCAAGAAGGTATCTTTATCTGTTTTGCTCATTGATGTGTCCCCAGATTTTAGAATGATGCCTAGCACATATGGTGCTAAAATCAAATTTATTGAATAGGTAAATGAGAAGGGGAATGTGGTCTGTTTAAATTGCTGATTCTATTATCATCTCCCTTTCCCCTCCAATGCCCTCTGAGTGGCAAACACCCAGCTGCTGACTTTTTCTCTCATGGGATGCTTTTTTACGTTCTTTATAGACCACTAGAAACCTCAACATCTTACCATGTGGTATTGTCTAGTGAGTTTGGCAAAGTACTTTCACGACAGCTCTGGCTTCTTTTCAGGCATGGGAATTCACAAACCCTTGCAACCTCCTTACTTGAGTAAATAGAAAAAAATGCTAAAATAAAGAGTATATGGAAGAGACGATTGATGACTGGCAAGAACTCGAATAATGAGAACAAGTTTCTTCTCTAAATACCCAGTTTTGAAATCCACAAATGTGTCAGAGTAGAAATAGAGTCACCTGAAGAAATACAACTCACAGGGTAGTTATGGAAGGTATTAACATAGCTGAAAAAATAATACGCTAAAAGATTATAAGAATAGAATTATAGGAAAAGTCACAGGCAAAATTTGGCAATAACCGTCCAAGAATGGGCAATTTTATTTTCTTCTTTGGTTAATGGACATTTTCTCCTGAAAGCTCTGTTACCTTTGACATAATAAAATGCAATTTCTTATTAAGAAGTTGAAGAACGTAAAACAAGACATTTTAATTAATATCATAAACAAAATGAGGATAGGTCATGTGACAGGTCAAAGAAAGTAAAGGAAAATCTGATGTGGCATTTCAGGTCTAAAAATCCTCTCGTGATCTTTTCCACTTTCTCCATCTCTTCCCTCATCTGTCTTCCCTATAGAGGACTGAAATACTAAGGAAGGTAAGAAACTTTAATCTTTGGGTATTTCTTTCAAGGCATGACTCAAACAGCCACATTATACTCTTGTGTTAATGTGTTATTGTGGTAAGTAATTGCATTTGTAATTTTTTTCTTACAGATCATAGACTATTCTACACACAGAAATTGTTGACTTAAAATGAGTTATTAATGTAGCAAAAGTACTACGATTTATGACATTATCCTAGTGCTATGCAGCAAAATAGTTGGAAAAAGTTGGAAAGATGGCAATTCATGTTGTAAAATAGCAAAACATTTCATAATACCATAATAAGTCAGAAGACAGACAATGTACAGGTTAGCATCCCTAATTCCAAAATTCAAAATCTAGAATGCTCCAAAAGCCAAAACTTTTTGAGCACAGACATGATGCCATAAGTGGAAGATTTCACACTTCACCCCATGCAATGGGTCATAGTCAAATGCAGTAAAAAATTTGTTTCATGCACCAAATTATTAAAAATATTATATAAAATTACCTTCACATTATATGTATAAGGTATATTTAAATCATAAATAAATAAATTTCGTATTTAGGCTTGGGTCCCAGCTCCAAGATGTCTCATTACGTATATGCAAATATTTCAAAAAAAAAGAAAAAAAAAGTCAGAAATTTGAAACACTTCAGGTCCCAAGTATTTTGGATAAGGGATACTCAACCTGTACATCCTGAATTTGTGTCTCTAGATTAGGGTTTCTCAACAGAAGAACAATTAGCTTTTTGAAGCAGATAATTCTTTGTTGCAGGAGCTGCCCTGTGCAGATGATGACTTTAGGATGTTTGGCAGCAACCCTGTTCTCCATCCACTAGACGCTGGTGTACCTTCCTAGTCTTAACTATCAGAAACATTCTACACATTGCCAAATGTCCACTGGAAGACAAAATTTCTCCCAGTTGAGAACCACTACTCTAGAGGAAGAGACTAGATATAATAGGACTATTTATATTGGCCACTATTGACTTCCTTTGGTGAAGTATTGAAATAAAGAGACTGACTCGGGAAAAATTGACTAGTTTATAAGCAGAAATGAGAAGAAACAGAGAGACTACATATTTGGAAGTTCCAAAGCTTGGAAAAGGTGAATTGTTCCTAGACCTCAGAGAGTAAGAGATGTTTTAAAAATATCTTGAGCATCAAAGGCTCAGTAAAACTTCTCAGAGGACAAAGAGGTTTAGTCCTACGAAAGAGATCAGATGAAGAATGTGATCTTTCCACCTTTTATTTCAGATAGCCTAAAGGTATTCCTTATAATACCGAAAAAAGAGGATCAGGAAAGCTACAAGAAAATAAATCAATTTGGTTTGATTATTATGTCTAAGAACAAACTTTGGGTATGCTTACCGGCATATGAAGTTGACTAAATGCAAATAGATAAGACAATTACTAAGTTTTTCATTAAATTACATCTCCCCACTCCAGCAAAAACAAAGCAAAAACAAAAACATGAACCTAGACCAAAAAAAACTACTGGCTCCCAAGCTTGCTCCAGCAGTAAGCAGGTCATACAAACTCTTCTATTCCCAGAAAAGGCAACCTCTGCAACACTGACTTCAGATATAACCAAGGAAAATGATAAACAAAGAAGTTACAGCCAAGAACCATGGAAAACAATGGGCAAGCATATCAAAAAGAGAAATCAGAGTTTAATTGAGGGGGAATGTCCTTGTTTATTTTTACATAAAAATATTCCATTTTATATAAAAATGTGTATATTACACAACACACGTGTGTACATACACATATGCATATACATACACACACAGAGATACATTCACACACTCACTCACATGCTTCTATACCTATGAATTTTAAATTTACTCACTTTAAAATTAGTAATCATGACTCCTAAGAGTACTAGCATATCAAATCTTCCCAACCCTGCACAGGTTTCAGTGGTCATGTGTTGTTATTTTAGGCACAGTCGTGATACCATTTGTTAGTCTACAGTGTGTTTGTTCTATTTGAGACAGTCTTATTGTCATTTTAATTTTTTAAAAGAAAACAAATACAAAAATATTTTTGAAAAAACTTGGAAAACTATTAGAAACAAGCAAGACAGGTCAGAACCACTACTATCGTTTGCAGTTCTTGTGACATTTAATTATACATGCATGTTTTTACATTGGCAATTTGTAAAATGCCAATTATCTCGGTGTATATTTATAAGACACAAAATTTAAAAAATGCACATTGAAACCAGTGATACAAATAAATACAAAATTAAGATACTTTCAGTATTAGTGCGATTTCACACTGCTATAAGGAACTGCCCGAGACTGGGTAACCTATAAAGGAAAGAGTTTAACTCACTCACAGTTCTGCATGGCTGGGGAAGCCTTAGAAAACTTACAATTAGGGTAGAAGGTGAAGGGGAAGCAAGCCACCGTCTTCACAAGACAGCAGGAAGGAGAATGAACTCAGGAGGAACTGCCAAACACTTATAAAACCATCAGCTCTCATGAAAACTCACTCACTATCACGAGAACAGCACGGGGGAAACTGCCCCATGATCAAATACCTCCACCTGGTCTCTCCTTTGACATGTAGGGATTATGAGAATTATAATTCAAGATCAGATTTGGGTGGGGACACAAAGCCTAACCATATCATTTTTCTCCCCAATTCTCTGAACTTCTAATGTTTCTTGTTTAAATCAATATTAATAATCTTGTTTTTTTTCTGCTCATTTCTTCAGGTTCATAAAAACATATTAAACAGATGAGAAAGAAAGAGCAGGTGTGAGAGAGATTTCTGGGTTTTGTTTTATTTTGTTATTATTATTATTAGTTTTGCTATTTTTGTGTTTGTGTTTTTACAAAGTGGTATCTGGGCTGATTATTCAACACTTGTTCCCTGTGTCCCTCACATATTCTCTGTTCTCTGCTCAGTGGCCTGGGAGACTGAACTCTGCTGATTGCATTGATTACCTTACTAGGGTTTGGCTTGGGAAAGGCATTGGAAGACAACCAGAAGGAGGAGATTTTATGTCCCCTTTGTATCCCTTTTCCCAACCACAGTCCCTTCCTACATTGCGGCCATTCTGGCTGGGGCCAATGTTCCTGTTTTTCTCTTTCACACGTGGGAATGGCACTGACTCTCTTCTGCTGTTCCTGGGTGCCTTATCATCCTTTGTTGGCTCCTGATATGGTTTGGCTGTATCCTTTCCCAAATCTCATCTTGAATTAGAGCTCCCATATTTCCTTCATGTTGTGAAAGGGACCCATTGAGAGGTAATTGAATCATGGGGGGCAGGTCTTTCCTGGGCTATTCTCATGATAGTAAATAAGCCTCATGAGATCTGATGGTTTTATAAAGGGGGGTTTCCCTGCATGAGTTCTCTTCTCTTGTCTGCTGCCATGTGAGATGTGCCTTTTTACCTTCCACCATAATTGTGAGGCATCCCCAGCAGCGTGGAACTGTGAGTCCATTCAACCTCTTTCTTTTGTAAATTGCGCAGTCTCAGGTATGTCTTTATCAGCATTGTGAAAACAGACGAATACAGTAAATGGGTACTGGTAGAGTGGGATGCTGCTGTAAAGATATCTGAAAATGTGGAAGCAAATTTGGAACTGGGTAACAGGCAGAGGTTGGAAGAGTTTGGAGGCCTCAGAAGAAGAAAGGAAACTGTGGGAATGTTTGGAGTTTCCTGAAGACATGTAAAATGGCTTTGCCCAAAATGCTGATAGGAATATGGACAATAAAGTCCAGGCTGAGATGGTCTCAGATGGAAATGAGGAACTTGTTGCAAAGGTGACTCTTGTTATGTTTTAGCAAAGAGACTAGTGGCATTTTGCCCCTGACCTAGAGATTTGTGGAATTTTGAACTTGAGACAGATGATTTAGGGTAGCTGGTGGAAGAATTTCTAAGCAGCAAAGCATTCAAGAGGTGACTTGGGTACTATTGAAGGCATTCTGTTTTATAAGAAAAGCAGAGCATAAAAGTTTGGACAGGTGCTGTGGTTCACACCTGTAATACCAGCACTTTGGGAGGCCAAGGCAGGGGGGTCATCTGAGGTCAGGAGTTAGTTTGAGACCAGCCTGGCCAACATGGTGAAACCTCATCTCTACTAAAAAAATGCAAAAATTGCCAGGTGTGGTGGTGCATGCCTGTAATCCCAGCTACTTGGGAGGCTGAGGCAGAAGAATCGCTTGAACCCAGGAGGTGGAGGTTGCAGTGAACCCAGATCATGCCACTACACTCCAGGCTGGGTTGTCATGAGCTCTGTCAAAAAAAAAAAAAAAAAAAAGTTTAGAAAATTTGCTGCCTGACAATGAGATAGAAATGAAAATTCCATTTTCTGAGGAGAAATTCAAGCCAGCTGTAAAAATTTGCATCAGTAACATGAGGAGTTGAATGTTAATCACCAAGGCAATAGGGAAAATGTCTCCAGGGCATGTCAGAGACCTTTGTGGCAACCCCTCCCATCACAGACCTGGAAACATAGGAGGAAAAACTGATTTTGTGGGTGGGACCCAGGGTCCCTCTCCAGTGTGCAGTCAAGGGACTTGGTGCCCTGCTTCCCAGCCACTCCAGCAGTGATTAAAAGGGGCCAAGGTACAACTCAGGCTGTGGCTTCAGAGGGTGCAAGCCCCAAGCCTTGGCGGCTTCCACGTGGTGTTGAGCCTATGGGTGAACAGAAGTCAGGAATTGAAGTTTGGGAACCTCTGCCTAGATTTCAGAAGAAGTATAGCAATTCCTGGATGTCCCAGCAGAGGTTTGCTGCAGGGGTGGGGTGCTAATGGAGAATCTCTGCTAGGGCAGTGCAGAAGGGAAATGTGGGGTGGGTGCCCCCACACAGAGTCCCCACTGGGGCACTGCCTAGTGGAGCTGTGAGAAGAGGGCCACTGTCCTCCAGACCTCAGCATGGTAGATCCACCGACATCTTGCACCATACACCTGGAAAAGCTGCAGACACTAAATTCCAGCCTGTGAAAGCAGCCAGGAGAGAGGCTGTACCCTGCACAGCCAGAGGGACAAAGCTGCCCCAAACCATGGGAAGCCACCTCTTGTATCAGCATAACCCGGATGTGAGACATGAGTCAATGAAGATCATTTTGGAGCTTTGAGATTTGACTGCCCTGCTGGATTTCAGACTTCATGGGACTTTACCCCTTTCTTTGGCCAGCTTCTCCCATTTGGAATGACTGTATTTACTCAATGCCTGTACCTTCATTGTATCTAGGAAGTAGATAACTTGCTTTTGATTTTACAGGCTCATAGGTGGAATGGACTTGCCTTGTCTTGGATAAGACTTTGGACTGTGGACTTTGGGGTTAATGCTGAAATGAGTTAAGGCTTTGGGGAACTGTTGGCAAGGCATGATTGGTTTTGAGATGTGAGGACATGAGATTTGGGAGGGGCCAGGGGCAGAATGATAGGTTTGATTGTGCCCCCACCCAAATATCATCTTGAATTGTAGCTCCCATAATTCCCTCCTGTTGTGAAAGGGACCCATTGAGATGTAATTAAATCATAGGAGCAGGTTTTCCTGGCTATTCTCATGATAGTGAATAAGTCTCATGACATCTGATGGTTTTATAAAGGGGAGTTTCCCTGCACAATTCTCTTCTCTTGTCTTCCGTCATGTGAGACATGCATTTCACCTTCCATCATAATTGTGAGGCCTCCTCAGCTATGCAGAACTGTGAGTCCATTAAATCTCTTTCTTTTGTAAATCGCCCTGTCTCAGGTATGTATTTATCAGCAGCATGAAAACGGACTAATACAGCTCCCTTACTTTTGCCCTCTCCTAGATAAATACAGTCATGTATGGCTTAACAACAGGAATATGCTCTGACAAATGTGTTGCTAGGCAATTTTGTCACTGTGTGAACATCATAGAGTGCACTTACACAAACCTAGATAGTAGAGCCTACTACATAGCTAGGTTACATGGTATAGCTTATTGCTCTTGGGCTACAAACTGTACAGCATATTACCGCTCTGAATAGTGTTGGCAATTGCAACCACGGTTAGTATTTGTACACCTAAACATACCTAAACATAGAAAAGGTACAATGAAATAACTACATAAGACATTAAAAAATTAAACCTGTATAGTGCCCTTACCATGAATGGAGTTTGCAGAACTGGAAGCTGCTCTGGATGAGTGAGTGGTGAGTGAAAGTGAAGGCCTAGGATATTACTGTATACTACGATAGACTTAACAAACACTGTGCACATAGGCTACACTAATTTTATTTTTTAAAACTTTCTTGAATAGTAAACTTAAATTACTGAATTTTTTATTTTATAAACTTTTTCATTAAAATTGTTTTTACCCTTTCATAATGACACAAACACATTGTACAGCAGTAGAAAATATTTTCTTTCTATCCTTATTCTATGTTTTTTTCTATTTTTTGAAATTTTTTATTCTTTTTTACTTTTTAAATGTTTTTTGTTAAAAGCTAAGACACAAAGAGACATTAGCCTATGCCTACAGACAGTCAGAATCATCAATAGCACTGTCTTCCCTCTCTACATGTTGTTCCACTAGAAGGTCTTCAGGGGCAACAATACACAGAAATTTATCATCTATGAGAATAATACCTTCTTTTGGAATACCTGCTGAAGGACCTTCCTGAGGCAGTTTTACAGTTAACTTTTTTAATATGTAAGTAGAAGAATTATACTCTAAAATAACAAGAAAAAAAAGTACATAAACCAGTACCAGTCATTTATTATCATTATGAAGTATTATGTACTGTACATAATTGTAGGTACCATATATTTTATGACTGGCAGCATGGTAGGTTTGTTTACACCAACATCAGCGCAAGCATGTGAATAATGCCTTGCTCTATGATGTTCTGACAGCTACACCACCAGTAGGTGATAGGAATTTTTCAGTTTCGTTACAATCTGATGAGACCACCATTATATATGTGGTCCATTATTGACCAAAATGTCTTTATGTGGCACATGACTGTGGTTCCTCATCACATACTCATCAATTAAACTGTAGGAGTGTGCTGTTTCTCGTTGGGTCCATGAATAATATTTGTACTCATAATATACTACTGTGAATAACTTCCTACTGTGCCACTTTTCTTCCACTTAATTTATCACGGGCACTTTTCTAAGTCAGTGTCTATATCTTTAATTTATTGTTTACAATAGCTTTATTTTATTAATGTTTGTTTTGTCTTATTCTAATTATTCCTTTACATTTTTCTGAATCATCTGGTTTTGGAAATATCTCTTTTAGATAGCATATTGATGGCAGAAGCAGGCCATCCACAGCGGGAAGGTGCAGGTGGTGGTGGCAGAAGGAACTGTGACAGCAGCAATGGCAGCAGTGGGTCCCCTGTGCCCTGCGTTCCTGAGGCAGTGACCTGCATTCCCGAGGCAGTGACCTGCACTGACCCCAACCTTGTGTGGCCAGGTGGGACCCACCCCCAGGCCCGGAGCCTTCATGGCTCTGGCCCCTGGCCCCATGTCACCCCTCTCACCTGCCACTGCTGCAGGGAGAGCGTGGGGAGGAGGCAGAGCTGGGGATGCGCTTTGGGGGCCCAGAGTGGGAAGTGGCAGCAGTGCCCGCTTCAGGGATCTGGCCAGCTGCATGGTCACTGCGCCCTCCCTGCCAAGGGCTCCATGTATCTGCACCTTGGGAGGGAGCTCTGCACAGGGCAGCCTGGGGCCCCATCCCTGGGGTACACCCTGCATCCAGGTAACCGCTGAATCTAACGCTCCCAATGGCAAGGCTTGGGGCCTGTGATCTGCTCCAGGAAGCACTCCCCATTGGCAGGGACAGAGCTGGGTGAGGGGATGCTCCAGGCTGCCCCTGAGCACTGGGGTCACACAGGAAAAGCTCATGGAAATATTACCCCTGCCGCAAATGCAGACCCAAGCCCAAGGAGGACCTGGAGCCCCCTCCTCAGGCTGCAAGGGGGCACAGCCAGGTGCCAAACTTTACCGAGCTGGCAGGAGCAAGGGACAAGTGGGAGCCCCACCCCTTCCAAGTTGGTGGGGCGGGAGCTCCCCAGGCACAACTGCAGCTGCCTAAGCCACAGCTGCAACTTGGGCACCCCTGTGTTCTTAGGAGCTGGGAGCAGGCAGGAGCCCTCCCCTTCCAGGGGCCACTGCCTACTCTGCCACTGCTGTGGACCCAGGCATTTCTGCACTCTCACGGGACCCATGAAGGCCCCCCTCCCCCTGCAGCCTCAGGGGTGTCTGTTCCCACTGCCTGACCTCTCCTCACTCTTAGAACCCACTCCAATCTTGAAGTAGGGATGGGGCTGGGCCCAGGTGCTGTCACAGCCTGACTGGGTATGTGAATGCCTGGGGCAGTAGTAACACATCAACTCCCTCCTGCCTTGGCCCCCTCCAGACTTTGGGTGCTGACAAGCCTAGGAAGGGGAAAGCTGAGGGCGGCTCGGTGCTGGCCTGCAGGTCCCCCTTGGCACGAGCAGCCTTGGCACTATGAACGGCAGCAGGAGGCAGACAGGCTGCTGTGCAGAAGGGGGCAGGTCCCTGGTGAGTCCCCACCTTCTGGCCAGGGAGAGCCTGAAGCCTGGGGGTTGGGCTGCCAGTCCCGCAGACTGGACTGGGGACATGTGGTGCCTTTTCTTGACCCACCCTTGGCCTCCTATGGACCCACTGATGGACACTTTTTCCCCTCTGAGGTCCATAAAAGCCATAGGCTCAGCCAAAGCAGAGCAGAGGACAGAGAGAGGATGGGATGACCAGCTGCAGAGAGGAGCTCTCCTTGCTGCTGAGAACTACAGATGACAGGATGACCTGCCGGAAGAGAGGAAGAGAGTCCACCCACTCTAGGACCTCCTGTCTGCCAAGAACTGAAGACCATGGGATGTCCAGCTGCAGAGAACAGATAGTCTCTCTGCTGAGAACACTTGTTGGGACAACTTGCCTGATGAGAGTAGCCACCCTTTCTGGTAGGAGCTGAACACTTGTCAGAGCACCCTGGTTATGGAGAGGAGTTTCCCACTGCGGGTTTTCTCTGAGCTATTGTATTGCTTAATAAAGCTCCTCTTCATCTTGCTCACCCTCCACTTGTCTGTGTACCTCATTCTTCCTGGTCTCAGGACAAGAACTCAGGGCCTGCTGAATGGTGAGGCTAAAAGAGCTGCTGTAACACAAACAGTGCTGAAACATGCCCCTTGCTTGCCACACTGCAGGTGAAGAGAAGAAGAGAAGAGCTGCAGCTCTTTGGACAGCCCAGACCTGGAAGCTCCCTGAGCCAGGACTGTGACTTCTCCTTTAAGCCCCTGTGGTTCCTGGCATCTCCAAGCTTCCAGGCATCACTGCATCCCCAGGTTCCAGCCAGGGATGCTGTTTGGCCTGGTCCAGCTGCAGCCCTGCAGAGAGCTGGCACCCCTGCCAGCATATGGAGCTGCCCACCCCATGGCAGCAGTCAGCATGCCCCACTGTGCAGTGGCTGGACACCACACTCCCTCACACACCCCGTGCTCCTCCACACCTGACTCCAGTCTTTCTTGGAGGTATGTGTTCCAGGCTGGCAGTGTGAGCTGAGGGTAGCCTGCCAGATCAAGTGGGTGTAACAAGCCCAGCAGGCCCAAACAAAACTTGGGCAACAGTGACACTGGCCACAGGTTTCCAGCCAGAAATGTGACACCCCAAAGATCCCGAAACAATATAATGAATTTTTAATTTTTAATCTCAAAATCTTTGATGTTTTATTGGAGTATATAGTCTGTTTACATTTATTTAATTTTTGATATCAACTTTATTGAGGTTGTATTAGTCTGTTCTCACACTGCTAATAAAGACAGAACTGAGACTGGGTAATTTATAAATGAAAGAGGTTTAACTGACTCACAGTTCCACATGGCTGGGGAGGCCTCACAATCACAGCTAAAGGCAAATGAGGAGCAAAGTCACGTCTTACATGGTGGCAGGCAAGACAGAGCTTGTGCAGGGGAACTCCCATTTATAAAACCATCAGGTCTCATGAGAATTATTCACTATCATGAGAACGGTATGGAGGAAACTGCCCCCATGATTCAATTATCTCTACCTGGCCCCACCCTTGACATGAGGGGATTATTATAATTCAAGGTGAGATTTGGGTGGGGATACAGAGCCAAACCATATCAGAGGTATAATTTGAAATCAATAAAATGCACACGCTTTAAGAGTACAATTCAATCCATTTAATCACCACCATAATTCGTATATAAAACATTTTCATGATTCCTAAAGATTCCTTGGTGCCCCTCCTAGTCAATCCCTACCCTCAACCGAAACCTAAACCCAGGAAACCATTGATCTGCTTTCTATCACTGTGTGTTAGACTGGTCTTTCCTAGAATTTCTTATAAATAAAATCATACACTGAACTCTTTTTTGTCTGGGTTGTTTTGGTCAGCATAATGCTTTTGAGATTCATTCATGTTTTTTGATGTATCAGTGACTTATTCCTTCAAGGGTAGGTAGGATTGTATTTTACAGATACCCAATTTATTTTTCCTTTCACCTGTTGATAGAAAGTTGAGTTGTTTCTAGTTTGGGCTAATATGAATAAATCTCTTGTGAACATTCTTGTGCAAGCGTGGAAATATATTTTAACTTAAGTAAACACCTTGAAGTATTGTGGGATCGTATGTTAAGTGTATTTTTAATTCCACAAGAAACTACCAAACTGTTTTCAAAAGTATTTGCAGTATTTTACATTTCTACCCACAATGTATGAGAATTTTAATTGTTCCATATCCTCACTAATAATATTCTCAATCTTTTAAATTTTAGCCATTCTACTGTGTGTGCAGTTTAGATTTGCATTAACCTAATAATTAATGATGATCATTTTTTCATGTTTTTGTTCACCTTTCATACTTATTTTGTATAGTATCTGTTCAAATCTCCTGTTTGTTTTTAAGTTGACATATTCTAATTAGTTAATTGTAAAAATTATACACTTAACTTAAACTTCTTTGTGAGATATATGTATTGCAAATTTTCTCTCCTAGGCTGTTCCTTGCCTTTTTTACTTCCTTATTGAAATCTTTTCAAACAGCAGAAGTTTTTTAATTTGATGAATTCCACTTTGATTGTTTTTACAGTTTATACTTTTAAAAATTCCATTCAAGAAAAAGGTTTCTTTATGAAAATTACAAATAATTTATTCTATATATCTTCCAGAAGTATTATAGTTTATCTTTTACATTTTGGTTGATGTTACATTTTGAGTTAATTTTTGTGCATGGTGTGAGGTAAGAATTAGGGTTTTAAAATTAATACGTAATAATTATAGATATGTATGGGGTACATGGAATTTTTTTATGTGACTATCCAGTTGATCCAGCACCATATGTTGAAAGTATAAATTATCTTTCTTATGGAATTACCTTAGGTTCTTTGTCAAAAATCAATTGGCCATATGTCTGTTGGTTTATATCTTGATTTCTTACACTTCCACTACCTGATGAGATAACTCCAGCTACACATGACAATTTAAATTTACCTTATTTACAGTTAAATAAATCTTGAAATTTAGCTCCTTAGTCCCAAAAGCCACATTTCAAGTGCTCAATAGTCACACCTAATTAATGAGCTAATTAGTACTTTATTAGGCAGGATAAATATAGAATATTTGCCACATCACAGAAAGTTCTGTTGGATAGGACTGCTGTCTGGTGTCCTATTATCACATATATATACATATATATCCTTAAGCAAGTATCATACTGACTTAATTAAGTAAGTCTTGAAATAAGGCAAACCATTTTTCAACATTTTACTTTTCCAAAATCATTTTGGCTATTCCACATTCTTTGAGTTTTTATATTAATTTTAGAATCGTTTTGTCGATTTCCATACATAAAAAAAGCCTGCTGGTAGTTTGACTGAAATTGAACTATAACTGAATTTGAAACTATAAACAAATGTGGAGAGAACTGACATATTGACAATATTAAATCTTCCTCTTCATGAACATAGTATATTGCTCCATTTGTTTAATTCTTTATTAATTTCCCTCAGCAATGTTTTGTAGTTTTTAATGTACAGGTCTTGTACAAATATTTTAAAAATTCATTCTCAAGTATTTCACATATCTTGATGCTATCATAAACATTTTAAAAGTTTTTTCTAAATTTGATATCTCATTATTTGTGGTACATATATAGACAATATTGATTTTTAAATATTGATCTTGTATCTTGTAATCTTGTTTAGTTCACTTGTAAGTAGTTTTTTGATAGCTATGTTAACATTTCCAACATACTTGATTATGACTTTTGTGAATAAAGAGAGTTTTACTGCTTTTTAATTTGATATGCCTTTGATTTCTGTTTCTTTACTTATTGCTCTAAATAGAATGTCCAGTAAAATAAAGACAAGGAATGGTATGAACACATATCTTTGTTCTCAATTGTAGAAGATCATTTAGACTTTTACCATGAAATATGACGTTAGCTCTACATCTTTTTTTTGTAGATGCTCTTTATTAGGTTTAGGAAGTTTACTTTTATCTCAATTTGCTAAGAGGCTTTATTATTTATGGGTGATATTTTTTTAAATGTTTTTGCTTTGTCTATTGAAATGATTATACAGTTTTTCTCCTTAATCCTGTTAATGTGGCAAATTACATTGATTGATTCATAAATATCAAACCAATCACTTGTTTCTGGGATAAATCCTACGTAGTCCTGGTGTATTACCCTTTTTATATATTTTTGCGTTTGACTTTTGAGCTCATGAGAGATATTGAACTATAATTTTGATGTCTTTTGTTTTTGTATCAAGGTCATGCTGACGGTGGTGGGTAAACTCTAAAATGGTCCCAATAAACTCTACCTCCTATTATTCATTCCCTTATGTAATCTCCTCCCATTAAGTGTAAGCTAGATTTAGTCATTGCTTCTCAAAAAATAGAATAAGGCAGAAATGCTAGGATGTCACTTCTGAGATTTGATCATAAAAAGACTATGACTTCCATCAGGGGAATCTCTCTTCTATCTCATATAGCTTGTACTGGAGGGGCAATATCTGTGAGTCCGGAACATCAGTGAGTTTGGAAGCACATCTTCTGAGCCTCATGATATCTATGTAAATGAATTTAGAAGCAAATCAGCTCTGAGTCGAACCCTGGGATGCCTGCTGATCTAGCCAAAGATCTTGCTTATAGTATTACATGAGATTTTTTATTCTATTTTTATGCAGCAACAGATACTTAATCCGTTGACATAATAAAATGAACAGGTAAGTATTCTTTCTTTTTCTACTTTTTAAGAGTTTGTGTAGGATTAAATGATTGATAGAATTCACTAGTCAAGTCACCTGGGCTTGCAGTTTTCTTAATGGGGAAGTTTTTAATTGCAAATTCAATTCATTTAATGTAGCATTATTCAGCTTTCTATTTTCTCATGAATCAGATTTGGCAATGTGTGTCATTCAAGAAATTTGTGCGTCTTGTCTAAATTGCCTAATATATCAACAAAAAGTTATTTGTAATATTCTTTTATTATTCTTTTAAGGCTTGTAGTTTCTCTAATGATTATCCCTCTTACATTTTAAATTTTGAAGTTATGGACTGAATTGTGTCCTCCCAACATTTATATGTTAAAGCATTAATCCCAAATGTAATAATATTTGGAGGTGGGTGTTTTGGGAGGTATTTAGGTTTGGGTGAAGTCAAGAAGGTGGGTCCCTCATGATCAGATTAGTGCCCAAATAAGAAGAGACACCAGAGACAGTGCTTGCTCTCTCTCTCTCTCTGTCTCTGTCTCTTTCTCTCTCTCTCTGCTATATGAGGACACAGTGAGAAAGTGGCCATCTGAAAGCCAAAAAGAGAGCCTTTGCCAGACAACCAAATCAGCTATCACCTTGATCTTTAACTTTCCAGCCTCCAGAGCTGTGAGAAATAAATTCCTGTTATTTAAGCCACCCAGTCTGTGATTCTTCTGTTATGGCAGCCTGAAATGACTAACATAATTAGTAATTTGAGTCTTACTATTTTCTCATTCAACCTAGCTAGAGGATTATCACTTTACTGATTCCTCCAAAGAATCAGCTTTTGGTTTCATTAATTTTCTTTATTGTTTGTTTGTTTGTTTAGTTTATTTCTACTTTTATCTCAATTATTTTCTTCCTTTCCATTTACTGAGTGTTTAATTTGATTTTCTTCCATAATCTCTTAAGATGGAAGCCTAGATTATGGATTTGAGCCTTACTTTTTTTCTACACTAAATGTTTGAAACTCTGAATTTTCCTTTAAGCATGGCTTTAGATGCATCTGTCCCCAGATTTTGATATGTCATGTTTTAACATCAATTTAATCAAAAATGTTTCCTCAATTCTTTCTTGATTTCTTTTATGACTCACTAATTGTTTAGTAGTATATTGTTTAATTTTCAAATGTGTGTGATTTTTTCCTGCCTATTTTTTTATTGTTGATTTATAATTTAATTCTGTTCTGGTCAGAACACACTCTGAATGAATTTAATGTTTCCAAATGTATTGGAACTTGTTTTATTCCCTAACATATTGTTTGTAATGGTGAATGATCCATATGCACTTGTTATTACTGGGGGCAGTGCTCCATTTATGTCAGTTACATTAGTTGAAAGTGTTCATTATGTCACCTATGTCTTTAGTGATTTTCTGTCTACTTGTTCTGCCAATGACTGACAGAAAAGTTTCAAAATCTTGAACTGTAATTTTTGATTTTTCAATTTTTTTATATACTTTTGCCAATTTTATGTGTATGCATGTGTGTGTATAACTTTTTAGCTTCATGTCAGAATTGAGTGGAAAGTGAAGCCCCTTACCCTAACACACCTCATAGCCTCCCTCAGGATCAACGTCCAGCACCAGCATGGTACATTTGTTACAATGGCAACTACACTGACACATCATTATCACCCAAAGTACATAGTTTACATTAGGATTCACTCTTGGTGTACATTCTTTGGATTTTCACAAATGTATAATGATATGTTTCCACCATTACAGCGTCATAAAGAATAGTTTCACTGCCCTTAAAATACTCTATGTTCTGCTGATGTATCCCTCCCTTTCTCTAATCCCTGACAACCACTGTCTTTTTATTTCCTCCATAATTTTGGTTTTTCCAGAAAGTCATATTTCTTATGCTTTCTCTTTTATATTTGCAAGGAATACAAGTCAATTGTCAAACAACACTTTTCTGCTTCACAGGTAGTGCACATACCTTACAATAACAAATATACCTAATTTCTTTCTATTGTCTATTGTATTATTGATGTCATTCATTTCACTTATCCATAAGCATATAGGTATGTATGTATACACACATACACATACAAACAGAAATATACAATTGGAAATATTCTTGTGATCATTATTTAAGACAAATTATTATCTGTTACATCAATTAAGAATAAGACAAAAGTTGTTTATCTTCACTGATTTCTTCTCTGACAGTCTTCTTTATGTAGATCCAAGATTCTGATTTATTTTCATTCTCTCTGAAGAACTTCTCTTAATATTTATTACAAGACAAACAAAGTTCTTCAATTTTTGCTTGTCT
Source organism: Gorilla gorilla gorilla (assembly GCF_029281585.2). Lineage (NCBI taxonomy): Eukaryota > Metazoa > Chordata > Mammalia > Primates > Hominidae > Gorilla > Gorilla gorilla. The sequence continues at coordinate 144,050,275 of NC_073224.2, read as the reverse complement.
GAGAAAGCCTTTATTTCTTCCTCATTTTGGAAGGATAATTTTAAAGGGTGCAGAAGTCCAAGTTGATCTGGTTTTTTTTTCTCTCTTAAAACTAAAAACTTCACTCCATTTTCTTCTTGCTTGCACAGTTTCTGAGGGGAAGTCAGATGTTATTTTTGATCTTCTTGAGTTTGAATATGACATGCCTTGATTTCTTTTCTTTTCATTTTTTCTTTCTTTTTTTTTTTTTTTTTGACATTTTGTCTGCTCGGTAATTTCTAAGCTTCCTGGATCCATGGTTGGTGTCTGACAATAATTTGAGGGTAATTCTCAGTTATTTTCCTTTAAATATTGCTTTTGTTGCTTCCCCTTTTTATTCTGCTGATATTCCCATTACACATATGTTACACCTTTAGTAGTTGTCCCACAGTTTTGAGATATCTTGTTATTTTTTTTCAGTCTTTTTTTTCTCGTTGCTTTTTCATTTTGAAAGTTTCTATTAACATACCCTCAAGTTCATAGATTCTTTCCTTAGCCATATCTAATCTATTAATGAGCCCATCAAAGGCATTCATTTCTAATACAGCTTTTTCAATTTCTAACATTTCTTTTTGATTTTTATCTTAGAATTCCCATCTCTCTGCTTACAGTATTTATGTTCCTGCATATTGTCTACTTTGTCCATTAGATCCTTAGCACATTAAGTATAGTTGATTAATCTTATAGTCTGATCATTCCAACATCCCTGCCATATCTAGGTCTGATTCTGATGCTCGCTGTCACTTCAAACTTTGTTTTTTGCCTTTTAATATTTCTTGTAATTTTTTGTTGAAAGGCAGACATGATGTACTATGTAAAATAAACTGCTACAAATAGACCTTTAGTGATGTAGTGGTTAGTGTGGAGGTGGAGGCAGGTGGGCGGGAAGGCTTCTGTAGTCTTATGAGTAGGTCTCAGTCTTTTAGTGACTCTGTGTCCTTGGGTTGTGAACTCCACAAATGACTTTTAGTGTTTTGGTTTTTTTCCACCCTTTTAGGTGGTACAGGATGGTTAGAAAGGCTGAATTTGGATATTTCCCTTTCTCTAGGTGTTAGAGTCTAATTAACGCCCAAACAGGTTAGGATCTTATAAAAAGGTTTCTCTGAGGGCCAGTCTTGTTAGGTACAACAAACAGAATTCTGTGGTGTATTTCAAAGTGGTTACTTTCCCCCTCCCACTCCCAGAGCCCAAGTGGATTTTTTGCTCTGATCTTCACTGTGAGAACCTGGTAAAGGTGCTGGAAATAAAATCCACGGAAGTGTGGATCCCAACCCTACATTCATGGCTCGGTTCCCCTGGAGGTTTTATGGGTCATCCTTGTCCACACTGAGACTCCAGCGGTTCTTCTCTTATAGTTCAGATTTTCCTGCTCCAGCGCTGGTTCCCACAGAGGTTTCTGCTTGTGAGTTTCTGCTCTGATAGTTGTGATTCTCTGTATCTGCCTCTCTGTGTCTCCAGTTAGAGGGAGACATTAGTTTACCCTGTGGCCTCACTTCTCTGGTGGGCCTAAGAAAAACTGTTGATTTTTCAGTTTGTTCCGTTTTTCACTTGTCTTCAGGATGAATTGGCAACTTCTAAGCTCCTTATGTGCTAGACCATTGCTTCACACATTTTAAAATTCTGTTATTAGGTGCTTATACATGTAGGCTTGTTAGGTTTTCCTGATGAAATGACCTTTATATCATTAAGAAATATCTATCTTTATCCCTGGTCATAAACCTTATTTTAAAGTGTACTTTTACTGTTATTTAAATAGCTATGTTAGCATTCTTAGGTTTATTGTTTACCTGTATCCTTTTCTATTTATGTGCTTATCTGTGTTTTTATATTTAAAAGGATTTTTTTGTAGATGGTATATAGTTTAATCTTGTTTTCTTATATAATCTAATAGTCTCTGCCTCTTCATTGTAGCTTTTAGACCATCCACAATTAATTTATTTACCAATAAGGATGGGTTTAAGCCTACTGTATTGCTATACATTTTCTTTTAGTTACACGTTCTCCCTTTTTCTGTCCTTTTTAAAGGTTAACTGTGTATTACTAGAATTACATTTTCTCTCCAATATTAAATTATTAAATATACTGCTTTTTTGTTCTTTTAAAGGATTGATTTCACATTTACAATATGCGTCTTTAACTTTTTACAGTCTACTTTCAAATGATGTTTTTATATTCACTTTCAAATTATATTCTATGTTTTCCCCACATAGTGGAAAATCCTTATAACAAAATACTTACATTTCCCCCTCCCATCCTTTGTGCTATAATTTCTCATTTTGCTACATATTTTATAATTCACATAATATATTGTCATATTCTTATTTTAAATAGTTGATTATTTCTTACAGCAATAAAGATGTGAATCGTGGGGGTTATTTCAGTCCAGAAACATTTTTAATAATATGGTTAGCTTAAAATTTTTTCAGACTACCTAGGAAGTGTCATCTCAGGCTTCAAACCCTTATGTGTGCCAAACAATGGTCACAAATTCACAATGGAGAGTATTTTTTCTCCTACCACTCAGTGCCAGAGCTTATTATAACCAACTGTTCTTTAGTCCTGGGGTGGATATATTTATCTCGGCTTCATCACACATATTCTACAAGATTCCTCACCATGGCTAAGGCCTGGGCTTTGTATCTTGTCTCCTGAGCTCCACAAGTCTAAGAAAATTAGTGCTCATTTCACTCTTGTTGGCACATGACTTTAACTTTATTTTTGGCTGAAATATTCTTCACTTTAAAGCCAGCTCATGAGTGCATTTAATCAAAAAGTATTTCATCTTTTTTATTTTTGTTTTTAGTATTTTCAATTAAAGAGATGTTATTCCTCTAATAGTAATCTATTCATCATAATGCTGGAAATAAAAATCAATCATAGCAGACCCAATTTGAAAGAGAGGCTTCAGGGAAAGATGGCAGAGTAAGAGCATGGGCACACATTTCTTTCATGACGTTCATTGAAATTTTAAAAAAATAAAGTTTCACTATCTTCAAACTGAAGAGCACTATTACATACCATAAACCTAGAGGACCATCTGTCAGATAGAGTTTGTATCATGTTGAATGGACACACGTGCACTAAACCCAAACATTGTTTGTTTCAGGTGATAAGGAAAAGGAATCACTTGGCTTTTATTTAAGAATGGGCCAGATGCAGTGGCTCACGCCTGTAATCCTAGCACTTTGGGAGGCTGAGGCAGGTGGATCACCTGAGGTCAGGAGTTCGAGATCAGCCTGGCCAACACGGTGAAACCCCATCTCCACTAAATATACAAAAAATTAGCCAGGCGTGGTAGCACACACCTGTAGTCCCAGCTATTCAGGAGGCTGAGCCACGAGGATCGCTTAAGCCTGGGAGTCGGAGGCTGCAATGAGCTAGGATTGTGCCATTGCACTCTAGCTGGGCACCAAAAGCAAAACTCCGTCTCAAAAAAAAAAAAAAAAAAAGAGAGAGAGAGAATGAGGGTTCTAATCTAATAGGCCTGCGTTTAGCTTTGGAGTTTCCATCTTTGAGGCTTGAGCAAGTTACTTATGCTTCTGTTCCCTCAACTGTAATATGGAGATAATAACACCTACCTCAGAAATTTGTTGAAAGGATCAAATAAAATGAAGCCTTCTTTAAAGATTTAGCACAACTCTTGGTACTTTATGATTATACAAACAACGGTTTGCTGTCAATCACTATAACAACATTAAGAAATCATGCAGGTCAACCACACTAATTTATAGAAATGAATTTGGGTTCATGGATGGGAATACTTCATAGTGGCCCATTTTCCTGCTATGGAACAATAGAACTGAAAGAGAATCTGTATGGAATGAATATATACATATATTTAACATGTAACATGTTACTTTTATATTATATATAGTAGCAATTTTTTTGAACAGTTTTAGGCTTACCCAAAAAAATTGAGAGGAAAATGCAGATTGTTTTCTTATACTCCCTTTACCCACAACCCAGTTTCCCATTATTAACATCTTGCATCAGTGTGGTACTTTTGTTACAATTGATGAACTAGTATTGATAAATTATTATTAACTAAACTCCATAGTTTAAGTTTCACTTTTTGTGTGTGCCTTTTATGGGTTTTAGTAAATGTATATTGACAGGTATCCATCATTGTATTATATAATATATAGTATTACATATTACTCTATTAATATATTGTATTATGTAATATAGAGAAGAGCTTCCCTGCCCTAAAAATTCCCTGTGCTCTGCCTATTCATGCATTCCTCCCTTCCTCTCTCCCCACAAACTCCTGACAATCAGTGATCTTTTTATTGTCTCTGTAGCTTTTCTTTTTCCACGTTGTCATATTGTTGGATTCATGCAGTGTGAAGCCTTTACATATTGGTTTCTTTCACTTAGAAATATACATTTAAGGTTCCTCCATATCTTTTCATGACTTGATAGCTCATTTCTTCTTATCACTGAGTTATATTTTATTTTACAGATGTACCAATTTGTTTATCCATTTACCCACTGAAGGACATCTTTGTTGCTTTCAAGCTTTGGAAATTATGAATAAAGTTGCCTTGAACGTTCTTATGAAGTTTTTTGTGTACATACGATATCACCTCATTTGGCTAAATACTAAGGAGCATGACTATTGGATCATATGGCAAGAATATGCTTAGTTTTATAAGAGACTACTAAACAGTCTTCTAAAGTAGCTGCATCATTTTGCATCACACCACCAATAAGTGAGAGTTTCTATTGCTTCCCGTCCTCATCAACATTTGGTGTTGTCATGCTTTGTATTTTAGCTATTCTAGTAGGTGTGTAGTGATATCTTGTTTTAATTTGCAATGCCCTATTGACATGCAATGTTGAGCATTTTCTTCTATGCTTACTTGACCTTTGTGTATCTTCTTTGGTGAGCTTTCTGTTCAGATATTTTGTCCATTTTTAACCTTTTTTTATTGATGAGTTTTAAGAGTTCCTTATACATTTTAGATTCTAGTTTTTTATCAGATATGTGTTTTAGAAATATTTTCTCCTAGTCTAAGACTTATCTTTTCATTCTCTTAGTAAGATTTTTTTGGATACATTTTTTCCAGCTAACCAAGAAAGAAGAGATCTAGGAACACTAAGATAAAAAAAGAAATGGAATACAACTTTATGGGAGTCAGCTGTGCAGCTTATACCAAATGCCAAGTAATCAGAGAAAATATGCAGACCCTCCAAACCAATGGCTCTCACCAAAGCAAGTGGCTTACCCTCAAGAACACTTACTCTTCCATTTCTCACAAGCAGCACACAATGTCCTGGGGAAAGTTGATAAAAACTTTTAGAGGGAAAGTGTTGGGAGTCAGGATATTTCAGCTGCTTTCTTCCTTATCTACTTCCTAATTCCTTTCAGAAAGCAAAGTAACTATCCAAATAATATAAACTGGCACTACTTGATATCTAGTATCTTGATGCACAGGAAAGCAAAGGATGTGGGGATGTAGATTTCATTTACACTTGATTGGATCAAATAAGTCGGGATAAATCTGTGTCCACTCAAAAATAAATAAACAAAAAGTAACAAAAACTTACACAAAATTCGTAATTTAATTGATGGAGAAAAAAACACGTGGAAAACAAATAGGAAAAGTACATTTTAGGAAATGACATACCATGAAGCAGAAGAAAATTGTAAGGGGTTCCTTCCCACACTTAATATGCATTTTCAAAATACGAAGAGATAATGTGTCAACAGAATGTAATAGAAAAGAAGTTAGAACTGAGAAAAAATAAGAAAAAGAAAAAAACAGAAAGAGGGAGAGTAATCACAAAGATGCAAATAACACTATGTGCCAGGCAATGTTTAAGTAATTTATATATTAATAGATTTAATTATTATGATAACCTTATGAGTTAGCTACGTTTATATCTCAATTTTACTAATGAATAACCTGGTAAGTAACTTGCCAAAGGTCACTAAACTAGTAAGTCTTAAAGCTGGGATTTGAACCCAGGCAGCAGAGTTTCAGAATCCATACATTTAACTAATATATCAGTAAGGTTTGCAAAGTTATGTTATGCTGATGAACAGCCTTAAAAACTCAGTGGATTCAAAAACAAAATCTCTCTCTCTCACTCTAGTTGTCCAAAAGCAAGTCAGTAGGGAGACCCAAGTTGTCGGAGTCAATCAGGGATGAAGACTGAGGAAAACTTCATCTTGATTTGTGTTTCCATTATCACCCACAGCAGGTTTAGGGAACATTCAGTGTCCTGCACTGGCAATGAAAAGATTCTGTCCAGAAGTAACACTTAGAGCATAGGCTTCCATTTCATTGGCCAAAGCAAACCATACTTACTTTTGAGAAGTGGAGGTGGAGAAACACAACCTCATAACATGTGTGAAAGAAATAGGAAAACTGGCATATTTGTAAATAAATCTAATGACTCCCACAACTGTTCTGCTATAGTGCCTTTCTTATTACCTTGCCTTTCTCTGAAGCCACTACAGAAAAATAAAAAAGAATTATGGAAAAGGGCTTGAGTATACAAAGAATGTAGAATAAAAGACTGTGAAATAAAGTATTGACAGATATCATACATTAGATGGAAAAGAGATCTAAAATACAGATGAATTGCTTATGGTAAACTTATAAAAGAAATCACAAATTATTGAAGATTTTTTTTAATCTAAAGGGATACCTGAACTCTCAATTTTAAGATCTTTAAGATCTTCTGTGTTTCAAGAGGAATCATGCAGACAGGTGTTTAATTTTATGATAATTGAGGAAAAATAAAGAAAACATAAGAATCAGACACAAAAAGGAATCAGCCTACCCTGGAGCTCCCCAGCTGTGTTAGATGGCACAAAGCTCTGAAACTGTCCACAGAGTTTGGAGGGGAAACTGACTGAAGACACCCTTCCCCACCAGTGTGCAGACTGCATTCAAATGTGAAGGTAACCTGAAGGCATTCTGAGGATACAGAGACTCAAGAAGTGCTTTACTCATGTGACATCTCTAAAAATTCTACTTAAAAATGTAATTCTAAGTAACTCAGCAATGATTTTAAATTTAAAAAATCAGGGGTGGGTAAGTGATGAAGTAAAATGACTGGTGAATTACTTAAATGCAAAATTACATTAAATAACAACAATACTTGATTTTAAAAACCTGAAGATATGGAAATAGAAGTGAAGGAGCCGATTAGAATATGGTGAGGAGGTGAGTAATGTCAATATATATGCTTATTTTCTCATATTTAAAGGGTAGTCTGTAGCGTCCTGTTAAGAAGTAAAGATCTCCAGACACTGTGACTCACACCTGTAATCTCAACACTTTGCAAGGCAGAGTTCGGCTGATCACTTAAGCACAGGAGTTTGAGGCCAGCCCCAACATGGCAAAACCCTGTGTCTACTAAAATACAGAAATTAACCAGGCGTGGGTGGCATGCACCTGTAGTCCCAGCTACTTACTTGGGAAGCTGAGGTTGGAGGATCACCTGAGTTGGAGGTTGCAGTGAGCCAAGATTGTGCAACTGCACTCCAGCCTGGTGACAGAATGAGACCTTGTCTCAAAAAAAAAAAAAAAAAAAAAAAAAAGGAAAGATCAAGGTGTATAATCTAAAATTATAAATAGCATTCTATTAGAGTTAAAAATAAATTAAAAACAATTTATTTAAGAAAAAATATGTACTTGAGTTCAAAGATCAAGAACAAACAAAATAACAATCATTAAAAAAACAAGCAATAAAAAGAGAACATATAATTATGATGGCAGAAGATAAAACATATCTACTGTCATGGTACTAAATAAGTCATACAAAATAACCTATTAAAATTGAATGATTTTCACATGCCAAAATAAGTAAGAAAATACTATATAATGTGTATATATTTTATAAAGTACAAATAATATTAATCACAAGAAAAAGTAAAGAATAAAACAGTTGCAGGCTTTTCCAGGTCTTCATTCTAGGATCATGTCTCACTAAGGGTATTTTTATTTTTCAGGCACTTATTGGTTGAGTGGATCAAGATGGCCTCTTATACTGAAGTCATCACTGTGGTGCATATTATAATTGTGGGATTCCAGGTTAGTGTCTAATAAGTCTATGGTCCTTTTTCCAAGGCAATTACCTTTGCCACTTCAGATTTTTTGTTTGTTTGCTTTTCTTTAAAAGTTAGAGAATATAGGATGATAGTGCCTTTCTCTTACAGACGGAAACTCATATGTGATGATAAAGTCCACAGTCAAAGAAAGGGGTTCAGCTTCCCTTTGATGTAAGCACAGCTCTTTTTGGAAGATATTGGTTCCCTTAATTCATAGAAAAAGAGAACACGAATAATCAAAGTTTCATTTCCAGAATAGAGAGTAGTGAATTTAAGTTTCAAAAGGGAAATCTTGAACCCAGATGAGAAGAGGAAAGGCAGCAGGGAAGGCAAGTGGGATTCAAATACTTAGATATGACAATGGCCAGGGATAAATAGTTCAATGCTCTGAGAATTTTTTCCGTATGATTTTTCTATATATAACTGTGCAAACCGCAGTTCGCAGTGTCTGATAGAAAACCCACTGAAATTTAAGTTAGAAGACTGAATTCTAAGAATGGGTCTGTGACAAATGGCATGATGTGAAGGAAGTCAATTAGTTTGAATGTGCTTCTAAAATGGACATACTGACTATTACACCATTTCTGCCCCACTGGGTAAATGAGAGGCAATGCAGCGACTTCCTTGGAAAAAGGCAGTATAGATAGCATTACTTTTGAATGTTGGACTTGTCAATAGAATAAACTTTTGAAATGTGCCAAAAAGCCTCAGAGGTTTTGTCTGCGTGAAATGTGACCATTATTTAAGTCTTCGAGAGATTAGAAGTAAAACAATGTCTGGCAAGCAATGTTCAAAAAACAATTTATTATACTAGATTGTCAAGAAAACCTTAAGAATAAATATCACCAAACCAATTCTAGCCTTTCATGAGGTCAGAGAACTGGCCATTCTGTTGAAAAGAGCTACTGAGCAGAAATATTATATTAAGACAGTATCTAGTATGAATATTGTCCTCTCAAAAATTCTATTTTCTTCTTTTGAATTTTAGATTTCACTTTACCTGTTTATCGATTTCCTTTCATCTGGTATCTGGATCATCTCCTTTCTAAGTTACAACCTATACAAAAAGTATTGCAGTTTAAGTTTACTAGAATTAAAGCAGGAGATAGGAGAATTTTGCTACAGCTTTGAAAAATGCACATTTATCCCATGTAATGAGAATGCTTATCACATTGTATCATTTGCAGACCAATCTACTTATCTTTAATGTTGCAAAATGTAAGTAAGTAAAGCAGTAGAAGTTATCAATTTACCCTGTATATGTCACCTCCACCATTTCTATACATTCAAACTCTAGCCGTATTTTAAGTTTCTGTTTAGTATCGACATCTTCCCCTAGACCTTCCCTGACCACTCTCTGGCCAACAAGCTGATCCTTAACCCCCATTAAACTAATTTTTTTTTTTTTTTTTTTTTTTTTTTTTTTTTTTTTAGACAGAGTCTCGCTCTATCACCCAGGCTGGAGTGCAATGGCGCGATCTCGGCTCACTGCAAGCTCCACCTCCCGGCTTCACGTCGTTCTCCTGCCTCAGCCTCCCGAGTAGCTGGGACTACAGGCGCCCATTACCACGCCCGGCTAATTTTTTTGTATTTTTAGTAGAGACGGGGTTTCACCGTGTTAGCCAGAATGGTCTCAATCTCTTGAACTCGTGATCTGCCCGCCTCGGCCTCCCAAAGTGCTGAGATTATTACAGGCGTGAGCCACCGCGCCTGGCTAGACTAATTTTTAATATGGCATTTACCACTTCCTTTTATTATGTTCACGTCCTCCCTTTGCTACCAAATCTTTTGGGAAGCACCGTGTCATCACATTTTTTTGTTTTCTCTACACTCAGTGTTTGGCACATAAGGGATGTTCACTAAATTGTTGTTGCATAAGTTAACTTTTAATTGGTCTATAATTTGAATTCATTGTGCCTTTTGAAGATAAAGAAGAAACAACTTTACATCTCCAGCAAACATGAATTGAATGTCTATCTTGGAACTTAAAGAAGTTTCATGAATATAGGCTGATACTGTCAATATTTGAAAACTACTTAAAAGTTTTTTTTAAAAAAAATCTTTACTGGGACATAATTAACTTTCCATAAAATTTACCCACTTAAAATGTGCAATTTAATGGTTTTAGCAAATTCATGGGGTTGTGTAACCATCACCACCAGCTAAGCTTAGAACATTTTTATCATGCTGAAAAGAAAACCAGTACCCATTAGCAGTCACCTCCTGCTACCCTCCCCGCTTCCTAACCACTGTATCTAACCCTCAGCAACCACTAATTTACTTCTGCATCTGTAGATTTGTTCATTCTGAAAATTTCGTATAAATAGAATACCACAATATGTGCTATTTTTTAACTGATTTATTTCACTTAGCATAATGTTTTCAAAGTTCATTCATGTATCAGTGCTTCATTCTTTTTTATGGTTGAATGATATTCAATTGTATGGATATACCACATTTTATTTATCCATTCATCAGTTGATAAATATTTATGTTGCTTCCAATTTTTGGCTATTATGAATAATGCTGGTAGGAACATTCATGTGTGAGATTTTGTGTGGGTGTTTGTTTTCATTTTTCCTAGGAACGGAACTACCAACTGTTTTTCAAAGCGGCTGCACTATTTTACATTTCCACCAACAATGTATGAGGATTGCAATTTCTTCACATCTTCAGCAACACTTGTTATTGCCTGTCTTTTTTATTTTAGCTATCCTAGTGGGTATGAAGTGCTAACTCATGCGGTTTGATTTGCATTTCTCTAATGGCTAATATTGTTGAGCATCTTTTCATTTTTTACTGGTCATGTATTTATCTTCTTCTGAGAAATGTTTATTTAATTCCTTTGCTTAATTTTCAATTGGGTTGTTCATGTTTTTTTTTCACTGAGTTGTAATTGTCTGTATAGTTCCTCATCAGATATATTTTTTGCAAATATTTTCTTCCATTTTGTGAGTTGTCTTGATAATGTCACTTAAAGCAATTAGGGAGTTTTGTTTGTTTCTTTTTAAGCCATTTTAAGACTTCTTTAGAAGATATTCAAGTTTTGACTACCTTAAACAGATAGTTTTCAATTGTCTATTATTGGCTTACTACATAAAACAACATGGAAAAAGTCTTTACTTTCCAGAATTTTTCACTGAATGGGAAACTAGAAAATTTTTTTTGTACTTACTTTCTTGCTTAAAAATGAAAATCTTTTAAGCTACAAATTTGTCTTGAAATATAGTATTGCCTACATTATATTTATTATTCTACTGTATTTCAAATATGGTTTTAACTTCCTAGATGACAAAACAATTAAATTAGGGAAATCTTTTTAAAATAGTTAAGTACAAGAGAAATAGATTTTATATATATATATATATATATATATATCATAAAGGAGAAGGAAATGGCAACTCTTTGTATTTACTTGGAAAATTGAAAGATTCAACACAAACTTTGGTAAATGTTTCAGTACAAAATGCATAAGCAGAAATGAATAGCCCCCATATCCACAAACAACAATGCATTAGAAGATATATGAAAATAATGGTTCTGTTAATAATAATTGAAAAATATAAAGTATCTATGTATAAATTTAACCAGAAATGTACAGGTTATATGAAGAAACAATGAAACTGCAATAAATGACACAAAATAACAAAATATTTGGTTTTCAGAAAGGAAAATTCATTCATAATGATATTACTTCTATTTAAGCTGTTTTATAAATTTAGCATGATCTCAGCAAAATTTTTAAAAATTAGATACACTACTATAAAGCTATGGATAAAAATTTAAAATTCTTTAAATCCAGAGAAATAAAAAATAATGAGAAGGAACTATGTGGCTTTATTAATCAAAACATTCTCAAAAACTTCCAAGGAAAAGTATTGAAAGTTTAAATCACACTGAACTACTTTATTTGACAATGGTAACATGTTAAATCAACAAAAGAAAGATGAATCATTCAAAGAATAGTGTTGGACCAACTGAGTAACCAGTTGGAGAAAAAAAATAAAGTTGGATTCTAATTTAAAAATTTTAGATAGATCAAATATTTAAATGTTAAAAAATTTAAAAACCTAAATTCCTAGAAACAACTATGGTAGAATTTTTTAAAATCTCAGAGTGGGGAAAGCGCTTCTAAGAAATATACCACAATCTGAAGCCATATAAGTAAAGACTGATGAATTCAGTTAGATAAAATTTCTAGATTGGAAAAATCATGAAAAACCTAAGTCAAAAGATAAATAGGCAGTATAAAAATAAAAGCAAATGCAACTCATCTCAGAAAAATAAATAATTACTTCGATACATAAAGAGCACCTGGAAATGAATGAGAATAAGTTGAAGAAGGCAACAAAATTTGGGTAAGTAATTTTTACAACTTCCTCATGGATCAGGAAAGCCAGTCTTAAACTCCAAAATGCTCCAACTTACTCACAATAAGAAAAATGCAAGGGAAAATTAAGAGAGAAATTTTATCACTTAGATGGGTGAATATCCAAAGTTTATGTTAGCTATAGTGGGAAAATAGGGAAACTTTAAATGTAGGAGGGAGTGAAAATTCTTTCAAGCTGTATGAAGAGCACATCAGAAATACTTATCAAAATTTGAAATGCACATAGTCATACCCTTTTATCCAACAATTCCATAGCTTGTTTTTAAATACTGTTGATTGAATTATTTTAGATACTATAAACTTTTCCTTGCTACTGGGTGTTTCTTTTTCTATTGCATCATCTAACTGTAGATTTTATACAAGAAGGTGTACTTGAATTATTACAATATTATTTATGTGAAATATTATACATTACCCTATTATTTGGGGCAAAGTACTGCATATAACCTATATGTTTATAGTAGCAGAATTCAATGATAGATATATAACTATAAAATTTTTTAATTAATTTATTTATTTTAGACAGAGTCTCACTCTGTTGCCCAGGCTGGAGTGCAGTGGCATGATCTCAGTGCATTGCAACCCCTGCCTCCTGGGTTCAAGTAATTTATGGGCCTCAGCCTCCCAAGTAGCTGGGACCACAGGTGTCTGCCACCAGGCCTGGCTAACTTTTGTATTTTAGTAGAGACAGGGTTTCACAATGTTGGTCAGGCTGGTCTCGAACTCCTGACCTCAAATGATCCACCCACCTCGGCCTCCCAAAGTGCTGGGATTACAGGCGTGAGTCACTGTGCCCAGCCAATAAATATTTCTGTTTGTACTAATATGAGACAATCTCTATCATATATTTGTATTAAAAAAATAAGATGAAAAAGAGTAATTACAGCTACAATCCAGAATATTTCTGAAAAATTATCCCTTCCCCAAATGTTAAGAAATATCATCTCTGGGTTCACCACAAAATTTTGCAGGCATTCTGCCATCTTTTTGTCAATGTGTAAAATTTACTTTTGCTACAACTAAATATCTATACTGTCACAGAAACATAAATAAGTGTCAAAAGGTGAGATAGTGTAGTGATAAGGATCACAGATTCAAGATCATCTGGACTCAAATGCTGCTTCATCACTAACTAGGTATGTGTCTTGGACAATTTATTTGTTGTGTTAGGTTATCATCATATCTATCAGGTAAAATAAGTGCATTCTAGTGAGAATTCAATGAGTTCACACATGCAAAATTCTTTGAATAGTGCCTGGTGCACAGTAAGCATTCAATGTATGTTATCAGTTCTTAATCATGCTAGAGAATTGAGCTGAGTAGATTTTACAGAATGGTAGACTATGGGTACACTTTGCTGTGAATGAAAGATGATTTGTGATTTGCTGGAATAGATTAAAAAAAAAAAGGTTGTTCCATGAGCATGTAAGAAAACATGGTTCTATTCAAAATGACACTGTACCAAAGAGCGTTGTTATGTGATTATGTGGATGTTTCTACACGGTGAAATAAAAGTAACCTTAGTTGTATAATTACAGTTCACTAGTGTAGTGTGGTTCAGCGGCCCACATTTTTTGGCCTTCAATTTTGCCAGCACATTAAAAAGTTTCATATTGTGCCTTGAATATAATATGGTGATGGATTTTGACATACAACTGACCCTCTTGGTCCTGTTTAATGCAGTTTTGCCTTCAACTCTTAGATTATTTGATTTATAATTGTAATCTTAGCACTATTTTTGTTCTCCATCTTCTCATTTCATCCTTCATTTTGTTTTCTTTCACTGACTTGAGTTTGCTTGATATCTGCTTTCCCATATTTGCTCCTTACAGTCCTGTTTTATGAGTCACTTTTACAAGACAGAGTGGGATTCTGGTTTTGCCTTAGCAAGGGAGAATTTCCTTTTGATATACTTTTTCAACCCAATTACATATATTGACTTTACTAATTTATTTAGTTCTATTTTTGATGCTTAGTTTAATGCTTTCTAAAAAGTGCCTCATTGCCATTTTCTGTTTTTCCAATCTACTGCAAAATGTGCACCTTGTTTTTATTTTAGTGATCTATCTTATTTTAAATATTTATCTTTACATTTACATTTTTAAAACATGTTTTAGTTTATACTTCTCCAATTATCACTCAATAATAAAATCCTCTCTTTTAGTTCCTCTGTGCTCTCCACCTGTACCTGCTACCACCATTTATGTATTCTAGTTTTACATATTTAGATTATATATTTGACCTCACCAACAGTTACTGCCTTTTTAAATGAAAATGTTTGCAGATATTTTTCCTTTGTGTTCTGGCCACCAACATACAAATTACAGAGCATACAAAATTTCTCTAAGTTGTTTGACACTAAACTAGTTTATTTGTGGAATACACTTGAAAAACATTGATTGAAGTAATTCCCTCTTCAGTAAGAATCAAACTGGAATTATCTGCAGTCATATGTGCAAACCAAGTTGGTTAAAATACCATATGATTGATTCAGTTAGATAGTTGTAAGTATTGTTTGGGACTGACTTGAGTTGTCTTTGACTAATTGTTTAAGATGACTATATAAACTTCGGAAAGTATTTTCTAACTTTCATTGTTTTTTTGAAGAGTTAGAAGTTGGCTACAACTATGACACAACAGAGAAACTGGAAGAGCCAGATTAGAAGTAACACGTGGATTAATGTATGTATATGTCTATACTTACGTGTGCATGTGTGTGTGTGTGTGTGCGCACATAATAACTTTTAATCTTTTTTGAATGGATTTTTGGAAATATCTGCCTTTATATCTAGAAACATCAGCAGCCACTACTAAGAGTCCGTTGTCTATGTGAAATGTCTGTTCCAAGCATGTCCCTGTGTGTGAATATGACTGGAAATGTTTACAGAATATTTTAAAAAGAAAAAGGGGAAGAATTGATATAATTTTAATACAATGTTGTATACAAAATATGCTTATTATGTGAAAGATATTTCTAAAATTAAAGAAATAAAGTATTATTACCCTAGGACAAGTTACCTTTTATTCATTCTTCCTTGCTATTTCCTTCAGTTTCTCTCCTTCTGACTTTCATTGATTGATTTTTTTCTTTCTCTCCTCTGCTCCGCCATCTTTTTTGCTTCCCTTTCCCTCCCTTTCTCTCTCTCTCTCTCTCTTGCTCATCCTTTCTATTCTCTGGCCAGTTTCCCCTCCCTCTGGCATTTTTTTGCAATTGTTTTCTAAGTATGAAATAAGGTCTCTCTTTTGCTGCAGCTGCTACTCCATCCCCTGCTGCACTAAATTGACACTTGGGCAAGCAATGGCTCTCGTCAGTCACTCCGAAGCTGCTACTTCCAGAAGTGTCGATTTAGTGCAGCGGGGGATGAGGTGCCAGCTGCAGAAGTAGGGCACAGAAAAACTCAACAAAAGACTCTGCCTTCCCTTATTGTATGTGATATTTGGTAGGAGGAAGAGGGGGTAGAAGTCACCAAAATCAGAAATAAAAAACTGAAACAATAATAATAAGGCACCAGGAAAAACACTGGAATTTAAAAACATGTGGCTTCAGTAACTGTAGCAGATTTATGGAGAGACTGGAAGAAGGCAAAGAAAAGTCTCAATTGCAGTTAATTTCCTTTCACTTGGTTTCAAAACTAGCTGAAAATGCTGAAAACCCAGACATTTAATTCTGCTAGAGTGACAAGTACTCGTCGGTCATGGTGATTTCCTTAAGCATCCCCCAAAACATGCATATATCCCATTGATTTGGGTGAGAAATTGCCAGTCTGCAGTGGGAAACGTGTAAACTCTCAACTTCCCTTGGCAAGTCTTGCTTTTCATTTCCTGTTGACAAAAACACCTACTCTGCTTAATTGAAAGTCCTTCATGAACATTAACACTACAGGCATCTGGTTAAGTGTAAACTCAATAGGTAGCTCTTCCATATCTATAGTAAAAGTGTAGTCATATATAAGTATACGTATTCTAAAGATAAAGAGACTTATTTTTTGGAGCTATCTCCACCTCTATGCCCCTCTATTAGTTCAGATAATTTTCTGTATTTCTGTGAATATGGGCTCTGTTTTATCATGACCATAGATCGACTACAGGAGATGAATTTCAAAATGCTACATGCGATGCATTTTTGTTGCATACATTGGGTTCTTTTCTAAAGTAACCATTTCAAATAAAGCCAGTTTCAAAAGTGGCACTGTAGAAGCAAAAAATGCATGTGTTACTTATGCTGAATTTTGACCCTTTTATTCATTATGCACTCTTTCAGGTGAACTGCTATGGTAATTTGCTTTTCTTATGAAATGTAAAATGAAAGTATCTTTTGTGTCAAGGAGTTCTGATATAGCCCCTTTAGAAGGACTTAGTATCTAGGTCAGTTGGCTTTCTTAAACCTGAAATAAATGAGATCTTTGATAGTGCAGTACCATGGCTTCAGGGCATAGATTAAAGGAGAAAAGGGCTTTTGCTAAGACAATTGGGAAAAAAAAAAATCTTTGTATGTTGACTTATTTTTATCTCCTCATATTAGAAAGACCCAGGATACAATTTTTATCAAAGTGCTTCTTTTATTCTCTGACCCCTTTGTTTGTTAAATATATTTTAAACTATACTTAAGTAGACACATGTTAATTGTCTATTTAAGTAGACATGTTAAGTGTCTGATGTGCACTGAGAATTGCTCTTTACTAGGTACTAATAGAGAACATGAAAGAAAGTGGTGACAGATCTGTCCATCAATTTGCAAAGATTTAATGCATGATCACTGAAAGGTGAGGGTTAATCAGGAAATGCCCCGTGGAACAGGAAGATTTTGAAGACTGCTTTAGACTTACAAGAGCAAAAAATGTTGGACTCTCAAACAGAAATACAGGCAACAGAAACTCTCAAAATCATAGGTGAGGGGATCGGCAAACTGACTTGTAAGAAGTGGAGAAACAGGAAAGATGAATATGACAGGATGCTGGGGTGAACAAGAAGACTTCACCAAACTGATGGTCCTTAAACCTAGGCTGCAGTGTTAACTTGATATCTTAGGTGTTGGTGAACTCTGTATTACAGAATACATATGGACTAAATGGATGGAATTTGTAATCTAAAAGAGGATCATTCTAATTTTTCAGCCTATTCATTACTGTTGGTCTTCCTTAGGGATTCTGCCCTTGCCAGTGTTTTCTTCTTACTCTACATCAAGAGCATTTTACCTGGATTCCAAGATGGACCCCAGAGTCATACTGTATCACACTATATCATTTTGTTTTCCATGACTTTAGTTGCTTTCATATTCTCTGTATTAGTCTGTTTTCACAGTGCTATAAAGATACTTTATAAGCACTGAGTAATTTCTTTTTAAAAAGGAGGTTTAATTTACCAACAGTTCCACGTGGCTGGAGAGGACTCATGAAACTTACAATCATGGTGGAAGGTGAAGAGGAAGCAAGGCATGTCTTCACAAGGCAGTGGAGGTGGGGAGAGAGAGAGAGAGAGGGAGAGAAAGAGAGAGAGAGAGGGAGAGAAAGAGAGAGAGAGAGAGAGTGGTCAGGGGAAACTGCTACTTTTAAAACATCAGCTCTCATGAGAACTCCCTCACTATCAGGAGAATAGCATGGAGAAACCGCCCCCGTGATCCAATCACCTCCCTCCAGGTCCCTCCCTTGACACACAGGGATTACAATTCCAAATAAGATTTGTGTGGGGACACAGAGACAAACCATATTATTCACCATCTGGCCCCTTCCAAATCTCATGTTCCTTTCACATTTCAAAACCAATCATGCCTTCCCAACAGTCCCCCAAAGTCTTCACTCATTCCAGCATTAACTCAAAACTCCAAGTCCAGAGTCTCATCTGAGACGAGCTGAGTCCCTTTCGCCTATGAGCCTGTAAATTCAAAAGGAAGTCAGTTACTTCCAAGAGATAATGGGGGTACAGGCATTGGGTAAATGTTCCCATTACAAATGGAAGAAATTGGCCAAAGCAAAACGGGCCACAGGCCCTATCCAAGTCCAAAACCCAGTAGGGCACTTGTTAAATCTTAAAGCTCCAAAATGATCCCCTTTGACTTCATGTCTCAAATCCAGGGCACAGTGATGCAAGGAGTGGACTCCCAGGGTGTTGCATAGCTCTGTCCTTGTGCTCTGCAGGGTACAGCCCCTGCAGCTGCTTTCATGGCCTGGCATTGAATCCCTGCAGGTTTTCCAGGAACATGGTGCAAGCTGTTGGTGGATCTACCATTTTGGGGTCTGGAGGACAGTGGCCCTCTTCTCACAGCTCCACTAGGCAGTGACTTAGTGGTGACTGTGGGTGGGCTCCAACCCCACATTTCCCCTCTGTGTTGCCCTAGTAGAGGTTCTCCATGAGGGGGTCTGCTCCTGCAGCACACTTCTGCCTGGACATCCAGACGTTTCCATACATCCTCTGAAATCTAGGTGGAAGCTCCCAAAGCTCAACTTTTCTCTTCTGCACACCCACAGGCTCAACACCATGTGGAAGCCACCAAGGCTTGGGGCTTACACCCTCTGAAGCAGTGGCCCGAGATGTACCTTGGCCCTTATAGCCATGGCTGGAGCTGGAGCAGCTGGGACCCAGGGCACAAAGTCCCAAGGCTGCACAGAGCAGACGGGCCCTGGGCCTGGCCTGTGAAATCATTTTTTCCTCATAGATCTCTGAGACTGTGATGAGAAGGGCTGCCTTGGAAATCTCTGAAATGCCCTGGAGACATTTTTCCTATTGTCATTGTAATTAACATTCAGTTCCTCATTACTTGTGCACATTTCTGCAGCTGGCTTGAATTCCTCCCCAGAAAATGTTTTTTTTATTTTCTATTGCATTCTGAGGCTGCAATAAAAATTTTCCAGACTTTAATGCTCTGCTTTCCTTTTAAATATAAGTTCCAATTCCAAACTCTGTCTTTGTGAATGCATAAAACTGAATGCTATTTTTGGTCACCCAGGTTGGAGTGCAGTGGTGCAATCTTGGCTCACTGCAACCTCCAACTCCCAGGTTCAAGTGACAAGCCTCAGCCTCCCGAGTAGCTGGGATTACAGGCATGCACCACCATGCCCAGCTAATTTTTGTATTTTTAGTAGAGACAGGGTTTCACAATGTTGGCCAGACTGGTCTCAAACTCCTGACCTCATGTGATATGCCCACCTCGGCCTCCCAAAGTGCTGGGATTACAGGTGTGAACCACCATGTCCAGCCAAAACTGAATGCTTTTAAGAGAACCCAGGTCACATCTTCAATGCTTTGCTGCTTAGAAATTTTTTCTGCCAGATACCCTAAATCATCATCTCAAATTCAAAGTTCTGTAGATTTCTAGGGCAGGAGCAAAATGTCTCCAGTCTCTTTGCAAAATCGTAGCAAGAGTGACCTTTACTCCAGTTCTCAGTAAGTTTCTCATCTTTATCCAAGACCAGTTCAGCCTGGACTTCATTGTCCATATTACCATGAGCCAGCATTCTGGTCAAAACCATTCAACAATTCTCTAGGAAATTCCAAACTTTTCCACATCTTCTGTCTTCTGAGCCATCCAAACTGCTCCAACCTCTGCCTGTTACCCAGTTCCAAAGTCACTTCCACAATTTTAGGTTATCTTTATAGCAGTGCTCTCTCCTGGTACCAATTCTCTGTATTAGTCTGTTTTCACACTGCTGTAAAGATACTACTTGAGACTGGGTAATTTATAAAGAAAGGAGGTTTAACTAACTCACAGTTCTGCATGGCTGGGGAGGACTTAGGAAACTTAGAATCATGGTGGAAGGTGAAGAGGAAGCAAGGCACATCTTCATAAAGCAGCAGGAGAGAGAGAGCGAGCTCAGGGGAAACTACCACTTTTAAATGCATCAGATCTTGTAAGAACTCCCTCACTATCATGAGAACAGTATGGGGGAAACTGCCCCCATGATCCAGTCACCTCCCACTGGGTCCCTCCCTTGACATATGGAGATTTCAAGCCAAGATGACATTTGTGTGGGGACACAGAGCAAAACCATATTAATATTACTCCAAAGGTATTTATCACATTGAATTTAGGAACCACTTCTCTAAACAGACTTTCTGGAAAATCTTATTCAGAGTTAATTCTTTAGCTACTACTTCCTTTGATAATTTCCACATTCATAATGACAACTTAGTTGTTCATTACCTTCAGATCTCTACCTCCAAAGGCTTCCTAGACAAGTCCACCTGGCCATCTCACAGGCACTTCAAACTCAGCAAGTTGAACACTGACCTTGCTGTTATTCTATCTTCTTCATAAATGGCAACTCTTTTAGTCTTCCTGAGATGCCTAATTAATGACAACTACACATGGAACAACAGCTAAGTTAAAAATTTCTTTATTCTCTTTACACTGCCATCCAAACAGTCATCGAATTCTTTTAAGTCTACCTATTTGATAACTTCTCCCCATCCTCATTTCCACTGCGTCAACACAGGTTTTTGGATCTTTATTTCTCTATCTTTCCCTTCTTTTCTTTTCTCCCTCATGAACTCCTCCACTTCTTCCTTTTCTTCCTCTTCTCTCTTTCTCTTTCTTTTTCTTAATCTATTCTCACCTTTATTGTTGTACTAGCCTTCTGTCTCGTCTCAATTATCCTACCTTTTCTAAGGTGTTATTCAAACTATCATCAGGATGATCCTTTCCTTCCTTTGTTTTCCTTCCTTTCTTCCTCTTTTCTTTTCTTTCTCCTTTCCTCCGTTTCTTTCTTCATTCCTTTCTCTCTTGATCTTTCACTTTTTCAAATTTAAAAAATACAGAACAACCCAAAAAAGAAAATAGCAATAACCCATGCCTTCACCACCCAGAATTAATCACTGCTGAAATTTAGGCACAATTGCATATATTCTTCTTTTCTTTTAATACAGACATAGCTTCAAATACCCTTACTCACTTAACTACCTCTTGCCATTGGTAGAGTTCTGGCTGCCATAAGTTTTTCTCTCAACATTGCTTCCTTTTATAATTTTCTTTTAAAAATCTCCCCATTGAGCAGAATATTGTTTAGCAGAATATTTTTAAATTATTAAATGCATGGAGGTTTGGTTATTTTTGTGATTGATTTGTTATAGAATCTCCATGGGTATCAATTAGTAGTATATATTTTTGAGACTTTGTAATGAAAATTATGTTACATTGTCAAGAAATAATCATTTAGACTTATTCACTAGTTAAATATGAGATGTAAAGTAGAGAGAAGTAAAAAAGAAATATTATTACCTGTGGCATGAACTTGTGATTGCAGTGACAGTAATGAAGCAATTGAAAAGAAATTTCCATGAATTTGGAGGGAAAAGAATGAGGAGAGGATTAAGTCAAGTCTTAACTATCTATATAATTATGACTGGAAGGTAATGGCTTAAGAAATAATGGTGAATTAGGACCAAAATATAAAGAAAGTTAAAGATATTAAATGTGAGAGGACAACATGTATTTACCAGATATGAATGCAAAGTACCAGGATAGGTTTTAAGTAAACACCAGAATTTACATATGCAAATATAACGTTTTGCTCACAGTACGTTGCACTGTAATTTTTCTTTTTCCAAGTGCTTGATTCTTCCACTCAACTGATTTCTTCGATGCCTAGAATAATATTTAATTTTTCTCATTTGGGCACCTAAACTAGTGCTCAAATATTTAATGATTCAAGAAAAAGAGAGAGAGAGAAGATAGAAGACAGATGGACGGAAGAAGAAAAGAATTAGGGTCATCCTTTTTAAGGTAGTTGTACTGTAGTGTTACACAGGAATTTTAATGATGCTGCATTGTTTAGAAAATTTTTGGAACTTTCTTTTGGAGCCTGCCTTCCAAACTTAAAGATTTTAGAAACATTCTCAGTGGCAAAACTACTTTATCTTTTGAGAGTAGATTTTCTTTTGGTAATACTCAGAAGTTAGCTGCAGCCAAGTCTACAGAAAAAAGTAAGATCATTCTTTTCAATAATAGCATATGGAATTAGAATACTAGATGTGACTAAAAGATAAGAACACTGATTCTCTTCTGTGATTTACATACTATTTCCTGAAGGCAACACGAAAAGAGGAGTCACAGATAATTTTTTTCTTTTTTAAGCAAATGACACAAAATTGGATTAAGTACATAGAGTCTCATGATCATTTTTTTAGAAATAAATACTCCTGTGTAGGTATGAATTTTGGCATGTTAATAAGTCATTCATCTTACTTGCTTTCAGCATTTTATTATGAAAAATCCAAGCATACAAAAAAACTTGAAAAAATGTTACAGTGCATATCTGTATACCTACCACCTAGATTCTATAATTAACATTTATTACACTTGCTTATCACATATCTATTCACTTAAATATACATCTATTCACCTATAAATCAATTTTATTTTTGACACGTTTCTCAGTAAATTACAGACATCAGTACTTATCTTCCTAAATAATTTAACATGCATATGATTAATTACAATTCAACATCTGCAATTTTTCTTTTGGTATAAAATCTACATAAAATGAAGTAGATAATAGTGTGTTTTTAGCAATGTAAAATCATGAGTTTTGACAAATAAATATATTTGTATAAGCCAAATACCTCTCAAGAACATTACCATAACCCTAGAACAATCCCTAATGTCATCTTCTGGTCAATTTGCAAATTCAAACCCAGTCCCACCACCATAGATTACTTTTACTTGTTTTAGAATTTCATGTAATGGCATGTGCCTGTAGTCCCAGCTACTTGGGAGGCTGAGGCAGGAGAATGCTTGAACCTGGGAGGCCGAGATTTCAGTGAGCCGAGATCATGTGACTGCACTCCAGCCTGGGAAACAGAGACTCCATCACAAAAAAAAAAAATCACGTAAATAAAACCATACAGTTGTATTTTCTGTATAAATATTTTTCAATTACTATAATATTTTTGAGATTCATATTGTGAATTGTGTATACATGACTTTTTTTCATTTAAATTGCTCAGTATCATTTCATTCTATAAGTCTATCACTTTCATTACCTATTCTCCTAATGATAGACATCTGAACTATTTCCAGATTTGGGCTATTATGAACAAAGCTGTTATGAAAAATTTTGTTTCTCTTTGATAAATACCAGGGTCATTGTACAGGCATATGATGATTTTTATAACAACTGCCAGATTTGTTTGCATCTTTTATATTCTCACTAACAATGTATAGATTCTACTTACTCTAAAACTTCACCATTATTTTTTGTTGTCAGTCTTTTTAATTCTAGCCATTTTGGTTGGATCTATAGTGGTTTCTCATCATAGTTTTAATGTGTATTTTTCTGATGACCAATATTGTTGAACAGATTTTATGTGCTGATTGTTTACTCATATACAGCTGATTCTTTTTATTTATGGTAGTTATGATCTACAAAGTCATCGCAAATGCTGAATTTGAGGATACTGGCTATTGCTCCCGGAAACAAAGGGTTAGCTTCCTGTGAGCCTCTGGTCCCCAAACTTTTATCAATCAGTCAAGATAGAATCCTGATTATATTGTTTTATGTGTGTGTTTCTGGTTAAAGACATATTATTCAATATGTATGATTCATTAATTTTGAACTCATTGCCAACAACACTGTCTCAGTCATTGCTGAGTGAAGTTTACCTAATACACACATTTTCTCCAAAAGACACCATAATCAACATTACACAATTACACACACCATGTATAATTCAAAATAATTTGCATTCTGTAGTTGTAGATTATGATATTCTATACATATCAATAAAGCCTTTGTGGTCAGTGATGTTTTTCAGATCATTTGTGTGTTTATTAAATATTTGTGTAGTTCAGTTGTCAAGAGAGTGGTATTAAAACTCCAATTATGATATTGACATTGCCTATTTTTCTCTTCCATTTTGTCAATTTTTATTTATGTATTTTGATTTATAATGTATGTCTTCCTGATGAATTGAAACTTTCATCATTTTGAAGTGATTATGATCTCTGTTAATATTTTTCACCTTTAAGTCTATTTTATCTGATATTAATGTCCAGCTATTTCAGCTATTTTACAATTACTATTTACATGGTATATAATTTTTTAACCATTTCCTTCCACATTTCTGTGTATTTATATTTTAAGTGCATCTTTTTCAGGCAGTGTTTAGTTGGGTTTTATAGTCTTATTCATTTTGACAATCTCTGCATTTTAATTGAAACATGTATTTCATTAATATGTTTCGTGATTACCAATATGAATGTATGTTGTTCTACTATTTTATTATTTATTTATTTTTGTCGCTTCTGGTTTTGGTTCCTCTGTTCTTCCTTCCTGCCTTCTTATGGATTATTTGAATATTGTTTTAGACTTCTACCTTAATATATCTATTTGATTTCTTTTAACTCTACCTCTTTGCATTATATATATCCTTAAGGTCTCACAGTCTATTTAGAGTAAATATTATACCACATCATGTAAAATATAGGAATCTTGCATCCTACAGATCCATTTATTGTTCTTCCATTCTTTATGCCATAATTGCCATATATGTGATACCTAGATAAATTATAATCCCTCACAATACATACAATGCAATAATATGTGTTAGAAACTGTCATATACATTTTATACAAAATGAAAAAATAGTCCATTTTATTTACTCAGATATTCTTTCTGTTGTTTTTTTTTTTTCTTCCTGAAGACTTGTATTTTTATTGGATATCATTTCCTTTTAGTCTCAGGAACTTCCTTTACCATTTGTTTTAGTTCAGATCTGTTGAAAACGGATTCTCCTGAATTTTATTTTTTAAATATGAAGTTACTTTCATATTCGTTATTGAAGAATATATTCACTGAGTATAGAATCCTGGGTGGTGAGGTTTTTGTTTTGTTTTGTTTTCAGCACTTTAAAAATGTTTCACCACCATCTTCTGTCTTCCATAGTTTCTTTAAGAAGTCAGTGGATTTCAAATCATAGCTCATTATATATAATATGTCATTTTACTTTTGCTGCTTTCAATAATTTTCTGTTTCTTTGGTTTTCAGCAGTTTAAATGTTTTGTGCCTGTGGATTTATACATATTTATCCTTTTTGATGTTTGCTGAGTTTCTCAAATCTGTAAAGTTATGTCTTTCAGCAATATGTCCTTATCCCATCTGTCTCTCCTCCTCTTTTGATACTTACACACAGATCTTTAGGGTTCTGCATTTTTTTCTCTCTTCTTCATATTGAATTATTACTATTGATCTATTTTCAGTCTTCAACTCTTTTCTCTACTTCTTCATTCTTAATTAAGCTTAGCCAACTGAAAAATATTGATCTCAGATATTGTAATTTTCAGTTTAGAAGTTAGATTTGGTGTTTTAATAAATTATCCATTCTTGGTTGAGAGTACTTTTTTTCAGTATTGCAATAATGTTTTATTTATTTAAATGACCATAGTTATAATATTAGGTTGGCGCAAAAGTAATTGCGGGTTTTCCCATTACTTTTAATGGCAAAAATTGCAATTACTTTTGTACCATAGCTGCTGTATACAATTTACTTGTTAACTCTAGCGCTAAGGTAAACTTG
The DNA here is from genome assembly GCF_029281585.2 of Gorilla gorilla gorilla. NCBI lineage: Eukaryota > Metazoa > Chordata > Mammalia > Primates > Hominidae > Gorilla > Gorilla gorilla. Next base: position 144,024,296 of record NC_073224.2, on the reverse strand, counting down.
AGGTTGATTTTTGTTGGTTGTCTTTTTCTGGAAAATGGGGAACACTTTTCTAATTATTCATAGGTTGAGTAATCTTGGATAGTATTCTGAACATTTTTTTTTTCTGTGAAGACCTCAGATTCTATTATTTTTTCTCTGTAGAGTATTAATGTCTTTGTTTTATCAGACAATTAGCATTTGGATTCAACATGAAAACTTTTATATTTTGGGTTTCAGCTCAAAACTCTGTTTTGATTTGATTTTTGTCTTTAACTGGACTGTTTTTTATACAATTCATGCATGCCTTTTTTCCCCAGGGGTCAGCAACAACAGACTAGGCTAGTGCATGTGCATGTGTGTGTGTGCTCATGAACATGTGTGTATCTAATATAGGGCCCTCCTTCTTCAACTCTCTCTTTTCTAGTATTTACCACTTACTTTCTAGCAGTCTGTTTATCTCTCACATCTGATTTTGTACGTCAGAAAAACAGAATTTTCTATTGGGGTGTTAACCACCCATGTAGTACTATCTTCAGCCTGTCCTCAGGTTGAAAGTCACAAAAATGTATAACTCATCTTGTACTGTTCCATTCCTCATATTTTGACTGCCTTCCAGGTGCTGGTAATTTTTGTTCAATTGCCAGTGCCCTCAGATTATTGTTTTATTTTGTACTTTGTCTAGAACTTAAAGTTTTTATCTGAGTTGGAAAAAGATCAGATCTGATAGCTTAATCAGCTATAACAGACATGAAACCTTATTATTTCTCAAATGTAAGTCATATTGATACCTAAGTATGGTAAACTGTACAATATAACACTAACGAAATTTCTTCTGAAGTTGGCTTTAGATTGTTTTTATGTATTTATATTAACTTAATATTAAATTATGTATTATATTTATTGTATAAACATAAACTTATATTTTATATTATATCACAGTATTACATCTATGTTCATTATGTTGTGTGTATTTACATATTATTTCCCACAGCAATTATAAAATTTGTTTCAGTAGCACATCCCTAATGTATAATATGCTTTGTCATTAAGATCCAACTCAGATGTCATTTCCTTCAAGAAAATTTCCTTTAATGCTCCATTTTCCCAGGCTCTGCTCTTGTTGAACACCATGAGTATATTTATCCCTTCATTTACAACAGGGTATTGCAATTATACATTTATGTGTCACTTTTTCAACTAGTCTGAGAAGTCCTTAGGAAGAGAGCTATGTCCATATTGCCAGGGTGATGCCTAGCATAATGAGTGCACATTACATTGCACTCAACAATTTAAATGACATCTGTTGTCTCTCCCACAGAAACCCTCTGAGTATGCAGGGTGGGTGTTATCATCTTTATTTACAGATGAGAAAAATGAGACTCTAAGCCATTTAGAGACTTGCCCAAGGTCATACAGCAAAAAAGTGGCAAAGCCAACTCTTTGTGTTTTGTGTTCAGTACTGAAGTAGTTGGTACAAACGATTTTGCTTGCCTTCTGGGCAACTTTATCTTATCATTAAAAGACAACTGTTAGTGTAATCAGTACTAATCTCTATTACATACATGCAATTTTAATAGATCTAAATATAGTGTGTTTGCTTTAAGTAAAAACATATGTATGTATATATGCTTTTTAAACATTTGATTAGTCTTGCTAAATTTTGTTGGATGAAACACTTGCTTTAGGATTAAATACATTAAAGCAAAGCTATATACTGCATGTATGATGTCTAATTTTTTCTCAGGACTTTATTTTCTTCTGCAATTAAATATTCAAAGTCCAGGTTTTCATTGCTACTGATACTAGAGAGAGCCTAGTCCACCTAGGAACACTCTATCCATCTGTTCCTTACATACATTATTAAATGAGAGGCAACTAGAAGTTAGGTAAACCCTTGCCAGCTGCAAACTAAATTCTCAGGAGCTTTGGTATGTTCTATAAATTTCCTAGGGTTCATTGCCAGTTTTTGACTGCAGGGAATTTTAGACTTGGGATATCTGTGTTGAAAAGTTGCATCAAAATTCACTACCCTTTCATTATCCTCAGTTTGTAATCTTTGGATACAGTTTCCTAAATCCCTGGAGTCTTTTAAACCACACGGATTTTTTTTTTTTTTTTTATTCAGTCTTTCTACTCTACATGTTTTTCAAGAAACAAATAAGCCACTTTACCTGTGAATGGGACAATGGGGTCCTGATGAGCACCCTTTGCATGTATTTTGGGAGCCCACAGGAATTAGTTTGACTATTTACAGATTATAACAGTTGGTAGTTGAATGTTTTATTTTCATTCCCAGTTGGTGCAATATGTTCACAGCTGATGCTAATGGCTGGCCCATTTGATTTCACATATGGTCCACTATTTGGGGCCCTCTAAGGCTTTCTTTTGTAGTTAGCTTTCTCTAAAGCCATCATGTATTTGGTTTTGCTTTTGTCTGCTGGTCAAATGAAGAAAAAAACCCTCTGAACCTTGGCAGCTGCAGAGGAAATCAACAACTCAGTTGATAAAGATTCAAAGAACTAGGTCAAAATGTCCCAGGAAGAAGATTTTCGTTAAACACTACAAACAAACAAAATGCTTCTCTACATTTCATGAGACTGAGAGCACACACACAGACGAAGTGTTCTCTTTTGTTTTTCTTTCTCTTTGAAGATCTGCCTAAGCTGTCCTTAAGTGTTTTCAGCACGGTTAAGTGTCAGAGAGACCGTGCTGTCCTAGGCATCCATTTACATTGAAAAACATCGTGCCACAAGTCCTTCAGAAAATATTTCCTTTTGGGCAGTTTTTACAACTTAATTTATTTGCTGCTAAAATTCACTAAGGAAGAAAGCATTAAAATTGAGCTGGAGTCTCTTTGCCAGGACTTATTTCACAAAGCATATTAGACAAGAAGAGTAGAACTGCAAAATTAATAATATTGGAAACTCAAATGCAAGCACCCTCCAGCGGTCATTATAATTCGATACACAGTCAGTGTTTATCCTGGCTCTAAACTATAACTGATAAAGCCACAATCTCATAAAAAGATTATTTTCAAGACTATTACATTACCCTTTGAGAGCTAAAATACTCATTTATTCATAGTAGCAGATTGTAATAGCTTTAATTCCCTGAGAAGTGGGCATTGTATGATAATTGAGTGGGCTGGGATGTTAATTGTCCTCCACTTCACCTCTAGATGTTTAACTGCTTATCTCCTCAACCAGCAAACAATAATGTTTCCTTATTTGTACCTTACTGTTCAGATAATTTTGTGAGCTAAGTAATTTTTTTGTAATAAGGAGAAAAAAAGTATCTGTGCAGAAGAAATATTTAAATAGTGCCACGTTTACATATTAAAACCAATTGAAGATGCTGTGGTGTACTTATGGAGCCTTCCAACGGAGCTGCTTATGCAGTACCTGGAGAGTAATTGGAAATGCAGGAATATGGCCAAAAAATAGAACGACATTAACAGGCATCACTAAATCAATAATGCTTGGTTAGTTTTCGATGCTATTTTCTATTAGGAGCAACTTGTCTCAAACCACATGACAGAGTAGCCTCTTACTGTTCAGGGTGTCATGCTGGTGTCCCATGCTGCTTCTTGTCAACCATTGAGATGTGGCGGAATATGCCTACAGGCCATTTTGTGGATCATCCACAAAACAATATGCTGCTGTTTTCATACTTTCCTTTTGGGACTTCGTTACAGTTTGAATAAGTTATATAGGGGAAGATGGAGAAAACCTAATAGACACTTAACTATCATTTGTTGAGCATCTGATATATGCCAGGCATTGGGTTGCTTCTAATTTGCACAATATTTCTAGGATTTTGGTGTTAGAAAAATCACTCAAAACTTAAAAATAAAACAATGAAGGACTACATATGCTTTCAAAATCATACTGTACCATTGTTCAATAAGACCAAGGATTATTTGGTTTTTAGGAAATATTCCTTTGATTAGGGAGCAAATTCTGTTAAAATACATGTTAACTTGTAGATTACTGTTCAGTAGAAATGACAATTATTTCTGCCAATAACTAAATAACTCAAAAATGTAAGGTTTTGTTGCTCTGTATGATGTTAAATTGTTTTGTCTCCAATTTAGCAAATTTATTTCTGCATGCTTTGCCTGATAGGATATATAACTCTCTGTTTCTCGAGTTCTCCTTTGAATCAGTTTTATCACCTGGAGTTTTCCTCATTATTGATGTAAATCTTTAAAACATGCTCCTTTTATTTGTACATAGGTTATGTTTTTAACTTTTCTGAAATTATATTTTGATAGGATTAAACTGAATCTCAGAATTTATTTTCCCAAGTTGGCAGGCTACTGAGAAGTTGCATTGTAATCCAGGTCTGCCTGATTCCAATTATCTTGATGCTTCTATTTCACTCATCATCGTGTTCTTGCCCTGGCCCTTATTAGATAAGGTAAAATTTCAAGTACAAATAAAATATTGTTTTGCTTCTAGTCCCTGAGTAGCTCCAGGGCTTAGCCTTTCATTCAATTTGTCCAGACTTATTGTCTCTGTAGCCTAATTACTAACACACTGCATGGTCCACAGTAGGAACACAATAACTTCTTATTAACTCAATGAATAAACAAATGAAAGAACAAAAGAAAAGTAAATAATTGATAATATGCCTCATTGAGTAACATATTCTTTTAGAGCAAGAAATCTTGCTTATACTAGGGAGGAAAAAATAAACAATAAATTGACAATCTTTTTAGAGTAGAATTATTGAGGTATAATACAGAACCCATTCTACAAGATATATGTGCCCTGATGGGATCTCTTTCTGGATTAAATTTAAATACTTGCCTAAATTATAAACATATTCTATGCTAGGAGTCTCATCTCTTATAATTACTGGCTTTCAACCCTAGACAAATCTTTTTGGGGTTATCTCTACAATTGCTGAAATTATATCATATTCATCTGATGTACTAGATGATTTCTTGAATCTTACAAACTTTTAGGTCTATGGTTTTATGACATTCCTTAGTAGAACAAAATAAATAATCCCCTCTCCTGTTCCCTTTCCTTAGCATTCCTGTTGATAACTACACTAAGGTACTCAAAAAGAATAAGAAAGTCAATCAAGATATTGATTAAACATCTACTGGGTACCAGTCTCATACCATGTATTTGGACAGCCAAAGATGAATAAGATTCATTCATGTTTTGCCTCCAGGCATTTGTACTTTTTCTCAGCTTCTGAAATGCTAGATCTTCACATGACTTGCCCTTCACTTTATTTAGTTCTCTTCTCATATGCTCCATCCTTAGAGAACTCTTATCTAGCCCTTCCATCATACATAGCAGCCCCTGACACTCTCTGTCCTCTCACCCTGATTTACCTTTTTGTACATACCTTTTTTATGTATTGATTCATCTTTTACATATATATATATATCTCCCTCACTAACCAATAAGACCCACAAGAGGAAGGGATTATCTGTTTTATTTATTTTGTATTTCTAGCACCAGGAACAATGCTGGCTCATAGTAAGTAAAGTCAATTCAACTTTCTGTAGTAGTTTTGTTCTATAAAATTGTTGCAAACACTGAATTAGCAAATACTGAAACATTGTTCCTAAAGGAAATACAAATTTAGGCTCCTGCAAGCCTCTAGTCACAAAATTTCTATCAACTGATCAATACATAACCTTGTCTAATGTATATTTCTGTGAAGATACCATATTTAAGGTAACATTCTTACAAATAATTAATTATGTATAGTATTTCTTTATAACTAAAGACTGGTCAAGAAGGATTTAACATTTTCCTGACTCTGAATGATGTGGACATAAATTTCTTTGGCTTCTAGCCTCACAGCAATGCTGCCCACTACTCTTTTGTTAAATTGGGGGCCATCTCACAAATATACAAATTTAGCTGGTTTTCTATAGTTTCATTATTTATGATAGATGTTACTTTAGCACTTCCTGAAGGAGCATTACATATAGATGAGCAGATATCCTCTTTCTCTTTCGGGATGGACTGTATTGTTGATTAATTAACATTGAACAAATGGTCACGAGCACTATAACTTGGGCCTGAATTAAGCTTATCTAACACACATATTTTCTCTGTAAGTCAAATCATAGCCTTTCTTTGTTCAGGAACACTATGCAGCATTTTAGCACTACATTTGGAGGTTATGTTTTTATTTTTTATTTTTGAGATGGAGTCTCGCCGTCAGCCCAGGCTGGAGTGCAACGGTATGAATGGCATGATCTTGGCTCACTGCAACCTCTGCCTTCTGGGTTCCAGCAATTCTTCTGCCTCAGCCTCCCAAGTAGCTGAGAGTACAGGCACCTGCCACCATGCCTGGCTAATTTTTTGTATCTTTAGCAGGTACGGGGTTTCCCCATGTTGGCCAGGCTGGTCTCAAACTCCTGACCTCAGGTGATCCACCTGCCTCGGCCTCCCAAAGTGCTGGGATTACAGGCGTGAGCCACTGCTCCCAGCCTTGGAGGCCATTTTAAACAGCAAAATCGCCAACCAAAAGTGCAAAGATATGAAAATATGGCACTAAATAGACTATAAATAGGACACATTAATGGTAGGAGAGCTGAAACAAGATGGACCATTGCCTTGTTGGACTTTTCTGGGAATGAATATGAGGAAACTCAAATCTTTTGTCACTCCACACATGTCCACAAATATCCACAAAAGTGCAGTGAGCATTGATTTTGGGGGTATAAGTAAATTTTAGTGAGTAGGCAGATTTGCAAATAATGGAATCCACAAACAATGAAGATTGCTTGTATTTGGTGATTTCTCAATTGTATTGTGGAGGGATTGTTATGAAGAAGATAATTAAAGAAAAATTTAAAGAAAAATGAGACACAGTTATTAGACAATGTGGGAATAGATTGTAGATAAACAAAAGCAACAAATATCTTCTAAAAGAGTGTTTCTCATATTTTAATGAATAACAATTACCAGGAAATTTAGTGAATAAATATTACCTGGGTGTAGATGTTAATCCTGTTTCAGTAAGTTTGACGTAGGACCTGAGATTCTAACTTTCTAACAAACGTCCAAAAGACACCAAGGCTGCTATTTGATTAGCAAGGCTGCTATTTGATTAGCAAGGCTTTAGAGCCATTTATCAGCTTTCTTATCTTGGGCCATATACTTTATCTCTGAGTCCCGGTTACTACTGTGCCGGACCTCTGTTGACTCAAGAATGGCACCATGCCTAAGAAGCCAAAGAAGAGACTAGGAGCCAGTGAACAAGACATAGGTGCTGCAGGGTGAACTCCAAAATAGGGGCTCAGCCCAGGAGGCCAAATAGATTCTCGGCTTTGCACAGAAAAGAATTCAAATGTGAGCTGACAGTGTAAAATGAAAGCAAGTTTATTTAAAAGTAAAAGAATCAAAGGGTGGCTATCTCATAGGCAGAGTAGCAGCATGGGCTGCTTGAGTGACTATATTTATAGTTATTTCTTTATTGTATGCTAAGCAAAGGGTGGATTATTCATGAGTTTTCTTGGAAAGAGGTGGGAGCTCCCAGAACTGAGGATTCCTCTGCCTTTCAGACTATACAGGGTAACTTCTGGACATTACCAACGCATTTATAAACTCTCATGGCACTGGTGGGAGTGTCTTTTAGCATGCTAATATGTTATAATTGGCATATAATGAGCAGTGAGGATAACCAGAAGTTGCTTTTCTTGCCATCTTGGTTTGGCGAGTTTTGACCAGCTTCTTTACTACATCCTGTTTTACCAGTGGGGTCTTTGTGATTTGTATCTTGTGAAATACGTCCTGCCAGATTCTTATTTCTTAGGGTTTATTGGAGACTTACATACAAGGTAGTCTAGGATTGCGGGCTGGACAGGAAAACCATTACCATTTGTAAAAAGTATACAGTTTATATCTCATTTTTACTTAGCACCCTCCACCTAGCAACCTACCTTTAGCCCAAAACAAAGGATCTTGATCTCCTGTACAGCCTGTGTTCCAAAGAATGGGCCAGGTCAGATGTCCTTCATAGATAAGGAATGAATCTCTGGGTTGACACTCCTGGATTTCTTAGCTCAGAACTCTGAACACACATTCTTCTTAGACCTTAGGGTCTTTTTCAGGGTACATTTGAGTTATTGCTGTCAGGTGTGTCTGCTATACAGCTACCTCATCTGTGAAATGGGTAAGATAGTAGTATCTCATTGGTTTATTGTAGGATTAAATAAAACAATGCATGTAAAGCTCTTAAAACTGTGTATATCACATAGTAAACCCTCAATAAAAGTTTCATCATAATGATGACGAAAAAGCATGCTCTAATTTCTCATATTCTAAAAAGCAACATACATGCAATCTAACAAAATACTCTTATTTTTGTTTCCTCTTCTTTTAATATACAGGCTTACAAGAGTATTTTATTACCATTTTCACCTGCTATTTATTCCTTAGTTTCTGTCCCTGCCATTCTCCAAGATATGCTCCCACCAGTAATACCAGTGTGGAGGCCATAAGCTGTTGACCCCCTGAAGTTTCACCAAAAAAATCACTGATATGAAGCAGGTTGATTCTGATCCTCAGAAAGAATAGAAGGTAAATATTTCTTTTTAGACTTTTAAAGGTATCAGTCTCTCAATCTCTTCTGGATCCCAGGAAGGCACAGAAAGGGAAGGCATGGTTGCATTAATGGAGATTCTCAACAGATGCAAATTTTCTCCACAAAGGACAGCTTTGCAAGGACACTTCTGTTTCACCAGCTCTGTGGTAGCCATTCAAAATATGTCAGAGAAGTATATTTTGGGTTAAAATATTTTTATTTTCTTCTCCTGCAGTACATCTTTCTTTAGACCGATAAGATGAAGTCTCTTCAGGCCTTATGTGATGAAACACCTCTGAAATAACTAGACCTGATGATCTTTCCCTCCTTGAAACTATTTCCTTGATGTGGTAGATTACAACATTGCTGCTAATTCTTTCCACTTTCCTTGAATTACAATTATATATCTGAGCACTCTATCATGTTGTTACTGGAAAGGGGTCCCCATTCAGACCCCAACAGAGGGTTCTTGGCTCTCCCACAAGAAAGAATTCTAGGTGAATCCATAAAGTGAAAGTAAGTTTATTAGAGAAGTAAATAAACAAATGTTCTGGGAAATTCCCAGAACTGAGAGTTCTTCCCATTTTAGCCCATACAGAGTAAATTTCTGACATTGCCATGGCATTTGTAAACTTCCATGGTGCTGGATGGGAGTGTATTTTAGCATGATAATGCAATATTATTAGCATATATTGAGCAGTGAGGATGAGCAGAGGTTACTTTCATTGCTATCTTGGTTCTGTTGCGTCCTGGCTGGCTTCTTTACTGCATCCTTCTACCAGCAAAGTCCTTGTGACCTGCACCTTGTGCTGACATCCTGTCTCACCCTGTGACTTAGAAAGCCTAACCTCCTGGAATGCAGCCCAGTGGTCTCAACCTTACTTTACCCAGCCCCTATTCAAGATGGAGTCACTCTGATTCAAACATCTCTGATATATATATCTCTCCTCCCTTTTAGAAGGAACCCTTAATCCTAAAGCTTATAGAGGGACAAAGATCAATCTTCTGTAACTTCTTCAGGCTGAATAGGGGCGATGATATTCCCACCTAACTATTAAGGTCTCTTGTATTTGGAGTAGAGAGGAGCTCAGTCAGAGAGTGTCAGTATGTTGAGGGCCACTCATAACTCTTGAGCTCCAACAGATGATATCTGGAAGATCAATAAGTGTTCAATTTAAGAAAACATTCAATAAGCTAATACTGCATTTCTATACAAAGAGTGCAACAGTAATATATTCCATAACAGTAAAGCAAATTAAGCAAAATTATCTCAGGTAAACTAAATAAGAAGGCTTTTCATGAACTGGGAAATTGTTGGAACCAAGCTGATATGGGGTCACTAGCTGATTCCAATATGTGTTCAGAATTAGACTATGGATCCAGATTTTTACAGTATCCATCCCTCTCTTTTCTTCTGAACAGCAGCCAGAGATCACTCGTTGGTTCACAAGAATAAGCAGAGTTAATCTAAATTTCAGAAAGAATCGTAAAAACAACTTTTGAGATTAGAATCTAATAACAGGTGTACTATAATTTTTGAAACATAATTTTTTTCTCTCTTCAGTCTTTCATTTTTAGTAAAGACAAATCACGGTAGTACCAATTTGCTTTATTATACTTGGCATGATTATTTGTATAAAGGGCAGCAAGAATAATTATTTTTCACATAGGCTTTATTTATTTATTTATTTATTTATTTATTTATTTATTTATTTATTTTTGAGATGGAGTTTCATTCTTGTTGCCCAGGCTGGAGTGCAACGGCATGATCTTGGCTCACTACAACCTCTGCCTCCTGGGTTCAAGCGATTCTCCTGCCTCAGCCTCCTGAGTAGGTGGGATTACAGGCACCTGCCACCATGCCTGGTCAATTTTTTGTATTTTTAGTAGAGATGAGGTTTTACCATGTTGGCCAGGCTGGTCTCAAACTCCTGACCGCAGGTGATCCACCCACCTCAGCCTCCCAAAGTGCTAGGATTGCAGGTGTGAGCCACTGAGCCCAGTCCCACATAGGCTTTTTAATTGGCTTTGGTGGAACTTTTGTTTCATAAAAGGAATCTCAGATAATTTTTTTTAAAGCCAAGCCCAACCATGGGTTTTACCATCAAATACCTATGAGTTGAGTAAACTTTTTTCCTGTTGAGGTCCCAAGATAACATGGGGTTCCTGGGCCTGTGAGAAAGTGATACTTTTTACTTACCACATGTCAGGAACCCTGTACAGGGACTGTGTAGACAAGGTATGAGGCCAGTTTTCCCAAGGGGATTTAATTGGCTGTATAAGTCAAGTTTGACTTATTAGAGGAAAGCACGCCATTCCAGTCAAACCTTGGTAAAATAACCAGTGTCTCCAATTGTGTCTTGTTACAAAATAAAACAGATTCTTATTACACTTATGCAAATAACTATAGTGCCATAAGTTAAGAATACTCATTAATAGTTTCCAAATTCTGCAGAAATCAGGAAGAGAGAAATAAGTAAATATGCTCCAAATTTTGTTCACAAGAGTATACTTTACTCAATTGTTAAAAGCTGTCAGTAGCTCAAAAGTTTCTTTGACTCTGAAAAATAAAACAAAAGATTAGCAACTTTTTAAGCAAAGACGTCAAAAGGATTACTTCAGTCTTCTATTAGTTCAGTCCATGCAGTTAACCTCTGTTCTGCTTGATATTCATGAAAATTCCAGTTCTCTATGAGAGTCCTGAAAGTTTTTTCCGCTATTCTAATGTGACAGTCTCCAAAGTTATCAGAAACCTGCATTTAAGAGCACCTATTAGAGTTCTATAGTTGATTAGAAAACCACCTTCTCATGAGGATCAAAACAAGACAAGAATTGTCCATGGATGACAAATTAAGGAAGCTTCTGTTAAAAACACAACTGAGTAGAATTTTGGTTATTTTTGTGGCATACAACAATTTTACATAACAATTATAAGTATAAATAACCTATGCAAAGCCATATCAGAATTATAGGAGTTTCCCATAATTTTGCAACACATACCAATAACACATTTATACAAATACAGTCTAAGGAAAGTTGAACACCATTTCCTGTTTGACAATGTTTCCTGTATGATTTTTATACAAAATAAGCCAAATGTGATTTTTTAACTTTAAGGGACCTAATATCTAAAAGATTAATTAAGTCAGAAAAAGATGTAATTATAATTTAATTTTGGAAAGTTTGTCAAATATCAAAGGTTTAAAACACTTGATATTATAAAATTAAATCCCAAGTCACAATAATGCATTCATTTAGCCAAAATGATAACTCAAACATTTTTAAAAAGGCAGAAACCTTTACTCATTAAGAGGGCAGACTTAGTTTTCCAAACCATCTGTCTTTGTCTTTCCTTTTTTTTCCCTGTAGTTTATTCAAAAGGCAAACAAAAAATCTTTCATTTTAAAAAATATTACATGAAAATCTTGTTCAAGAGGGAAGACAAACTTTACCTTTTATAATAGGGTACTATTACTGTCAACCCCAATTGTTAAAAAAACCTTATAGGCAAATCTATTCAATTTTAATGTCTGACCATAAGGTAAGATTCTCATAAAACTTTTATAACCCTTCACAAATTTTTGTTAAAGAGCAAATCAGTGCTCTAGAAAAAACTTGTGCTTTCATTCCAATGCTCAATTTACAAAAATAAAAACAAAAACAAAAACAAAGTGAATAATACCCCTTTAATTTAGTCAATATGTTTACAAATAGAAATTTTTTTACAAGATTAACTTTTCACAAACCCTCCTTAACCTGTCCATTCAGCTTTATCCTATCTAACTTAAATAATCTTTTAACCCCCTGAGCTTGCCAAAAAAATCCACATTCTTATCCCTTCTTATAATCTTTTACCAAAAACACATTTCACTTTCTTTACACACCTTGCATGTAAAATTGTTTTTACTTCCCAAAGATTACTTAAGTCATGTGAACTAAAAGGCATTACATTTTTCACTTTTCTGACAAAGGATTTGATTTAAGCTTTTATTTCTTTTAAGCCAATTCATTAGAGCTCTTTTATGTATAAACATTACAAACACAACACATATAAATAGGCAGAAGAAGATCCAGTAGTTGTAAGATTTTTCATTTGTCAGTGTTTCTCTTTAAAGCATACAGGTTTTAGGGCCTAATAAGTAGGTACATCTGGAAGGCAAAACAAATCCCCTCAAATTAAGGGTCCATTTTTATACCAGATCCTGGATCCCCCCAAAAAGAGAAGCACTATGGAAGAGAGTACAATGACTTTTACCATCCATTTCATTGCAAAGCAACCCAAAGCAAATCAGCCTATTCTGTGATTAGCTCATTTTTGATGGGAGTTTTATCCTCAGTGGAGGGTGGTGATATCTCCATACCTTCCGGTGGCAAAGAGCATGCTTCTCTGAGCCACATGTGAAAAGAGCCAAGTATCCCCCCGTAACTGCCAACAGCCATTGCTAAAAGTATATTTCCTACCTAGTTAGTTTTTACACACCAAAGTTCTCTCATAATGCAAAATAGTTTCTGATACTCCCAAAAGTAAAAAATGTAAGATAATGCAATGCAAAACAGAACAGAGCCTTAGATTTTGAGAGGGATTTATCCACTTTTAATTTCTTGAGTTCCATGAGGAAAACAGAGGTTTTTCCCAAAATGGGGTCTGTGGCATCTCCTCTGGATCCTCAAGGAATCCCAGGCTGTTAGAGCTTGAATACTGGCTTTTAATTAAGCTGACTTTTAACTGTAGTGCTCTTTAAAAAATTTGTAAACTTCTTTTAAACTTCTATTACCTGACTTTAGCCATGGCAAATGGTCCATATTTCTGGTTCTAAACTTTGCCATGGCCAGGCATGGTGGCTCATGCCTGTAATCACAGCATTTTGGAAGGCCGAGGTGGGTGGATCACCTGGGATCAGGAGTTTGAGAACAGCCTGGCCAAATTGGTGAAACCCCATCTCTACTAAAAAATACAAAAATTAGACAGGCATAGTGGTGGGTGCCTGTAATCCCAGCTACTCTGGAGGGTTAGGCAGGAGAATCATTTGAAACTGGGAGGTGGAGGCTGCAGTGAGCCAAGATTGTGCCATTGCACTCCAGCCTGCGCAACAAGATTGAAACTCCATCTCAAAAAATAAAAATAAAAATAAGTTTTGCCAAAAGTAACCTCTCAGGTGAAACCAATAAGCCTTAGCTACTAAGCTACAGTATTTGTCATTTGCCATTTCTCTTCCCAGAAGTCACCTAGGGCTGCTAATTTTGAGCTTGCAAAGGCTTTTAACTGCTTGAGATAATTTTTAGGGCTAGCTGATGTGAGCCCCAAGATTCCTATTCCTTGGAAGGTGGACACCAAGAGAAAGTACCATCATATGGTTATAAGGTCGAGCTCTCTAGAATATTTTTCATCATGTGGTCTCTGGGAAAGATGAAAGAGCAGACAGTTGCCCTGAGTAACAGAAAAGATAGAAAAGGGAAAAGAGAGAAAGTGAGAAAAGCATTGCCTGCAGCAGGGTGGGGAAGGTAGCAAAGCTCAGGGAGGCCAGGGAAATACCCACCCATTGCAGTGGCACTGAATCATAAGTTCGGGCAGCTGCTTTTTGGTAGCAAAGAGATCTTTTCCAGCAGTCCCATCAGCTCTCAAGTTTCCACTTTTGGAAAGAAAAACTCCCCATGTTTCATGTTCCTGTATATGCCTAATCCTTGTCTCCCACAGCCATTAGTAGAGTGCAAGGCTGATTGATCCAAAGAGAAGAGCAGTTAACACCCCATAGTGCCAAACTCATACTTAGTCAAGAGAAACTTTACCGTCCTTTGTCTTTCCATAACCCTCTAAATCTTAGGCCTCTAACCCCCTAAATCCTAGGAATGTTTCTAACCTTCCTATGTTGGGCCTTGAACCCAAGTTCGGTCAAGCATCGGTTGGGACATCTGACTTGCTTTGTCCAGTGAAATGTTGGCAGTGGATATGTGCCAGTTTCAAGCTAAGGTCTTACAAGGCAATATGTGCTGCCACTTACACCCTTGAGTTCCTGTGATCCACAATGTAAAAAGCATTTTAGAAGTAGCTGCTGACCCTACAGCCCGAAGCCCAGAGTGAAGACATGAGGAGCAGACCTGAAACCAGCAGGAAGGCTGAGTTCAGCTTGGTACAGCAGGTGCAGTCTACCTGGATCAACTGATGTGCAACCAACCTGACGACTCCTGAGCATAAAACTAAATTTGTTTTGGTGTAAGATTTTGATTGAATAACAGCAAAGCAACTCCAATAAATATTTCTGGCTTTGTCAGTTCTCTCTCTTACTTCTTAGTTCTTAATTTTCCTTCTTCTTAGTATCCTTTTTTGGACTTACTTCCCTCCACAAATCCTAAAAATATTTGTGACTCTGAGGATTTGTTCCTAGGACAACTGTATTTTTTTACTTTTTAAATTATCCAGGACAATCTCAATGACTTATGTTTAAAACTTCCACCTATGGTGTGATGAGTCAAGGTCCTTATCACTAACCCTGTTCTTAGGGACTTCAGGCTCTTGTCTAGCATTGTAAACTGGATATATCCCCCTGGATACCTTATGGGAATCTCTTTTTCTTTTTTCTTTTCTTTTCTTTTTTTTTTTTGAGACGGAGTTTCACTCTTATTGCCCAGGCTGGAGTGCAATGGCATGATATTTGCTCACCGCAACCTCTGCCTCCCAGGTTCAAGCGATTCTCCTGCCTCAGTCTCCCGAGTAGCAGGGGTTACAGGCATATGCCACCATGCCCAGCTAATTTTGTATTTTTAGTAGAGATGGGGTTTCTCCATGTTGGTCAGGCTAGTCTTAAACTCCCAACCTCAGGTGATCCATCCGCCTCGGCCTCCCAAAGTGCTGGGATTACAAGCGTAAGCCACTGTGCCCAGCCAGGAATCTTAAATTAAAGGCTTCCACAGCCAAACATATATTACCTCCCACATTCTTAAACTTACTTTCTTTTGGAATCAACCCCAGAAGCAAACACCAAGCTCTGTCCTGCTGTGGGGCCTTTTTTGTAGTTCCTATTCCTTCTTCCTAGAGAACACGACAGCTGCCTCTTAAGCAGCTCATTGTCGCTCATCAAACCTCAGCTCAGAAGATAGTTCCTGAAAGAATCCTTTGTTGACCACCCTGAGTGAAAGTGCCTCCTCTACTCAGTTTATTAGCTATTTTTAATATATTTCTTTATAGTATTTAAAATCATTAATCATTTGTTTACTTATGTGATGATTTCCCCAACTAAAATGTAAACTTCATGAAGGCAGAGAACTTTCTGATCTGTTGACCATATACTCAGTTTCTAGCCTATGGATTAGCAAGGAATAGTTTCCCAATAAATATTTTACAATGAATGAATAAACTTTTCAATTTTATTTTTGGTCAAATGGCACTATCATTCTTCCAATTATCCATTCCAGAATTCTGAGAGCCATCATTATATTCTTACTCTTCTTCTCTTTCGTTACTCCCCACTATTTGATTGGGGGATAATGCTTGCCAGTCAGTGTGTCTCAGGTTCTAGAATATTACATTTATCCCAGTGAGTTAAATAGCATGTACTTTTCGTTTAGCTTTTTTTTTTTTTTTTTTTGGTTGAACTTCAAGGGGTATAAACAAGGAATACTATGAGAGACCTGATACTAAGTGAAAAAAAAAAATAGCTAAGATTGTAAATGACCTCTGTTTTACTGAAATATTAGTAATCTTGGCCACTATACATATTTTGGTGGCACTTCTTCATGAAGCACTGGGGGTCAAATAGAAAAGGTTAATGTGGCCTTATGGTAGGGAAGAGCAAAGTGAGGAAAGATGAAAAAGAAGGAAAATCCCTCCGTTTCCAGGGATCTGATTATGTTGCAATATTTGAAGGGTAAAAGGACCCTGTTGTTTTGTTTTGTTTTGCTTTGTTTCTGGGATGGTAAGTGGCAGGCAGAATTTAAAATAAAGACTAATGGCAACCGTCATGTCATCATGACTTCAAGTAATCATTGAAAAGATAGCATTGAGGAAAAGTCTAATCATTTTATGGGCAGGAGTCTTGAATGAGAATAAAGAACTCTTCCTTAATTGACATCATTGCATTACTCACCACCCTAAGGCAACAGGTAAGCAAGCCTTAAATTGTCAGTTGCTTTCATTTATTTCATTTGCTTTTGTTAATTTCTTTGGTGCATAATTCACCCAGTGGCAGTAAAGAGAATAATTTTTTTAGTTTTGTTTGTTCTGTTTAAGTGGCAGACCTCAGGACTGACACTTTGTAATAAAGACTATTGTAATGCCATTGTGTTCTTACTTGTGTTTTCATTTTCTTACTAAGGCTGGGAGAAAGTAACTGCTCCCTTTGTGTTTTCCTTTGCCTTTTGAAGTGATATTTATTTCTGAATTTCCTAAGAGATATTAATTTTAGGCAGCAAGACTGGTTCTCTATGAATGTGAAATTTATGACAGATATGTCACTTTTTAAAATTATTGTTTATGTATTATCTTCTTGTTATTTCTTATACTCTCTTCAGTACCTCCGTTTTTTAAATTTTTACCCAACATATGCCATCTTTCCTCTGGCTTGTGGGGATTTTTTTATTCCAATGCCACCTGATGTTCAGGTCACTTCAGTTTCAATTATTATAGTTTTTCTTACTTTTTCTAAACCCAGCTATTAGAAATATGCTCTGCCCTGACCCATTACGCCCAACTCTTCTCATTTCTGAAACATTTCACTAAGGTTCTTCCACCTTGCCTATGTGAAATTCTAACCCTTTTCCTGCAAAATAACCAGAAATCTTCAGCTCTTGTAACTGTCATCCTCCTCTTATCCTCAGCTCTCCTGGTCCTGCCACATTCTCTTTATGTCCCAATTGTCTTTTGCCCTCCTTTTTGGATCTCACTTCTTGCTACTTCTCAGGAGTGGAACAGTTCCTCAATATGGTAACTATCCTTGATCTCTTCCAAATGTCTCCTGAATTTGACTTCCTCTTGGCACCGGCCTTTATTATTTCCAAGAGCACTGTCTCTGTGATATGCCTTTTGAATCTTTCTTTCCAGCAAAGATTTTACACTCTACTTATGAAAATACAATAAGACATCGAAAAATAAAAAGAACGGCTAATATTTATGAAGCTTTTATTATGTATCGGATCCTAATCTCAGTGCATTATCTCATTTAATCCCCGCAAAAGTCCTGTGAAGTGGGTATGGTATTATTTCTATTCGTGTTATGACAAAACTGAGTTACAAAGAGGTTAAGTAACTCGCCCAATGACACATGGCAAAAGGTGCAGTGAAAAGAACAACTTTACTTCAGAAACAATTTTAGTTATAATGATCATAAATAGAATATGTGAAATGAACATTCAGAAAAATTAAATTTATTAGGTATCATTTGAACTACATAGAGTATTTATATGGGAGACAGGCAGGGGTAGTGTAAGTCCTTCAGTTTGGAGAAGAATGAGAAAATATATCAGTTTGTAAGGCAAACTTGGCCTAATTGCATAAGCATTTTTGATAAGAACTACACAACTGTGGAGTAGAGTCGGATGATGATGTCCAAGTCCTGCCATTAGACCTCTGAGATCAGGGCCCAGGTTGAGATCTTTAGGGCACCTAAGCACTGCAGAGATCATTGTAACCATCTCTTTATGTGATTATTATTTCTAAATAATAGTTATAAAATTGATCTCAGAAATTTTTTTAATCTCATTTTTTCCATGATGACTATTTTTTTTAAAATCCTATTCTGGTAAAAAATAAATGCCTGCCATTTTGGTGTCCCTGTGTCAAGTAATGCTTTAAACATGTGTTTGGTCATACTATTAAGTAACTCGTTACTGTATGAACTGCATAAAAATAGTGAATCACGCAAGGCAAAACTGCTATTCTTAGTAAGTCATGAATCCAACAACAATGTGATTTTTTGAAAATTCTGGCCAGATTGGATAGATTGAAGTCAGTTTCAGAGGAAGGTGATATTTCTTTATCTTGGACTCCACTTTGGTCCATTACTTTTCCTAAAACAAAGAACGCCTCTAAAACAGGAGCAACTCCTGGTCTCCTTTACAGGTTTAGCCTCCAGGGGTTTTCACAGAGACAGACTAGAAAATTATGTGATCCATGAGACAGACAAGGAGCAGACTCAAAAGACACTCTCTAGACCAGGGGTATTCAATCTTTTGGCTTCCCTGGGTCACATTGAAAGAATTGTCTGGGCTACACATAAAATACAATAATACTAATAATGGCTGATGAAAAAAACAAACAACTCATAATGTTTTAAGAAAGTTTAATAATTTGTGTTGGCCCACTTTCAAAGCTATCCTGGGCTGCATGCAGCCTGTGGGCCATGTGTTGGACAAGCTCACTGTAGACACACAGCTTCTTGTGAGTTTAAGAAGTTCTTAAACTTCTCTCTTGGCACAGAAAAGTTTTAGTTTGTACAAGTGTGAACCACCTACTAGTGTCCTGACAATGACTCTGATCCACACTAACATTTGTCCTCTTCACAGGTAAGCTAGCCCAATAGGATAGACTTGCACTTCTTCTGAAGAAAAGTATGCAAAACTTGGTTTGTGAACTCTTCGTGTGTGCCTAATCATTTTCTCAGAGAGAAGGAGCCTCAAATCTAAAAAGCATTACAAACCATTGTCCTATTTTTTCAGCCATTCACCCTAAAAAAAATAATTAGCTGCACTGAACTAAAGAAAAACTGCTCTGTCTTATTTTAATTTAGCTGGTGAGATAGATCATTTTGAAGTTCTGTCTCTTATCTCTTATTCAGAATCTGTCCTAGAGGCTCAAAATAGAGACAAGACTCAGGACTTCCGCAGGATGCATTTTATCAGCTAAATGTTAATAAGAAAGAACTGTTTTTCTGTAGCTTAGTCCACCTAATTGTGTTTTCAGGGTGAATGACTGTAAATTTGAGGAAATGATGTCCCTAAATTGTCTGTCTCCCCTCTTTGTACTGCCTCAAAGAATCAGATGAAGTAGTCTCCATTAAGCAGTAGAATTAAATTTAGGATAGTACACTGTTTTTTAGAAAAATCTAAATCTGTATTTAATTTTATTAACAAGGGACTTGGGGAACCTTGATATGAAGCTCTTTCCATATTATGAAGCAACTGCAATTTATACTAAATATGCTTATCATAAAGACCCAAGCTTCAATGAATTCTTCAAAACTTAGGTGCAATCAATTATTATAAATGATGTTCATAAGCTTGGAACTCATTTAATGCTCTCTATTGAGCATGTTTCTCATAGCATGTAAGGTAGAAAATCTGTCACATGCAGTAAAATATCATTCATTTATTCATTTCATTCACTGAATAAGAATCCTAATCAATGCAACTGATATTATTTGTTATCCTAATACGTAATGTCAGAGTATGTTGCTATGGGGATTTAAGGATTTGTAAAATTAAAAAAAAAGTCTTTGTTATCAAGGAGTTTGTGATTTAATAGTAGTTTTAGTCAACCACATGCATTCCTCCTTTAAATGGAGAATGGATTAATATTTTTAGCACAAACAAGTGCTTCGAGGTTCAGAGCAATGTGAGATTACCTTTGAATGAAGGATCAAAGAATACTTTGTGAAGAATTTGAAAATTGAAGCCAGATAGAATTTAGACTGGTGGAGGTGGGTACAGGAATAGAATGATTTTGTTCTATGTTAAAAAGCCTTTTTAAAATATCTTTTCTGCCTATGGAAGTGTGAAAATAGAATGTACTATATTTTTACTATACATTCTCTTCTGTGTCTTGTTTTATAAACTTTACTGTATACCTCAGACTTAGTTCAAAATCAGTACATAGAAGAAGAGATTCAGCTTATTGAAAGTTACATAAAATATATTTGGTTATCACTTTTTATACTATTGATATTTATTTTTAATTAGAACTATTTCATTTTTGTATTAAAATTTGTTGGATAATTTATTTAACAAGTGCATAATTAATGACACTTAGATTATTATTATTTTTTACTAGTTAAAAAATCATTTGACCAGTCCCTCATGTGGAGAATTTAGATTATTTCAAGTCATTTTTAGTATAAATACTATAACCATAGACATTGTTACCCACAGGTACAAGCGTAGGTGAAGATACATTTCTACATGGGAGAATTGCTGGGTCATGGGCTATGTACATTTAAATCTTGATAGATATAATCAAAGTGTACTCTACAATGCTCAATTTTTATTACCACAAAGAATGTTTGAGATTACTGGTTTCCCTATACAATCCCCTACACCAAGTATTACTAAACTTTGATATTTGTCTATTTGATATATGAACAGTGGTATTATATTGTAGTTATAATTTGTACTTTTTATTAAAAATGAGTTTGAAGATTTTTTCTTTTATTTGAAAGTTACTGATTGTGATTCCAGTAACAGCAGAAAAAACTTACTGAGGACAAACCTCCACTGAGAAAAACTGGAAATGTTGCTCTGTCTCTTCTCTCACCCTCTCACTTTTGCTCTTCATAAATATATAAAGAAAATGTGAAACTATGAAAGAAAAGTAAATGGAAAAATCTAAGACTGAAAAACACAGTAACTCAAAATAAGATCTCATAGAAAGATTCAACAGATTAGACAAATAATGCAACAAAAACAACCTGTGAGGAGATATGGCCAAGAATATTTGAAAAGTGATAGAGAGATGTAACCCCTGGTTCCCCACCTTCAAGCCATAAAACACAAAGAAAACCATACCAGGGCACAACAAGGTAAAACTGCTGGAAGCCAAAGACAAAGAGAAAATCTTGAATAGCAGCCAGAGAAAAAGACTATTGCTTTTACTAGATAAATCATGCAGTTGACATGTGATTTTTAGGAAAAGAAGCAGGAAGACATTCGAATGGCACTAAAAGTGATGAACAAAAACAAGTACTAATCTAGAATCCACTACTGTTTGAAAATATCCTTTATAAACAAAAAAACTAAGATATTTTAGGCAATCAAAAAAGAGAGTATTTTTCTACAAGCAGAACTATACCAAGGAATCATTAAAGGGAACTATTTATACAGAAGGAAGTCATTTCAGATAAAGCATGAGAATGCTGGAAGAAAAATAAAGGTGATTTGAAAGAGTGAATATGTTGGTAATCCAAGTGAATATTGATTACATAAAATAACAATAATGATAACCTGTAGGATTTTGAGATGTATAAAATTAACATGCTCATTAACATCACAAAAGGAGAGAAGGGCATAAATAGAGTCAATTATTCTAAGTTTCTTGCCTTCCATGTGTTTTAATTTCTAGAATCTGAAAAATCTTTTTATTTTATTTTTTTAATTGACATAAAAGTTATACATATTTATTGGGTGCATAATGATGTTTTGATACATATTATGTATAGTGATCAGATCAGAATAATTGGCATAACCATTATCTTGAACATTTATCATTTCTTTGTGTTTGGAACATTCAGTATCCTTCTACCTATGTGAAACTATATATTATTGTTAACTATAGTCATCTGACAGTGTTTTAGAACACAAGAACTTATTCCTCCTATTTTGCTGTAATTTTGTACCCTTTCACACATTTTTCCTATCCCTCCTTCTTCCTACCCTTTCCAGCTACTAGTCTCTTGTTCTACTTTTTACTTCTATGAGATTGACTTTTTAAAGCTTCCACATATGAGTGAGAATATGCAGTGTTTAACTTTCTGTTCCTGGCCTGTTTTATTTAAGGTATTGTTCTCTAGTTGTTTCATCCATGTTGCCATGATTGACTGACAGGATTTCATTGTGTTTTATGGCTGAAAAGTATTCAACTCTGTACGTTTACCACATTTACTTTACCCACTTACCTGTGGTTCAACACTTAGGTTATTTTCATATCTTGGCTATTGTGAATAGTGCTACAATAAACATGAAGGTGCAGATGTTCCTTTGATATACTGATTTCTTTTCCTTTAGATAAATGCCCAGTAGTAGGGTTGCTGGAAAATATGTCATTCTATTTGTAGTTTTTTGAGGAGTCTCCACACTGTTCTCCATAGCAGCTGTACTAGTTTATATTCCCACCAACAATGTCTACAAATTCTCTTTCCTCTGCATCCTTGCCAACGTTTTTTTAAATATCTATTTGAACTGGGATATGATAATACCTTATTCTGGTTTTGAGTTGCATTTTCCTGATTCGTAATGTTGAGCATTTTTTAATAGATTTCTTGGCCATTTCTATGTCTTCTTTTGAGAAACATCTGTTCAGATCATTTGTGCATTTGATATTCAGATTGTTTCTTGTTGTTGAGATGTTTGAGTTCTTTAAATATTCTGGATATTAATCCTCTGTCAGATTAATAGTTTGCAAATATTTTCTTCCATCCTGTAGGCTGACTTTTCACTTGTTATTTCCTTTAATGTACAGAAGTCTTTTAGTTTGGTATAATTCCATTTGTTTATTTTTGTTTTTGTTGCCTGTGCATTTGAGGTCTTATTCACAATATTTTTTCCCAGACACATGTTCAGAAACATACTCTGTTTTCTTATAGTAGTTTTATAGTTTGTTGCCATACATTTGGGTCAACAATTAATTTTGAGTGGTTTTTTGCATTGGGTGAGAGGAGGAGATTTAGTTTCATTCTTCTGCATGTAGATAGCCAGTTTTCTCAGCACTGGTTATTAGACTGCTCTTTCCCCCAGTGGGTGTTCCTGGTGCTTTTGTCAAAAGTTAGTTGGCTGTAAATATATGAATTAATTTCTGGATTTTATACTCTGTTCCATTGGTCTATATGTCTGTTTTCATGACATTACCATGCTGTTTTGGTTACTACACATTTGTAGCATATTTTGAAGTCTGGTACTGTGATACCTATAGCTTTGTTCTTTTTGCTCAATATTCCTTTAGCTATTTGGGGTCTTTTGTGGTTCCATACAATTTTTAAGACTTTTTTTCTATTTCTATGAAGAATGTCATTGATGTTTTGACAGGGACTGCATAGAATCTGTAGATTGCTTTGGATAGTATGGTCATTTTAACAATACTGATTCTTCTGATTCAGGAGCATAGGATGTCTCTCTATTTATTTGTATCTTCTTCAATTTCTTTCATCCATGATTTGTGGTTTTTCTTGCAAAGGTCTTTCTCCTCCTTATTTAAATTTATTCTTAGGTATTCATTTTTTTGTAGCTACTGTAAATAGGATTTCCTTTGTGCTTTCATTTATAGCTAGTTTGTTGTGCATGTATAGAAATGCTACTGGTTATTATATGTTGATTTTATATTATAAAAATTTACTAAATTTGTTTTTCTGTTCAAACGTTTTTGGTAGAATATTTAGATTTTTCTATACATAAGATAATGTCTTCTGCAATCAGGGACAATTTGACTTTCTCCTTTTTAATTTGAATGCCCTTTTTTTTTTTATCTTGCTTAAATTCTCTGGCTAGAACTTCCAATACTATGTTTTGAATAAGTGGTGAGAGTGGGTATATCTGGCTAGTTTCAGTTCTTAGAAGAAAAGCTTTAAACATTTCTTTGTTTAATAAGATGTTAGCTATGAGTTTGTTAGATATGGGTTTTATAAGGTTGAGGTACTTTCTTTCTATACCTAATTTATTGAGAGTTTTTAATCACAAAGGAGTGTTGAATTTTACCAAATGCATTTTCTGCGTCTATTAAAACAGTCATATGTTTTTGTCCTTCATTCTAATAATATGATGTGTGATGTTTATTGGATTCTGTATGTTGAATCATACTGGAATTCCTGAAATAAATCCCAGTTGATCATGGTGTATTATCTTTTGGATGTGTTGTTGGATTTTGTTTGCTTGTATTTTGTTGATAATTTTTGCATCTATGTTCATCATCAGGAATATTGGCCTACAGTTTTATCTTCTTGTTGTGTCCTTGGCTGATTTTGATATCAGGATCATGGTGGCCTCAAATGAGTTAGGAAGAATTACCTCTGCTTTAATTTTTTTTCAATGGCTTGAGAAGAATTGATATTAACTTTTCTTTAAAGATTTGATAGAATTCAGCAGTGAAACCATCTACCTCTGGAATTCTTTTAGTTGGGAGATTTTTATTACTGATTTAATCTTGTTACTTGTTACCTACCCTCTTCATGTTAAATGGCTTAATGTATGGTCAGTCCTGGTGCATGTTTCAAGGGCTAATGTGTTGCGGGAAGTCAGGGACCCTGAACAGAGGGACTAGCTGAAGCCACAGCAGAAGAACATAAATTGTGAAGATTTCATGGATGTTTATTAGTTCCCCAAATTAATACTTTTATAATTTCTTATGCCTGTCTTTACTGCAATCTCTGAACATAAACTGTGAAGATTTCATGGATATTTATCACTTCCCCAATCAATACTCTTATAATTTCCTATGCCTGCCTTTACTTTAATCTCTTAATCCCATCATCTTCATAAGCTGAGGATGTATGTTGCCTCTGGACCCTGTGATGCTTGTGTTATCCATACAAATTGTTTGTAAAACATGTGTGTTTGAACAATAGGAAATCTGGGCACCTTGAAAAAGAACAAGATAACAGTGATTCTCAGGGAACAAGGGAGATAACCATAAGGTCTGACTCCCTGTGGGGCCAGGCAGAACAGAGTCATATTTCTCTTCTTGCAGAAAGCGAATAGGAGAAATATCACTGAATTCTTTTCCCAGCAAGGAATAACCCTGGGAAGGGAATGCATACCCAGTGGGAGGTCTCTAAAATGGCTGCTCTAGGAGTGCCTGTCTTATGCTATTGAAGATAAGGGACGAAATACGACCTGGTCTCCTGCAGCGCCCTCAGGCTTGCTAGGATTAGGAAATTCCAGTCTGGCGAATTCTAGTCAGACTGGTTGTCTGCTCTCAAACCTTATTTCCTTTTAAGATGCTTATCAATGACAATGTGTGCCCAGTGGGACATGGAACCTCATTAGTAATTCTAATTTTGCCCTGGCCTTGTGATCTTGCTCTGCCATATGGCTTGTGATATTTTATTGCCTTTTGAAGCATGTGATCTCTGTGATCCACTTCCTGTTTGTACACTCCCTCCCCTTTTGAAATCCCTAATAAAAACTTGCTGGTTTTGCAGCTCAGGTGGGCATGACAGAACCTGCCAACATGTGATGTCACCCCCGGAGGCCCAGCTGTAAAATTTATCTCTTTGTATTCTTTCTCTTTATTTCTCAGACCGGCTGACACTTAAGGAAAATAGGAAAGAACCTACGTTGAAATACTGGGGGCTGGTTCCCCCAGTACAAAGGAAAGAAGGTAAGTTTTGTAGTTGTTGGATAAAATGTTCTGTAACTGTCTCTTAAGTCCATTGGGTCTATACTGCAGTTTAAAGTCAATGTTTCTTTGCTGATTTTCTGAGTAGATGATCTGGCCAATGATGAGTGTGGGATGTTGAATTCCCCAACTATTATTTTATTAGGGCCATTCTTTTAGATATAATATTTGCTAGGCATACTTTGGTGCTCTGGTGTTGGGTACACATATATTTACAATTGTGATATTCCATCACTGAATTTATTCCTTTATTATTATATAATTTTCTTCATTTTCTCTTTTTACAGCTTTTGACTTGAAGTTGGTTTTTTCTGATATGAATATAGCTACTCCTTCTTGCTTTTGATCTTCATACATGTGGAATATATTTTTCCATCCCTTCACTTTCAGTCTACATGTGTCGTTGCAGGTGAGATGATTTTCTTGTAGGCAGAATATAGTTTTGTCTTGTTTTTTAAATCAATTTTGCCAATCTACATCTTTTAATTTTTTACTATATTTTTTATTTTAAGCTTTACATTTTAAATATAATTTGGGTACATAATAGGTGTATATATTTATAGGGTACATGAGATATTTCATACAGGCAAGGAATGACTACTAATAATATCAGTGTAAATGGGGTATAGTTTAAAAGTATGTTTTAACTCACCTGAAAATATTTTCTAGAGTTTTCAATAAAAAGCATCAAAGCAAAATAGAATAATTCAAGTAGAGAGAAGTTCCATTTCATAGAAAAACATCTGATATGAAAATCCTAAATAAAACATTAGCTAGTCAAATACAATAATGCATCACATAAGAAGCTATCAGACATCAATTCAGCCATGATGGAAAGAATAGTACTAGAATTACAATGCCATCATACCTAAGAAAACTAGAAAACAATATGAAACACCTCTTTTTCAGACATTTAGCAACAGACAGGACAGCATTATGATCTCTGAGAGAAGATAAACAAATAAGCCCTACTATCTTACCTTTTTTAAAATATGGAGAAACTTTCCAGACTATGGTGCAAAAAGAGTAAACCCAAGCAGAACACAAATGTTTCTTTGAATTAAGGAGAAATAGATCAGAGTTTAAAGAGGCTAAAATGATTGGAAAAAGTATATCTCAGAGACTTCTGCTTCTCTTAATGATGGAAGAACAACAGTTGGATTTACATTGCCATCTTAAACAGTAAAAATACTGGATAAAATATATAAAATAACATTGTGGACACTGGACAACTGGTAGCACATGGCCATAATCCCCAAGAGATGGGAATTTCACAGAGAAAGAGCTCATGAGATCTGTGTGGTAGTTTCTTTAAGTCTTGGACTGATTTTGATGGACATATGTGTGGAGTGTGACTCCATAAGAGTGGAGAAACAATCACTGGAAAGCAAACGATCATCAGAGTTCACACAATGCTGAGAAATTTTGTGTTCCCATTAGTCAATGTGAAGTGGTCTCCAAAATGCATGGAGATTTGAGTATATTCCTTTGGTAATGGGATTAAACTAGCACTATTTATTCCTTGGGAGTGACCCAAACATAAAAGCAAGCACTCCATATATTAAACTGATTTCTACTACATTAAATGCAGCCAGAACAATATTGAACATTCATAAAAAAGAATTCCAAAAGGTAACATATAAAATGAATCATATTCATCATCCAGATAATATTATCAGGCATGCAAAGAAGTGTGAAACTATGACCCATAAACAGGAGAAATACCAATCAATAGAAACAGATACAAGAATGAGGAAAAGAATTAAATCAGAAGGCAACTTACTAAGTTTCCTGTGTTAAGAATGAAGTAAAAGTAGAACATAATGAGGAGAGAAGTAAAGTATATACAAAAGATCTAATGGAAATGCTAGAGGTAAAAAATACAACATAAAAAATATATATTCAACAGAATAATAACAAATTAGACTATAGAGAACAGATAGTGAACCTGAAACTATAGCAATACAAACTTTGCAAAAATTAAGCACAGATAAAAAATATCCTGGAAAAAAAAGAGCTCTAATGATTGGTAAAACAATATCAAGCAATCTAATATAAATGCCATTAGATTCCCAGAAGAGAACGAGACAGGGGAAAGAGAAGGGTCAGTCAAAGTTTATCTGAATGAATTATGGTTAAAATTTTCCAAATTTGAAGAAAAGTATAAAATCATAGATTGACCAACTAATGTAGATGATGGGTTGATGGGTGCACCAAACCACCATGGCATGTGTATACCTATGTAACAAATCTGCACATGTATCCCAGAACTTAAAGTATCATAAAATAAATAAATAATATAGAAAATAATTAAAGGAAATCACACTATGGTACATTAAAATAATTTGCAATAAACACTGGTAAAAAGACATTTTTTAAAGAAGCCAGAGGAAAACAGGAACACTACTTACAGAAGAACAGAGGTAACAACTACATTAGATTCTTTGTCAGAATCTATGTAAGCCAGAAGACAAAGGCAAAAAAGAAAGTAATAAAAAGACAAAAAGTGTGTGGGGGGGAAGCCTATAAATCTAGAATTTAATACCCAAATAAAATACCTTTCAGAAAATGAGATACAATAAAAACATTTTTAGTACAAGCTGAAATAATTCATTAGCAGCTAACCTATATTATCAGATATAGAAAGGAATTTCATCAGATAAAAGAAAAATAATTTCAGATAAAAACTTGAATCTCCATAAAAGAAAAAGTATCTTCAAAAATGTAATGTACATGTAAATTCAAATACGTAGATAAGTTATTACTTTTAATTTTATAAAAAGATAACATAGTTTAAATTAAAAATCATAACAGCATTAAATGGGGTTTATAAAATATGTAGAAGTAAAATGCATGATAATAATAGCCCAAAGAATAGGAGAGAGAAAATAGAAGTATGTTGTTGTAAGGTTTATACACTAATCATGAAGTAGTATAATATAATGTCAAGGAGACTTTGATAACTTAAAGATATATATTGTATACCTTAGAGTAGTCACTAAATGTAAAACAAAGAAATATAGGTAATAAGCCAATGGTCAAGATAGAAGAGAGTCATAAAAATGTACTCAGTTTAAAATTAGCCAGGAGGCCAGTCACAGTGGCTCATGCCTCTAATCCCAGCACTTTGGGAGGCCAAAGTGGGTGGATCAGCTGAGGTCAGGAGTTTGAGACCAGCCTGGCCAGCATGGTGAAACCCGGTCTCTACTAAAAATACAAAAAATAGCTGGGTGTGGTGTTGTGCACCTGTAGTGCCAGCTATTTGGGAGGCTGAGGCAGGAGAATCACTTGAACCTGGGAGGCAGAGGTTGTAGTGAGCCAAGATCACACCACTGCACTCTAGCCTGGGCAACAGAGTGAGACTCTATCTCAAAAAAAAAGGAAGCCAGGAAAAGAGAAAATAAATAAATAAATAAAAACAGATAAATTGAAGAGGGAAAAATGGCAAGAGCTTAGAGTTAAACCCAACCATATTGATAACTATATTAAATATAAATGGTCTAAACATTTAAACTGAAAGGCAAAGATTGCCAGACTGGATTAAAAAGTAAGGCAACTATCTGCTCTCTATAACAAATTGACTTTAAATATAAATATGCAAATAGAATATAACGAAAAGGATAGTATAACTGTCTACCATGGATCCCAATCAAAAGAAAGCTGGAATGGATATATTAATATTACACAAAATAGACTTTAGAACAAGGAATATTATCAGGAATATAGAGAGATATTTTAGCTTGATAAAGGAATTAATTCATCAGGAGGACATAATAAAAAACAAGTATGCATTTGATAATAGAACTAAAAGTTACCTGAAGTTAAACTGATAGAACATGAAAGAGAAATAGACAAGTCTACAACCATAATTAACATAAAACTTTTCTCAGTTATCAATTAAAAATTTATATAGAAAAGTAATAAGTATAAAGCAGACTTGAAGAAGCACCACAAACAAATATACCTAATTGACATTTACAGACTACTCCACAAAACAACAGCAAAATACATATGTCTTTAAAGTACACATGGATCATTCATCAAGATAGATATTCTACCATAAAAATATCTGAATAACTTTCAAATGATTTAAATAATAAAACCTTCATTCTCTAACCACAGTGATTTAAAATAGAAATTAGCAATAGAAAGATATCTAGAAAACAACCCAACATGGGAAAAGTAAATAAGAAACTTTTAAATAACTCATGGGTTTAAA
Source organism: Gorilla gorilla gorilla (assembly GCF_029281585.2). Taxonomy (NCBI): domain Eukaryota; kingdom Metazoa; phylum Chordata; class Mammalia; order Primates; family Hominidae; genus Gorilla; species Gorilla gorilla. The sequence continues at coordinate 143,994,291 of NC_073224.2, read as the reverse complement.
AATATGTCACAATAGAAATATATTAAATTGATTGAGATAAAAACAAAAAATATTGAAATATACATAAGGTAACTAATTCAAGATTGCTCAAGCTATTCTGTGCATTGTAGGATGTTTTGCAGCATCCCTCATCCTTATCCACTAGATGCCAGTAGCACTCTTTTCCTCTGTTGTGACAACCAAAATCTCTCCAGACATTACCAAACGTCCCTTAAAAGGCAAAATTACCCCTAATTGAGAATCATTGAGCAAAGATAGTGCTTAGAGAAAAATTATACCATTAAATGCTGATACTAGAAAAGAAAAAATGGTTTAAAATGAATGCCGTAAGTTCTCATCTTAAGAAACCAGAAATTCATCACATTTACCTTTGACTAAGAATAAAGAACAAGAGAGTAAATTAGACAACTAGGAAATCAATTATAATTCTATATAATACTAATTAACATTTAAATGTTCTTTGCATAAATAGCATTAAATATACTAAAAATATACTAATACACTCTTTAGTATACTAATATACTAAAAATATACTAATATACTTTTTAGTATACTAATATACTAAAAAATACTGAGGGATAAATTGTATAAATTATGTGCAAGGACTGAACACTGAAAACCAAAAAATATTGCTGAGAAGTTAAGAAAGACCTAAATCAAGGGAGTGCTGTATCATGTTCATGGATTAAAAGATGCAATATTGATTATCAAGATATCATTTTTCTGCTAATTGATTCACAGATTCAATGCAACCCCAAATTGAGAAAAACTTTTATTTTTTGTTGAAAGACAAGATTTTTCAAAATTTATATGGAAATGTAAAGCACCTAGAATAGGTAACACAATTTTTAAAAAGATCAAAGTTGAAGAATTACATCCATTGACTTCAAGACATCTATAAAGCTACTGTAACCCAGACAATGTTATATCACTGCTAAGATAGACAAAACGTCATGATTTGACTAATTTGGCATTTACAGAACACCACCTAAACACTACCTTCAACAATATAATAAATAATAGCAGAAAAAACATTTCTCTTCCAAGTGAACATGGAGCTTACACCAACATAGAGCATATGCTGGGTAATACAATTCTCAATATATTTTAAATTATTGAGATTAGATATAATATATTCTTCAACAAAAACAGAAGTAAATTAGAACCCAATAACAATAAATTATCCAAAAAATTCTTAATTATTTAAAAAATAATCACTTCTAACTACCTTGTCTGATAAAAATAAAATAAAAAAGGCAATTGAAAAGTATCTTGAATCATATGATTACACAAACACATCCAATTTGTAGGATAGAACTAAAACAATTGCTAGATGGAAATGTGTAGCTTTAAATACTAAATTAGAAAATAAGATCAAAACTCTATTATTTAAGCTTTTGCATTAAGAATCTTAGAAAAAAATGTCCAAATTAAGCCCAAAGTAGAAGAAATATAATAATAACTAATAAAAATTAATAAAATAGAAAATGAGTAAACAGAGAGAAAAATTACTAAAACCAAAAGCTAGTTTATTAGAAAAAGCAATAAATTGTTAAATTACTATCTAGACTAATCAAGAACAGAAAGAAAATATGAATTGCTAATATCAAGAATTACATCGTAAGTATCACTATAGATTTTATAGACCCTAAGGAACAATAAGGGAACACTATGAACATTTGTATTTTCGCAATTTAGATGGAATAAACAAATTTCTCAAAATATTCCAATTATGAAAACAGACACAAAGCTTAAAACCTGGCCGTCAATATTTATTAAATAAAATAATTTTTTAATTAAAACTTTCCCCAAAAGAAAACCCTAGACCACACAATTATTTTGAAATAAAGCATTCAATAAAATTCATAGCACAAATTATCTACAGAACAGATATGCAACCCAAAAGGGTAATCATTGAAACATTTACAGCCAAAATCGTGTTTAAATGTGAAAGAATAAAAGCTTTTGTTACTGAGATCAGGAACAAGGTAATGCTGTCCACACTCATTCATCACCTCTATTCATCATTGTTCTGGATATAATATCCAGTGCATTAAAATTTTTAAAAGAAGTCAAAATGACAAGAAAAAAATTAAAGCTACTCAAGTTGGAAAAGAAGCAGTAAATTTCTCTTTATATATAGATGCCGTAATCAAGCTCATATTAAATTCTGAGGTGTAGAATTTAATGTATAAAAATACAATTAGTAAAATATATTTTTATATGCATATATATTATATACCCACAAACATAATCAAACTGTTATTATTTAATTTAATAAAAATTTAATTATGTTTGTATGTATGTGATACATATATATGTATAACATATTCATATCTTTTACTACTATAGGCATACACGCACACATACACACTAATAATTGAATTTAGTAAAGCTGCACAGTACAAGGCCAATATACAAAAATAAATTTTATTTCTTTATATGTTATATTTTTATATATTTTAATTTCAAAAAATAGAACATCAAATTTAAAAACCTTTACAATAGTTTCCAACTTAAAGCAAATATATTGAAGGCTTCTTCACTGAAACCTATAAAACATTGTAGGGGAAAACTGTAGAAGACCGAAAAAAATCAAGAGTTATGCTATGATGATCAATTGCAAGACTCAATATTGTTAAGTTGTCAGTTCTTCCTAAATTAATGTATAGATTCAATGCATTGCCATACAAAATTCCAATAGGCTTTTTTTGGTGTGTAAATTGATAATACAATCCTAAGATTTACAGAGAAATGAAAACAACATAATATACAGGGCAATTTTTAAAAGAACAAAGTTGGAGGACTTGTAGTACCTGGTACGGACTCAAAACTCACTATAAAACTACAGATTCAAGATATCATGATATGGATGCAAGGATAAACATACAGATAATGGAACAGAATAGAGAGTTCAGTAATACCTGTGTAAATATATTCAAGTGATTTTTTATTAAAATCCCCAAATATTTTAATATTAAAATTATATTTTTTCACAAATAATGTTGTCATCACTATATATTTGTATAAAAAACGAATCTTGATTCTTACTCCATATTTTACAAAATTAAGTAAAACTGAATCATCAACTTAAACTAGAATACCATTAGAGAATAGCAGGAACATCTTCATGACTTTGGGGTTGACAAAGATTTCTTAGAACTTACTAGCCATACAAGAAAAATATTAAATGAGACTTCATCAAAATTGGAAATTTAAATTTTGCTACACCCATAAAATGAATATACTACTCAGCAAGAAAAGCATTTCCAGTAAATGAAGGCTCCCATAAAAGTGAACACACTGTACGATTCAATTTATATAAAATTATGAAACAGGCAAAACTAACATATAGCACAGGGCAGATTTTTTTGTATCCTGGTTTAGAAGTAGGGATAAAATTACTGCAAAGAGATAAATGCAATTCTTTTGGAGATAGAAATGATTTGGTCCTAACTTAGATGGTGGTTACATGGGTGCATACATATGTCAGAACTTACTGCACTGTGTGCTTAAAATTGATGCATTTCATTGTATTCAATTTTTATCTCAAAAACTGATTTAAAGAGAAAAATATATTATGCTGTAGTAAAGTTTATTACAAGAATGAAATGGTTAATATTAGATCGTATATCAATTTCTGATGAAACATGTCATTAAACCAGAAATAGAAGGGAATGTCTTTAACTTTATCAAGTGATAACAGTGAATAAAACCTAAAGCAAGCTTGTCCAACCTACGGTCTGCAGGCTGTATGCAGCCCAGAACAACTTTGAATGCAGCCCAGCACAAATTCATAAACTTTCTTAAAACATTATGAGATGTATGCAGAGACCATTTTTTTTTCGGTTCGTCAGCTATCGTTAGTGTTAGTGTATTTTATGTGGGACCCAAGACAATTCTTCTTCTTCCAGTGTGGCCCAGAGAGGCCAAAAATTGGACACCCTTGACCTAAACCTACATGAAACACCATATTTAATCAAGAAACTCTAGAGATTTTCCCAAGGCTAAGATCAAGACAAAGATGCTTACCATCACTGCTATTTTTTGAGCAATAATGAAGATCCTGGCCAATTTTGTAATTAGGGGAAAAGAAAAAAAACTTTAATAATTGAAAAAAAGGGATAAACTACCATTATTTACACATAATATGTTCATCAATAATTTAAAAAATTTAGAGACAATGAACAATCCAATTATTCTATCTAATTAGAGAGTTCAGCAAATGTACTGCATAAAATAGCTAAAACAAATTAATATCATTTCTCTATGGCAGGGGTCAACAAACTACTGTCTAGTAGCCAAATCCAGCTGTCACCTCTGTTTTTTTTTTTTCAAGACAGAGTTTCACTCTTGTTGCCCAGGCTGGAGTGCAATGGCATGATCTCGGCTCACCCCAACCTCCGCCTCCCGGGTTTAAGCAATTCTACTGCCTCAGCCTCCCAAGTAGCTGGAATTACAGGCATGCGCCACCAGACCTGGCTAATTTTGTATTTTTAGTAGAGACGGAGTTTCTCCATGTTGGTCAGGCTGGTCTCAAACTCATGACCTCAGGTGATCCGCCTGCTTCGGCCTCCCAAAGTGCTAGGATTACAGGCATGAGCCACCATGCCTGGCCCACCTTTCTTTTTATAAATAAATTTTTATTGTAGTACAGCCATGTTCACTTGTTTATATATTGTCTAGAGCTGCTTTCTTGCTAATATGGCAGAAGTGAATAGTTACAATAGAGACGGGTTGGCTCAAACAGCCCCAAATTATTCACTATCTGTTCCTTTACAGAAAAATTTCACTGACCCTTGTTCTGCAACATCAATTAGAATTGATGTTCTAAGTAATCAATTAGAAAATAACCTAACAAAGGATGAACCACACATTTATGGAGATAATTAACGTCTTTGTTAAAGAACTTAAAAACAGATCTAACTAAATGGGATGATATTTCCTATCTACAGATAGGGCAACTTATTATTACAAAATATAATTCTTTAAAATCACTTATAAAGTTAAGGCAGTCCCAATCAAAATTACAGTTGAATCTTTTTTAACAGCTTGGCAAACACCTTTTAAACGTTAAATGAGAGATTAAAGAGCAATAATAAAGAAAAGTGAAGAGAGATGTCCTACTTTTCAGATATTTAGATAAACCTCAAAATTATTTAGTACAATTAATATGATATTCTGGGAGAAATAAATAGACCAAAGGAGCAGAACTCAGAAGAAGGCTCATTTATATATGGAAAAATAATTGATGGTAAATGCAGCACCACAAGTGGATATAAGTATCATTTAGTAAAGAGTGTTTGAAAACTGCTTACTATTTTGCAAACAAATAAACCTGGATGACTAATTACCATTGAATACAAAAGTGGAGTTCTGATGTAGTAGACATTGAAAAGGTACATTATAATACTACTGGAAGAAAAGGAAGAAAGCTATCCTGTAATGGGGCATAGGTGGAGAAAGTCTTAAAATCCCCCAAAGCACAAATCAAGATACAAATACAAGAACGGATTTGACTAAATGAAATTAACTATATACATAGTACGTAGTATATGGAATTCCTAAAACTCACAACAACGAAAGAGAACAGAAAACGAATTTGAAAGGTGAGAAGGCTTTATATTTATAATACACGCAAAGAGAAGTCCCAAACTAATGACAAATATCTTGAGATATTCAAACTCATCAGTAATTGGATGAATCAAATAAAAATAAAATAATAATTGACATCCATGAGATAAACAAAGAAATTATTATTATTTTTAAGAGACAGAGTCTTGCTCTGTCACCCTGGCTGGAGGGCAGCAGCACCATCATAGCTCACTGTAGCCTCAAACCCCTGGGCTCAGGCCATCCTTCTTCCTCAGTCTGCTGAGTAGCTAGGACTACTGGTGTAAACCCCCATCCCCAGCTAATTTATTTCTTAATATTTTTTGTGGAGATGGTGGCTCGCTGGGTTGCCCAAGCTGGTCTCAAACTCCTGGCCTCAGTTGTTCCTCCCACCTCAACCTCTGAAAGCACTGGGATTACAGGCATCAGACATTGTGCCTGATCAGAAATTACTAGTAAAACCAAATTTGTAGCAATTATTGAGAGATAGCAACACTCAGTCACTCCTGGTGAGATTACAGCTGTTCTATAAAATAATTTGCAGTGCTTATGAAATTAACTACATCTACAAACTTAATTATGAGTATATCTGTAATAGTGTATATTCATATTTACTGTGTATGTGGACATCTTGATTATGGAGTATGTGTTCTTCACTGCCCACTCCGAATACATTTACCACACTTATTGTATACGTTTTCATCCTTTGTGGGTTTGTGTAGCTCTTTATATCCTTACTGTGTAGGTATATGTGTTTATTAGTGTATATTCATGCTTATGTCATGCGTGCATTCTTGCTGAGTATGTGTGCATACTTTCTGAGTATGACTCAGGAAACCCACTCCTGTAATATGTTCTAGAGAAATTCTCTCATAGGTTCATAAGCAAACTTGTATGAGGTCGTTATATCATCATGCGTTATAGCAAGGAGCTGAAGGCAATCTAGTGATAGAATAGATCAGAAAATGTGGTAGAACCATACTTCATAATCCAATACAATACTTCAGTATAAACTGATAGTATCGTAGATACATGGCTACTTAAAAAATTCACTGAGGGAATAAAAGTAAGAAACAGATAAATACTGTTTATGTAAATTCAAAACACATACACACAAAAACACTTCACATTTTAAAAGGAAATGTGAATGTTTAAGGATATATCATATCTCTATATGATATAGATAGATAGATAGATAGATAGATAGATAGATAGATAGATAGATAGATAGATATTCTCATATAAATGAGAATCAGGATCTAGGGTGAAGTGGGAGGAGAGTAAAACAAGGGCAGGGCCTTGCATCAACATAACGACTGTGCTCATATCCGCAAGTGCCCTGCATAGGAAATAAGGTGAATCAACCCCCTAAATTTATGAGTTGTGGTAGCCCTGATGATGAGGAATATGACTAACAACTTTTTGTAATTTGCCCAAAATGGGAATAGAAATCAAAGATGAAAGAGAGAATGTCAAATTGAATTTATAAAGCTTAGACATTTATAATGAGCATACACTGAGCATAGATGGGTATATATTACAATGCTTTCTTAGGGTATTTTAGCACATCTTTACTAAAAATTATATGAGATGATTCAACAAATACCAACGTAATACTCTATTTTTTGTATTTATTTCAAAATGACCCTCATAATTTATAATGTGATTTAAATATATTTTTCCCAAATTATAGTAAATATACTTTGCAAAGTCATTCTTTCTAGATGGAATTAAATTACTTACCTTGGTAATGGAGAGTCACCAGAAGGATGTAAATGAGTTGTTAACATGGCACTTCATTGCCACAATAATTTAGAGCCACTAGCTAGCTTGATGTGTCTGCAATAAATGTTTTGTTATTTAGGAAAAATACACTATACAAGTTGCAATGTGCCATGCTCATTCATGCTGTAAATCAACAAAGATCAGCAGACTGAATAGAAAAATGAAAAGCTTATTTAGAAACTGACATAAGCTTTCAGATGAGCAGGGATGGTTGAAGTTAACTGCATTCATTTTTCTTTGCTTGTCATATTTGCCACTTGAATTTCACTGCTAAAGATAGAAGATAGTCTTGCTTTATGAAATTATATCCACAGAAACAGTGTTTGCATTTATATAGATATAGTCATAATAAAGTGGAATATAAGGAAGCCACACTAAAGTGATAGTAGCCCCAAATTTATGAAGTGTGGGATGGAGTTTGCTACTCCACATCTCTAGACTCAGGGAAATTGTTCCATGGAGATCAAGGCTCATGTCAGAAGCCATGTCATGCGCCAGAGCCATATAGTAATTGCCAGGCAATACTATAAAGCACCATAAAGTTTAGCATTTGTAAAGCACCTGGAAATTTTTCTTTTATTTACATTGCTTCCATTTTGACAAACTCAAGATCCTAGAAAAATTATCACTGTGTTCTCAAACCAAGTAATGCCAGTTGAGAGATCAACATAGACCAATGAAGTGTGACCTTCACCATGAGAACTCCCTACACTCACTGTGGTCACCTAGAAAGTTCCAAAGTTGGCTACAGGTGAGGTTCTCGGTGTTGAAACAGCAAAGTGTGGAATCCAGGCTGTTGTCCCACCTCCTGCCCTGAGAGAAGGTGTCCTGGGCTACTGAATTCCAAATTCTTTTGTGTAAAAGTGACACGGGTAATTGACACCCACCCACTTTAGTGTTACTTTCATAATAACATCATTAATCTGTACTATATAATGATCCTTTTCTATGTAAAGTTCGTCAGGGAATTGGTGAGGTGTTAACCACCAAGTTGAGATTAGCTCTTCCTGGAGGTAGATTTGTTACAGATGTCAGGGCCATAAGCCCAAGTTAAAAAGAAGAAGAAAAAAGCTATATTATTGATTTATTTATGATGATAAAAAATCAGAATCCTAGAAAGGGAACATGTAAGTTATAATGTAGCTAGGTGTAGTAAGATGGGAAAAGGGTACTTGGCAATAAACAGCTATAGAATGAGTTGCCATGAGGCTGAGCTTATGGAAATCCAGGGAAGGGCCCCAGAGGTCATGAGGAGGTGAGAAAGGCTATCGAGGAAATGTCAGTGATAAAGAAAATGCAGAAGCAGAGCTAAAGATAAATTCTGGGGAAAGGGGAGTGTAATTTATACATAGTGAAAGTCAGAAGTCTTAAAAGTATAGTTCAATATATGTTGACAAATAACATATCCATCAAATTCATACCTCTGACAAGATCCAGATTTTTATCACCCTAAGAAGTTTTCTGTACCTCTTTCCAAACAAAATCACCTCCTATCATAGGCAATCAATGTTTTATGTTCTATTATCATAGATTACTTTTCCGTTTTTGAACTTATTATCAATAGAGACACACATTATCTACTCTCATGTCCCACTTCTTCCACTCATATTGTTTTTGAGATTCATCCTTGCTCTTGCAAGTATCAATAATTCATTCCTTTGTATTCTAAGAAAGCATCCTATCGTATGTGTGTGTGTGTGTGTATATATATATATATCTCAATCTGTTTACTGTTTCTCCAGTTGATGAATTATTGTTTCCATTTTTTTATATTATGAATAACTCTGCATGAACATTCATAGACAAATCTTCATGTGGGCATATTTTTTTAAACTTCTCTTGGATAAACACCTAAGAGCAGAATTGCTGGACAAGTGCACATTTAGCTTAATAAGAAGCTGCCAAACTATTTCTCAAAGTGAGTTTACCATTTTATAACCTCAACAACAACATTAGGAGAGTTCTGATTGCTTCACATCCTCATCAACACTTGGTGTTGTCAGTTAAAACTATACATTCTACATTATACACAATTTGAGACAGAAATAACTGAAAGTTTAAAATTATGCACAATGTTTACATTATGCTAGTAGAAGAAAAAGCATTATTACATGATGTAAGTTAGAAGCATGCCCTACAAACTTAGTGTTCATCACAGAGTGAAATGATTTCATTGGCATTCATCATTAACTTCTTTTGATAAGCTAGTGTGTATTTTTCCATTACCTCAATAAAATATCGTGAATTGGTATTAGCCTGCTAAGATGAATACCAGCTGTTTTAAGATGCTAAACTATAAATGTATTTGGAATTAATATAGAGCCTGAAAAAGCTTACCATAATCTAATATTTGTTGCACTTAATTTCTTAGATCTTGCAAGAAGTCTGGAGATGTGGAAATCTAAGTGATAAAAATCTCCTGCAATTGTGAAATAATTTATTATTCTTGGACTCTAGTTTTCCTTTTTGAAACTAGAAATGATATTAAAGAGAGGGTTGTGGGAAGAGAGAGAGAGAGATTAATCTGGGATCTGTGGAACTCTAGGTAGTCTGTGCAGGGCAAAATAAAGTCTGTGGTCATTCTGAAATACTATACTAAATTTCGTTTGTATAGTATATCAGAATTTGTGTGTGAATGAGGAAGGAGTGTGTGCTCAAAAGAGTTTATGAGCCAGTATCTTAGTAGGGCCTGCTACCATCTTGGTATTTTTTTGATAGGTCTACTAAAAGAGGCTCTGATTGTTCTTGGCAATTAACTTATTTGGCTAAGTCTATCCACCTGCTTCAAACCTTTGCTGTTGGAAACAGTTTTGGGTGTGCACAAGCAGATATTACTTTACTATTTCATGTGATTTTCATAAAAAAATTTTGAAAATCATTCTTTATGAACAGAGTAGACTTAACTCTGGCAGCCCAAAATGGATGAAGCTCTTGGTGCTTATCAGGAAAAAGAAAAAGCATTGCTTTCTGTCTCTACTTTGATGATAAAAGGAAGTCTTCCTGCTACAACTATTTTGTGAAAATAAAGTTGAATGCCTAAACATACAACAGAGAACACTCACAGGTAAGGTTTATGAACCATGACTAACCTTGTCTCTGTGCATTTTAGCACATCTTCCCAAGATGACCCAACTTTCATGCTGCCCCAGTTTAATCTAAAATTAACCTTCATGATGCCATTTCCTGTGTGGTGCCTGCCTTTGAGTGGTGTCATTGTCACACAGTGATTTGGTTCACTAGTTCACGGCGTTCATTTGGACAAGTTACCACTAATGTGTCTATGCTTCAGTATTCTCAGCTGTGAAGGAGAAATGACCCTGTTAACAGCATGCTTCCCTGAGGTGTTGTGATGGACAGCCAATACAATTATTGTGAAACATTTTACCCGATGCCAAAAAAGGAGTTTTATGGGAAAGTTATATGACCTTCTCCCTGGCATTACATAATGGTTCAGAGAGCTTGTGTATTGCTTTATGAAAACATTTATTTAGAAAATGCCTTGACAACCTTAAACAACCAGTGTTTTACAGTATAAAATATTAAGACTACTTTTATTACTTTTGCTATCATCAATTGTTATTATTATTCTTACTGCTGTAAATGTGAAGGAAGTTCCACAATTGTGGACATTAGGGGATTTTCAAAAGTATAATGAACGGCTGAGCCATAGTACATTATTATGGTCCTCCTATTAGCCCAACCATCCTGAAATCTGTACAGGTGTGTATGACAGATGTGAGAATAATATCTAAACATTTTCTTATCCACAAAAGAATAAAAAACAATTAAATGCAAGTTATGAATTGGATTTCAGCCTGAGACACATTGGGTGGCTTGGTTAGACTCCAGTAACCCTACTGATAGAGCAATGTGATGCTGTTTTCCAAGGCACAATAAGACTTTGGTTAACTAGAAAATAACTAAAATTGAAACCTCAGTTAAGTAGACTCTACCAACCCCATTTAGAGCAAAAATAAATTATTTTTTAAAAAGCAAAAGGAAGAGTTTCCAAAAAATGAAGTGAATAAGCAAACAAATTCAAATTCTAGAGAACCTGAAAAGAAAGCTGCTTGATAATATCAACTGATGGTAAATTAGAATTCTGGGAACTCTACTCTCTATGAGGCTGTTTCAGATGCTTTATAGACATTAGCTATAATTCTCACAGGAAGACTTTTATAGTTCAATGCTGATTCAAAAAGGTTACAACTTATTTATGTCATTGGTAAATTACCAAGTGGGGGTTCAAACCCAGCTCCATCTAACGTTCTTCACAACAGCAGCAGCATGCCTCATTAGAACTGGAGTTATGAAGAAGTTGATGTAAATTACAAGAAAGATAACTTATTTACTCAGATATATTAGTTTGAATAAAATCTATGAGTAGTCTGTGGTTTTTCCGTTTGGTAGGACACTTCAAAAATTTTAATAATATGCTTTATGACATTATAAAAGGTGGCTGTACTAGGCAACATTACCTAAATGTAATTAATTATGGAGCACTTACTTGGAGGGTTGCAGGGAAAGGGACTTTGCTGGACAAGCATTTCATTGAAATGTCACTACATCCACTTCTACCTGCTTTTGCAAACTAAACTTTATATTCATAGTGATTAATCTGAGAAATGCAAACTTGTAAATGTATTTAAAATGCATTGCCTATAATGTATTTAATAAGGAAGGGAAAGACTCTTAGGTATCTAAGAAAAATGTTTGATAAAACTTTAAACAAAAGACTTCTAGTTAACTGGAAAATACAGTTAACTAGAAAAAGCATCCTTTAATTACTTTGAGTAACAGGTTGTATTGAGCAAACTTGATACTCTTATTATACCAGTAATCATTCTGCTTTATATTTAAAATTTAGCATGAGGCCATAGCAGACCCTTTTGTTTGGATAACTCAGTAGCCATCCCCAATTCTCTTCATCTTTGCCCCTTTCTGTCACAGAAAGTGAAAAAAAAATTCCCCTTTTCCTATTTGCTTTCCTAACTTTTTTTGAAACTAATGATAGTACCAGAGCACATATTAAACAGTGAGACATAAGCATAAGGCTTAAAAATTTTTGTGGAGGACTAAAGATATATTAACAATAGCCTAAAAAATATGTTTTTAGGCAAAGGGTCAGTTTTTTTTTAAACAAAGCTTTATTGGGATGTGAATAATGGACAATAAATTTTATTAATTTAGGTGCATAATTTGATTAGTTTTGAAAAATATGCAGTTAGGTGGCTACCACCACAACACAGATGTAGAAAATTTAAATCATCCCTAAAAATTTCCTCATGCCCTCTGCAGACAAACTTCTTTCTTCACGCCTCACGTCTGTCAAACATTGATCTGCTCTACCTTCCTTTAGCTGTTTTCTCGAAATTCATATAAATGAAATCACGTAGCATGTTGTTTTTGGTCTAACTCCTTAACCATTAGCATTATGCTTTTGAGATTCACGGACGTTGTGTGTACCTGTAGTTCATTTATCTTTTACTTGCTGAATGGTATTTCATTTTATGAACATAACACGATTATTGCATCTATTCCCCCATTGATGGCCATTGGGTTGGTTGTTTACATAATTTGGTAAAGCTGCTGTGACAATTTGTGTATGTGTCTTTGTGTGGATGTATATGTTTATTTCTCTTTGGTAAAATACCTAGCAAAGTTCCTTGGCGTTATTTTGATACTCTCAAACAGTACTTTTAGAGCGATACACTGCTGAAGACTCGACCTGGTGCCCTCAGGTGTTGAACTCACTATCTTTTAGCCAATACAATTATAACCTGTCCCAGCCCTGTGTCAACTCTAGATATGTTTTGTCATCCTGCTTTCCAGTGGCTCTCCTCTCAATCTTGTGGATGTTTCCTCCTATGTGCACAGATTCTTATTCAGCAAACAGTTGACCTCCCTGCGTCTCTCCAGAGCAATCTCTGTGTGCAGCTCCTGACACTCTCATGTTTGGATCTGCCAATTTAAATGATGCTGCCTTCATAAACTCTGATCTCTGCATCCTAAACTCATGGAGACTGCTGGGTTGTGTTCAGGTCCCCTCACCTTGTTGTGTGGCCTGGAAACTGCCTCCGGGCAGTAAACTGGCGTAATTGCTCACTTTATTTACTTTTTCTCAAGATCACAGTCTTATGCTTCCTGATGGCCAATGTTGCTGTTTATGGTGAGAACAGAACTTCTCTGACAGTTACTCTTTTAGGGCAGAAGTGTAAGTCCATGCATCAGCTTTTAATTAACTATGATATAGTGGTGAGGAAATGAGTTAGACAATAAAAATAGTATTTCTATAAAATAAGCATATACCAAGAAATATGCAAAGACATTCCATTTACTTTCTGATTGTAATGCTGAATCTTGAATGATTTGTAGAGAGTATCCCAACAGCATTCTGGGAAGGAATGAAATGAGAGCACCATAATTAATTTTAAAATTAATTATTTATATTATGTTAATAATAGTTTAAAATGTATACATAGTAGTAATACCATATATTTTATATGCATTATCCTGGCTGACCCTCATTACAACCTTAGACTCATTGCAATCTTGCTCTTTATTTTGCAGATGTGAAAAGTGATGTTAAAAGGTAAGTGACTGACACAGAGTCACAAAATAGCGAATAGTTGAAACAGTATAATTGACCAATTAAATCATTCTATAGATATTTACTAATAAGCATCTAGTCTGTACCAGGCACTGGGTCAAATTAAATACATAAAGATTAAGAAAATGACTTCTACTCTTACATAATTCAAATCTTTCAGGGAAATTTTCAAAACAATATAAGATGCTAAGGTATTCACGGAGGACAGACATCTAATCTAGACCGCGGGAAGAGAGGAGGTTAGGGAAAGGTTCCTGGAGGAAATAACATTTAAACAATTTGGAGAAATGAGTAAAAGTTAAATAAAGAAAAAGAGAAAAATCATTCCAGGGCAAAGGAAATCCAGTCTGTGGCACTTCCTCAGCCATCTCCAAGATTCAAATCTGTTTCCCTCCTTCTTGTCATAACTAAGAGAGTAAGAAATTCTCCCAGTTTTAATGACTCCCAAAACTAGGCTAATGATTCAAAAATTTAATTTGGTTCTTTACCCAGCCTCCAGCCTTTTGTGTAAATAATAGTATTCATTTCACATAGACCTTAATTCTTACATGAAAAGACGTATTATACTTTGCTGATTTTTTTTCCTCTTAGAAATAATATGTTTTTTTCCAAGTCCCTGTTCAGGTTTAACAATTTTTATGATCCAATTTTATAAACATTCTTGAGCTCTCTTTTGGTAACAGACATGTGCTAAGTGCTGCAGGAGATACGAGGGTAATTAAAATATATTTCCTTTCCATAAAGCACTGATAATTTAGCAAGATGACTTAAACAAGTACATGACTGGTTTTGCTACAAGTAAAGGTGAATCTGTTAAGAAAAACAGTATTTGAAAGGGAGTTCAGAAGAGGGAGACACAAAAACTGCTTAGAAAAAAATCTAGAAAGGCTTTATAGAGGAGAAGACTTTTATCAGCTTTGCAGAATGGGCAATTTTGATAGGCAAAGAAAAGGGGAAAACATTCCAAGTATGGTAGATGTAAGTGGGGCATAGGTTTTATATGAAGAAGTGGTGGAGATGAGACCAGAAAAACACCACATTTCAGAACCTTGAAAGCTGTGATAAGAAGTCAGTATATATTTTGGTAGACAATAGAAAACCACAGGTTTTCTAGAAGTGATGTGAAGAGAGTGCATCTTAAGAAAATTATTTTGGCCCTAGGATGTATGATATCTCAGAATTAGAAGAGATATATAGGACGTGAGAGAAGCTGGAAGACCAAGTAGGAGTTAATAACAGAGTTGTAAGTGAGAAATAAAGGAGATGCCATACAGGGTTGTGGTTGTGAGGATGCGAGAGAGGAGCCAGGTTACCTATGAAAAACATTTCTAAGGTGAGTTTGGCAAACAAATGGATGTAGATTGTCATGCCTAGGAGAAGTAAAAGCAGAGAAGGGCTGTGAGACAGGTGTACTGAATAAATGATAACTCCATTTATGGGAACAAGGAAGTCTAGAGAAACTGGGCATCTGGAGGCCTAGAAGAGTTGGTGGGACATCAAAATGGAGAGATATAACAAATCGATGGAAATGTGGCACTAGAATTTTGGAGAAACACTATGCTTTGTAAAGAGATGAGGTTCCCAGAGGCAAGAATAGAGAGAAGAAAAAAGATCTTAAAAGCACTTCATAACTGCTTTATCAACCATTAGACAATGTTTACCTTTCTTGATTTTTCCTAATTTCAAAGCTTCCTGTAACATAAAACAAGTGTTTTTTATGACTGTTCTCAAAGTATATACATGTTATGTTTTCAGACATTTATTTTAACTGATTGTTAGCTGATCTACATTAAAGCTGTTATTTGATATAGCCTAGTGGGAAAAGTTAAAAAGGCTTTGGTTCAGTTGTTCTCAAGTTGTGAAGGCACTGAGCCTGTGAGCCTGGGTTTTCATCTGTCCTATGAAGTGCTAATACCTAGGATTTTTAGTAAGATTAAATGAGATAATGGTTGTAAAAAATTTAGCATATTGCCTGCAGCATAGCAGGAGTTTAACGCTTATGTATTGTAAGATAGTAAGCAAATGTCCTTGATTCCCTAGGAGCCTGGAAATAAAATGTCTTAAACTTACTAGGATGTTCTTAAGATAAGGCAAAGACGAAAAACGTTCCAAACAAAACAAAGCAATAGGCTTCAAATCCACGAGAGGTTTTTGTTGAAAGTAATATGACTCATTAACAAGAGCTACTGCACAATTTCCTTTCTAAGTATTTTTAGGGGATAGCATGATAACCAATTGCTTATTATGAGTTAATCTTTATGGGGGTTTCAAATAGCTTTGTGCTTTTTAGAAATTTATTTTTTTGTGGATATTATAAAAACCTGTTGACTTTAAGAGTAACGAAACAATTTGGGATGTTTGGGTGATCATACCGAAAATGAAGGTCAAATGATCTGCTACAAAATACTGATGCAGAATTTTTGCCCCTTAGTTCAGCTAAATCTGGGTTCTTGTATCACGACCAGGAGAAATTAGGCACGCAGACACATTGAAGGGTGGTGAAAGCAGAACGTATTGGGTGAAAAGGAAAAACAAACAAACAAAAAAACCAGCAAAGCAAAAGCGAGTCCTGTCAACAGGCTCCCAACTCACAGATTGAATACCACGCAGAAGCTGAAGAGGCCAGGCTCCTCCCCCTGCACAAGGCGTGAACTTCCTGTGGCTCCACCCATTTTCCCAGTGTGCAGGTGGGTCTTCCCCAGTCTGTTGTGGGCATGGGCAGACAAGACCCTGGGCAGGTTTCCTCATCTCCACGAAAGCATCTGATGTAATCACTTGTGGCGCGGGTCAGAGATTCTCTGGGGACCCTGCTTATCTACCTCCTGCGTCAGTCAATACCACCCAAGATTGTTTGGAGAGATGGTTTTAAAAATAAGGGTTGGCTCTTCCATAATTTTTTTTATCTTTAATTGTGTGCTATTTATAAGAGACTACATATTTTGATTACCAATCTTAGCGTAAAACATATTTGAAGAAGAAGACAGATGTGTATGTGTGTGCATACGTGTGTAAATGAGAAATTAAGCTTTAACTCACAAAATCAAAGCAATGTAAATGTGTTTTTCTAAAAAAAATTGCCATACCTTGTGCTTTTGAGTGTTGCTGTCAGAAAATTACTGAATCAATATTTGTACAATCTATGCTTGGAAGAATAAACATTAAAACTTCTCTCAAAATATTTTCTACTTGTCAATTAATATATTTAAAACAAGGACATCATCATTTATCACACACACACAAACTGAATTTTGTTGAGAGGTTAAGATAAAGTGACATATATAACAACCAAAAGACAGGTTGCCTTCAAAAAGTGATTCATGACATTGGAGAATGTATAATTGATGTGTGTGGTTGTCTGGATGGTAAAATAACAATGCCATCCATTAGAGATGAGAGCTCTAACAACTCAGGCAGGGAGGCAGTATGTATTTTATAGGTCATCTGGGTTCCATTTGGATCTACAGGTTGCTATTCCTTCTCCATACTTGAAAGCGTTTAATGGATTATTATAAAAGGAAAAAGATGGTATGCAATAATGGTTTAAATTGAAGCTCTGTGTGTATATCACCACTGTGTGACTCCTAAATGAGAGCTTCATTTTTTAAATTCTCATACGGTATGCTCGAAAGTTTGCCAGCACATGAAGGAATCAAAACAATGAATTCAGCAGCAGGAAAGAAGGACAGAACACCAGGGAAAAGGGGGATTTTTTTTTCTTCTTTCCTCTCTTTTGGCATCCATGACTAAAAATAGACCAGTTCATCAGAAATGACATTGCAGATAGTTCCAAACTTCAAATAAGCAGTAATTGAGCAGTGTTTTTAGAAAATACATTGATTCAGAAAATGGGGTAGAGGAACAAAGCTTAAAACCATCAGGAAAAAAAAAAGCTGCTGGGGGAAAGATCTTGATAGTAACTGTGGTGAAAATCAAATCAAATAGCAACTCATCTGGAAAATCCCCCCTCTTTTCTGAAATTGAGATAAGCTTCAGGGTGGAGACTCTTTTCTGCATTGTTAGCCATGAGTATAAAAGTTTATTTCTGCTTTTAATGAATAGTATTTTAGAAATGTAATGAAAGATAATTTTACTGGATTTCCCCAAGGAAAAGCCTTAGCTTAATTATATAGGCAGTCCCAGTCACTCTAGTATAATACGTATAATATATATGCATAGATACGGGTATTTCCAGTTAAAATAAAATGCAATGGAATTTGAGTAATCAGAAAGCAATGAAAGGAAAGAAGGTGGATCAGAAATGATGAGGTATTATTAAGATACTTCTGGTTTATGGTGATACATATTCTAAAATAAGGATCTCTTCAGGTTAGCCTCAAAATGATTGTCATTTCTAAGAACAAACTGACTTTGCTGGGGTTTGAAAGAAGATGTTGGGGATATAGAGAGAAGAAAAAGGTATAATTAATAATTTCATTAGTTCATATATCAACCAGGCTATACACAAAGTATCTTCTATTAAACTGTGGTGTGACATATTTAGCATTTGGCAATTGTGAATTAGTAACATAGTGCTTATGGCCAAAATGCAGAAGGACAGTTCTCAGTCTTCCAGGTAAGTACATGCTTTTTACAGGCATACTTAGTGGCTATTAGATGATTCTTGGTGGAAGACCTTGTTATTTTTTTCCTTGAGTATAATATTTATACATGAATTCTTTTTCAAAAAGCATCTAATGATCACACACTCTGCACTAAATACTGTATCAGGCACTGACGATACAAAGATAAATGAGATAAGATTCCTATCTCATCCTCAAGGAGTTCAGAGGCTATGGAGGACTGACATGCTAAGTACAATATTATAGAATAAGTTGTCCTATGAACAAGATGTTGTAGGAGCATAAAAGAGTGGCTCACTCACTGTGTCTGGGTCCTGTACAAAGGCTATGGAGATATGGGAGCTGAGTCTTGAAGGGTGAGTAGAGATTCACCAAGTGGAGAAGTAGAGACAGGACATTACAAAAAGAAGAAAGCCCAGGACACACAAACACACCTATGTGAGACAGCATAGGATATGCATGAAATGGCAAGTGGCTCATAGAGTCTGGAATTCAGGGTGCCTGGAGGACTGCTTAGGGGAATGAGACAAAACATGAGGCTAAAGAAGCAAGTGGGTGTTGGGTGCTTGTCTTAGTCCATTTGGAGCCACTACAACAGAATACCTGAAGATGAGTAATTTATAAACAAAAGAGGTTTATTTGGCTCATAATTCTGGAGGCTGGAAATTCCAAGAAGATGGCACTGGCACCTGCTAGGCTTCCAGTGAAGGCCCTGTGCTATATCACAACATGGCAGAAAAGCAGAAATGGAAGCGGATCCACAGCAGAAACTCAGAATAGCCTTATTAAAACATTGTCAAAATAGCTAGGCTATTAGTCTAGCTCCTGAGTCCCCCCTCTTCCAGTGGGGGTGCACACTTAGAATTTGTGTCAACTTAATTGCATCTTGCACCATCCCCCTTGCTTAAATCCTCAGAAAATTTCTATAGCACTTCTTTCCAGCATGAAGGAAAAGGATTCTGTACTGCTAAAAGAGGGCAGAATTCTCCCTCCCCCATCTCATGGCCGAGTATCTAACCTTAGAAATGGGAGGAATTTAGTATACACCAACTGAGAGAGATAGGCTAGGAGGAGTGGATTAATCACTGGCTCTTTTATGATTGTTTTGTCTTTAATTGTGTGTTATTTATAACATACTCATTGGGGAAAGTATTGTACCTTATAGAAACCTGTCCACTTTCTTTGTATGAAAACTGTTTAAAGCAAGTATAAGTTTGTAGCCTCTTATTTGACATTCATGGAACCAGAAGCATCTAGGAATTAAATTGTTTATTTCCTCAGACTAAGTTATATTACATAATATCATGTATGTTATTTAATACCCCCAGCAGAAGTAGCACCCATTATCAAATGCATTAATATCTCGGTGGAGAAACACGAATATTTATACTAAGTGAGATAAACAAAAATAGAATTTGAACTAAATTTACTTAAAATCTTGGTTTTACAGCTTTGAAGTATTTAGGGATTATAGAGAAAGACCTGGATTTCACTCTCCTATCTGGTTATCCTGAGCAATTTTTGACCAATGGAACTGAAGGTATCTAAAACAGCAAAATCCCTGGAAATATCCTTAAGCTGGAAATTTTAAAAAGGATATAGGACTATTAATATTTATATGTCTAGAGGTTATTACCAATGAACACCAGAAGTTTAGGGGTACAAATCTACTAGAACCCGGGTGTGAATTTTACAGCTATGATCTTCCCCAACAAGTTGTAGCTAACTGCATATCTGAATACCTTACTCTTGACTCAAATTTTCTGGAATGCTCTAGGTCAGAGGGGTTATTAGAGCTAATTGATCAAAGCTTCTGGGTGAAATTGCCATAAAAGCCAAAGCAGGATGAATGATTATGTGGGAAATAATTCTATGAGAAGAAAAGAGAAATGGGTATTGGAGAGGTACAAATAATAGTAATCAATTACTATGAATAGAAATATTAATATGTGAAAAATGGATGAGTCAAATAAGAGTAAGTTAAAGATCTCAACCACCATATTTAATTTAATTTGCTATCTAAACACTTTTGTCTGTATACATGCCTATATAGTATGTGTATGAGTGTGCAAGTGCACATACACAATTTTCCCAATTGCTACACCCCAAAATTGTTGGCTCTTAAATCAACTGAGGGCTCTGAAACTTTAGGTTTCGCAGGGAATGACAAATAATATTCAAGATAAACTGAAGCTTCCTTGAAATACAACATATGCTGGGTACACTGCCTCTTTTTGTATATGTTGAATTTTGAGTCTACTCCTTCCAGATTTACTTTGAAATGAATGTGCATCCTGGGAACAAGACAGGGACCTACTAGATTATTTCATAAGATGGCTCCGACTGTCTCATTTTTTATTAGCCTAGCCTTAAAAAAAGACATTTCTATGGAGGATTCTTTTAAGATCTGATACCAGTGGAATGTACTTTAACATAAATCTCTAAGACTTAGGGTTCTTGCCACCACTATGATACATTTGAAGGTATATACAGGAAAGTCTTCCTTCAGAATGCTCAAGTGATCATATCACTACCCTCTCATAGTCTGCTGTCAGTGTTCAACAGCACTGGTTAAAGGGAAAATGACCTTCTGTGTAATTTCTTAAAATTCTTATCTCTAGATATTCCTAGAGGTAGCCTGAGCTGCTGAAAAGCTTTCACATTCCTCTTTCTCTGCAGCATTGAATGGTTGGCAAACAATGGAAATTTCGTTTTCATTTTTGGATCAGTCTGCTTGATGAATTTAAACCTAGTGATTATGTTTGCTCATCTGCTTCTCCAAGTCATCTTTAGTGTGGAGACCTGAACTCATGGAATCATGGTGAGTGAAAAAGCAAGGGACAGTTGTCTCAAGTACTTTTCCAGGAAAAAGTCTCCATAGCGAGTCTCCCTTCTTTGTTCTGTGTGCCCACAGTAACTGCCTTATCAGACATCTACTTTAATGATGATATACATGGGAATGAGGAACAACGGGACAAAATTCATTATTAATCCACTATTAATTTCTGCTCTTCTGGGAGGTAGGAAAACAATACATGTAATAATACAAATAATTAAGAAATAGGGCATAATTCAACACTGCACAATGCAATAATTCAACACTGTCCAGCCAGTTATGGCCCATGCCTTTCTAGCCTCTCTTGTTTTCCAATTTTATGTACTACCATTATTTAGCATGTTTGGACCTCCCGAATTACCAGTTTTCTTCTTTTTAATTAAGAGAAGTTTCAGGTGTTAGGCAATTGTGCTTTAAGAGAAATGGAATAAAATTTTTTAGATAAAAAGTGGGATATAATTAGACTTTTTTTTTGCTGGACTTTCATTGATCTTTTACATATATTTTGTGAATATACATAACATGCTGTCAAATTATCACCACACAATTTCCTTTCTGCTAGATAAGTGTTTTTCAGACATGCTGACTTTAGTGTTTATATCTTATTGTTAAACGTGTTTGGAAGTAACAGACACAGTCATTCATCTACACATAGATTAATAAATATATTTCTCTTTTTTATCACCAATATAATAGGAAGTTTAGAAAACTTGTCGATAATCACTAATTATGTTTCTTGTGGTTCCAGCTTTTTCTTCTGCCGAGACAAGGTCAAACTTTTTCTTTTACTTCTCCTGCATTCCCATGCTGGAATCAGAGTTAGGTATAAATTTACCCAAAGAAAATATTGTAATTTGTGCCTATTAAGATAATAATAAAAAAATCTCTGAGTAGGCTTTGCATGCGGGAAGTACTTAATAAATTCAAGGGAGAGCAATGTATCCAGCAACAGAGCTCAGATATTTTGACTCCAGGAAATTATTTTATGTGATTTCTTTTCCCAGATATTCTCAGACCAGCATAGTGTAAGTGAATCCAGGTCCAATCCCTTCACGTTCCCTGTGCAGTGATAACTGAAAATGGAACGGCTGGATTACATACAGACTCAACAGCAGCAATGTCTACTCTACGCCACAGGAATTCTTTTCTGAGATGCACACATTCTTCTTTTCCTGCGGCTTCCCACATTCTGTGTCAGAATATCTAATGTTGTCACCTGTAAGAGTTAATACAGTGCTCAATAAATGTGCCTAATTTGCACACATCCGCTACAGCCGCAATTAGATCCCAAGGCACATTTAGAGCGGTGGTTCACAAACTTTAATGCACATAAAGTTTGCTTGAAAAAAATGCCCCTCAGGCCCCACCTAGGCACTGACTAGGACCCATGGCAGAAATTCTGATTCACTGGGTCTGCAGCCACCTAAAAATTTGCATTTTTATAGACATCTTCAGATAATTCTGAAGTAGCTTTTCTCTAGATAATACTCTATGAAGTACTGCTTTAGAGCTTGCATGGTAGAAATAATCATTTGTTTCTTTATCCTTTCAAAAGGATTTTTTATATTCATATTTGAATGTCTGTGTACATATGTGTACATAACAAAAGTAAACACATCCCTATGTAAAGAAAGCATGAGAGCGCTCTTGAACCAAAAGAAATAAATCACCTTTACCCAAATGGTCATGTGGCTACATCTAAGTCTAAACTGTTATATAATTTTTTTAATAAAAAACTATTCGCTCTGCACTAGAGATTTCTAAATGACTGATATCATTTTTAGAATGTATACAACAGAAGTCAGTGCCCAACAAAAAGAGTTACTGTATTGGTTTTGCTTTCCTTGGGGGAAAGGTACTCCTCTTCCCTACTCTCTGCTTGGGGATGGGCAATAATCTCGTTTGCGATTTAATAAAAACTGCCTTCAAATCAAAGCTTTAGAGGATGTAATCATGCATTTCACTTGATTCACTCATTAGTTTTCACCTGAGAGCCTCAGGTTCTGTAATTCCCAAAGCAAGAGAGCTGTGCTTCTTTCTTTCTGCATCTTCCCCCCTCCCTCAACCCAGGAAGCTCAGAGTTTTATCAGTTCAATCTGACTCAAGAAGTATTTCTTATAAGATGTATTGCAAGAGTATTCTTCTGGCTTTGATATATCCTTTAACACTTCTTCCCCTTTTTCTACTCCCTTCTCTGACTATTCTCTTCCTTTTTTCCCACCGTCCTCACTACAGAAGTTGTATTTGAAAGAAAGACAGAAAAAAAGATAAAAACAAAAAGTCCTGTAAATTCAACAATAGATTATTCTCTTTCTCACAGTCAGGAGTTTTCACCAGATGGCGCCTAGTATCTTTGTGGATATATCCTTCTTTTTATCATTAGTAGGTATTTGCACGTGTGTAGCTTTGAGATGTGAAATACCAGTGAGCCTTTGCAGACCTTGCTAGACAGAAGAAGCAAACTCCCACCAAAAAAGCCTTCTTCACAGGTACCAACCAAAGAAGAATTATTTTTAAATAAATCAAAGCGGAATTCAAAATAAGGGGAAATAAGCCTATTAATTAATGACTTTTTTTTCTGGTTTTCAATGCTGATCATAAAATCAAAAGATTCTTCATGAAAGGTTGTATGATTATATGATTTCTATTTACAGAGGTAGCAACAAGCTGAAAAAGAATGGGAGAGAGAGAGAGAGAATTTCTAAACAATAAAGTTGTTATGACCAGGTGAACACACAATATTTTTTTAAAACCCAATTATTCTCTTTGTAATCACAAAGTTTTGCATCCCAGAGAGAGAGGATGCAAGATTTCCCACAGCAGTCACATTGCAGGGACAGCAAACTCAAAGATGCTAAACTTTTCCTGCTTTTTATTTCACTAAAAGTATTTGTTCATTGATGCTCAGTTTTGGGCTGCCTGTCTTCATTATGCCTTTGGTCTCTAGAAAAAAAGTGCCAGCATCTTAACATTTTCTAGGAGCAAAATAGTAATCTAATAGGAATTAATAATGCTATTTAAATTAGGTTGCTTTCCAGGGAGCTTAAAACGTCCGGAATTATATTACATTTAAAAAAAAATCTCATGTCCTTAGTAAACTACCTACTCTTCCTTGCAGACTTAACCATTCTGAAAGCATTTTCTTGTAATTTTCATGTAACACTCAAAACAATTTAGTGAGGTAATTATTAACTTCCTTCTCACAGGTTTGAAGCAACTAGAGTTCAGAGAAAGTAAGTGATTTGTCTGAGATTAGAAAGCAAATTTATGACATAATCAAAACCGTCAGTAGATTTACTCACAACCAGTCTGAACTCTTTTCCATGTCATAAGCAAGGAAAGGGTAAAGAGAGGAAGAAGATTTTAGTGGCAGAAATTGTGCTACCATAATAACAAGCAAGAAAACATTGTCATAAGATTAAAAGTTGCAGGCACCCTGTCAATTTCATGAATATATTTCTGGACATTTTTTCGAGTATTGATGACTTACAGTTGCAAAACAGACTTTTACTTGGTAAGGCAGTGTTCTGGACTCCGGCAGCCATAGCATGATGAACAAAGTTACAATTATGAAATATGCCCTTTGGTTTTAAGCAACCAGACAGACAGATAAAAACTTCACAGATTTCTGGGAACCCACGATTCTGGTCTTCCAGTAGTATTCTCATGGGACTCAGAAGATCCAGAGAAATTTTGTCTGAAAAATTGGAGGACAGCCCCTAATTTTTTTTTTTTTTTTTTTTTTTTTTTTTGAGACGGAGTCTTGCTCTGTCACCCAGGCTGGAGTGCAGTGGTGCTATCTCGGCTCACTGCAAGCTCTGCCTCCTGGGTTCACGCCATTCTCCTTCCTCAGCTTCCCCAGCAGCTGGGACTACAGGCGCTCGCTGCCACGCCCGGCTAATTTTTGTCTATTTTTAGTAGAGACGGGGTTTCACCATGTTAGCCAGGATGGTCTCGATCTCCTGACCTCGTGATCCACCCACCTTGGCCTCCCAGAGTGCTGGGATTACAGGCATGAGCCACTGCGCCAGGCCAACAGCCCCTAATTTTTAAACCTCTCCTCCAGGACGATTACTTACCTTGAGTGCTGAGGCAAGAGAATCGCTTGAACCCGGGTGGTGGAGGTTGCAGTGAGCCGAGATCACGCCATTGCACTCCAGCCTGGGCGACAAGAGTGAAAAACTCCTTCTCAAAAAACAAAAACAAACAAACAAACAAACAAAAAACCCTTTGGAGTATACAATAAGCCTCCCCACATACACCCAATCTTGTCTGGCCATGCCTAAAGAGAAACTGAGGACGATGAAAACTTCAGGGAGGTTGGACCAGAAGAGTGGCATCTGCTGATACGGAGGCTGAACTGGGTAGGCAAGCTCATGGAGACCACCTATCCACTGGCTTCTATTAGTTTGGTACAAAAGTAACTGCGGTTTTTGCCATTAAAAGTAATCGCAAAAACCGCAATTACTTTTGCACCAACCTCAAAGAATGGTGGCGTTCATTACTATGGCCGTGCTATGTGGCATTCACAGTACAAGCACTCTTCTCTATGAATGTAAGCCAGAAAGCAACACCATGATGTAGACAAATATCATTGATCAGTTGTTTAAAAGATCTAATTTGATGCCTGAAGGGTGGTTTAGGGATATTACTTACTCTACTGCTGTTGGACTCCAGCCCATCTCTCCCTTTGCCATTTGCCATTACTTCGCCTGGAAGGCTCCTCTCCCAGACAGCCACATACATCACCCAATCGAGCCTTTATTTGAGCCCTTACCTTGTCAGTTAGTTCTATGTGACCACCCTATTTAAATTTATAATTCCCACTCAGCTAACGCAAGACTCTCAGTCCTGCTTACCTTCATCTACTTTTTCTTTTTTCCATCGTACTGACCAGCAATATGTACTATAACATACAATGTATATTTATGTTTTCAATGTTTTTTCTTAATGTCTGTACCCCTTTAGGAAATAAGCAAAATGAGAACAGGAATTGTTTACTTTTACTGTTCATTGCCGTACCATAAATGCTCAATAAATATTTTGTTGAACAAATCAATTAATGAATGAAGAAACTGTGAATTTGGCAGTTGTAAAAAATCAAATATTTGAAAGACTAGGACCACTTATATATAATACACAAGAATAAATGATGCTTATAATGATAATCCTAAAGCAAGTGAATGCTTATTAGGTTTTTAAAGATTTTTTTTCATAATATTGTTAACATTTTTTTAATTGAATTTTAAATATATCTGGAAAAGTAACTTTATATATTAGGGCATATGACTTTGATTTACAAAAACATTGAAAGTGTGATAATGACCTTGGTTTACACAAACATTGAAAGTGTGATACAATGAAATGTTAATTGAAATTGAAGATAGACCTATATTTAAATTTGTGCTCTATCACTATATAGACATCTCATCTTGGGTGTATCTTAATTTGAATCTTCCTTCTTTGTCTATGCTTTCCTGCCTCCCCTTCTTTTCCTTTCTAACCTATTTTATTTCTAAAAAATATTTTACAGTTGCTTACAGAAATACATAAATTTCTATAAGATTGTAGATTATTAGATCTAGATATCACTAGATAGTTGAATCAGTGCAAAACATAAAGTTGAGATAGGCCAGACAAGAGAGAGTCACTACACAGAAAGGTTGTTCTTACCACTCTTAACAGATGAGGCATCATAAAATCACGTTTGAATTGCCAGAAGCTGAAAGTCATAACTGAATATTGACTGACAACAGACCCAGTCCTAACATTTGTGAATCCTAGGGCAGGACTACATATGGAAGCCTATATATTACATGTTCAAATATTTAAATGTTAAAATCAATTTAGCATTTTAAGGAAATTTTGATTTTTACTTTGGTAATACCTTCAAAGTAACAAAACTGAAAATGTTTACATACTACACCCGTACACACACACATATGTGTTTACAGAAGAGTAATATGATTTTTTTTAATATTGCAAAGAGTTCCTGAGCCACCAGATGCAATAGTTGTGAATACTCTTCTAATTCATGCATCTTCCCGGGACTGTGAATAGGAACATGAAGAAGAAAATGGACTCTTGGTGCTACTGGGAAATGGTGTTTGTTATACAAGAGTCTACCGCCTATATTTAAGGATTACAAATTTTACTCTGCCAGTATGGAGTACTGGAACCTGAGTGAGAAAGGCATCAAATGCTTTTTAAGAAAGCTGAAGCCTCTCCTGCTAGGTTTAAAGACCATACTTGCTTAAAGATATCAATATCTCAGGAGAAGGAGACCCAGATTAGAGAGAGGTTTCTATTTTAAGTTTGTTTTTATTTTTAAAATTTATATTTTATTTTATATATTTAAGGTAAACAACATGATGTTTTGATATACATATACACAGAGAAATAATTACTACAGCTAAGCAAATTAACATATCCACCACCTTTCATAGTTTCCTCTTGTGTGTGTGTGTGATAAGAGAATCTGAAATCTAATCTCTTAGTACAGTTTCAATACACAATACACTATTATTAACTATAATCTTCCTGCTATACATTAGATCTCCAGACTTACTCATCTTACATAATTGCAAGTTTTTACCCTTTGACCTACATCTCCCCATCTACTTTAAGTTTTAGTCTCTAAAAGGACACCCAGAGTGATTCAGTCTAGTGATTTCCTTTTTTTTTTTTGAGATGGAGTCTCGCTCTGTCGCCCAGGCTGGAGTGCAGCGATGTGAATTCGGCTCACTGCAAGCTCCGCCTCCCAGGTTCACGCCAGTCTCCTGCCTCAGCCTCCCAAGTAGCTGGGACTACAGGCGCCTGCCACCACGCCTGGCTAATTTTTTGTATTTTTTGTCAAGACGGGGTTTCACCATGTTAGCCAGGATGGTCTCCATCTCCTGATCTTGTCATCTGCCTGCTTCTGCCTCCCAAAGTGCTGGGACTACAGACATGAGCCACTGCTCCCGGCCCAGTCTAGTGATTTCTAAACCCAATTTAAACATTCAAACAGCCCAGGAGCTTCAGATTGAGTACATCTGGATTAGGGTCTAGGAATCTGTTGTTTTAAACGTGTTTGAAGATTAATCTGATAAACTGCAGAGGCATGCTGATTCGTGATATTCTGTATAATATATTCACAGTTATTTTGACATAGCCATTGTTTTTCTCACTCAGAAATTAGGGAAATAATGCTACCTCTTATGAAGTAGGAGCTTTAAATAAAAATATATTCACAAGGGTGTGCAACAAAAAGCAGGTATTTCACAAAGTTAGTTTAATTTGTGTATCTGAAGCATGTGAATCCGATTACATTTGAAGACATGGAATATTTATGTTTTACCTTTTCTTTCAGTGATTGATGAAAATTGGTTTTAGACCCTTGTTTATACATCTCCTGCTTACAAGAAAACTTTCTTCTTTTGAAAAATTGGAATAGAGCATAAAACCTCTAGCTCAGAAAAATTTTTATATGCAACTTCTATTAAATTATTTTTTAGTTTTAGCCACTGAGTCTTAAACCTTTTGTATTCCTATAGTTTCATAATTTAATCTGATTTTGATACGTTCAACAAAAAGGTTTTTCATTACAAACTTCATAGATATTTACTGTAGAAACTTTAGATGATGTAGATAATAAAAAAGAAGAAAGACCGTATTGTGAATTATCTGACTCTTTAGAGTTCATCACTCATGCATTTGGATATATCATTCCAGATTCCTTTCTGTAAAAGAGTCATTTAATAGACATGTGTATTAGGCCATCTTTCTATGTGTATTCATCTATACATTCTTCATGATGATGTTTAGTAGCTTCATAATTATACAGATGCACTAAAATGTATTCAACTAATACTAAACTGTTGGACATTTAGATATTTTTCTTTTATGAACAATGCTGGTTGTATATATTCACATTTGAGTATTTGTCCAATTATTTCCTTAGGCTAAGTAGCAAGAGGAATTAGTGCTACAGCTGTCCAGTTGTTTAAAAAAGTACATACGCCTTTTTGAGTTTCAAGTATATGACAAATCTTTGGAATTGTCTCTTTTTTGTCTAATAAGGAACAAATGGTAAGTCATTGTTTAAATTTTCATTAGTAAAGCAATATTTTTCTTAATTTATCAAGTATTCTTGATTTTTTTCTTTTGTGAATTAACTCATATCTTTTGCCTGTTAAGACATTATTGTTCATTGTTTTGTATTTTATTTCTATGATAGTTTTATATGCTAAAATGTCTAAGCTTTATGACAAATGGCAAACTATAGGCAGAATTTAAGTATCATGTACTCAAGCAATATGTGGCCCAAGGGATTTTTCCTCAGTTCATGGATTTCTCAAAAAATTCACCATTGCTAATCTGGTCACCTAATTCTCCTTTGGACATCCACTTCTGGAATAGCAGGATCCACTTGGGCAATGCTTAATGTGCGCTTGGCTGGGTTTTCTTTGATGTGGCCTGCATTTTCACACTGAGATTAGAATCTAAAATGAGTTCTCCACTAAACAGCCTATGGGCAAAAGTTTACATGAGAGAGAAACAAAATTTATGTTTAAGACTTGTTTCATGGGGTACACCTCCTGATTTGATTAATATTCATGCCAAACCTGAGTCCGTTTGGCTGTTGCAGAGAAATGTATTTGTTCTGACTGGTTAAGGACTGCCAGAAGTGCCACATGTCTTAGGTGGTGGGACCAGTGATCCACTTTCCACTACACGATTTGGCTAGACAAATCTGACGGGACCAATTGTTTAGAGGTAATCCAATCTGCACACATTCTAAGATTAAATTTCAATATAAGAAAATTAAAATTGGCTTTAAACTAGACCACACACACACACACACACACACACACACACACACACACACGAGACAGGGTTCTACTCTATCACACAGGCTGGAGTGGAGTGGCATGATCATAGCTCACTGCAGCCTCAAACTCCTGGGCTCAAGGGATCCTCCTGCCTCAGCCTCACAAAGTGCTGGGATTACAGGCATAAGCCATTGTGCCTGGCAAACTAGACAATATTTTTAATATAATAGATATTAACAGAATGTGTCATTAGAACTTTACCTCATATTAATAATCCATTATTTACTATTCATTTTATTCAAGCACCTTAATTAATGTTGTTGAGCCTCAGTTTCCTCATCTATAATATGAGGATGATAAAACTTAACTGATATGGAATGTTGATTATATAATTAAAATACTTAAAACCATGCCTAAGTTATAAGTTTTTCAACAAATAGAAGCTCTCTCCAGTGAACTCCAGGATCCAGTAGAAAACATAAAGTGACTGATGTCTTTAGAGTTTTCTCTGATGTCTTCAGTAGAGGCAGGAGATTGCAATATATATCAAATTTCTTTAATATTTCTTCTATCACCTTTCTTTAAAAGAACTTTCTGTGTGGATTTAAGAAAATACAGTAGCCTTCCAAATAACCTTATGGCTGGTCTAGGAATGTAGGTAAATAGGAAAATCTTGTCACTTATTCCCTAGAAATGTTCTGCCATATTCAATTCGTTATGAGTAAAGTGAAGTTCATGACATTTTATTTTAATCCCAGAATAAACAAAGGAGTTAAATCAATGTTATATTTTTCTTCTGAAGGTTCTGCTCAAATGTATGTAAGATAATCATGAAGCCAAAATAAGATTAATACACATTGCACATGGAAAAAGTTTTAAAAATATAAACATACATTTAGAGTGTCATATGAGGTTGGGCTAATTACTTGTAATGTAAGATAGAGTAGTATTTTAAATGAATTATTTAAAATAGAATTTTTTTACATTGAAACTTGTAGCTATGGCTGTCTAGAAACTAGGAAACTTAGCTGCAATAAGTTATTTATTTATTTTGTTGTTATTTAGTTGAGACCATTCTTCCAGTTTCCCCTTCCTTCCACAACTGACATTTCCATAGTTTATTCATCTATGGTGAGTCTGCTGAGTCAGTATCACCTCCAGCAGTCCTTCCTGTCAGTCATTAACACGTCCTTAGAAAAGCTGACTTGGTGGAAGGTAAGAAGGCTTCTTTAGATGCTTAAATCTAACTACACAATGGTGGTGGGAATAGAAATCAATTAAAATATGGGCACCAAATAAACATGTAAGCAATTTATATGAAAAGTGTCATGGAAAGAGAAAATCTGTAGTTCTAAGAGAAGGAGTGTTGAGAGTAAGTATGATTTTCTGAAAAGGAGAAAAATAAAATAGAAAAAAATAACTATGATAATGAAAGGAACAAAAGAAAGGAAACAAGAAAACTTATGGGCAATGTTGTAAGGTGGAATGGGGACTGTTTAAAGATTTGTGGGGATGAAACTAACATTTATGAAGCCTTTTTCTCTATGTAGAAATAAAGCCATTGGAATACATTGTTAAGTCAAAATAGCACCAAAAGGCTGTAACCTCTTTGATCAATAGAAAACCAGTTTTTCATAAAACAGGTTTTCTATTGATTGGTGACATCATCCTCATTAATGAATAAGCAGGAGGTACTCAATGTACATCAGCCTTCACTCACAATAGTTTTTGTTTCATGGTGTACATTCTTGGCCCTTGGGTGGAAATAGAGCCCTGAAATATCTCATTGTCTTTCACTTCAATAAGTCCCAGAGGAAGACAGTTGTCCAGTAAAGTTCTAGAATCTTGTTAGTGCTTAAGAGTGCACATTAGTAATTATAGTATAAATAAATTGCTTCCAGTTTACTCTAGGATAATTTACACTTAGGTGTAATATTAATCCCTATCCTTTGTCCCCAGCTTTCAACCCAGAAGGTGAATAATTTTACAATAATTCACTAGATGGCATGTCTGGATTCAGTGTAAAAACAGTCCTTCACATAGTAAGTCTGTGCATCTGTTTGGTTATGCTTCTTGGTACCTGATACCACATAACAGATAGGAAAAAAATAATAATTGGTATCATGTACATTTGGTAAATACCAATTTTTAGTGATTTTTGCAGAAAAACTGTAACATATACATGAAAATTACTATTTATTGAAGCATAATGCACAGTAATGTAGATGTTTCCATGTAGCATCATTTGTCTACTAGAAGTGTGGAGCAAAAAACATAAAGAAGTGTATCATGTAGAGCTTGGTGTACATGTTCTCAACTACTGCATGCTTTGTTTTTAAATAGCAATTTATAATATGTCATACATTCCTTTCTAAAGTGGAAGATTCTTCACTACAGGATTATTTTAGATGGAGTGAAACAGTTGCCAAGGTCTCCTGCTGTAGGACTTCACCTCAAATGCTATTGAACATATTGCGTGAAGTCAGTGCATAGTGTTGGCAGCAAATATCTATTTGAAAATTTACAAATATATTTTATTTACCAAACACATTTATTACTTGTAAATAGTTGGAAGAGAAATGGCTCCTAAGCAGTTTTCTAACATGACTTTAGATCCCAACTATATTGTACAATGCTGCAGTATCTTTATGAAATTTGCATTGACATTGTTATACTTGTTGCTCATGTCATCTTTAATGTTTTCATTTTTAATTTTTGACTAATGCTAGTAAAATAATTCCAAAAGCAAATAGCCCATTTTTTCTGTTGGTCCATTAGTTTTCAAGTGTTTTATTTCAATCTTTTGGTGACAAGAAATTTTTCACCATAAAGTTGATGTAGATTTTCATGAAAATCAGCTTTCTTGCAAATTAAGATGGAATACTCAGGTTGAACTCCGGAGAGCCCAGGATAATGGCAGCAGCAGAGAGAGATTTAATTGTCATCTACTAAAACATAATTTGCAGACTACCTCACACACGTGAATCACTTCCAAAGATTGGGGGATAGTCCTAGGAATATGTTACATAATTATAAATTGTAAAATTTGCAAAATTATTTATTCTTTTTTATAAGGGAATAAATTGTATAAACTCCAAGCTTTGCAAGTACTGTATCTATTTATAGAGAATTCAGATCTTCTTCTCCCTTTGCCAGGGAAGATTGCTTGCTTATGTAGGTTTCTAAGAGAAATGAAAATCAACTGATATCATGGCTTAATAAACTTTCAAAAATGAGTAGATTGTTTCCAGGAGAGTTTTCAAGCTGCTGGGTCTTCCATTTTTAACCTTAAGTTCCAGTTATTATTTTCTGTTTTCAAACAATTCTTTTTGACTTAATGAAATAATTGATATTGTTTATGTCTTGGTGATAGCCACATGCTTGAGTAGAATCAGCTTAGAAATATTGCTAATGATGAAATTGTAAATGTTAGTGTGTCAAGATATCTGTAAATGTCATTAATGTGTGTAAATAATTTAGGAAATTTATGTACCTATAATGGGGATTAATAAGAAAATTTATGTACTGCTAGAAATATATAATCAAAGAAGTGGAAAGCTATTAAAACAGATATTGAATGAAATCCAAGTATTTCCCATGACTGGGCAGTTCCTCCATCCTCTGGGCTTTGGCTGCTTCTTCAATTTCATTTTTGGTAACCACCTTCCTTACCTGCATTAGTGATATTGAACTATTTATAGTTACCCGAAAACGCCAAGGCATTTTATATTTTTCTTACTTTACCATCGTGTTTTTCTTTGCCTCAGATCTTCTTTGCTTTCTTATTTGCCTGGTAATCTTCCATCTATTGTTGAAGATCCTGCTTTCTGAAACTTTCTCTGATTTCTTCAGCCTTCAGGACAGAGATAATAACACTCTCTGTTCCTTCTGTCCTTCATATATACTTCTAACATTACCAATATTGAAATTATTTATTTATGAATATGTTCTCTACCTGTAGACTGAAAACTCCTTGAGGACAGAACCAGTATATTATTCATAAAGTTCACCTGGAACAGAGCCGGGCGCATCAATACACATTTATTGAACAAAATTACTTGGATAAAGGTGTTTACAAAACAAAATCTGTTCTCTCTCTCTGTGTGTGTATTTTTGTTTTACTTCAAAAACTAGGATCCAAAGCCCTCAGTACCTTGGAGTGAACTGATTCTTATTACCTTTTAGAGGCTACCTTCCGAGTTTGAATTCAGAGAGCTATCTGCCCTTAGTATTGACTGGATGATGTTTGGAGAGCTTTGCACCATCATCTAATAAATTAGAACTGCTACTAATATAAGACGAAGGCCTTTAGAACAAAGAGTCTGACTTCATTTTTTGATGTTTGACAGCTGACAGCTTTTAAGCCTCAATCTCCCCTTCTTCCTTCCCCTTCTGTCTCCCCTTTGAGCATGCTTATAAGAAGAGGTTCTCCCCACTTTGGCATCCGCAGGAAGTTCAAACCACGTGTGGGAAGCCTCAGCCTAGCCTCTCCCCTAAATACCATAAAAACTCCAAGCCAGTCTCTTTTCCCTGGTCTGTCAAGCCGTTTTCCTGATTATGAGTAGCCTGCATTCCACAGAAAGCTTCATAATGCAAGTTATAAACCTTTTCACCCTCTTTTAATGTGTGAGTGGTGTTACCAGTCTGAATACCAAACCAAATTTTGGGTTGGAGTCCATCCGGATTCTGTGGAGTGTCTACGCAACAGCATCTCTCTAGATTATAATGAATTTCAAGGGTAATGGCCCTGGTAAATGATACCTGTCAGTGTCACATATTACTTCCCATCGTCCTTTTCATTTCCTTCCTTTATGTTTCTGTTGAGCAGGGTAATAGGGTTGTTTGCTTTAGATGTGATTCAAATTATAACATGGATTATAACAACTTCCTGTCTGTCAAACCGGGTCATGCAATTGACCATATGCTCTTGGATGAAGTCATGCGGTCATATTGCCACACATTGCAACTTCCAATTACAGCTGTTAAGTGTCTTTCATAATCATCTTTATTTCCAGATGAAAGAAACGTGTTATCATTGAATAAGCTCCCTGCTAAACATTTTTATGTTTGAATTTATTATTCTCCTTAAAATAATGTGGTATTTGGTAAAATCCTAACATTCTGGCATTTTCTTTTTCTTTTCTTTCTTTTTATTTCTTTTTTCTTTTCTTTTTTTTTTTTTGTTTGTTTTGTTTTGAGACAGAGTCTCGCTTTGTCACCCAGGCTGGAGTGCAGTGGCACAATCTTGGCTCACTGCAATCTCCACCTCCTGGGTTCAAGGGCTTCTCCTGCCTCAGCCTCCCGAGTAGCTGGGACTACAGACACCTGCCACCACTCTCGGCTAATTTTTGTATTTTCAGTAGAGGTGGGCTTTCACCACTTTTGGCAGGCTGGTCTAGAACTCCTGACCTCAAATGTTCCACCCACTTGGTCTTCCAAAGTGCTGGGATTACAAGCATGAGCCACTGTGCCTGGCCCATTCTGGCATTTTGTATTACAATAAATAAGCAAGTAAATCACTCTTTTTTTTATTTTTATACTTTCAAAGGAGGGCAAAACACTCTCTGATACTTTATCTAATGTTTGAAATATCTTTTACCTAAGGTTAACTTTTTTTCCCAAATTAAAATTCTTTATTGGATATTCAATTGCTTAGATTTGATTCAAATCTCTTATTAATTGAGTACATACCTTGTTCTGGGCTCTATCACACATGTATTATTTTATTAATTTTCTTATTTGAAATTGCATTCAATGTGATGTGGTTATTAAGAGGTGATATTAATTAGTCACTACAGCCATCTCCACAATATCCTCTCCCTTCTACCTCATTTTCCAAGAGACATGAATCCTACAGTGGGATTCTCAAGAATACATCATTTCCTTAACAGGGCAATCTTTTAAATTTAAATGATTCTGTGGCTGGAATTAAGATTTTCATAAGGTCAAAGAGTCCAGATAATTTGAAGGAAAAGAATGTAGCCAGGAAGCTGGAATTGGCAGTCCAAATCTATGGGCTACCAGTCTGCCTTGTTTCAAATTAGGGCACAGTCCCATTAGGTACGCACTCCAATCAAGACCTGATATACAGTCAGAGCGGCAGGAACGGCTCTGAGCTTTCCA
Source organism: Gorilla gorilla gorilla (assembly GCF_029281585.2). Taxonomy (NCBI): domain Eukaryota; kingdom Metazoa; phylum Chordata; class Mammalia; order Primates; family Hominidae; genus Gorilla; species Gorilla gorilla. Next base: position 143,957,931 of record NC_073224.2, on the reverse strand, counting down.
AGTAGAAAATTATAAACCAGCAGCAGAGAGCAGTATGGAGCCATTTTTAAAACCAGAAAACCAGGAAGGCGAGCCAAAGAGCCCAGAAAGGGCTGGGGGAAGGGAAAGAAAAGGTCCAAAAGCTGTCCAAGGTCTTGATTACGTTATCTTTTTATATATGCATTTTTTTTCCCTATATAGATAGCAAGTCCATGCTTTGGAGGAAAATTCATAAATATCTTTTCCTCCTGATCTTGTTGCTTGCTTTTTCTTCAGGTGCGTATGTGTATGTGTGTGTGTGTGTGTGTGTGTGTGTGTGTGTTTAGTATGTACAGGTACCTATCTATGTAGTCATATAGTTATTTTTGAACTAGTTTTCAACCATCTTTCTAAAGAACGAATGTAGAACTAAGTAGTGTTTCCTGCAGTGCAAGTCCATGCAGGATGTATTAATCGACACTTCATATGCAGCCTGGATATCCACAGCTTTCACGTTCTTAGACAAGCTTATAGATACACTGTATCTACATCCTGATTTCCTCTAATATTTTCTCTTCAATTCCCCTTGGTAACTCTTTGAGTTAGAGGATGTTATTATATTGTTGATCCCAGTTTGGCTGAATTTCTATCCAATTTAAATCAGGATCAAATGCAGTGTTTGAAGAGTAAGCAGAGTATGTGAACACAGAGAAAGCACTCTCTCTGGCCCTGTCATATTGTCTGTAGATGAGTGTGCTTTCATTTAATTAAATGTTCTCTTTTTTTAAATAAACAGAAACATTGATTTATGCCAGTGCCCTGTCTGCAAATGACACAATCTGCCGTTCTTGTTTCTCCACCATCATCATGAAATCCCAACCTTTGAGTCACATTAGCCTTGGGTATCCAATATAGGTGATCTTTTTAAAAAGCCAGGGCTTTCCTTTGCTGTTTTCAAAGTCTGTCTGGATGATTGCATCTGCCTGTGTGTGTGTGTGTGTGTGGACAGGAAGGGTTAGTGTCAAAAGAAATGGGGGCTCCGAGAAACTAGATTAAGCATTTTTCATAATAGAACTCTCCTGTCTGGTGCTCAGTTTATTGCTCTCTTGATTACTGGGCATTGTTTGGTAAGAGATGGGTCAGGAGAGTTGCTAGGCTTTTCTTTTCCACCAGGGAATCTTAAATAACAGCCCGAATTTCTCAGTGATGGGAGTGAATTAAAAGGTTATGCCACTCCTTCAGGCCACCTTCTGACCATGTAAGCACTGGACAGCTTTTCCAACAAGTGAAATTTCAGAACAAAAACAGATCATCTCCTAAGGCACGTATACTTGGATTTTAAAGAAAGATGCCGTGGCATTTTCTATCAAGAAGGTTAAACTCATAGGATTATATGAAAACACTCATTTTACCCTGGCTAACCTGTAAAGATTTCATTTTGCTTCATTTATCTTCTCTCTTACCCTATGCTAAACCATCCCTGGCTTCGATGAAAGAATCATGTCTCCATTCATTTCCTATCTTGCTGAATTGCCTTCACATTTCCTATCATCTGCACATAATCCTATTCTCTCCATTATTGTCTTAATACCAAGAACAGCACAAGATAATGGATAGGCACTGTAATAACAGCGTGGCCTGTAGGAGCCCCTCGAGGGAAATATCTTTGATGCTGGTGGAATATTAATGCATTCTAGGTCCCTGATCTTCCTCTTTCACTTCATCTTCTGTTTTCTAAACTACATAATGACTTTCATATACATGACAAAAGCATTAGAACAGAAAAAGCCTCATTGATGAGCAGCAGGGCTGTATGATATTAAGGAGTCCTATTCTTACTTCTTTGTACAATTTTTGACCACCATCTGAGATTGTATGTGCAGGTAATTTCCGATTTGAATAGATACTAGTGTAAAGAAGCATAATCATATGGTGTTAATGCAAATGCCCATCAAAAGCACTGCATGAAAATAAATTAAAATATAATTCTTCAATAATGCATTTGTCCATAGGATGATTTTGGACATATCAAAAACAAACACCTTGATATCACTTAGGCAAGGGAGTAAATTGTTTCCAAGGAGGCTAATCATCAGAAGATTATGAATGGGACAGTAAATCAAAGCAGCCTATATTAAACCTTGTAGATTGGGTTATAGTTATAATTTGTTGTACATAATTTTTCAATGAAAGGGAAAGAATTGATTTTTTTCTAAGCATAAATAGTAGAGCCTAAGAAAATTCACTAGCGAATTAAAAAATAGAATGTTGGAGGAAAATGACTCAGTAGCATGATGACAGTAGCCTTGATTGTGTAAAAAGTAAAGTAGAGGTTCTTCTTCAATGACTTTGCTCCCCATCTAATTAGGAATAAATAGTAACTTCTCTTAGAAGCAAAATTTATTCAAAGACCTGTGCTAACATTCTTAAATATCTGCTAGCCCTAATAAAGAAATCAATGTACTTTATGTTCTTAGCTCCCACAATTTAGCCTAAATATTTGCCCTGGCATGCTTACACTGGTCTGAGCAGGCATTAGGTCATAGCCTGTTCCTCTTCCTTATTTTAAAGTGTTTTTACCTTTTTCAGCATTCCAAAAGTTACTTCCTCCTTCCTTTGTTCTCCTCTACCTTTGCCTCTTTTAAACAGTTCTAAGTTGCTAGCCAATCGGGGTGAGGTCCCGTTCCAGCCAATGGAAACCGGACACAGCAGTAGCGTGGACACGTCAGGTTATAAATGACCATGTCTCCTTTGTTCGGTGTACTCTTGTGGCAAAACTGCTGGCGAGTGTACCCTTTCTGCAGGAAGTAAAAATGGCCTGACTAAATTAAATTAATGTTCAAGTGGTATTTCTTTACAGCACCGGGGAACAAGCATTTCAAACAATTGCTTTAGGTGACGTGAATGTCCTCAACAACCTGCAAGAAACAAAACTTTTGAAACTCCACCTTTTTTCCTCTTTCCTATTTTGCTTATGTGCTAGTGGCCATTGTACTGTGTGCAAATTTGTGTATGAGTAAGTTGGGATGCTTATAAAAAGGATGTCTGACCAAGTTACATTGAAAAGGGATACACAGAAAATGCCCCAGACATTTCCTTCTCCTTTCAAAAGGCAGATCACAAAGCTTATATTTCTGTATGAAGCAAACTAAGAAAGTTGGTTGTGAAGTCTTTTACTTTTGTGGATGATTTTCCTTCTACTTAAATGACATAATAAGGGCTAGTATCTGAATTTCTGTGTTGCAATACTATTTTTATTAATTCTATAAAAAGTCCACTGGATAGGGTTGCAGGTGTTTTTGTTTTTCTTTTTGAGTCAGCTAACATTTTTTAAGCATTTTCTGTTCAAGGTACAGTGTTAGGCAGCTGGTTGAAAAGATGATCAATATAGACTTGTTTCTTCTGGTCTCAGGCAGCTCACACTCTAGTATCTAACGGACAAAAGGAACATTCTTTTTTATTATTATTATTGGGCAGAAAAAGACATTATGTGGCAGGAAGTGTGTTAGACACAGGGAAGGACATCAAATTAAGCAAAATGTGGTTCCTTTTACTTCCCAAAATATTTTCAGTTGGTAAAAGAGGCACATGTGTCACCTACAGTCTTAATATGAGGTTAAACATGAAATGTGTTTAAGAGAGATACAAATAAAATTCTGGGAGGTCTGGAGGAGAGAATAACTTCAGGCTTGAGAAATGAGTGGAGAGAGTTTGTCATAAAAATATTTCATTCCAAAGTTCTGTAGAATTTAAAAGAAAGACAAAATTGAAGGTAAAGTGGAGGGAGTGAAGGAAATGACATGAACAAAAACATAAAATTTATGTTTCAGAAACTGATCTAAATGGATAAGGAATTAGAACACAGTGCAGGATGTGATTGTTCGATTCCAGATGGTAGAACCTCTAAGATTTGGTATATTTTCCATCCGTAGAAGGGAATCATCGAAAGATTCTGTTCACAGGAACATGATTAGCAGATGAGGAACCTGGCAGTGCTGTGTAGCTTGTGGAGAATGAAGGGGCTACTTGAGCTGGAATAACCAGTTGGGAAGTCTTCAAAGCAAGGCAGATGAGAAACCTAAAAAGCTCAAACATAGAGATCTAGTAGAAGAGCTAAATGCAGTGATGCCAAAACACAGCAATCACATAAGATACTTCACTATTTTATAATGAAAAAATAGTGAATAAAAGAAAGCTCAAACGGGACTCTTAAGAAAGTAATACTAAAAACAATAGTTCTGGAATTTGTGTGAGCTGCTCTTGAAAGTGTGAAAATCAGCATTGGGATGGAAGAGGAGGCTTCAGAGAGCACTGTGATATGTTTTCTCATTTGCAGTTGTAAATCCCTTGGCAAAAGGGAGAGATCTTCCCTGTTTCTTTTCCCAGGAGTGCTGGTTCCCAGAAAAGCTGTGTCTTAATTCAGTTTATAAGGCTTCATCAAAACCTGGCTTGGTAGCCATGAAAGAAGCCCTGTCTCCAGGGAGTAGACCAGAGTTAATCTAAAATTCTCAGCTCAAAGTAAAAAACTAGTGCCTATATAAACCTGTTACATACCTCTCTGATTATTTTAACTTCATATAAAAACAGCAGAGTGATTACTATTTAGTACATTTAGGAGTGTGGAAGAGGTCAATGATGGATTGAGACAGTGAAGCTTCTTTAAAACATGTCTTTAAGAAGAAAGATTATTTAACATGCAGCTTCATGTAACTGAACTCTAGAAACTGGAGTTCATCACTTTAAAATCCATTAGGGATAATATTATTGCATTTACTTGATATTTTTCCCTTTACAAGTCCTGCCTTGTGACCTAGATAGACGTAATTTGTAATGTGAGTGATAATGGAACTAAATGCTTAAAACTATGCATGGTATTTTTAACTTAGCTTGATGGCAAAATGTTCAAAAAAATGTTTCATTGTCAATGCTAAATGCTTTCCTTTTTAGATAACTTTATCTCACCCACTTTTACAGTGTCAGAGTGATAAGAAGGACTGGCTATTCCCTATTGAGGTGAGAGGACAACCAGCTTTGTTCTTTCTTTCCCTTTCTCCTTTCTACCTGTACCTGGAAAAGTAAGGCATAGCTTAGATTCTGCTCCCTGTCAGAAAAGGTTCATTCTTTCCCTCTCTCTCCTCTTTGTCAGTATGGCTCCCACAGATCAGCTAGTTTTGGAGGGCTCACTATTTAGCATTCATGGATTAAGCCTCAATTCTCATAATTGTCCTATGAGGCAGATACAATTATCATTATCCTTATTTTAAAAATGAGGAGCCTGAGATAAGTAGAGGTAAAGTCACTTGCCCAAAGTTACACATTAAAAAGTATCTGAACTTGCATCATCCAATGGCTGTACTCTTAACCACAACCCTATACTACCCCCTCACACTGAACCAACATATTTATTTTATGGCCCACTTCAAAGTCATGGCCTACAGTTGGAAAAATAGTGAATTAGAATGTATCCAGGGGAGGATGACAGAATTGATAAATACAATCATTTAAATCTACATCATTTGGTGAATGACTAAAGGAACTGATAATCTTTATTCAGGAGGGATTTGCATTTTTCTTCTAATATTTGAAGGGTTTTTGCAGGGTGAGAGCAGATATTTAGAGTTGGCTTTGGTGACTTAGAAGGTAGGGCGAATTCCATAGGCAAGACAGGTCCATGGGAGGCAGAAAGTATTTTTTTTTAGTATAACAAATAATTTCCTAATCACTCAATCTGTCTAAAAGATAGTGGGTCCACTCATGAGGTAATGAGTTTTCCTTTCATTCAAGCATTAATTTTTGATAATCAAACCAAAGGTAAGGGACTTTTCTAGAATACGATCATGAGTGAACAGAGCACACAAATCATAGGCCCTCATGAAATTTCCATTCTAGCTGAGTGAGACAGATAATAAATATAATTAAGTATGTGAGTATAATATAATATAAGCATACATAAATAAATATTGCTACACTCAAAAATTAAGGTAATAAGGTGATAGGGATTTGGAGAGACTGACAATTTATGAAGAGTTTAAGAAAAACTTTTTGCTAAGATGACATTTTTGCAGAATCCTTAAAAAAGTTGGGTACAGGGCCTTGTGTTATTAGGAAGGAAAGTTGTTGGGAGCAGGCCCCCCAAAATCTGGCCATAAACTGGCCCCAAACCTGGCCATAAACAAAATCTCTACAGCACTGTAACATGTTCATAATGGCCCTAACACCCACGCTGGAAGGCTGTGGGTTTACGGGAATGAGGGCAAGGAACACCCGGCCTGCCCAAGGCAGAAAACCGCTTAAAGGTATTCTTAAGCCACAAACAATAGCATAAGCAATCTGTGCCTTAAGAATATGCTCCTGCTGCAGTTAAATAGCCCAACCTATTCCTTTAATTCAGCATATCCCTTCATTTCCCATAAGGGATACTTTCAGTTAATTTAATATTTATAGAAACAATGCTAATGACTGGTTTGCTGTTAACAAATATGTGGGTAAATCTCTGTTTGGGCCTGTCAGCTCTAAAGGCTGTGAGACCCCTGATTTCCCACTTCACACCTCTATATTTCTTTGTGTGTGTCTTTAATTCCTCTAGCGCCACTGGGTTAGAGTCTCCCCAACTGAGCTGGTCTCGGCAGAAAGCATTAGAGCCTAAAGGAAGAGCAAATACAAAGACCTTGAAGTGTATGTGTGCTCAGTGGATTTGAGGAATATCAAGTGTCAGTAGTTGAGGAATATCAAGTATCAGTTGCTGAATTTGAATAACCAAAAGAGAAAGTGGTAGAAGATGAGATTAGAGACTTTGGGAGGCATCATAGATTATATAGGACCTTCCAGGTAAAAAACTTAGAATTACCTAAGTGACAAGAGAAGGAGTTTGAGCCAAGGAATGATGAATTAACTTAAGTTTTAAAAGAATACCTCTTCTTCTTGTATAGAAAATCACAGAACCCCAGGCTAATTAGGATATTATTGTGCCACTAGAGGTGTGCCAAGTAGCCTTAGATCGTAACATATTTGGGATGTGATCAAAGAAATTCACTGCTTCATGTCTTCTCATTGGACTAGAGCACCTCTAAGATCTCTTCTCACTGTGGGATTTGTGATCCTATATTTCATTTTACATTTTAACTTCTTTCCAGTGCTAAAAGGTCATGTATACAGTTTCTAATGATGTTAGGAGAATAAACGCAGCATTAATGGTGGCTGAACAAAAAGAAGACTCTTAAAGATGCATTTTATACATTGTAATTCAATGTATGTAAAAGGACAAAAGTGGCTTGAAATAATTACTCACTAATATATAATTCAAAAGTGGCCAAGTCTCTGGAAGCATTTAAACACATCTCTTTAGTTACTATTACTAAAGCTATGCACCTACTCTCTACTGAGTAAGAAAAAAGGCTAAACTCTTTTTTTTTTTTGAGATGGAGTCTCGCTCTGTCACCCAGGCTGGAGTGCAGTGGTGCAATCTCTGCTCACTGCAAGCTCTGCCCCTTGGGGTTATGCCATTCTCCTGCCTCAGCCTCCCGAGTAGCTGGGACTACAGGCACCCGCCACCACGCCTGGCTAATTTTGTTTTTTTTTCTGTATTTTTAGTAGAGACAGGGTTTCACAGTGTTCACCAGGATGGTCTCGATCTCCTGACCTCGTGATCTGCCCACCTCAGCCTCCCAAAGTGCTGGGATCACAGGCATGAGCCACCGCACCCAGCTAAAGGCTAAACTCTTTTGGAACACTGTGTAGTTTAAAAATAGGTTTTAACACAACTAAAAATAATTTTTAGAGTTGTCAATAGAAAGCATCAGATTAGATAAACTCTTAATTTGGTCATTTTCCTTTAATTTTTCTGAGTGTATTATAGGTGTATATATTTATGAGTTATATGGGATACTTTGATACAGGTATGCAATGCATTATAAACACACCAGGGTAAATGGTATTCATCACCTTCAGCATTTATCTTTTGTGGTACAAATAATCCAGTTATACCCTTTTAGTTATTTTTAAATGTATAATTAAATTATTTTTACTATAGTTACCTTGTTGCCTTTGCAAACACTGGGTCTTATTCATTCTTTCTAACTAAATTTTTATACATAATAACCATCCCCACTTCCCCCACCACCCCTCCAGTATCCTACCCAGCCTCTGGTAACCATCCTTCTACTGTCTATCTCCATGAGTTCAATTTTATTGATCTCACAAATAAGTAAGAACATATGAAGTTTATCTTTCTGTACCTGGCTTATTTCACTTAACATAATGAACTCCAATTTCATCCATGTTGTTGCAAATGATGAGATCTCCTCCTCCTCCTCCTTCTTTTTGGCAGAATAGTACTTCATTGTGTATATGTACCACATTTTCCTTACCCATTCATCTGTTGATGGACACTTAGGTTGCTTCCAAATCTTACCTATTGTGAATAATGCTGCAATACACATGGGAGTGCAGGTATCCCTTTAATATACTGATTGCCTTTCTTCTGAGTACATACCCAACAGTGGGATTGGTGGATTATATGATAGCTCTATTTTTAGTTTTTTGAGGAATCTCCGAACTGTTCTCCATAGTTGTGGTACTAATTTACATTCCCACCAACAATGTACAAGGGTTCCCTTTTCTCCACATCCTTGCCAGCATTTGTTATTGCTTAACTTTAGGATAAAACCCATTTTAACTGGAGTGAGATATCTCATTGTAGTTTTGATTGGCATTTCTCTTATGGTCAATGATGTTGAGCACATTTTCATATGCCTGTTTGTCATTTGTATGTCTTCCCTAGAGAAATGTCTATTCAGATCTTTTGTCCATTTATAAATTGGACTATTAGATTTTCTCCTATAGGGTTGTTTGGGCTCCTTATATATACTGGTTATTAATCCCTTGTCAAATGGGTAGTTTGCAAATATTTTCTCCCATTCTGTGGGTTGTCTCCATTTTGTTGATTGTTTCCTTTGCTGTGCAGAGCTTTTTAACTTGATGTAATCCCATATTCCAATTTTTCTTTTAAATTTTGTTTGCTAGTATCTTTTTGGAAATTTTTGCATCAATATTCATCAGTGATATTGATCTATCATTTTTTAAAATTTGTCTTTGGTTTTGGTAGGAGGGTAATGTTGACCTCATATAATGAGTTTGGAAGTACTTCCTCCTCTATTTTGCAGAATAGTTTGAGTAGTATTTTTTAAAATGTTTGGTAGAGTTCAGCAGTAGAGTCATCGGGTCCCAGGCTTTTCTTTGCTGGGAGACTTTTTTTAAAGCTGCACTCTTGTTGCTTGTTATTGGTCTGTTCAGGTTATGGAATATTTTCATGGTTCAATATTGATAGGTTGTATGCATCTAGGAATTTATTTATTTCTTCTGGGGGTTCCAATTTATTAGTATGTAGTTGCTCATAGTAACCACTAATGATCCTTTGAATTTCTGCAGTATCAGTTGGAATGTCTCTTTTTTCATTTCCAATTTTATGTATTTAGGTCTTTTCTTTTTTCTAAGTCTGGCTAAAGGTTTGTCAATTTTGTTTAGCTTTTCAAAAAAATAACTTTTTGTTTTTAGTGATCTTTTATATTATTTTCTTCATTTCAAATTCATTTATTTCTGCTCTGATTTTTATTATTTCTTTTCTTTTACTAATTTTGAGTTTGGTCTGCTCTTGTTTTTCTAGTTCATTAAGATGCATTATTAGGTTGTTCATCTGAAGTTTTTCGGAAAGACTTATAGCTACAAACTTCCCTCTTTATACTATTTTTGCTATATCCCATAGGTTTTGGTATGCTGTATTTCCCATTATCATTCGTTTCAAGAAATTTTTCAATTTCCTTCTTAATTTCTTCATTGATACACTGGTCATTCAGAATCATGTTGTTTAATTTCCATGTGTTTCTATAGTTTTTAAAATTCCTCTTTTTATTGATTTCTAGTTTTATTCCATTGTGGTCAGAGAAGATGCTTGATATTATTTCAATTTTTTTGAATGTCTTGGGATTTGTTTTGTGGCCTAATATAAGGTCTTATATTATAAGACCATCCTCATTGAGGATGATCAATGCGATGAGGAAAAGAATGTGTATTTTGCAGCCATTGGATGAAATGTTCTGTAAATATCTGTTAGGTCCGTTTGGTCTATATATCAGATTAAGTCCAGTGTTTCTTTGTTGATTTTTTTGTCTAGAAGGTGTGTCCAATGCTGAAAGCGAGGTGTTAAGCTCTCAAGCTGTTATTGTATTAGGTTCTATCTCTCAATAATATTTGCTTTATATATCTGGGTGCTCTAGTGTTGGCTGCATATATATTTAAAATTGTTATTTCTTCTTGCTGAATTCATCATTTTATCATTATATCGTGATGTTCTTTGCTTCTTCTCACAGCTTTTGTCTTGAAATCTATTTTGTCTGATATAAGTATAGCTATTCCTGGTCTTTTTTGGTTTCCTTTGGCATGGAATATCTTTTTCCATTTTTAAAAATGTTCACTCCATATGTGCCTTTATAGTGAAGTGTATTTCTTCTAGGCAACAGATCATTGGGTCTTTTTTTTTTAATCCATTCAACCACTGAATGTCTTCTGATTGAAGAGTTTAGTCCATTTACATTATATGTTACTGTTCATGAGTAAGGACCTACTTCTGTCTTGTTATTATTTGTTTTCAGGTGGTTTTGTGTTCTTTCTTCTTTCTTCTTCTTGTCTTCTTTTTAGTAAATGTGATTTTTCTCTGCTGGCAGAATTTATTTTCTTGCTCTTTATTTTTTGTGGGACCGTTGTATGTTTTTTAATTTGAAGTTACCATGAGTCTTGCAAATACAATGTTATAACTTATTTTTAGCTGATGACAACTAATAGTGTTGATATAAATAAACAAACAAACAAAAAGAAAGAAAGAATAGAAAACATAGAAATTCCAAACAGTATATTCACCATCCCCCACACTTTTCAACTTTTTGTTGTTTCTATTTATATCTTATTGGTTCATCATTTAGTTTTTCTACTTAAGATCAGAGTAGTTTACATACTATAGCTACAGTTTTAAAACTGTAGCTATATTTAAATAAATATAAATAGAATATTTAAAAAATATTCTATGTTTTACTGTGTACTTACTATACCAGTGAATTCTGTACCTTCAGGTGATTTTTTGTCGCTTATTAACATCCTTGTCTTTCTGATTGAAATATTTCCATTAGCCTTTCTTGTAGGATAGGTCTGGTGCTGATGAAATCTCTCAGCTTTTGTTTGTCTGAGGAAGTATTTCTCCTTTATGTTTGAAGGATATTTTCACCAGATACACTATTTTAAGGTAGAAGGTTTCTTCCTTCAGCACTTTAAATATGTCATACCACTTTCTCCTGGCCTGTAAGGCTTCCACTAAAAAGTCTGCCACCAGCTGTATTGGAGCTCCATTGTTAAGTTATTTGTTTCTTTTCTCCAGCTGCTTTCAGGATTCTTTCTTTACCCTTGACTTTTACGAGTTGGATTATTACTTGAAATTGTATGCCTTCAAGTCCTTGTTTTTTAATATCTATAGTGGCATTTATAAAAAACTTTATCTAATTATAGGTATTCATAAATCTTATAAAAATGTGACATGACATGATGACAGATTTTTTGCAAGTGTGTAGAGTTTGCAATTTTATGTTTTTAATTATTTTCATGTGCATGTGATCTTCAGAGCAATACTATAAATTAGGTATGGCAGCTAACAGTACTGTCATTTTTAGAAGAGGTTTTGGACATTCCTTTTTAAAATAAATTAAAAATTTCTTTCCATATTCTTTTTTGTATTATGAACATGTGAGCTTCTTTAGATTAAGGGCTGTATCTGGATAGTCTTTGATAGCCTTCTTAGTACTAGAGTAGATGTATTAGGGACTTAATACATACTGTTTAATAGATGCCTAGGAAATCTGAGCTTCTCTCTTGGTGCCAGCCTCTTTTACCATGATATTAGAAACTCACTACTCACACTTATTACTCTGTGTTTTCCTCACTGGGATTCCTAGAAATTGGCAGCAAGTACACAAGGAAAAAAATAGTGTGTCTTTTGCCACCTGAGAAAGGGCAGATGGGTGAGCTTTTAGGGGAAGATTTCTCACATCAGAGAGTATTTCATTGTAATGAAGGGTGGTTTGCTTATCTTAATAGTTGTGTGGATTCAATTGAGCATTTAAAATCCACTCATAAATTAACAATTCATTTATTTTTTTTAAGGTCAGTGTACAATGGTAGCCAAACCCCCGAAATTGCTTATTGCAGGTTCTTCCTACAAAAGCTTATATTCAAGTTAGGGAAACAAAATCTGTGCACATGAAAGGTGTGAATGCAACTTCAATAGAGTGGAGGAAGAAGACATCAGGCTAGGCATGACTTGTGTAAAGGTGGATAACTCACTCAAAATTTGTTAACAAGAAACACATACCTAAGAAAGCTTCAGGTAAGTACAGGCTTTCCAAAGGTTATAGATATCCATGCATTGTGAGAGCAGAAAAGAGGAATAGGGAGGTGTTGGAGAAGGATATGCAGATTGGAGCAAAAGAATTTAAAAATTGAAAAGTACTTGGATCTTTATGACATTATGCAGAAGAAAGCATGTTTTCTTCTAAGAAGAGAAAATAGACTACAAATAAGAACATTCATCTACTTTGTCCAAGTGAAAATTGTCCCTTGCTCCTTGAAAACACTTAATGTGAACCTATGACTTTATAATACAGTCATACATTGCTTAACAATGAGGATACCTTCTGAGAAATGTGTCATTAGGCAATTCTGTCATTGGATCAACATCATAAAGTATACTTACACAAACCTAGATGATATAGCTTAATATGCACCTAGGATATATGGTGTAGTCTATTTCTCCAAGGATACAAACTGGTACAACATATTGCTGCACTGAACACATAGTCAGTTGGGACACATAGTAAGTATTTGTGTATCTAAAAATATCTAAACACAGAAAAGGTACAATGAAATATTGTATTATAGTCTTATGCAGTCCATCATTGACAGAAGTGTCATTATATAGTGCATTACTATATATGAAACTATTAATGCCTTTATCATGTATATTGTCTTATGATTTTTTTATCTTCCCCAATTTAAATCTTTTAATTTAAAAGTAAACTTTACTGTCGAAAATGCAAACTTGGGGAGGGCAGAAAGATCACACACAAGGCTGCCACTTCACACCTGTAGGGTTGCATGGCGGCAGGGCAGAGGCGCTCCTCACTTCCCAGATGGTGCGGGGCCTGAAAGAGGTGCTCCTCTCTTAGATTTTTAAAGAAATGTCTGGTTTTGCAACCAAACAATTCTATTCACAATCCATACTTCTCATATGTATTATCTTACAAAAAAATTTGCATTACTAGGTGGATCTGCTATTTTACTATTTAGTATAATACAGTCTGCTACTTTTTTTTCAAGAGACATAACCTTATTTATTGAACTTCAAAAATACATTTAACCTCTGTAGTTAGCTTCAACACATCTAAGTGTGATTAGGTTGAGACAGATGGGATGAGATGGAAAAGACTCATCAGATAAAAGCTTACTTCTCACTCACATTTTGCCTTCACCATTTTTCTTTCCTTAATGAATCCACAGAACCCCTGCTGCATTCAGGAAAACTTTAAAAAACACCATATGTTTCTGATAACCCTACTAACCTTCTTAGTACTTTTAACTTTTTTTCCTTTTAACTGTTGCTGCAACACTTGAAGTACATTAATACACTATCTAGCTGATGGCTTCTGTATCTAAATCACAATTTCAACATCTCAGCTCATTCTCAATGAAGAACTTTATGAAAAAACAAAAACTTAGATTGTGAAATTCTTTCATCAGGGCCAAAAAGGAAGCAAATTGTGGAGAATGCTTTTTTTTTCTCCTAATATACATAGTATTGCTGGAACTGATAAGAAGACACAATGTTATATATATGCCAGCTAAATAGGAATGTGGTTTTGAAAATTTGCTATCTTTCCCAGGCTGTCTAAAATGACTTCTGCTATTTCTGTAGGTAGGTCACACATTAGTCCATTTTACTTTCAGATGTGTAAAAAAATTATGCATGAACAAATCCTCTAGTTTATAGATAATGTAACATAACAATTGGAAGATAGTATATTTTAAATTGATAATGAAAATACTTCCTTTTCAAACAAACTCTACAACCATCTTGTTTCACACTGCTGATAGAGGACAATTCTAGACCAGAGAATATTCAACTAAGTGAATATGTCTTTTCTTCGCCTCCAATATTTTTCCAGTAAATATTCAGTCCATCAAGAAGTGTTTTTAAAACAGCTAGTTATCACCCAGCACTGTGCTAGGTAACGGGAAATATATCTAGGGCACTTAAAATCTAGCTGAGAAGCCTACTGAATAATTCAAAATGGCATATAACCAAATTAGTGGTGAGTGACACAAACATCATGAATTTTCTAGAGTTTAGCAATTTTATATTACCCTCCCCCATTGGAAGGGGAAGATAAACTAAAGTTCCATGAGCTGATGACGTTCCCAAAGTCACACCTAATTAGGAGTAGATGTACGCCCAGAATCCGCTATTTGTTTCCTAAACCATTGTAAAATGTTTATCTCTAAAATCCAAAGGAAGGATATGTAGGTAGTGTCTGAGTTAGTTGGAAATACAAATATAAAGGAGCAGAGAACTAAAATCAAGTACTTGTATTGATTACTCCAAACTAGAAATGGCACTTTATTTATGAATACTTTCCAAGTTTTTCTGACTACACGATGCAGGGTATTTGAGAATTAATGCATTTATTATATATGCTGTGTTCATAATTGATGTTATAATGCACTTGTAGCTTTTCACCTGAATGTGTATGAAAATGAGGGAGAAAACAAGTCTGTTGTTTTTAAAGTGCCTTCAATTATCATCTTACAAATATATCTCTGTATTTCTGTTTCTCTTAACCTTTGGAAAAGTAATCTTGCATATCAGTTATCTATGTTCTAAGGATTTGTTCTTTATTTTGTCCTTTCATTTCCATATGGCATATTCAACTTCAGAGTGATCAGATAGTTCTCTAATAATATTCTTATAATTTCTGATGCTTGGTTTTACATTTTCATATGGCACCACAGTCCTAAAATTACTTTCATGTAAAGTGCTCTTCATTGACATACTTAATTTAATAACTACATATTGGTATAAGTTGAACATGTTAATTGTTACATGTTTAATTTAACAGCTACCTTGAAATATAAAATACTTTCCATTACATGGTGTTTATCCTTTTTCAGCCAGAGTGCTGAGTCAATACTCTGATTAGTTTACTTTAAATCATAATTTACAGATTGGCATTTATTTAGCATAACACATATATATTTGGATTTATTATTGCCTACTTCATCAAAATATATTTAAAGACCCTCCTTATAAGATCTTTCATGTTCAGTTTTCTACCATATTATTATGAGTAATATCTAAACTGTAACTATAGACATATCCATAAACAACATTTGCTGATATCTGCTTTACTGTTCATGACAGCCATCCATAAGCATTTTCTCATGTAATGTTTTATAGACTCATGACTTCATTTAAATATCTCCAGAAACATTTCTTCATTAATTTGCTAATATGCTGATATCCATTTGATTTATGTTTTTTAGCTTTTCCTCAGATATTATGCATATGCATAGTTTTGAAGTGCTTGAGGCTGATTTGAAGACCTGGATGTAGAACTAGTATTATGAGAAGACATCTAATAATTCATGGCTGCTGTAAGCTATTCACCTGCTGTTGCTCCACACAGCTCAAATAGACCCTCAATGCAGGCCTTGCTCCTGACCACTTTTCTTTTCTTTTCTTTTTTTTAAATTTTACTTGAAGTTTTGGGATACGTGTGCAGAACGTGCAGGTTTGTTACATAGGTATATGTGTGCCATGGTGGTTTGCCACACCTATCAACCTATAATCTAGGTTTTAAGCCCCACATGCAATAACTGTTTGTTCTAATGCTTTCCCTCCCCTTGCCCCCAACCCTCCACCAGGCCCTGGTGTGTGTTGTTCTCCTCCCTGTGGCCACGTGTTCTCATTGTTCAGCTCCCACTTATGTGTGAGAATATGTGGTGTCTGGTTTTCTGTTCCTGTGTTAGTTTACTAAGGATGATGGCTTCCAGCTTCATGTCCCTGCAAAGGACATGATCTCATTCTTTTTTATGGCTGCATAATATTCCATGGTGTGTATGTACTACATTTTCTTTATCCAGTCTATCATTGATGGACATTTGGGTTGGTTCCAAGTCTTTGCTATTGTGAACAGTGCTGCAGTAAACATACGTGTGCATGTGCATTTATAGTAGAATGATTTATATTCCTTTGAGTATACACCCAGTAATGGGATTGCTGGGTCAAATGGTATTTCTGGTTCTATATCCTTGAGGAATCACCACACTGCCTTCCACAATGGTTGAACTAATTTACATTCCCACCAACACTGTAAAAGCATTCCTATTTCTCCACTGCCTTGCCAAGATCTATTGTTTCTTGACTTTTTAATAATCACATTCTGACTGGTGTGAGATGGTATCTCATTGTGGTTTTGATTTGCATTTCTCTAATGATTAGTGATGGTGAGCTTTTTTTCATATGTTTGTTGGTCACATAAATGTCTTCTTTTGAGAAGCGTCTCTTTATATCCTTCACTCACTTTTTGATGGGGTTGTTTTTTTCTTGTAAATTTAAGTTTCTTGTAGATTCTGGATATTACACCTTTGTCAGATGGGTAGATTGCAAAAATTTTCTCCCATTCTGTAGGTTGCCTGTTCACTCTGATGCTAGTTCCTTTAGTTGTGCAGAAGCCCTTTAGTTTAATTAGATCCCTTTTGTTAATTTTGCCTTTTGCTGCAATTGCTTTTGGCATTATCGTCATGAAATCTTTGCCAATGTCTATGTTCTGAATGGTATTGCCTAGGTTTTCTTCTAGGGTTTTTATGGTTTTGGGTTTTACATTTAAGTCTTTAATCCATCTTGAGTTAATTTTGGTATAAGGTGTAAGAAAGGAGTACAGTTTCAGTTTTCTGGATATGGCTAGCCAGTTTTCCCAGAACCACTAATTGAATAGGGAATCCTTTCTCATTGCTTGTTTTTGTCAGGTTTGTTAAAGATCAGATGGTTGTAGATGTGTGGTGTTATTTCTGAGGTCTCTGTTCTGTTCCATTGGTCTATATGCCTGTTTTGGTACCAGTACCATGCTGTTTTGGTTATTGCAGACTTGTAGTATAGTTTGAAGTCAGGTAGCATGATGCCTCCAGCTTTATTCTTTTTGTTTAGGATTATCTTGGCTATACAGATTCTTTTTTGGTTCCATCTGAAATTTAAAGTAGTTTTTTTCTAATTCTGTGAAGAATGTCAATAGTTTGATGGGAATAGCATTGAATCTATAAATTACTTTGGGCAGTATGGCCATTTTCACAATATTGATTCTTCCTAACCATGAGGATGGAATGTTTTTCCATTTGTTTGTGTCCTCTCTTATTTCCTTGAACAGTGGTTTGTAGTTCTTCTTGAAGAGGTCCTTCACATCCCTTGTTAGCTGTATTCCTAGGTATTTTATTCTCTTTGTAACAATTGTGAATGAGAGTTCATTCATGATTTGGCTCTCTGCTTGTCTATTATTGGTATAAAGCAATGCTTTATTTTTGCACGTTGATTTTTTATCCTGAGACTTTGCTGAAGTTGTTTATCAGCTTAAGGAGTTTTTGGGCTGAGATGATGGGGTTTTCTAAATATAGAATCATGTCATTTGCAAACAGACAATTTGACTTCCTCTCTTCCTATTTGAATACAACTTATTTATTTCTCTTGCCTGATTGCCCTGGCCAGGACTTCCAATACCCATGTTGAATAAGAGTGGTAAGAGAGGGCATCCTTTTCTTGTGTCTGTTTTCAAAGGGAATGCTTCCAGCTTTTGCCCATTCAGCATGATATTGGCTGTGGGTTTGCCATAAATAGCTCTTATTATTTCAAGATATGTTCCATCAATACCTAGTTTATTGAGAATTTTTAACAGGATGTTGAAATTTATCAAAGGCCTTTTCTGCATCTATTGACGTAATTATGTCATTTTTGTTATTGGTTCTGTTTATGTGATGGATTATGTTTATCGATTTGCACATGTTGAACCAGCCTTGCATCCCAGGGATGAAGCCGACTTGATCGTGGTAGACAAACTTTTTGATGTGCTGCTGGATTTGATTTGCCAGTACTTTATGGAGGATTTTCTCATCAATGTTCATTAGGGATATTGGCCTGAAATTTTCTTTTTTTGTTGTGTCACTGCCAGGTTTTGGTATCAGGATGATGCTGGCCTCGTAAAATAAGTTAGGGAGGAGTCTCTCTTTTTCTATTGTTTGGAATAGTTTCAGAAGGAATGGTACCAGCTCCTCTTTGTACCTCTGTTAGAATTCAGCTGTGAATCCATCTGGTCCTGGGATTTTTTTTGGTTGGTGGGCTATTAATTACTGCCTCCATTTCAGAACTTGTTATTGGCCTATTCAGGTATTCAACTTCTTCCTGGTTTACACCTTGGGAGGGTGTATGTGTCCAGGCATTTATCCATTTTTTCTAGATTTTCTAGTTTATTTGCGTAGAGGTGTTTATAGTATTCTCTGATGGTAGTGTGTATTTCTGTGGGGTCAATGGTGATAGCCCCTTTATCATTTTTTATTGTGTCTATTTGATTCTTCTCTCTTTTCTTCTTTAGTAGTCTAGCTAGCGGTCTATCTATTTTGTTATTTTTTTTTCAAAAACCCAGATCCTGGATTCACTGAGTTTTTGAAGGGTTTTTCATGTCTCTGTGTCCTTCAGTTCTGCTCTGATCTTAGTTATTTCTTGTCTTCTGCTAGCCTTTGTATTTGTTCATTCTTGCTTATCTAGTTCTTTTAATTGTGGTGCTAGGGTGTCAATTTGAGATCTTTCTAGCTTTCTGGTATGGGCATTTGGTATTATAATTTTTTCTTTTAACACTGCTTTAGCTGTGTCCCAGAGATTTTGGTACATTGTCTCTTTGTTTTCATTCGTTTCAAAGAAGTTCTTTATTTCTGCCTTAATTTCATTATTTACTCAGGAGTCTTTCAGGAGCAGGTTGTTCAATTTCTGTGTCATTGTGTGGTTTTGAGTGAGTTTCTTAATCCTGAGTTCTAATTTGATTGCACTGTGGTCTGATAGACTATTTGTTATGATTTCTGTTCTTTTGCATTTGCTGAGGAGTGTTTTACTTCCAATTATGTGGTCAATTTTAGGATAAGTGCCATGTGGCACTGAGAAGAATGTATATTCTGTTGATTTGGGGTGGAGAGTTCTGTAGATGTCTATTTGGTCCATCTGATCTAGAACTGAGTTCAAGTCAGAATATCTTTGTTAATTTTTTGTCTTGTTGATCTGTCTAATATTGACAGTGAGTTGTTAAAGTCCCCCACCATTATTGTGTAGGAGTCTAAGTCTCTTTGTAGGTCTCTAAGAATTAGTTTTTATAAGTCTGGGTGCTCCTGCATTCAGTACATATATATTTAAGGTAGCTCTTCTTGTTGAATTGATCCCCATACTATTATGTAATGCCCTTCTTTGTCTTTCGTGATCTTTCTTGGTTTAAAGTCTGTTTTGTCAGAGACTAGGATTACAACACCTGCTTTTTTTTTTTTTTTTTTGCTTTTCGTATGCTTGGTAAATTTTCCTCCACCTCTTTATTTTGAGCCTATATGTGTCCTTGCACATGAGATGGATCTCCTGAATACAACACACTGATAAGTCTTGACTCTATCCAATTTGCCAGTCTGTGTCTTTTACTTGGGGCATTTATCCATTTACATTTAAGGCTAGTATTGTTACCGGTGAATTTGATCCTGTTATCAAGATGCAAGCTGGATATTTTGCACACTAGTTGATGCAGTTTCTTCATAGTGTTATTGGTCTTTACATTTTGGTGTGTTTTTGCAGTAGGTGATACCAGTTTTTCCTTTCCATATTTTGTGTTTCCTTCAGGAGCTATTGCAAGGCAGGCCTGGTGGTGATGAAATCCCTCAGCATTTGCTTGTCTGGAAAGGATCTTATTTCTCCTTTGCTTATGAAGCTTAGTTTGGCTGAATATTAAATCCTGGGTTGAAAAGTCTTTTCTTTTAAATTTTGAATATTGGCCCCCACTATCTTCTGGCTTGTAGGGTTTCTGCTGAGAGATCCACTGTTAGTTTGATGGGCTTCCCTTTGTAGGTTATCTAGCCTTTCTCTCTGGCTGCCCTTAACATTTTTTACTTCATTTCGACCTTGGAGAATCTGATGATTATTTGTCTTGTGGTTGATCTTCTCATGGAGTATCTTAGCAGTATTCTCTGTATTTCCTGAATTTGAATGTTAGCCTGTCTTGCTAAGTTGGGGAATTTCTCCTGGATAATATCCTGAAGTGTGTTTTCCAACTTGGTTCCATTCTCCCCATCTCTTTCAGGTACTCCAATCATAGGTTTGGTCTTTTCACATAGTCCCATATTTTGCAGAGGTTTTATATGTTCCTTTTCATTCTTTTGTCTCTAATCTTGTCTGCATGCCTTATTTCAGAAAGATGGTCTTCAAACTCTGATATCCTTTTTTCCACTTCATCGATTTGGCTATTGATACTTCTGTATGCTTCATGAAGTTCTCATGCTGTGTTTTTCAGCTCCATCAGGTCACTTATGTTCCTCTCTAAGCTGGTTGTTCTAGTTATCAGCTCCTGTAACCTTTTATCAAAATTCTTGGCTTCTTTGCATTGGGTTAGAACATGCTTCTTTAGCTCAGCGGGGTTTGTTATTACCCACCTTCTGACAATTCATCCATCTCATCTCCCATCTAGTTCTGCACCCTTGCTGGAGAGGTGTTGCAGTCATTTGGAGAAGAGGCATCCTGGCTTTTGGAATTTTCATTGTTTTTGTATTGTTTTTTCCCTCATTTTCATGGATGTATCTACCTTTGATCTTTGAGGCTAATGACCTTCGGATGGGTTTTTTGGGAGGTGTCTTTTTTGTTGATGTTGTTGTTTTCTGTTTGTTAGTTTTTCTTCTAACAGTCAGGCTCCTCTTCTGCAGGTCTGCTGCAGTTTGCTGGGGGTTCACATTAGACCCTGTTCACCTAAGTATCACCAGTGGAGGCTGCAGAACAGCAAAGATTGCTGCCTGCTCCTTCCTCCGGAAGGTTCATCCCAGACGGGCACTGGCCTGATGCCATCTGGAGCTTTCCTGTATGAGGCGTCTGTCGACCCCTGTTGGGAGGTCTCTCTGAGTTATGAGGCATGGGGTCAGGGACTCACTTGAGGAGGCAGTCTTTACCTGAGCAGAGCTAGTGCGCTGTGCTGGGAGAATCCCCCTTGTCAGGATCAGCTGCTCTCTTCAGTGCCGGCAGGTAAAAAAGTTTAAATCTGCTAAACCTGAGACTGCAGCCACCTTACCCTCAACGTACTCTTTCCTAGGGAGATGAGAGTTCTGTCTGTAAGCCCCTAACGAGCTGCTGGATTTCCTGCAGAGATGCCCTGCCCTGTGAGGAGGCATCTAGAGAAGCAGTCTGGCCATGGCCACTTAGCTGCACTGTGGTGAATTCCACCTAGTCTAAACCTCTCAGTCTCCTTGGCACTGTCAGGGGAAAACTGCCAACTAAAGCCACAGTAATGGTGGTCACCCCTCCCCCACCAAACTGGGTCATCCCAGGCAGATTCCAAACTGCTGTGCTGGCAGTGGTTCTTAGCTTGCTGAGCTCCATGGGGGTGGAACCTGCTGAGTGAGACCCCTTGGCTCCCTGGCTTCAGCCCTCTTTCCAGGGGAGTGGATGGTTTTCCTGTGTCACTGGAGTTCCAGGTGCAACTAGAGTATGTAAAAACTCCTGCAGCTCAGTGCCTGCCCAAACAGCCATCCAGTTTTGTGCCTGAAACACAGGGCCCTGGGGTATAGGCTCACAAGGGAATCTCTTGATCTGAGGATTGCAAAATTCCGTGGGAAAAGTGTTGTACCCCTGGTGGGTAGCCCACTCTCTCACTGCTTCCTTTGGCTGGGGGATAAAGGTTCCCCCATTCTGTACACTCTCCAGGTGAAGCAATGCCCCACCCTCCTTCTCCTCATTCTTTATGGGCCACATCCACTGCCTAGCCAGTCCCAGTGAGATGAACTGGGTACCTCAGTTGGAAATGCAGAAATCACCCACCTTCTGGGTTGGTCTCACTGGGAGCTGAAGACTGGAGCTGTGTTTATTCGGCCATTTTGGCCCCTCCTTCCTGAACCACTTTTCTAAAACCATTGTATAACACTTGTCTATTCCTCCAGCTTCTAACCTTGTATTTACCCTTTAATACAAGGGTATTAAAGAGTAATCCCCTTTTCTTCCCTCTCATCCTTTGTTTCTTTCCCCAAATACCCTTTAAATTATCCCATGAAGAACCTATCCAATTCAATAAGGTATTGTTCCCTATAGGTAATACTCTAGTAGGATTTACCCCACACAGAAAGAGGAATGGGACTCATCCAATGTAAAATCTGAAATGTGATTGTGGTATCACTTTAATACCACTAAATGAGATATTGGGATTGTTCTTTCCTTTTGCCTCTGCTTTTGGTTTCCTTACACAGAGAAAAATAATCCAGTCATGTCAAATGTTATATGTAACACGAAATTATACTCTGGGTGAAACTTGGCATTTGGGGTCAGTGGTTTTCATGTGTAGGTTGCTGAAGTTCCCTGAAGGTAGTCAGTTATGACGTTTTCTACATATTCTATCATTCCCAGAAAACTAATTGATAAATAAAAATGCTTAGTAACTATTATTGTCCTTATTTGTTGATACAACTTGATGAAAAAGAAAGAAAATTATTTTCCAAATAGTTCTGACAATATCTTGCAACTGGAGCTAGAAAAAGAGGGTTCCAAATGCCAAAATAATGCCCAAGGATTCTAACTTAGCTGAAGAGCACAGCCCAACTGAGGAATATACTCAATAGTTATTGTAATTGGTTTATTTTCTCCAAAAATGCTGCACATCTACACTAACTATTACCAGATTCCATGCAAGAATATTAATATTCAGCTTAAAGTGCCTCTAAACTTTACGTGATTGAATATCATTTCAGTAATAACAGTCAATTAAAAAAATTCAATGAGCCATGTTGACATGTCATGATCCCAAATTAACTTATTTTGTGAAAGTTCTTTTAGTGTCTCAGATTCTATGAAATTAGAAGAAGCCAGAGTGTTGATAAAACTAAAAAAAAAAAAATAAATACTTCAAGTTTGTGCCTCGATTAAGTATTTTCATTTATTTTTGAGGGGAAACATATACAAGTTAAGCCAAAGTAGTACTACTTAGAAACAGCCACTATAATCCAGTGCTTCATTAATATTTGAAAAGAAAACCGGAATTCTAAAAAATTTTAGGCAGGCAAAAGTGGAGAAGTTGTTTTCTAAAAAGCTAAGCATCGTGTACTGCACACTCCTTTTAAAAAACCAAACTCTTATCTCTCTTTTTAGTGCTCTGCTGCTGTTTGAGGTTTCAGATACTCTTGCAAACATGTGCTTGCATGTTTTGCCCTCAAACCCTTCAAATCTCATTACTATTCTCTTCTTGCACAAACACCTCAGTCTAACTTTTCTCCTGTTTCCTTCGTAATGTCTTCTTACCTTAAAATGAACTTTTTTCTTCCTTCAAATAAGTACTAGTATTGAGGATTCAATTGTTTATCTTTCACCACTGGGTTCCACTAAAATCTTTTTCACTTCATCATAAATTTCTCTTTTTCTTTTCAGAATAAAACACAGCAGTGGAGCACTCATCACAGACGTATGCAGATAGTAGTTACAGTATTATCACTTTTAAAAAGAAAAGAAAATGACACAAAATTGATCTGGTACATTGGTTTAAAATAGCATGAAATCACTTGAATTTGTACATGGTTTATTCCATACTATGTGTTTCAAATTTCTCCCCTTGAGTACTAGTTGAGCCTCCCATTTTATTTTGTTCTTATTAATTTTTAGCATGTATTGACTGAATAAAACAATACTTTTTAAGCATTAAGAAGAATACTCCTCCAGCAGTTAGGTTTGATGATACATTCCTAAATTGCCCAATTGTAAAAACAGATTGACAAAAAGAGTATTATACTGTAAGATGGAAAACAAACATATAGACCTATAAAGCGAATTACAAGACAAGATTTCTGCATTCCCAAAGGCAAATCATGCTGGGGAATTTTTCTCAGATCAAAATTACCCTTAAATAATTCACATTACCTGCTTTTAGGGGACTGCAGTTCGAATATAAACTATTAATTTTTGATGCTTCAAGTTGTATTTCTATGTGTCAAATTGTGACATAAAATGTTGTTTGCTAGCATATGGGATGGATTCATACTGTTTTAAAATATTAGCTTGAATGGAGAAATTTCTTTAGTGATTTCTCATTTTATAATAATAAAATGGAATTTTTATAGCCAATAAAAGACATTTGTCCTGATAATTTGTGTCACAATCGCCAAATACATGATTACCAAAATATCTATTTATGCCCTTCTTCTAGCTAGATAGTGACATTTACCACTTTCCTTTAAGAATGTGTTTAAGAATCAGCAAACAGAGCAATATGGAAAAATCATTGAATGAGATGTCAGAAAATCTGATTCTTTTTCTAGATTCTTCAACTCATTAGAGAAACCAAAAGCAAACTATTTGGCATGTTGCTGTCCCCATTTTATCATTTGACATAAGGGAGTTAGATCAGACATTCCTAAATACTGTTTTGAACTTTAAAATAATGTGGCTGAAAGACTATTCCTCATCTCACTGTACCTCAAAATACATCTGAATCATTTCAACCAGATTGTCTATCATTTTATCTGATGCCACTTGTATCTACATAAGCTCTAGATCCTATAATTTTTTCCTAAGCATTATATCTCAAATGTTGCCCACTCCCAAAGTTCTTTTGCCAGGTTTTTCTCCCTTTGCCAAATTCCTCTTCAATTCTTTCCAAAGGCAGAGGGTTGGACTTTGGACCAAATATTAACTGTTCTCCAAGGGAATATAATTAATTTCAATTTAGTGATTAATCCAGACAGGTGTCTTAGGGAAAGCATTCAATTCAATTAAGCAAGGATTTCCTGAGCTGTTTCCTTTAATCTTAAACTACACCCTGCATTACACACATCTTTATTTTAAAGCAGCACAACATATACTTTATTGTATTCAAATATCCCCCTTTACTTTTATGCACAATGAAACTTCATAAATCCAGATAACTTAAACTTGGTGATGGTGATATAGATCTTTTAGTTCTGGAGGATTCTAAATTATAGAATACTATTATTTTCTAGCAGCTGTAAAACAATGAAGGCGGCACTGGGCAGTTGGCTATTTTTTGTGCAACATAGAGGAACATGTCAGTAGCATTAAGGAAAAAACCCATAAACCACAAGAGCATTTTTATCCATTCTACAGACTGAAGAATTGCTTCTGGTAACTAAGGAAGAGGCCCGCTTAGCCCACTCACATACTATTTCCTTTTAATCAACTTTATTGAGGTATAATTTAAAAACAATAAACTGCGCTCTTCGTAATTGCTGTTTGATGAGTTCTGACAAAAATATACTCCCATGCATCTAACACCACAATCAAGATAAAGAATATTGCCAAAAAATACTCATTTATGCTTTTACCCATGCAGTCTCTTCTCCTCACCCCCTGATCCAGGCAGCCAGGGATCTACTTTTCATATAACAATTTAAAATTTTCTAGAGTTTCTCAAAAATATAATCATGCAATATGTTCTCTTTGTGTTTCCACAATCTTTTGATTACCATAATGTTTCTGAGATTCATATGTTGTTGTATTTATTAGTAATTCTATTCTTTTAATGCTGAGTTGTTTTCCATTGCATAGATGTGCCACAATTTGTCCACTCATCAGTTGATAGGTGTATGACTTGTTTCTAATGTTTATGCTATTGTAAACAAAGTGCCTGTGAACACTTACCTACAAATCTTTGTGTGAATGTATTTTCACTTCTCTTGGGTAAATACTTAAGGGTAGATTGGCTGGATTATAAGGTAAGTGCATTTTTAACTTTATAAGAGACTGCAGAATTGTTTTCCAAACCAGATTAGTACCATTCTATTTCCACCAGAAATAAATGAAAGTTGCCATTGGTCCCCATTCTCACCAACATTTGATTTTATCCAACTTTTTAATTGCAACCATTCAAAGTGATGTAGTTTTAATTTGCATTTCTTAAGACAGCGGATGAGGATCTTATCACGTATTTGTTGGCTCTTCGTATATCTTCTTTTGTAAATTGCCTGTTCAAATATTTTTAGCCTTTTTCATTAGTGTGTTTCTCTTCTCATCATTGAATTGTAGGAATTTTCTGTCTATTCTGTATACAACTCTCTTTTCATATCTATGTATTATGAATATTTTCTTCCAGGCTGTGGTTTGCTCTTTCATTTTCTTAACATTGTCATTCAAATAGCAGAAAGTTTTAATTTTGATGAAGTCCATTTTATAGTATTTCTAAGTGTTTTTGGCTTTTTGTGTTTATGCAAGGAATGTTTGACCACTTCAAAATGTAAGTACTCTATCCTAGGTTTCCTTATGGATGTTTTATTTTCTTTACCTTTTACATTTCGGTCAATTTTCTATTTTGAATTCATTTTATGTATTCTGTGAGTTAACAGTCAAAGATTTGGGTTTTTTTTGTTTTTTATGTTGGTGATTCCTCCTCTCCTTCTCTCCCCCTCCTGCCACAACCCTCTTCCCTTTCTTTCTCCTCCTCATCTTCTTTTTCTTTTCCTTCTTCTGCATACAGATGTTGAAATGTTCCAATACCATTTGTGGCAAAGATTATCCATTCCTTATTGGATTACTTTTTCATGTAACTTAAAAAATCAATTGGCATTATATGTGTGAATTTGCTACTCTTATTACAATTACATTGGTCAGTATGTCTACTTTTACATTCATATTAAAGTGTCTTGATTGCTTTAGCTTTATAATAAGTATTCAAATCAGATAGTGTAAGGTACTCTGACTTTGTATTTTTTCTCCAAGATGTTTAGTCCTTTACCTATTCATAAATTTTAGAATTAAAAATTCATCAATATCTATCAAATATCATGGTATGATTTTGATTAGGATTCCATTGAAACTATAGATCAATTAGAGATAATCATCATCTTAAAATAATGAGTCTTCTGATCCATTAATGTAATCCATCTATTTCTCTATTATTTTATATTGTCTTTAATTTCTCTCAGCATTCTTTTGTAGTTTTCAGTGTATAGGTTTTGATAATTTAAGTTTATCTCTAAGCACTTCTTAGATTTTGTTGCTTATATAAATGACCCTTAAAAAATGGTTTCCAATTGTTTGTTGTCTATATGTAAAAATACAGTAGACTTTCACATGTGCTCCTGTATCTGGTGACCTTACTTAACTCCTTTTATATTTCTAATAGCTTCTCCCTGTGACTTCTTATGACTTTTCTACAGAGCCAATCAATTATTTGCAAAGCGAAAGAGTTTTACTTCTTCCTTTTTAAAAATCTGTATGTTTTTTGTTTTGATACTGGTAATTTGTCTCTTCTTTTCTTTTTCCATGATTATTTTAGCTAGTAGTTTTTCAGTTTTATTGATCTTGTTGAATAACTGTTTTTTGGTGGTATACATTTTTCTCTGTATTGTTCTGCATTCTATTTCTTTGATATGTTTATTATTTTCTTCTTTCTGCTCAGAGTGGGTTTAATTTTCTTTTTCTTGTTTCTTTTACTTTTTCTTTTTTTATAATTTTAACTTTTATTTTAGATTCAGGGGTACATGTGCAGGTTTGTTATCTCAGAATATTGTGTGAGTTTTCTTGTTTCTTAAAGTGAAAACTTATATCATCGATTTGAGAAGTTTCTTCCTTTATTATATAAAATTTTAATAATAGGAATTTTTCTCTTATCGTCAATTACCCTGCATCTCCCCGATTTTTATGTTGCAATTTTATTTTCATTTAGTTAAAAATATTTGCCGATTTCCCTAGTGATTAAAGTCTTGAGTAATTTGGAAGTGTGTTATTTAATTTTCACATGTGTTTGTTGAGAGGATAGACTTTGTATAATTGGGGTTTTTTTATATTTATTGATACTTATTTTATGGAGTTAGAATATAGTCTATTTTGGTGAATGTTCCATGCAAACTTGAATGAATGGTATTCTACTGTAGTTAGATGGGAAGCTCCATAAATGTCAATAGATCATGTTTATTGACAGTGCTGCCCAAATTGTTTCAGCTACCAAGATAAGATGTTGAAGGCCCCTGCTGTAACTTTGGATTTGTCTTATTATTGTTTTCAGTTCTGTTAGTGTCCGTTTTGTGTATTTTTAAGTTCGATTATTAGGTGTATACTAATTTAGAATATTTATGCCCTCTTGATGAGTTATTCGTCTCCTTATCTTTATGAAATGTCCCTCTTTGTCCCTGGCTCTGAAGTCCACTTTTTCTAGATTAAATGGTTACTCCAGCTTTCTTCTAATTCCTGTTTGCATTAATGTTTATATAGATGTTTCACTTCTATTTACAAGCAAACTTATTTATATTTCCATGTGACTGCAATACAGTATAATGGTAAAGACCTATGGACTCAGAGGCCAGCCTAGTAAACATGAGTGTTTGAAATAAAAAAGATAAAAACAAATTAAACTTTATTAAAGTTCATACTGACATTACTACTTATAATTGCTTCAAAACAGAAGATAAGAAAATAATACACATTATTCTTTTACAAGTTTGTTTAAAAAAGAAATCTTTTCTCATTAAGTAATCAGTAAATTACAGTCTTCTTAAGACATGCCCTACAGAGGAGTACTACGATTCTTCTCATTTTAGTACTTGAGACACAAGATGTCCTTTTATATATGCTTACACTCTTAAAGCTTAGCTAATATAAGTGTAAAAGTCTTCTTCCTTAAATAGCAAAAGCTAGTACAAATAAGGAATTCTACTTGGGCTTTTGTGGGTATAAGAAGTATCAAATAGAAAAAACATTATTTCATTATCAAAATAATTCACAGACATTTAAGACCTCAGTTTTACCTGGGTGATTTACGGTTCAACTATAGAGAAGCAACAGTAACATTCTGTCTGTAAGAACGCATGTACCACAGAAAGGGGTTTCATTGTTCTCTGCTTTCTCTCCAGTGTATACAAACATACTTGGTATGTTTCTGTTGAATGGATGAATCCAAGATTTATGTGTGCCAAATGCGATGCTAGGCAATAGGGAAGAGTGAGATATCTATATCTATATCTATATCTATATCTATATCTATATCTATGTCTATCTATCATCTATCTATCTATCTATCTATCTATCTATCTATCTATCTATCTATCATCTGTTTTTCTATCTATAGTTTGCCATCAAGGAGCTCATATTCTAGTAATGAGGATGTATAACAAGGAGCTTATATTCTAGTAATGAGAATGTGTAACTGGTGGAGGGGGGCAACAAATTGAAGCAAGAGATGGTAAGTGGTTTGAAAGAAAATTTTTTAATTTAACAAGAAGAGAAGTGTCAAAGATGGGTGGGGAAGCATATTAAAAAATAGTTTGGTGAAGGAAGTTCTCTCCTTTAATAAATGCAACATCTGAGCAGAAATATCTGGAGGAAGAGAGGGTAGTCCCCATCAGCTTGCTCAGGAAGGAGCCTTCTAAGTAGAAACAGTGACACATTGGACAGGCTGTGACGTACAGGTGCATTTAGCAGGTTCCACAAATAACAAGGAGCCTGTGTGACTGGATCCAGTGGTAGGAAATGAGTCACAGACAGTGAGGGCTTTTTTGGCCTGAGTTAATAATTTTTTTATTCTGAATGAGATGGGAAGCCATTAGAGGTTTTTGAACAGAGGACAGAGATGATCTGACAAAAGTAGTGATACTATCTGATTTAGTTTTTGTGGAGCCTCAATTTCCAGGTATGTTAATTTTAGAATTCAGGTTTTTAAAAATACTTAACAATCTTACTTTTGAAAACATCAAGAAATTTATTACCATCTAACCACATTGCTTAGACTTGGGGCCCTCTTAGAGCCTTGGGAATGAACTGTTAGGAGAAGAACCTAGAAGTTTAAGCTTCATTAGTTTCACAATAAATCTGCCTCTGAATCTCACTAGTTCTAACAGGTTCACTCTCTTGAAGTTTTAAGAATAATTTGTAGGGGTCGGGGGTGTCAAGGGTAAAAGCAAGGAATTCCATTTGGAAACCATTGCAATAATCTAGGCAAGAAATGATGGTGGCTCAAGCCAGATGAACATGGTAGCAGTGGATGTGATGAGAAGTGGATGGATGCTGAATATATATGAAAGGTAGAGATGAGAGGATTTGCCGATGGATTGAATATAGAATATGGAAGAAGGGAATGTCAAGCATGACAGTGAGGTTTGGGCCTGAGTAGTTAGAAAATGTACAGAGTGGCCAGATTGTGATAGATCTGCAGGACCCTGGGATGAATCTTAACGAACAGGCAAAGAATCCAATTTTTAAAAAGAAGTTTGTTTGTGTGGCACGGAGGAAACAAAAAGACTGAATTAAAACAGGTTCTTGACTCCCTGCCACCCTTTTTTCATTTTAGTGTCCCCATCCCCTTCATTTAAGATGGAAATCTTATTTAAAACTAAAATGCTGATGATGTCTCTCTTCCAATTATTAATTGAGAAAGAAAATAATATTCTTTTTTTTCTATGCCTTGTATTTGGAGAAACACTGCTGCCCACTGCAGTGGCCAGCACTGTCTGGTCAATATTTGTTGGTGCACAGTAGACTATAGGAATTTCAAGCCTATACACCAGAAGGTAGCTATTAACAATCTAGGAACCACTGAGGCAAGTGCTGATTGTGACAGCCATGCATCACTCTGCATATTAATCTGTCACTGTTTCCCAGGAACTGGAGATTTCTTTCTTTCTTTCTTTTTTTTTTTTCAAGAGGATGTCTTTGAAAGCTCCCCAGTTTTCTAAGAGTTATTTCCATGATGGCGTTTGTTTCAGTCCAAATAAAGAAGCCACTTCTCAGGCCTCCAGAAGTGTTCATTGCACTCTCTGGTAGGTCCAAAGCTACATCCAACTTTATATGTTATTCTTTAATAACAACTTTTCATCTCATAAGAGTGAAACACAGAAAGGCTCACTAGTATCAATGACCAGGTAATTGCACCATCAGGAGCTCTCTGTTTTACATGAGGCTCTGGCTTTGAGAATACTTGATAGTTAGCAAATTTGCTTTTGCTAGAAAAAAAATCAAAGTGATTCATAAAATTAAATTTGGAGGGGTCATGCAGAGAGGCCAACGAGGTTTTGATTCCCTGTTTTCCCTCTCTCAGGTATATTAGCAAAGATTGTTGATGAAAAGTGAACACTTAAACCAGAAGGAAATTTAACATGAAGCTGTCTTAGGTGCAAAGCCACAATGGCTGAATAATATCTAGTGAAGTCATAAGTCTTTTAATGTAGTTTTCTTTATTAAGAAGAATAAAATATTTTCCCCAAGAATGTAGGTCTGTCATGAATACTTTATTTTGTGGTGCATTTAGGTCACACCAGAAATTACTGCTTTATTCTAAAAATGAAAACCAAATGAATCTCAGCTGGCCATTTGTGTAAGAAGAAAACAAAGCATCATTGTTTTATCCTTTTAATGGAGAGCTCCCCACCATCAATTTGTCTGCCGACTACATGAAGTTGTTTATTACTTGTAAGCTTCTGAGAGCAGATGAGTAAAAGTAAGATTTGATAACTCAGCTTTATGTCTACCAATCTACCTTGGCTGGACAGAGGAAAATGGAGTTTTATAGGATTTTCCATGGGCTGCTACTGACTGGAGTCACTTAGGAGTACATTCTGACCTGTAATAATTTATGAAATTTATTGCTACTTAAGTTTGTCTGGACAATTTCTGGCTGTTAGAAGGGTAAATAATTTATTTGAAGATGATAGCAAGGTCATATTAAATACTTCATCAGAAGAAAAGCAGTTGCAATTACATCATGCTCTCTGACCAAATGGCACACTCCTGTCAGTGAGGCAGAGGGCTCTTCCAGAGTGGGGCTGCAGATTAGTGTAAGTGATGCAATTTGAGTTGAGTGGACCAAGTTATGCCATTAACCAGATGATATCAATGACAGCCTTCCTCTGATGGTCAGCATTAGCTTCAAATTGTCTGTTGGGAGAAATTAGACTTGCCCTGAATCACAATTCAGCCTACCCCATTGACATTGCTTAGGCTAAACTTGCAATGTGTATGGTGAGGAACAAAGCCTGGAAGGGAATGAAGAAAAAAACCCATAGCAAACTGTTGGAAGTTTCCTTCTGACAGGCAGAAAACCAACTGAGAATCAGAATCAAGGTTTCTGTCAGCTTGGAGGTGAGGCAGGAACTGCTTTGGAGATTGTGAGCATGATGGGGTACTAGCCTCTTTAAAATGAAAAGTGGAAAGCCGTAGTTAGGGAGGCAGGTGCAGTCTTTAGCAGCCCCCCAGACCCCCAAACAATTATAAGCTGATTTCAGCAAATGTTGGTGATGGTAGGCTTTATTTCTTTTGAAGATAGCTACATCTTTTGACATATCTTAAATCATGAGAAGAGTTTATGTCCTAGCACATTTTTTTTTTCTGTATCTCAGTAGTTCTGTAATGCCAGCTCTAGATACAAAAACACTTATGGCTCAGTAAAAGCAAGATTTACTTTTACTAATAAGGTGCAGATTATTCTCCTGATTCATAGACACAATTTCATATGTTCTGTTTGAACTTTTTACTTTTATTAAAGTTATATGCTAAGATATAGTTTTCATCATATTAATCATAACCCTTTCTTACACTGCACTTAATATAACATCACATATCTTGAAGAGTAAAATCCCAGAAACTACAAAAATCACGTAATTTGAATCTAACTTCACTATTATATTATACTGACATTATATCAAGCATAAGTTTTAGTTTAAACTAAAATCAGTAAAATTCTGTCTTTAACTTCTAGAAATAATTTATTAGTGATTGAAACAAATGCTTTTACATCTGATCAAGAAATACAGCCACAAATAATTGGTTAATCCTGCTTGAAACCATACTGTTAATATGTATAATTAAATTCATATGCATTTAAATTCATTTGTTAAGCAAGCATTTGTTGAGTTTCTACTATGTGCTTGGCACTCTGCTTAGGCACTGAAGCATTATATATATGTGTGTGTGTGTATATATATATATACATATACGTGTATGTATATATATACACATATACGTATATGTATATATATACATATACGTATATGTATATATATACATATACATATATGTATGTATATACACATACACACACACACAAAATAATCACTCCAAGAAATATATGGTTTATTATAGGGCTATAAGATATGAGCATAATTAGTTTCAAGGCAAGGTAGAAAGTGACATCTTTTAAGCAAGTATAGGTAAATTGAAATGAAAATCTGGGAGATAATTTTGCAATGAGGAAAAGCTTCATAGGAGATGTAACTTTGAGTTGGACTTTGAAGGATGGATAAAAGCAAATCCATTCCAGGCAAAGGAACAACATGAGCAAAGGCACAGGGGTGGGATATTACACAAAAAAGGGGAACTCAGGCTGACTCTATTACTTGACTTCTGTTCTTTAAAAACACTCTTTCTGGTCAAGCATGGTGGCTCACGCCTGTAATCTCAGCACTTTGGGAGACCGAGGCAGGTGGATCACTTGAGCCCAGGAGTTTGAGACCAGCCTAGGTGACGTGATGGGATCCCATCTCTATCAAAACAAGCAAACAAACAAACAAACAAAAAGAAACACACTCTTCCTTCCTTTCACAGTTCTTACAAAATTAGAATAAAGATGGGTTGTATCTCATCAACTGGCTCTCAGTTGGGTAAGTTGGTCAAATGAGAGATAACTGGGTTCAGAATTACTAAGGATTTTTTTTGCATATGCATTTAATATGCAATAAAAGGCTTTCTTTGACATTAACATTTTGCATAACAAGAACTACCACCACTAACAACAAATGCAATTTGTGTAACGAATTAGAAAAAATAAATTGAAGCTATGAGCATTTGTATTCCCACAAAGAAGGCAAAAGTGACCAATGATAAAAATCCATAAAGACAAGTTAGTGATATAAAATGTGAGCAATAACTAGATAGTATCCAATTAAAAGATGTTTAAAAGCCAAAGGGAAATCTGACTACCTAAGATGAGGGAATGGAGTTAATTGCTTCACCAGCCAGATCTCATCAGAGTCTCAAAGAAAGATGTTTGTGTAACATCAGTATAATGCAGAGCATTAAATGTTAATAGGGTACACGTCATTGCTTTTGCTTATCAAAAAATGCCCTAAATTAGAGACAAAGTTGATAGGTATGTCTGTCCATAATATCCTAGGTTAAGTTAGAAAATCTGATTTTAAATTTCTCTCCCATTTCTGTTATTGCTTTCCTCTTACACATCCCTTTCTGCTCCTCTGTCTCACCTCCCTCTCCTCGAATATCCAAACTTCTAGGTCTTCACTATCACAGAGGAAATTAGGTAAAGGACTATATCACAACTGTTGCATTTTGCTTGTGTAATAATAACTGTCCAGACACAGAGATATATTGGTGTTTTTTGAACATTAACCTTTAATGAAGCAGCTATTTATCTATAGATAGTCCTCACAGGTACGCCTTGCCCATTTGATGGCTGAGGCCAATCTTCCTAATGGGTGGCAATAATTTTTAGAATGACTGTTGAGCACAGGTAAAATATGAATCAAGTAGAATTTTTCTTCAACATCATCTGCAAGGAAAATTCTGTGTGCCCCATAGGAAAAAGGCACTATTGGTCCTACACCTTATTCCTTTGAGGCTTTCATCAATAATAGCTTTCTCTAGGAAAACACAAATGAGAGTTATTTCAACTCCACAAGTGCATCATCTCATTGGGTTTAAATCTTCCAAGTATAAAAATCTTTTCCTTGGAGTAGTTTCTGAGCGACATCAGTAGCCTACAAGGGTAGAATTGCCCCAGCAGAGATGATAACAGCATCATTGTTACTGATGATGACACACTATCCCCGCCCCCATGCAGTTGGAGCTGTCACTCCTGTTTCAATTCAACGATCTTTTGATAAAATATTTGTGTCATTCCTATGGATATTTCAACTTTTTTTTTTTTTTAATTGAGACAGAGTCTCGTTCTGTCACCCAGGCTGGAATGCAATGGTGCGATCTCAGCTCATTGCAACCTATGCTGCCCAGGCTCAAGTGATTCTTGTGCCTCAGCCTCCCGAGTAGCTGGGACTACAGGTGAGTGCCTGCAGGCTAATTTTTTTGTATTTTTATTAGAGACGGGGTTTCACCATGTTGGCCAGGCTGGTCTCCAACTCCTGACCGCAGGTGATCCACCCTCCTCGGCCTCCCAAAGTACTGGCATTACAGGCGTGAGCCACCGTGCCCGGCCTCAACTTTGAAATTAAAGTTTTGGCATTAGGCTTAGTTAGAATGTGTAGGACACTTATTTTATATATGATTAGAGAAGTAAAATAGGAAGGGAATGGAGCTGACCCCGTATCAGTCAATTGTGTCCTCGTTCACGGTGAAAACCTGGGTTCATCACCACTTATTAGCTGCTGACAATCAGTAAGTAGGGCTGCTGTGAGGATTAAATTAG
The DNA here is from genome assembly GCF_029281585.2 of Gorilla gorilla gorilla. Classification (NCBI taxonomy): domain Eukaryota; kingdom Metazoa; phylum Chordata; class Mammalia; order Primates; family Hominidae; genus Gorilla; species Gorilla gorilla. The sequence continues at coordinate 143,922,253 of NC_073224.2, read as the reverse complement.
ATAATGCACATTAGAAATTAACGTATCTAGCACATAGTAGGCATTCAATAAATGAAGCTTTATTGCAATGTTCTTTTACATTTTGTAAATTATTTGTGTATATATATATATATATATATACGCACACACGACTGAACTGAGAAACAGAACCAATAGCATAGATAGATATAGACAGAAATATATATAGATAGAAACAGATATAGATAGAGAAATAGATAATCTATATCTACTTATATCTATCTATATCTTTCTCTCAATCTGTATCTATCCTATTGGCTCTGGAGAACCAAGGTTTCTCTGGAGAATCTTGACTAATATATCTAAGGACTCTATAGGGGTTTATGGACCCTTCTCCCCCAACCCCCCACTTAAAATCCTCTGGAGAAGAGATTTTGATAATAACTTGATTCCATTGCTTCCATGTAAAACTTTGCATCTCTCACAGAATGATTTTATCATTCTTGTAGTGGTGGCTTAGCAGGAGCTAGAAGCCCATTCAATGTTAAAGTACAAAGTAAACACTTCCTGTAGATATTGAAATAAATGTTTTCCATTTTACCCTAATTCAATTCTGGGGTAGTTAGAAAGTCAGTGATGCTCTTGGAAGAATTTCATGACAAGCATCAAAATCCCTTGACTCGCTGGTTTGGAAAAGTTTTTCTGGGCGCAGCCGCCTAAGGTCCATGGCTGTCAGGAGAATTATAGTGTGTTGACTTTAACCATCTCAGATGTGTACTTGAGAAGGTTTTGCCAGAGTTTTGGAACGAAGTCTAGGTAAAGGAAATATAAAAATGAAGTATTTCTCATCAGGCACACACATTTTAAAAATTGTCTGAATTTTTTATTGTTTTAAAGTGTTATATGGCTTTCTATGGATATCAGGAAGAAATATTCATGAATTCTTAGAAACAACTTTGCATTTCTAAAAGCTTCAATAATAAAGGAATAGAAAGAATTTAAAAGTTGAGAATTAACTATAGATAAAATTGCTGAACACTCGCACCTACAAGTTACCATCTCCCATCGTATTTGAGCGAATCATTGGCAAGAACCACACAATCTCCAGCGCAGGGATTTTACTCAGAAGGAACTGTTGTCACCACCCAGGTAAATGATAAATAAATGACTTATTGGTAAGACTTATTGTAAGATGATTTTTACAGTTCTTTGGAAGGACTATTCTACTGAAACTCATTATGCAGAAAAGAGCAGTCTTACAAACAGCGCTTTGGTCAAAGAGAAGAGAATCTGTCCCATATGCACCGTCTTTCACTCATTGCCTATCATTGCCCCTGACTTACTTCATGACCAGTTTGTGATGGTTTCTTATCTTCAAAGTGGAGATAATACTTGTCTTTTCTCACAGGAACATTGTGAAGATAAATGAGATAAATCATTTGAAGTGCTTTGGGCTCCACTGATGATAAGTGCTATGTTATTTCAAAGCATTATTATTTACTTCACAAGTGACTTGTCATCATTCCTAATCTGTGTAAAGCACTTTGAATTCCTTAGAGAAAAAGTTGATATTGAGTGAAATTTTAATACAAGTGGATAAATATGCACCACATAGAATCTGTTCTGTTAGAGGCCCCATTTCTATTGTAAGGAGAAAATAACACATGTTGTAGCACACTAGATAAGAAGAAATGTCAGGAAATACTTGCACTTCTCAACTAGCTTTCTCATGAGCCCTCCCAAACTAGCCCAAGAAACGGACTTATATTAGTGACACATTACATTAATGTGAATACTTGGCTTAAATCACACTGGTCCTTAAAACTTCCCATCTTATCTTACTATTCTATATAAAAATAATTGACTTGTCAAACAATTACTGAGCATTTACTACTTATTTGCCACTGGACTAGATTCTGGAGATACAAAAATGGCCAAAGTAAGAAAAAGACAATGAAATTACATATAAAGAAAAGTAGAAGATGGTAATCTAATTGGTTAAATTAGAAACACCAGTGTGACATTAGGACCTTAAAATAATATATTATTTAAAGCTTGGCACTACTAAAGCTCTCCAATAGTAGAAATAGCAGTAGTATTAGAACTTCACCCATTTCCAATTTTCAGGAAACCCCTAGGATAAAGATTTTAATCTCTCATACTGTTCTCCACTACAGAAAATCAGGACTGTTTAGTTTTCTGTGTAGCTAATTCCACACCTTACATCAGGAGAAAAATAGAATGGGCCCGGAAATTTTACTTTTGCCACAGGAATACTTTCAAGGGTAACAGAGGCAGTTATAAAGAAAAAAAACAAAATCTAAAGAAGTTCCTGGGCCAGGCATGGTGGTTCATGCCTATAATCCCAGCACTTTGGGGGTCCTAGGCGGGCAGATCACTTGAGGTCAGGAGCTCGAGACCAGCTTGTCCAACATGGTGAAACCCTGTCTTTACTAAAAATACAAAACGTAGTTGGGTGTGGCGGTGCACACTTGTAGTCCCAGCTACTTGGGAGGCTGAGGCAGGAGAATCACTTGAGCCTGGGAGGTGGAGGTTGCAGTAAACTAAGATGGCGCCATGGCACGCCAGCCTGGGTGACAGAGTGAAACTCTGTCTCAAAATAAAATATAATAAACAAATAAATAAATAAATAGTAAAGAGGTTCCAGATAGCCATGTTGAAATAGTTTGACCATGTAGTAAAAATCATAGCAATAATACAGTTAATTGGAACACATTAGATTTATAAAAAACCAAAAATTCTTATTGATATTCAGATTTGATATATGTTTTATTTAATCCAGTCCTTCAACCTTTATTTATTAAGTGTCTACTTTGGGCGATCACTAGAGCTGGCATTCTAGTGGAGGGAAAAAATGAATAAATAAGCAAAATCTTGTATCTCAATGGTGCTGAGTACTACAGAAAGAAATAAATGAGGAAGGTCGGCAATAAATGCCAGAGAGAAGCTGTGAAGAAGAGAAAGAGAACCAGGAGTTTCTTTGGGAAAAGGATAGTACAAAGAATAAAGAATGTTGGAGATGAGGTCAGATATTTCCAGGAAATAGAATTGTGTAGAGGTTTTGTTTTTTGTTGTTGTTTGTTTGTTTTGCCACTGGAGAGAGTTTGGCTTTTCCCTGGGTGAAATAAACAGCCATTTGCAGCTATGGGTACAATGGACTGCAGGTGGGGCAACAGTAGAAGTGAGATCACAATGTGGGAGTCCACTGCAATAATCCAGGAGAGAAATCATGTGAGCTTCAGAAGGAATCAGATTCTGCATATATTTCCAAGTTAACATGAACAAGATTTTCTGAAAGACTGCTATGGAGTCTGAGAAAAAATGTCAAAGGTAGTGCCAAAATTGTCACTTAAAGAACTGCAGGAATGGAGTTCGCATTTACAGAATTTGGAAGAGAAGCAGGTTTAGTGATAAAGACCAGAAGCACAGAGCTAAGCATATTAAATATGAGTTGTCTATTAGGCATTCAAGAAGACATATAGAGTGGGCAGTGGCTATATGAGGCTAGAGTTCTGGGAAGGCTGGGCTGATGACAGAAATGTATTAGTCATTAACATTTATGTGTGTGTGTACACATATGCACATGAACACTGGATATGCGAATGCACAGATTGAGGACATGAAGAGGAAAGAACTGACAGAGGAGTTGAAGAAAGGTGATCAGGAAGAGCCATCAAAGTGTTATCCTGGAATTCAAGTGAAGACAGTGTTTCAAAGGTAATTAAAATAAAAAAGAAGGTTGAAAAACGGTAAGAGGTATACAGTTTTTACAGATGTTAAACAAACTGTTGGCATATCATTTGGGATTTTTACATGTATTGTATCCTGGTTTACCAAGTTTATCTGGGTAAACTCAAGTCATTCTGGAAAATGTAGCCACATACCAAGAATAGGAAGGAATGGTGAACAGCGATAGTCACTCATAAGAACCATATTTAAATCAGCTCCAGCTATTTATAACATATGTGGCTACACATAAAATCTCAGTGGAAAGAATGCTCCACACTATTTCAAAATTTCGATCAGTTAGTCAAAGAACTAACGATGAGAGTTAGAGTGCAGCTTCACTCCTTTATTTCCTAGGAGATGAAAATACTGGTTGGATCTTTTGAATTACAATAAAAATAATAATGAAGAGTTAATAATATTGAACCAGGTTACTGCATTGCAAAGACGATTCAATGTGTTAAGTATTGCAGGCTATTTAAAACTTGATTTATTGGAAAGATAATAATTTATGGAAATAAAAATACATGTGAGAAAGGGGGGGCATTAGAATATAAAACAAGGAAAACATTATTGTTGAAAAGGGCTCAGCCCAATTATATGACACTGTGGTTTAATTCCCTTGTACCGGGGGCTGAGAGAAGATCTTCAGTAACTGTTTGATAACCTTGATTCTGTAACATCTGCTGTTCTGAGAAGAGGGGAATCTAGAAAGATCAATAACATTCCAGAACGAAATCAATATAATACTTTCTGAAACCACGGGAAAATATCAAAATAAGCATTAAAGTAATTTGAGAATGTACAAAATCTGGTATAGAAATAAGGAATAATTAAAGTAAGTCTATGGAGTTGATTCTTTTAGACAAGAAGTTAAATGTAAATGTTATAAATTTTGTATTATTGCATTTGTGTATACCTTTATTGTTGTTTAAATTGTTTAGAAATTTGTAATTGCCATGTACATTATTTGAGAGAAATTAGTCAAAATAACTGATATTTGAATGTTTAAAAAATGAGTTTTCATAGTTTTATCTTTTAGATGTGAGTTTCAATATATTGAACATTAAATGACAAAGGGAACACTCATATTTTCCTTCAGTGTAAAACCTCCTTGAACACTGAATAATTAAAGACAGCTCAGTATTCAAGGATCTAAATGCAGGATTACAGAGACAGGCACATAAACATATTTATAAGGCCATGTGGTATGTAATAACTGAGACATGCATTAGGGAAGCAGTCCTCAAACATTTTTTAAATCCCAGGAACATTTTAAATGCTTAAAAATTATTGAGGACATATATGTGTTAAAAGTATCAATATTTACTCTATGAAAAATTTAAAATGAGGTATTTCAAAATATTTATTAATTTATTTTAAAATACAATAAACCTTTTACATGTTAACATAACATTCTTCTGTGAAATATAATTAGATCTTCCAAAACACAAATCTTAGAAGAATGGCACTGTTTTAAATTTTTGCAAATCTACTTAATATCCATCTTAGCAGGAGATACATGGATTTTCATATCTACTTCTATTTTTAATTTATTGTAATATGTTGTTTGGGTTGTTATATATGATAAATATATCACTTCCCATAAGTATATATTTGGTAAAAGAAGAGAATTTCAATAGCCTTTTAAGGTAATTATTTTAAACTACACCAAAATTCAAGTAGTTTCTAAAATGTTAGTATTAAAGGGAACCCTAAAATAATATTAATAAATTTTCATATTATACATAACTAATTGATATATCTCACATATTGGATGGATCTTTTAGCCATGAATAATTATATACATTATAATTGATCATTTAAAAGATATTGGTTCACTGAGTTATATAAATCCTATAAAAGTTGATAAATGTTATTATATAATATCAAGCTCACAATGACTGATAAAAGCTTTCCAAAATTCTAATTTTCTCTTAAACGTTCAAATTTTGTCATAACAATAAAGACTATTAGCTGGTTTTCTTGAAGTAGCAGCCTAACTTCATTTATTTTTCAGGAAAATATGTGCCAAATAACCAATGTCAACACAGTGAACAAGGCACATATCATCTTACTATTAGTACAAAAATAATCTGAATTTGTGGAGCCCCTAAAAAGGACTTAAGAATCCCCCAAAATCTGTTAAACACTTATGACAACTATTGCATTAGGCTGCTATGGGAATACAGAGCTGGTTCATCCACGCCAACTTGGATGTTGGGGATGAGTGTTGCAGAACACTTCTAAGAGAAAAGACATCTGAGCTGAGTCTAAAGAATAATTCCTGTTTAGCTGAGAGAAAACATAGTGCTGTAGTATCAAATCAAGGCAAAACTGAAAGTGAAAGATAAAGTTTGGCTGAATCAAAGAAGGAGAAATATGCCATATTAAGGATTTTAGATTTTATCCTTTAGTCAAGAGACCGTTAGCTTTAAGGAGAAGAGCAGAATTGTTAGATGTCCATTTTAGAAAGATCATCTATATGAAGCATAGCTTTCAGGAGAACTAAATTGGAGGCAGAGAGGCAAGGTATAGAGTACATTTCCTCTCCTGCTCCTACTTCTTTGTCTTTATTTAGTAATTACCAAAATACAAAATAACAAATGTGCAACACAAACGTTTGCTATGTAAAATAAAATAAAATAAAATAGAAAACAATATAGAAAGGCAAAGCTAACCTCCCTGTCTTTCTTCACTTTCATCACCTTCAGGTAACCAATGTTAGAGCCTGGTGTGTGTCTTTCAGAGGATAGTTTCTTTGTGATTGTGAGTAGCTTAGCTGCTGAGCAAGCCATTGGATACAAGACTAACCTTACAGAAAGGTCAATCCTGGACGGGTAGGATGTCATCAACATATGAGGCATGGTTAAAACCATGAATGTGGTGAGATCCTCCCGGAGGATCACATAAAGAGGTCAGTGCACTGTGACCTGACTTACGGGGATTACTATATGGAAGCTGCATACAAAGATCAGAGGTCCAGCAGGGAGAGGGGGGACAATGAGTTTTGGGTGGAAATTCTGACAACACAGGATTAAAACACTGAGGACGTGCCTTTACACCGAGAAAGTGCTGAATAAACATCCTGAAGGAGGTTGGTGGATTTTAATAAAAATTAAAAAGGGAGTCTTTATTAGACTATAATAATTCTCCTGTGTTTTTCTGCATATTATTTACATATAATGCAACTCATCTTCAGTCAGGACTTCAGGGACACTTGTGCCAGCAGACCGGTACCCAGAGAAATAAGTGCAGAACAGAGTTTACTGTAAATTTAAATATTAAACAAATGGACAGATATTTGTATGTTCTACCAAAAAAAAAAAAGAAAAGATTATTTATTGATTCATTTCTAAAATATTAAAGAAAGTACAAGTTTTTCCAGGAAATATTAGAAAAAGAAAAACATTGAGAAAGTGGTAACTTCAGTTTGTGAAGGGGTAAGAAAATCTCCAAGAAAAAAAAAAAAAGATAGAGTTTGGAAGATAAAAAGGAGAAGGACATTGTGACCTTTTCATGGCTAACCTGCCAAAATATACATAACATCAAAAAGTGTTGCAATTACAAATGTTGCTTTTTCTTGTTTTTATTCAAGTGAAAATGAACAGTGTCCTGTAACCCTCAGAGTGAGACTAGAGTCAGAATGCAAGCTTTTCTCATTTGAAATCTGTAAGTACTTACTATTGTCACAATGGGGGGACAACAATTTGGGTGTTTCCCCATGCAATAATTTGCATTCTTCACAACATGTCTGATATAATTAAATATTTCTAATATCTATATGTCAGATACTATACTAGATACTGAGGATATTCAGATAATTTAAATACGTTTTTCCCTCAAAGAATTCACATTCTCTCTAATTAAACCTCTATCTAAGCCACTAACAATAATACACTATGATAAATATGGTATAGAAATTGCCTTTTAAAAAGTCTAACAAAACTACCTCTACCATATCTTCTTAAAGTTAGGAAAGTTTTAAGCCTTTAAGCTCTTCTCTATTCCCAAGATGAGGCCTATGACAAGAAAAAACAATCTTTTTACAGCTGATCTAAATATCTCCTATATAGGAAGTATTATATAATTTGAACCCAATTATCCAAAGATAAAAAGTATAATTCACTACTCTATGTCCTTATGTATGAGATGGGATCATTTCAGTTCATTTAGTCAAATTTGGTGACATATACAGAGGTGTACTTAAGTGTTAAGTGCTTGAATAGAGTTATCTGTAGTGGGCTGATTCCATAGGCTGCCTTTATTTGAAATGCTAATTATCTTAAAGCAGATTTGTAAGTTTCTCTGTAAAGATTGTATGTTTTAGAAACACGGTTTGAGCCATAGTTTATAGAAATCCATGTAGTGATGAACTGTTTAATGGTGAAATACTATTTCTGTTAAGATGTACTCTTTTCCACAGAAATCTGCTAGGTCTAACAAACTGAGGCTTTTCTTCTTCAGTGATAATTTTTCCAATGGAGCTCAGAGTGTAGCAACACATCAGACTGTATTAGTCTATTCTCATGCTGCTAATAAATACATACCTGAGACTGGGTAATCCTTAAAGGAAAGAGGTTTAATTGACTCACAGTTCCCCATGGCTGGGGAGGCCTTGGGAAACTACAATCATGGTGGAAAGGGAAGCAAACATGTCGTTCTTCACATAGCAGCAGCAAGGAGAAGAATGAGTGAAAGGCAGAAAAGCCCCTTATAAAACCATCAGATCTTGTGAGAACTCACTCACCATCACGAGAACAGCAGCACGGGGGTAACCACCCCCATTATTCAATTACCTCCCACCTGGTCCCTCCTGTGACATGTGGGGATTATGGGAACTACAATTCAAGATGAGATTTGGGTGGGGACACAGCCAAACCATATGAGACTGTGTTTGATTGAAGCAAAGGCTGTTTACCTTGGCATTAGCTCTGTTCAAAAAGTAATAGGACCAACTGGGTGGCTAAATTCAATTTAGGCAGAAATCTATTAGAATTTAGGAATAGAATTTTCCCTACATGAGGTTTAGTTACTTAAAAACATTTGTAGCCTTTTGTTTTTTTCATTTCCTCCCCCCAGATAAAAGTGCTAAGACATTTTCAGAATGGCACAGGCTTTGTGATCACAGTACAAAAAAAGTATGTTCAAAAATATATGTGCTGTTACATTTGCTTATTTACTTCAGTCTGGAAAAAAATTAATGACTTTGGGAACTATTAATCAATGTCTCTCCTGATCAGTGGTGTCAGGCCCATAGCTAAAGTAACTTCATCAACTTAAATACATATCTTTGTACATATATATTATTTTTTAAAAGCCTCTTGAGTTCTTTCTTTTTCTTTTTCTTTTTTTTTTTTTATGTGAACATTCACTTTGAAGAAAACAAGTGAGAAATAACATGGGGACTTAAGAAGGAAAGTCACAGCAGAGAAGTAACTAAATAGGGGGACTTGGGACAAAGAATGACTTTACCTGTAATGTGATGCAACTCTAAAAATGGGAGTGAGAATAATGAATGGGATGTCACAATATTTTTTTTCTTTGAGACAAAGTCTCACTCTGTCCCCCAGGCTGGAGTGCAGTGGCACCATCTCAGCTCACTGCAAGCTCCATCTCCTGGGTTCACGTCATTTTCCTGCCTCAGCCTCCCGAGTAGCTGGGACTACAGGTGCCTGCCACCACGCCCGGCTAATTTTTTTGTATTTTTAGTACAGATGGGGTTTCACCGTGTTAGCCAGGATGGTCTCAATCTCCTGACCTCATGATCTGCCTGCCTCGGTCTCCCAAAGTGCTGGGATTACAGGCGTGAGCCACCACGCCCAGCCAGGATGTTACAATTTTTTAAGAATGGAGAGGTAAGACAAATATATGGCACTTTGAAAAATAAAGCAATCTGTCTTCTCTTACAACACAGTAAACTAAACTAGAAATAATAACAGAGAGATAGCTTGAAAATCCCCAAATATTCAGAGATTAAACAACACACATCGAAACATGAGTCAAGAGAAATTTTAAAAGTATTTTGAACAAAATTAAAATGAAATTACAGCTCAACAAAACTGTCGGGATGCAGCAAAAAGAGTGTTTAGGGGAAATTTATAGCATTGAATGCCTATATAAGAAAATAAGAAAGATCTAAAATTAATAACCTAAATATCTACTTTAGGAAATTAGGAAAAGATGAGCCAATTGAATACAAAGTAAATAGAAGAAAAGAAAGAATAAAAATCAGAGCAAAAATCAATAAAATTGAAAACAGGAAATCAATAAAGAATATCAATAAAACCAAGGGCTGGGACTTTGAAAAGATTGATGGAGCTAAAAAATTTTAGGCAGGCTAACTAAGAAAAAAAAAAGAGGATACAAATTACTAATACCAGAAATGAAAGAGAGGACATTACTACAGATTCAACGGACATTAAAAGGATTATAAAACAATAATATTGTAAACTCTGTGCCCACAACTTTGATACCTTAGATGATCTAAATAGACTGATATCTATAAAATAAATTGAATCTAAAATCAGTAACCTTTCAAAACAGAAAGCATTAGGCCCAAATGGATTCACTGGTGAATTGTATCGAACAAGGAGGAAAGTATACCAATCCTCTAGTATCTCTTTCAGAAGATAGAAGCAGAGGGAATACTTCCTAACTTATTCTCTGAATCTAGCATTACCTTAATATCAAAGGCAAATAAAGACATTACAAGAAAGGAAAACCACAGACCAGTCTCTCTCATGAACATAAATTCAAATATTTTCAAAAAAATATTAGGAAGTCAAGTCCAGCAATGTAGAAAGAGGAATTATATACCATGATCAAGTGAAACTTAGCCCAGATATTCAAGGCTGGTTTAATAATCAATCAATATAATCTATCACATCAACAAGCTAAAGAAGGAAAATCATATAAGCATATTAATAGATGCAGAAAAAGCATTTAAAATAATTCAACACCTGTTCATGATAAAAGTCCTCAGCAAACCAGGTATAGAGGAGAATTTTTTCAACTTGATTTAAAAAAGCAACCTACAGCTAACACCACACTTAATGATGAAAAACTAAAAACTTTCCACTAAGATCAGAAAAAAGGCAAGGATGTTTCCTACTATGATTCAAATGGGTCTCCCAAATATCTTGTGTTAAAACTTAATCCCAAAATTTATATGTTGATTGGAGTTAGGGCCTTTGGCTGGTAATTAGGATTAGATATGGTCATCAGGGTGGGGCCCACATGATGGAACTGGTGGCTTTATAAGAAGAGAAAGAGAGACCTAATTTGTCACACATGCTCTTGCCTTCTTGCCATGTGGTAACTTCCACCGTGTTATGAAGCAGAAAGAAGGATCCTATGAGAAGCTGAGCACGTGCTGGCATGGTGCTATTGAATTTTCCAGCCTCCAGAACTGTAAGCCAAAATAAACGTTTTTCCTTTATAAATTACCCAGCCTGAGGTATTCTGCTACAGCAACAAAAAACGGACAAGGTATCCCTTCCCACCACTACTATTCAAGATTTTACCAAAAGTTCTAGCAGATGTAATAAGATAAGAAAAGAAAATGAAAAGTATACATACTGGGAAGAAAGACACAAAACTGTCTTTGTTCATAGATGCGTGGTTTTCTGTGTAGAAAATATGAAAGAGTGGACAAAAAAATTTCTGAAACTAGTAAGTGATTATAGCAAAGTTGCAAGGTACAAGATTAATATGCAAAAGTTGATCTCTTTCTACTATACAAGCAATGAACAAGTGAAATTTGAAATTAAAAAAACACATTTATACTAGCACCCCAAAATAAAATATTTAGGTAAAAATCTAAGAAAAGTACAAGATCTTTATGAGAAAAACTACAAATCTCTATTGAAATAAATCAAAGAAAAACTAAATGAATGGAGATACATTCTATATCCATGACTTGAAAGAATCAATATTGTCAGGACATCAGTTTTTTCCAACTTGATGTACAGGTTCAATGCAATCACAATAAAAATAACAGCAAGTTATTTTGTGGATATCAACAAAATGATTCTGAAGTTTATAAGGAGAAACAAAAGACCTAGAATAGCCAACACTATATTGAAGAATAAAGTCAGAGGACTGACACTACCAACTTCAAGACATACCATAAACCTACACAATCAAGACAGTGTGGTGTTGGCAAATAAACAGGCAAATAGATCAATTGAAAAGAATAAAGAGCCCAGAAAGAAACCCACATAAATATAGTTAACTAATCTTTTATAAAAACAAATATAATGGACAAAAGATAATCTCTTTAATAAATGGTGCTGGGACAATTGGACAACCACATGTGAAAAAAAAAAAAAAAGAATCTAGAGACAGGGTTACAACCATAGCAAACATTAACTCAAAATACCATAAACCTAGATAAATAAATAAATAACTAAATAAGTAATAAGCCTAAATGTAATATTATATATATACATATAAAACTCCTAAAAGAAAACACAAGAGAACATCTAGATAACCTAGGGCACAGTAATGACTTTTTAGATGCATCACCAAAAATAAAGCCCATAAAAGACATAATTGATGAGCTGGATTTCACTATTAAAAACTTCTGCTCTATGAAAGACACTGTCAAGAATAGGAAAAGACAAACCACAGACTGGGAGTGAATATTTGTAGAAGATGTATCTGATAGAAAACTGATATTCCAAATATACAAAGAACTCTTAAGATTAAAATGTAAGAAAACAACTTGATTTAAAAATGCAAAAGACATGAATGGACACATCACCAGAGAAGATATAATGATGACAAAAGTATATGAAAAGATGCCCAAAATCATTTTTCATTAAGGAATTGCAAATTAAAATAATGAGATATCATTGCACACCTATTATAGTGGTAAAAATTCAGAACACCAACAACAAATCCTGGTGAAGATGTGGAGCAATGTGAACTCTCATTCTTTGCTTGGGAAATGCAAAATGGTATAGCCACTTTGGAACACAGTTTATCAGTTTTTTACGAAACTAAACACACACCTGCCATAAAATGAAACAAGCCAACCAGATTGGTGTTTATTCTCAAGCTGTCTACTTGGGGCAGGGCAAGTGGGTCACAATTATGTTCTTTATTAACAAGCAGTTATTTTTGTTGTGACCCAACAGAATACCTTATAATATTCTGTTATTCTAATTTTTCAGAAGGTACTGAAGAAATTGAGAGATTGTGCTAAACTTGATAGAAGGCAGAACAACCTTGATTTAGCTAGGATTTGAATTTTCATGTGTGGCTTTTTCAAAAGATTTTTAACTTGGCTTTTCTAGTAAGCCTGTGGAAAGGGTCACTTTGTGCTTAGTGAACATCCCCTTATTCTTTAAGGTGATTCCTGCTTTGCCTATCCTCAGAGTGTGGTCAAAAGGCAAACTTTCCCACTTGCCTTTTCTTTAGCAGCTTTGTTAAGGGTGTCAGTGCTGAGAGTTGCTTATTTTTGGAGTGAGTGTTAATGATTTTATATTTTTCCTGTATACACTGTTCCAGCAGTGAGCAGACTCTTAACAAATCTCCAAAATAAACTCATTTACCAAGTCTTTCTCGTATTTGTCATTTTGAAAGATTGAATAAACATCAGTAAAAGAAGCAATCCAAGTTCTCATGCCAAATATGTATATGTCCAAGACCAGGATTTCTTCATGTCTGAATGTGGATATGGAGCCTAGAGTACTAGGTATTTTAAATTTTCATCTTAACTTATTTTTATTTCTCCTCCTTCACATGCTCCAGTTTGGATGGGCCTTAAAGGTAGGGCTGCTTGCCGCTATACGAAGATCTGCTCTAGCAGACTGAAGGCTGGGCTATGTTCTATTTTATTTGGAAGAAGACTTGATTTCATAGCAGAGAATTACTAATTGTGGCTCAGAGAATCCTTTCCAGATGGCTGTAGGTTGGTCCAAAACACAAAAGGACCCAATTGGTCTAAAGCCTGGATGAGAGTCCCAGAGAGAATTGGATAAAGGTTGGAGGGAATTATTTCTGTTCTGGATCTGCATCTATAGTATCTGTAGAATGAGGCTAAACTGAGCAAGAGGAGAGGAGAACAGAATGCATCTTTGGTTTCCTCTCCCTTTTTTCCACCCGTATTTTAAGGGAAAGCAATGTTAGGATTTGAAAACTTTTTTTTTTTCCATGTAACTTTTATTAGTTCATAAAGTTACATGGTGGGTCACTTAGTTCAATGCGGTTTCTCTATTACCCTCTTCTCATCTACGTCATCTACGTGCTTTTCCATAATTCCTCCGTCTCCCCACTTATCAGACTCTAGTTTCTGTTTCTTTGTATGCAACTGAAACAATTTGAGACCAGACAAGCAATATTACTATGTCAAGTGGCAGGGCAGTGCCTCAAAAAGTTGTGGAGACTCACCAAACTGAAACGTATGACCCTCCTAAAGGTATTCAAATTCTAATGTGAATTTATTGACTAGTAGACAAATCAGAGGGTCAGGTTCCATCCACTGGTCATCTTTTTGCAACTGTTGCTCTGTTTTATTCATATCTCCTTTAATTTTCCCCTTCCACCTTTCTAAAAAATTGTACAAGATAAGGGTGAAGTTTACAATCTTAAAATTCTGGCTCTACCACTTATTTTGTGAATTGGGCAAATTAATCTCTCTGTGACTCAGTTTTCTCATCTAAAAAATGGGGTGATAATGATATTAACCCATTGAGTTGCTTTGAAGAATACATGAAGTAATACCAATAAAGCTCTGAGAGTAGCACCTAGAACACAGATGTACTATGTAATTGTTTTTAAAATAAATATTTGATTTTTTTATGGCCAAGAAGTCTGCTGAAATCTTTTCCTGAATTTCACTTCTCAGCTCACCTGTCTTCCCTCCCCCACTTCTGTGTTCCTGAGTGAAAGGCATACAAGGAATCAACATATGCAAGGAAACAAATAAGGTGCAGATTACCATTTGACTAGGCTAGTGCTGATTTCCTAATGATCAGCTATCTGCATGAAGCTTGCTGCTGAGGTTTGAGGCCTAAAAATTTTCATCACTACCCTTATGGCCACGTTTGAATCCTGTTGTCTTATCACCAGATTCAGATGTTAGGGCTTAGAAGAGACCTAGCATTATCTTTGTATTGTCATATATTTTCATAAAATTTGCAAAAGTGCAAATGCTTTAGCTACAATCAATCTTTTTCCTTACTGACTCTCCACATTGCGTACCCTCTATCCCAAACTCATTTACCTACACATAAGGAGGCATTAATGTCTCCGGGGGAATGTATTGTGATTCGAATAGGAAGATTGAAGGAACATTTAGTTTGGATTTGTGGAGATACATTCATGAGATGTGTAGTCACTTCCTTGTATAGTTCAATTGTTGTTAACTGTCCCACAGTAGAAATGGTTTCTAACAATGTTTCAAATGCTTTTCAATTCAAAAATGTTTAATGTTTTTTTAAATTAACAAATAAAATCATATTTTTTTTGTCATGTACAACATGATGTTTTGAAGTATATATACACTGTGGAATGGTTAAGTTGAACAATTCAAATTTTATATGCTTGCAAGAGTATTTAAGAGTAATCACCATACAAGAATATCTCAATGCTCTGAAATCTTGCAGCTCTTTTATGAAAATATTTGAAAAAATTTTTTCAAAAATTGACAACAATCATAAAAATGTGTATGACATTAAAATAAATGAATATATTATATAATATATGTAAAGAGGTTTTGAAAAGATGTGTGACTCCTCTGTGTTTTTTTTGTTCTAAGACCAATCTAATTATGATAAAATACTGCAGTATTTACATCATTGCTCAAATTGTATCACATCGCATTGAGTTGCCATGTCTCCTCAGTGTCCTCTGGTGTGTTACAGTTTCTTAACGTTTCCTTGTTTTTCATGACCTTGATAGTTTTGAGGGGTATCGGTCAGGTATTTTGTAAAGTGTCCTTCAGTTTTGGTTTATCCGCTGTTTTTCTTATGATTAGACTGGGGTTATGAGTTTTTAGAAGACTACCACAGAGGTGAAGTGCCCTACTCCTCCCATTGTATTAGCAGGCACTTCGTGTGCACATGAGATCACTGATTCACCTTTATCAGGTTGAGATAGTAGTGCTTGCCAGGTCTCTTCACTGTAATTGTACTCTTTTTTCTCATCCATTCACTATTCTTTGGGAGTAAGTCACTAAGTCTAGCCCATTCTTGGAAGAAGGGGTAGGGGAGACTAAATTTCATCTCTTAGAGAGCTTATTTGGGATAACTAAGCTTCATTATTTGCAATTATTGAATAAAGATGATTTCTCATCATTTACTTATATCCAAATAGACTTGTAATATTTATTTTATATTACATTATTTATTTTTTAGTTGAAATTATGCCAGTTTTTGCCACTGGGAATTCTTTCAATTGGCTTCTGTGTCCCTTTGACACATCTCTATCCTTTGTTTTTTTTTTTCCACTTTCTTACTTTCTGCCACTGTAAGATATTCCAGGTTCATTTTGTATTTTTCTTGCCCTAACCCTAGAATTAACCATTTCTTCAAGGAGCCTTGGTTTACTTGGGTAAAATGGTATTTAGAAACCAAGATCTAGGTGCTGTCTGTGCACACTGCCACTGGGTTATCATTGCTTCTAGGACCTCTCAACCAACACAACTATTATGTATACTAACTTAGGTGTACATGCATATCTTTAGTTTGTATATATATACACACACACACACTATATATTATATTATGTATATAGTACATACATTTATATATACTAATTTATATGTACATGAATAACTATGCTTGTTTCTGTATCTATCCATTCGCATCTATAGTAAGCTAAAAATAAGTTCACGCAGATGTCTCCAACTCTGATCCACTACTATGGAGTTTATTTTAGCCTTCCCCTCTTGCTTAGCTATAACTTTATTCTCCAACAGTGAGAAAGGTGACACCCAATGTCCATCTTCCTTTTACTTATTTATCCAATCCCTATATATATATTAACCTTTCAGAAGGGCTAACATGTACCTCCATGAGAAAAATAAATGAAAACGAAAACAGAGTACAGTGTTTATGTAACAGGGTCTTACTCTGTCACTCAGGCTGGAGTACAGTGGCACAATCATGGCTCACTTCAGCCCCAGGCTCAACTGATTCTTCCACCTCAGCCTTCCAAGTATCTAAAAATACAGATGCACACCTCACCTGGCTAATTTTTGTATTTTTTTGTAGAGAAGAGGTTTCACCCTGTTGCCAGGCTTATCTCAAACTCCTGGGCTCAAGCTATTTCCTCACCTCAGCCACCCAAAATGCTGGGGATACAGGCGTGAACCATCACACCAGGTCTAAAGTTCCTTTTTTGTCCTTGACTCTACAGTTTCTCTATTTTCATTTATAATTTACATTTAAAGTTTAGCTTTACAGTCAAAACATTGTTTTCCAAAGTTACATAGGTCAGCTCTCTTTACCTCCATCTCATTCAGTGCAAATATATCATATATTTGTTAACAGTTTAATTAATTTGCCCTTCCACATGCTGGTTGATGTTTTGTTTTCTTAGTTTGCATGCGTTAAAGTTTACTCTTTTTGATGTACAGCTCAATGAGTTTTGACAAATGCATAGAGTCATGTATCATCACCCAGTTCTACTATTTCTTTTAACTCAGCAAGGTAAGTCCAGGTCCTTACCTCCACCTAAAAGTTCTGCCATCAAGGAACATCTGCTCATTATCTTCTGTCCACACATCAGATGACTTCAATGTGATCCCTGGATGTTCTCCAAAGAGCTGAAAGGAAATAAATATTCTTTCTTTATCACCAAATACTTCAACTGCAGAGTGGTTGTGCTATCAAGGCCTGAAACTTCGGAAAAACCTGCATAACACAAAATATTAAGTGCATTTCTGAGGTAATTTTATGAGTATAATATAAAAGAAGAAAGTAAGGACTTATCTTTCAAGCACCCAGTTGATGCAGTGTGCGTTTGTTCCATCTTTATTTTCTCGATTTTCCTATTGTATGTATAGCATGTTTACCAGATTGGGATCAATAATATATTTCAAATTGTTTCTATAATTATAATTTAGGCTCCATCATTTTTAGCTATTTTAACTATCAGTGTTGCAAATTCAAAAGAATTCCACTTTATAAGAGCACACCATTAGTAGGCCATCTCATTATTATCTGTATAAATCATTTAAATATATTAGTAGTATTATATTGGCCAATTCTTTTAGCATATAATTCTTTTGTTAATTCAGCATATTTTTCCACTAATAATATTTTTCTAATTGTTTAATTTTGTCTTGCCTTCTATAACATGTTTTGAATCTGAATAATTATCACCTTTCATTTAATTTGTTCCCTTAGAGATAGAGAATACATGGTTGTAACACCTTATAAATCTCTTATTAAATTGATAAAGTTTACTCTTTCCTGGCTTTTTATGGAGATTAACAGAAGATCCTTGAAAACATTTTCTAAAAGCTGGCCTGGAACACAAAGCTCTCAGGTCTCCACATTAAAGTATTTTGCTTTGCATTCAAGGTTGTCAACATGATGTGTGGGCTTCTGCTTTTGCAATTATTTTAAATGTAGTTATTAAGTTCCTTTGGGAAATTGTTCTCCAGCTCTTGCATTTTCTTACATACCTCTTCTTTTATTTAGCCAAGATGCTAAAAGTGTGCTTCTTTTGATAAATATACTTGCTTTTCATTAAAAAACGAAGAAAGATAGGGGTGCATGGAGGCTACAAGAAGATAAAACATAGTGCTCAGAGAAAAGAGAAATTATTATACTTAGCCAAACTTCAATTTTAGAAAGTTATTAGTATTTTATCCCAAAATAAAATTTAAGGTAAGCACAACTTTAACTTAGAAAAATATTCAGCATAATTATTTGCATAATTACTTTCTAGCTTCAAAGTAAAATAGAAGAAAACATGTTCAAGTTTTTATTAGGAGATGGGACTTGTAAAGCAATTTAATAACTTTAAGAATCAAGTATCTTCTGAATGAAATGAAATATGCACAATTTTGTTCTTAATTGTCAAATTAAGGACGTCATCAATCTGATTAAAGGCTTTTAATTGAGTTGTCATCAAAGAGATGAACAAAGGATGGCAAATATCTAGCACAAAGAATACCACTCTTTGATGACATGCCCATGGCAGACATCACTAATTAATCACAGCACCTTTTTCCACTGTTATCAGTGGAAGTTTCCAAATTTTTCTTGTCATGGTCCTGCTAGGCACCAAATGCCCAGCATATAAAGACAAAGAAAAAGTTAAACTTATTTACCATTGATTATATAACCGCAAACTCATCTCCCTGAGGTATCAAATGCATGAGAAACATTCTCTTATGTGGATGTAATTGTAGAGGTTGCATTATTTCTTGACTAATCCCAATAAAACTCATTAAATGTCATGCAATTCCACAGGGTTTATCGTGGTATATATTATTTCCACATAGATAATATTATAAATTAACAACAAAACTTCTTACTTAAGAATATGATAAACTTTTTGAAAGATCTGCTATACTGTTCATTCCATGTATAGTAGAGGGCTTACCACCACGGACATGGAGATTGAGTGATAAAGTCACTTAACAAAATAGTGAAATACATACATCTATTTTAATGAAACTCAGAGAATATGAAGATTATGAGTGGAATTAATGCAGTGAAATAATGAGTACTGATTTACATTTCATAAATCATTACATAAAAGTAACGATTTACATTTACTGGGAGCTATATAAAAATCAACAAATCAATCCACACTAAGTTTAGCTTCAGTTTTACACCTCCTAGGACAGGAATTGTGTAGCCTACAAAACAATTTATATTTTATCTGTACCATCTAATTAATTAAATGGCCCCAGAGTACCAGACTCACAAATCTCGTTAATAGCTGAATGCGGAAATAAAGGCTGTTCACCCCTACTAGAATAATATTTGCATATCCCCACCTGTGATGGGTAATAAGTACCTGCCACAAATCAGAATTATGAATTTTGTACGCCTAACAAAACCGCAGGGGAAATTATACCTCAGACATTCCATAATAATTGCAGCTAAGCTGTTTAGTGCCATCCACTTATTCTGCCTGAAGTGTTTAAAGCAGCAACAGTTGTAAATGAATTCAGGCACATATTCAAGGGAATGTCTTTTTTTTTTTTCAAAAAGTTTTTCTGTCTTGCCATATGTAATTATCTTTATGGAAGTATTCAGCTGCGAGTTATAATGCATTCGCATTCAAAGAAGCAAATTAGAAAAAAAATAGAGGGTTCTGTCCATCAGACCATTAGATGTGTACTAGAATTCTGTTTTTGAGATTTTGGAACAGCTTAAGGTAGGTTTTGAGGTATTGACACTCTAAAACTTAGGTTGACTAGCTGGAGTGGGATTCTACTTGTTCAGTCTGTAAATTGGTAAAATTAGATTCAGAGTAGATAGTCCAAGAAGTTGTGACATTAAGATGGAGCAGATGCTGGACTAGTAACCCCAGGTTTCAAGATTACATAATGTGGCCCATCTTTAAAATGGTTTTTCTGAGCTCCAGGATTGATTGTGGAGTTCACGGGCTCCTGGGAGGAATCTAGCCTGAGAGCACTGCAATTCTAGACCTTGGGCGGGGAACGATGGGAGTTGCAAAGGGCACATTTATCTTATTGCTAAGCTCATACAGGGGAAGTGCCATGACAGTGCCCAGCATAGAGTATCACACTATAGGAAATAATAAGTACCTTGGTATTAATCATTAATTGCAATGACCATGTTCTGATTAAATATAGTATCTAATTAAATGACAAATAACTCCAATAGGGACAAGACATAACCTGTTTAGGAGGTATGGAAGTTACTTAACAATTTTGATGGCTGTGAGGTACATTGTAGGGATTAACTAAATACTAGAAGACCTAATGTCACCTCTTGCTAAGTATTGACCTTGAGATCTTGAACAAGTCAATTTGTCTGAAATTCTCTTCCCTCATCTATAAAATGTTATCAGAAGTAGTTTCATCTATTTACTAACTGACCAACAAAATCATCTACTTCTTGAGATGGTTGTGTGCCTCAGTAGTTACACTGTATGCACCTTAGGATCACACTACAAGTGATTGCCACTATTTTATTTTCCCATTAGGGATCTGGCTGATTAGCTGCCTGCCTGAACCAAGTTTCTCCATTAAAGAGACTTTACTACAAATGGGAAGGAAGGGCATAGGAGAGAATATACATAGGAAAGAAATACAATTGTTCAAAGATAAAGAATGTCTTCCTACCTATCTAGGGTGTGTGTGTGTGTGTGCACACAGCCTGAGTGTGTACATAAAAACTGCTCATTTTAAAAGGGTTTTAAAAATAATTAGGATTTATATATTTTTAAAAGAGTGGGCAGAGTGCAATGAGTCACCAAGAGGTGATTAAGTCAGGTTGTTTGAGGCTCCCTGAGGTGACAGGATGGTCTGTAGGCTTTAGAAAGAAAGCTTATATAGCCTATTACCATGATGAAGTGAAATTTAAAATTACATTTTATATTTGTAAAGGGCTAACAGGCAAGGTCCCTATGGATTGTCAAATACTACATAAAATGCTATAAAAACCAGACCGTAATCTCTCACTAACTTACACATTAGCCTCAGGCAGTAAAGATGGTTTTTATTGGAACCAGATTTTGTGAGGGGAAAAAAAAAGTTATGCACAGTTTATCCTGGCTTTTCAGGCACTTTGCTTCTTCCTTGAGTTAACATGACGTATTCCAAGTGATTAAATAAACTTATCTAGCAGCTCTTTTCATGCACTTGAAAGAGGCAAAGTAAAGAAGGATTTACTCTGAAGAGAGGTCTTAATTCTATCACTGAAAAGTGTCTGTGTTTTATTCCAATCATTACTATGAAAACCAAGAAAGGCAAGAAAAAATTAAAGCTTCTGAAAAAGCCTTCTGTAGAGAACTGCTTGTACTCCATGTACTATTTCACTTACCACCTTGTACCTTTGAAGATCAAAAGTAATACATGTGGGAAGAATTCAGAACACATTGGAGATATTATTGTCAGTGCCATGAATGCAACCCAGGAAAATAATAGTTTGGATGTTAGCTCCTTTGTTATCACTGAAGTGCTAAGCAAGGCTGGTCAAATATTTTGATGGACTGGTAAATTTTTTCATCTTCAAGAGTAACTAACTTTGAACAGCTTACGGTCATATTTACAGCATGTGGCAGATTTATAAATGATCTCTAGATTCAACGGTCAAGCAGTGAGCCTATTGGTGTCTTTGGTTTTGTGCTTCTTTCAAGAGTTAGAGATTTGTAGTAGCCTATAAGCCAGGTGTAAGATTTTATGTGGAGACAAACTTGGGGCTTTTTAGATATGGTTGTTTGGCCATTTACAGAGCTAGCTTGAGCAGATATTCAAAGTTCTGATCTCCCCTAATGTTTAAGTTGTGCTGGTTGAGGACTAACCCTCCGTGATTTAGCAGTCAAGGGGTAGAAGGTGGTGGCCAGTGTGAGTCTTGAGAATCCCAAATAGGTGGCCCATGTTTAATTACATGCCTTAGGAACTCTAGAAAAGTTGGTATGGTAAAAAGCACACATGGCTTTGTTGTCAAACTGACCTTTATCCCAATCTTATACGCATCAATTACTAGCCATGACTTTAGGTAAATTACCTTCTCTGAGCTTCAAGGAGTTCTTTGTTTTTGTTTGTCATCTATAAAGTGATACCTACCTCAAAATATTTTTGGAAAGATGAAATAAAATCTCAAGTAGAACCAGGGTTAAGTCATCTCACTGGAGCATGGATTTTGTGTATCCCGGAGCCCTAACCTTTAAGAGATAATCAGCAAAACAGAAGCCCTCAAAGTCTGAGACATAGTGGTTAAAAAGAAAGATGCTTTTAAAAAGGAAAAAGAAATCAAGTATTCATTGCTATAGAAAGACCTAATAAAATAGAAATTAAAACAATCTCTCCCTCAACTTATACCCTCTCCAACTACCGTTTTTCACCCCTTTTCCACTAGCATCTTCCTTTACTTTACTAAACTGTCGTCATCAATGTCAAAAATAAATTTATTGTTGCTAAACGCAAAAATCACTTTCTGGTCCTCATTTTATTAGACCTAAAAGTAGTACAGTTTGGAGAGTTGGAAAGGAAGCATTGTACATGGAAAGAGCTCAGAGTGAATGTTTCGATGATGAATTGTCATCTTAGTAAATGCTTGAACTTGGAAAAGCTATTGGACGATTCTGAGCTCATTTTCCTTACTTGTTATCAACACATAAATCCCAGCCTTATTTATGAGGGTCTGCTAAGGACTAAGTTCTGATAACAATGCACGGAAATATCTACAGCTGCTCCTTGACTCTTGATAAGGTTACAATCCTTCAAAGCCATTGTAAGCTGAAATACTTAAAGTAAAAAATGCACTTAATATACCCAACCTAGTGAATATACCCAACCTGCTAAATACCTAGCCTACCTTAAATGTGCTCAGAACACTTACATTAGACTATAGGTGGGCAAAATCATCTGGCAACACAGTAGAGAACCGGTTGCTCACCCTTGTGATCACAGGATTAACTGGAAGCTGCGGGTTCCTGCTGCTACCCAGAACCACAAGAGAGTATTGTACCTCCTATCACTAGCCTGGAAAAAGATCAAAATTCAGAATTCAAGTATGGTTTCTATTGAATGCATATCACTTTTGCACCATCATAAAATCAAAAAATTGTTAAGTTGAAACATCGCAAGTTGGGAACCATCTGTAGTATAATGCTTGGAATGCAATAGGTGTCCAATGAGTTATTTGGCTTTCTGTTTTTCGTGACACAAAATGCAACCACATAGCAGCCACCTTCATTTTCTTCTACCTTCTTATTGTGCAAGCTCCTCCAGATTAAAAAACATATTTTAAATATCCATAATCTACAGTCATTGGCATAGTGTTGGAAATAAAGTGCATGTTCCATAAATTCTTACTGGTTGAATGAAGACAAAAAATAGTTTACTGATACAGAGAAGTTCCCATAGAGGCAATATTTGGTGGTTTCCTTTTAGTAGACAAATGTTTGTGAAGGATAGTTTTGGATTTATCATGGGAGGTTGGTGACACCAAATCAGATACAGTCTGTCCTCTGTATTCATGCATTCTGTATCTGCATATTTGGGGTAAAAATAAAAATAATCCAAATAAAAAATTAATATAGTATAACAATTACATAGTATTTACATTACTTTAGATATAAGTAATGTAGAGATGATTTAAAGTATATGTGAGGATGTGCATAGGTTATAAGCAAACACTATATTATTATAAGAGTCTTGAGCACCGGCAGATTTTGGTATCTGTGGGGTCCTGGAAGCAATCCTGCATAAATACTGTGAGAAAACTGTATCATGAAAAGACTATACATTGATAATCAATAACATATTTTAAGCATTTATTATGGATACATTATAGTAAGTGCTTTATTGCATTACTTCATTTAATCATCATTCAATCTTCAAGAAAACTGCTTTATCCCCCATTTTATGAAAGAAATGATTGCTTACACAGTTAGGCAAGCAGCCGAGATTACACACCGTCTGAGAGGAGACCTGAGTTTAAACCCAAATCTAGCTGTTTTACACAGACTATGATCTTAGCCATTATGCTATGTGTCTGGATCCCCACCAAATACAAGTTCTGAATAGACGACCTACACGGCCCTCCCTGCCATGGCTGCTGCCAACTTTGGCTTTTCATGTGTGCCTTCCCCTTCTCTTTTACAACCATACTAATCCTAATCTCCTTTCATTATTTTTGGTATAAATTTATGGGGTACAAGTATAATTTTTTTACATGCATAGATTATGTAGTGGTGAAATCAGGGGCTTTCAGGCCATCACCCAAATAACATGCATTGTACTCATCGAGTAATTTCTCATTCCCTCCCACTCTCTCACCCTCCTTAGTCAGCAATGTCTATCATTCCACACTCTATGTCCATGTGTACTCATTATTTAACTCCCACTTATAAGTGAGAATATGCAGTATTTGTCTTTCTGGGTCTAACTTGTTTCACTTAAAATTAGGGCCTCCAGTTCCATCCATGTTACTGCAAAAGACACTATTTCATTCTTTTATGGCTGAATAGTATTCATTGTGTATAATCTCCTCCACATGAGCTGTCTTGAATATGTTTCTTCTTGCCAGTGAACCACCTGATTACTCTTCTGATGGAAGGCAGTATGGCAATGGTTTGGATGGAGTATGAGCCTGAAGCCCAGGTGAAAGCTAATGATAATATGTATGACTTTGAGCAACTCAGTCTTTGGATGACATAATGATAGATACTTGCAAGATTATTTTAGTGACAGAGATAATGATGCGACACACTTTAAACAGCATTGATTATTAAAATGATGAATACTTTTATTCTAGTTTCAAGGTCTCTTGCTGAAATTATGGTGTGAAGTTTGGTAAACCTTTTAATGTTCATTTTAGTTGTACCCAACATAAATGCTTGTTAATATGTTTCCTTATATATTGTGTCTTCAAAAGAGAAGGAAGATATGAAAATCAGTAATTGAACTTGGCATGTAAATGGGAGGAGCTTTTTTAGGGATTGCTAGGGGAAAAGGCCACATATGAAACACTGATTTATCTGCTTTTGTAAAAGACCAGAGAAATAAAGCAATAACTTTTGAGATTAAAATCAAAATACATATTAAATTGTATTTGAGCATTATTTTGGCCTGAGACTGAAATTATTTTCTTTAACCCATTCAGTTTTAATTTATGTCAGATTCAAATTTGGTAATACATTTTACTCATTGCTATTTAAATTCATGACAAATTGCATGTATGTGTATATATATATATATATATATATATATATATATATATATATATATGCCATGCATGCTGTGTGTATATATATATTGCATGCTGTTATATTTTGGAGAATATTATGAATTCAAAATGGATATCCTTATTAAAATATAATAAACTTTTTTTTCTATTTCAAAAACATATAGTTTATAAACTGTGACTGTCTTAATAAATGCTGGAATTCTCCCATAATCGTCTTAGGGATTTGTTTACCTAAGATTTTCACACACTGATGACTAAATCAGGAATTACTAAGACCAGACCATATATCAGCAAAAAATCCTTATAATCATTTGGGCTGTGAATCTTCCAACTAGATGTTTTTAATTTCTGCAACAGATTTTTCAATGCATAATCTCACAGCTTTGTTAAAGACTGGTTAAGCAAAACCTGAAGTATATGAAAGGTGGTTTTTATGTCTATGTGTAGGGTAAGTAGATCTTTGGAAGGTTCACCCAGTTTTTTAAAAATCTAATCATCAATCACATCTCTACAAAAGGCTTCTTCTGTTCTTCTTTTTCTATTTTTCAAGATTCATTTCCATTATCAAAGATATTTAGTACTTCTGTAAGATTTACCACATTAAATAATTAGTACAACCTCCTTTACTTGGCATTTAAGAACACCCAGATTACCCTGCAAAATATACAGAATGAACAACGGAAGTGGTCTTTCAGGAGACACAAAATAATATATCCTTGGCTACTAGGATCATCACTTTGCTGTATCATATTGCATAACTAATTTTTTTGAGTCTTTATTTTCTAAAGTGTAATGGAGGATTTCTAAGGTCTGCTATAGATCTTGAAGTCCATTTGTCTCTGACTTAACCCTTTCAGACGTATTTTCAACGAGTTCCCTACATGTTTCACTAGTTCCAGCTAAACCGGACTACCTACTAATTCATGCATGTGCCCATTATCTTTTCTGTCTTCTATTCTTTTGGCATTACTGATTTCTTTCTACAAAAAGTTCTCTCCCATTTCTGTCATTTCAAACCCTTCCAGGTCTTTACAATTCCTTTCTTACCATCCTCCACCATCAAACCCTCCCAGATTTACAACCCGTGATGATGTAGTCTCTGAAATTTTGCTCGAAACTCTTTTACTGATGCCGTATACAGACTTTGGTTACATTGTTTCTCGTTTCATCTTATCTACTAGGCTTGGAACAAAGGCATTCTTCTACTGACTTCTGCATTTTTTCTGTAGCACCTAATAGTATATGGTGCATAGTAGGCACTCAATCAAGTGTCTGTAGAATGGAAAGTCTGGTCTATTATTCTGACACAATGCAAATGGTAAAATGATCTCCTGTTAAAAAAAAAGCTTTTGGCCATTTATTCAGAATTCATTTAGCGCATCATTTTTGATTGTTCAAAGATGCAGTTTAATACTCTTTTTTATTATACTATATGAGTATTAGCTCTCCCCTGACAGTAAGACAGGGAGAAAGATGATGCCATT
Source organism: Gorilla gorilla gorilla (assembly GCF_029281585.2). NCBI lineage: Eukaryota > Metazoa > Chordata > Mammalia > Primates > Hominidae > Gorilla > Gorilla gorilla. Next base: position 143,895,207 of record NC_073224.2, on the reverse strand, counting down.
TGGCTCTTTCTTTTCTCCAAGCCATTATGCAAAGAATAAGCTCTAAGTGATAAGGTCATACCCCTGTGTCCAACAAAAAACCAGGTTGCTTCTTAAACATCTCAGACCATTTCCTGTAATCAGTTAACAATTTCTGCCTGATTAAAATGTGCACAATTTTCCATTTGCTTAATTTTTGTTAAAATTTTTGGATTAAACTATGTAAGAAATTTTTGTCTGTTCCTCCTTTCCTGCAAAAACATTATTCCTTCATAAATGAATCTCTAATTGGAATTTAAATGGTCATTTTCCAATAACTAAAGCTTTCTCCATGGATGTTAAAGCAAAGGCAACCCACATTTCCTATTATCCCTTCACCCTCAATATTATGATGGAAGCTCTATAGAACCAGCAGATTTTGGCAGAAGAGGTCTAGTTGAATCATCTCAAAGCCCTGGAGTTTTGGGCCTCTGGTTATTATGACTGAGCAGCTACGAGTATGCAGAAATTGATGCTTTGTTTGCCCTGAATCCCTATGCCATCTGTACCACACAGAAAGCACTGTGAAGTTAGTCATTAAAAATGAATATTTAACAGTTCACTTTTGACATGCATTTTTTAAATTAATTAAACTTTTTTTTTTTTTTTTTTAGTTTTTATTTGTACCTTCTCAAATTTCTTGGTCCCAGCTGTCCTGTGTATCATTGTGCTGGCATCATTCTGTATTGACCTTGGTAAAATCAGCAATTATAGATTATCAAATAGAAATCCTCTTTTAACCCTTGAATCATTTTCATGATAAACAATCAGGACAGTCCCATGTCACTTCAAGATTTGCTCATTTGTGTTTACTAAAAAACATCAGGGTTGGAATACATATACAGGAGGTTTATAATGCCTCCTTTTTTGTTATATTTGTTGATCTCATGTGCTTTAAACCATTTATTTTTTTCAGGTCATTGTAGCCTTGTGATGAGTTAAAATTAATGTCTTTTCATAGATTGTTTAATAAATGTACATTGAACGATAATAGTTCTGAATCATTATCGAAGTGGTAGCATGCACGCATGATTTCTCTACAGAGATCCTCTAGGTTGAAGACATTTATGACAACATCATCATTGTAGTGTAATATGTAATACCTATAAGCAATTTTTACTAAGATCAATGACTATTCCTGGTCCCAAGACTGAGAAATTCTTAAGAACATCTCTATAGTGAAAATTAAAATAGTGCAATCTTTTCATATTTAAACATTAAAACAGAATTTAGAGCTCTAAGCCTTCCAAACCTGGTAAAAGGACAATAGTGAGGTGTCAGAGGGAGAATGAGATCTGCCCATTCTTTCGAGCACCATATATGGCACTTCACAATCTGGCCTTGCCTAATAATAAAGAGTTTAATCCTGTAGCTACAACCTGTTGAAAATTGCTTTAGTCCAGGGCTTGTCACCCTTATTCTTAACATATTTTTGGGCTGGATAATTTTTACTGTATGTTCTTATGCATTGCAGAATGTTTAGCAGCTTCCTTGGCCTCTACCCATTAGGTTCCAGATGCTAGTAGCACCACCTTCCCAACTCATGACAAATATATATATATATATATATATATATATATATATATACACACACACACACATATATATATGTATGTGTATATAATACATATATATACATATATATGTATATATATGTATATACATAATAATACATATATATGTATGTGTATATATATACACATACATATATAAGTATGTATATATACACATATATGTATATGTGTGTGTGTGTGTGTGTGTGTGTGTGTATATATGTATCCAGACATTGCCAAATATTCTCCAAGGGGCAAAGTTGCTCTTCACCCTCATTTGTGAACCACTGTATTAGATCCAACACTTACCCTTTTATAATTCCCTGTGTGCCCATCAGTCAGGATTCAGAAAGTTTTCAGATGTTTTAAAAGAAAGAAATTCAGTGTTTACAACAGGCAACAGAAAGTTTTTAGGTGTTTTATTAGAAAGTAACTGAGTGTTTACAACACTGTAGGAAGGGCTAAAGAAGACGAATTCAAGGGAGTCCCATCAGACTAGAATTTTAAGGGCATGTCAGTAAAAACTGTGAACCACATTAAGGAAGCTGCTACTCCCCCTGCCATTGCTGCAGCTGTCTCTCACACCCACAAAGTTTCAGACCAAAATTGGGAATTCAGTGCTTGTATTTATTCCCACCTTAATTCCTAGAACCAGCAGAAGCAACAATATCCCAACCACATCACCCTTTCAAGCCTCTCAAACCTGTATATCATTCATTAGTTGAATTTAATTCACAGACTTCTGGTTTCAAGGAAGTTTCTAGCCCCTACAGTACACATAGAAGATAAAAATGGAGAGAGAGAATAGATACTGTGGGCTAAAACATCATATCCAGCATATGATGCTGTGGCACATCTGCTTGTTTTGGGCTTGTAGTACCCTCTGCAGAGATGTGCTTCATTTGTTCATTTATTAATCTGTTTATTCAATTATCATTCAGTCACTCTTTCAACAACTACTTATTGAATACAGTGTTAGGACTCTTCCAGGTGCCAATAACTTGAATTAGTTTATTAAAGCATGTTAATGGGGAAGGCAAGGAGTTAAGAGGGTATGAAATATGGTAGAACTAGGCTCATAAATGCCTTTGTGACTCTTCTGTTTTTTCCTTTCTCTCCTCCTTTCTTTGTACTTTTCCTCTACTTTTCATCATCCTTTTCCTAGAATGGGCTTTTTCAAAAGGTGCAAAACCTAGAAGTTCCAGATTCACACTCTACCAACTTCACAACTACACAATTATTTTTTCAACAAATACATATTGAGAACTCACTAAATGTTTATCATTTTGTGTCTTAGTTCATTTTATATTGCTATAACCACACAGGATGCCACAGACTGGGTCATTTATAATGTACATAAATTTATTCAGCTTATGGTTCTAGAGGCTGAGAAATCTAAGAGCATAGTGTCAGTGTCTTGCAAGGGCCTTCATTATGTGTCATCCTATGGCAGAGGTGGAAGAGCAAGAGAGCACATGAGAATGCAAGAGAGCATATAAGAATGCAAGAGAGCATATAAGAATACAAGAGAGAAAGAAAGCTAAATTCATCCTTTTATCAGAAACCCATTCCCTCAAGAACTAACCCACTCCCTTGATCATGGCATTGATCTATTCATAACAGTAGAGCCTTCATTACCCATTCATGCTTAAAGGTCCTCACTTCTCAACATTGTTGCATTAGGGATTAAGTTTCCAACACATGAACTTTGAGGAACACATTCAAACCATAGCACTACATAGTTGCTGGTTATAGGATGAGAGAAACCTGAAAAGAAAGGGCTCTCTTTCTGTACATAAAGTTAATAAAGAATAAATGAGTAATCAAGAAGAACCTTAGTTTTTACAGCTTGGGCTATGGGCTTTTTCTTTGACCATGCATTGTGGCCAAGGAATAGAGTATTATGATTGCCCCAGTAGCGGTCAAATGTCTAATCACTCAGACCTTTCAGTTAGAGAAGAGGGTAGGTAGCAGAGGCCAAGGTAGGAGGATTACATGACATGACTATCGGGAATTTCTGGGAGACAGAAGGCTGCTATATTTGTGTCCACTACAACTATCTGCCGGGTATTAGGCACTATGCTAAGTGCTGAGGATACTGTAGTGGGTAAGACAATGTCCCAGGAAAAGTTTTCTGTTAAACCTAATCCACCAGACCTGACCACTCCCTCCTCTGGGGTACCAGTAGTTTGTGTATATTACTAACATTATTATTTCTTCTTATCTAACTTCAGCAGAAGACTGTGAAATTGAAGCCTCTGACATCTCACTCCAGCATCCCACCTGGCATGTAGATGTGATTCCATGAATATGCATTGGCTAAATGTTGAAAGAATGAAAGAACAAATGATAGCTTGATTAAGCAAATGAATGAATGTCTCTCTCTTTCATACTGAGAGAACGGTAGATGAGGGCTTAGCTTTCTCCTTTCCTGAAGCAAGCCTATTGGAGAAGTGTGGCTGGCTCATGCAAAGGGTGATGGAGGGGCACCTGATCTGCTCTGACATGTTTCAATTTAAGCTTATCTTTCCCTCACTCCTTTCCTGTAAGTCTATCTTCTTGGCTATGGGATTTTTATTGAATTTCTGATACATGAATGAATCACCATAAAAATGTAAGCTCTCTATTGAATAAAATTACACACACAAAATACTCCCGGAAAAATGAGGCAAATAAGTCTCTTCACTGGTGGCTATTTATAAGAACCTCCTCCACCTTTAAAATGCACATATTTCAATAGCCTTAAGTGTTTTTGGTTGAAATTTTAGTGAGAAAGACATATGATCTGTGAGAAGTGGCACTTTATCCTGGTTAACTATAAAAGCATTAAAAAACTTATAATGACTAAAAGTGTTTTAAGTGATTATATAAAATGTCTTCAGGTTTCTTTTATCTTTTTTGGGAGGGGTAGCACACAGGGGAGAGTGAGGTGAGTATGACTATGATTAAAATCAATGAAGACCATTGCTGGTTTTAACACATGATGACAATATTGTACACCACAGTGACACATAAAATGATATTACCCATAAATCCTTTGCCCTTTCTGATGCTGCTAAGAAAACACATGAAATCATTTTGACTGATTAACAAGGCTATGCTCTGCAGGCACTACTGACCCTGAAGTTACTGGTATTACCTAAAGTATCTGAGGTTATAAATCAGGAGCAGTTTGCATTATTAGAAGCAAAAAGATGTTTCTTAGGAAGGAAGAGAAAGCCAACAATTATTTAGAGTTGTTTGTGGTGTGTTCCCACAGTATCATGGATGATATAAGAAGAACAATAAAAGAAATATAAGAAAATATAAGACTACAAGAAATGGAAGAAAATCTGTGATATTAATTCTTAGAAATGAGGTTACTGAAAATTAAATGAGGTATCCCAGATTCAGAGGAAGGCAAACAGTTCTCCATAGGTTAGGTTTTACCTATTGGAAGATCTGTTTATAGTCACTTAGCTGGAACAGGGGGTTCAAATACGGGTATTAATTCTCTACCCTTTCTATTATCACTTACTAGTTGCCTAAATCACTCTCATCTTTGAGTTAAACTAGTTAACTCTTGATGGTGGGTTTGTAGTTTTGGTGGAGTACTGTTAGATAATAGAGAAAAGATTAAATAATTTGTGAATTAAACATGGAAAAAGTAAAACAGTACATTCCTCAAAATAAGTGACTAAAAATCAGTAAGAATTATACACATTAGATTGTTGACTAAAGATCAGTAAGAATTATACACATTAGATTGTATCTATTGTTTGGAATCACATAACAACCAATACATTTGTGTTATATTAATTGGAAGGTAAGAAGGCCCATTCTTATCAGCAACCATATATGTACTTCTCATCACTCTCTCAAGACCCTCTACTGAATCAGAAGCAAACACTAGCTACAGAGAGATGTAAGGAGAAGCTTGGGCTATTTGGTTCCAGCATGACAATGTGTGAGATGCTTAGAATGACTAAATTATTGTATGGGCATCATTTTGGATAACATCTATAATTAATAAATGAGTTCATAAATATCACATGGAAGTTCACTAAAAAAATCCATTAGATCTATTTGATACAATTTACCTTATTTTCTTATTAGAAATTACTTTGCTTTCAAAACAACAGAAATAAACTCAGATTAATTTAATTAAAATATTGAATTGTTGGCTTTGTCTCAACTGGACTCCAAATTGTATGTCTTTCTTCTACCTTTTTATCTATATTCTTTACTTTCAATCAGCTTTCCAAGCCAGCTGGTTTGATATGACAGAGAACCAAACTAGTTTTTTACTTTAGGTATTACAGTTTAAGCATGTGATCATTGTTATTTATGATATATTTATTCATCTGTATAACAAAAGTAATAATATCTGTGTCTCCTAAGGTTCCAGAAAGAATCAAATAGTGGTACGAAAGCACTTTGTTAGGATGTTGAATAAGTGTAAGAGATCTGTTTTCTTACTTTTGATTTTATAGTTCTTAATATAACTATATAATGGAGGTTCTTAACATAACCTCCATTTGTTTTTGGAACCTCCAAACAGGTACCAAGATGAATTCAGAGAATCAAAGGCAAAGAGGATAATTGCACTTCAGAAAGAGTAGGAATGAAGGTGGCTATGGGGACCTAAACTGAAAGAGTGATTAGAGTTTTAGAAGAACTAAGAAAAGAAGAACAAGAAGTTTACAGGAACTAAGCTTTGAAAAGTATAGGGCACTGACTACCCTCTGTGGAATTTAAAACTTATACGTATAGTCTTACCATATATATCCCTATCAATAAAAGAATAAAAGAAAGCTCAAAAACTTCTCATTTTATTTTATTACGACCTTGGTTTATTTGTGGGCAGAAGAAGACAGAAATTAAATATTTACTATTCTGGTTGATTTTGATGTTCTGTTATCACAAATATTGCCAATTTTCACTACCTCTTGCTTTGTTGGTTCTCCAAGCAGATGCTTAGTCTGTCACTAGGCACTGCTGTTAATATGATTCAATTCCAGTGACTTCAAGATTTTTATTTCTCTGTCTTCATGTTTCAGATATGCCACAGAGAGGATCCAGAGAACCCATCTCCAGTCAGTTATCTGTATTTGCATGTCAACTACAGCATCAAGAAGCATAGGCATGGATACTAAGGACCCCCTCTGTACACCAAGGCCAGTCCAAAGGACAGTGTGTCACTGTGGACTGGAAATTCATCTCTCTTCATTTTTTTTCTACCTACTTTATGCTTTATCTCTAAGTTGAGGCTGTTTATGGCCTCATCCTCAATTACCTTGTCCCTCATTACTCCCAGTTAATGGAGATTAAGCTTTGTATCATGACTTCCTAACTAAAACTGAAATCACAAGACATCACATAAATAAAGTTACAAATGGATTAGATAAACATTCATTTTGTTATAAGGTAAATGTAAAAGTGTATTAAAAAATAATTCATATAAAGGAGAGGGAGAAGCTTTACTCTGGAGATAGAAGATACCAGAAGATTTCTTCATCTCTAAAATGGGTGTAACTTTCATTCCATTGTTAATTTAGGACAGCTTTTCTTGCAAAAGGAAATCTTGAGGTGGTACTTCAGATGTACTCAGAAGTGAGCCCTGTCAGCTTTTTGTTTGGTGACATCTGTCATTTTCTCTTGTTTACCTTCTGGAACAGCTCTAGAGATGTCTGCTGTCAGTGCCTCTGATATGGTGTTAGTATGAGAATTCGTAACTTCTTCCTCCTTTTTTCTTCTGCACATCAGCTTGATTTGCTATTAACCATCTCCTGCTTGTCCCTGAAAACCCTCCTGTCACCCCCAGAAGCTGCTATTGCTGATGTTTGCACTGTTGAAAGAGCACAGGTGGCAGAGACCTCTCTGGAGCCCTCAGTGCCTAAGTGGCTATTTTGCGCACAGGAAAACACAACAAAACAAAACATTTATTTCTCCTCTTTTACACACTCTCATGTGAATACGAAAACAATGCTGCTTGTATCTCATTACCTTCTTACCCATACTCTGCCACCTGCCCTTTCCATTTCTCTTATACACAAACTGTGAAAAGCTAGATCAGAAGACCAAGAGTAATGCATAAAAATAGCTCATCTTCCACTGGCCATTGTCATATATCCATGTGATGACGGGAACTTTGAGAGCCATCCCACCCGCATGAGAGAAGGCAAGGCCATGTGTTGAGGATAGTAGATCAGAAAGATAGAAACAATCTGAGTTTTTGAAGACATTAATAATCTTTAGAATTCACCAAGCCTAGAAACTTTCTGCTTCTGGACTTCTTGGTTTCAGAGATAATACATATTTTTTGTTTCTTAAGGCCATTGAGTTGTCATATTTTGCTATATAAAACTGAAAAGACGTCTGGGCACGGTGGCTCATACCTGTAATCCAAGCACTTTGGGAGGCTGAGGTGGGTGGATTTCCTGAGGTCAGGAGTTCGAGACCAGCCTGGTCAACCAACATGGTGAAACCCCATCTCTACTAAAAATACAAAAATCAGCTGGGCATTGTGGCATGTGCCTGTAATCCCAGCTACTCAGGAGGCTGAGGTGGGAGAATGGCTTGAACCTGGAAGGCAGAGGTTGCAGTGAGCCTAGATCGCACACTGTACTCCAGCCTGGGCAATGGAGCAAGACTCCTTAAAAAAAAAAAAAAACCCTGAAAAGACAGTAAATAATGGTCACATAACAAAAATGCACAATCTAGATGGAAATAAGAAAATTTTAATTATTAATTTGTTGTTCTCTTCTAGGCTTTTATCTCAGGAGAATCAGCTTGCCGTTGGATAATTTCCCATCCTCTGTCTAATGATCTCTAGCTCTTTGATACAGTTTTAGTTTTAGTTAAAGAGACATATATACACTTCAGTTATGGTAACACCACTTCTCCAACTAAGTGTTCCTTTAAAATTTTTATAAGTACATTTACGATTTTTTTAATGTTTAGTGCATTAAAATGTTTAGGGAGAAATGGAAAGAGAAGGCAGCATTCAAGCAAATTTCATTTTGTCTCCCAAAGCCATTAACAAGTGGATGGAATTATTTTCATACACTGTAAGTTCTTCTTCTTTGATTAGAATGGTTTCTGAGTTGCTTTTTCTCCTTACTCTTAGGATAGTGACCATAGCCAAGATGTAACTATAACACTATAATAAAATTTTATTATTTAATAAATAATACATTTTTAAACAACTTAAAAATCTTTCAAGATGTCAGAATGAATATATGTTTTTCTTCATTATCTCTATGGGCATTATTTCAAATAAAACAAAATAGATATATAAAGGCATAGCCAAAAATCAAAGGAGGGAGTAGATGGGAAGAGAATACATCAATCTATGGTTGCTCTTTGGAACTGTTCCTTCTGGAAAAACAGACAAAAACCATATTCGGGATTGGGAGCCAATAAAGCAGAAATGAGAAGGATAAAGTCAAGGACACTTTTGAAAATTTTAGCCAAGGATGAAACAGATTTTTCACTGCAGAAGATCAGTAGGGCTTGGAAGCTGGAAATACTATGTCTATGAAGAGTAGGAATGAGATATAATTAAAGTCTGTAGAAGAATCAATTGACCTCTTTCCCTCTTTCCTATGTCTGTGCACAGATTGCCTGGCATACAGGGATTTAGCCCACATGCAGAAAAGCAAAATGATAGCAAATTTAAGTGAGATTCTTCAATTAAACTGAACCACCTCCTTGAGGGAGAAATAGGGTAGCTAGTGTAGGAGATGGCACCCCAGCATTAAACAGTCTGTCACTGAGGTGTCTGAAAATTTACTGCCAGCTCTCTGCTCACTTAAATTAAGCCAAGTCTGTCAAACCCTTAACAGTGTTTATGGTCAGATTTTTTGTAGTCTCTTAATTAAATGGACAACAAGAATCTCTAGACATTAGGGAAAATCCTCAGTGCAAAGTATAATCATCCAAATACTTATTTTAAAGAAAGAGACAAAAAGAAATCCTCCCCACAGGAAAAACAAATATTTTGGGAATAGAACAATATTTAGAAAACATCCTAATTAATGTCTCTAGAGAAATTTAGAAGATAATACTTTAATAAAATGAGAGCAGGTTTACTTGAAAGGAGAAAAAATAGCAAATACTAATAAGAAAGCACATTTGAATTTGAACATGTAGGTATTTACATAAATATCATATCTGTATATCTCTGTCAACATGTCTGTAAAATGATAAAGTGAAGAAAATCTCCTGAAAAATACATCAGAAATACCAAAAGACAGACTTAATAAAATCTAAAGTAAAAGACACAGATAACCTTGTGAATCCAATGTCAGACTAATAGGTCTTCCAGAAGAGCACTGAAAATTCTAAAATTATGGCTGAACAACAAGACTAGAAAGCTAGCTGGAGTGAAAGAATTGGGGAAAAAAATTGCATACATCATTTAAAATAAGAGACCGATTGAAAATATAGTAAAAGGATTCTGTGGGGTAAAAACAAATTCCTTGAATGTAACTCTAGGAATATTCTCCGTGAGTGGAAAAGTGAATATGTACTAAATCCTGAGAGGAGAACATATAGTCCTAGCACATTACTTGTCTCTTTAGTAATAATTATTAAATGGTCATAATACAAATGCAGCATATTTATTTACAATTTTAAGAAGCCATCTATAGGCTAGGTGCAGTGGCACATGCCTGTAATCCCAGGACTTTAGGAGGCCGAGGTGGGTGGATCACTTGAGGTAAGGAGTTTGAGACCAGCCTGGCCAAAAAGGTGAAACTCCGTCTTTACTAAATAAATAAATAGATAAATACAAAAATTAGCTGGGTATGGTGGCACGCACCTGTAGTTCCAGCTACTCAGGAGGCTAAGGCAGGAGAATTGCTTGAACCTGGGAGGTAGAGGTTACAGTGAGCCAAAATCGTGCCACTGCACTCCAGCCTGAGTGACAGAGCGAGACTCCATTTCAAAAAAAAAAGAAAAGAAAACAAAGAAATCGTGTAAGACTTCATTAAGCTCTCACAACACAGTGCTAGGGCTTCCAGCTTCTACTGGAATATAGAAATTTGCAACCCATCTGTCATTTCTGTTGTAACAGAGAAACTACGAAATACAAATTATCTAGTTTTAACACTGTTAGAGAACTGTGGTCATAAAGAAGTCTAATGGAAGTATATCTTAAGGATAAAACATTTCCAAGTAAGCAGGGTTTATTTGCCACTTTCCTCCACATGGCCTGCCTAGTTTAGGTTTGGGCAGGCTGAAAATCAGACTGCCATGGAAAGAGCCACTTTTCTTGGTTAATGAGAAACAAGAGGATTTAATGACGTGGTGGGCTCGCTGGCTGACATATTAGGGCTATGGATTCCCAAACACAAAGCTAATTATCTCTCCTTGCCGATCTTTTTCCCATTGGACTTTTGTTGGGTATTTGGCTATGGCAGCATGGAAGATAAGAGTCTGGGCTGGAAAGCAATAATAGCCTTCTGTAGTCTCACAGTTCTTAGATCTTGCAAGAGGGAAGAGATTGCAATGCATGCAGAATGGATCTCACCCTGAAAATATTTGAAACAGGAGGTAAGTTGAAGCTAACTAAAGCTGCAACCAAGACCCAACTGAGTTCAACTGTTTGGACCTAAAGTGGTCATTTTCTCAAACCAGTTGCCGAGTTGCTTAGTTCCTATCTGGGGAGCAATATTTATTTACTTTACTTCATAAGGATCTTTTAAATACTATATCTAGTTAAAAATAAATAATTAGATATTCAAAGATGCAAGACAAAGTAAATACTAATAACAGAAAAAGCAGTCATAGAATTATATTCAGATGTTGGAATTAGTAGACAAGCTATTGAAAGAGCTACCAAATATCTTAGAGGAATACATGAAAAATGGACAAAAAGATAAATTTTAAATTGAATTTTAAAAAGGGACCAAACTGGGCATTTTAGAACTAGAAAATATAAAACCCGAAATTACAAATTAATTGGATGGTTCAATTTCTGGGAAAATAGAGTAGATGTACTTTTCTACATTCTTCTCACTAACTACAACTAAAAGCCCTGGACATTGTATAAAAAGCAAACATAAGAAGACTTGAAAAGGTGGAGAAAAGAGGGTAGACTGGCTTAGAGACTTTGAGAATAACACAATGATGAGTTTCTTAGCTTTCTTCTTGCCTCCTATATTCTAATCTTGGAGCTGCAGAAGCCAGTATCTCAGAAACACAATAGGTACAGACAAAAAAAAAAAAATAAAATCCCCAGCTAACTGTGTTCCTTGTAGCCAAAGAACCAGGCAAGGGGCAGCCTAACAAGGCAACAATTATCCATTCCAGCCGAACACCACAGGAAAGAATCATGTACTCTGTGGTGAGCTGGGCCTTTCACCTCCACCTAGCCTGACAAAGAATCACCCCCATCCCTGAAAATGTCAACCAAGGTTCAATAGGAAGCCTGGATTTCTAGACCCATTGGGCAGGAATTAGATGGTGTTCCCTCCTGCCCCACACTGTTCCTGCAGGAGCACTGTCAGAGAAAGTCATATAAAACAGAAATTTTAAATAAGACCTAGAATCTCATAACCTAATGTTATGACATCCCTGGGGTGTCACTTCAACAGCCGAAAGCCTCTGTGGCCTGTGGTGCATTTGCTCCAGTTTTGCATAGGCCTGCTGGGCCCGTTCGGCTTGGTAGGCTGTGCTTGGTTTGCGCTACTGGCCTGGACCCCTGTCTGCCAAAGGCAAGCAGAGTGGTGAGGGGTATGTGAGCAAGTGAGCATGGGATCCAGCCACTGTGCACACCCAGGCACACTGGCTGCAGCAGGACAGGCAGCTCCAGGTGCCAGCATGGACACTGGCTCCCTGCAAGGTTGCAGCTGGACCAGGCGCACCATAAGCATCTTCCACGGCTGGCACTGGGGAACACAATGGTGCATGGCAGGTTGGAGACACCAGGAACCACAGAGCCCCAAAGAGGGTGTCACAGCCCTGGCTTGGTGAGCTCCTAGGTCTGGGTTCCCCAAAGGGCCGTAGCTATTCCCTCCCTCTCATCATTTGCATCGTGGCAAGCAAGGAGTGTGTTTCAGCCCTGTTTGTGTTACAGCTCTTTCGCCCACCAAGGTGTCTTGAGGAGTGTTCAGCTTTCAGCAGAGAGGAGACCCTGGAGTGGGTAGCTCCTCTCTGCCGGCAGGTTGTCATGGCATCTCTCCAGTCTGGCTGTGTTCGGGGTTTTATGGGCTTCAGAGGGGAGGAAGTGCATGCTGATTGGTTCATCTGGTGGCTATGAGAAGCCCAGATAAAGGACCATAAATTCCCACTCCAGTCTGTGGGACTGGGAGCCCGACCCCCAGGCTTCAGGCCTTCCCCGACCTGAAGGTAGAGCTTCACCAGGGACCTGCCCTTTTCTGCCCGGGAGACTGTCTGCCTCCTATAACTATTACTTTGTGCTAAGGGATGCTTGAAGGCCAGCGTGAGCTGCCCTCAATGCCCCGGTCAGCTTCGCTCTCATGCTCACTGGTGCCCGAAGTCTGGAGGGGGTCGAGGAGGCAGGGGGCTGGTGTGACAGTGCTGCCCCCAGTTTGCACACACCTGGCCATGTTGCAACAGCACACGGGCTCAGCCTCAACTTTGCTCTGAGATCAAAGTGGGTGCAGAGAGCGAGGAGAGACCAGACAGTGGGAACAAGCACTTCTGAGCCTGCAGCAGCGTAGGGGGGCCTTCCTGGGCCCTTGAGAGTGCAGAGATGCCTGAGTCCACAGCCACAGCTGGGCGGCTGCAGCTGTGCCCAGGAGGGTAGGGTTCCTTCCTGCTCCCAGCCCCCAAGAGCACTGGCATGCTCAGGTCTGCAGCTGCAGCTGGGCGGCTGCAACTGTGCTCAGGGAGCCCAAGGCTCCCACCCTGCCAACTCAGAAGGGGGCAGGGCTTCCGCCTGTTCCTGGCTCCCGCTAGTTCCATGGAGCATGCAGCCCCAACCATGCCTCCTCCCCTGAAGCTGGCATCATGGCAGTGACCACTCTAGATGGGCTGCCGCTGCCATCACTAATACCAAAATATAAAGGTTTCAGTAAAAATCACTCATCATACCAAAACCAAGCAGATCTCAAATTGAATGAAAAAATACACAACAGCTAACAGTGAAATACCAGAGATCTTAGAATCAAAAAAGATAATATAAAATCTTAGAGTCATACAATTTTAGAATCTTAAAATCTTGGAAAAGATTTTAAAGCAGCCATGATTTTTTTAAAAAACTTCATGAGCAATTATGAACACTTTTGAAACAAATGAAAAAATATCCAAAACCTTAGCAAAGGAAGTCCAGCAAAGAAATAAAAGATACAAAGGAAAACCAGATGAAAATTTTAGAAGTGAAAACAAACTAAAACACCCAGTAGAGAGGCTCAACAGTAGAATACAGGGGATAGAAGAATGAATTAGCCACCTAACAATAGAATAGTAGAAATTACCCAACTGAACAACATAGAGAAAAATAACTAGAAAAAAAATGTCAGAGCTTCAAGGACTTAGGGGACTGTAACAAAATATTTAAATTTTGAAATACTGAAATGTTAGAAAGAGAGGAGAAACAGCAGGGCTGAAAAAATACTTGAAATAATGGCTGAATGCTTTGCACATTTAGTAAGAGACATTGATCTATAGGTGCAAGAAGCTGAATGAAGTTCAAAAAGAATGAACCAAAGATAGCCAGGTCAAGACACATCATAAAGTCCCAATAATTAAAGACAAGGATAACATCTTGAAAGCAGCCAGAGAATAATGACACCTTATCTATTGGAGAAAAAATTTTTAAAAACAATGAATTCCTCTTAGCAACCATGGAAGCTAAAAGAAAGCGGCACCATACTTTTCCCAGTGCTGAAAGAAAAGACTATCAACCCAGATCTGTGTGCCTATCAAATATGTTCTTTAGAAATTAAGGAAAAATCAAGATATTCTCAGATTAAGAAAAACTAATCTGGCAGATATGCCCTAAAAGAGTAATTAAACTAAGTTCTCTAAAGAGAAAGGAAACAATTTTAAAAAAAAGAATATTGCAATTTTTGGAAGGAAGAAAGAACCCTGTCAGCAAAAATATTGGTAGATACTTTAGGCTTTCTTTCTCTTCCTCAATTTTCTAAATTATGCTTTATGGCTAAAGTAAAAATCATAACACTGTGGCTCTAACTGTATGTAGAGAAAATATTTCAGACAATTATATTATGAACGAGGGAGTGTAAAGAGATGTAAAGAGAGGCAGGTCTTCTATACTTCACTCAAACTGGTATAACAATGGCACCTGTGAATCACAGATATTACATAGAACAAGCTCTAAAAAGGCTATATAAGAGATACACTCATAAAACACTATTGATAAAATAGAATCCTAAAAATAATGTAATCCTGTAACCCATCGGAAGATAAGAACTACAAACTAACGTAGCTTCACTGGGTGAATTCTACTATACATTTAAAAACAGAAACTCCCACACTTGAAACATTTTATCTTACAACGGAGGCTAGTGTAAACGTGATGCCAAATCCCAATAAAGACATTATAGAAGAAGAAAATTATAGAACAATATCTTTCATGATCATAGTCACAAAAACCTAACCATATTAGCCAATTTCAGTGTTGTATAAAATGAATAAACAGTCTGAGCCAGTGGGATTTTCTATGATGCAAATAAGCATGTAAAGAAATAAAAAAGATAGTACATTAAAAACAAAAGGAAAAAAGATGATTATCTTAATTCGTAGAGGAAAAAAGTAATATTTGCTTTATTTAAATAGGTATATTTAAATAAAGAAGAATTCATTCAATTTGAATTTTAAAATATCTACTAAAAATCCTGTAGCCAGCAGCATATTCACTGATAAAATATTGAGAGTTATCTCTTTAAAGGTCATAAACATGATAAATATTTCTGCCATCACTACTTATACTCACCATATACTGGAGGTCTTAGCCAGTATTTTAAGGCAAGAAGAAGAAATAAAAGACACAAATATTGAAAAGTAAGAAGACGATGTTTCTTTATTTGCAGACAATACTGTTGTATACAACAAAAATCCCAAGAAATATACAAGCAGCTAGTTGCCTTGCAAGGTCACAGGTTCAAGACCAATGTACAAAAATCAATCATATGTCTTTCTGCTAGCAGCAAATAGAAAATAAAATAAATAACTTCTGCAATAATATAAAAATTATCAAATTCCTAAGAATAAATTTATCAAAAGATATATGATATGTTTACCCTAAGTCCTACAAAACATTGGTGAGAAAAATGATCCATTAAGTTGAAACAACCCAGCACACGTTATCTGTAGAAATGGAAAGCTGCTTCTAAACTGTACATGGAAATGCAAAACAACAAGAAAGGCTAAAATAAATAAACAAAAACCCAGAATGTTATTATTACTCATTGTTGACAATATAAAGGTAAGAGTGCTATTGTCAGATATAATAAAAATGGAAGAGCATAAGAAAAGAAAGGAATGCTACTTTTTGAATTTTATCAAATGTTGTGTGAACACTGAACAAGACTGAAGAAGAAATAAACTTATAATTAATTATGTTGTTTGAGGTTAAAGATGACCCATGGAGAAACCAATAATAGTTGTAAAATTATATAGATAGGTGGTAAATTAGGGAAGTAGGGGATAGTATATATAAATTAATCTCACATTTATCATGAGAGTAAACCAATGGATATGTCTAAAGCTGGGGGAAAAAGGAGGTGTCAGTATGAAGGAAAATCTCAAACGATGAAGATTAAGGGGAATTGCTCTGGGTACCAGGACTGGAAGTGGGGAGAGATGAGCTAAGAGATGGTTGCTTTTTATTGTATTGTTTTAATTCTTTATACATCTTACCATGGTAAGACTTTATAAAATGTATTAATTGGTAAGTTAAAATGCAAAGTACTTAAATTCAAAATACGGTATCCAGGAGAAGAATGTGCATTAAAATAAGTGACAACATGAAGTTAAAAAGGCAATGATCAACTAAGTCACCTTGGGATATAGACGGAAAGGAACTTTGATATTTAGCTGTTGAATCAATCTTTATTTTAATTTTTTATTTTCTTATTTTTTCAGGGGAATGACTATATTGGTTTTAATAAAAAAGATACATATTTATTACTAAAAATTTAATAGAAACTTGCAGAGAAAAATGTAAAATCCTTCCTCTAATTCCATCTTTATTCATCACCAGCATTATTCTTAGCCAACTGTTCTATGAGCTGTAAGTTTGGATGGATGAGTGGTTGGGCAGAGAAATAAGAAAAAAAATGTATAAAATGGCATCAAAGTGTAATACTATTTTTAACATAAGAATTAATATTTATTTATTTAAATTTTGCAGAGAAAAATCTCATAAGAAATAAGGGAAAGGACTGCTTAACTTCAAAAAATATTTCATCACCTCAAAAGATACTGTTTCATAGTAGATCCCTCTAATCCTGAGAAACTGTGAAAAACATTGCACTTGAGTTGCCATTTTTAGCTACATATTTTTACCTTATACAATATCAATTGACCTCTGCTATGAGACACAAAAGTATTAACTTTTTACACTTGCTCCCAGCCTCCATCTCCATCTCTCAATTTTTTTATTAGTTATATGTCATATTTAATATATATTACATTTATATGTCATAATTTTATTGTTAAGCTTACATTTACCTTTATTGGGCAACCACAATTATTGCAGGAAATAATCTTGATTTTCATTCCAGATGTTTTACAGTGGTTTCTCAATTCTGAAGTAGTGATTTTAACTTTTGAGTTTTGAGTAGTTTTCATAAGAGTGTTTAACACATTTGAATGGAGAATATGGGAGTTCTGATTTTGTTTTTCTCTTTTTGTAAGAAATACAGAAGCATGTTTCAGAAGAATTTTGGTTGTCATTTGATTTATCTGATATCTTGCCTGGGTCTAATATTTTGGATAACACATTCCCTCAAAACCTTCTAGAAATTGCTCCATTGTCTTCTGACATTGAATATAACTTTCAAGAAGTCTAAAGCCAACCTAAACTTTCTTCTGCCTGGATTTGATATGCCATTTTATGCCAGAATAACTGAAGACTGCTTCATTTTTGAATTTCAGTGACAATCAGAATTTGTCTCGGGGTGGATGGTTTTGTCGTCAAGAATTTGTCTTTGCAAAGGAGATCAATTCTGCTGTATTTCTCTCAGTTTTGTCTCCACCCTCCATGCATCTATTTACTTTTTTTTCTTGCATCAAAATTAGATCCTTCATATGTAGAAACTTTTTGGAATACCATTCTTTATAGCATTAATCACAAAAAATAAAGAGGGAGGGTAGTGATCTTGCCTGTAGAAATAAACATTAGCAGATAATTGTGCAAATAGAACACAATAGACTACTCTACCCCTAAGGAATACCGGAGACTTATAAATAAACACACAAATCAGTGGCTGCATTCATCTATTACAGCCTCTTAAAAGCACAACCTTTGTTGCATTGTATCTGGAATATGCAGGAGGCTTGTCTAATTTTAAGACACAGCGTTGCCTCTGACCATCATCTAGTAGTCAAGAATATTTTAGTAACAAATTAAGGCAAATTGGTTCAGATTTCTGAAGGAGAAAAAAATACAAGTCTCCCACAATAATCTGATGGTTTATTTAACCATTTATTTAAGCCAGTGAAATTAATGGGGCTGGTCTTTTGTTTAAGAAAACTTCGTTAATGTTTATGATTTAACATCCTATCCTACTTTGACCAGGCATTTGCTGACATAAATTTAGTGCAAAATTGCCAGTTATTTTAATTTATGAATTGTTAGTACTAGCAGAATGTGTAGCACAGCTGTTACTCAATATTAGAAGGACATTTTTAAACATAATTTTTCTACATGATTAAAGACTATTGTAGAAGCAAAAGCTTAAAAATCAGTTTCACAAACTATTTTGCATCCTCATTGTTACAATATGATGTTTTGAAAAAAGGAATATGAAGGTGTAAAATATGTATTGTCATTAATTCCCCTTCTTAAAAGCAATATTGCATTCTAAGATGCTGGAAATGTTGTTTACCTTTTCCTTTTGGAAAGATTTATTGTAGATACAATGCAACAACAAAAATATATTATACACAGACTTTATCCTAGTAACTAGACGAGACATTGGTATCATAGAAAAATCTGTCATGTTGGAATTCATTTATTTGGAAAGGAAATGCAATTGATATTTAATTGAATTCATAAAATCACAGAAAATGTTTAGACATGAAAAGTGAATCTAGTACAATCTACTTATTTTACAAAATGGAAATTTTTTTTCCAAACTATGGAGAGTCTAATATAATTTTTTTTAAATAGGGCAAAACCAATGACTTAGTGAGTCCTTCTTTCAATAAGTACAAAACAAAAATTAACAGGGCTTACAACATGATAGTAATCTAGTTCCTTATACCGATTTCTTTTCACTTTACACTAAAGGTTCTATATCTGTGGCTTAAAATAGCATTTATCAGAAGCTTGATGCAACTGATGTTTTAGCAAGTAATCCCAACGTTGTTTCTTGTAGGACAGGCTGATAATAGCAACCACTGATTCTATGTAATGTATTGTATCAGATAGACTGTCATCTTCTTTTACAGGTTCAGGAACAGGCCAGATTTGAGCTCGGCTTCTTCACTTATCGGGATTTTCTTAGGAAAGTATGTTCCAGTGATGAGTCTAGGAAATGATTTCCTACTGCTCTGCTGTTTTATGTTTCTGTTTGTTTTAAAGAGAAAAATAGGGTGTACTTTCCAGGATTCTATAAGAACTCAAATGTGGTAGTTTTCTCCAGGGTCTCAACTCTGTTAGTCGTAGTTTGAATAAAAAGAAGGTCCTGGCCCTACCACTGGGAAATATATATATTTTGTTTCTTCATGAAGCTTGCTTGTCAGCAGTTAAGCATAAGTAGATCAGTCCCATTTGAACTAAATTGCCAAGTTTGCAAGGACTGGGAAGAGAATCCCCACTTTGCAAGACAATACGGTGATGGCTGAAGATGGCAAGCATTTGGCAAAATACCATATTTGACAAGCTCTTACATCAATGTTTTCTATAAGCTCTTTCAGATATTTCAAGGATAAAAGAATTGTTCTTTTTTCAGATATATTATTGTTCATAAAGTTGTTTGACCTTGTTTCTTGGCTAATGCAAAGTCTTCTAAGTTTTTCTTTGAAAGGAGTTAAGAACTATCATTTCTACTAAAAATTTTCATGTAACATATTTTTGTTGTTCCTCCTGCCTTTCAATGTAGCACTTCCAATATGCTATTTGCAAAAAAAATTTTAACTTGAGGGGTAAAGAAAGAGGTAGTAATGCACACTCATCCATTAATTGTTTGCTCCTTCAACAAATATTTATTGGATACCTCCTATCACCAGGCACATTCAATACAAATGGATTAAGCTATTTTCCCTGCACTCATGTGGCTCACAGCCCAGTCTCTAACAGGTTACATGGAATTAACTAAGAAATCGGCACTAGGAGAAAGCTTCTTAAGTGTAGTCTTTACCTTGACTCTATGATTCTTACAGTATGAAGGCCAGAAACAGTGACACCTTTTGAATTGAGAAGATAATATGAGAAGTTGTTCACCCTTTCAAGTCCTTTAACATACTGGGCAGTTTAGAGCTTTGGTATATTCTGAATGAGGAATGAGGATCTATAGAAGTTAATTCAGCTTGCAATATTGTCTAACTGGTTCAAATAGAAATGGGGCTTACATCCTGGAAAGCACTGATGAAAATGAAGTTCCCCACAAATGACTCTATGCAAATCCTCAATTCCAAATTTGCTTTAAAATCAAGAAAATAATTACCTTGGTCAATGCCGTCAGGTACATACTCCTTCACTGTGTTCTGGCAGAAACTCAGAAAACCAATTCAGCAACTTAATTAAGTCCTCACAGGCAAGCATGTCCCAACTAGGCAATTTCTGGACAGTGAGATTTCCTTCCCTGTTGGGTTCTAACTTCATCAATGTCTTAGGCTACCTTAGCAGCAGCAGGCTACCTTAGCAGCAGCAGGACAAAAATTTGGTACTTTTGGCCTCCATTTAAGTGTTTTAGGCAGACAGCAAAATAAGGTAGCTATTTTTAAAAAATCATTCCTGGAACACGCAAAAAAGAAATTGTCACTTCTCAAAAGTCTGAAAGGAAGTCTGCTAACACCGAGTTTTTGAGAGAGAAAGAAACAAAATCAATGAGGAGAAATAATTCTCAGATTTCTGTTGAATGAAATGTTCTGATTAACACTAAAAATGTAATTCACTATACAGTAACATTTTAGGCTGAAGAGTGATTTCACTAGAGAGGTTTCTAAAGCATGGAGTGAGGAAAGCAATCACTTTTTTAAAAAAATTCTCTAAATATGAGAAGAAATTTTAATCTGGAAGTTTATTATATCTCTCTAGAATTTCACAACGCAACAGAAGCAGACTTGTGCCTCAGATTGCTGAGATGTAGTTACAACATCAGTGAAAGCTCATCATCTTCCCAAACTGCACATGCGACCTCCAACATCTTGAATTCAGACCAGCCTATGTTTGCATGCAGCTCCCTAACTTAGCAATTGCAGTGCTGGTCTTTGTTTTGTTTTGCTGTCAAGCCTTCTACTATGGTGTCTTCTTCACTGAAGTATTTCTACATTACATTGCCCGGGACAAAGCTATTTTGTATGCACAGAAACTCGCTTCAGGACTTTAAACTATTTTCTATTCTACAGTGCTTAATTTTTCATTTATGTGGCATCTTACTGAAGAGTAGTCAGCAGTTAACAACACATTGTGAAACAATAAATATTTTACTGGATATATAATCTCCACAATTTAAAAGTTTTATTTTCTGTGTGGATCTGTATAAAGCTGGAAATGTTAACATTTTGTGGATGCACATTTTTAATAATACACTCTATAATCACTATCAAACAAATGACCTGCACTTTAATAGGCACTCCAAACATTAGCTGCCATTTCTGCTAAACTCAGTAAACTCTAATAAAGGTGTTTTATGGGAAGAGGTTTTTTTTTTTTAAGAAGATATATTACTTAGATTTCATCAGCACATAAAAATGTTATCTTGGGAACACTGGAAGATTCATATATTTCTAAATTACAGCACATTCCTGTCACTTTCACATGAGATCATTCTAATTTTTTTTAAATCATAGTTTAGATTGGGTCATGTTTCACGCTTTATTCCATTTGAATTAATGATGTTATTTACTTGGAACTTGATTGTATACTGCCTTACATTCAATGAGGTAGTTCATAAGAGGCAGCAACATAATAAAGAAGGAAAATGTTATTTACTCTCTTTCCCAATTCTCAGGAGCTTGGTGTAAATTCTACCCAATAAAACGTGTTTAGTTTGTTTCTGTATTCCTTTAAGGCTCAATATACAGAAGCAGGCAGCAGGAGTGCTCAGAGTCACAGTCTTTGTAGGATTTTACTCCTGAGCACCCACAGTGCTTGCTCTTGATCTGGGAAACAAACATATTCTCAGTTCTGGAACTCCTTGATCCAAGAAACAAAACTGTCTCCTGCCATGGAACTTCAGCTTCAGGAGTTGCTTTCGCCTCTCGAGCCCCAGGAGAGGCCAATAATCTCAGATAGCAAGGACTCAAATGAGTTGTGCACAATAAATATTTTCTCAGAGCAGCTATAAGCATTAAATGAGAAGAAGTGTGTACTAAAAAAAATTCCTTGTATTTCTAGAAATGCTTAATTTGGCACCTATCAACTAAATCCAAACCTAAATCTGAGTTTAGTGCAAAGCCAGAGGAATGGCCACATAAGCCAAGGGGTCAGGAAGGAGAAGAACAATTGGCATCAGGGCAGCAAGGAAATAGGGGAGAATCAACTTCTCTTGGTGTACATTTCAACCCCAAAAGCTTCTGTCCATAATTTTGTCATCACAGAAAACACTGTGGAGTTCAGTAACAACGCTAGCCTTCCAGGCACCTCAGACCTTGGTTATTTAAAATGCCAATTACTTACCGATCTCTGATTGTTGTGGCTCATGGTTGAGGACAAAAGCATTCTAGCACCCTCTGGCATTGTCTCCATTCTAAAGCCCTAACAGCATTTTCAGGTAGCCTTTCAAATTTCTGTGAGCCATAGGCAGGTAGCCATACTCCAGAGGCTGCAATTGACCAATGTGAAGTTAGAAATTAGTTTCTTATCATGGGGAGAAAACCACAAGAATCAGTGAACCTGAATGGTGCCGGCAACCTTAGGTAAGCCACTTGAACAATTTGGGTCTTATGTTCCCCATTTTACAGAATACAGACACAAATGGGAGGCTCCTGACTTTTAGGATTCAAATGAAATATGGCCATAGGGCTCTAGGTTTACATTTCTATCATTCTTTCTTGAGATGTTGAGGAGGATAGCTTACACTGTTCTTCAAATCCTGCTCAACCAGATTTGTGTTTGTCTGTAATTATCCACCACTCATCTCAGCTGTCACTCAGTACAAGCCATGGAATTTAGTCCCTTTACCTTTTTATCCATAAAATAACCACACTTACAATCCAACAGTGACAACAAAATAAAGATAACTGAACAAATACCACCTCCCAAAAGATCCCCCTAACAAGAAATAAGTGCAAACAAAAAGTGACCACTCTAAGACCATTTTGTGTTGAGCAGAATACAGCAATACCTGGGGAGATAGAGAGGGCTTAGATTCCATCAACACAAAACACTTAAGATTGATTATCGGGCCTCCCTGTTCTTCAGAAACCCTCAGCATTCATTTGTGCCAGTCCGAGCTCTAGCTCTCAGCAATTGTTCTCCCTTTTTAAAATCCACCTTGAAACCTGCACGTTCTGCACATGTATCTCAGAACTCAAATTAAAGTTTAAAAAAAAGGAGCAAAAAAAAAAAAATCCACTTGTCCCTGCCCAGAACTATAAAATATCTTCAAAAAGTTCATGGAAAATATACATTATGAAAAAAATTATGTGTGAATTTCAAAAATTTTTGCACCAAAATAAACTCATACTAACTTTTCATAATGTGTGTGAACAGGATCTCATTTGAGGCCTTAAGAAGGATAAGATATCAGTTTGAAAAGAACCCCTATTGGAGCAA
Organism: Gorilla gorilla gorilla; assembly: GCF_029281585.2. Taxonomy (NCBI): domain Eukaryota; kingdom Metazoa; phylum Chordata; class Mammalia; order Primates; family Hominidae; genus Gorilla; species Gorilla gorilla. The sequence continues at coordinate 143,871,555 of NC_073224.2, read as the reverse complement.
CATTGAATTCTGCTAAAATTGAAGCAAGAATAAACATTAAATTTATGGTAAAGCTTGGGTGCAAGAACAGTGAAATCATTAATGCTTTATGAAAAGTTTATGGGGACAATGCCTCAAATATATCAGCAGTTTAAAAATGGATAACTTATTTTAAAAAGGGACAAGACCATGTTGAAGATAAAGCCTGTGGTAGCAAACCTTTCACCTTAATTTGTGAGGAAAAAATGAACCTTGTTTGTACCCTGATTGAAGAGGACTGATGCTTAACAGCAGAAACAATAGCCAGCAACATACATGTCTCAATTGATTCAGCTTACATAATTATGACTGAAAAATTAAAATTAAGCAAACTTTCCACTGGATGGGCAGCAAAACTATTGTATTCAGATCAGCTGCAGACAAGAGCAGAACTTTCAAGGGAAACTTTAAACAAATGGAATCAAGATTTTGAAGCATTTCTTAAGAATTATAATGGGTGATAAAACATGCCTTCATCAGTATGATCCTGAAGACAAAGCACAATCAAAGCAGTGGCTACAAACAGGTGCAGGTGGTCCAGTCAAAACAAAAGAAGACCAGTTCAGAGCAAAGCTCATGGTCATGGCAACAGTTTTGTGAGGTGCTCAGGGGATTTTGTTTCTTGACTTTCTGGATGTCCAAAGAACAATAACATTTGTGTATTATGAGAGTGTTTTGAGAAAGTTAGCCAAAACTTTAGCAGAAAAACTCCAGGAAAACTTCATCAGAGAGTTTTTTTCTCTACCAAGGCAATCCTCCTGTTCATTACTCTAATCAAGGGCAATTTTGTGAGAGTTTCAATGGTAAATTATTAGGCATCCAATTTACAGTCCTGATTTGGATCCTTCTGACTTATATTTGTTTCCTAATCTTAAAAAATCCAGAAAGGGCACCCATTTTTTTTCAGTTAATAAGGTAAAAAGACTTAATTCACATGGTTAAATTCTTAGGACCCATAGTTCTTTAGGAATGGACTAAATGACTAGTATTGTTGCTTACAAAAGTGTCTTGAACTGGACAGAGGTAGTGTTGAGAAACAAAGTTTACATTTTTTATTTGTATCCTTGAATTCCATTTTTCATGAATTTTTAAAGTCTCCTCATGTATACGTATAAACGTATAGATGAGTTATATATAAACAAATAAATGTATACATATGTAAATATATACAAATGTTATATATTTTTAATGGGGGATAAAACACGCCTTCATTAGCATGATCCTGAAGACAAAGCACAATCAAAGCAGTGGCTACCAACAGGTGCAGGTGGTCCAGTCAAAGCAAAAGAAGACCAGTCCAGAGCAAAGGTCATGGCAACAGTTTTGTGAGGTGCTCAAGGGATTTACACATAAACCTAAGCTCAGCCTTCTGTGAGTTATCAAAAATCTTTACAATATTTTATTCCTAACAATGATCTGTATATTCTAGGTTTCACTATTTCTTCCTCCCTAACTGCAATGAAAGAGTTATATTTATCTGTTTCTACAAAACCTTGGTTTTCAATGCTCTTCTCATCCTCCTTCCCTTTTACATGTAATATGAAGTATCCAAACTGAATTATTAAGTTTCCTACTGTCTCTAGAAATCTATGAAATAACTTCATGTTTTATGGATTTGAAATACTTGAGAATTGGCAAAATCTTTATGCTTACGAAGATATATTGATGGCTCCAAGGCTCAGAGAAGAGTGGCTGGAGGAAGGTGAAGGCTTGCATGTGAGAATGCTGTGGTTAGAGAGAGGTTCAAGAGGCCCTTTGTGTGTTGGGCTGGTACTTAAGGTTTAGAAATAAAGTAAACGGTTAGTTATAGGACTGATTCTGTGTATTTCTCCATTGATCAGTGAAAGGTATTTTCCCTCAGTTATGAACATCAAATTTGGCGTAACAACATAAAAGGAGCTGCCACTGGGTGACAACCCAAGAGACACTTCACACTGTCATAGTTTTGCTGAATCTGCAGTGATTAAGTATATGATACTTAATTTTATTGGTCTAGAGGTAAAAATGCTCAGGATAGAATAAACTGACTCACAGGAATCTGAAGTATAACACCAAGTGTCAATTAATGAATTTACAAGGGAAATCCTTTTGCGTCTTTAGATGCCATGTGGGTCTTTGCTCTAAGCGATCATTATCATGTGTTGGCTTTAATGTTTTGTTCTCAGAGGCAACATTATTTTTCTTATTTGCAATTGCTTTGGGGTCACCTCAATGTAGCCACCAACTTATTTTTTAAAAGTTTGATGGTCAGAGAGATTTAATGGAGTCAGAATTGAATTAGGTGGGTTGACTGCAAATTTAACTGCCTTTTCATTATGCCAAACTGCATTGAATACAGCAAACAAAGGTAAAACAAATTATACTGTATAATAATAGGATATGTTAATATTATTTTGTTCCCCCTGTTGTAAAATAGAGACTAAATGCCTAAAAACAGTTTTAAACATAATATAATTTAAACACTATTATGTTTTTTTCTTTAGAATACACATTTAAAAACAATTAACTGAACTTGTAATGATTGCACTTGGAAATTATGGTAGCATTTGGTTGCATAAAATATTTATTCAGTTCAACATCAATGAAACCATTGAAACTGAGTGTTGTAAATAAGAATGATAGTTTAAGGTAATCTGATGTATGAGGTCATTTCTTAATATGTATAATTTCAAAAATTTAGGATTTAACCATTCAAATCAGTAAATATGATCATTAAGGACAACAAAGATTTTAAGTCATCCAGCCTACCTTCTCAATTTTGCCTAATTGTTTCTTATAGTAAACTGTTACATTTACTTTCTCCCTTGCTTTAAATATCTTAAGGGATAGCCCTTCTCTAATATTGTCATAAAAGACACTTTTCAGAGGCTAATAGATTTCACAGCCAGGAAGTTTTTTCATGAAAGTTAGCCTGAAATTTTTTTTTCTTTTTTTTAAAAATTTACTCAGCCAAGCACGGTGGCTCATGCTTGTAATCCCAGCACTTTGGGAGGCCGAGGCTGGCGGATCACTTGAGGTCAGGAGTTCGAGACCAGCCTGGTCAACATGGTGAAACCCCGTCTCTACTAAAAATACAAATATTAGCTGAGCATGGCGGCAAGCATCTATAATCCCAGCTACTAGGGAGGTTAAGGCAGGAAAATCGCTTGAACCTGGGAAGTGGAGGTTGCAGTGAGCTGAGATCATGCCACTGCACTCCAGCCTGGGCAATAGAGTGAGACTCCGTCTCAAAAAAAAAAAAAATGACAATAAAAATTTACCCTATTAGCCATAGCCTTATCCTCCTGCAGCTTGCTAAATAATTTCTCTTCTGCCTTGGTGTTTATACTATCATATGTCAGTAGGCAGTTATCTTGTCCTTCCATAGTCTTTGCTTCACCAATCCATACATATTTAATTCTCTTAATCTTGCCTCATAAATCAATTACATCAGATCTTATCATGCTTGTTGGAGTGCCTGTTAGTACTTTCCAATGTGTCTATACCACTCTGATAATAGGGCTCCCAGAATGAAACACTACTTCACTATGTCTTAGAGAAGATCATTTATCTGTTGGTCATATGTGATATATATATTTTATATATATATATATATATATTTTTTTTTTTGAGACAGGGTCTTGCTGTCTTGCTCAGGCTGGAGTGCAGTGGCATGATCACAGCTCACCACTGTAGCCTGGACCTCACAGGCTCAGATGATCCTCCCACCTCAGCCTCCAGAGTAGCTGGGGCTACAGGTGCACACCACCTTGCCCAGTTAATTTTTGTATTGTTTTGTAGAGACAGGGTTTCGTCATGTTGCCCAGACTGGTCTTGAACTCCTGGACTCAAGTGATCTGTCCACTTCAGCTTCCCAAAGTGCTGAGATTGCAGGCATGAGCCACCAAGACTGGCAGATATACTTTCACCTCACGGAAGTAAATGAGTTCCTGGCAAAATGTGTACAAATCCAATAATTGCACACTAAATGGTATCTTAAATGTACCTTTTCCAAATAGAACTTTTTACAAAATGTACCTTTTCCAAATAGAACTTTTTACAAAAGTTCTTACAAAAGGTAAAAAATCAAAATTTCCTTTTTGTGTATGTATAGGGAAGAGGATTGGAAATCCTCTTAATTTGAGTGTTTTGGAAATCAGGTATGGACAAGATCCATGATCCATTACGAGATCCAACACGTGTAGAGTTTTCAAAGTATTTTTACATATTTTATCTCTTTTTTCCTTCTCAACTTTATATAAGGTATGTAATGTTATTTCCATTTTATGAACAAGGAAACCAAATCTCAGAGTTTCATGGACTTGCTCTGGATGATAAAGTGGAAAATGGAAGAAACATATCTTACCAAGGTCTATTGCTTCCAAATTTAGCAATTTTAAAAATAAGGAGCCTGGTAGCTGAGGACAGAATTTGAGATCATGCACCGTATTTGAAATCTTGGTTCTTCCATTGACTTTAGGCTACCATCAGCAAATTAGATAATCCTCATAAACCTGAGTTTTCTCATTTAAAAATGGAAAGAATATCCTACATTTCCAATGGATGATGTGAGGGGTTAGGTAAGGTAACCCATGAAATACTTAACTATGTGGAAGCGCACATCACTGACCTTCCTCCTGTTTGCACTGCCTGCTACAGTGAAAGTATAAACTTAGATTTTCTAACACTCAATCATAGCTGTCTTCTAAAGTCTTGACATGGTCTAATAGAGAGGTTTTCAGGACATAATATGCATCTTCAAGGGCCTATGAGTTGATATTATGTGTTCCTTAAAAGAAAGAAACACAGAATAAACATAATTATTATTGTCTATTGCAACACTTGATGCTCTTGAAATTTAAACAATCATAACGAAAATCTCTGCTAAATTTTATCAGTGAAAACCACTGGTAGTCTAAAACAGTATTTTTTACACCAAAACCATAGTTGTTATACAAAGACTTTCCCAGTGTAATCCAGGCATGAATACTTTAAGTAGTTCTCCCACTTTACAGAAGAAAGCCAGAGCCTGTTTCCATTGCAGATTATACTGTGGTGCTTTGCCATGGGATATGAAACCTCCCAGAGTCCCTAACAATATGGAAATACTAGTAGGAGCCTCCCCTTCAATACAAACCGAGGGACCTTACACATATAGCACTTCCTGGCTTTTCCTCAGAAGACATTGGCCCATACTGAGACATTCTGAATTCAGAATACAGGAAACAGTGAAACAGTAGAGATTAGTGACACTTCGTCTTATCAACATAATAAGAATATTTTATAGAAAATGTTGAGCTTTGTCTGAGTTCTGTAATCCTGGAAAACATAATTAAAGAAATTTAAATTAAAGAAATTCCCCCCCTTTTTTTTTTTGTTCTGGGAGACTGCTTACTGCAAAGAACTGCCCATTCTCATATGATTTAGATAAATTCTGTGGATAATCCCCTTGTTTATTTAGCACCAGGCCAGACTCAGGCTTTCCAAATTTCCATCCTTTGCTTCATAAGTGAGTAGCTGAACTATTTGTCTCCATTGACCGATCAGAACAAAGCACTTGTTGATCTGATTTGACCAATCTTTTGTTAAGCTTCTCTTCTTCCCACTGGACCTTCAACATTGACCCACCTCAGCCTGATCCGGCTGAATAGGAAACAGCCCCTCTTTAGTGACCTTTCCTCAACACTGCTGGACCACAAAAAGCCATATTTCCTGATCAGTTGCTGAATTCGGGTTCTTTCTAGCCTTGTTTACTCCTCCCCATGAAAGAAAAGCCCTTTTCTGCCTGAGGTTCAAGGCACTCACTGATCTTGTAGTCAGAGTATTCTCCCTATTGATAATCTTTCTAATAGTCTTTCTTTATGTAAGTCTGGATTTGTCTTTGTTTGACAACACATTAGATAAAACATATAAAATATTATGAGATTTCTCCCAGATCTGATGAAGTTTATGTAACGAGAGAGTTAATATACATTTTATCAAATTACATTAAGAAATACATATTCTAGCTGCAGTGAATTCTCACTAGTGATGAGAAATAAACTTACTTAAAACTTACGATGAAACATTTTAGATATCAGGTTAAAATGTGCAAGAAGATACATAGTTTTGCAAAATTATTGTCGAAGATACATGAGCAAAATAATTTGAGGACCTTAGCTCTAACAAACAAAACCGAGGGAAGCAAATCATTGAAAAGATACAGTTCTATTTCAGGTTTGCTCCTGGAGGTCCTTTGACTTACGACTTCTCCCTCTGAGAAAGGAGAAAGACATTTGTATTTACATCTTTTGAAAACGTGTCTTAAAATGGGTTATTTGAATTTCCCTCCTGAGCGAGTGGATAGTGTGTGTAGTGAGAAGTGCCATGCGTGCTGCTGAAGCTGGAGTTCTGGGAGGGCTGGGCCTGGGTAGTGGGCAGGACAGTCCCTCAGAGTGTGAAGGAAAGCAGAAGTCAAAAGACAGACCTGGCCGGATGCAGTGGCTAACACCTGTAATCCCAGCACTTTGGAAGGCCGAGGTGGGCAGATCACGAGGTCAAGAGATTGAGACCATCCTGGCCAACATGGTGAAACCCCGTCTCTACTAAAAATACAAAAATTAGTTGGGCGTGGTGGTGTGTGCCTGTAGTCCCAGCTACTCAGGAGGCTGAGGCGGGAGAATCACTTGAACCAGGGAGGCAGAGGTTGCAGTGAGCTGAGATTGTGCCATTGCACTCCAGCCTGGCGACAGAGCGAGACACTGTCAAAAAACAAAACAAAACAAACAAACAAACAAAACAAAACAAAACAAAACACAGACCTGCTGCACAAAGGTGGCCTGGGGGAGCCTTGAGGCAGCCTCAAAGGATCAGGATGTATAATTACATGGCCAAGATGGAAACCAGAGACGTGTAGACAGAAGGAAATGTTTGGTCAATGGGAGGGGCCAGGTTTTAATGGGAACCTTGTGTCTAATCCAAGGTCACGGAGGAATTTATTAAGGGCCTTGAGCTGATTAGGATGTGTCTGAGACCAAAAGGTAGCGTAAAATGTTTAGAAATGGACTTCTTATATCAGTTCTTACATTTTAATGATTTTTTCTGGCTTATTCAAGACTTGCAGCTTCACTTTACTAGTGATGTAAACACAAAATACATTATGCTACTACTTTCTAGGGTATTTGTTTCAGTTTTGTTTCCCAATTTATCTCATCTAATAAATATTTTGCAGCATATAAGCTTGAAAGGCATTAAATTAATGTTGATTACCTCATCACCTCTCTCTAAGTTAGACTTTTGCTAAAATAATGACATCCCTAAGAGGTCTTTCTTATATCATTCAGAGTCAGGAGATGTTGCTGAAAGACTACCCGCAAAGGTGTGGGCAAGCAATGCTGAGGTGCCGAGAGACTTAGTAGCAGCAGGAAGCTGTGAGTATCCCTAAGCAGGAGGAGCATGGAATGGGGAGGGCATGGCCAGTGTCCAGTGAGAACAGAGAATGCACTAGGGTTCTGGGGCCGGACTTGGAGCTGTGCAGAGACCTGGGATCTACCAGAGATGCAGCCCCCAAGTACATGGGGTAGTGAGGAAGCCCTCTGGTCTCTCTTCTCCCATTCTTTTATTCTTTTCTTGTTCCTTCCACTAGCCCAAAAAACTGAAAGCCAACAGGCAAGGGATCCCAGATGAAGCCTCACAGGAGGCTGACCTTCCAGGCCTTACATCAAGGCAGGTAAGACTGGAAAATATTCAGAGAGGCAAAATAAGGGGGTCTAAATTCCAATGTACTTCTCAAGGTTGGATGCCTCATATATTTTACTAACTTACTTTTTCTTCCCAAATCTCCTTCACTGAATGTGTTTTGAATATCCTCCTCATCTTATTTCCTTTTTACTCAGCAAACTTTTGTGTATATTGATTTTTGTTAATTTGGAGGTACATAATGCTGAATATAAATAATAATTATGATAAAATATTATAATTTTTATTAAAATCAAGACAGAAATTGATTTGTTAACCTACTTATCTACTAGTCTTTTAACATTATTAAACAATCAAAAATTCTGGTATTGATTTGTTCTTTAAAAATCGTGTTTATTACTTCTAATTGAATTAACTTATTGGTTTCTCAATTTTTGAAAAAATGATAAATTTCCAGAATTGTCTTTGTTTACTTCCATAAAATTAAGCACTGGCTTTTCCCACTATCTCCTTTTTTATATCTATATTCTGTATCTTTCAAAAAATGTTTCTTATTGTTAAAGATGGTAACAGCCACTTTAAATTTCTATAGATATTTAGATTTGTAAATATGTCTTTGAATAATAGATATTTTAATACCATTTTTATATTCAATATATTTAAGTGATAGTAAATACACTAAAGATACACTTGAAATATGAATTAAATCTTACTATGTGTTTATTCAACAACCGTCTATCTATTGAGCACCCACACTGCACACGATGTTAATGGCTGGCATTTCCTGAGTGTTTAACATGTGCCAGACACTGTGCTAAATACCTTCAAGGGATTATTTCACACTCTTACGATAACACTGTGAAGTAGGTTTTATTATTATTTTCACAGTTGTTTCTTGAAGAAACTAAAGCAGAGTGCAGTTAAATGCCGTGCTTAGGGTCCCAAAACTAGTGAATAATTGTTATTTTAACCCAAAGAGTCTGAACCTCGAAACAATTTTTCGGTCTTTATGTACCTGATGTGGTTTACAAAGAATAATAAAGAACTTCTCTGCCTCAATTGAACTTACGTCCTCTCGGCATAGATCAAGGATGAACAACCTACAGCCCAAATCTGGTTTTATACTTGGTTTTATAAATAAAGTTTTATTGAAATGCAGCCCCACTCATTTGTGTATGTATTTTCTGTGAATGGTTTTGTTTTTGCTACAAGGGCAGAGTTGAATAATTACGACAGATACTTTATACTTGCAAGGACTAAAATATTTACTGTATGACCCTTTACAGAAAAAGTTTGCCAGCCTCTGCCATAGATGTCTACAGAAGTAATTACAAAATAAGGCAGTCTGTGTTCAGCATTATTAAAGGAAAAAACATGTAGTTGAACTGCAAAGAGCAAATGATTAATTACAGTTTGAAAACATGATGAGTGGGAAGCTTTTATGAAGATGACTCTATTAGTCAGTGTTCTTCAGAGAAACAGAAAAAATACAACATGTACAGACATAGAAGAGGTTATTCATTATGGGAATTGGCTGAGAAATCTCATGATATGCTGTCTGCAAGCTGGAGAACCAGGAAAGTTGGTGGTGTAAATCAGTCTGAGTCTGAAGGCTTGAGAACAAGGAGGACTGTTGGTGTTAAGTCCCGGAGTCTGAAGGGCCCAGAATCTGGAGTCCTAATGTCTGAAGGCAAGAGATGATGTCCTAGCTCCAAAAGGTGGAGTTAATTTATCCTTCCTCCACCTTTTTGTTCTATCCAGGCCCTGAACAATTTGGATAATGCCATTCACATTTGTTAGGGCGGATCTTCTTTATTTAGTCTCCTGGCTCAAATGCTAATCTCTTCCGGAAACACCCTCTTAGACACATCCAGAAATAATGTTTTGCCAGCTATTTGGGTATCCCTTAATCCAGTCAAGTTGACACATAAAATTAACCATCACAATAACACTATGACTTGAACCTTGAAAAGTGAGTGGAACGCTCAAGCATTTACATTTACCATAAGCCAGTGCCCTGGAGTATAAACCAAGTACCATGACTCTCTTCTATCTTAAAGATTATTAAGGCAACTCTTTTTTCTTTCTTTCTTTCTTTCCTGTCACCACCCCTGCCAGAACAACAATCCCAAAGTATTTCCAGTATTCTCTCTTAAAAGACCAAAAAATTCTACCAGCAAGATGTCTCATTGTCCTCGCTGAAGTGTTCGAGAGGTAGGCAAGCAAACAGGGCTCTTCTCCCTCAACTGCAGATCCTGATAATTTCAACAAGGAGGTGGAAAAACCCTGTTGTTCCCGAGCTTATGTTTTTGTCCAGTTCTACATTGCTTGTTATACTTCTAGGACATGCATATCTTCTGCTTCTGACTGTGATGCAACCTGTTACCCTTCTGATGGCTGAACCTCAAAGTAGTCTTCCCTTTTTTCATAAGAATTAGTGACAGTCCAATATTTTTGATTAACATAAAAGTTATTTTTGAACTTAGATTATTTTTTACAGAATATATCTCTTTGGAAGATTTACAAAGATTTATAAATACACAATGCAATATATAAATACAATGTACTCATAAACATACAATGCATTGTGTATTTAAAAATGTTTGTAAATTGCCACCTCTGTAAGGTGGCAGAGAGCATGCTCAGAAAAGTCATTATCAGAGCCATTTCTATTGACTAATATATAACCTCCAAAGAATCAACTGTCAGAACAAGAGGAAACAAAGTGGGAAACCACAGAGACCAGGGAAGGTATGACCCTGTAATCCCCTTACTTGTAGTGTCTACTTGGTCAGACTGAATGCTTTACTTACTCAGCTTTGACTTCGTCCATTTGTTTTACTTACTATGTATTTCCAATTCACCAGCCATTGCTAAGTGTGCAACACAGCCCTCATTTCCTAAGATATATGAATTCCACTTTAAAACAGAGTTATGCGAAACTTAAAAGGAAATAATTTGTTGAGCAAGGATGTGAGTCAGCAAAAACTAGAAGGTGAAGAGAAAGGCTGAATTGTCAGTAGGAGGGGCACCTTGGCTCTAAGTCCAATCAAAGTTTACTTCTTTGGAAACAAATGAGAGTTTAACAGGAAGACCATTTCAATTAGGGCCAAGACATAGAAGAGTATGGCATAAATGCAGAGTACTGCCATGACAAAAAGATTTGGGGAATTACAACACATTTTCTTGAATTGTGCAGACTCATTCCACTAATCAAGTAAACCCAAGTAAATGATTAGTGCAATGGAAGTGTAAATACAGTTGCAATTCTCAAATTTACTACTTGTTAGTTCTTGCTATTGGCCTAATTTTGATGCTTAGCCATTAGTTATATACAAGTCAATGAAGATGACTTTTACTGTAGGCATCAGAGTTTAAATTAAAAAACAGGAAAAGACAAAGGACCACATGCCTGGGAAATTGGGCTGAGAATATGGGGATTAAATCTAGAACTACAGTTGAAGGACCCAGACTGTCTTCTTTGACTTCCAGCATAGCCTCTGATAAGGCAGTGGATAGTGAAATAGGTTGGCTTCTCCCAGTTGTCTTTATTTCCCATTGCTGTTTCTACCATCTCCTAAGCAAAGTCTGAAAGAACTAGGAAAAGAGAGAAAGCAGAAGCCTTGATCATTCCAAAATGTAGGAGTACAAATTTGTATTTCCACTTGTAACTGCTGTGTTTTTCTGGAACCTTTTATAAAGTTGTGGTTAAAGGTGAATGCTTCCCTATAACTTCATTTCTTATACCTGTGGATACTCACAGCTGCCTGCCAAATTTTGTTATCTCCATCTTCTATGGCAGTAGAGTAATTACCGTGTACTTGGCTGTCCAACAAGGCATTGAATTTCCAGGCCCACCTTTCCTTTAGGGGTGGCCCTGGGACTAGGTTTCCACCAATGGAATGTAAACCCAATTGATGCAAAACATTTTTGCCTCCCATCTCTCTTTGACCCTAGGCTTCAACTCTGCCCCTTCCAGCTAGCTGGGATGATAATGCCCAGATCAAACGTGACAGGCACCCACTGAAGGTGGGAAAGACAGCCCGAATTCATGAATGAGCACATCAAGCAAAGCCATCCTCCAACATGGAGTATTCACCTCAGCCTGTCAAGGGAGAGAGAATAAGCAAATTTGCTCATAAGCCACCTTGTACTTAGGTCTTTTGTGGCAACAACTTAGCCTTTCACCCTAACTCATGCTATGCTCATTTACATTTAAAGAAGACATGATAAAACTCTGTTTTACAATATATATTAAAATCATTTTTTTCTCTTAACTGAAACATGCAATCAACTATTACTGAGTAAAGCAGAACTCTTCGGAACAGCAGAACATAAAGTATCTACTTCCTTTTTATTTTTTTTCTTTTTTATTTTATTATTATTATACGTTAAGTTTTAGGGTACATGTGCACAATGTGCAGGTTAGTTACATATATATATACACATGACATGCTGGTGTGCTGCACCCATTAACTCATCATTTAGCATTAGGTATATCTCCTAATGCTATTCTTTCCCCCTCCCCCACCCCACAACAGTCCCCAGAGTGTGATGTTCCCCTTCCTGTGTCCTTGTGTTCTCATTGTTCGATTCCCACCTATGAGTGAGAACATGCGGTGTTTGGTTTTTTGTCCTTGCAATAGCTTACTGAGAATGATGATTTCCAATTTCATCCATGTCCCTACAAAGGACATGAACTCATTATTTTTTATGGCTGCATAGTATTCCATGGTGTATATGTGCCACATTTTCTTAATCCAGTCTATCATTGTTGGACACTTGGGTTGGTTCCAAGTCTTTGCTATTGTGAATAGTGCCACAATAAACATACCTGTGCATGTGTCTTTATAGCAGCATCATATATAGTCCTTTGGGTATATACCCAGTAACGGGATGGCTGGGTCAAATGGTATTTCTAGTTCTAGATTCCTGAGGAATCACCACACTGACTTCCACAATGGTTGAACTAGTTTACAGTCCCACCAACAGTGTAAAAGTGTTCCAATTTCTCCACATCCTCTCCAGCACCTGTTGTTTCCTGACTTTTTAATGATTGCCATTCTAACTGGTGTGAGATGGTATCTCATTGTGGTTATGATTTGCAGTTCTCTGATGGCCAGTGATGATGAGCATTTTTTCACGTCTTTTTTGGCTGCATAAATGTCTTCTTTTGAGAAGTATCTTTTCATGTCCTTTGCCCACTTTTTGATGGGGTTGTTTGTTTCTTTCTTGTAAATTTGTTTGAGTTCATTGTAGATTCAGGATATTAGTCAGATGAGTAGGTTGCGAAAATTTTCTCCCATTTTGTGGGTTGCCTGTTCACTCTGATGGTAGTTTCTTTTGCTGTGCAGAAGCTCTTTAGTTTAATGAGATCCCATTTGTCAATTTTGGCTTTTGTTGCCATTGCTTTTGGTGTTTTAGACATGATGTCCTTGCCCATGCCTATGTCCTGAATGGTAATGCCTAGGTTTTCTTCTAGGGTTTTTATGGTTTTAGGTCTAAAGTTTAAGTCTTTAATCCATCTTGAATTGATTTTTGTATAAGGTGTAAGGAAGGGATCCAGTTTCAGCTTTCTACATATGGCTAGCCAGTTTTCCCACCACTATTTATTAAATAGGGAATCCTTTCCCCTTTGCTTGTTTTTCTAAGGTTTGTCAAAAATCAGATAGTTGTAGATAAGCAGCGTTATTTCTGAGGGCTCTTTTCTGTTCCATTGATCTATATCTCTGTTTTGGTACCAGTACCATGCTTTTTTGGTTACTGTAGACTTGTAGTATAGTTTGAAGTCAGGTAGTGTGATGCCTCCAGCTTTGTTCTTTTGGCTTAGGATTGACTTGGCTATGCGGGCTCTTTTTTGGTTCCATATGAACTTTAAAGTAGTTTTTTCCAATTCTGTGAAGAAAGTCATTGGTAGCTTGATGGGGATGGCATTGAATCTATAAATTACCTTGGGCAGTATGGCCATTTTCACGATATTGATTCTTCCTACCCATGAGCATGGAATGTTCTTCCATTTGTTTGTATCCTCTTTTATTTCATTGAGCAGTGGTTTGTAGTTCTCCTTGAAGAGGTCCTTCACATCCCTTGTAAGTTGGATTCCTAAGTATTTTATTCTCTTTGAAGCAATTGTGAATGGGATTTCACTCATGATTTGGCTCTCTGTTTGTCTGTTATTGGTGTATAAGAATGCTTGTGATTTTTTACATTGATTTTGTATCCTGAGACTTTGCTGAAGTTGCTTATCAGCTTAAGTAGATTTTGGGCTGAGACGATGGGGTTTTCTAGATATACAATCATGTCGTCTGCAAACAGGGACAATTTGACTTCCTCTTTTCCTAATTGAATACCCTTTATTTCCTTCTCCTGCCTAATTACCCTGGCCAGAACTTCCAACACTATGTTGAATAGGAGTGGTGAGAGAGGGCACCCCTGTCTTGTGCCAGTTTTCAAAGGGAATGCTTCCAGCTTTTGCCCGTTCAGTATGATATTGGCTGTGGGTTTGTCATAGATAGCTCTTATTATTTTGAGATGCTTCCCATCAATACCTAATTTATTGAGAGTTTTTAGCATGAAGGGTTGTTGAATTTTGTCAAAGGCTTTTTCTGCATCTGTTGAGATAATCATGTAGTTTTTGTCTTTGGTTCTGTTTATATGCTCGATTACATTTATTGATTTGCGTATATTGAACCAGCCTTGCATCCCAGGGATAAAGCCCACTTGATCATAGTGGATAAGCTTTTCGATGTGCTGCTGGATTCGGTTTGCCAGTATTTTATTGAGGATTTTTGCATCAATGTTCATCAAGGATATTGGTCTAAAATTCTCTTTTTTGGTTGTGTCTCTGCCCAGCTTTGGTATCAGGATGATGCTGGCCTCATAAAATGAGTTAGGGGGGATTCCCTCTATTTCTATTGATTGGAATAGTTTCAGAAGGAATGGTACCAGTTCCTCCTTGTACCTCTGGTAGAATTTGGCTGTGAATCCATCTCTTCCTGGATTCTTTTTGGTCGGTAAGCTATTGATTATTGCCACAATTTCAGATCCTGTTATTGGTCTATTCAGAGATTCAGCTTCTTCCTGGTTTAGTCTTGGAAGGGTGTATGTGTCGAGGAATTTATCCATTTCTTCTAGATTTTCTAGTTTATTTGCGTAGAGGTGTTTGTAGTATTCTCTGATGGTAGTTTGTATTTCTGTGGGATCGGTGGTGATATCCCCTTTATCATTTTTATTGTGTCTATTTGATTCTTCTCTCTTTTCATCTTTATTAGTCTTGCTAGCAGTCTATCAATTTTGTTGATCCTTTCAAAAAACCAGCTCCTGGACTCATTAATTTTTTGAAGGGTTTTTTGTGTCTCTATTTCCTTCAGTTCAGCTCTGAGTTTAGTTATTTCTTGACTTCTGCTAGCTTTTGAATGTGTTTGCTCTTGCTTTTCTAGTTCTTTTAATTGTGATGTTAGGGTGTCTATTTTGGATCTTTCCTGCTTTCTCTTGTGGGCATTTAGTGCTATAAATTTCCTTCTACACACTGTTTTGAATGTGTCGCAGAGATTCTGGTATGTTGTGTCTTTGTTCTCGTTGGTTTCAAAGAACATCTTTATTTCTGCCTTCATTTTGTTATGTACCCAGTAGTCATTGAGGAGCAGGTTGTTCAGTTTCCATGTAGTTGAATGGTTTTGAGTGAGTTTCTTAATTCTGAGTTCTAGTTTGATTGCACTGTGGTCTGAGACACAGTTTTTTATGATTTCTGTTCTTTTACATTTGCTGAGGAGAGCTTTACTTCCAACTATGTGGTCAATTTTGGAATAGGTGTGGTGTGCTCTGAAAAAAATGTATATTCTGTTGATTTGGGGTGGAGAGTTCTGTAGATGTCTATTAGGTCCGCTTGGTGCAGAGCTGAGTTCAATTCCTGGGTATCCTTGTTAACTTTCTGTCTCGCTGATCTGTCTAATGTTGACAGTGGGGTGTTAAATTCTCCCATTATTATTGTGTGGGAGTCTAAGTCTCTTTGTAGGTCACTCAGGACTTGCTTTATGAATCTGGGTGCTCCTGTATTGGGTGCATATATATTTAGGATAGTTAGCTCTTCTTGTTGAATTGATCCCTTTACCATTATGTAATGGCCTTCTTTGTCTCTTTTGATCTTTGTTTGTTTAAAGTCTGTTTTATCAGAGACTAGGATTGCAAACCCTCGCTTTTTTTGTTTTCCATTTGCTTGGTAGATCTTCCTCCATCCTTTTATTTTGAGCCTATGTGTCTCTGCATGTGAGATGGGTTTCCTGAATACAGCACACTGATGGGTCTTGACTCTTTATCCAATTTGCCAGTCTGTGTCTTTTAATTACAGCATTTAGTCCATTTACATTTAAAGTTAATATTGTTATGTGTGAATTGGATCCTGTCTTGATGATGTTAGCTGGTTATTTTGCTCGTTAGTTGATGCAGTTTCTTCCTAGCCTCAATGGTCTTTACAATTTGGCATCTTTTTGCAGTGGCTGGTACCTGTTGTTCCTTTCCATGTTTAGTGCTTCCTTCAGGAGCTCTTTTAGGGCAGGCCTGGTGGTGACAAAATCTCTCAGCATTTGCTTGTCTGTAAAGTATTTTATTTCTCCTTCACTTATGAAGCTTAGTTTGGCTGGATATGAAATTCTGGGTTGAAAATTCTTTTCTTTAAGAATGTTGAGTATTGGCCCCCACTCTCTTCTGGCTTGTAGAGTTTCTGCCAAGAGATCTGCTATTAGTCTGATGGGCTTCCCTTTGTGGGTAACCCAACATTTCTCTCTGGCTGCCCTTAACATTTTTTCCTTCATTTCCACTTTGGTGAATCTGACAATTATGTGTCTTGGAGTTGCTCTTCTCGAGGAGTATCTTTGTGGCATTCTCTGTATTTCCTGAATCTGAATGTTGGCCTGCCTTGCTAGATTGGGGAAGTTCTCCTGGATAATATCCTGCAGAGTGTTTTCCAACTTGGTTCCATTCTCCCTGTCACTTTCAGGTACACCAATCAGATGTACATTTGGTCTTTTCACATAGTCCCATATTTCTTGGAGGCTTTGTTCATTTCTTTTTATTCTTTTTTCTCTAAACTTCCCTTCTCACTTCATTTCATTCATTTCATCTTCCATCACTGATACCCTTTCTTCCAGTTGATCACATCAGCTCCTGAGGCTTCTGCATTCTTCCCATAATTCTCAAGCCTTGGCTTTCAGCTCCATCAGCTCCTTTAAGCACTTCTCTGTATTGGTTATTCTAGTTATACATTTGTCTAAATTTTTTTTCAAAGTTTTTAACTTCTTTGCCTTTGGTTTGAATTTCCTCCTGTAGCTCAGAGTAGTTTGATCGTCTGAAGCCTTCTTCTCTCAACTCGTCAAAGTCGTTCTCCATCCAGCTTTGTTCCGTTGCTGGTGAGGAACTGTGTTCCTTTGGAGGAGGAGAGGTGCTCTGCTTTTCAGAGTTTCCAGTTTTTCTGCTCTGTTTTTTCCCCATCTTTGTGGTTTTATCTACTTTTGGTCTTTGATGATGGTGATGTACAGATGGGATTTTGGTGTGGATGTCCTTTCTGTTTGTTAGTTTTCCTTCTACCAGACAGGACCCTCCACTGCAGGTCTGTTGGAGTTTGCTAGAGGTCCACTCCAGACCCTATTGCCTGGGTATCAGCAGCGGTGGCTGCAGAACAGCAGATTTTCATGAACCGCAAATGCTGTTGTCTGATCGTTCCTCTGGAAGTTTTGTCTCAGAGGAGTACCTGGCCATGTGAGGTGTCAGTCTGCCCCTACTGGGGGGTGCCTCCCAGTTAGGCTGCTCGGGGGTCAGGGGTCAGGGACCCACTTGAGGAGGCAGTCTGCCTGTTCTCAGATCTCCAGCTGCGTGCTGGGAGAACCACTGCTCCCTTCAAAGCTGTCAGACAGGGACATTTAAGTCTGCAGAGGTTACTGCTGTCTTTTTGTTTGTCTGTGCCCTGCCCCCAGAGGTGGAGCCTACAGAGGCAGGCAGGCCTCCTTGAGCTGTGGTGGGCTCCACCCAGTTTGAGCTTCCCAGCTGCTTTGTTTACGTAAGCAAGCCTGGGCAATGGCGGGCGCCCCTCCCCCAGCCTGGCTGCCACCTTGCAGTTTGATCTCAGACTGCTGTGCTAGCAATCAGCGAGACTCCGTGGGCGTAGGACACTCCGAGCCATGTGCGGGATATAATCTCCTGGTGCACCGTTTTTTAAGCCCGTCAGAAAAGCACAGTATTAGGGTGGGAGTGACCCAATTTTCCAGGTGCCGTCTGTCACCCCTTTCTTTGACTAGGAAAGGGAACTCCCTCACCCCTTGCACTTCCCAAGTGAGGCAATGCCTCGCCCTGCTTTGGCTCACGCATGGTGCGCTGCACCCACTGTCCTGCGCCCACTGTCTGGCACTCCCTAGTGAGATGAACCCGGTACCTCAGATGGAAATGCAGAAATGACCCGTCTTCTGCGTTGCTCACGCTGGGAGCTGTAGACCAGAGCTGTTCCTATTCAGCCATCTTGGCTCCCCCTCCCCCCATCTACTTCCTTTTTAAAATTTAGTCTCTTAGTCTTTGCAAAATCTAAATCCTACATCTAGTCTTAATAATGATTTTTATTACTATGCAAATATCCCCTAAGTTTAATGTGGACTCAGAACTTGTATGGCCTCCCTTTTTAGATCTCCTGCATGAAGGTACCTATGAATAACCATAGCTAACTGTGGCTTCAATTCCTACCTGACCCACCAGTAGTACCAGAAGTCCCCAGAAGTCTTCAATCATTGTTCCCCTCATTCTTAAGTTATTCTGAAGCAGTATAAATAGCTTCCTTGTTTAGGAAACTTTTTTCAAAATAAATTTTAAAATGTCAAAAGGGTTTGATTTGCATAGTTGAATTAAATTACAGAAATAACAAAGAATGCAACTTCTATCATGAGCATTGGTGTACTATACCATCACAGAAAACCATTCCCTTACTTGTTTATCTTCCACAATAAAAATACCTGAAGTCAAGGAATAGGTCTGTCTCGTTTGCCGTTTTTCTCCCAAGCACCTAGCACAGAGGCTGGCCAATGTAGACACTCATTAAATGTTTATTAAATGAATGAACAATGCTGTTTTTTTTTTTTTCTCAGGAACAAGGTCAATAGCCATTTTTACTGATGCTGAGTCCTTGTGAAGGTGTTGAGTATATATAGTTTGGTTCTGGCAACAGATAACAGGCATATGGCAATGGGTGTGATATGAATATAGAGTGTGCTTTGGACTGCTCATGATTGATTACTGCTTCCAAAGTTTACTACTTGAGACAGGGAGAATCACAAGTGAGAATTCACTCAACACTTCCTGGATTTTTTTAGATCCTAGATGCTGTTGTCTGAATATTTGTCCCTTTAATTCTAAGCACATATATTGTAATTCCAACACCAATGTGACAGTATTAAGAGGTGATGCTTCCAGAGTTGATGATGTCTTGAGGGCTTAGCCCTCATGAATGAGATTTGTGCTCTTTAATAGTGGCCCTATAGAGCTGCCTCAACCCTTCTACTGCATAAGGACACAGCAGAAAGGTGCCATCTATAAACCAGGAAACAGATCCTCATCAGACATCAACTCTGCCTGGTGCCTTGAGCTTAGGCTTCCCGGCCTCCAGAACTGTTAGAAATAAATTCTGTTGTTTATAAGCCACCCAGTCTATGGTATTTTGTTATAGCAGCCCAAATGAAATAAGTCATTAATTATGGTATTTATGCTTCTTTAGGGTCTATTACCTGGCCTGATGCCATCTTCAGGCTTAGTACAGATGGTTAGCGTATTTAAAGATAGTTCATAGATAGGATCAATGTCTCTTCACAGTTACCAATTTACTTTCATTCTCTTTCCAAACACTTTGGCAAAATGTGCCCCAGTGATTTGACATGACTTTGTTTCCACAGGGAAATTGACTAGTGATAAAACTGGTTAGTAAACTCTACTCTAACTAGTATCAGAATTACAGTAGCTCCAATGAATTCAACTCCTTTTAAAAAATTATTGATGCCTAAACTGTTTTTGCCTAGTTATGATCTCTACTTTGCATTTTGCTTTCTTACTCTGCTTTTCTCTTGGCTCTCAGAAAGAGAGAGTGGAGCTAACGATCCAAAACATGAAAATAAAAACTTAAAAAGAGTCAAGATAAAGGATGCTCCAGGAACTAGTGATCATGCTAGGGCACTAACTGGCAGACAGGATGTACTGCCAATGGCCAGTTGCTAATTTGGGTTGGTTTGGGTTGACTTGGGTTTCTGCACTCATTTCCTGCAGCAACACCGCTGCCCAACATCAAACAGATACAAAATTGTATTTGTAGAGTGTGATTTATCTCCACTCACCACCACCTTGGGTTTTTCTACTACAACACCATGGCCAAAGCAAAGGACTATGAATTGAGAAAGTCCAGCCTCATAAAACCCAATTAGAATAGAAAATTAAAGGAGAGGCAAGCAGGACTAGCTGGAAATCAAAACATATGGATCCAGCAGCCTCTGCTGAAACAGTCCTGTCAGAAGAGAGTAGGTATTAGGGTCTCCTCTAGCTCATTTCTGGAAGGCAAATAATCAGAGTGGTTCAGCACTCCTGTAGTTCAAAAACTCTTTACCCTTCGACTTCCCAAATTTATATTGCCATCAGATTTGACCTGAGCCTGGGGATATTGCTTCCTACCTAAATGGGATTACCCACAAAAGCCTTAATATAGTGCAGGTCACATAGCAAATTACCAACAAATGCTAGCTATTATCATCAGTGCTGTTATTAATTTTAGCCAGGTGTTCGCCCTCAGGTACTGAGAGGAACCAGTTTTGGGCTAAGATCCAAGTACCAACTATTACTGTCATCAAACAAGTATCTGTGATGGCCTGTGTACAAGACAACCTTTCAAAGGAGTTGAGTCTAATAGGTTTGTTTTTTTTGTTTTTGTTTTTATGTCTGTTGCCTTATTTCTAGTTGACAGTCCTTGTGGCCAAGATTGGAGAAAATTCCCATTGGAAATATAAGAATTACAAATTTTCATTTCATAATGAAAGGAAATGCATGTTTCCAAAAAGCTTCATGGTACTCAGATATGTTAAGGGATTTTATTTATCTTCTGTCTACATTTCTTAGAATCTGTCTTCATAAAATCAGATCATTCAGGAATTGTATGGAGGCAAAAAAAACAGGAAAGAAAAATAACTTCAAGTGTGTGCAAGTAGACACTCAACTCATTAGCAAGCAATATCCAGAAAAGACAGTTACCATATGGACTGCTATTACTGAAAAACTTCTTTCTTCTATCAAGGGGAGGGGCCGCTAAGAGGCTCAGGGATGGTTCTTAGAATGAAACATCATGCTTATTCCTACTCTCTGGAGCAAGTTCTCCACTCCCCCAACCCTCACCAACCCCCGCCCCGTCTGCGAGAGGCTGTTACCTTTAAGGCTTCATTTTCTTTGTGAGCCTTTCTGAATGTTAATGTCTTTGCGACTCATTAACGGGGTTAGTTGTTTTGCTCTCTGAGCACCAAGACATCTCATCAGGATGAACTGGGGCAAGGCAGCCTCCAGAAACACACCTGGGTCTCTGGGCAGTCATCTGCAGGCGATTGCCTCCAGGTGTTTGCCAGTGGGAACCCATTGAAAGTCAATGCAATTTAGAGCAATTTCTTTGGCAGCGGAAATTAACCTGCAGGAATCTGCCGGCAACAGGTGTATTTTAGGGCACACATACCAGCGTCCTGCACTGTGGAGACAGGACTTTGACTACCAGGTGTAGTGCAGAAGGCTGGATAATTGGAGGAGGCAGAAAATTAGTGCAGAGAAGATGGCCAAATTGCAGGTCAGCATGGGTTGGTGTAATTATTGGTTAACCCTCTCCTGTCTGTTAACCAAAAACTATTTGTGTGTTTGAGGAACCAGGAAATCTGCACTGAAGAGACAAGAATTATCACTCCCTGCTCAAGCCAACTGAATTTTTTGATAGCTAAGGTTTTCAGCAAATTGTTTTTGGTTTAGTGTTTGATACTCAGACGATTGCCAGGAAAACACAGGAAGAAGTGAATTTTAAGTGCTTGAAAGCCTCCTGACTCAGAAACAAACCTAATTTTACCTAGTGTGTTTGCCACTTTTTATCTCTTTTGAAAAGACTTATAGGGAGGAATGCACATAATCAGGAAAGGGCATCTATGCTCTGTACCTCCGATTCTCCTTGACAGGTATTTCTACCTTTGTTTTTCTTCTTTATGGGCTCATAGTGTGACTCCTTGATATAATTATCTTTTCCTAAGTTTTTAATGTCTATTGTTCCTTCCACTTAACTTAGTTGGTTTAAATAACTTTGAAATTAAACAAATTAAACAAAGTCCTGAACTGAACAAATTTCTAACTACAACATAATTTTAAACCAAATCTTAATATTGATATAATATCCATGACATAAAGCAATGGAAACTGTGTGATACAGGCTTTTGGCTCTCTGATCTAAAGTTTATAATATCCTTTGGAAGTAAATAAAAATGTATATTATTGCCAAATAAAGTGCTGCTATAATTAATGATTATTATTAAAGCAGCTAATTTTTTTCTATAAAACCAATTATTTGGCATTTTCAAGGAACTGAACAGGGAAATGGATTTATAGTTTTGAGGAATATTTACAAAGTGTTGGATAAATAACTTTAGAGGAACATATCCTTTTTTCAATCAACACATACTTATAAAATTTAAATTATAAAAGGCAAAATAATTGATATTAAAATAAATTATGATTTTAGTCTGTTAAATTTTTTAACATAGTATTTATAACGTTAGACAAAATTGTATTTAAGTATTTTATTTAGTATTTAACTAAGTCTATTTAAGCCAAGATGCCTGTGAAGAAAAATTCCTATTTGGAATTTTTCATAATTTTTGAGGATGAATTAAAAGCAGATGTCAACTTTGCCACCTCAAAATTTTCATGAGGAAAATTTCCCAAGTCGTTTATATTTGATCCAGAAATCATAATTAAAATGGAATAAAGGAAATGAAAAATTACTTCACACATTTTGTTCTCACTAGTCAAATTTCAAAGCAACAGACATTGCAAGGCAACTTTAAGAAAACAATTACTAATACTTGTAATTTTGAGTCTACGGAGGTTAAACATGGTGTTTCAATTTTGTCAAGCTGAATATTTCAGTCGAGTAGTTCTCAAAGTGCGGTCCCTGAACCTGAAGGCTAGTATCACCAGAGGTGAGAAAATAAACCTAGTGGTTTTTTGCTAGGAACCCTCCAGTGATGCAGAAGGTGTGCCAAAGTATGAGAATCACTCCTATAGACTGCTAACCATTTCCAGTTGTTTAATAGGAAAAATTTTTGAAAGCTGCCCTAGCTATAAATCTGAAGCAGAAAAGTTGCTCTAGAAAAGAAATAGGTGGCCAGGTGCAGTGGCTCACACTTGTAATCTCAACACTTTGGAAGGACGAGGTGGGAGGATTGCTTGAATCCAGGAGTTCAAGAGCAGCCTGGGCATTATACTGAGACCCTGTCTCTATAGAAAATAAAAAATTAGTTGGGCATACATGACTGTAGTCCTAGCTACTCGGGAGGTTGAGGCTGGAGGATCGCTTAGGCTGAAGTGATCATGCCACTGCACTCTAGCCTGGACGACAGAATGAGCAAAACCCTGTCTCACAAAACAAAAACAACAAGAAAAAATTGCTGAAATATGTGTTTCTGAATTTCTTTCTCCTAGATGCAAAAAGCTAATTGGTATTAGCAAATGTGCCCATTGAAAGCAAGCATATTTTAGTAACACAAGTGTACACTGTAGTGATGGTGAGTACAATCCAGCAGCTAACAGTCTTTAAGTGTTCTTGCACAATAATTTCACTTCTAAAATTTGACTATCAATGTTTTAATAATAGAATTGTAACTGTAATTAAAATATTTGATAATTTCAAATTTATTCTTTTCTTCCACAAGTTCTCTTCATGATGGTAATGATCACTTTCAGTTGACTATTGGTTTTAACAACTGGCTGTTCTCTCCACTGGATCAAAAGGTATATTTGGTGTAGATGTAAATTATAGTTTCCTTAACAAATCTAAGCCAGAAAGAAATCTCTTTGGTTTTTTCATACATGTATGTACACCCTTTTATTGTTCTCTACCTTGTGTCCTTATTTGTTTCTTTCTTAGCATGTTCTGTAATTTATAATTTTTTTCATTTGCTTAGTGCATTGTCTGTCTCTCCTAAATAGAGACAACCTCATAAGGCAGAGACATGTTTACTATTTTTTTTCCTAATGTGTGGAACTGTGCTTAGTTCACAACCAGTACTCAACTGTTGAATTGTTCATACTGCCCAAGGTAATTTATAGATTCAATGCCATCCCCATCAAGCTACCAATGACTTTCTTCACAGAATTGGAAAAAACTACTTGAAAGTTCATATGGAACCAAAAAAGAGCCCGCATAGCCAAGTCAATCCTAAGCCAAAAGAACAAAGCTGGAGGCATCACACTACCTGACTTCAAACTATACTACAAGGCTACAGTAACCAAAACAGCATGGTACTGGTACCAAAACAGAGATATAGAGCAATGGAACAGAAAAGAGCCCTCAGAAATAACGCCGCTTATCTACAACTATCTGATCTTTGACAAACCTGAGAAAAACAAGCAATGGGGAAAGGATTCCCTATTTAATAAATGGTGCTGGGAAAACTGGCTAGCCATATGTAGAAAGCTGAAACTGGATCCCTTCCTTACACCTTATACAAAAATCAATTCAAGATGGATTAAAGACTTAAACATTAGACCTAAAACCATAAAAACCCTAGAAGAAAACCTAGGCATTACCATTCAGGACATAGGCATGGGCAAGGACTTCATGTCTAAAACACCAAAAGCAATGGCAACAAAAGCCAAAATTGACAAATGGGATCTCATTAAACTAAAGAGCTTCTGCACAGCAAAAGAAACTACCATCAGAGTGAACAGGCAACCTACAAAATGGGAGAAAATTTTCGCAACCTACTCATCTGACTAATATCCTGAATCTACAATGAACTCAAACAAATTTACAAGAAAAAACAAACAACCCCATCAAAAAGTGGGCAAAGGATATGAACAGACACTTCTCAAAAGAAGACATTTATGCAGCCAAAAGACACATGAAAAAATGCTCATCATCACTGGCCATCAGAGAAATGCAAATCAAAACCACAACGAGATATCATCTCACACCAGTTAGAATGGCAATCATTAAAAAGTCAGGAAACAACAGGTGCTGGAGAGGATGTGGAGAAATAGAAACACTTTTACACTGTTGGTGGGACTGTAAACTAGTTCAACCATTGTGGAAGTCAGTGTGGCGATTCCTCAGGGATCTAGAACTAGAAATACCATTTGACCCAGCCATCCCATTACTGGGTATATACCCAAAGGACTATATATCATGCTGCTATAAAGACACATGCACAGGTATGTTTATTGTGGCACTATTCACAATAGCAAAGACTTGGAACCAACCCAAATGTCCAACAATGATAGACTGGATTAAGAAAATGTGGCACATATACACCATGGAATAGTATGCAGCCATAAAAAATGATGAGTTCATGTCCTTTGTAGGGACATGGATGAAATTGGAAATCATCATTCTCAGTAAACTATCGCAAGAACAAAAAACCAAACACCGCATATTCTCACTCATAGGTGGGAATCGAACAATGAGAACACAAGGACACAGGAAGGGGAACATCACACTCTGGGTACTGTTGTGGGGTGGGGGGAGGGGGGAGGGATAGCATTGGGAGATATACCTAATGCTAGATGATGAATTAGTGGGTGCAGCGCACCAGCATGGCACATGTATACATATGTAACTAACCTGCACATTGTGCACATGTACCCTAAAACTTAAAGTATAATAATAAAAAAATTGTTGAATTGTTGAATGAATGAATGCATACATTGATGCATTAAGGTGTTCAATTAGGATAACTGAGTGAATGATATATAAATCAGATGCCAAAGTACAGGGTAAATGCTCAATAAATGCGACTGTATAATAGTTGCCAGTTTCTCAATATGTAAAGTAAGTGGTTAAAGCTCTAACATTTACAAATTGAAGGGGTCCCACATGCAGTTCTTCAGATATGCATCCTTTGGTGGACTATGTAAACATTAGTAATGGTATTTTATATATAATTGCTGTAATTCTTTTTTGTTTGTACATATTTATGGGGTACATATGTAATTTTGTTATATGCATGGATTGTGTAGTCTAATCAGAGTTTTTAGGGTATCCATCACCCAAATAACATACATTGTACCATTAACCAATTTCTCATTATCCTGATCTCCATACCCTATCTTTCTGTGTCTCCATTATCTATAATTCCACCTCTACCTCCATGTGAACACATTTTTTATCACCTATGTATGAGTGAGAATATGTGATATTTGTCTTTCTGTGCCTGGCTTGTTTCATTTAACATAAAATCTCCAGTTCCATCCATCTTACTGCAAAATACATGATTTAATTCTTTTTTATGACTGAATAGTATTCTATTGTGTATATATACCAAATTTTCTTTAACCATTCATCCATTGATGGACACTTAGCTTGATTCCATGTGATGGTTAATGTTAAGTGTCAACTTGATTGAATGAAAGGATCCAAAGTATTGTTTCTGCGTGTGTCTGTGAGGGTGTTGCTAGAGGAGATTAACATTTGAGTCACTGGGCTGGGAGAGGCAGACCCACTCTTACTCTGGGTGGGCACCATCCTCTTGGCTGCCAGCATGGCTGGAAAAAGCAGGCAGAAGAAGGTAGACTTGCTGAGTCTTCTCACCTTCATCTTTTTCCCATGGTGGATACTTCCTGCCCTCTAACATCAGACTCCAAGCTCTTTAGCTTTTGGACTCATGGACTTACACTAGTGGTTTGCCAGGGGCTTTCAGGCCTTTGGCCACAGACCGAAGGCTGCAATATCGGCTTCCCTACTTTTGAGCTTTGGGACTGGGACTAATCCACTCCTGGTTTCCTTGCTCTGCAACTTACAGACGGCCTATCATGTGACTTTACCTTGTGATCGTGTGAATCAGTTCTCCTTATAAACTCCCTTTCATATATACATATATCCTATTAGTTCTGACTCTCTAGAGAACCCTAATATATTCCATATTTTTCTATTGTGTATGATGCTGAAGTAAATAAACAAGTGCAGGTATCTTTTTATATATTGATTATTTCCCTTTGGGTAGATACCCAGTAGTGGGATTACTGAATCAAATGGTATTTCTATTTTTAATTCTATGAAGAATCTCCATACTGTTTTCCATAGAAACTAATTTATATTTCCACCAAATGTGTTTAAGAGTCCCCTTTTCTCTGCATCCTTGCCAACATTTATCTTTTTCAATCTTTTTTAACAACATCCATTCTGATTAGGATAAGATGATATCTCATTATGGTTTTGATTTGCATTTCTCTAATGATTAATAATTTGAGCATTTCTTCATATACCTGTTAGCCATTTGTATGTCTTCTTTTGAAAAATGTCTATTCAAGACATTTGCCCACATTTTAATGGAGGTTTTATAAATTTTGGATTTTTGTTGTTGTTGTTATTTGAGTTCCTTGTATATCCTGGATATTAGTACCCTGCCAAATGAATATTTTGCAATTTTTTTTTCCTAACAGGTTGTCTCTTCACTCTATTTATTTTGCTGTGTAGCAGCTTTTTTGTTTAAGTCCCATTTGTCTACTTCTCTTTTTGTTGCCTGTGCTTTTGACGTCTTAATAATAAATTTTTTGCATAGACCAATGTCCAGAAGAATTTTCATTATGTTTTCTTCTACTATTTTTATAGTTTGGGGTCTTGCATTTAAGTCTTTAATCCATCTTGAGTTGATTTTTTGTATGGTGAGAGAGTTCCAGTTTCATTCTTCTGCATGTGACTCTCCAATTTTCCCACTACAATTTATTGAAGACAGTCTTCTTTTCCCAGTGTATATTCTTCTTGGATTTGTCAAAGATCAGTTGGCTGTAAATATTTCTGAGTTCTTTATTCTGTTCCATTAATCTATGTGTCTGTTTTACACCAGTGCCATGCTGTTTTGGTTACTATAGCCTTATAATATAAAATCAGATAATGTGATGCTTTTCACTTTTTTTTTCTTTTTGCTCAGGATTGCTATGGCTATATGAGCTCTTTTTTTGTTCCATATGAATTTTAGGATTTTGTTCTAATTCTGTGAAAAATGACATTGGCATTGTGATAGGGATTGCACTGACTCTAGATTAGTTTGGTCAGTATGGTCATTTTAATGATATTTATTCTTTTGATCTATGAACATGAGATGTTTTCCCGTTCATTGGTGTCATTTTCAACTTTTTTCAGCAGTGTTTTATAGTTTTCCTCATAGAGATAGGTCACCCCTCTGGTTAAATTTATTCCTAGGTATTTTATTTTCTTTGTTCCTCTTGTAAATGAGATTGCCTTCTTGATTTCTTTCTCATCTAGATCATTATTGGCATATAGAAACATTACAGATTTTTTACATTGATTTTGTAACCTGCAACTTTACTGAATTCATTTATGAAAGCTAAGAGTTTTTCGGTGAAGTCTTTAGGTTTTTATAGCTATAAGATTATGTCATTAGTAAACAGAGATACTTTGGCTTCCTCTTTTCTAATTTAGATGCCTTTTATTTCTTTCTCTTGACTGATTGCTCTAGCTAGGACCTCCAGTACTATGTTGAATAGGAGGAATAAAAGAGGGCATCTTTTTCTTGTTCCAATTCTTAAAGGAAATAAATACTTTCCATTTTCCCCACTCACTATAATGTTGGCTATAGGTTTGTCAAATATGGTCTTCATTGTTTTGAGGTTATGTTCCTTCTATGCCTAATTTGTTGAGGGTTTTTATCATGAAAGAATGTTAAATTTTATTAAAAGTTTTTTCTGCATCTACTCAGATGATCATTTAGGTTTTTTCCCTCTTTATTCTGTTTATGTGATGTATTACAGTTACTATTTGCATATTTGAACTATCTTTGCATCCCTGGTATAAAATCCACTTGATCACATTGTATGATCTATCCCATAAGCTGTTGGACTCAGTTTGCTATTATTTTGTTGAGGATTTTTGCATCAATGTTAATCAGTGATATTGGTCTGTGGTTTTCTTATTTTGTTATGTTCTTGTCTGGTTTTGGTAATCAGGGTAATACTGGCCTCATAGAATGAATTAGGGGAAATTCCTTCCTCCTTAACGTTTTGGAGTAGTTTCAGGAGGATTGATATCAGTTTTTCTTTGTGTGTTTGGTAGAATTTGGCTGTGAATCTATCTAGTCCTGGGCTTCTCTTTGTTGGGAGATATTTTTATTACTAATTCAGTCTTTTTACTTATTGGTCTGCTCATGTTTTCTATTTTTTCCTCATTCAGTCTTGTTAGGTTGTGTATTTCCAGAAATTTACTTATTTCTGGATTTTCTAGTTGTTCTTAACAGTCTCTGATGATCTTTTGTATTTCTGTGTTATAAGTATAATGTGTCCTTTTTCAATTCTGATTTTTGTTTATTTAGGTGTTCTCTGTTTTCTTGGTTAGTCCAGTTAGCAGTTTATCAATTTTATTTGCCTTTTTGAAGAGCCACTTTTTGTTTTGTTGATCTCTTGTGTTGTTTTCTTATTCTCTATTTCATTTAGTTCTGCACTGATCTTTGTTATTACTTTTCTTCTGCTAATTTGGGGTTTGGTTTGTTATTGCTTTTCCCGTTCCTTAAGGTACACCATTAGATTATTAATTTGTAATTGTTCTACATTTTTAATGTAAGCATTTAACGTTACAAACTTTCCTCATAGCACTGCTTTTGCTATATCTCACAGTTTTTAGTATACTTTGTTTTCATATTAATTTGTTTCAAAAAGTTTTTGATTTCAATATTAATTTCTTCATTGACCCAATGGACATTCAGAAACATATTTTATTTCTATGTATATTTATAGTTTCACAAGTTCCTCCTGGTATTGATTTCTAGTTTTATTTCATTGTGGTTTGAGAAAATACTTGATATAATTTTGATTTTTAAAATTTGTTGAGCTTTGTTTTGTGGCCTAACACATGGCTTATATTGGAGAATGTTTTATGTGCTGATAAAAATAATATATATTCACCAGTTATTGGGTAGAATGTTATGAAATGTCTATTGGGTCCATTTGATCTAAAGTCCAGTTTAAGTCCGATGTTTCTTTGTTGATTTTCTGTCTAGATGATTGGTCTAATGATGAAAGTGAGGTGTTAAATTCACCCCCTATTATTCTATTGCATTCTATCTCTCTATTTAGGTCTAGTACTATTTGTTTTATGGATCTTGGTGCTCCAGTATCGGGTACATACATATTTAGAATTGTATATCCTCTTGCTGAATTGACTCATTTATCATTATATAATGACCTTTGTTGTCTTCTTTTTTTTTTAACTATGATTGACTTAAAGTGTGTTTTATATGATATTAGTATAGTTATTCTTGCTTTCTTTTGGTTTCTGTGTGCATGGACTATCTTTTTCTATCCCTTTCCTTTCAATGTTTATGTGCCATTAAAGATAAAATGAGTTTCTTGTGTGCAGCATATAGCTGAATCTTTTTTTTTTATCTATTGAGTAGAATCTATCTTTTTTAATAAACTTAGGAGAAAATCTATATCTTTTAATTGGAACTTTAATCCATGTGAATTCAAGGTTATTATTGACATGTGAGGTTTTGTTCCTGTCATATTGTTAATTGTTTTCTAGTTGTTTTATAAATTATTTGCTTTTTTTCTTTTTCTCTCACTGTTTGTCTTTGTGGTTTGGTGGGATTCTGTAGTGGTGCCATTTGATTTCTTTCTTTTTCTCCTTGGTATGATTGTTTTACCAGAAAGTTTTATACTTTTGTGTGCTTTCATGATAGTAAATGTCATTCTTTTGTTTCCACATTTAGAATTTTCTTGACCATATCTTGTATGGCTGGTCTAGTGTTGAGGAATTCCTTCAACATTTGCTTGTCTGGGAAGGACTATTTCTCTCTTATTTATGAAAGTTAGTCTTGCTAGACATAGTATTGGCTGGTAGCTTTTTTCTTTGAGCACTTTGAACACATTATCCCATTCTCTTCTGGCCTGTGAGATTTCTGCTAAGAAGTCTGCTGTCTGATGGGGTTTCCTTTATAGGTTACTAAAGATTTTTCTTTGACTGTTTTAGAATTTGATTTTTTGTTTTTACTTTAGACAGTCTGATTGTAATGTGCCATGGCTAATGTCTTTTTGCATACTATTTGGGGATTGATGAGCCTCTTATATCTAGATGTCTAAAGCTTTTGCTAGACTTAGAAAATTTTCATCTATTATTTAATTAAATAAGTTTTCTAAACCTTTTGATTTCTCTTTGCTCTCAGGGATACTGATAATTTGAAACTCTGGTCACCTTATGTTGTCCCAAATGTCTCTAAAGTTTTCCTTATTTTTGAAATTCTTTTTTTCTTTATTCTTATCTGACTGGATTATTTCCAAAGGTCTACCTTCAAGTTCTGAAATTATTCTTCTGTTTGGTGTAGTCTGTTGTTGAGACTTTCCAATTTATTTTTTATTTCCTTCAATGAATTCTTCCATTACAGATGGTGAGTGCCCCCCAGTGGTGAGTGCATGTGCCAGCCATGATAGATGGGAGTGGGATGATCCTCAGGCCCCTGGCAGAGGGTTCAGGTGAGGGGCAGCACCTGTTATGCTAAAGTCTTGCCACAGGGAGGGTGGGGCTGACCTTAGAGACCACAGCATTGGCCAGCAGGTAGGAAACATGCATCCCTCTCATGCCTTAGTCCAGTCAGGACTTGCTTCACAGTCCCAGCTATTACAGCAGAACGGGCTGACCAGTCAGATCCAGCAGATCTACATAGTCTGCAACTCAACCCTGGGACACTGGAGTCACCGTCCAGGTTGGAACCAAGCCTCCATGGCAACTTTCACCCTGCTCAAGTCCCAGGGGTGGTGCCTGATTCCCAGCACTGGCATCTGCAGACCATGGCATGCTTGCTTCTCAGTCTTAACTGTGGGCACCCTGCTGGTCACTTTATGTTCCAGTTTCACAGGCAACAGCCTGAGTTTCTCTAACACCCAGTACCAGCACTGCAGAGTCGCAAAACAATGCACAATCTTTTAAAGGCTAACGTCAAAAATGGCATCTTGTGGTAGCTGCTTAAGTCTCAGGAAAGGCATAGACCTAGAGCAAGCTGCCTCCTTAATGGAGTCCCTTCTCACACTCTCCTGGTGGCTTCCTAAGTTAGATTCAGAACTTGGGAGGGTCAAGGTGCTCTTGTGGCCTGTATTGTACAATTCCCCTGTGGGAAAGTGGACCACACAGAAAATCTCACACTCACCCTCTCCCCATATTGTGGAGGAGTCTCTCCCAGCTCCCAGCCAGGCCCAATCAAGCAGGCTACCTCTTTTCCTTCTACTTCCTAGTTTCTGGTGTTTCCTGTAATTTTTCTGTTGACTTCCTGCGTTCTCTCTTGGATAATGTCCTCAAAGTATAATTGTCTACACACTATTTTTGTTCTTCTAAGTAGATGAGGCAGCATGTAATGTTTCTAGTCAGCAACCTTGAAAAAGAAAACTGATTGCTCTAATTCCTATCCTAACTGCCGTCTCTTTCATTTTCTTGAAGCTACACACATTCTGATCCCCTCAAAAATTTTTGTTTATATCCTTTCCGAGGAAGTATATAATATAGCCTTTTAATATTTCTTAGCATGTTGATCAACCATCTTTTCTCCCATTAAATTATAAGCTTCCCGAGGGCGAAGAAAGCATGGTCTTACTTATTTTTGCATCTTCTGCTAGCTAGCATATTGCCATGGTATCTACACAGACAGAGTTAAAGTTGGCAGCTTCAAGAATATACGCCAGCTTTATTTTCTCTTCTCCCTTTAACCTCATTGTTGTTGGCTGTATTGAGCAGAGTGAATCATACAGCAAAGCCATAAGAGTCTGCAAGGAATTAATATTCTGACATCTGGGAAAGACATGGAGAATCAGATTTCAGAATCCCCAGACATAAAAGTAATCAATGAATTCTGAGTTGGTGAACTAATAAGTGAGTCTCTGTGGGAATCAGTGTAAAGTCTGATTAAAGCTGCCAGCTCTGTCCTTCAAAAATATCTACAGCCATCTACAAGTGTAAAACAAAAAGTTTGCTAAGGCTTGGGAAAAAAAAAACGAATGATGCGCCATCTGAAGCTCTTCTTGGTATGTTCTCCATAATTTGCTATGGGGTCATTAGGAGGCAAGGTTTCTAGTCTATTCTCTGACACCCATTCACTGTGAGATTTAGACATGAAATTAAGGTCCTTAGGTACTATATTCCCAATGTCCTCAGTTGACTTTTTAAGGGCCCAATTTTGTGAAGGATTTACTCTGTTGACTTAAAAAAAAACCATTCAACAAACTTCTTTGAACTCCTATGAAAGATGTCATAGTCTAATTCAGTGGTTAAAAATATGAGCTTTTGTATCAGATTGCATGGGTTCAAATCTCAACCCCACCTTTATTCATTATGTGAACTTGTGCAATTTACTTTCCATACTTCAGAGGGCTGACTTGTAAAGTGGACTTAATAAAAGACCTGATGATTATCATGAGGATTAAAAGTTGTGTCATGAAAAGTACATAGAATAGTGTTAGAGATATTCTAAGAGATCAGTAAATGTCAACTATTATTACATATCTGGGAGGAACTCCCAGAGTATGGGGCCTATGGCTTATAATCAGGAGATAAACAGGACATAGCTCCTCTCCCAAAAGTGCAAGATCACAGATTAATGGCAAAGAGCTCAGAAAAGAAAACTAACAATTACACTGTAGGGTAATAGTACCACACACAGGGTCTCAAAAGAGCACCAATTAGGGGCACCAGATTCCACTTTATAAAGGTCAACAATTTTTTCTAAGAGGAGCAGCCACTTGGTTCTTGAAGGACACATTGGTATAATCCTGGCATGAGAGAGGGAAGGTAATTATTGACAAGAGACTGGTTTCAGTATAGAAGACTAGAGGTTTTACAAGTTGCTCTGCCTTTAGGGAACTGCCCTAAAGTGGTTTTAGTATGAATTTCTGTACTATAATCCCCCTTCTGTAAAAAGGACTTCATAATCCTTGACTAACAGCACTGAGGTTGCTTAAATGTTAATGAGAAATGTATTTATAAACAATAATGGAGTAATGCATCTTTTAGAACAAATAGAAATTTAGGAATTAAACAGATCTGAGTTCAAATTAAGGCTCATGTCTATGAATTTGAGCTAGTTGTCTAACCTCTTGAGGCCTCATTCTTCACTGATAAAAATCAGACATAATAATACCTACCTTGTGAGCTATATGAAATCACTGGTGAGAACACTTAGCACGTAGGGGTAGCTATGTAATGATTAGCTTTGTTTTTTCCTGTCGAAAGCTTTCAAAAGAAAGATTATTTCAAATTGCAAATGAGTTGTAAAGATTGTTTATCAATGTAGTCATTTATCTCATCTTAGTAATAACTACTTAACAATAGGTTTCCCAGAGATCTTTTCTAGTATTTCAATCACAGAGCTTGGAATTTAATAGAGAGAATTTAAAGGAGAAAATGAGAGGAGGAGGAGGAGGAGGAAGTGAAAGAGAAGAGAAAAGGAGAGAAGGAGGAGGAAAAAAAAGACAAAGTATTTTAAATCAACACATCTTATTCAACTGCTGCTTAAGGGATCACTTTTCCTGACATTGTTATCACATGGTGGTAATATCAAATATTATTCAGTTTTTTTAAGCTCTTCCAGATCTGCATTGATTCTAATCAAAATAGATCTCTTCTCCATTTGGATCACCTACTCCTTGCTTTTAGGAAGTTTTGAAGCCAAGCATCTGATAGAGCAAGCACCAAGCTCTTTCACAAATACACATTTCCCATTAAGAGGAAAACATGACATAAACCTAGAGAAGCTGCAAAACATATTACATTTAGTTTAGCTGCCCTGCCCTATTTTCTGGCACCCTAATACACAGAATCTCCTAGACCTGTCTATATTTTTGGGGACTTTGAAGCAGTGCACAACTCTCTGTGTCCCTTTAAATACAGTATTATTCCTATTGTAATGAAGTTAATTGCTAAAATAGAAGTGGTAGACAGCCCAGCTGTAATCTGCTATCTTACTAAAGGAAGCCAGTTTCAGGAATATCTCTCAATGGCTTAAGCATTATATTTCATTTCTCTTCTTCTATCCAGTCCATAGACAGTCATTCTCCCAAGCCATGCCAGGAAACGTTGGTATCACAAGATTGCAGGCTCAGCTGCAGGAACTTGCTACAATACCTTCATTTTTATCATAGCAGTGATTTTACAGCCCTTCTTTTCCTGGAAGTGTATGCACATTCACAGTGTGTGCTTAGTTAAAAATAATTGTGGAATGAGCTAAAGTAGAGAAAGTAGAAGGTGTGATTTGCATGCACAGAATTCTTCTAGGAAGCATCAAAACTTGTGGACTAAGGATGTACTCCCTCTATCGAATGTTCCTCTTCATGCTAGTGCAATAAACTGGAAAATGCAATAATCTTACTTTTGAGAGTAATAATAATGATAACAAACTACATATTTTTTAAATGAGAAAAGCTATGGCTCAATCTTTTTCTTTGTAATTTTCCTTCTTTGGCTTCTAGTCAGTTTTCTGACTAGTCTCAGTGGCAGACAATTAACACAAAGTACTTTCTATTCTGATGAGATATCACTGTAGTGAAAAATACAAGGAGAGGTGAAAAGTGTTAGACAGTGTTGGGCTAGTAGAGTGAATTGCTGCAGAGATAGCAGCTCAGGCAGCTCGTTATTATGAAATGTCCCTGGGTGTGATATAATAGTCAAACAAAGGATATTCCTTTTCTTTCTTAATTAACAACTTGAAGATAAATAATTTTCCTCTTAAGCTCAAATCAGGATCAAGCAAAAACCCCTGTGTCCTTTGACTTCCCAAAGCTGCTGCATGAAGCGTCACAGCCGTTTTTTAAAAACCTCCTTCTGATTTATTAACTTAAGATAAATGGCTTTGCTATCATAACCTGTCAGTGCCATGCAATGAAAAGGAAATCAGTGGTGGTAACTGTGTGCAAAGCTGCTCAGCGTAGCTAGACTTAAACATTGGAGTCAAACCTTCAATAATTCTACCACCTCTCCCTACAGAAAACGATCCACTGGCAAGTTTCTCATTCATTAACTTTCTAAAGACGTCTGTCCTTGCAGAATCTCCAATTCAGCTGAACATGATGTATGAAATCCTGCCCACCTCATGCACAAAGAGCAGGAAAAAAATGTAGTGCTTATTGAAGACAGCAATATTGTATATGGAAGCTTCAGCAGACTCAACTGTAAAAGTTGCCCACTCGGGAAGATCCAAGGGAAAGGAGTTTCTATCTCTCCATTTTTAATTCTTCAAATTTGGCTCATTGCTCTTGCCTGTGAATTACCTTCTGAGGCAACCAATGAGGCAAAACTTGTTAGTAATTGCAATAATAAAAAATGAACAAATTTCCCAATATAACGAATGTTTTATTTCTAAGATAGCAAGAACTTTATGTCAAGCCTCCTCCTCTTTTGTCAATACACTTGGAACACATTTATATACAGTGACTCATCAATGCATGTGCCAATCTTTTCTTGGTTCAGCAGAAAAAAATCAAAAGCCAGCGGGCACATAGGAAAAAATATGTGATTTTGTTGGAATTCTCATTCAGATACATAGATGATCCTGTAAGCCCGTGGATGTCATTTACAACATTTATAAGGACATTTATAATAACACCATCTCAATAGTGTGTGTGTGAAGATTTCTTCACTTACTGGAAAACTTGATTCTTTTTCTTGTTTTGTTCACAACTGGATATCAGGATGTATTATCTATAAAAGTGGACTGCCAGACTGAACAAGACTTTATTTTTTTCCTTACCATCTGCAGTTTCTGAGGTCATCAGAGAAGATTTGCCAGAGGCTTTCACTTACCCAAGGGAAGTATGTTAAAGGGTCATGTGTTTTTCTGAAGCAAAGTATCGCTTTTACAGAGAAATGGCTGCTACCTAGAGCCAGTGCCTTCACAGTGAGTGCCAATGTGTTTCACAGTCCATGCTCACCTCTGGTAATTTCCAAAATCTGTCATCAAAATGATCCAGATCATGAACTCAGAGAGAAACAACCCATACTGGCTTGTCTGACCTCCCTGATAGTCTATCAACGAGATTGATTCTATCTCAGTCTTACGGATGCAATTCTTCATATCCAAAAGATACTGCCATTTGTAGCACTTGTTCTAAGGCAGCAAAAGCAGCAGGAAGGACCAATTCTACCTACAGCACAGGATTCCAGAGATGTCTTGATTTTTATTAATGTTGGTTTCAATGGATGTTCCCCAGGTTTGTAATGAGATTTTAATATTGAGAAAATCTCTGTCTTTGGCTCCTAGTTGAGTCAATAGCATGACTCAACTTGCTTTTTTCATGAGTCTGTCCTTAGTAGCAGTGCAATAAGTGACAAGTTACTTGACTCATCTAAGGTCCACATTCGTCTTCTGTTAAACATGGGAGGTGTTTGTGTGACCTGAATAAAGCAATGTGTGAAAAGGTATTTGGAAGGCTATGTAACGCTTTATAAATGGCAGGTATTGTATATGTTTATTTGAAATAAATTAATACATGCTTCACAATTAGGCTAGCCATAGTACTGATTAGCATGCTAGGAATAGTATAATGATTAGCTCAGGTTAAGAGCACTCTCTGGAGTCAGACTGCCTGGATTCAAATCCTGGCTCCTCCACTTGAGCTGGGTGACCTTGAAAATGTTCTTAACCTCTGTGTCAGTCTTCTCAGCTGTAAAGTGGTGCTAATTAAAGTGCCTATCTCAAAGAGCAGTTTAGAGGACTTAATAGTTGATAGATCTAAAGTACTTAGAACATTTCCTGGCATAGAGTAAGTGCTCATGAAATATTAGCTATTATCATCATCATCGTCATCATCTGAGGTAAAATTTGAACTATGAAAGTAAGTGATGAAGCTATTTGTAGGAGAGGACTGCTTTTACCTTGGAGTTTATTCTTTTATGCTTTTGGAAACCAAGTAATTACTTGTATTATTATATTACTACTACATTTTTTCGAGACAGAGTCTCACTCTGTCACCCAGGCTGTAATGTGGTGGCGTAATCTTGGCTCACTGCAACCTCCACCTCTGGAGTTCAAGTGATTGTCCTGCCTCAGCCTCCCAAGTGGCTGGGACTACAGGTGTGTGCCACCACGCCTTGTATTTTTAGTAGAGATGGGGTTTTGCCATGTTGGTGAGGCTTGTCTTGAACTCCTGACCTCAGGTGATCTGCCCACCTCGGCCTCCCAAACTACTGGAATTACAAGCATAAGTCACCACACCTGGCCACATTACTATTACATTTATTTGAAAATTATTCAAGCATTATGCCCACATGAGATGCGTGAGGCTTAAATGTGAGTGTTGTCAATTGTAACAAAACTCCAGTATATTTGTTTCAAATAATATAAATCTCTTTATCTTCAAAACAAACTAACTAGCTGAAATAGAAGCCTCCTGTAAGCCTATGTCCCCTAGTCAAATTCTTTACTTCAGCAAGACTAATCTATGAAGAATTTAGGCATTTGGAACCTCTACCTCTGAACTTGTACTTTACAGTTAAAACAATGTGACTTCCTTTGGCATTTAAATCTTTATGATAATTTTCAGTAAATATTATCCCTGAATAATTATTATGTGGTTTTTTTCAACATCTATAATTACCCAATTTGGAAATAAGTTAGAGATTCTCCCTAGCCCAAGTTGAACTTAAATTGACCAAATTTATGAATGTCATTTCTTCATATCACTACGATTCAACCAAGACAGTTTGGAGAAGCAATCTGAAATATGTTTTCACTCCTCCTGGTAAATGAATGAGATAGAAAACTAACCTGACTTTTAAAATCATGTTTTAAAGACTACATAGAGCTCAAAATGTCCATGGTGTGGCATTAAATGAAAAAATAAATCAAGTAAAATAATATTGTAATATTTAAAAAGCACTTTAATATAAAAAGTTCTTATGCTAGATATGAAAATGATAGTAAAATGAGAGCAGGGACCAATTAATTCTAAGGTATGGATTATTTTCATATTTTTCCTTACACATAAGGACGTATGTGACAATAATTTTAAATTTTCCTTTAAGCAATATAAATTATTATTATTATCTGGAATAGAAAACAGACAACAACAATATGACAACAATGAAATATTTTTCAGGTCTGGTTATGCTATACAGATTTGTAATGCCTAAATTTTCACACTTCTAATCCTACAGGCCAATTATTCTGGTAAGTGAAGAAGAGTATTTAGCATAAACACAGGCTAACCATTCTCTGACAAAAACAATTTAGTCTGAATGAGATTTTCTAATTAACCAGGCATTTGCTACAATGTGCTCTGAAGAAATGGATTGGAAATAAACAAACAAATAAATAAATAAATAATTCCACAGGAGGAAAAAAAAGCGTTCTGAAAAGATCAGGATTTTCAAAGGTAGGTTATTGGGGAAAGGCTGTTTGGAGTTTGAGGGAAGCTTTCTGGTATTATTTGAATACAGAAGAGAAAAAAAGTGAGATGGTGAAATGTATTGCTTTAGAGAATTAAGTTAAGAGTTCTATAAAAATAACCAGAGATAGACTTAGCCTGCCTCAGTGTTCCATGCTTTCCACTCCTTACATTCCCTAATCTTGCTTAATACTAACATGCATTTCTAAGCCATGAGATGCTTGAATGCCCCCAGCCCAGAAGTCCTTCTTTTCTCTGCCTTGACTGCAGGGGCTGACTCTGCTTATATGTTCCACTCTGCCAGGTCTGCCCTATACCTTCTTTTAGATGCACAAAGAGCCACTGAGGATCACTCTTAGGGAGCAGAAAAACCTTCATTTTTACACTCTTTACTAGGCTCTGCCAGGTGCCCTGGGTATTGGAAAGTTTCAGATAATAGAAATTATGAGCCATAATAGGTGCACTGTACACCTGGGAGCAAAAATGTGATAACAATGATTTGAGATGTGAAAGGGAGGGAAGAAAACCAACGCCGTTACGTTAGTCTCTTTATTCATCTTATTTGTTGAGTTCCCACTATATAATATTGTGGTAGGTAGAGAAAAGAATATAAGATGCACAAGACAGTTCTACTTGTGATAAGGCAGAGTAGTCTCCCAAAAGCCAAATCTTCTCATAGATAACTATAAACTCTGGACAAAAATACAAACAACAACAACAACAACAACAATAAAACACTATCTGGGGGCTCTGGAAAGTAAGCAAAAACAATAAATTTGAAGAGGAGACAAAATTTTTAAAAGACATGGCACAGAGAGTGCCTCCCATCTCTATGGCTTTAGCCTGAGTGTGGTCTGATGCCACAGTGTGGCTTGATTGTGGGTGCTGAAGCTCCCTTGGAAACCAGCCATCTTTCTCACTTGAAAAGGACCCAGCTTGGGGAAGCTCCAGCTGCTGACAAATGAGAGGCTATCCTAAAAAGGAGAGAAATGG
Organism: Gorilla gorilla gorilla; assembly: GCF_029281585.2. Lineage (NCBI taxonomy): Eukaryota > Metazoa > Chordata > Mammalia > Primates > Hominidae > Gorilla > Gorilla gorilla. The sequence goes on along the minus strand of NC_073224.2, from coordinate 143,831,265 downwards.
AGCAGAACAGGGCCAGTGTCTGTGTGTAAAGCCTACTAAAGGTCCTGAACCAGGGTCCTGCGTGATCAGACAGACTGCAGGCAGCCTAGCTAACAAAAAAATAAAAAGGAAATTGTATTAGTCTCTTTTCACACTGCTATAAAGAAATGCATGCATGCAGGGCTTAAAACCTAGATGACAGGTTTATAGGTGCAGCAAACCACCATGGCACATGTATACCTGTGTAACAAACCTGCATATTCTGCACATGTATCCCAGAACTTAAAGTATAATGAAAAAAAGAAGAAAGAAAGAAAGAAAGAAAGAAAGAAAGAAAGAAAGAAAGAGAAAGAGAGAGAAAGAAAGAAAGAGAGAAGGAAGGAAGGAAGGAGAGAGAGAGAGAAAGAAAGAAAGAAAGAAAGAAAGAAAGAAAAAAAGAAAAGAAAGAAAGAAAGAAAAAGAAAGGAAGGAAGGAAGGAAAGAAGGAAGGAAGGAAGGAAGGAAGCAAGGGAAGGAAGGAAAGGAAGGAAAGGCCTGAGACTGGATAACTTACAAAGGAAAGAAGTTTAATTGACTCACAGTTCTGCATGGCTGGGGAGACCAGAGGAAATTTACAATTATGGAGGAAGGGGAAGCAGACACCTTCTTCACAAGGCAGCAGGAGAAAGAAGCAGGAAGGAGGAACTTCCAAACATTTATAAAATAATCAGTTCTTGTGAGAACTCACTCACTATCATGAGAACAACATGGAGGAGACCACCCCCATGATCCAATCACCTCCCACTAAGTCCCTGATAACATGGTGATTTTGGTAATTACAATTCGAGATGAGATTTGGGCGGGGACACAGAACCAAACCACATCAGAAATGAATTGAAATTTGAGCTGCTAGTCACCTCAGGCAAGAGAGTGTTCACAGTTAGAGAAATGGTCTCCCAGCTTTTCTCTTCCAATCTTTGTGAGGCAGCCTTCAGGGAAAAGTGGCACTTTGCTCCCCATTGAATTTCTCATCTCCCCTCAGCATATATTTGAACAAGAAAAAAGAAACTGAAGAGGGAAGACCAGGGAAAGAGAGGTGGCAGTGGTGCAGGAAGCCTGCACTCCCTGTGTCTGGCATAAAAGGAGAAATGCATTTCCTGAGAACCAATAGCCAGGCTGGGACTATTTTGGGGGTATCGGGCCTGGGTAGCAGGCCCAGGTAGGAGGCTGAGATGAGCATATCAAGAGATGGGGACTGAGGCTGAAGTTGAGAAGAGTCATGTTAGAAGACATCTTATGCCTCCACAAGGAGGCAGCATTAAACACCAGCTATGCAACAGTCATCGCCAGCCAATGAAGGTCTTATGGCTTAATCCGTTAAGAGAAAATCTTTAAACCGCTTTCTTTATCTCCAGCCCGCAAGCTTCAACACATCCGAGGATCGAAGGCCTGAATAAAGTGGCATCACAGAAGTGTGAGAACAGCCTTTCCCCATTCTCCGGAGTGGATCCATGAGTCAGGAGTCAGGCCTGCACTTTGAGGAGCGGAAGTGCTTTTGTGAGGACAAGCAAGAATGTCCTGTAATTTCAACTACCCTTAAAGCTGTTTCAGGGTTCCCTGATAATGAACTAACTGATACTGGGACTTCCCTTCTCCATCCCCCAAAGAAAAGCTGCCTTCCAACTCAACACCTCATAGAACCAGAGCCCCCTAATATCCCTAGGTGTGGGCAGCTGGCATTCCCCAGCATTCCCCTAACACCCAGCACCTAAGCTAAGAATGCTTGGGGCCTGAACCCCAAATGTTTATTCAGCCATGTAAAGCCACTTGCACACTTGTCCTATAAAAAAGGAAAGCAACAGAATGTTTTTCTCCTCTTGGAGCAGAGCCCCACAGTGAATCTAGCAATGCACTGGCTCAAACATGCCCCCTTTTCAGCAGCATGCTGAAAGAAATAGGATCCATGCGTCAGCTGGAATTTCTATCTCTGAGTTTCTACCTAAACTAAGTGATACTTTCTGTTATTCCCAGTCACATCAAAACAAACGTGAGATTCAAATTTTAAACTGGGCTATACTGTAACAAATTAGACTTGACTCTTTTTGTTTTGTTTTGTTTAAATAACAGAAAGTGACTAGAAAACTATAGGATCCACCTAAGATGCTAAGACATGGCAAAGTGAGACCAAACATAGCACAACAAATAGTTGGAGACAAAATAAAAGCATTTTACATTTGTGCACTACAATGTTCAGGCTATTCAACACACTGATTTCACACATACAGTCCCATTTATTGCCAACAATAACCCTGCAAAGTAGGTACTATTATTGGGCACATTTTACATATAAAATGACTTAAAATTAGAGGAGGTAGTATATATTTTCCTAATTTTTGGCAGCCCAGCATCTAAAGCCCTTTTCTATGCTTGAAGAATGCCCTGCCTTATGAGTGAGTCTTGCTGGAAAGAAGAGACCAGCTTCCAATATAAAAACTGAAAATAACAAATACTTTTCCCATATTCCCTGATAACTATCACACTGACATTAGACGAGTCTCCACCAACAGATGTGAGCATGCCAGTTTTCCCCAGAATCTAAAGATACAAAGAAAGAGGACTTTTGTGGGAAACCACTCTGGTGAAAACGCCAGTGGAAGTCCTACACTGAACCCGATTTCCAGTGGCAAGAATTTTAGTGGCTCCAGCAGCGATGCCCAGTGCTCCGTGACTATGGGTTGGCAATGTACACAAACTGGTTGGGCCACTGCAGATGAAAGAGATGGCTTCAAGTGCTCAGTTATGTGTCTTGATTGGTAATGCGGCCATTGGCTGGGTAATGTCCACACTGCTTCTCTGGCCCTTTTGAAGTGTCTGTTAGCCATAATAACTAGATTTATTTTCTGATTAAATTAGCTAGAATTAGGTTCTGACTGACTTAGGATAAGTAATTGCTCTCTCATCACACATAGAGCAAATGATGGAGCTGGAATTCCAGTCTTCACTAGGTTACACTGAATGATGAGATAATGTTATGGGCTGAATTCATATGTTGAAGTCCTCATCTCCAGAACCTCAGAATGTCTGTATTTGGAGAAGAGTTTTTAATGTTGTAATTCAGTGAAAGTGAGGTCAGTAGGGTGGCTATAATTCAATATGACCTGAATCCTTATGAGAACAGAAAATCTGGACACAGAAATCCGTGTGGGAGGCCATGTGAAGACACAGGGAGAAAGCAGCCATCTGTGAGCCAAAGAGAGAGGCCTCAGAAGAAACCAGCCCTGCAGACACCTTGGAATTGGACGTCTAGCCCTCAGAACTGTGAAACGGGAAATTTCTGTTATTTAAGCCACCCAGTCTATGGTACTTTGTTATGGCAGTCCTAGTAAACTAATACCAGGAATGAGGAATATGAAAGAATTCAAGATGATCTCAAAGTTGCTCAATGAGGTGATTTTAGAAAAGATGAAGGGTATGAGAGGAGTAGCCATTGCAGAAGGAGAACAAGATCATGAATTCAATTCAGAAAACTTTGATTTTGAGACCTCTGCAGGAGAAAATAAGAGAAAGCTTCAAAGGCCTAGCTTCCTTTATAGAGTCCTGGGAGAGACCTAAAGTTGAGGAATAGAAAGAAAAGGCACCTCTGGATACCCACTGGCATTGGATCCAGCTCTGAGTTGCTTGCTTTCTGGGCTTCAGAATGACAAAGCAGGTTTATGCACAGAGTTTTTCAATAAGCAAGTCCCCACTGAAGGTCACAGCCTATTTCAGCAGTGGGAGGAACCACAGTCAGCAGTACTGGGCCATGCAAGTGAAGGGTTGTTCACTGGAGAGGGTTGTTACCTTATTGGGAAGATGAAGTTTTCATCCAGCATTAAGCCTATGGCTATAATTCAGGGATGAGACAAGGGTGTTTGCATTTGTTAGCATGAAGACAAACAAATCCAACACCCTTAGGTCAGAATTTCAGCTTAACGTGGTGTCTTGTGCTTGAACATCCCTTGCAACCTCTCCTGACTTTCCACTTTCCAAAGTGAGTCTTTTAAAATGCTCACGTTTTGGCTCACGCCTGTAATCCCAGCACTTTGGGAGGCCGAGGCGGGCGGATCACGAGATCAAGAGATCAAGACCACGGTGAAACCCCGTCTCTACTAAAAATACAAAAAATTAACCGGGCGTGGTGGTGGGCGCCTGTAGTCCCAGCTACTCGGGAGGCTGAGGCAGGAGAATGACGTGAACCCCGAAGGCGGAGCTTGCAGTGAGCCAAGATCTCGCCACTGCACTCCAGCCTGGGCGACACTGCGAGAGTCCATCTCAAAAAAAAAAAAAAAAAAAAAAAAGGCCACGTTTATTGGTCTTGTGCCTATAAAAAAAGTCTATGTGGACAACCACTCCTTGATTCAATAAATAATGCTTAAGTGCTTACTCTGTGCCAGCATTCTGAAAGGCACCGTGCGTAAATGGTAGGCAAATCTAAACCTGGTCCTGCCTTCAGAGAGTCTACTGTTTGAACGGAAAAAGAAGAGAATGAGGCCAAACAAGAGGTTGTTCACCTGAGGAAATGGATGGGAGGTGGGCAAGCCTCCCTGGCAGAGGCTCACCTGGCTGAGTACCTATGAAATTGCCACGGATGATCTCAAAATTCAAAGAAAAGTCCAGTGCATATAAATAAAAACCTTGAAAACACAAATTCATAGGCAAAGGGCTGAGAGGCCACATAAATTACTTTTAGTGAAAACAACAAATAATATTAGTATTATTTCTGTTTCAGTATTCAAGGCAGTGGTGATGGGAACTTGAGGGCATGAGAATCAGGGCAAAGAGAATTACTGAAAGAGTAAAACTATCTTAAAGATGTGAGGTTGGCCACTGATGGAGAGGACAAGCAGGACAGGGCTCGGGGGACCAAAGTCCAGCTGCACTGACTCCATTCAGCTCTGCTCTGTTCATCCTCATCCCAAACCTGTCCCCATCCCCAGACAAATAGAAGCTGTGGACAAAGATTGTTTTTGCCCTCCATATCTCCAATACTCTGTTTTTAAATGACTGCAACCAACCCAACAAAAGAACTCACTTAACATATTAGTAGTATCTTAAATGATGCAATTTTATCTTGTCCATGAAATAGCTGCAATTAAAACAAATTGTCTCTTTCCATTCATAGCTTAATTCATATAGCACATCTGATAGAGCCTTTTTAAATGCTCACTTTTATTGGTCTTATTTCAAAATTAATTCATGTTTATAGTCTAACATTTAGAAAATTCCAAGGCAAAGCAGGCTACATTTGTGTGTTTCCTCTTGGTGTCTCCAGTGCCCCATGCCGCAGCTGCACAGAGGACATTAAGCATTGAACACAGAGAACTAAACCACTTAAGGAACCACCCATAATTTCAATACCAATAGATACTTACCCTCACTTTTTTGATATGTTTTTTCCAGTCACTTTTGTATGTAAGCATACATACAAAAACAGGTGTGTGTGTGTGTAAAAATGTGTGTTTACAGAGTTCGTTTTACAGGAAAGCACAAAGTCAGATAGTTGTTATCGGGCACCTATGGGAAATGTCATAGGAGACTAAAGATGAGACGAAAACTTTGGGACCACCACTCTTAATCATCCTAATACTTGATCTTTCCATGGCTACCCTGAGATAGAATAAATGGCTTTTGTAAAACAACTTAAACCTCATCTCCTTAATTGAGGTATCCTGCTTTCTTATTCTTATTTACGTGTCTAAGTCAGGGAGAAACATCCCGTTATGTCGCAAATAAGATTAAAGGTAGTTGTAATTAAATTTCACCATGTGCCCTGAGTTTTCCCACCTGAGAATTATAAGAAAAAAATCAAAAGGTCTTCTCCTCTTACTAGACTACCCACCAAATGGTCATTACATTTTCCTGTAGGCTGCAGATAAAATCTCTCTATCATAAGTCTCCCAATCACCAAGTGAGAAAACACCACTCTGGGGTCCAGGAATGTGTAGGCAATTGAAGAGTTTCTCTTTTAAGAATGGCAGCTCATTAGGGTAAGTGTCCAAGAACATAATGAAAAAATTGTGGTATATTTATACAGGGGGATATGCCAGATTAAAAAACGAACACATTTGAGTTACAGATAGCAACATGGATAAATCTCTAATGCAGAATTTTAATAAGAAAAAGGCATATTGCAGAATTATAGGTGCAGTATAATACCATGTATATAAAGTTTAAACACAAAAACATGCTATATATCTTTTATGGATATATCCATGTGCAGTAAAAAATATAAAATATGCATGAGAATGACAAAGACAAATTTTAGAGGATTTATTCCCTTAGGGAGAAAAGGAAACCGCATCACAAGGATTACGAGATTTGAATTGAATCTACAATATTTTATTCCTTAAGCTGAGTAGCGGGTACATGGGTGTTCATATACTCAAAACCATTTTTGGCACATGAAATATTTTAAAATTTTTTAAAAAGCTAGATAGTATGATTGACATCTTCAGATACTTGAAGATCTGGCATGTTGATGATGGAAAGTATCCTATGACTAAGTAGGTAAAGCTATTATGAAGGCAAATTTTAGGTCATTCTTAGGGAAAACCTAAAAGGGCTGTCTAAAAATGAACAGTGTCTTCTACATGATTAAGGAGTAAAACAGAGTTAAGGTCTTCGGAGGTAGCAAGTCACAGTGCAAGCAGAGTTCACTTGTCTTTGTCTTGAAAGCAAAGATTTCTTTTCTCTTGCAAAATTCCCGGGACATATCCTGATAAAGCTTTACATCTCAGCAGCATCGCTCTGATTGCTCTTTTTTCAGTTGGTGTCATTGGAAGCCCCTAAACCCTATTTAACTTCAGTGCCATTGACTGGCACTTCCTGCCACTTACATCATTGCCATTTGGCAGTGCCTGGGTTGGACAGATCTGCCACCTGGTTCTGGTTCTGCATTATTGTCATTCCTTGTGCCAGTCATAAGGATTCACTGGCACCCCTCTGAGATTAGGAGTTCTCCAGGTCTGGAGATATTAAAAAAGAGAGAGATGGTCAGCGATGCTATAGAAGGGATTTTAGTAGTCTCTGGTATGCTGGAGCACATAACCTTTGAGTATGGATTTCCATATTCATTTATTCAAGAAATGTTTAGTGAGTGTTTACTTTGTGCAAAGCACCTTGCTCGTTAAGCTTCTATGGCTCTAGAATTTGTCTTTGAAAATGCGTCTCTAACTTTACAGAAATGAAAATTGAGACACGATGGGAAAACTTATTTTAAGTAAACAATAAGGCAGGCAGGCAGGCTGTGGTTTGCAGACCGACCACTTCTAGCCTTATTGCCAAGAGCTCTACAAGAGTCACAGGAACATTTTGGAGATAATGTTACATTCACAGACTTGTACATGTCTTACAGTGGAAGACACCCCAGAGGTTATCCAATTCAAATACTTCATTTTACAGATGAGGAAACAAAAGCCTGGGGAGGTTTGTGGCTAACTGATTGCAGAATCTATTCTCAGATATGGTATTTCCTTCCCAACCTTGAAAGTTGTGTTCCTGAAAACCTCCATGGAAGGAGAAATTACATTTGAGGAACTTACGACCTTAGGAAGAAAATAGAGTTTGGGGAGTAAGATAGTGAGTGAATCTGAGAAAGTTATCATCATTGTTTTATGTCTACTAATAAAACAATGTAGGTACCATTGATACCCACTTTATTGTATGCCGAACACATTTGTAATGGTGAATCTTGTACAGGTGATTTTATTTACTTCTTAGAATTCCTTATTAACAATTCTCTAGGCTCTCTCTATACACAATTTTTGTAAAACTTCTTGTGAGTCATTGCCTTTTTGTGTAAATACTGGTTACAATGGATTGTTTTCTGTTTCCGGTCCTGTTGTCTCTGCCTTTTTGCATCTTTGACATTATCATTGTAACTTATAACTTCTAACCTCTACTCTGACTCAACTTGGTTGTTTCCTGATTCCTCTCGCTCCTTCTTGCTCTTCCTTCTCTCTGCTGTCCTTTAACTGTAGCTGCTCACCAGGACTATGCTGTAAACTTTCACCTCCTCTCACTGTTTACTCTACCTATGTAACTATCATGTTTGATAATGAGGTCCTGCTGAATAAGCCTGTTTGCTGTCTTTCCAGGCTGTGCTTTCCCACTCCTGCAGCTACTGCCTTAATTCAGGTTATCACTGTCTCTCACTAGGACCCCTGCACTAATCTCCTTGATTGGTCAAAGGTTTCATTATTTGCATTGTGCTCTGAGTGAAATTTTCTTATGACGGCTTACAGTTCCCAGTGGCTGCATGTGCCTATAGAACACTAACTTCCTAAGCATTTCATCCAAGGCCCTCCACCTTAGCTCTTGTACCCTTTACTCCAGCCATATTTATTGACCCTACTTGATGGCCTAATGTACCAGACTATTTGGCATCTTCATGCCTTTGTGAACTGACTTTTCTTCATCAGGAATGCCCTTCACTCTGCCCCTCTCACGCTACCCATTTCCCCTCCCACGTGCAATCACCTGCCTGGTGAACATCTAGTCTTCCTCGAAAACTTTGCTCATACCATCACCTCTCCCTTGGAGGTACCACTTCCTACTCCTACTTTCTGCTCATCTCATACCTCATTAAAGAGAATAGGAGGTTCCCACCACAAAATCTGAAAGCCTCCTGCCACAAAACCTGTCTTCTTCCCTCTGTGCAACTGAATGTGACTCCTTGTAATCAAATGCTCATCCCTCAATTCATGTTGGGAATCCCATCCCTCTCACTTTCTCAAGAAGTTCAGTGCTTCTGTCAGACTGTCTCCAGTCAATTATTCCCATCAGCATATAAACATAATCCAGTATTACTATCCTAACCAATACTCCATATTGATCCACATCCCTTTCCAGCTACCATTCATTCTTTTCTGTCTTTCACAATAAAATTCCATAAAATAGTTGTGTACACACAGCACTTTTATGTTTTCACTTCACAGTCACTTTGGAATTCACTTCAAATTGGCATTCACCCACATGACCCAGTTGGTCACTAATGACCTTTATAGTGCTATGTCCACATTTTCATCTCACTAGAACTTTCAGCAACATCCAACAATTGACCATTCTCTTCTCAAAATTGGCCATTCTCTTCTCGAAATTGTTCTTGGCTTACATGATTCCATATTTCCCTGGTCTTTTATCTGCTTCTCTACCTGCTCCTCCTAAGTCTCTGTTGTGTCTTTTCTTCCACTTTCTATAATACCTCTAAGTATTGAATTTCCTCAGTATTCTGCTCTGAACCCCATGCCTTGTGTTTCCATAAATAATCTCATTCATCCTCATGGCTTAAAATACCAATTCCAAGCCAATGACTCCTATGTCTGTATCTCTAGTCCTAACCTCTCCTCTGACCTCCTGACTTATACTCTTGTCTTTATAACACCCACTTATGAATGCTTCATGGACATCTCACATAAATATATCCAAGACTGCATTTTTATTTCCCTCCGAAAACCTAGTCCTCCTTCCATCCTCCCCCCTCCCTTTTTTGGCAACATTATCCACGCTGTTGATCAGGTCTGGATCCTGGGAGTCATTAATTATTTCTCCCTGTATTTCTTCCTCTAGTCCAATTCGTCACTAAGTCTGATCATCTGTCTCCTAAATGCAGCATAAGGAGATCCACTTTTCTTTATCGTTACTGCCACGTTGTAGTTTGATCTACTATTATTTTAAACTTAACAACCACAATACCTTCAAACTGATCTCCATGCACACAGAACACAGTGACTCTCATCCTTAACTGAATCTCTACACAGCCACAGAAACAGTCTTTCTTGAAACATAAATCCCAGCATGACACTGCCTGACATGCAATCTCTCTTTGCACTTTGTCTTAGTCCAGGTACATCAGTGTTGCTATAAGTCCTGTTGGTCAGCCTCCTGCCCCGTACCCTAAGCTCATCTTACGTCAGCGAGCCCTCACTCTCCACTCTCTGGACTGACTCCTGATGTTTTCTCAAGCACTCAAGCAAGTTGATTTCTTTCTCATCTTAATCCTTCACAGGTGGTACATAGTGCTTCCCGAGTTTAGATCTCCACTCCCCCTTATGTTCTCATAAAGGATTCATATGTCCTTTAGGTCTTGGCTTAAATGCCATCTATTCAGAGAAGCCTTCCCTGGCGACCTTATCTGAGTCAATCTTCCATTGTTATATTGTTATATTGATTTGCTTTGTTTCTTGCTACTTCTTCTACTTGACTCGGTAGAAGGCTCTGCATAATTGACCAAAATATATACAGTGTTTTTCAGAGTGCTAGTCACCTATTAGCACTCAAGAATTATTTGTTGAATAACTTAATGATTTTTTTGCAGTCACATGAGTGTTGTTTTGATTGACTGAAAATAGATTGCCTAAGATGACATGAAAGATCAAAGGTGAAGAGTGGAAGATAGCACCACTTTGGGTTAAAAGTTTACTTAAGTCAGCAACTCCTCAAGAAACAGCTACCAGCATTCCTGGGACTATTATGCCCTGGTCTACTTGTAGCCTGTTTGTATTCCGGCCTACTTTGGCACCTTGTCGTCTCTGCTTACCGACTTTCTGCCTAAGAGTGAAATAGAAAGTGACTTGGAACCATGTATACCTAAAGTGTGACATTTAAAAAAACGTCCTCAGAAAAACTAATATCCTGGTTATTTTTGAATGTGCTAAGAGACTCTTTTTTTTAATCTTGTTTTTTATTTTGAATATAGAGCACATTGAGGTTTAAAATGGAAAATTCTATTAAAAATAAAAGACATACGTTTACATATCTTACAATTACCTCTGCTTCTGTCCCTCCCATTCCTTATGAGAAACTAACATTTAGTAGAGTTTTATATTTCTTCTGCTATTTGGGCAAATATAAACAAATGCAAATATAATTTTTTCTTTTCCTCCATTTTTACTCAAAATATGATAAATCATATGCACAATTTCGTATCTTATCCTTTTTACTTAATATATTCTGGAAAACCTTCTATGTTAGTATACAAAGATTATCCTCTTCTTTTTTCACAGCTGCATAATATTCCAACATGTGGCTATATCAAAGATTATTTAACCAGTACCCCATAGATGGACATTTGGAGTGTTCCCAATATTTTGTGAGGAATGACTATGTATGTAAAAATTCCCAGAAGCTAAACCGATGGACCAATGTGTAATGCATTTTAAAATTTTTATAAATATTGTTAGCCAGGTGTAAGAGAGTCTTTTTTTCCCACAGCCTTTACAATAAAATGTGTCACCAAAGTTTTGACTTTTTTCTATTTCAATTGGTAAAATCTGACATTTCAATGTAGGTTTTATTTGAATTTTTTATTATGAGTATGGTTCAGCATCCAATTTATACATTCACTTTTTCTGTGAATTAACAATTCATGCTTTTGCCCATTTTTAATTTGATTATTGTAGCTTGTTTTTCCATATCAAGTTCAGATTCAGCTGGTAAATTTCCACCAAAAAAAAATTTTTGTAGTTTTATTGAGATTGCATTAAATATATCAATTAACTCAAAAATAGACTTTTCTTAATAATGTAGGGTCTTCCTACCCTAGAACATGGTAAATTTTTCTGTTTGTTCAAGTCTACATTGTGTGTACATCATGTGAATTTTACAGTTCTCTTCCTATAGCTGTCTACATTTCTAGTTGTTTTCCATAGATATTTTATGTCTTTTGCTATTATAAATGTGGTTTTTATTTTTCAAATATTTTCTATCTGATTGTTGTTTGTATATATGAAAGCCAAAAAATAGAAGTAGATAAATTCCATTTCATTCACATTAAATAATAAATTCTTTTTTGTAGTCTTTACCTGATTCTTTTGTAGTTGTGGCTAACACTCATACGTAAATAAGGATAGATTTACCCTTTTATTTGTAATTTTTATTTCCAATATCTTTCTACTTTTAAACGTTAATACGGAATCCTTCTTGTAATATTAAATGATAGTAGTGTAAAGGAGTTGAGAGACTTATGTTCCTGACTTTGATGAAAATGATTCTAGAGTTTCCCCATTAAATTTGATGCTGATATATAAATATTGCAGAGATCAGTTTTAGCAAAGATAGAATAATTATGCATCATAAACAAAACAACCCAAAAGTCTCAGTGATGTGAACAAATTCTATTCGAGTTTGGTGATTATGTTGTCTGGCTCCTCTTTGTCCTTACTTATTTTTTGTTCACTTGATCTTTCTTGGACTGAAAGTGGTAAATCGAAGCCTCGTGCAGTCAGTGTCTTTCCACTTCTCCACCTGTTTCCTGCAAATGCTGCTTTATTATACTTGCTGCCATTTTGATACATATATATTCATATAATTATAATTTTATGTCCTCCCTTAACATTATAAATTTTCTTCCTTATTTTGTTATGCTTATTAGCGAAAAATCAACTTTGATAACTAAGATTGCAAGCCCTACCAAACTAGTATATGTCTCATTGTCGAGCATTTGTAGTCAGTTTTCCCAGTGTCCTTGCACAATACAGACCCAAGTCTTCTTTCATTTCAGGAAAATTTTCTTAAATTATATTTATGATTTTTTTCAGTTTTATTGTTTTGATTTTCTTTGGGGAGAAATTTACTAATGGATATATTTGCATCTCTGCTTATTTTTAAATCTCCTTCATTTCTGTTATACTTTGCTTTTCTAGTTTCTATCCTCTGTCTTTTATTCTCTGTGGTGTCTACTCTGTCATGTGCTAATAATTAGTCTCCATTTCTGAAATAATTGAAATGATCTTACCTATTTCTTTCCTGAGCTCTGCCAGTAACTGCTTTGCCTCTTCCAATCTTTGATGCTTTTAATCTAAGAAACACTTCCCTGATTTCTTGTATTTGTTTTATGGTTTTCTTTCATAACAGTAATTGCTTCAGTATTATTTAATATTGGGTTAAAGTTTTCACATGCTTTTGGGGTAAATCTTTTCCTATTGAATTTCTTTCATTTTTAGAAAAGTTTTCTAATTTTTAAAACATTTTTTCTTGTAGTATCTTTGTATTTTTCTCTTTGTGTTGTGCCTATGCTTTGCTTGATGCTCATATTAAATGAGTTAGGTTTTTGTGGACTTGGTGATAGCCAGAGTTTCCTAGAGCAAAGGAGAGCGGAGAAGGACAATGTATACTTTGCGTCTCTGTGAGTCAAAGACACCATTTTTGTTCCTACAGAGATAGATAGATTTTTAAAGTATAGTGTTTCTTTCTTTCAGAACCTTATTTAATTCAGGAGTATTTAATCAGCAAGTCCTATACTTGCCTGGGTCCTTTATAGCTGCTTCCCTTCATGGGCAAAGGCCTTGCCTTCTAATATCATCTACGTATTAAATAATAGGTATTATTTATTTGTTCTTGCTGAAGTATTCTCAGATCTACCTTTGGGACCCACTGAGCACTTTTCCTGCTGCACATTCTGCCTCTTCCTCCGTTTGATTCTCATTTGGTCTCAGTCTAGTTCTCAGCAATTTTTGCTTATGATAAAGTTTGGTTGGGTTTTTTTGTTTGTTTTTGGGGGCTTTTTTTGTCAGTCTTCTGAGAATTTCTGAGATCCGCCCCACTAAGCCCCAGAGCCTGCCCACACCTTCTCACTCTTCTGCCTCAGTGTTCTATGGGTAAGCCTGCAGGCTCTGTTGGTGTCACTTACTTTAGAAGATTATCTATTTTTTTCTGTTTTCTAGTCTCCATGAAAATAGAATTTTAGGTTATTTTTGTACATTCTCTTGCTCTACTCATTTTCCAAGAGGAAACATGGCAATATTCAGAACTAAACTGCTGTCACTTTCCTTCAGAAAACTCTACTGCAAAGATTTTTTTGTTGCCATCAGGCCTGTCCCTAACATTTGCAATTCCAGGAGCAAAAGTAGGCCAACACACCATGTGCCAAAATCTTTAAGGGTCAGAAATCAAGCTAACAAACTATTAAGTGAAACATGTTCTATTCTCTTTCTTTAACACATATACCTTCATAATGACCTGGATGGCCAGATTCAAATGTAGAATTTTCAGATTCTGGGGCATGCCACTCCTGTCCTTAACCTGCACCCCACTTCTCTTACCACCAAAAACTGTTTGCACCCCATGAAGGGCCTGGTGAACATACATGGAACATCCCAGCCAGATTGTCCAAGCTCCCTCCATATTATCTGCAATCAGCTGCCCCTTGGCTAGGCTGAGGATCTGAAGGTATGCCCAACCATAATACAACCCATCCTTGGATGCTCAGAGAGGATGGGAAGGGCTCTAAGCTGGGCTCCCCAAAGCATGTTTTACAAGTTGATTGGGGCATTTCCTCTGGGCCGTGTGAACTCCTTATTCAGTGGAAAGGGAGAGGTATTGGCCAAAGGCAGGCCAGAAGAGGGCTGCTAAAAAGTGTGAACACCATATGATTTTCCAGAGCTGTTTGAGTTTTTATCATTAATATTTATTTAATCATAAAAAGCTTAATTTTTCTAAAAAAGGAACTTTAAATGAATCAACGCCCTTTTGTTCATTTAAAGAATATCTCGTGTTTTTCTATGGGAAATATAAAAGCTAAGTAAGTAGAAAGTAAGATTTCTGGTCGTTTTAATTTTCTTCTTTGTCCTTTCCTGTAGGCTATGTATTTTCTGCTCTAAATGTGTCCTGTTTTCATAATTTTAAAAAATGGTAAAAATATAAAAGGAAAGCCTTCAAAAATAAATAGAAATCCCCCAATAGGGAATCTAATACTAATATTTACAGGTTAAAAAATTGATTTTCATTTTTCTCTAGTGAATCCAGGACATAATTTTCAAATGCTTTTTCTCTTTTTTTTCCAACACACACACATGCACGCATGTACATGTTTCCGAATCTTAAGAAATAAGTATCAGTTAAACGTTTCTCTTGTCACAACAGCAGATTTAACTTTGGATCTTTGGACACACCTGTAACATGTAAGACATGTAAATATGTGCCCAGACAAACTCTGTAGCTATGACCCTTGTGTGTTTTCCTCTCTGAAGTTCAGGTCCATGGTAAGAAGGCAGAACATCCACAGAGAGGGGCCAGCTGCTCCCCACAAGCCCCTTTTCACTTGCTAGGGTGCCTAGGCATCTGTCTCTGTTCCGATGGATATACTGACTTCCTGTAGTGTTTTCTAGACAGGAAATTTAATGAATATGGAGCTGCCAATGTCTAAGAGGCACGAGATCAAGTTCTCTGACTCAGCTCCAATGTGGGAGTGGGGAGTTTTCCAGTATTTGATTTATGGTCCTTACCTCCTTGGGTCCCAGGTTCTTCCTTTTGAAAAGCTTTTAGGACTTTTCCTCAGAACATTTCCCCTCTCCATGCTTAGGTATCCTAATTGGATAAAACTGTTAGTATTACTAAATTTTTACTTTGCTAATTCCCAATACTTGTACAAGTCTTGATTTCTTCTGTCTGTAATGTTAAGTCTGTGATTAGAGTGATATTTCATTTTTTTGTTCTTGTTTTTTGGGTTTTTTTTTTTTTTTGGCTTGGAACTAGCAGTAGGACATTGATTTAATTCAAATTCATTGTTTCTCAGTTTCTCTAATTCACTTCTTGTTCTTCATCTATAAGATTTCTTTTCTTAAGTTATGATCTTTGAGGACTCACATAGCAAATGACCTAGATGAAAATATTTGTGGTTTTAAATAATTCTTATAGGCCCTGAGTAAACAGAGTTCTGATGAAGAGGTCATTTCTCCCTTCTCAGCAGTACGACTTCATTTTCAATACTATGCCCTTATGATCTGTAGATTTATTTCACCAATAATAAGACAACATAGTTAACCTCATGACCAGATAGTCTCTGTTTATCCCGTAACTGTGTCTTTTACTTAGCTAAGTGTTCTACAAAGCATTTGGAAAGTTTATTTTGCATGTTAGTATTTTTTGTGGGCATTTTCTTGGTTTTGTTTTCTTTTCTTAAAAGCAGTTCTTTCAGAAAATGAACCTCCAACTTTTATATTTTTTAAATTTCTTGTACTTTTTATTTGATACTGTTTTGAAATGTATATTATATGAAAATTAGGAGGATTGCTTAAGCAACAAATAAACAAAACAAAAGAAGAAGAAAAGAGGGGAAAATCACGTATAAATCCATTAAGATAATAATTGTTACTATCCTCATTTTAATGCACAATGAAAAATGGAAGGTTGTTTTCTTTCTCTTTTCCAAATACACTGCTACACATAATGGAAGCCTCTCCAAGGATAACCCTATTCATGAGCAATTATTCTAAAGTGTTTCATTTCTAAATATAGAATCTAGAATCTAAAAATTTACTAAATGCAAGGATGACATCATATAAACAGATATCCAAACCTCTTATGCCATATTAATGAAAGTGCTCATTTCTGTGTTTGAAGATATGTGGGTCTTATCTTTTTATACCATGTTTTGCCTGAATTTTATTTCTCCTTTCTGCATGATCCAGCCAGCCATACTGCCTGTGTAAATACAACTCAGGTTTTTTTTTTTTTCCTTTTGATGCTCACAAATCCATCTTCAACATTTTTGATCAGTGTGCAGTGCATTAAATACTACAGCAGATGGTGCTTTTTGATGATGTGTTTCTACATGAAGCAACATTTTGTCTTGTATGCTGCATTATCAAAAAATCAAACATGTAATTATGCAAATATGTATGCCTTTATAATAATCAAGTTTTATTGTAAATGGTTGATGCACATCAATTTGATCCTGTAGTGCTGTTTTAAGTGCGGTTTAAGTGGCTTTTCAGTGTACCCAGAGGCAACACAAATGCATCTCTGGAATATTAATAAAATCCTGAATCTTTGAGACCCCAACTGGAATCTCATTGCTTGTACTGATTGAAACGAAATGCTAATCCTTTCCTTTAAAAAAATCCCCTTTGTTATTTAAAACACTGATATTAGTGTGATATAAAGGGCCATTTTATTTTAAATTGTATTTTAATGTAGTTGTTAAAATAATGCCTAATCATACTATATTCAGTCTTCACAATGTAAATTTGATGAGACATGAATCCAATCATTTTGCAACAATGAATGCAGTCATGTATTCTAACCAGTCCGGTTTTTCTAATTCCATAAATTTCTACTGCCAGTGGCTGTTTACCGGTTTCGCTTTTGGATGCATTAGCTGTCTTTTGTGGGGACATGTATTGTGAATATTCATTGCAGAAACAATTGACTTCTTATTAAAAAAAATAAAAGAAGAAGGAGGAGGAGGAAGATTCTTTAGGTTGAATTCCTATGAGCAATTTCAAGCAGGAATACAACGTAGACAGTGAAATTTTTTACTGAACAGAATCTGGGGTTTGTACATTCGATTGTTTCATGAATACATGAGAGTGCCCGCCCGACTCTCCCCAGATACAAACACTCACACATTCTGTTGTGGTTAAACTAAACAGATGGATGTGGGTACTGATAATCTATGACTGTAAATTATTTTTGCTTGTTTATTTCTTTTGAAGAGAAATAAAAGGCTGAAAAAAGCAGAATACAAAAGGAAGCACAATGTAGCTTTAAAGGGAAGAAAATAACCACGTAATTTCCTTTTTCTACTTCCAGTTCTCCTTCGCTTTATGTTTACTTTGTTTATTGGGTTTACTGTAATATGGGTTGTGTTTTCAATGGCTGCCACTCCCTCACAAGATGAAACATGCACTTCTTTTCCTCTGGTCTCATGCCTGATCCCCTCTGCACTATCCTTCATCTTACCATAGAGCATTTCTCTCTTCCAAATATGTGGGTTTATTTGATGTTTTTCTTCCTTTTCACCTATTGTTTATATGTTGTCATTAAATCTCTGCCTCTTTTTACTTGCCTAGTGCAAAACTCTGACTCACAGGCTCTAAGGCACATTGCCCATATTCACTGGGTCCTCCCTATTTTGGTTACATTGAGGGGTGACTAGTTTACTGTCCTATCTGTAGTGTGATGTCTTTGTAGAAAGTTACATGGCTATACCTCCTTCAAAATTTTGTAACTCCATTTACGCCTTTCTCTGATCCACAAAGATCAAGATAGATCAAGATCAAGATCCAGGTAGATGGGTACATAGAGAGATGGATAGATAGATTTTTTTATTGGCAGAAGTGTGGGGCATGATGGACTAGAGTCTTTTATTGCTTAGATATCTATGTATAACCACATATTGAAATAAAACCTCAATGATTTATATCCGAATATTTTAAAATAATGTTAATGCTCTATCTCTTTCTAAGAATATTTAAGAGCTTAAAACTTCCCTATAAGTACTCTCATAGATATCAATTATTCACGTCATTTTGCATCCTCCAGGCCACATTAGTACTAGTCTAGATGACTGAAACTTAACTGTTGGGTGTGTCATTAAAAATTCTGAGTTTTATTGTTTGTTACTATAGTGGAATTTTCAATGTAAAAATGGCACAATCCCAGGTCTCTTTAAATTGCACACCACAGAGACATCTATGTTAACATACCTGTTAAGTAATATTAGTGGCCATTTGTAAAGGTCAAGGCAAGCTCTAGCTGGTTTTCAGATTCCAATCTATGTCATTTCCTTCTCTGTCCATAATCAGAGCTCTAGAAATGGCTCCTGGATTCAAGAGGAACTCAGCCTGAATTTCTGTTTGAGTGCTCATTAGATTGAGGATTTTGTTAATGACCGTGTTACCAGTGGGTTAAGGCTGACCTGAAGATTCCTAGAAAAATGCCCATCTTTAAATTATGTTTGAATGTAAGTTATTTTATTTTAATTTTATATCCTTATAGGTAAGTTTTATGTAAACATAAGAATAAGGATCAGTTATTTGGCCGGGGTCGGGGGGGTTGTTTTTTTCCAGCAGCCACCTTTGTTTTTGCAAGATGGGATTCATACATGATTTGAAACATACGTTTGATACTTCCATCAGTCCTTTTAATCTTTATGAGGAAAATCAATAGTATCCCTGGCCTTTTGATTGTTTTTAAAATATGCAAATATAATATGCAACACATTTTTTTCAGCTTTTGAATTAAAACTTAGATGACATGACATTTCAAGCTCAGTTTAGAGCTAAAAGCATGACAGTAACATACACAATTGTAGCATTGATTTTAATAGAGTAACAAGAAATGTAGTCGCATATTCTGCTTAAGTTTCTTCCGCAGAAATTGCTTCTGCATCAGAGCTTATTACAAATGCAATTCACCAAGGTCTTATGGGTGACAAAGCTTTAATTAGCATCACATTGTTTTCTAATGTGATTTTGCACTTGTAAAAACAGGATTAGGAATCAAAATATACTTTTATAAATGCCAATTTTAATTGCATTACTGATGGTGTGCAGGTCTTTAAGCACCCCACGCAGCTTCTCACATAATACCTATTTGAAGGATTAAGTGTAAAACATAAAGAAAAGATGGCATATATTGTCCAATAAAACACCTTTAAATCAGAAGGGAAAATACAGTCACTTATAGTATACAATACTTCATCCAACATCAGCGCCTTCTGAAGTCAGCGCCCCCACAGAATTCAGTGCCCATAAAATAGGTAGTGCTTAGTAATTTGCCATTTTATTTCACAGCAGAAAATTAGAGCAGCAGTGCACGATGGGCGTGCCTGCTTGAGAACAAGTCTCAAGACCTGCCAATGTCTTTCTAGGTTCTCCTTTAGAGAACATCTGCAATTTTTGTTTGAAATTTAACATTCTTGCCACATTTATTTTACTTTTGTGTTTGTTGCTGTTATGTGTGATTCTGTGTATTCCCACCCCCAAGGGAACCCTTTAAGAAAGAGGCCATCTTTTTTTGCTCAGGGCATTTTTTAAAGAAGATCATGGTTAGTAGTTTAATCTTTGAATTAGAAATTTGTTGTAAAAAAAGGTCACAATATTTCGCCATTATACCATATCTCTATTCTGAGTCCTTTAATAGATTTGTGCTCACTCACCTGCACCAGACACCTTCTATAGGTAAGCAACAACTTTTCCTCACCTTTTAAACAGAGCTGGATCCAATGACACAGTAGGGTTAAGCAATTTATCACAGGTTAGCCAATATTTCAGTTGGAAATATAAGACCAAAGTGTGTATTTCTATTTCTCAGCTTGCAGCTATAATTAGTAGACCCAAGAAAGATAAAAACTGGATATCATCTGAAAGGCTCTTGTTTGAAGAATAAATCCTGTTTTTCTTTTGTTTTGTTTTTTGTTGGTGAAGTAAATAAATAGTGCCTCTAAGCTTTGGTTATTTGGAGAGAGACTGGAACTGAAATGATCTTAGTTGAAAGCACATTTTAATTGTAAAATGTTGCTTCAGTGCTGCAAATGAAATGATTATTTGGAAAACTGATTCTTATTCTATAGCAGCTCTACATAGTCACAGTTATTTCCATAAACTATGTTTGTGTCCATTTAGCTATTTGCTTAAATCAGCAAAGAGAAGACATTTTATGTTCCAATACAAATGTAATTGTGTTATTTATATTTGAGTTTTCGAACCTTAAGTTTTTAATATTTTATTACTGGTTTCCTCTTTTTAACTTCTTATTTTGAAAATTTTTCAAACTAATAAGAAGAATGCAAGAATAGTACAATGCAATGGATTGTTTTTAAATCTTTACTTTCTGGAGGGGGAACACCTTACTGCTGGGTCAATGCAAATTTTTAGGCTTTTTTTTTCATTCCTCTTTAATTGCTTCTTAATTTCTTATTGATCCACTAACTAAAGGATTATTGTTTGATTCACTGAGCAAGCCTGCAAGATTGTCTGTGTAAAATTAAATCAGTTGACCTAGCCTCTTTTACTAGAAATTGGGTTGTGCAATCATAATAGTTCCATGCACTCGATAAGACAAAGCCAGAAAGAAGAGCACAGCCAGGAAGCTCCATAACACGCATCCTACTTTAACTCATTGCCACGCTTTTGCTATACACATTAGGCAGAGGAACTTTGTAGGAAAAATCCAGCGTTGTAGGAGAAATCCAATGGTGCTCAATGGCCATGAGATTTTCTTTTATTTTGTTCTTAGATTATGATTTAAATAACTAGATAAAAAAGGCTTGTCATTAAACTATACATGGGATACCACATACTGTGTCCAACTTTAACCCATACTTTTTAATATCAATTTTTTCTTTAGTCTTAGCTGTCTCCTTTCTGTCTTTTCTTCACCCTACCCCATGCTCATTCTTGTCCCTATGCCTTAATTCCTGTTGTTTCTTCTCACTTGTGTTTCATTCAACTAATACAGTTAACATCTACCTTCTTTCTGCCTGTCTAAAGTCCTTGAGCACTTTCGAGTAACAACTCAAGTCCTGTGATCTCAGGAAAGCCCCACCTGATGTGGCTAACCAAGAGCTGTCACTCCCTCCTATTACTCTGCTGCTGCTCCTATGCCATCTCGTATAGTGGAACACCTTATGTAGCCTGCCTGATTATCCAATTATTTCATATATGTCTGTCTTACGTATGTTCCATGTCTGTAGGTCTTGGGTTTTTATATCTGTTGTGTCACCCTTTCCCCACTTTGCATAGGAATGGATCTTATTACACAGGCATATAGTGAAATAGGGAGTGGCCTGAGATCTGTTCAGAAGGCAGCAAGTAAGTTAGACAAGCCAGATCCTGAGGAAGGAATTCTAGGACCCAGCCTAAAAAAATACAGCCTGAAGAAAGTCAGAATCTGGACACAGCCACATGTGTAATGTTCCAGCAGCAAAAACAAAAAAGAATCTAGATACTAAGATGTGTCTGGACCTTCTGTGATTACAGGTATGTAAGGACCAGCCTCCAAGCTGATCCTGAAGTATGGACAGGTCTATACAGCTACTTGGAATCCAGTGGGAAAGTCTGCAGGGCATAGGGAAGTGAGGAAACGGGAACCTGACAGTTCCCGACAAATACGTAAGTAGTGCTTAATAAATGCTGGCTCATTAATTAAAGTCCATTCAAAAAAAGCAGTAATGACACTCCTCTACACCTGGTGCTAGCTCAAATTATGACAAGTGGATAATATTCAAGTTATAATCAACTAGCATGTACTTCCCTGATGTCTATCTGAATTTTTTTCTACCTTCCAAGTTTTCAGACATTATATACAAGGACCGTTGACCAACTAACTTCAGAGACAGGAATAAAAATTTTGTGTGTTTTATATGCCTCTTCTTTTAGTAAGTTACCCCAGATTTCTTTTTTCGTTAGTTTGTTTTGCTTTTCGTTTTTTGGAGACAGGGTCTTATTCTGTCACCCAGGCTAGAGTGAAAGGCACGATCACGACTCATTGCAGCCTTGACCTCCTGGGTTCAAACGATCTTCCCACCTCAGCCTCCCGAGTAATTGGGACTACAGGTCCACACCACCCAGCCAGCTAATTTTTTTGCAGGGATGGGTTCTCACTTTGTTGCTCAGGCTGGTCTTGAACTCCTGGGCTCAAGTGATCCTCCTGCCTTGGCCTCCCAAAGTGCTAGGATTACAAGCTTGAGCCACTGCACCCAGCCCAGATCTCTTTCAATGGACAAATTCCTCTTCAGTAAGCAATTTTCAGCTATCTTCTGTTGAAGACAGTGAATATATTCATGACCAATTTATAGTCATGATAGAGAAGTTTCTTTTTATTTTATGAACTATGGTCCTATAAGTGTGTACCTAGCCCCTATATGCCTACCTTTCAAATATTCTTAAGTGCTTCTCCTAATACCTGTGTGGCAGCACTTCAAACGTCTCACACATCTTGCTCACTGGAGAACTCTCAATCAATATTGGATTCTAAGACCTCTGACTCTGACATGAAGGCAAGTTTTGGAGGTCAATTTAAACCTCTGTTTTTCACCCATAGAAATAATGGTAGATATAGGTCATGGAAAACAGATTAGCTTTGTTGCTAAGAGACATCAGTTCTAATTCTGCTCCATTATCAGTTCTCCATTTGGTCTTCAACAGGTTGCTTCTTTTGTAACTTCTCTGGACCTGTTTTCTTTCCTGTAATAGAAGGGAGTCAAATCTGTATTGACTAGGGTTCCATGTACTAGACACTGTTTTTTCTTCAGACATAAATCCAAAATTTTAGGTCTAAATCTTATATAACTATGTTGATTTATGGGGACTGATATGGTTTGTCTCTGTGTCCCCACCCAAATCTCATCTTGTACTTCCCATAATACCCACGTGTTGTGGGAGGGACCTTGTGGGAGATGATTGAATCTTGGGGGCAGATCTTTCCTATGCTATTCTTGTGATAGTGAATGGGTCTCATGAGATCTGATAGTTTTAAAAACAGGAGTTTCTCTGCACAAGCTCTCTTTGCCTGCCGCCATCCACGTAAGATGTGACATGCTCTTCCTTGCCTTCTGCCATGATTTTGAGGCTTCCCCAGCCACATGGAACTGTGAGTTCTCCATTAAACCTCTTTCCTTTGTAAATCACCCAGTTTGGGTATATCTTTATCAACAGTGTGAAAACGAACTAATACAGGGACAAATCAAAGTGTGAATGAAATGTATCCCAAGCAACCTTGTAATGTACTTGGTATGTTTTTGTAATTTTCTGGCAGTTTTGAAACTGAGTAGGAAATTTTTTTCAGATGGTTTAGTGATTTCTTGTTGGCTAGATTGCTCTCTGGTATGGGGCATTCATTGTTGCCTATCTTATCCTTAACTATTTGAGATTATGCTTAATAGATTTGAATTTTTAGTCTCATAACTTAAAGATAATAATATTGATCACAGGTCACATTTTGGGGCACTTTTTATGTGTTGAGCAGCATTCTAAATGCTTTAAATCTGTTGATTCATTCAGTCTTGAAAACAACCTTATTACACATATTCCGTCATTATCTCCATCTGCAGACCAGGATACGGGGCACATAGAGCTTAAAAAGCTTGCTTGAGATTACCTAAGTAGAAGTTTGGGCTCTTCAGTTGGAAACCTGGCAGCATAGGTTCAGCATCCGTGTTTGACACCACCTTTCATCTTATTGTTCAAAGTGCCTGAAGAGAAAGCACGACCTTGGCTAATGTTTTCAGAATAGGTGAAACTTTTCACATATGCTAATAATCAAAATTTACTTATAGGGTAGCTGTTAACACTACAGAACAGTTGGCTAAATTTTCATACTTTGTGATTCCTACTGGCCAGCAGGGACTCTGAATGTGAATGCTAACACTCTGAGAATGCCACCCCATTTGGAATTCCAGGGAATGAACCATAACAATCAACAGGGACACAGAACATCCCCACATCAAAGAGGTGAAGTTAGTCACAAGTGACAATTTGGTGTTAAATAATTAAATTGTCTTAGCTGTTAACTGTAAGTGAATGTTGTTTTTAATTGCACTTTAATAATGCCATGCCCTTTATAACCAAAATTAATGTTTTCTGTCGCTCTGTTTTTGAAGTATGTGTCAGTTTAATTAAACTATTAATGGTAGACAGATTTTAACTACTTTGTATTCTTCATTAAATTGTATCTGTTCAACAAGCATAAGCAGGAAGATGGAGTCGGTGAGGAGCAGATTCATATTCTGCCTGATAAATCACTCATCACCAGATAAGATGATGCCTTTTGCTTGTTTAGGTGCTTGCTCCCGGTGATAAACAAATCTACTTCCAGGTTAGATATTCATAGAGTTCATTTAAAAATAAAAGCAACTGCTCCTTTGAAAAAACATGGACCAAGTAAAATGATTTGTTGCACTCTTGTGACACAGATAACAACAAAAAAATGCAAACCTTGAAGACCTGTGATGATAATGGCTTTCAGTTCATTTGGGAACATGAGTACCCTTCTTCCATCTAAATCTGACAATTTAGGGAAGAGGGACTGCAAGAGGGCTTGGCTTCCTCTCCTTCATCCTTTCTGGATTGCCTAATTATAGCTGAGTCTCTTGCAAAATGCATGAAACCAACTTAACATAAAACAGCCATTTGTTTTTATTGCCAGAGATGACAATTGATAAAGTAAACACAGTGCATACCCCAAGCATCTCTTGGATTCAGTTCAAGAGAATTGATTGAGTCTTGGTTAAAGATCAGGAAGAACTAGAGCAGGATAATTTCTTGTCTCTTCAGCCCATTGATGACATATGCAAATAGAAAAGGGACCCTAATTGGCAAACACTTAAAGAAGCAGGACAGGATCGAAATTATACTTCTCTAGCAAGAAGAATGGCTAGGCTACATCTGCTGCATATAGTCAAAGATGTAACATGTTATAATAGAGACAAGTGTGTCCTTCCTTTGTGTGGCAGATCAATCAATAGCTTTTCATGTGATCTTGTTCACTATTATGTTAGTAATGAAACCCTCGTGTGATGTGACAACTGTGGAATAACATTTGGTCACAAAGCTGGTGTTAACAAGCACAACTGGCACTCTGGTAATTAGACTGATTTCTGGTCTCTTCTTTCACAAATTGTCGATAAGTGCAGTAAACAGGCCGTTGATTCCTCTCCAAACAGCTATATTAAGCTTCATATTCTTGGAAATTCATCTAGTAGGTTTGTTTATGAGGGCAAAGCCATAGAAGAGAAAATTAGTTATATGACAATCTCTCCCTCATGGCCACCCTGTGTATGTGTAAACACATGTATGTATGCATCCATCTATCTATCTGTCTATCTCTACTATCAAATTTTGTCAGTAAAATTCAAAGCATATATTAGCATATTTAGTTTTAATTAACTGGTAGTTGGCTGAGAACAAGATCCACACAAACAGGGACCCAGTGCGCATCTCTGGGTTTAAGATTCACTGAAAGAAGCAGGGAGCTGTAAGCATACATTAAATGGAAAGCAGAAACACACACAAAACTACCTCCTTTACACTTTTGTACAAGAGGAGCTCCATTTGAAACTATAATTAAGTTTAGCCCTGGAAAGAAACTTTAATATATGAACCTAATATCTTCCTTATTATCCACTCTGACAATTATTTTTTGCTTTTAATGTTTTCTCCTACTATGTGGATTTTCTGTAGAGGTGCAGGAGAAGCTATTCAACATAAAGCAAATGGAAATCTGATCCAACCATAGACAATCAGTGATCTTTTCTCTGAAAACTCCCTCACTGTTATCAAAAGACACTAATTGCATTTAAATGTGGGTGGCCCTGAGTTCTGGGTGAAGTTTTCCCAGATGGGACCCCTGCTTCATGGAAGCTCAGTTTGAACAGGCAACGCTAAGAAAGCCTGACTTGCCTCCAGCAGTCAAAAGGCAATTTTGTTTAAGGAAATCACCATTATATGATCGCTGGAAACATTGGGGAGCCAAAATGAATTCCTGGCAGAACGAGGTCTTTTGTGAAGATTTTGTTTTAAGCCCCCTATGGTTCAGTCCATCCCTTCAATCCCAGATATTTGTTTGCTGCTTGGTGCACAGATGCTTAGAGACAAAATACATTTTGTCATGGCAAGTTTTGTTGGATTGTTTTCTTTGCCTCTCAGACTTGGATTTTCATTCTCTGACAGGTTTTCAGATACCATTTTTGTTGTTGTTGAGTTCTAGTGGACATGGATATTGAAATATTTCCTTTTCTATTTCTTTTATATTTTTAGAAATGGGGTCCTGCTCTGTCACCTAGGCTGGCAGTACAGTGGTGTGATCACGGCTCACTGCAACCTTGAACTCCTGGGCTCAAGCGATCTTCCTGCCTCAGCCTTCCAAATTGCTGGGATTAGAGACATGAGCCACTGTGCCCAGTCTCTCCCTTTACATTTCAATCATGTAAGTCGTGGAGGGTTAGTCCTCAATTGGCACAACTTGGGCACTAGGGGAGGTCAGTCAGCACTTCGAGTTTCTGCTCAAACTAGCTCTGGATATAGTCCTAATTTATAGATGCTAACTTAAGAGGTGAAACAGCCAAATCTAAATAGTCCCCACATAAAAGCTTAGACCAGGCTTCTAGACTACTGCAAATCCTTAACTCATGAAAAGAGAATGGGACAGGGTGCAGTGACACACGCCTATAATCCAAGCACTTTGGGGGCCAAGGTGGGAGGATCACCTGAGCCCAGAAGTTTGAGACCAGCCTGAGCAACATGGCAAAACCCTGTCTTTACAGAAAATTTTAAAAATTAGCCAGGCGTAGTGCCATGCACCTGTAGTCCCAGCTACTGGAGAGGCTAAGGTGGAAGGATCACTTGAGCCCAGGAGGTTGAGGCTGCAGTGATCATGCCACTGCACTCCAAGCCTGGGTGACAGAGCAGGACTCTGTCTCAAAAATATTTTTTTAAAAAAGAGAAAGAGAGAATAAAACAAAATGCTCACTGCTTGATTATTAAATCTTGATTATTAAATACAGTTGTAAATCTAACTGTATGGGCTCTATGTGTTAGAGTTAGAACTTTCCTTCTTTTGTCCCCATGACTCATGGCCCTTTATCTATAGCTATCCCTCCGTTACCCTCCAACTAGTTATTAAAGCCACAATTTGAACATACTTCATGGTGGGCAACATGCATTATCTAATTTTCTCCTGATGACTACCTTATGAATCTATTAAAGGGAAAGTTGAACTTTACAAATGCTGCTCCGGGTCACGTTGCTCTATGTATTTGGAGTTAGAATTCAAACCCAGCTCTACCTGGCTCTTCTTACTCTGCAATTCACCGCCTTAGGGATGAAAAAATCCAGTGAGGGATAACAGATGTTGTCACAGATATTTGCTAAAAATGCTCCCCACATCCTCCCAGGTGCCATTTGATGTTCATCCCCACTGTTTCCTTATAACTGGCTTTGGGCATTTAGTCTTGCTCCTTGAATTTGGTGACCACAGAAACTTCCTTTGTATGTTTCCCACTTGAGTGTGTTTTCTACACACTCTCTGACATTACCATCTACTATCTGCAAAACTACATTTGTCAGACTCAAGCCCACAGAGCTGGGGTCTCTATGCCTTCATGAACAGTTTTTGATAACGGAGAAAAAATTTAGATGCCATATAAGGATGGTGATAAGGTAGTGGTAAGATTGAAGATAAATTTTCAAAAAAATTTGAGTGTGGGATACAGAATGGATTGTAGGGAGACAAATGTGGGCACAAAGAGACAAATTAAAAGGCTATCGTGGTAATGCGGGTGAAGAAATGGTCTTAGCTTGCGCCAGGGCAGTTCCAGTGAAGGCCATTGACTAAGAACACATACTGGAGCCAGACTGCCCACGTATGATTCCCTGCTTTGCCATTCTCTAACTATGGGACCTTGGGCAAGTTACTTAACTCCTCTGTGTGTCAGTTGTATCACTTGAAAATGGGGTTGATATGTTATAGTAACTGCTTCCTAAGGTTATGAATATTAAATGAATTGATATATTTAAGAGTGGCTAGCCTACAGTGAGTGCAATAAAGGTGTTAGTTATTGAAAGCAGTGGAAATGGAGTAGAGAGAGATAAGCTGTAAGAAGATAGAATATATAAGCCATTTAGTTGATCTGCTTTGGGGAAGAATAAGAGAGGTGTCTAGAATGATTCCTCAGTTTCTGCCTTGAAGCATTGCTTTCTGATGCTTCAGTCCCAATAGGTGCAATTTTGTAAGGCGGGAAGGTGAAGATGTGAAGATCCCTAGGAGTGGGCAGATTGGAAGCATGTGTTTACTCACTGATTAGCTAGACTCACTCACCAGTTAAGGTTCCTACAAGTTAAGACATGCCTGCGACCTTTGAGAGATTTCTGCCTCCTAATAGAGGCCATGAATGTTAAGTTTAAGGATTTTTTGTATTTACTGTATCATTTTCATCCTACAGCTAAGCAAGCTGAGAATAAGAGACATGGCTTGCCATATTCAAGAAGCTGAAAGTGAAGTAACACACATTTACCTGATTCCAGAGCCTGTGTTGTTTTGCTGTGGCCCGTTGCCCCACAAGCCTCCAGTGACACCCAGACCTAGAACTAGAGGCCTGGGAAAGTACCAGATTAGAGTTTAGGGCTACAAGATGATAAATGATGGACTTAGTCCAGAGTGTGCATTTTAATGGGGTAACGCCTAAAGGATGAATTCAGTACTGTGATACTTAGGGTATTTGCTTATTTATTTATTTTGTTCTTACTCTTATGTGGCATGATTGCATTTATGAGATAAGACCTTAAAAACTATTCTATCCTCAGAATGGTTTGTGTCATCTGCTCTTTGAGAGTTAATTTTTGTTCATGTGTTTGTTTAACTACCTGGAATTTGAAGATAAATGTCAATGGTCAGATTTTTGTTTTTTTTTTTGGCAGTCTTACTTTGTCACCCAGGCTGGAGTGCAGTGGCACGATCTCAGCTCACTGCAGCCTTCGCCTCCCGGGTTCAAGTGATTCTCCTGCCTCAGCTTCCCAAGTAGCTGGGATTACAGGCGCCCGCCACCATGCGTAGCTAATTTTTTTGTATTTTTAGTAGACACAGGGTTTCACCATGTTGGTTAGGCTGGTGTCAAACTCCTGACCTCAAGTGATTCGCCCACCTTGGCCTTCCAAAGGGTTGGCATTACAGGTGTGAGCCACGGTGGCTAAGGTCATATTTTTTTTCCACAAGTATGTAATAGAGATTTAGGAAAGCCATAGTTGGCTATATTCAAGGAAATTAAATTGTTTTTAAATAAAAATCCATGAAACTACAATACACAAAAGTTAGTAAGCATCATAAACATGAAGTAAATTAGAAGTATGTACTAGAGAGCATTATTCCTTATTAAGTGTTAAGAAAAGTTTTATTAATAACCTTAATTCTCTAGATAATCACTTTTTATATCCTTTCAAGATGTTTCTATCTTGAAACATTTATCTGCCACATTATAAAAATAGATATTATTTTATTCATTTATAGAATACTCACTGTGTTTAAGGCACTATTCTGGACATCGAGCTGCAATAGTGAACATAATCAAGTTTCTGATCTCATTAAGCTTTGCTTCTAGTGAGGACACAAATAACAAATAACTAAACAAATGAGTAATCTAATATTTCTATATGTATTAGTTAGAGCTAAGTACCCCCTGCTCCTCCAAGCCTCCAAGCCTCCAAGCCTCCCTCCTCCAAAATGACTAAAATCATGTATTTTTCTCTCCATAGTCTTAAGGTGCCTGGCAGTGAGTAGCTCAATCCCTGCGCACGTTAGAAAGAATTAGGATTCCTTCCAGGTATCTGCTGCACCATCTCCTATGGCATTGTTGGCTGATTAAGCTAGGTCACCATTACATACAGGTGACAGCTGCCAGGAGGATCTTAAGCTACCAGCGGCTTCCCCGCAGCACATTGTATTGGAGGGAACTTAGAAATGAAAGGAGGCCAATGAACGTGTGGCTAGGTGACCATGTGGTCAGCTTCAATTCCATTACTTTGGAAGGAGAAGAGAGAGGATTTTAATGGCTATCTAGTAGTCTCTGCATAATTTTGAACAGTTTTTTAACAACATAGGAGATGATTATGGAGATTATTATGGTAAATTGTCATAAAAATTTCTCTACAAGCATTGATTAACCATTCTGCTGGAGCATATAGTTTGTTTCCATTGTTTTATTACTATGGACAAGTTAAAATATTAGTGGTTCATGATTACATTTTTTATTATCTCCTTAAGGTATACTTGTAGAAATAAACTTACTAGTAATATTTGGACAGCTTTACTTGTTAATCATTTTCCAAAAGTATTATATACATTTTCATTTACCTATAGAATTTTTTTCACACTCTTGCTAGAAATGAACATGGATCTTGTTACTTATTAATATGAGACACAAAACCACTATCTTATTTAATTAAATATTTCTTTGATTACTATTTGTCTGATTTTTTCTTCAGTATTTTTTAGGTAATTACATTTCTTTCATGTACCTGTTGGGATATTTCAATTACATTGTATAAATTGTTATAGATTAAGTATTAATCCTTTGTTATATTTGTTACCAGTGTGTGTTTTTCTTAAGTACTTTTAAATATTGTACTTTTAAATGTTATATGGAAAATATACTTTTAAAATATACAATTATATTCTAGTAATAACACTCATTAAAACTTCCAACATCTCCAGTCAATGGTATTCAGCAGTCACCTCTTCTTTTGCTTGCATGTGGATCTTTCAGACATACATCTCAACACAAACTGAGTATCTTCATAGGAGCCCTTCTCAGACTGAGTCATAGTTTGGAAAAGTGTTATCCAGTTTGGGAGAAGGTGCCTCCTGCTTTTTGCTATTTCTTCAGAACATAACCTAAAGTATGTGATCTTAGATGACATTTGTCCATCTTTATTCACTTCATTTGTCCTTTGAGAGAAATTTGAAAGGAGAAGGTACAAGGTAGTGTGAGTTCTCTTCTCACTGTTGAGCTTCCTCCAAACATTTGGTTGTCCCATTCATTCTCATCATAATATCCCAGGTGGCTCATTCTCAGACAACTTTCTTTTAACCAGTCCTAACATTTTAGGATGTATTTTTAAAGAATGAATGACTTTATGAAGTTCACAGTCAACATTTAAGCATGAAAATACACAAAAATTCCCTTTCTCAAAAGTATATAATTGAAGTTTTGTAGGAATATTTTATGATTTAAAAATGTACCAGTCAGCTTTTGCTAAGTTAGAAAGTGAAGTAAACATAATTTTAAGCCAGGCGGGGTGGCTCACACCTCTAATCCCAGCACTTTGGGAGGCAGGTGGATTGCTTGAGCCCAAGAGTTGGAGACCAGCCTAAACAACATGGCAAAATCCTATTCTAACAAAAATACAAAAAAGCCAGGTATGGTTGTGCATGCCTGCAGTCCCAGCTACTTGAGAGGCAGAGGTGGGAGGATCACTTGAGTCTGGGAGGTCGAGGCTGCAGTGAGCCACGATTGCACCACTGCACTCCAGCCTGGGACAAATTAAAATATTAGCGGTTCATGATTACATTTTTTATTATCTCCTTAAGATATATTTATAGAAATAAACTTACTAGTAATATTTGGAAAGTTATTTGTTGTTAATCATTTTCCAAAGGCATTATATACACTTTCATTTACCTATAGATTTTTTATGAGAAATTTTTATGACAAAATTTATGACAAAAAAACAAAAACAACAAAAAAGATAATTTTTAAAGTAAGAGCTTTGCCTTTCAATGACACCTACTCTGACCATCCCATTTAAAAATGAAATCCTCATGACTCCATACCCACTGTTCTTTTCTGATTAATTTTTTCCTCATCATATTATTTCTATCTAATACACTATATTATTTAGTTATGTTATTATCTGTGTCACTCTGATAGAACATAAGTTCCACAGGGGCAAGATTTTTGTCTACTTTGTTAACTGATGTAGCCCCAGAGTCACAGTAGGCACTAGAAAAATAATCATTAAATGAAGGGAAAAAAACTCAGTGGCTTACAATAGCAAATATTTTCCCTATTCATGTCACATGCCTTTCAAGGATTGGAGGCATCCCTGCTCCATGGCCTTCTCATCCTGATATCCAGTTCTCAAAAGAGCCAGAATCTTGGAAACACTGGCCTCATTGCAGAGAGAGAAAGAGATGATGGAACTCATGACAGCTTCAGCTGGAAGCACAGGTCACTTCCACTCACATTCCCTTGGCCAAGGCAATTAATTTACCCAAACAGTATGTCAAAAGGGTGGTGATGAATAATCCTCTCACAGAGACAGACAATGAATATTTGAAACAATTATACAGGCTTCACACTAGTGTTCTCCTCATTTTTCTTCCTTATAACACATATGAAAAAAGTTAACGGAAAGCAGAGAAAAATCTTCATAGTGTATTTATGTTCTCCAAAAAGACCAAATGCAGTGCAAAACAAAGTGATAATGGGATCTAATCTATAGTGTGGGGGTAACTAGATAAGAATAATTGTTCTAAAAAAGATCCCAATTAGAAGTAAATTTGAGTTCTTATAGCTATGCATTCCCATGTGCTCTCTCTCTCTCTTCCTCTCGTTATTATAAGGCATTCCATTCAAAGGTATTAACTTTTTGAAGATGCAATAACTATGATATTGCCTGTTTTAGATACTAAGCAGAATACTCAATGCAATATTCAAAGTAAGAACTGGTTATACATGTAACCATTCTATGAGTCTTAAGAAACCCCAAACCAAACATACTGCAAAACTTAATTGAAAAAAAAAAAACAAAAACTTTCACAGTGACAAAGGAAAAAACTATAAACCTGTGTGAATGTTCAGGGTCTTTACTCAAAATTACTTTAATTTTGAATATCAATAGAGAATACACGGCACAATTTCTCACCAAGTAGTTCAGATAGATTCTCTAGGGACTTTAAGATTTAAGTTAGTTATTGAGAAGAAAAGCAAACACATGTATCCAACCCAAAGCACAGATAGCAAACTCATCTTCACAACTTATTTGCACAAAATTGGTTTTGAGATTGTTGTACGGAAAGACAAAATATATACACATTGTCACTTTGGCCTGAGGGCTTCATATTAATAACAGTGGCTACGAATGTGCTTCCATAAACTTACTCCCTAACAATATTATTTGATAGACCACTTTGCCTTCTGACTTTCTCTTGTATTATTTTTCCTCTTCTTCTTTCCATCCAATTTGCCCTTATACATTAGGAAGTATGATTACTAATGATATATTCCCTGCCCATGAGGACTTCACAGTCTGATAAAACAAACAGGCGAGTAAATGAACAATTGAGATGAGAGTGATAAGAAAAAATGGAGCAATGACAGACACATCATCAAATGTCAAATAAGCATAGGAAAGCAGATATACAGATGTCAAATAAGCATATGAAAAAGATGCTCCACATCTTGTCATATGTCATCAGGAAAATGAAAATTAAAACATCAATAAAACACCACCACACACCTTCTAGAATGGCAAAGTCCAGAACACTGACAACGCCAAATGCTGGTGAGGATGTGAAACTACAGGAATGTTCATTCTTTGCTGGTGTGAATGCAAAATGGTATAGCCACTTTGAAAAACAGACAGTTGGGCAGTTTCTTATAAAACTAAACATACGCTTACCACACCATCCAGCAATCCAAATTCTTGGTATTTTCCCAAAGGATTTGAAAACATCTCTACACAAAAACATTCACACGGGTGTTTATAGCAGCTTTTTTGTGTGGCGTTGGGGGAGGGACAGGGTCTCACTCTGTTGCCCACGCTGGACTGCAGTGGGATGATCTCAGTTCACCTCAACTTCTGCCTCCCAGATTCAAGTGATTATCGTGACTCAGGTTCCCAAGTAGCTGGGATTACAGGCCCCTGCCACCACGTCCAGCTATTTTTTGTATTTTTAGTAGAGACAGTGTTTCACAATGTTGGCCAGGCTGGTCTCAAACTCCTGGCCTCAAGCAGTGCACTCACCTCTGCCTCCCAAAGTGTTGGGATTACAGGCATGAGCCACCATGCCTGGCCCTATAGCAGCTTTATTCATAATTGCCCAAACTTAGAAGCAACCAAGATGTCTTTCAGTAGGTAAATGCGTAAATAAACTTTGGTACATCCAGACAATGGAGTTCTGTTCAGCACTAAAAGCAAATGAGCTATCAAGCCAGGAAAAGACAAGGAAGAAACTTAAAGGCATATTACTAAGTGAAAGAAGCCAATCTGAAAAGGCTATATACTGTATGTTTCATACCATATGATATTCTGGAAAAGTCAGAACTATAGAGACAATGAGAAGATCAGTGGTTACTGAGAGGAGGCCAAATGGAGGAATGAATAAGCAGAGCACAAGGATTTTTAGGGTAGTGAAATTATTGCTGTTTCAGTAGTTTATATTTCTTAGTTTCACTACCCTAAAAATTATAGATATAGATGCCATAATGGTGGATACATGTCATTATGTTTGTTCAAATGCATAGAATGTACCACACCAATAGTGAACACTAATGCAAAATATGGACTTTCAGTGATTATAATGTGTCAGTGTAGCTTCATCAGTTTTAACAAATGTACCATGCTGGTGAGGATGTTGATAGTGGGGGAAGCTGTGTTGTGTGGTGGAAGCAGGTGTATGGGAAATCTCTGTACCTTCCACTCAATATTTCTGTGAACCTAAAACTGTTCTAAATATATCTAATTCTATCTAGGAATTTTTTTACTCTACAATGATCTTGACATATATTTGTTATTTATTTGGCTAAGAATTGTTGGGTAATACAATATCTATAATGGATCAAATCAGTGATATTCCTCTGAATTTAAAAGATTACTTGAATTGGTTTTTTGGAATTCTAGATGAATAGTGGTGCTCTGTGGTGACACAGAGTAAAGCTACCAGGCTCAGTAGACTCTTTAGATTTTATCCCTCAATCTTCCTTTCCTAGCATTTCAAGTTGAATTCTCTCTTCCTCTCTGAAAGAAAAAAAAGTCTTCTTTCCAGAAATACAAAAAATAGATGTCCACTTGATACGATTTGGCAGTGCCCTCACCCAAATCTCATCTTGAATTGTAGCTCCCATAATCCCCATGTGTCATGGGAGGGACCTGGTGGGAGGTAATTGAATCATGGGGGGCAGATTTTTCACATACTATTCTCGTGATAATGAAGAAGTCTCATGAGATGTGATGGTTTGATAAAGGGCAGTTCCCCTGCACATGATCTCTTGTCTGCTGCCATGTAAGAGGTGTCTTTGCTCCTCCTTTACCTTCCACCATGATTATGAGGCCTCTCCATCCATGTGTAACTATGAGTTCATTAAACCTCTTTTTCTTTATAAATTGCCCAGTCTCGAGTATTTCTCATAGCAGTATAAAAATGGACTAATACACACTTTAGAGAGTCTTAATATCCCTGATCATTAAACTGCTCCTTGTCTCCCAACTGAAGCAAGTTACTGTTTTACTGTTTCTTTTGTAGGATTTTGTCTAAACTTATGATGCATATTGAACACATAAATTTAATAAATTAATTACATAAAATAATGAAAACCATTCTAATTACACCAGAGTACTGCATAAAACACAGTTGAACCACTCAAGTTTCACATGGTTTGGTCAATAAGTAATACTAATCCAAGGTTCCCATGGTTACATAGGTCTAAGTTATATTATTATGCAGGAATTATACTATGGTTATTACCTAATATATGAAACATGCATTATTATATTTAATTATATAATTTTACAACCACAGATTAAAGAAAGAAAGATAGTGAAAAAGGTCTTAGTATTAGAATCTGCTTTCTGTTCATTGTTAGAACAATGAAGCTGGCATGTTTTAGGTCTTCTGAAATAATTCAATGGGGCCATCAATTTGTACATATGCTCTCTCTCTGCCTCAGCTATGATTTCCTTCTTTCATATTAAAACTCAAGACAGAGTAAGAAATGAACACAATTACATATGCAGCTTTCCAGTGTAATTTTCCCTTTCTAGTATAACGAAAATCCTGTTTTGCCATACCTTCTATTGGAATTGGTTAAATTTACCCCCAATTGTTGTTTGTGGTTTGCCGATTAGTTTTGCTAATGAATTAACAAGTGCAACCGACCACTTGCAGAGCTATTCTCAGTATAATGAATGTAATTATTTAACACTAAACCAGGACAGCATCTTTCTTCTTCTGTGACAGGCATTATTCTTTATTCTCCCATTAGCCAGGTGCCCTGGTCTCTGTAAACTAGTTATTGACCTGCTCTTTTATGGAGCTTCACTCTAAATGCTCCTTCCCTTATTTAACTCAAGGAAGCTCCTATAATTTCTCCTCCCCATACAGGGTTAGCATGTAAAGAGTTCATTGTTCTTTTATTGTAAGTAAAGCAAGGCGTCGGGGAGCTATTCTTAGATAGATGCTCACACTCCTGAGCCCTGCTTACTTGTCCCTGGTTAAAATGGATACAAAACCGTATGGGGCTGAGCGAGCATCATGTAAGCTCCATAGGAAATCTGAGGCAATGAATCATGGAGCTGGACTCCTGCTGAGGACTGTGTGTCTGAACAGACTACAAATAGACAGAAAAGCAGCTTAAGCAAGTAGCTTTCATATGACAGGAATGCATATATTAGACATAAGAGGAAACTATTTCGATAAGGATGTTTATATATAAAGGACAATAATAATTCTTCCAGCCAGACTCTGAGAGAGCAAACCGTTCGTGAAGAACAATGCCTCTTGGGCCCACATTGATGTGTTTCAGGCCTATCTTCTGCCACTACTTAATATCCTTTTTTTAAAAAATGTCACAAAATATTGGATCACCTTGACCATGATGTATTGTGTCAGGGCACATGCAATGAGACATAGTGAGATGTGACTGACGAAGCCTAAAGTAAAGATTAGATGTCACAAATTAAAGAAAAAGCCATTGCCATCATTCATGATTGAACTTCACTTTGAAACTGTGAAAAATTAAGAGTTTAAAAGTTGTGTGAATTATACAACTTTCTTATGTAATTTTGTAGTAATACATAAGGAATACTACAAAGAATATGTAGTATTCTTTCTCACATATTGCCTTTAAATAGCAAATGCTATATGTTATACTTGACCTCTAGCTGTAGATATGTAATTGTGCTGTTAAGAAAAAAGGAAACAATAAGCACCCCCACCTTGGGGAAACCTTGTTAACATTTTTATTAAATTTTTATGTTTGAATAGTGATACTTTAATATATCTTTTTCTTGACTGCAATTCTCAGAGTCCTTTTAAGAGTAACTTGCCTTGACAGCCTAGGAATTTTGAGATAAAGAAAAGACAAATTAGGACTAGTATTATAGGGGGAAACAAGATTATAGTGAAAAGTTTATGGTGTGATTAGTGCAGAAATGGGAGCTATTGCTTTCCTTTCAAGGCTGCTTATGTATACGTATGGTAAGTGAAAAAAGTCATACAACACATATACATATACAAGTTTACATTTGTCCCTGTGCATGCTCCCTGGGCTATTAAAGCAAAACATACATGTATAATAACCATGGATTGAAATAATCAGCTTTTCTCAGCATAACAAATATGACTTAAGCTGGGAATTCACTTAATGAATGAAATAAACTCTCAATTAAGAATATTACCAAGGAAGAGAATGAGCTAGGCCAAAAAAAGGGGGGTGGGGGTGGGGGAAGGGATAGAATTATAGCAAATTACAGTAGAGGTGTTTTGAATCTTTTGATAGAGCTGTTCTGAGTTTGGTGAGCATGTGACATTACCAGGCATTCAAAATAACACTGCTATCAAATAAAAGCTAGGTAGCATCTCATCACATTCTCAAGTCACAAACTGAACTCCAAAGAGAGCAGGGATCTGAAATCAAACTTCCTTGCTGAAGTCTTTAGAAAAGAATTTAAAGCTTCAAAAATAAAGTACATATCCTTGAGGATGTTAATTGTAACCACCAAAGGCCATGGCCTGGGTGAGGGAGGTACAAATAAGGTTTGTTAGTGCACTGCCATCTATGTGTCTCAGAGCCTTGGGCATAGAGCATGCTCAACAAATAATTAAGGAATTTAAATAAAGTTATACAATGTATTAGCTATGTATGTTGTTGATTTCATAGTGAAAAAAATGAAGGCAGGAAGTTAAGATTTAGAAGTTCTCAGGTAAATAGGGCAAACTAAGTATCATATTTTTCACTATGTTTTCAGTATCATATAATACATAGACACTTTTTAGTTTAGA
This sequence comes from Gorilla gorilla gorilla, assembly GCF_029281585.2. Taxonomy (NCBI): domain Eukaryota; kingdom Metazoa; phylum Chordata; class Mammalia; order Primates; family Hominidae; genus Gorilla; species Gorilla gorilla. The sequence goes on along the minus strand of NC_073224.2, from coordinate 143,792,775 downwards.
TGTGATGAATGTATCATTTATCTCCCTTAAAGGCTTATGCTTTTGTGTTTTATTCAAAGGTCATAAAGTTCTTTTCCTGTATTTTTTTCTTTTTAAGATTACGCTTTTCACATTTAGACCTTAAATCCAGTTGGAATTACTTTTTTATAAGTTAAATGAGGTAGGGATATAATTAAAGCATAATCTTCTTATTTGTGAAATTGTTAATTCCCTTCTGTTATGCAATATCATTTCTGGAATACACAGTATAATAACTTGCTATTACTATATTATTATTATAGTAAGTTGCAGTGGTCTGCTTTTAGGTAATCTATTCTTTTCCAAAAATATTTTTCTATACCAATATCATATATCACAATGTTTGATCATTGTAACTCTATGGAGCTTGATACAGCAAATCCTCCCACCTTGTACTTCCTCAAAGATGTTTGGCTAATATTGGTCTTGACATTTCCATATAATTTTAGAATGAGCTTGTCAAATTCCGTTAAAAAATCTGTTTTTAAAATTAAGTTCATATTTAACTTATACATTGATTTGGGGAAACTAAATGTTTTAAAAATGTTGAAGCTTTCCACCCACAAACACATTGAATTACTTCATTTCTTCGGCCTTCGTTATGTCTTTCAATACTCTTTCATTATTTTCTACATGCAAGTTGAACATCTTTTGTGAAATGTGTTACTATGTTCGTTTCGGTTTTTGTGCCCTTTTTAAATGACAATTTTTAGCATTTCTAATTCCAAATTTTAGCATTTTCTAATTCATTTGTTAATATTGAATTTGTGTTCAGAATACCTGCTTAACGATCTTACTGATTGTAATAATTCATCTATACATTATTTTGGGTTTTCTATGCAGATAATCATATTGTCTCTGAAAAATGAAATTTTGATTTCTTCTTTTTCCACCCATATATATTTTCTTTCTTTTTCCTATTTCTTTCCGTTAGGCTCTTTCAGACACTCTAATCCTCTAGGATTCAAAGCAATGATATTAAGACTCCTGTCTTGATCCTGACTTTAAAATAAAAAGCTGCTGTTTCAGTATTTCACCATTATGTATGTTTGCTATAGTTTTAGTTAAAACCACTTCATTAAGTTAGAAATTATACTTCTATTTCTACTTTGACAATTGTTAATACTTTCATCATTAGTATATGTTGTATTTTCTGTATCTTGATTTGGCTATTTCTTTTTAAATCTTTCATTGTGAGAAATTGTCTAGTGTTAAACCATTCTTATCTTCCTTGGCACACCAATTTAAGTTAATCACTTGAACTCCTGGGTTCAAGTGGTCCTCCTTCCTCAGCCTCCTGTGCAGCTGGGACTACAAGCACATGCCACTGTGCCCAGCTTTTATTATTTCCTTTATTATACTTCTGTGATTTACCTTCTCTTTTTATTTTTTAAATTGGTATGCTAATTGATTTTAAGTCAATCTTTTTCTTTTCTAACAAACATTAAAAGACAAAAATCACTCTCTTAATTACTTTAATGGTATCCTATAAGTATTGATATGTAATCTTTTTATTTTCAATCAATTTTAAAAAGGGTGAAAATGTATTATTATTATTATTTTTGGACTCATGGATTACTTAAACATTTGTGTTTGAATTTTCTTGAAATTGCTTCAGTGATCATTTTTATTGATTCAAATGGCGATGCAATGCTTTTGGTTATCTTTTTGTTATTGAGTTCATGGTGATGTAGTGATTCAATTGTGTTTTAATTAGAGAACATGGTCTATATTATATTGATTTTTGCTATCAGTTTGATTTGCTTTAAAGTGTATTACATCAATTTTCATGAATGTTATATTTGTGCTTGAGAATAATGCCCAGGATACATACAAATCTGTCAAGATATACTTGATAACTAGACTAGTCAGATATTCCATATAGTTACATATTTTCTGTGTAATCAACCAATTATTGAGAAAGTTTTGTTACACTCAGCCATTAAGATTGTAGACTAATCATCAATTCCTCCTTATAATTATATCAGTTTGTTTCTTGATATATTTCAAGGCTATCTTATTATGTACTAAAATGTTCAGAATTTCTCTATTTCCTTGGCAAATAATTTTGTTTTTTTCTCATCTTGTGAAATTTTTATCCCAAAAAATGGTTTCAACTCTATTTGATATTAATATAGCTGCCATAGTTTTTATTTTCATTAGAATTCGCCTGTTGTATTTTTGCCATCTTTTTACTTCAACTGTTTATGCTCATATGTTTTATGCATGCCTTATGCAAGTAACAAGAAAATATTTTAAACCAATCTCAAAAATCTCTCATTTTTAACTGTTAAATGTAGTTTATTCACATTTATTTGTTTACTGACCTGGTTAGACATATTTCTATTATACTATATTTTGCTTTCTACATATCATGTCTTTTTTAGGGGACAGAGATTGTTTTTTTCTTTCTTGAATTCTAGCTCTATAGATTTATGCTTTTACTTCTCCCTCCTTCCTCTATTGACTTACTGCTCATTTTATTTCTATTCATTGTGTGGCTATCCTTCAAATTTTATTATATCTTGATGAGCAATTATTCTAAATTGTATTATAATCCTTATCTATTCTCAAGCAGTACGAAGGTCTTAAGGCATTAACTTTGAAACCCTTCAGTTTGACATGTATTGTTGCTTGAACTTTTATTTCCACAATGAATAGCTGTGCTTAACTTACTAGTTTTACACTATCAGGAATTATTTACATGTGCTTATGTTTTCTCAGTTTATTTACCTGCTATTATTTTCTGTGTGTGTGTCTCACTTCTTTCTTTCTAGAGTTTTTTCATTCTGTTTCTTGCATCTCACCCTTTCCTTTGTTAGTTTCTTCTTCCTGAATTTTTTTCATTTTGGATCTCTTTTTGTGAGGATCTGTGAGTGAGATTAAACCTAACAATCTTTGTTCAGAAATATTTTATGCTACACCAATTCTTAGGTGAAAACTTATCTGTGTAAAATTTGTATTGACAGTTACTTCTATTTTTGCTTTTTATTTAATGCATTTCAGTTTTACTATGATGTACCTATAGCTACATGTCAATTTATTTATTCACTTATAAATGTATTTATTTAACTATACTCAGGACTTGTTCATCATATGTTTTACTAAATCTGAAACAGTCTTAGCTACTACCTCTTGTGGTAGGCTGAGTAATGGCCCCTAAAAGGATCCACATCCCTAATCTCTGGAACCTGTAAATGTTACGTTATGTGGCAGAAGGCACTTTCACCAGATCTATTTTCCATTTTTCTGCTCTTGTTCAGCAGTATGTAATATGCTCATTAACTCTCCCATCGAATTTCTGGTTTTACTGACTATATTTTTCTTTTCTAGTGGTTCTATTGGATCTTTTTAATGGTTGTTTTCTTTTCCTTGTGGATACTGTCTTATTGGATGTTTATAAGTCCTTCTTTTACATTTCAATAAATTTTAAACATACTTACGTTAAAATTTCTTAGTTCTAAATCTGAAATTCATAGGGGTTTGATACTAACGTCTGCTATGCCTGCTGACTCTTCTCATAATGGATTATTTTCTTATATGTTTATAATGTTGAATTGTGAGGTTATATTCAGCTGGACTTTATCTGTGGGAGTCCCGTGTTGCATGGTTGAAATGACTTGAATGTGTGTATTACAGATGCTACAGAAGTGTCACCAGTCTGAAAATAATTTTGTATGACTTTTTTTTAAGTTTGAAGATTTCTAGACTCCCAGACATAGCCTAAACTTAAATTCAGACCATAAAGAAGGTAAATGTTCAGGTAAAAGTCTCTGAGGAGACATTCTTTCTACCTAGATCCCAGGCCAAAATGGACAAGTTTCAAGTTGCTTTACAGATTCCTTGTGCTGGCAGCAGATTTTCTTCCCCTTCCCTCCATTTTCTCATGTTTTTTCATTAAGTACCTTCCAAGTCCTAAGTTTTAGAGTGGGTCTCAGTTCCCATTCTCCACATTGAATGGGTCCAGAATCTGGTCTCCTATTTCCACCCAGATGCTAACCCAAGAATTTGTAGATTACTCAGTAGAAAAATTCTCTCAGTGTGGCTTCAGCAACAGCTCATTTGCCTTCAGCTCTGGTGCTCATTTTTCTTCATTTCTTGTCCCAGAGATTTTCCCAGCTTTCTGACAAATTTAGCCTTTACAAGGATGATTGTTACATTTTATCATGAATTTGTGGGCTTTTGTGGTAAGAAATAAGTTTATTTTATCTTGTTTAAAATTTTCCTGGAACTGAAAAGCCAGCATAAATTGTTAAGGTAATATTTTAAACCATGCCCATCTTGAGACAAATCTTTTTTTTCTTGCCTACTTTGTGGGTAATCAAGCAGAGTGGGATGTGCCCCTGATGTCAATGCTTGGAAAGTTTCTCCTTTGGGGGGAAGATTGAGATTTCTTATAAAATCATCTGAAATCAAGCATTCCGTTTGTCATACTCAACCACAAACCCTAAAATTTCAGCTTGCTTTTACAAATGTTCTTGATTTAATTTTAAAGAAAAATTTTCTCTAATGAAGAAGATACCTTTTTTCTTTTCTCTTCTCCAAATTATTGGTAAGAAAAGATGCCTTTTAGCTATAATTTTCCTCTTACAGTGATGTTAATATTTTGATAAGCATAGGTATATTATTTTAGAAATAACAATCTAAAATCTAGAGTTAGTAGCTCATGGATTGAATATAAATTAGATGATTGAAATATGATATTTAATGAAGCTTGATTCAGTCCGTGAGCTACATAAGCTTATTTTTTCCTCTGTTATTTTTGCTTCCTTTTTCCTAATAAAAGGATTAGAATGTTGATTATAATCCGTGTGGATATGAAGGGAAAAGTGATAATAATCATATAATTTGCCACTGCCTATTAAGTGATTACCATGGCTAGACATTGGGATATATATTCCATGTATGTTATCTAATTCAATCCTTAGAATATTCCTATAATACAGTATAATTTTACCTATTTTTTTTAGATAAGATAACCAAGGTTTTATAAGCTGTCCAAGGTCACACTGCAGGTAAGCAATGGATCTAGGATTTGAATAAAGACCTATCTGTCTTTAAAACAGAAGATTTTAAGGTGCTCTGAATCTTCTAGAAACATACAGTATACAGAGAAAAGACATACAAACAAATAATTATTTATAGTAAATATGTAATTTGTATAGTAAAAAATTTAACCTTGTATGAAAGAAATGTGGCTTTTGTCCTTGGCTTATGGGAGGTAGTCTCTAAGCCCTTGGAATGTCATGCCTGAGAGAAGTGTCTTTGCCTGAGGTCATACTGGATTGTGTGACAATATGATTTTGGGCAGAGGGTGGCCATACCAGATAGTATTTAGAGTAAGAGTTAACTTTGCCAGAAGAACAGCAATGTGATTTAGGGTAGGAGCTTTGGGTCAAAAGAGTATCAGTAGACCTGGAGACTGAGAGCCACCATAAAAGAAATTAATCAATCAACCATGCTTACATTATGGGACTCCATTGAAAACTCTGGATGCCATAGCTCAGGGGAACTTCTTGAGCTGGTGATACTCCGTGCATATTGTCACATATTAATGCCAGGAAAGCAACATGCCCTGAATCCATGAGGAGACATCACCAGAACCTCTATGTTTAGTACTTTGCTGGACTCTACCGTATACCCTTCTTTCCCTGCCTAACTTTAATCTCAATCTTTTTCTTGCAATAAACCATACTTACCAATGGTTACATTACAGCTTTCAGTGAGCTCTGAGAGTTCTTCTGGAGAATTATTGAAACTGGACCCCCTAGAACTTGCAGTTTGTGTCAGAAATGAGTGTCTTGTGTAGACTGTGTTTCCTCTACCTGAAAAGTTGGCTAACTCCAAGAAAATAGAGAGTTATAAAAAGTGAGCTGTTGAATCACAGGAAAGAGTAGAGGAAAATGCCTGAGAAAATCAGAAAAGCCTAAACTTTACCTAGAAGTTAAGAAAAAGAAGTTATTTTAGGAAAAATTAAAGCATATACAAAGACACGGAATTAGGAAGCAAATATTACATTTGATTTCGTCAAGTTTACCATATTTAAATGATACAAAAAACAAACAAACAAAACAAAGCTACCAATTAAACTAAGAAAGCCTATTAATTGTAGGACATATACTCATATTAGAGATGTGAAAAGTATCTTAAAGTCAATAAAAATATAAGGCAGACTAATTAGGAACTGATGCTAAAACAAGCATGGTCCATATATTTGATACAGGCGTTTCTCATTTTATTTTGCCTTGCTTTATTGTGCTTTGCAGATAATTGCATTTTTCACACATTGAAGGATTTTGGCAATCCTGTCTCCAGCAAGTCTATCCAAGCCATTTTTCCAACAGCCTGTGCTCACTTGGTGTGTATGTCACATTTTGGCATTTCTGGCAATACTTCAAATTTTTTCATTATTGTTGTATCTGTTATGATGATCTGTGATCAGTGATCTTCGATGGTACTATTGTAATTGTTTTGGGCCACTACAAACTGTGCCCATATGAGACAGCAAACTTAATAAACGTGTGTTCTGACTGCTCTACCCACCGGCCATTCCCCTGTCTCTTTTCATCTCCTTGGGCCTCTCTATTCCCTGAGATACAAAAATATTGATATTCGATCAATTAATAAACCCAAAATGGCCTCCAAGTGTTCAAGTGAAAGGAAGTGTCTCATGTCTCTCACTTTAAATCAAAAGCTAGAAATGAGTAAGCTTAGTGAGGAAGGCATGTTGAAAGCTGAGATAAGTCAAAAGCTAGGCCTCTTTTGCCAAATAGTTAGCCAAGCTGTGAAATCAAAGAAAAGTTATTGAAGGAAATTAAAAGCTTTACTCCAGTGAACACACAAATGATATGAAAGCAAAACAGCCTTATTGCTGATATGGAGAAAGGGGTAGTGGTCTGGACAGAAGATCTAACCAACCACAAAATTCATTCTCTTAAACTGAAGCCTAATCCAGAGCAAGGCCATAACTTGTCAATTCCATGAAGTCTGAGAGAGGTGAGAGAAACTGCAGAAGAAAAGTTGGCAGCTAGCAAGTTTGGTTCATGAAGTTTAAGGGAAGAAGCCATCTCCATAACATAAAAGTAGAAGCTAAAGTAGTAAGTGCTGATGTAGAAGCTACAGCAAGTTGGCCAGGCATGGTGACTCATGCCTGTACTCCCAGCACTTTGGGAGGCCAAAGCAGGTGGATCACCTGAGGTCAGGAGATCGAGACCAGCCTGGCAAACATGGTGAAACCCCGTCTCTATTAAAAATACAAAAAATTTGCCGGATATGGTGCACATGCCTGTAAAATTCCAGCTACTCAGGAGGCTGAGGGAGGAGAATTGCTTGAACCCGGGAGGCAGAGGGTACACTGAGCTGAGATCGCACCATTGCATTCCAGCCTGGGTGACAAGACCAAGACTCCATCTCAAAAACAAACAAACAAACAAACAAACAAAAAACAAACTATAGCAAGTTATCCAGAAGATCTAACTAAGAAATTGGTGCAAGTGGTTACACTAAACCCTCAATTTTCAAAGTAGATTAGACAGTCTTTAACTGGAAGAAGATGTCATCTAGGACTTGCATAGTGACAGAAGAGAAGTCAATTTGTGGTTTCAAAGCTTCAAAGGGCAGGCTGACTCTTTTGTTAGGGGCTAATGACTTTATTTATTTGATCATGTAACATTCTGAAAATTTTAGGGCCCTTTAGAATTATGCTAAATCTACTCTGCCTGTGTTTTATAAATGGAACAACAAAGCCTGGATAACAGTACATCTGTTTAGAGCATGAATTACTAAATACTTTAAGCCCACTGTTGAGACTTATTGCTCAGAAAAAAAGATTCCTTTCAAAATATTACAGTTCATTGACAATTCACCTGATCACCCAAGATCCCTGATGGAGATGTACAAGGAGATTAATGTTGTTTTCATGCCTGCTAACACAACATCCATTCTGCAGCCCATAAATCAAGGAGTAATTTTGACTTTCGAGTACTGTATTTCAGAAATACATTTAGAAATACATATAGGCTATAGCTGCTGTACATAGTGATTCCTTTGACGAATCTGGGCAAAGTAAACTGAAAATATTCTGGAAAGAATTCACCATTCTAGATGCCATTAAGAACATTTGTGATCCATGGGAGTGAGTCAAAATATCAGCATTAACAAGAGTTTGGAAGGAGTTGATTCCAAACCTCATTGATGATTTTGATAGGTTCAAGATTTTAGTGGAGGAAGTAACTGGTGAAAATAGCAAGTGAACTAGAATGAGGAGTGAAGCCTGAACATGTATTGCTGTAACCTTATAACAAAACTTGAACAGATGAGGAGTTGCTTCTTACTGATGAGCAAAAAAAAAAAGCTGGTTTTCTGAGATGGAATCTCCTCCTGGGTAAAGGTACTGTAAACATTGTTGAAATGATAAGAAAAGATTTAGACTATTACATAAACATAGATGAATAAGAAGCAGCAGAGTTTGAGAAAATTGACTAAAATTTTGAAAGAAGTCCACTGTGGGCAAAATGCTATAAGACAACATTGCATGCTACAAAGAAATCTTTGATAAAAGAAACTCAACTGATACAGCAAACTTCATAGATGTCTTATTTTCAGAAATTTCAACAGCCACTCTACCCTTCCACCATCTCCACTTTGGCCAGTCAGCTGCCATCAACATCGATGCAAGACCCTCTGCCAGCAAAAAGATTATGAGTCTGAAGCTGAGTGATTTTTCAGGACTCAGTTGGACTTACACGTGCTATTTTTACCCACCTGTCAGTCAGCTTCTGGTATTTTTCTGGCTGTCGGCTGGAGTTACAGTGATAGCCTCAGAGGATCGTTAGCATTTTTTAGCAATAAAGTATCTTTAAATTAAAGCATATGCTCTTTTTTAGACATAATACTATTGCATACTTAATAGACTATGGTGTAGTGTAAGCATAACTGTTATATGCACTGAGAAACCAAAAAAATTGTGTGTGATTTGCTTTATTGCAATATTTGCTTTATTGTGTTTGTCTAGAACTGAACCCACAGTATGTCCAAGTTATACCTGTATTTCAAGGGCAGGAGTGAAGGAAAAAATATTGATGGGAGGCATTAGCAAGGAATGGTATTGGAGAAGTAACTTAGAGCCAGACTGTGAAATTTAGGTTGAAATATGTTAAATAGCTACTATGTGCCAATGGTCCCTTTGATAAAAACATAAAGCACATCTTTCAACAGTCAGAGTGACTTGAAAGTGCATTATAGATATGGAGAAACTGAGGTTCACAGGGGCTACAAAGTTTCCCAAGGTCAGATACTGATTAATTTAGGAAGCTAAGATGTTAGAGCAGGCTTTTCTGATTTTAAAATCCATGTAAAGTGTTTGGACTACCTGTAGCAGAAGCCTTAAGCAGGGAAATGGGGCCGGGCATGGTGGCTCATGCCGGCAATCCCAACAGTTTGGGAGGCTGAAGTAAAAGGATTGCTTGAGCCCAGGAGTGTAAGACCAACCTGGGCAGCATAGTGAGATCCCATCTCTAATAAAAATTTAAAAGTAAAATGAAAAAGCATGGGAATGCCATGATAGTATTTCTCTTCAGGAATACAACTGTATTAGGTATGCGAAAACACTGGTAACAAAGAGACTGGTGGGCTTTTGCAGTGATCTGAGCTGATGTTTTGTGGTCATAAGTTAAGGAAGGATGTCACTTTGGGTGTGGAAAGGAAGATCTAAAGAAGCAACAAGGATGACTCTGAAGTTCCTCAAATGGAAATTTATGACTATCAAAATTGCAAAACACTTGGAGGACAGGTGAATAGTGACTTAAAACTAAAATGTATTTTAAGTTTTGGGTGCTTGTTAGACATCCTGATTGTGCTGTACCTTATATCTGATAGGGCTAATGTATACATGTTTAGGTGGCATCAGTATATATATACAAAATGAGAAAACCCAAGGGGTGGAAACCACTCAAGAACAGCATATAGAAGTAGAGAAAATAATTGAGTCCAGATTTCTAAGAAACTCCAACATCTAAGGGCAATCAAAATAAATTATTGCTGTGCTTTAACACAACAACAATTTCGATTACTCACAATTCTGTGGGGTAGTAATTTAGGCCAGGCAGCTGTGTGATTTTTCAGGACTCAGTTGGACTTACACAAGCTATTTTTACCCAGCTGTCAGTCAGCTTCTGGTATTTTTCTGGCTGTCGGCTGGAGTGCCAGTGGTGACTGGGCCATGTGTCTCAGATCATCCAGCAGGCTAGTCCAAGCTTGCTCAGATGGCAGCTCTGCAGGGATCCAAGGAAGTAAGCAAAGCATGCAAGGACTCTTGAGATCTTGGTGTGGGGCTGGCACACTATCAGCACTGCTCCTCTCTATTGGTCAAAGCCAATCTCAAGGGCAACAAGATTCAGGTGGAAGGAAAATGGACTTTACTTCTTTCTTTATTGAGACGGACTTTACTTCTTGATGGGAGGAATGGCCAGCATATTGCAGGAGGATGCAGGAATAAAGAATTGTGACACTTTCACAATCTACCACAGACAAGGAGATGATAATAGTGAAAACAGGCACTATTCCCTACCATTGTCAACAAAAAGGTGATGAGATGATAATGTTGACCCTCCATGTGAAAGGAAGGGTATGGCAGGCTCTTATTCCCATAAACAGGAGAATAAAGTTCACCTTAAGGTTCTTTGCATCTCCAATGTCTTTTGATGCTCATGCCCAACATCACATCAGCACTCAGCCTGCTTTCAGTTACAAGTCACCACAAACGTGATACATTCCCAAGTTTGGGGATGCCGGAACATGAATACTGATTTGAAGAGATGAATGAGAATACAGCATTTTATCTGATCTGGTAAGGTTTGTTTCTGTCAAATTCCATTTTCCAATTAGCCACTGAAATAATCTTTCTAAACTGCATTTTCTACTGTGTTGGTTCAGGTCCTTAGAGAAGCAGTCACCAAAACAGAATTATAAGTGCAAGATAATTCTCAGAGAAACTCTCACCTAGGATTTTCTACATATAATTTTAATTAATTATCACAGGTGCATAAATGGTGTTTTATCAGCCTTCAGCAACATTTTAATCTGATCAGTGTAGACATGTAAGCTAGCTGAATTGCACCAAAATCATCTAGCACATGTCTTGAATTTTTGAGAACACTATTCTGTGAACTGGCTAGTGATGCCACATAGGAATCCTACAGCAACAAGGATCCAAGTCTTTTTTTCACACCTCTAGTCAACATTCAAGTATAGGGTTGTATTTATGATGCCATTATTAAGCAGCATTTCTTATAGGACAATTTAATGATACTTGTTGGGAAGCAAATTTAATGATACTTACTGAGAACAGAGAAATCTGTATCTTCAAGCAGACAAGATCTCTCACACGGGCCACCACCGTGATCTAGCTAATAATAGTAACAACAAAGGGTAAACAGTTATACGTGAATGTGATGTTCTTTGCTTCAATACATCAAATACAAGGAAGAGTTGGTCTCAGCATACTGTAAGATGATTGTTAATATTTAATAGTGTTAATGTTTGTTAGTGACAGATGATTAGCTTTAAGTGTCTTATGAATAATAAATAAACTAGGTGGGTGTCTTGGTGTCTGTCACGAATGTGTATTCAAAGCCAACCAAGCTGCCCTTTATTTGGCTTTGGAGGCCTTGCATGCACAGGCGATAGCAGAATGTGCCTTCAGGAATTGAGGCCTTTTCACATTTTAGCACTAAAAACAGTAGGGGAATTCTTGGCACTTTCTCAAGCCTCTGAGATTCTACTGAAGTCCTGAGATGAAGAAAAGTTCATCTCAGATGTTTTAGCAAATAGAAAACTGCTGGAAAATGTTTCTCTTGTTCCCTGGCCCTGTTGAATTCATAACACTTAAACACCTGTGTCCATCAACTAGAACACACAGGATCACAGCTAGAGCTGTTCTTGACTTTGCAATTTCATTGACTGACAGTTTAATATCTATTTATTTTCACATCTGACACCAGTAAAGACAGGCTGGCATCATGAATGTCGAGGCATTATGCTGACAACTGTATTTTTTTTTCATCATTCGGGGGTGGGGGTGGTGAAAGAAGGTTCAACATTCTCAAAAAAAAGTGTTCTTTTCAAGCAGTGCAGCTCCAATAAAGACCAAATTATAGTTCAGATATAATTGGCAGTAACTATTGATAGGTTACCTGTACATATTTATATAGGAACGGGTACATTCAATTTGAGATTTACTAGTAAACTAACTGTTACTGTTATACTCCAGAATGAAATGTGTAATTATACTATTTAAATAGCTGAAACAGCTGCCATTACTGTGGACTGTGTAAACAGTATTTTCCATGCTAAAATTGAATGTTTAGAATATGGTCCCTTATTTTCAGCAGCTCTTGTTTAGTCTCTGAAATACAAACAAGAGGTCTAGCCTTATCCCAGTTCCATAATTTCAGAATAACATTCTAGATAAGAAGCATTCACACAGTGAAAGTGAGTGGATTTTAAAAACCTTTCTCAAGATCACAGTGTTGCTCAAAATTAACCACCAAGATAGAGAACATAACATTCACATTAGGCTTCCTGCAAAATACATTTAGTTTCCATATGCTGAAGCAGATCAGCAGAAAAGTCGTTTGTCTCTCATTTACACCCACTATCTAAACAGAAAATAATTCAATTTTACTGTACCTCTATGTATGGCTGGAGAAATATTATTATGAGGCTGAGATCACTGAACTTTTCAGTCTGCTATCCTGAGAATTTTCTCATGGCTAGAGGTAAGGTCTGATAATTCACAGAACCTGTTTCACTGTGCAACCATTAAGGAGCTGCCTTATAATCAGGCAGCATTGAATGGACTGACTTTATTGCCTTTATAGTTGAGGAATGAAGTATACTATTACATCTTACAGTTCTCCTCCCCAATGTCATTTTGCCAAGTACTCTAAGAATAAAATATGCTCTCTAAACTGGAATTTTGTTCAGAGTGCATTCATTCACAGAAATTAGGCCTGAGATTGATTGTGGATTTCTACAAAATCACATTAATTTCAGTTCTTGGCAATTACAGTATAATTAGTGTTATTGATGTAGCAGCCTCATAAATAAATATTTTGTAGCTATATGGGGGTTTTTTGTGTGTTTGTTGTTTTATTTGTTTGTTTAGGCTTCATTTGTGGCTGAAATTAGACCTGGGTGTCTAAGCTCTTTCTGTAGAGGAATCATTCAGCGAAGGGGTAAAGGGAAGAGATGAATCAGGACCCTTCCTCCAATTTACTGAGTCCATCTCAATGGCACACTCCTTCGAGCTGAATCCTGACTCTCCCTGTCTTGAGTTCTCCATCTCCCACACCTCCTCCCTACAGTCAGTTTCCCTGTTTCTATCACCATCGACCTCCACTGTCTCCAGCAAAATGATGACCAAAGATGCAATGTTCTTTTTTTTTTTTTTTTTTTTTTGGAGACAGAGTCTTGCTCTGTCGCCCAGGCTGGAGTGCAGTGGCACGATCTCCGCACACTGCAAGCTCCGCCTCTCGGGTTCATGCCATTCTCCTGCTTCAGCCTCCCGAGTAGCTGGGACTACAGGCGCCTGCCATCACACCCAGCTAATTTTTTGTATTTTTAGTAGAGACGGGGTTTCACCATGTTAGCCAAGATGGTCTCGATCTCCTGACCTCGTGATCCGCCCGCCTCGGCCTCCCAAAGTGCTGGGATTACAGGCATGGCGTGGGCCACCGCGCCCGGCCCCAAGATGCAATGTTCTTAAGCCTTTCTTCCAATGATTCTAGTCATTTCCTATACGTGCTTTTGTTGTACGTCACCTCTTCTAGTTTGCAAATCAAACTCTTAATTTGCCAGGTACACTATATTTGGAATTAGAAGCTCTGAGCTTGAATCCAGGCTCTGTCACTCATGTACATGTCGTTGAGCAAATATTCATTTATTCTAAAATGAGGATGGGCTGCGTGCAGTGGCTCACGCCTTGTAATCTCAACACTTTGGGAGGCTGAGGATGGTGGATGGCTTGTGCCCAGGAGTTTGAGACCAGCCTGGGCAACATGGCAAAACCCCATCTCTACAAAAAATAAAAGAATAGCCAGGCACAGTGGTGTGCACCTGTAGACCCAGCTACTCAGGAGGCTGAACTGGGAGGATCACTTGAGCCTGGGAGGTCAAGGCCACAGTGAGCTAAGATCACACCACTGTACTTCAGCCTGAGTGACAGAGTGAGACCCTGTCTCAAAAATTAAGTTAAATTAAATTAAAATTAAATAAAATGAGGATAATGCTAGTTTTTCCATTAGCCAAAGCTTTATTGAACAACTACTGTGTTCCAGGCATGATTTTAGGAACTACAGACAGAGCAATGAAAATAGAATCTCTCAAGTCTCCTCCCTCCTGGGTCTTACATTTTGTAATTACCTACCCTTAAAGGATTTAACAGAAAATATGTGTGAAAACTTGTTATAAACTACAATATGTATCTATAATGTATTTTATACCATTAATAAATCAGAAAACACTTGATTTTAGTTTTGTCTTGCCTATTCCAGAAATAATCAACTTGCCATCTTTCAAAGCCTAGCTTTCTAAAGTTGGTGAAAAGAGGTAAAGAAAATAGGAAATATTTGCAAGAGAGAGAGAGAGATCATGTAGTAGTGTCTTCATTTATAAATTGATAGAAATTTAATCTATGAATACTCAATTGTTGGATTTTTCTAGAAGGTATGTTTTTAATCTATGTATTTATAGTTTTCAACAACATTAGCTTTAAAGGAAACAACTCGAAACACTAAATTTCTGTAGTCACTAAATGCAATTCAATACATTTTTATATATTAAACTGAAAGGTATCTTTTTTTTTTTTTTTTTTTTTTTTTTTTGAGGCAGAGTCTCTCTCTGTCGGCCAGGCTGGAGTGCAGTGGCGCCATCTTGGCTCACTGCAAGCTCCACCTCCCAGGTTCACGCCATTCTCCTGCCTCAGCCTCCCAAGTAGCTGGGACTACAGGTGCCTGCCACCAAACCCAGCTAATTTTTTGTATTTTTTTAGTAGAGACGGGGTTTCACCGTGTTAGCCAGGATGGTCTCGATCTCTACTACTTTTGCCCAAGTAGTGAACATAGTAACCAATAGGTATTTTTTCAAGCCTTTCTCCCCTCTCTCACTCCCTGCTTTTGGGATCCCCAGTGTCTATTGTTTCCATCTTTATGTACATGTTTACCCAATGTTTTGCTCCCACTTATAAGTGAGGACATGAGGTAGTATTTGTTTTTCTGTTACTGCATTAGTTTGCTTAGGGCAATGGCCTCCAGCTGCATTCATGTTACTGCAAAGAATATGATTTCATTCTTTTCCATGGTTGTGTAGTGTTCCATGGTGTGTATGTACCACATTTTCTTTTCTTTTCTTTTCTTTTTTTGAGATGGAGTTTTGCTCTTGTCGCCCAGGCTGGAGTGCAATGGCTTGATCTCTGCTCACTGCAACCTCCACCTCCTGGGTTCAAGGGATTCTCCTGCCTCCACCTCCTGAGTAGCTGGGATTACAGGTGCCGGCCACCACACCCGGCTAATTTTTGTATTTTTAGTAGAGACAGGGTTTCACCATGTTGGCCAGGCTGGTTTGGAACTCCTGACCTCAGGCCACCTGCCTCGGCCTCCCAAAGTGCTGGGATTACAGGCGTGAGCCACCGCGCCCAGCCGAAAGGTATTCTTGATATATTTTTCCTGTTGTCTGAGAATATATATAACTTTAAGGTAAAGGGTAGTTTTTGATTTTCAGACAAATTTAATGGTGCATTTTTATAAATAAATAGGAAGAAACGGACTTTTATAAACTTAATTCTCTCCTGACTTCATCTTACATATACCCCCAAAAAACCCAAGATGATGAACAATTTTAATCTAATTTTGAATATGAGAAATTCTTGAATATGAGAAAACAACACATTCCATATATTTAAAAAATTAAGTAGATAAGTAACATTTTAAACCCTGTGGGGAAAATTCTTGCTTTTATTGAATGGCAGAGAACAGTCACGTATTTTATCAGTGACATGAAGTAATCAAAAACCAGCCCCACCACTGCTGTCTGCTCTCAGTGAATGGCAGATGCTCCTGTTCCTTCCTAAAGGCAGTTTCCCAAACTTGCTCCCTCAGGTCACACTCTTGGGCCTCTAAGAGCCCTGAGCCCCGACGTGGTGCTGCCCCCGGGGCCAGCCTGACTCACCAGAGGGTGCCCTTGGTTAGAATGGAGAGACAAATGAGACTGTCACATGATCATAACATCATTGTTTGTATCCCCATAAAAAGAAGAACAGAGTTTTAAGGGCTAATAAAATGTTCCATTGTAATGTCATCCTTAATAGCAATGCTATTTTGCTGAAGAGAGATAAGCAAACGGAATAGAAAATGATGTAAAGCCAAAAAGCAGGTGCTGTATTTGGGCACTCGGAAATACTACTGGGAAATATTTACTAACTTTCAACAATTTCTTAAAAGGGCTACTACAAAGGGATGAAAGTTTGTAGAGTTTCTCACATAACTCTTTCTGCCACAATCAATGTCCAACATGAGCCATATAAGAGACAAAACTCAAACAGCAGCAAAAATTAACGAAAGGACCACCTCAGCATATGTTCTATGTGAAAAACCCACATTGCCCTTTTAATCAATAAGTCAGCAGAAATACACTCAAGGCATTCGTAAATTACCACCTCTGGTTTTAATTTGAAGGATGGAAAAGTAGCCACCAGGATTATCATTTTTTAAGTGACAACAATCACTAGGTCATATTTATTTAAGAGTATTTTATTTGTCTATATAAATATGAGTTAGTACTGTAATAATAAAACAACAGTATTTTTTCATTTATGAAGCACGTAAATGTCCAATGTACTTTTACTCATATGATGTATTATACTACATTCTGATGTAATATAACATAACATACTATGAAACTAGCAGTCTAATAATTAATACCTTAAACACAGCCATTTGGAATGTGGAACGTTCTGAAATATCCCTATAAATTCAAAGTGGCTGATTTGCTAATCAAATGTCTCCAGTATGATCATTCCCAGAAAAAAGATAATGAAGACACTAGTAACTCTGAAAACCTATAGGAGAGATTCATCGGCTTTTCTTCTGAGAGGCTCCAAATTATTACTATTTAGCTCTCAAAAGTAATTACCAAAACACTGTGCCTCTTAAGTATTTTTACTTGTGATATGTCTCTGAGGGTGGCTTCTGGTCTCAGGATTATGGAGTCCATTTGCGCTATTAATATGGTAGACATAGCAACAAATATTCTTTAGAACAAACGGGGTATTTGTTCTGTAATCAGCTTACAGATGACAAGTTCAAATAAAGAGGTAATCTGCTGACAGCTGAGCATCACCTCGACCTCAGTAATTTTTGGTATTAATTAAATTACATATTTAGCATGACTATCTCAAATAGTTTCTTTCTTTTCAGGCAACTTAATTAATACCATCACACTCCTTAGCTATACTGGTTGTTTGGGATCTAGCATTTCAATGCATTTCATTCATCTTCATAGTTACTTTAAAGGAATGTGAAAGGTAAGAAAGCAATTGTGTGTAATTTTGAACTTCCGACATACAGACAAGAATCTAGACTGTGGTGTGGCATCTGCTGTTGGGTGTGAAAAGGGCCTGTTAACTACATAGATGTTTCAAAGCCTCCCTCCTATAAAATATTTCACAAGGGAGAGCATTTATCTTGGCTGGGTGAGGCAGCTCATGCCTGTAATCCCAGCATTTTGGGAGGCCGAAGCTGGAGGATCACTTGAGTCCAGGAGTTCAGGACTAGCATGAGCAACATAGTGAGACCGTTTCTAAAAAAAAAACCAGAAAACAAGGAACATTATATTTTGAACTGATTTAAAAAGCAGGCATTTGAGGCCGAGTGTGGTGGCTCACGCCTGTAATCCCAGCACTTTGGGAGGCCGAGGTGGACAGATCATGAGGTCAGGGGATTGAGACCATCCTGGCCAACAAGGTGAAACCCCATCTCTGCTAAAAATACAAAAACTAGCAGGGCATGGTGGCGTGCACCTGTAATCCCAGCTACTTGAGAGGCTGAGGCAGGAGAATCGTTTGAACCTGGGAGGCGGAGGTTGCAGTGAGCTGAGATTGTGCCATTGCCCTCCAGCCTGGGTGACAGAGCGAGACTCTGTCTCAAAAAAAGAAAAGAAAAAAAAAAAAACAGGCATTTGAAAATCATTTAAAAAGAAAACATTTAAAAGGAAGCCAGAAAGCAATGAGAATACTTGGATATACACCAATCTTTGATCCTCTCATATACTACAATCCTTAATTGTTTTTAGGTGGGCACAATGTTGCCTTTGCAGGTTATGATCTCTGGTTGGAGATGTGGGTTGTCTCTTTCTTGGACAGCCAAGTGCAGAATATATGTATGGTGGTATAAAACCAAAGGCAGTTTGCCCCTTACGAAATAAGCAAATATACTTATCAAAATTGACCATCAAAAACATTAAGTTTGCCTGAGCTAGTGTTTTCATATTTTCACCTCTAAATAATAAAGAATAAAGTTACTTTTCTGAAAAAGAAAAGATAATGAAAGAACTTCAGTGATTTTACTTAAAAAAATGAAATTTTTCTCCAAATTTTACGTTCAGGTATTTGTTGGCTGCTATAAAGGATGTGTCAAAGACTAAGCATGTCTTTCTTTGCAAATGCCAAAGGGCTGAATTTTCAATTTGAGGGTTTCCTTCCGATCGTGTTCATGTGTTATGTAGATTCTCAAAGTTGAAGAAGAAGAAGAAGAAGAAAAAAAATCATAGAATCACAGAAAATAAGAGAGGTGGAAAATGTTCTGCGTCTTTTTTCCAGTTAAAAAAACTGGTCTCACATTGTTTGAATAACTCACCTGTAAGTCACCTAGAAAATTAGCAGAGTCACTAAAACATTGAGACCCTGGGCATCCTGAGTGACCGATTTGTATGTTTTCCATATGTCACTCTCTTATTAGAAAAGCTGCTTTAAAATAAAGCTTTATTTTTATGTCTATTAAATTAATACAAACATATCATTTAAAATGCAAGTAGAGGCAGGTAATCATTCCCCTTGCCTCAGTTGTCCTCACACCCAGCTCTGCTTTGCAGTCTCCATATATAACCATTTCTGAGTTTCATTTTGCTGATGTTTACACACTTTCCTCATCCCTCTAAACAGAACACTCATCCCGCCATTTTTTCACTTACCTGCTTTAAACATTATCTTTTACATCAGGCTATGATGGATAAGACTTTAATGTATTTATACCACTCCCCACGTTCCCTCTCCTCAATTCTGCAAAATGCTTAAAACATTATTCTGTTTCTCTACTTGCAATTTCAAATAGTATTTTTAACCTCTATTTCTTAACCCATAGCAGTAGCTCTACATTTTTTAATTTTTTTATTTGTATTTTTTTTGAGACGGAGTCTCACTCTGTCGCCCAGGCTGGAGTGCAGTGGCATGATCTGAGCTCACTGCAAGCTCCGCCTCCTGGGTTCATGCCATTCTCCTGCCTCAGCCTCCCAGTGATTCTACATTTTTAAAACAATGATATTAACCTTCCCACATTTTTCTACACCCCTCCTCCCAACTCCATTCCAAACATCTCTCACAATCTATCTTTACTTTCACCATGTCTAAGTAGATTTCATTTAGATTCTGTTTTTAACCCATAAGAAAGTCTTTTGTTATTTGTCTGTGGATGGATCCTAATGAAAACCATTAATCACCATTTGTAACATTATAGCTATGTAAATATAGTTTATTTCAGAATCAAGGAGTTTGCAGCAATTATGTGTTCTTCACTACAGATTTAATGACACAACACTCTGTGTGAATTTTTCTGGAATCAAGTTGGAATGAATCCACCTCTTTTCTTTTTTTTTAGGCAGGGTTACCCTCTGTCACCCAGGCTGGAGGGCAGTGGAACAATCACGGCTCACTGTAACCTTGAACTCCTGGGCTAAAGGGATCCTTTTGTCATAGCCTCCCAAGTAGCTGGGACTACAGATGTTACACTCAACTAATTATTTATTTATTTATTTATTTTTAATTTTTTTGTAGAAACAGTGTCTCACTATGTTACCCAGACTGGTCTCAAACTCCTGAGCTCAAGTGATCCTCCTGCCTTGGCCTCCTAAAGTGCTGGCACTACCGGTGTGAGCCACCATGCCCAGCCCTGAATTCTCCTTTTCTTACACTTTTGAAATGTCTTTACTTAATCTTTTATTTACTAATTCGATGAATATTTAGTGAGCCTCTGTTATAGGTGCTGGGGTCTCAACAATTAATAAAACAAAAGTCCCTGCTTTCATGGTGTTTATATTGTAGCTGGGGTACGGAAGACAAAAAACAAGTATACCATATCAGTATTAAGTGGTGGTAAGTGTTGTGAAGAAAAAGAAAACAAGGATAAGAGAATAAGAACTGCTATTAAAGAGGGAGGTCAGGTAAGGCTTTCATGATAAAGTAATATTTGAAGCTAGGTCTGTTGGAAGTGAAGGAAAATGTCATGTGGGTATTGATGGGAAGAGCAAAGGAAACAGCAAGTCCAGTGACCCCGAGATAACAATGTGATTTGTGTGCTCAAGAAACAGCAAGAAAGCCAGTTTGGCTGGAGAAGAATGAAGAGGGTAATAGTTGTAGGAACTGATGTCAGACATGTATCAAGAGGATAGATCAAGTATCATCTGTGGACTTTGGGTTTCACTCTAAGTGAGATAAGAAACCATGGGAAAATTTTGAACAAATGAGTAACATAATCTGATTTATGTTCGGCCAGTATTGCAAAGGTTCAGGTGGGAGACTATAATGACTTTTTTCAAGATAGATGCTGGATTATTTTATGGTAGTGCCTATAAGATTTTCTGATGTATTAGAAGTGGCATGGAGGAAAAAACAGAGAAGTTGAGGCTAATTACAAAATATATGTGATTTTGGTAGAATACATAGACATGGGAAAGACTAGATAAAAAGCAGTGTTTGCTTTTAGTTGGTTTTTGTTTTGTGCTTGTGTTTCTGGGGCGATCTGCAGAGATCTGTGCTAGTTGATTTCTGAACCTTTTGTATGTTGTCATCTGAAACTTTTCTTCATTCTTTTACTAGATTGAGTTTGTTGTTTCTTACTTTCCATGGATTCTATTTTTTTCTTTTTTCTTTTTTCTTTTTTTGGTTGTATTTTTGTAATTTTTGCTCCATCTATCAAGTACATTCCTAAGAATATAAGGGGTCAAATTTTCTATGTTCTTGCATGTTGAAAAATACCTTTATTTTTCTTACACACTTAAGTAATAGCTTGATCAGCTATGTGTAATTCTGGCTTAGGGAGAAGTAAACACAGTGACTCTTGTTTAATCCATTGTTATCCATTTGCTTTTGAGAAGCCTATTACCAATTTGATATTGACAGGTGAAGCCGGCTGGGCTTCTGGGTCAGCTGGGGACTTGGAGAACTTTTCTGTCTAGCTAAAGGATTGTAAATGCACCAATCAGCACTCTGTGTCTAGCTAAAGGTTTGTAAACGCACCAATCAGCACTCTGTAAAAACGGACCAATCAGCACTCTGTAAAATGGACCAATCAGCGCTCTGTAAAATGGACCAATCAGCAGGACGTGGGGAAGGCCAAATAAGGGAATAAAAGCTGGCCCCCAAGCTAGCAGAGGCAACCAGCTGGGGTCCCCTTCCATGCTGTGGAAGTTTTGTTCTTTTGCTCTTCGCAATGAATCTTGCTGCTGCTCACTTTGGGTCTGCACTACCTTTATGAGCTGTAATCCTCACTGCGAAGGTCTGCAGCTTCACTCCTGAAGTCAGCAAGACCACAAACCCACCAGAAGGAAGAAACTCCAGACACATCTGAACATCTGAAGGAACGAACTCCGGACACACAATCTTTTTTTTTTTTTTTTTTTCATTATACCTTAAGTTTTAGGGTACATGTGCACAATGTGCAGGTTAGTTACATATGTATACATGTGCCATGCTGGTTCGCTGCACCAACTAATTCATCATCTAGCATTAGGTATCTCTCCCAGTGCTATCCCTCCCCCCTCCCCCCACCCCACAACAGTCCCCAGAGTGTGATGTTCCCCTTCCTGTGTCCATGTGATCTCAATGTTCGATTCCCACTATGAGTGAGAATATGCGGTATTTGGTTTTTTGTTCTTGTGATAGTTTACTGAGAATGATGATTTCCAATTTCATCCATGTCCCTACAAAGGACATGAACTCATCATTTTTTATGGCTGCATAGTATTCCATGGTGTATATGTGCACATTTTCTTAATCCAGTCTATCATTGTTGGACAGTTGGGTTGGTTCCAAGTCTTTGCTATTGTGAATAGTGCCGCAATAAACATACGTGTGCATGTGTCTTTATAGCAGCATGATATATAGTCCTTTGGGTATATACCCAGTAATGGGATGGCTGGGTCAAATGGTATTTCTAGTTCTAGATCCCTGAGGAATCGCCACACTGACTTCCACAATGGTTGAACTAGTTTGCAGTCCCACCAACAGGGTAATAGTGTTCCTATTTCCCCACATCCTCTCCAGCACCTGTTGTTTCCTGACTTTTTAATGATTGCCATTCTAACTGGTGTGAGATGATATCTCATTGTGGTTTTGATTTGCATTTCTCTGATGGCCAGTGATGGTGAGCATTTTTTCATGTGTCTTTTGGCTGCATAAATGTCTTCTTTTGAGAAGTGTCTGTTCATGTCCTTCACCCACTTTTTGATGGGGTTGTTTGTTTTTTTCTTGTAAATTTGTTTGAGTTCATTGTAGATTCAGGATATTAGCCCTTTGTCAGATGAGTTGGTTGTGAAAATTTTCTCCCATTTTCTGGGTTGCCTGTTCATTCTGATGGTAGTTTCTTTTGCTGTGCAGAAGCTCTTTAGTTTAATGAGATCCCATTTGTCAATTTTGTCTTTTGTTGCCATTGCTTTTGGTGTTTTAGACATGAAGTCCTTGCCCATGCCTATGTCCTGAATGGTAATGCCTAGGTTTTCTTCCAGGGTTTTCATGGTTTTAGGTCTAACGTTTAAGTCTTTAATCCATCTTGAATTGATTTTTGTATAAGGCATAAGGAAGGGATCCAGTTTCAGCTATCTACATATGGCTAGCCAGTTTTCCCAGCATCATTTATTAAATAGGGAATCCTTTCCCCATTTCTTGTTTTTCTCAGGTTTGTCAAAGATCAGATAGTTGTAGATATGCAGCGTTATTTCCGAGGGCCCTGTTCTGTTCCATTGCTCTATATCTCTGTTTTGGTACCAGTTCCATGCTGTTTTGGTTACTGTAGCCTTGTAGTATAGTTTGAAGTCATGTAGTGTGATGCCTCCAGCTTTGTTCTTTTGGCTTAGGATTGACTTGGCGATGTGGGCTCTTTTTTGGTTCCATATGAACTTTAAAATAGTTTTTTCCAATTCTGTGAAGAAAGTCATTGGTAGCTTGATGGGGATGGCATTGAATCTATAAATTACCTTTGGCAGTATGACCATTTTCAGGATATTGATTCTTCCTACCCATGAGCATGGAATGTTCTTCCATTTGTTTGTATCCTCTTTTATTTCATTGAGCAGTGGTTTGTAGTTCTCCTTGAAGAGGTCCTTCATATCCCTTGTAAGTTGGATTCCTAGGTATTTTATTCTCTTTGAAGCAATTGTGATTGGGAGTTCACTCATGATTTGGCTCTCTGTTTGTCTGTTATTGGTGTATAAGAATGCTTGTGATTTTTGTACATTGATTTTGTATCCTGAGACTTTGCTGAAGTTGCTTATCAGGTTAAGGAGATTTTGGGCTGAGACAATGGGGTTTTCTAGATATACAATCATGTCATCTGCAAACACGGACAATTTGGCTTCCTCTTTTCCTAATTGAATACCCTTTATTTCCTTCTCCTGCCTGATTGCCCTGGCCAGAACTTCCAACACTATGTTGAATAGGAGTGGTGAGAGAGGGTATCCCTGTCTTGTGCCAGTTTTCAAAGGGACACACCATCTTTAAGAGCTGTAACACTCACTACGAGGGTCTGTGGCTTCATTCTTGGTCAGTGAGACCAGGAGCCCACCGGAAGGAGCCAATTCCAGACACAACATTATTCCTTGGTAGGTGATCTAATGGTTCCTTTTGGAAACTTTTAGAATCTCCTCTTTTTCATCATTGTTATGGAATTTCACAATGATGTGCTTGAGTGTAGGTCATTCCACAGGGATTGTGCTGAGTAGTCAGTGTGTCCTTCTATGCTGAAAGCTCATGGAAGTTTCCCTGTATTCTTGATAATTTTTTGTCCACCAATTACTCCATTCTCTCTGCAACTTCTGTTAATTGGATTGCTAAGCATATTACATTGATCTTCTATGTCTTTTATCTTTTCACACATGTTTTATACCTCTTTTTTCCCATTCTATTTTCTGGGACAGTGGCATGTATTAAAATCCCAACACTTTCTTTGAATTTTGTATTTCAATGTCATAATTTTGTTTTGTAAGAGACCTCTCATTCTTCATTTTTTCACTGACCATTTCATACCTTTTTAGAGAATTTATCAATTTCTTTTTAAATCTCTTTGAGTTCTAATTACAAAGATTATTTTGGGAAAGTTTTATTATCTTTTCTCCCGGAGGCTTTTTTTGTAGGTGTTTATTTTTGTCTTTCACTTTCATGCAACTGGATCTCCTAAAATAATGATCTTTGACTTCACACTGAACAGTGAGATTTTTAAATTCTACTTAAGAGCATGATGCACATGGTCAGGGTCTGATGACTGCCTGGCCCTCAAGTACCCTAGGAATTCCAAGTGCCAGGGCTTTTCTCTAGGATTCTAATGTTCACCTTAGACATACTAGTTCTTCTTAAATACATCATGTAATTTCTTCTCAGAAAAAACCTTCAGTCTTTTCCTTGGGCTAAACATCTAGCTATACCAGGCATTCCATGCATGGACATGGTGCTGGTGATTTCAAATGTTCTGTAGAAAGGCTTTTAATTAACCCACTGCTTTCTGGTTTCTTTCCCCTTCATAATTGGTCTTTCTGATTCTGGGCTCTTTGGGGATTTGTAGGGCAAGTAGGCCCGTCTCTGGACCAGTTGTCTTTCCTGTTATCATTTCTTCAACAGCTTTTGTTCTCCCAGAAATTGTGTTTTAGGCATTGCTCACCTGAGAATCTCTTTACAAATTTTAATGTCTATTATATCTTTTTGTATCATTTAATGAGATTTAACAAGAAAGAGCGACAGGAAGGAGAGGAAAAACTTGTGATAAATCCATCTCCTTGAACAAAAAGCTTTTGAAAATGCATTCTAATCCTAGGTGTCTCTCCCCAGAACACTCTCCCTTAAATAGTAGGCACTATAGACTACATAACTATTAAAGATAAATAAGTATAGGACTCAGCCAGTCATCTAGGATGTACTTCTTAAATGCATATAAACATTTCCATAAAAAGACTAATCTACCCACTAATCCCAATCAGCCACCCACTGCAAAGTGATGGAATAAAATGACAGGTATTTAATGCCACTAAAATAGCTAATCCTACAGTGTCTTGTTGGATAATGCTCTGCTCAAAGTAATTTTGATTATGCCTGTTGTTATTATGCTGTTAACACTACTAAATTTAATATCAATACCCACAGAGAGGCTATGGTTATTTTTCACGGAAACGCCATGGTTCCAATTTGTATGAATTGGATATTAAATAACTCACAAAAATAACTCATAACAAAGAACAGGAAGAAATAATTTAGGTGTCATAAATTGGATAGTATGTTACAATGAAAACTAAAAGCAATTGAATACGTTTAGTATTTATGAAGGAAAGCTGTGTCTTTGAATTCAACAAGTTTGACTAAATTTAGTTAAAAAAAAAAAACAGAGGTAGAGACAAGGCAATGGGAATAAAACTAAGCACATTTCTAGTTTTCTGTCTCCAAATAGAAAGATTTGACTAAAGTAACTCTTTTCCAGCAGTTGTTTGTGTATCTAAAAATAATCTTACCTTAAAGGAGGCCTCCATCTATAGTTGATCTGTAGGAAGCCCTGGGGGTAAAGAGAAGACTTTTACTTAAGGAAAAACTAGCCTGAAAATCGCCTCAAGGCAAAAACCATGATACACTTCTCTTCCATCCCTTAGATAAGCAAAAAGCAGAGCTTCCCACTGATACAAATCAGCCCGCAACTTGGCTCTTATTAGACCTAAGTCTATGGAAATCTTTAGAACCTTGGATCACCCTACCGAGCTCATTAAGTGTTTAAAATTAGGCATTCTTTTCATGAGAAGCAACAGGAGTTCTTCCTGTAGCACAGATATATATATAGACCCCCAAGGCTTTGTTAGGTTAACAAAATGCGTTAAAAGTGTTCATTAGGCCTTCTTGGTACTTGTTAGCCCAGATTTCATACACAGCACTAAAATAGAGCAGTGATTGGTGTACCCAAATCCATTTAGATTCTAGAGACTAGATGTCTGGTCTTTTTAAAATATACTTTTAATTCTAAATCTACTTGTTTACTTTCTGTTTTTGAAAATATTTGGGGGGAAGGGCATTTGGTTGTCAATGTCAAACATGCTAAAACCATGTTAAAAATAATTTTTCCAAGAGGTCAGGGATTCAAGAACACAATTCAGATTGAATTCTACTTTATAACAAGACCCAGATTATTCAACTTCCATGAGCCCAGAAAATAAAATTGCCTGGCTCTCTTTGATATAATTATAGCCACAAAGTGTCCAAAGTCTTTTTATTTATGTCAAATTAAAGCAGATATTCATGGCCCTGAAGCTCACTGAAATGTTTCTATTTAATGTGTTCCATGACTTGTGAGGTTCTGGGAAGCAAAGGGGGCAACTGGGGAGGTAGGTTGCATTCATGTGTAGTAAAAAGTCATTCTAAAGAAAAAATCTAGCTGGCAGACCCACAGCTCTGAATCATGGGTCAGCCAGCATCTGCAACCCAATAACTCTCCACTGCTTTGCTCCCACTATTTCCCAACTTATCAGGACAACATAGGAATGCAGTTCTTATTATAAAACAATGCTGTGGGACATAAAATCTCAGCCTGCTGCCCCATTACCTCATGCCATACAGGTGTAAATCTTGAAGAGGGCATAAAGTACAACTTGCCTTCAGCATGGAAAAGAAGCAATTACTTAGCTGTTAAGAAAAATCCTAATATCATTATCAGATGACCACAATTACCACCTGATATCTGGCTATTATTTTAAATGGATTTAAAATACATTTTAAAATCTCAAATTCAAATCATATGGAAATAACATAAGTTATCATAAAGGTGTTTTGAGATAATTCTAAATGTCAATTTAGCATATTTTCATATATTGGTTGTCTAAAATGAATGAATAGCTTCTTTTATGAGGTAAATGTCATTTGGTCAAATGAAAAGGACAATCACATTTAAAGGTCAGTTAATATAGTGAGGTAGTTGTAGTTACTAGTGTTAAAAATCTCACTATATTATCTTTAAACAAGAGTATCCCACTATTCTGAGTATAATAAAATTATGTACAGTGGCTTGACTGCTTATCTTCTTTGTTCCCATTTTTGCTACCATGTTGATCTTCTAGTATTTCTCTTTTAGCTCAAACCATTTTTTTCCAGTGGATCTCACTAGATCATTGCCTCTATTTTTGATACAGTAAGGCCTAACACCACATATATTTCAAAGGCATCTTGTGTGTGTGTGTGTGTGTGTGTGTGTGTGTGTGTGTGTAATTTGAAAGAACTAAATTACTTACTCGTCAAGAAATAAGAATTTTTTAGAGTCAGGGACTAAGTTTCTAAGAAGAAGCCACAGAGAATCTGAAAATTCAGACCTATGCACCCATTCTTAAGACTAAATTTCTCAAGCCATGTCCTGCGTGGTATGGGGGCCAAGGCCCTCAGTCCCCTAAAGGTTTGCTGAAAACTCACTTAAAGAATGGGGGGCTTAGATCCTGGCAAAACAGGTTATGGGAGAAAGAAAGGTAGAGGAATTCTCTTGAGGGCAATAAAGAATTACTAGAGAGAATGAATGGCTCAGGGAACAATTGATTAACTTGTAAATAGTTATCACTGATAGTGAAACTGATAGTTTGTTGAGATGTGGTTACATTCTTGGTCTTACAGGGAGAGGAAGAAAAAAACAATTGTTCTCCTTGGTGCATCTGGATCTTAGGTAGAGTAGAGCCTGTGCGTTGGGAGATATGATGGTGGCTGGGCAGGGAGATCAGAGGGACCTTGAAGCTTCTTCAGTTCAGCATGTCAAAATACCATGTTTTGGAGTATTGGTTTCTGACCTCCAGCACTGGAAACCCCGTAACAACCATTTAACTGAGGAGTTTCTTGCTCACAAAACAATATGTTACTGCAATAAGAAGCAATTTGTCTTTTCTCCCCACTGTTCTCTTTGTCTGTGTGTGTGTGTGTGCATGTGAGTGTGTGTTTCAGACAGCGTCTTGCTGTGTCTCCCGGGCTGAAATGTAGTGGCACGAACTTGGCTCATTGCAAACTCCACCACTTGGACTCAAGGGATTCTCCCACCTCAGCCTCCTGAGCGGCTGGGACTATGAATGTATCCACCACACCTAGCTATTATTTGTATTTTTTTGTAGAGGTAGAGTTTTGCCATGTTGCCCAGGCAGGTCTTGAACTTCTGGTCTTAAGCAATCTTCCTGCCTCAGCCTCTCAAAGTGCTGGGATTATAGGCACGAGCCACCACATTCAGCAGTCACTGTACTCTTAATACATGTGCAAGTATGTGCACACACACACACACATGCAAACATAGCCTGGACTATTTGACTCACTGTTATTCCCAACTGGCTTCAAAACAACTGTGTGTGGATATTAAATTGTCTCTTTTGAAAAAACATTTTCAATAGTTCTAGTTTTTAAACGGGAATAAAAAATAATTATTTTCTACCTATTTTTACAACTAAAACTGAGAGGTGAAGCCAGCTGGACTTCCTGGGTCAAGTGGGGACTTGGAGAACTTTTCTGTTTAGCTAAAGGTTTGTAAACGCACCAATCAGCACTCTGTGTCTAGCTAAAGGTTTGTAAATGCACCAATCAGCACTCTGTAAAAACGCACCAATCAGTATTCTGTGTCTAGCTAAATGTTTGTAAACACACCAATCAGCCCTCTGTAAAAATGCACCAATCAGCATTCTGTAAAATGGACCAATCAGCAGGATGTGGGTGGGGCCAAATAAGGGAATAAAAGCTGGCCACCCCAGCCAGCAGCAGCAACCCGCTTGGGTCCCCTTCCATGCTGTAGAAGCTTTGTTCTTTCTCTCTTCCCAATAAATCTTGCTGCTGCTGACTCTTTGGGTCCACACTACCTTTATGAGCTGTAACACTCACCACGAGGGTCTGTGGCTTCATTTCTGAAGTCAGTGAGACCACGAACCCACCAGGAGGAACAAACAACTCCGGACACGCCACCTTTAAGAGCTGTAACACTTACTGAGAAGGTCTGAGGCTTCACTCCTGAAGTCAGCGAGACCATGAACCCACTGGAAGGAAGAAACTCCAGACACATCTGAACATCTGAAGGAACAAACTCCAGACACACTATCTTTAAAAACTGTAACACTCACTGTGAGGGTCCACGGCTTCATTCTTGAAGTCAGCAAGACCAAGAACCCACTGGAAGGAACCAATTTCGGACACATTTTGGCGACCACAAAGGGACAATCACCAAGTGGTGAGTACCATCAGACCCCTTTCACTTGCTATTCTGTCCTATTTTTCCTTAGAATTCAGGGGCTAAATACCAGGCACCTGTTGGCCAGTTAAAAGCAACTAGTGTGGCTGCCGGACTAAAGACATCGGTGTCAGGCTTTCTGGGAAAGGGCTCTCTGACAACCCCCGACTCTTCGGAGTTGGGAGCGTTGGTTTGCCTGGAGCCAGCTTCTGCTTTTCCTGTACTTCTGGGCTGAGCTGAGGGTTGACAGAGAGGAAAGCCATTCAGCTCTGGGGTCCCAACAAGTTGGTTGATCCTGTGGCCATGAGCGGAAGTCTCAAAGTCACGTTGCCCAAGTGAGACTTACCCATCTATCCTACCTATCCTGATGTTACCTCCTGGGTCCTGATGTTACCTCCTGGGTCCTAATGCTTGTCAGACAAACTTCCTCTCACCTCTCTTCTCCGAGGCTAGTCCTGCTTCTAAAAACCACTCCCTGTCTCTGGTGCCTTTCTAGTTTGTCCTATAAGAATGATTTCTAGTATAAAGTCCAGGACTCTGTTACCTGCTTTAGGCACCTGGGCTCACAAATCAGAAAGACATAATTTTTGCCCAAAGCCCAGTCATAGTGGGGACTATCTAGAATTTCATGATCCCTCCTCAGACAAGCAGGCCTAACAAAAGCTATTCCTGAAGCTAGGATATGGGGAGCCTCAGAATTTGTATCCTTCCTATTCATATAAGTGAGGACAAAAGGCATCACTCTTCCAACTCTGGAGATCCCTTCCCTCCCTCAGGGTATGGCCCTCCACTTCATTTTTGGGGTATAACATCTTTATAGGACACAAGTAAAGTCCCAATACTAACAGGAGAATGCTTAGGACTCTAACAGATTTTCGAGAATGCATCAGTAAGAGCCACTAAATACGATTTTTCTCAGTCCTCCTTGTGGTCTAGGAGGACAGGCAAGGGTGCAGGTTTTCGAGAACATGTCGGTAAGGGCCACTAAATCTGATCTTCCTCAGTCCTCCTTGTGGTCTAGGAGGAAAACTAGTGTTTCTGCTGCTGTGTTGGTGAGCACAACTATTCCGATCAGCAGGGTCCAGGGACCGTTGTGAGTTCTTGGGCAAGAGGTGTTTCTGCTGCTGCTTTGGTGAGCGCAACTATTCCTATCAGCAGGGTCCATGGACTGTTGTGGGTTCTTGGGCAGGGTGAGAAACAGACAAACCAAAACCATAGGTGGTTTTACCTTTCAGATAAAAGGTATCAACAGGCTCACCGTTGAAATGCATCCTAAGCCATTGGGACCAATTTGACCCGCAAACCCTGAAAAAGAGTGGCTCATTTTTTCCTGCACTATGGCCTGGCCCCAATATTCTCTCTCTGAAGGGGAAAATTGACCCCCTGAGGGAAGTATAAATTACAATACTATCCTGCAGCTTGACTTTTTCTGTAAGAGGGAAGGCAAATGGAGTGAAATACCTTATGTCCAAACTTTCTTTTCATTGAAGGAGAATACACAACTATGCAAAGCTTGCAATTTACATCCCACAGGAGGACCTCTCAGCTTACCCCCATATCATAGCCTCCCTATTGCTCCCCTTCCTATTAATGATAAGCCTCTTCTAATCTCCCTTGCCCAGAAGGAAATAAGCAAAGAAATCTCCAAAGGACCACACAAATCCCCTGGCTATAGGTTATGTCCCCTTCAAGCTGTAGGGGGAGGGGAATTTGGCCCAACCCGGGTATATGTCCCTTTCTCCCTCTCTGATGTAAAGCAGATCAAGGAAGACCTGGGGAAGTTTTCAGATGATCCTGATAGGTACATAGATGTCCTACAGGGTCTAGGGCAAACCTTCAATCTTACTTGGAGAGATGTCATGCTATTGTTAGATGAAACCCTGGCCTTTAATGAAAAGAATGTGGCTTTAGCTGCAGCCTGAGAGTTTGGAGATAGCTGGTATCTTAGTCAAGTAAATGATAGAATGACAGCCAAAGAAAGGGAAAAATTCCCTACTGGCCAGCAAGCTGTCTCCAGTATAGGATCCCCACTGGGACCTCGACTCAGATCAGGGGCACTGCAGTCACAAACACAGGTTGACCTGTTTTCTAGAAAGACTAAGCAGAATTAGGAAAAAGCCCATGAATTATTCAATGATGTCCACCATAACTCAGGGAAAGGAAGAAAATCCTTCTGCCTTCCTCGAGCAGCTACAGGACGCCTTAAGAAAATATACTCCCCTGTCGCCTGGCTCACTCAAAGGTCAATTGATCCTAAAAGATAAGTTTATTACCCAATCAGCTGCAGATATCAGGAGAAAGCTCCAAAAGTGAGCCCTGGGCCCTGAACAAAATCTGGAGGAATTATTAAACCTGGCAACCTCGGTGTTCTATAATAAGGACCAAGAGGAACAGGCCCAAAAGGAAAAGCAACATCAGAGAAAGGCTGCAGCCTTAGTCATGGCCCACAGACAAACAAACCTTGGTGGTTCAGAGATGACAGAAAATGGAGCCGGCCAATCACCCGGTAGGGCTTTTTATCAGTGTGGTTTGCAAGGACACTTTAAAAAAGATTGTCCAACGAGAAACAAGCCACCCCTCCATCCATGTCCACTATGCCGAGGCAATCCCTGGAAGGTACACTGTCCCAGAGTGCAATGGTTCTCTGGGCCAGAAGCCCCTAACCAGATGATCCAACAACAGGACTGAGGATGCCCGGGGCAAGCGCCAGCTCATGTCATCACCTTCACTGAGCCCTGGGTATGTTTAACCACTGAGGGCCAGGAAATTGACTTCCTCCTGGACATTGGCACGGCCTTCTCAGTGTTAATCTCCTGTCCTGGATGACTGTCCTCGAGGTCCATTACCATCCAAGGAATCCTGGGATGGCCTGTAACCAGGTATTTTTCCCACCTCAATTGTAAATGGGAGACTTTGCTACAGATAGTAAGTATGCTTATCTAATCCTACATGCCCATGCTGCAATATGGAAAAAAAAAGGAGTTTCTAACCTCTGGGTGATCCCCCATTGAATATCACAAGGAAATCATGGAGTTATTGCATGCAGTGCAAAATCCCAAAGAGGTGGCAGTCTTACACTGCCAAAGCCATCAAAAAGGGAAGGAGAGCAGAGAACAGCAGCATAAGTGGCTGGCAGAGGCAGGGAAAGACCAGCAGAAAGGAAAGAGAGAAAGAGACAGAAAGTCAGAGAGAGGGAGAGAGAGAGGAAGAGACAGAGAAGGAGAAAGTCAAAGAAGGAAATAAAGGAAGAGACAGACAAAGGGAGTCAGAGAGAGAGAGGAAGAGACAGAGAAAAAGAGGGAGTCAGACAGAGAGAGACAAAGAAGTCAAAGAGAAAAAAAGAGAGATGGAAGTAGTTAGGAAAAAACAGTGTACCCTATTCCTTTAAAAGCCAGTGTAAATTTAAAAGCTGTAATTGATAATTGAAGGTCTTCTCTGTAATCCTATAACACTCCAATACCACCTTGTTGTCAGTGTAAACAAGGGCATGGCCTGAAAGCACTGAGGCCACTGACAACCCATAGCCTTCCTACAAAAATCCTTAACTGAGCAGGTTTCCTTACAGGGGACCTAAATCTTAATTAATTACCATGCAAAGGTCTGACCAGACCTAGGAGGAACTCCCTTCAGGACAAGAAGATAGATGGTTCCTCCCCTGCGATTAAGGGAAAAAGACACAATAGGTATTCAGTAAATGATAAGGAAACTCTTGTAGAAGCAGAGTTAGGAAAATTGCCTAATAATTGATCTGCTCAAATGTGCAAGCTCTTTGCACTCAGCCAAACCTTAAAGTACTTATAGAATCAGGAAGGAGCCATCTATACCAATTCTAAGTTAATATGGACTGAACGAGGTTTTATTAATAGCAAAGAAAAATTAAAATCCCAAACTTTCAAGGTTTTCAGCAAAAGTAACATTTACTAAAAAATTTAACAGTGTATTATCCTACTACCACACACTCTCAAAGGATTTCTCAGTTTGCAAGAAATAACAAAATCTATCCTTACTCTACAATCCCAAATAGACTCTTTGGTAGCAGTGACTCTCCAAAACCACTGAGGCCTAGACCTCCTCACTGCTGAGAAAGGAGGACTCTGCCCCTTCTTAGAGGAAGAGTGTTGTTTTTACACTAACCAGTCAGGGATAGTACAAGATGCTGCCTGGCATTTACAGGAAAAGGCTTCTGAAATCAGACAATGCCTTTCAAATTATTATACCAACCCCTGGAGTTGGGGAACATGGCTTCTCCACTTTTTAGGTCCTGTAACAGCCATCTTACTATTACTCGCCTTTGGGCCCTGTATTTTTAACCTCCTTGTCAAAATTGTTTCCTCTAGGATCGAGGCCATCAAGCTACAGATGGGCTTACAAATGGAACCCCAAATGAGCTCAACTAACAACTTCTACCAAGGACCCCTGGACCAACCCACTGGCCCTTTCACTGGCCTAAAGAGTTCCTCTCTGGCGGACACTACAACTGCAGGGCCCCTTCTTTGCCCCTATCCAGCAGGAAGTAGCTAGAGTGGTCATCACCCAATTCCCAACAGCAGTTGGGGTGTCCTGTTTAGAGGGGGGATTGAGAGGTGAAGCCAGTTGGACTTTCTGGGTTGAGTGGGGACTTGGAGAACTTTTCTGTCTAGCTAAAGGTTGGTAAATGCACCAATCAGCATTTTGTGAAAACGCACCAATCAGCACTCTGTGTCTAGCTAAAGGTCTGTAAATGCACCAGTCAGCACTCTGTAAAAATGCACCAATCAGCACTCTGTGTCTAGCTAAAGGTTTGTAAATGCATCAATCAGCACTCTGTAAAAAGGCACCAATCAGCGCTCTGTGTCTAGCTAAATGTTTGTAAATGCACCAATCAGCACTCTGTAAAAACGGACCAATCAGCACTCTGTAAAATAGACCAATCAGCAGGACATGGGTAGGGCCAAATATGGGAATAAAAGCTGGCCACTTGAGCCAGCAGCAGCAACCCACTTGGGTCCCCTTCCACGCTGTGGAAGCTTTGTTCTTTTGAGTTACCTAGACCTCATTTATGCCATGGATACTTGCATGACCTTTATCTATGAAATGGGAGTCTTGGTTTAATTGACAAGAATTAGTCATGTTCACCTATGCTGCACCTTTTAACTTCCATTATTGTCTGCCTCTGGATCCCTCAGATCCAGTTTTCTTTCCTAGGGATTTGACCTGAAGCTTGGAATTGAGTTTGGGACAAAAATGTGTCTCCAGCAGGGGTGAGGGTGGGTTGTTGCATGGATTCCTTATCATAAGCTAAATGCTAAGGTGAAGCTGGAAAACTGAGTCCTCCTCCAACAAGGGAGATAAAAGGATGTCTTGTGACATGCCCAGATAACTGGTGGCTATAGTTGCTAAGCTATGCTAAGATTTGGGTGCATGGGGCTTGGCTTTGATTAGCTCCCTTGGTCTTATTTTTCCAAAAAGGAAACCTCTGGGTGATGGGCACCCAAGTTATTCTCATCACCCAGCAGGATTTGCAGGATAATTGCTCAGAAATAGAGTGTTGATACAGATTTTTACATGCCCATCCCCTTTTGTCCCTGCTGAGCTGCAATTGGAGATCACTGGTTGGTTCACAGAATAAGCAGAGTTAGTCTAAAATACAGGCAAAAGCTTAAAAAAAACTAATGAGTCTAGAATTTAATGAGAAATGTAAAATACATTTTGAAACATAATTTCTCTCTCTCCGGTCCTCATTTTTTATTAAAAACAAATCATGATAAGGCTGCGATGTTTGCAAAATAGACTTTAGTCTTATACTTGGCCTGATTATTTGCATAAAGTGCAGCAAGAATAATTATTTTTATATAGGCCTTTTAGATTGGCTTTGATGGGACTCTGTTCCACAAGGAATCTCAGGACTTTCCAAAGCTAAGTGCAGCCACTGGTTTGTACCCTTGAATACCTGTGAATTGGGTAAGTGCCTCTATTCTTGAGGTCTCAAAGCATGGGCTTCCTCGGTCTGTTAGAAAGTGGCATTCTTTACTTATCACCAGTTAAGAACCCTGTACAGGATTATGTAGACGAAGTATGAAGCCAGTTTTCCCAAGAGGTTTTTATCAGCTCTGCAAGTTGAGCTTGACTCCTTTAAGGGAAGTATACCCAGCCAGTCAAAGCCTTGATAAAACAACCAGTTTCTTCAATTGAATCATGTTGCAAAATAAAATGGATTCTTATTGCACTGATGCAAACAACTATATTGCCATCAGTTAAGGATACTCACAACTAGTTTCCAAATTCTGGGGAAGCCAAGCAGAGAAAGAGAGAGAGATGAATATGCTCAAAATTTTGTTCACAGAAGTATATCTTAATTAATAAAGGCCATAAGTAGCTTAAAATAAGTTTCGCTGACTCTGAAAAACAAAACAAAGATCAGCAATGTTCTAAGCAAAAGTCAAAATAATTACTTGTTTTCTATTAGTTCAATCCATTCATTTAACTCTTCTTTTGCTTGATATTCATAAACATTTCAGCTTTTCATGAGTCCTGTATGTTTTTCCTTTATACCAATGTCACAATCTCCAAAGCTATCAGAAACCTACATTTGAGAAATTCTATCAAAATTCTATAGCTGATTATATATCATCTTTTGAAGAGGATCAAAACAAGACAACAATTTTCTGTGAATAACAAAATGTCTAGGGTAGTTACAATCAGAAACACAATTGATAAAGAAATTTGCTATCTCTGTGGTTTACAATAACTTAAAATAACAACCTTAATTGTGATTGATAGCATATACTCAGACATTAGAATTTTAGAAACCCCATACAATTTTGCAACATATATTCATATTATTCCCTAAAATATAACCTGAAGAAGATTAAACATCATTTTGGCAGTCCTATGTACCTAAACATGTCAAATAATCCTGTTTATCTCTCTTCTGGGTGCTCCAGAGGTCCTCTGTAGCTTCCAAAAGCTAGGCATCAGCAAAGACAATTTTTGAAACTGAAGTTTGCTTTGGGGAAGCCTGTTAAATATGTTAGATGTTTAAAACACTTGATGTTATAAAATACAATTCCAGATTTCCGTAAGTTATTTGTTTTGCCAAAATGATGACTCAAAAAATTTTAAAAAAGCAAAAACCTTTCCTAACCCTTTACAAATTTTGCTAAAGAGCAGATTAGTGCCTTAGAGTACTTCGTTGCACTTTTATTTCAATGCTTAATTTACAGAAAAGCCATATAATACCCTTTTGAATATAGTCAATATGTTTACACATGGAATTTCTTTTGCAAGATTAATTTTTACAGTCCTTCCATAAATTGTTTGAACTTTTAGCTTTATCTTACCTAATTCAAAACAATCCTTTAATCCTAGGCAAAAATTTACATTTTCACATCTGCATTTTACCAGTGATCTTTAAGGCTGTTTTTATTTCTCAAAAATTAAAGTCATGTGAACTAAAAGGTACCAGAGCTTTTATTTTTCCTTTAAAAATATCTGATACAAGTATTTATCCTTCTTTAAGTCAATTAGAGCTCTTTTTTACAGACCTCACACACACACAACACATATATAATTACACAGACAGACAGAAGATTTTTTGTTTGCCAGTCTTCCAGTTGGATTATTGGTCTCCTGGTGTATAGCCCTTAAGGCCAAGGCTAGGAAAGCATGCAGGTTCTAAGTCCTAATTAATAGGTATTGCTGGAAGACAAAAACAGATTTTGAGAGGGATCCATCCCCCTCTAATTCCTGGGGCTCCATGAGGAAAACAGAGGTCTCTCCCAGAATGGCATCCATGGCACCTTTTCTGTTTTTCCCAAGGAGTCCCAGGCCATCAGAAAATATCTCCTATATGCATTAAGAGTGGCAATGCAAAATAGAGAAAAATAATTCAGTCAACTGAGAAGAAAATCTTTTTCCATGAAAACAAAATCCAGGAAGAGAAAAAAACAAAGGCTTTTTAAATATACCCATAATTTGGATACCTGCTTTTAATTAAGCTAAGTGCTCTTTAAGAAAATTATTTTAAATCCCTTATTACCTGACTTTAGCCATGCCAAGTGGCCAAGATTTCTGGCTTTTGAACTTTACCAAAGGTAACCTCTCAAGTGCTCAGAGCAAGGAAAAGACAAGGTGGTTCTTGGAGGGGAAGATAATCAACAAATGGCAATGGTCATACAGATATCAAACCAGAAAGGACTTATTCCATAAGCCAGGATTGAATCTGGGCTGCCATTGTAAAATGGTGGAGGCTAAAACAAAGCACTGCCACGTGGTTACAGGTCATGCTTCCAAGGATGTAAAATGAGATAGAGGCCTGCGGCAAAATTTTCCACCTACCAGTTTGCTGGGCTGGCTCAAACAGTGGGCTTATGGAGTCCTAGGCCTGCATCTCATCCTAAGATCCTCCTCTTTCTGACAGAACCGTACAGAGAGACACACAAAGCACACCAGATTGGCTACAGCTTAAGACCAACCTCACAAATTCTTTTTCATAATTAAAACTTTACAGAGAATATAAACAATGATAGTTGCAGTCCTGGCCTAATAAAACATCTTTTAAAAGGAAAAAAAAAAAAAGGATTTTGCATAAAAGTTAACTTCTGACCTGGTGGAGAAAAGAAAAAAAGCAGC
Source organism: Gorilla gorilla gorilla (assembly GCF_029281585.2). Classification (NCBI taxonomy): domain Eukaryota; kingdom Metazoa; phylum Chordata; class Mammalia; order Primates; family Hominidae; genus Gorilla; species Gorilla gorilla. The sequence continues at coordinate 143,754,406 of NC_073224.2, read as the reverse complement.
ATAAAGTGCAGGGCTATGTTAACTGCTGACAAGGTGGAGAAAAGAAAAGAACAAACAGCTTAAAGTGCAGGACTGGAAAGATGCCTTGCAGAAGAACCTGTTATTCTTATGCAAATGGATTCCTCCAACATGGAGAGAAACTTTTAATTACTGTTGGACAGAGCTGGACCCCTTGGTTGAGGGATGGGAAGACTCCATGGATGTGTGGCCGGGGACACTGGCCAGGCTGCTGCGTGGGGCCCTTGGGCCATGTGCCCCAGCCCCAGCTGGGAGGGGATGAGAGTGTGGAGGCACCACTCATCTGTCTGTCCTGCATGTGCCTGTGGCCATTGGGGTGGGGTAGTGCCATTACAGTCCCAATAAAGGAAGGAAAATTCCATAGAAAAGGCTAGGTTGGACTGAGGCCAGTATTCCTGACCCCTGAGAGCAACGAGGGATGGGAGGCACAGTTTTCTCTACTCTCAGAATAAGTCCAAGGACAAAAAGGCTCAGAAACAAGAGGGAAAAAGATTTTTTGGTCCGCATTTTACTCACTTTTCCTCATGTCCTCATATGAGCCGCCAATATGATGAAGGATCTTTTGCTTCTTAGTTTAGCTAAAATCCAGGTTCTTGTCACGTGACCACGAAAAATTAGGCATATGGACACATTGAAAGGTGAGGAGAGTGGAATTTATTAGAAGAAAGCTCTCAGCAAAAAATAAATAAATAAAAGAGGAGAGGTCCAGCCAACAGGCTTCCACCTCACAGATTGAAGACCAGGCCACCACACACATGAGCTGAAGAGGCCAGGCTCCAATTTTAAAGGAAAAGAGGCAGTTCTAAGTTGCTTACCAAGAATTTACATTAAAATAACAGATATTGTTGATTGTCTGTACATTAATCTTTGTATCACAAGTTCTAGGAACACGAAGATAATGAGTGAGGCAGCTAGTCAGGGACAGGATGACTTGAAACGATTGATCCCAGGCATGAGTGTGGGGGGCATGTCTGAAGACCTATACTCATGTCCCCCTGGGCTGCATTCCTCACAGAGCTCAGGCTTCTCTGAGCCATTTTTCTTCTCTCACACTTTATTCCTACCCTCACTAAAATGTTCACGAAAAAAGATTTCATGGTCAAATATTTTTGATAGACATCATCTACAGCCCTGTGACCACCAACCACCTTCTCCACCAGCACCACCACTAGCATTGTCATTTTAAAATGTTGACAATATATGCCAAAGTTTCTCAGATACTCTGAAGTCATTAAACATATACACACACACACACACATACATTTGTTCCAAAAATTGGCCATCAAACTGTATCACAGAGATTAGCAGAACACACTTCAGAAAGCACTGGACAGAGGCTGGGCTAACTGCAAATCACTATGATGTAAGTGAGAGTTTTTCAGGAAAGTGGGTGCCTCAGGTGGAAAATGGCTCAAGTAGAGCCTATGATAGGAAATAGAAGGCATTTCATACAGCAGAGGATCTCATGGCCTGATCAGTCAAGTCAGCTCCTTCAGAAGGGGTAATTATTTACGTGTAACCATTTCTTTATCTTTTTATTTTTTATTTTTTTCAGTTTCACCTCAGAGTGAGACTAGATGATCTAATGAATGTGAATTGGTACCAAAGAAGAAACCACACCAGTGGGGATGACAATATTGGCTCTTGTTTCAATATTGTTTTATCTTGACCCTGGACTAGCAAATCCATCCCTGAGTATAATAGTGAGATTTTTGACCTTCAATGTCCTCAGACCTCACATGTTTTCCACTGTCTCTCCCACCCCAGGTGAATAGTTATTATACTATCTTTAGACGCCGTATTCTCCTATAGCTATTCCTATTTTTACAACCACTTTTTCCTTAGTAGGTCTTTTCCTTCATATTCTGTCTTCAACTTCTCTCTGTCCAAACTGGCCTATTATGTACTCCTGCTCTAAGCCAATCATTCTTATTAAAAAGGTGATTAGATATATTTGTTAATAGCCATTAGAAATTACTGTTGGCTACCCAGCCCCAAAGCAATAGTGAAAACAATTACAGTTTAGGTTCAAGTATAAAACCAAAGTAACCTTAGATAAAAAACTTAAATGTCACTATGAAAATGGAAGAAAAATGGACGCTCATAGGCCAAGCATCTCTCTTCCTATTCCTATTTCATTCATGTTTTCTTGTTACCTTCAACTGTTCCTTTTGCTCCACCACAATCATTACAATCAGCCACACCCCATAATGTATGCTCGAATGCAGCATGATCTCTCTGAATTTATCTAATCCCATAGTTTTCTGAGTCAGAGATTGTAGTTACCTAGTAGATTCACACTCATTGCAAGCACTGATGTCATTGTTGTGACCTTTCAGCAGAACAGTGGATAACCAGCCAATATGGATAATTAGTAATGAAAAGATGAAAGTACTCAAGTTCTACAGAGGACAGTTAGTTAAAGGACAGAACTGAACTTAGGCTCTCTGCTTTTGATCTACGTAATGCAGTTTTATTCAGTCAAACTGAATCAGGTGTCACAATATCGAACATCTCTTTAGTAGATACAAGTATTGTGCAATGTCAATAATTCTCTCTGGTTAAAAAGGGAAAGGGGACTTTTTCTGGTTAACTAAATGAATGGGCATTTGTTTGTGGTTAGCTAATCAAGCTTGCAAGCAATTTATTTAGCAAGTTTAGAGTGTAAAGACATTATGTGTAGTTGTCAGCAGGGCTGGGACACAGGGCAAGGTAAGTGAAGTAAATCTGGCACTTACCTAGTGCAAAATTTAAGGAGGAAGGGTGCCAATAGTATAAACAAATGTATTTTGATGCTATACATTTATAAATCCACTTTAAGGCAAAAAGTCATGATGAAGTATCAAAATGTTTAATAAAGACAGCATCAGTAACAGTGCTGTGCTGAGCTATGGTGGAGCCCAAGGCAAAAAAATAATTGCAATACTAATTTTGTCTTCATTTAAAATTTTTATATTTTGTTCACTGTGGACTTTTTCATCAATTTTGATTTTTTTAAGACCTAGGGTATCTGTGGAGTGAATTTTTAAATATTGCCTTAAAATAATATTTGTCTTGATTGTTGAATACTTAAATTTTATGCCCAAAGCAAATTCCTTGCTTGCCTCTCCCTAGAGCTGGTGCTGTTTTAGATCTATTGTTTTTTAATGTTCTAGTTAAATCTGAAAATTCTTTTTCTTTTTAAAAAGATTATCATAATTTTGGGTCAAAAGCCCATACCATACATTTATGGCCAACTGATTTTCAGCAATGGTGCCAAGAATTTTCAATGGAGAAGAATAGTCTTTTCAACAAATAATGCTAGAACCATCAAATGTCCTCCTGTGGAAGACTAAAGTTGGACATCTTCCTATACCGCACACCAAAGTTAACACAAAATTGATCATAGTCCTAAGTCCAGAGCTAAAACTACAAAATTCTTAAGAAGAAAACATAGAAATAAATGTTTGTCACCTGGGGTTAGGCAAAGCATTCTTAGATAACACACCAAAAACAAAAGTTTTGACCAAAAAAAAAAAAAATAGAATAGACTTCATCAGAGTTAAAAATCTTTTGTGTTTCAAAGGACACTATGAAGAAAGTAAAAAAAGCAACCTACAAAATGGGAGAAAACACTTACAAATCATACATATATATTAAGGGACTAGCTTCCAGAATATATAAAGAATGTTTTACAACTCAACAATAAAAATATAAGTAATCCAATTAGAAAATCAGCAAAAGATTTGAATAGACATTTCTACAAAAAGGATATATAAACAGCCGATAAGCACATGAAAGAAAAAATGCTTGATACCGTTAGTGATCAGAAAACTTTCAATTAAATCACAATAGGAGAGCACTTCACATTCACTAGGATTCTATAATTAAAAAGAAAATAAGTGCTGGCTTGGATGTATAGTAATTGAAACTCTCATACCTTGCTGGTGGGAATGTACAATGCTCTAGCCTTGTTGGAAACAGTTTGATAGTTTCTCAAAATGTTAAACGTAGAGTTACCATATTACCTCATCAATTCTAAGAGAAATGAAAACATCCACACAAAAAGCTGTACACATATATTTCACAGCAGCACTATTCAAAGTAGGCCAAAGATGAAAATAACCCAAATATCTATCAACTGATAAATGAATAAACAAAATGTAATGCTTTCATAAAACTGTACAACATGGATGAACCTTGAAAACAGTAGGTTAAGTGAAAAAAAGCCATTCAAAAAAGTCCACATTGTGTGATGTCCTTTACATAAAATCAAGTATTAATTCATTGACATGAAGTGAACAGAACAGGTAAGTCTAAATCTATTGAGAAAGAAATTAGGTTGGTGGTTGCCAGGTATTGAGATGAGGAAGGAATGGGGAATTACTGTTAATGGATACAAGGTTTCTTTTGGGGGTAATGAAAATTATCTAAAATTGAGTGTGTTGAGGGTTGTGCAACTCTGTGAATATATTAAACACTATTGAATTATATGCCTTACATGAGTAAATGGTACAGTATGTAAACTATATCTCAATAAAAGTCTTTAAATAATTTTTTCCAGAGATTAGGAGACATCCATTCCTGGCCTCCATTTTATTTTCTTTGGTTGCGCTCCCAGTAAAAGCTTTGGCAAAGAACTTTCTTCCCCAGAACAGCCTTTCTCAATGATTCCTCTGTTACTATAAAGTTACATTTTGTTGCCAAATAGCAAATGAAAAACCATCATTAGGCAAAGTTTTACTTTATTTCAATAGAATTCTTCACACTTCCCCTTTTGTTTTGCTTTGTTTTGTTTTAATTGACAAATAAAAATTGTTTATACTTATCATGTACAATATGATGTTTTGAAATATGTATACAAGGAAGAACAGCTAACTGGAGCTAATCAATCTAAGTGTCCAATGAATGGATGAATAAAGACAATGTGGTATATATACACTATGGAATACTATTCAGCCTTTAAAAAGGAGAAAATCCTGTCATTTGCAACAACATGGATGAACCTGGAGGACATTGTAGTAAATGAAATAATCCATTCACATTTCTCTTTTGATTCATTTGACTTGTTGGGGTGATTTGAAGTAACTTGCATTTAGAAGCTCACCTATAACAAAGGGCGGGAGGTGCATAGAGTCCACAGGATTTCCTTGGTCACATGCTACAAACCATCCCGTTCGACTTTTTTATCTTTTATTTTTTTTAGTTTCAGGAAGTTAAGTATGGTGTTTGAGTAACTAAGGAAAATATTTTGCTTTATGGAAAGATTCTAGCCTCTGCCTTATTCTCAAAGTAGAATCTATTTTCTTAGGAGATCTCTTTTTCTCTTTTGACTTTAAGAAAGCAGACATTTTAATGGGCATGCCAGTCACTATTTCTTCATACATTCCAGCATGATACCCTAGTCCAGTTACAGATACTGAAAAACAAAAACAAAAACAAAAACAAAAAAACACACACAAAAAAAACAGGAAGTACCTGATTGGAAGTATAAGGACTCTTCATATCACTCTCACTGACTTCAGCATTCATTGATAACCATCCAAGACAGTTTACAGCATAAAGTGCTAGTATTACCATAGTAGGAGACCACTAAAGTGGTGTGATTTAAAAGAGACAATGTTCTCTAAACGTTTTCTCTCTTGTACTTCCTGAATATATTCAAGGCATGGAAAAGCTTATAAGCAATATTAAAAGATTAAAGCATTGAAGGAATGGGGAGATTTTGTACTGAAGATTCATTTGGGAAGTGAGCTTGTGGTTACTGCCTTCACAGATTGGAAGGTTGTAGGAGAGGGAGCTGAGTTTTCTTTGCAGCTGTAAAAGGTAAAACTGGCATCAAAGGATAGATATTTCCACTGACAGTTTTGACTTTACCTCATTATAAAGAACTCTTTTAGCAGTCAACACTGAAGGGAATAGAACCTCCTGAGGTTTCATATTCCCAGGCACTGGGATTGTTCACACTGAAACTGATAAACTTCTGTTTCTTAAATTACGTAGATGAACATTAAAATCTATTCCATCTGAGATTCTCCAATGCATTTTATCATGCAGTTTGGAATCACTCATTTAGTTTAATGAATATTCCTTTGTAAAGTAGAAATAATTATAACCACCTCCCACTTATTAACACCATAGTATACATTAGTTTTTGTTTTTTATTATTAATACCAAACTTAAACTATTCTGAAGTGTTAGGGTAGATTTTGTTTGGTTTGGTTTGGTTTGGTTTTCAGAGAATAGAGAAGGCAGCTGAAACATAAATTAGTTTAGATTAAGTTTAGAAGCCTGACTGGGGGAGTCTGGTCAATCAAAAAGCAGCATAAAACAGAGTCCTCAGAGGGTTGCAGAAGAGGGATGGTAACCAATCTTAAAAGTTGCATACCTTTCTCAGAGGGTAGGGATAAGATCCAAAAAAAAATACAGAACATTCCTCCTCCCAGGATTATTTAGACTTAATGCATGTCGGCTGTGCCTCTCAGGTCTCAATACAATTTCCCCTAGGCAAGGACAGAGGTGTAGCTAGGTCCCATTAGCTCTACGCTGGAAACCATACACTTTTTAAAAAAGATCTGTATCAATCACTTTTTCAGTTAGGATACTAAGGAAGAGAAAGAATGAGACTTCAACTAATAAATTACACAATACACAATAAGTACCAAATATTATTCTAACTATTCAAATTCATTTTTTAAAATGCCCTCAGTAAGTAAGGAGGTTTTTAAATGGAGAAAGACTCGCCCCCATTCCCATGAGTTATGAAGAAAACAGCTGTGAGCAGGGCTGGGCTTGAATTTGAGATGTCGTTCAAGCAAAAAGCAAAGTTCGCACATCAAAGTTCCAACAGGGTTGTTGCTTCTCAGTACGACGCAAGAGAAACAGAACTAAGTATCTGTATTCATTATCCCTTCAATAACTATCATGCCACATATTTCAAAATGGCTCCACAGAAAAGATGCCGAAGAAGACAGCTAAAACGTTCATGGGTAAGTTATTGTCTTTGTATAATATACATTTAAAGGAAGCTACAAATGTAAAGGCAGATGTGTAATATATGGCTGGCACCGTTTTTATTTTCTTATACATCTTGCTACTGTCTGGGGGCAATGCTCTAGCGACTACTGAAATATAATAGCTGCTTTCTCTCTCAGTACACAATTTGACAGCATTTATTCTTTCCTTCAGTGAACATAATTACTTCACATATGGAACCTGTGATAGCCTACAGGCATCTGAGAGAAACCAGAATCATGCAATCTGTCCCCTTTGCGAGCTTAATTTACATTCACAAGTGTCATTTTATTAGGGCTGGCATCATGTAGAATAAAAATTACAGGTCAGCTATGGCATGTCACTGGGAAGTGTGCTTAAGTCAATAATGTGGTATTATTACATTTGGGATAATTTTACAAGGGAGATCTCACAGGAGGAATCTGACCCTTATTTCTTAGTTTTCAGCTTTACTATCAACCACAAGGTAATTCATTTAGAAATAAGTATTGTAACAAATAGTTTAGCCTCCTGCAAATATTTGTGCTGTGTCATACCCTTCAATATAACTTTGTAATGACATCTTGAATCTTAATGGACATGGAGAATTTACCTTGCTAGCTATTAAAAGTGGGCATGTTTGAATTTGTGTAATCAAAATGGCATCAGTGAGAGGCTTGTGCCCTTTATTTTGGCCAGGTTGAGAGTAGAATTTAAGAAGATTGTGTTACTGACCCTTTCCATTATAATTAAAACACATTGTTGATTTAGTAGATGTTCCCAGGGAATGGGAGGAGTGAGGGAAGCTTCAGGCATTACAACTCTTGATTGTTTCTCTGTTTGAACAGTGAGGTGATCTTGAAGTAGCCCTTCTTCCTATTTGGCTCCCTTCTCTCTTGATGATGTCAGAAATAATTTTAACATGAAAAGTTAGAGATGGCCAGTAAATTCTAAACCATGATTTCTTCATGATGCCATGTTCTTTAATTAAATATATTACCTAATAAATAATCAAACATAATTCTCAGATGGTAATGATGATGTGCACTGCACCCATCCCTGAAAGCCATGGGCCAAGCCAAGACATGCCTTCAGCACAGTTGATAAACACTCTTGGCTGCATCCCACTGGGGTGGCCACAAGTATGGAGATCACTGAAACAACGGAAAACCAAGCTGAGTCTAGGGAGTGGCAAAGGCAAGGACTAGGGTTCAGATGCTGAACTAAAAGCAGAATCATTGAAGTCGAGGCAGGCAAGAGGGAGAAAACATAGGAAGTATCTGAATAATTTTTAGGCACAGAAAGAGAGCTGTTTTGACTAGCATAAGCATTGGGATTAGATCTGTTTGCCAAATTCTTGTTTGTTTGGTTTTTCTTAAGACTTACTGAATCTTTAGAATTGCCTTTCTTTAAGTTTCTTTAATTTTTAGAATGTTTAAGTTTATCAAATAAGTACATAAACATGGTTAGAAAACCCAATGATAGAAAATAACTTGTTTTGAGAAGCTGTTATTCTATGTACCCTATGCCCACTGTCCCATACTCCAGAAGCAGTTTCTTTTACCCTTCAATTTTAGGTCTAGTCTTACTCTCCATATTACTTAAATTTATGCCTATGCTGACATTGGTAATCTGTCTGCTGTAGGAATTATCTCTTGGCTTACCACTTTGAATGAATATTTAGTTGTTTATAATTTGCTGCTGAAAATAACATACTATGAATGATCTTTATAATCATTAAAATTTCTTGGCCTGCCGTGGTGGCTCACACCTGTAATCCTAACACTTTGGAAGGCTGAGCTGGGAAGACTGCTTGAGCCAGGAGTTCAAGACAAGCCTGGGCAACATATAAGACCTTGTCTCTACAAAAAAAATTTTAAAATAAATAAATTTAAAAATGAAAGACATTAAGTAACTAAAAAAATCTGAATCACAAGACAGGAAAAAAATTGTGATACGCTTTTATCAGATATCTCGTACTTCTCCATGCAATAATATTTAAGACTTTGCAACCACTGTGCATTAGACTCTGGGAAAGAAGAAAGAGGTGTAGGATTCTTTCTCTCGTATTTTCATCCAAGATATAGACCACATACGCTAATTCTACAAAAATTCCTCCAGTTGCTGAGGAGGGTACCTGATAGTTTTCTTAGTATGATTCCTTCTTCATCCCCTGTAGTCAACCTTGATTAAGGTACTTTCCCTCTGGATTTTTTTCAGTGGCATGACCCAATCAATTCTCTTGAACATTTAAGTCCATTTCTTTGGAGATTTCTGTTGCTTTTAACCAGAGGCGTTTTAACTGATCCAATCAATTAAGAAAAACTATCGCATCCCCTAAGAAAAAGTCTAATTGAAAAAAATGTATATTTGTGGTTCACTATGTGCTACAGCTGTTATCCAGATACAAAGAAAACTAAGTCAATACCACCCCTCAAGGGGATCATACTCTGTTTTTAAAAATACAATATAAATAGTTCAACAATGAAGAGACACTAATAAAGTACAGAGGATGGGGAGCAACTAATTCTTTCTGAGAGATAAGAGAATGGGAAGGATTAGAAAGACTTTTTTTTTTTTTTGAGACGGAGTTTTGCTCTTGTCGCCCAGGCTGGAGTGCAATGGCGCGATCTCAGCTCACTTCAACCTCCGCCTCCTGTGTTCAAGTGATTCTCCTGCCTCAGCCTCCTGAGTAGTTGGGATTACAGGTGCCCGCCACCATGCCCAGCTAATTTTTGTATTTGTAGTAGAGATGGGATTTCACCATGTTGGACAGGCTGGTCTTGAACTCCTGACCTCAGGTGATCCACCCACCTCGGCCTCCCAAAGTGCTAGGATTACAGGCATGAGCCACCGCCCCAGTACAGGAAAGACTTTTAAAAGGAGAGAATATTTTGACTACATTTGAAAGGATGATTGTTTTAATAGGCTCTCATTTGCCTGTAAATGACAGAAACCTTCCTAAAAATGCTTTATACAAAAAAAAAAAAAAAAAGTGCATAGTTTCGATGAATCAGAGTCACATTTGATCTAATCACTCAAGCAATGCCATCCAGAATCTGGTTTCCATTCCCATGTCTGATAGTAAGATGGCGCTGCCATATTCAGGCTTTATCCTACCATCTTACCATCCTCAGGAAAAAGAATAGAGGGCTTCTTTCCCGATGGTTTCAGCAACTTTTGCAAATGTTCTCCCACTATCTGCTGGCCTCCATTGTTTCTGATGATTCCTTTGTATCATTTCCTTCTGTATACATGTTATTTTTTTCTGTCTTCAATTTAAAAAAAAATTTCAGCTGTTTGACTGTTATGGGCCTATATGAGATTTTCTTTGTATTTATTCTATCTGGGGTCCATTGAGTTTCTTGAATCTGTAAATTTATGTCACTCACTGAATTTGAAAAAAATGTAAGCCACCATTAAAAAAATGTTTGTATAACTCATGTTCTTTCTGCTCTCCCTTTGGGACTCCAATTATATGTATGTTAAATCTTTAAATATTGTCCTACAGCTCTCTGAGGATATTTTAATATTTTTCAATCTTTTCTTTGTTCTTCAGACTGGATAATTTCCATTGATTTATCTTTAAGTTCACTGACTGTGTTTTCTTGGTTATCTTCATTCTGCTATTTGTTCAATTCAACAAATTTGTTATTTTAGATGCTATATTTTTCAGTTCTAGAGTTTACATTTGATTCATTTTTTATAGTTTATTTTTCTCTGAACCAGCAGTGCTACTTAGCTGCTGTGAGGTAGAGGCAAGTCATTTAACTTTTCTGGGCCTTCCTTTCCTCATAAGTGAAAAACAATGATTGCTATTAGGCAAGCTAATTGTTAAGACCAAATGCAAGTAATATTTTCTACAGTGTTTTAAATCAATAGTAGCTATTATTATGGTGGATTATTATTTTGTTTTTTGTTGTTGTTGTTGTTGTTGTTTTGCTTTTTAGAGACAAGATTTTGCTCTGTTACCCAGGCTGCAGTGCAGTGGCATGATTTCACTGCAGTCTCGACCTCCCAGACTCAGGTGATGATCTTCCATGGTGTATTATTTTAATTGCCTCCTATTTTAATTGTCTTGACAGCCATTCCCATTTTAACCATTCTCCACTTTCATTTTATGTTAGAATCATCCTTACATAACATAAATTAGTTGACTCCCATCATTAAAGGATTTAATGATGGCTCAATACCTATAGTATAGTATTTCAATTTCTTTTTTCTTTCTTTCTTTTTTTAAGATGGAGTCTTGCTGTGTCACCCAGGCTGAAATGCAATGATCTTGGCTCACTGGATTCAAGCAATTCTCCTGTCTCAGCCTCCCATTTTTATTTCTTTATTTGACTTCTATTACTTGTCATTACTTAGCTCCACTGTTTTACCAGACCCATCTCTCACTATTTCTGTGGACTCTGCACTGACATGTCTCATCACCTGCTCTTTCCCATCATGGCTATTACAGTATCAGTTCCACATTTGTACATGCTATTACCTGAGTCTAGCATTTCTCCACAACCTATCCCCTATCCTGCATGTACTTATCATCTTGTACAATCTGGCTTAGATGTATAATCCTTTGTGGATTTTTTTCTTATTTATTTTGAGAAGGATAGTCTCTCCTTCTATTGTGCTCCCATGACACTATATTTATTTCTCTACTATTGTACTTCAATTTTATTGAAATTATTGTCTACTTATGTATCTCTATCCTTCCCAACCCCTTTCTCCCCTGACCAGACCAGACTATAAGATCCTTGATAGCATTAACTTGTCTTGTTCACTTTTGGCTCTTAAGTTCATAAACACATAGCTATGACATAGTAAAAAGCTGAAAACAATATTTACATGTTGATTAAATATATTAATAGCAAGAATTTATTTTACTTCTAATACTTTTAGATTACCAGGTATATTTTTGAAGGAAAACCAAGCACATTTTTGTGGAGGAACTTGTACACTTTTACAGATCTTAGAATACAAAATAAATGCTCATGTTAAATAATGACAGTATTAGCTAAATGTGGCTGCATAACAAATTACCCCAATATTTAGCAGCTTAAAATAATAATCTTTATTATATCCTAGTTTTTATGAGTCAAGATTCCTGGCAACAGCGAGATGCCTTTGTCTCAGGATCTCTCTCAAGGCTGCTGGTCAGGGCTGTAGACTTCTCAAGGTTCAAGCAGGGGAGACCCCATTTCCAAACTCGCTCACCATGGTGTCAGGTCCTTGATGGCTATTGTCTGGAGACATCAACTTCTTGCCATGTGGACCACTTCATAAGGAAGCTTTCAACATGGCAGCTGACTTCCTTCAGAGTAAGCGCACAAGAAAGCAGAAATAGGGCACCCTAGATGGAAGACACTGTTTTTTGTAATCTAATCACAGGATAACATTCCATCATTTTTTCCATATTCTATTTATTATTTGCAAGTCACTAGGTCCAGCCTACACTCCTGGAGTGATTGCTCAAGGGCATGTGTATCAAAAGGTTAGGATTCACTGGATGCCACCTTAGAGGCTGTCTACCGCAACAACAATTAACAGTTTCAAACAAGTTTTTCTCTAATAATAAAAGTAAGAAATCTCATTACTGAAAATTTGGAAACAAATTTGTAAAAAAGAAGAAAAAGACATCTATAGTTCTACTATCTAGGAAACCCAGTTAATATTCTGAAGTATCACACTAATTTTTAAACCAAATTTTTATATAGTTGAAATAATAGCTGCATATCTCATTTTCAATTATTATTATGTCTCTGAAAATGCCACATTATTGCAATATATGTATCATTGCTTATCCATTCTCTAATTGTTGAATATTTCCAATGTTTACTTTTTTAGAAGCAATACTGCCATTATTTTCTAAGACTGGATTCAGTTTTCTTTCTTTTAAGACAGAGTTTTGTTCTGTCACCCAGGCTGGAGTGCAGTGGCATGATGACAGCTCACTGCAGCCTCTACCTCCTGGGCCCAAGCAATCTTCCCTCCTGAGCTTCCCGAGTAGCTGGGACTACAGGTGCACACCACCACACCCGAGTAACTTTTTTTTTTTTTTTTTTACTTTTTGTAAAGACATGTCTCCCTGTGTTGCCCAGGATAGTCTTGAACTTCTGAGCCCAAGTGATCTTCCCACCTTGGCCTCCCAAAGTGCCAGGATTACAGGCATGAGCCATCACAGCAGGCCAATAAGCAGTTTTCAAATGAACAAGCATAACTGGAAGTTTTTTGATACTAAAAAAAGAAAATAATTTTTAAAATGGGGGCAGGTTACAGCTCCCATAACAGAAGAAACATATCTGCCTTGTGCCATTGTTAGAGTGCTGCTTTTTTATTTTTACACTGTCTATGTGCTCGTTTAGGGGTTTTATTTGATGATATTTACTTGGAACTAATCAGAAAACTCTTTTGTGTATGCTTCATTTAAATTCTTCCTCAGAGGTGGAAAAGACAGGCTTTATGAATAGATCATACTCCACAGGTTGACAAAACAGCCCTGTGGCAATTATTTTTTATTAGTAACAATAATAACCTTTGTTTAGTGTTTTACCTTGTGAAGAAGGCAAGACAGGTATTATTATTATCTACATATTTTGGAAATGTAGAGGACTTGCAGTCATTTGCCCCAGGTCATCCAACTATTGTGATTAAATATGCAAATTATATAATTGGCCACATTAGGCAAATTATACACAAATACACACACAAGCCAATTGACATACTTAACTATATTTCTAAATCAAGACTTCAAGTTTAAGTAAATTCAGTTTATGAAAAAGCCAACTGACATCCTATTCTATATCTTCAAAAAAGGATTTCAAATATATTTAAATTCAGTTTACTCAAAAGTAAACTAATATTCTGAACTACATCTTCAAATCAAAATTTCAGGTTTATATAATTTCAGGGTAGTTGATTCTACTCAAAGATCTGTAGATAGCACCTTTTGAAATTTTGACAGACTTCCATGGTTACCATGATAACATTTCTAAATGTTAGAAAGATAAATTTCCTAAGAAAAACTGTTCTATAAAGTACATACAATATATTTGCTAAGAGAGACTATAATATGTAAAAATAGAAATATAATATCCATAATCTACTAAAAAACATACATTATAAAATTCTTCTAATATTATATTAAAAACCTGGACAAGGTGCTACATACTTGTAGTCCCAGCTATTCTTGAAGCTGAAGCAGGAGGATTGCTTGAACTCAGAAGTTGGAGGCCAGCCTGGGGAACATAGTAAGATTTCATCTCTTTAAAGTAATTGTATTAAAAGCATGCATTATAAAATTGCTAGGGAAAACTAAAGATATATATTTTTAAACCTCAAAAATAAGAATTATGACCATATACTTTTAGAGAAACGGTAAATACTTTGTGCATGCAGTTTTTTGTCTGTTTTGTTTTTATTTTTTAACACAGAATTGTCTTGAAGATTGGTTAAAGTTTGCTCATCTCTGAACCTTCAGAAAGGCTCTCTCCTACCCCCTTCTCCATTTAAGTGGATTTTTTTAAAAAATTTATTTTGAAATGATTATAGATTCACCAAAAGTTGTAAATGTAGTACTACAGAGAGATCTTGTATACCTAACTTTTCCTAATGGTTACATCTTATATTGCTATGATACAATATCAAACATTGATGTTGTTTGATATTGTATTGATATTGTAACATTGGGACAATGTGTGTAAATAGTTTGATGCCATTTCATCACATATGTAGACTCATGTAAACACCACTGCAATAAACATGTAGAGCGATCCCATCACTACAACAATGTGGCTCAAGCTGCCCCTTATAATCCTGTCCACTTCTCTCCCTGCCACCATCCTTGGTGGTAATTTGTTCTCCATCTCCATCTCCTAGCTAATTTGTTCTCCATCTCTATAATGTTTTCATTCCAAACATGATATATCAATGGAATCATATAGATTGTGATTTTTACATTGGCTTCCCCCACTCAGCATAATGCCCTTGAGATCTACTCAAGTTGTATGTATCAATAGGTCATTTTTATTTTTGAGTAGTACTGTCTGGTATAAATGTACCACAGTTTTAAAAAATCATTTGGGGTGGATATTTTTAACTAAGAGTCTTAACTAGATTCAAAAGTGATCATGGAGAAGAATCTTATCTACCTAGAAGGCATTCTCCTGGTACTCAGAGATTTTCTTATCAAGGAAGTAATTGAAGAAAGGAAAAAAAATAAGTGTGATTAATGCAATTTTCAGGTTGAATAAAATAAATGCTGTAGAATAGGGATTTTTGGAAGATGGCTTAGGTCTTGATTTTTTGTTTAAATATCTTGTTTCTAGAAGTAAAACTTTACACAAGTACCAGTATGTATAGAGCCATTTAAGTAAACCAAGCAAGCAGAAAGACAAAGCAAGAACCAACTTAAGGATTTAAAGTCAAATCTAGTTTAAAAATCTTGGTAGTTTATCATCAAATATTATGCTGTAATAAAGCTATCAGAATAATTTATTTTTAATCTATAATTTCTTCCTACCCCAATGTAATCTTGATCAGAAGTTGAAATAAAAACAAAATGAATTCCATCTACACGAATTTCTGGTTTTCACTCTTGTGCATGTCTTCAATGTGCTGTCAGTCATATTTCCCCAGTTTTGTATGAAATTTGGTGTGACAATTAAAAACCTAGTCACTGCTTTCCTGATGAAGCAAAGGCTCATCCTCTGATTTGCATTCTGATTGCCAGCCAGTTTATGGAGTGAATTGTCCTTTTTATTGTTATTTGTAACTTAAAAGACTGGTATTAAAATCTCTAGTGGAGCAATTAAGATCCGTTTGTTCATGAGAATCATGAAATATATTTTAGTTTCACATTGGATTTTTTCTATTCCTATAAATTATTTTTAAAATAATTTACTTGATGCAAATATCAAAATATATCCAGGTTATACTATATCCATGGTGGGTAGAATTGCATTTTTGTGATTCTAAGTAAGAATTCACATTGACAAACCTGAGAAAAACAAGCAATGGGGAAAGATTCCCTTTTAATAAATAGTGCTGGGAAAACTGGCTAGCCATATGTAGAAAGCTGAAACTGGATCCCTTCCTTACACCTTATACAAAAATCAATTCAAGATGGATTAAAGACTTAAACGTTAGACCTAAAACCACAAAAACCCTAGAAGAAAACCTAGGCATTACCATTCAGGACATAGGCATGGGCAAGGACTTCATGCCTAAAACACCAAAAGCAATGGCAACAAAAGACAAAATTGACAAATGGGATCTAATTAAACTAAAGAGCTTCTGCACAGCAAAAGAAACTACCATCAGAGTGAACAGGCAACCTACAAAATGGGAGGAAATTTTTGCAACCTACTCATCTGACAAAGGGCTAATATCCAGAATCTCCAATGAACTCAAACAAATTTACAAGAAAAAAACAAACAACCCCATCAAAATGTGGGCAAAGGACATGAACAGACACTTCTCAACGGAAGACATTTATGCAGCCAAAAAACACATGAAAAAATGCTCATCATCACTGGCTATCAGAGAAATGCAAATCAAAACCACAATGAGATACCATCTCACACCAGTTAGAATGGCAATCATTAAAAAGTCAGAAAACAACAGGTGCTGGAGAGGATGTGGAGAAATAGGAACACTTTTACACTGTTGGTGGGACTGCAAACTAGTTCAACCATTGTGGAAGTCAGTGTGGCGATTCCTCAGGGATCTAGAACTAGAAATACCATTTGACCCAGCCATCCCATTACTGGGTATATACCCAAAGGACTATATATCATGCTGCTATAAAGACACATGCACACGTATGTTTATTGCGGCATTATTCACAATAGCAAAGACTTGGAACCAACCCTAATGTCCAACAATGATAGACTGGATTAAGAAAATGTGGCACATATACACCATGGAATACTATGCAGCCATAAGAAATGATGAGTTCATGTCCTTTGTAGGGACATGGATGAAACTGGAAATCATCATTCTCAGTAAACTATCGCAAGAACAAAAAACCAAACACCGCATATTCTCACTCATAGGTGGGAATTGAACAATGAGATCACATGGACACAGGAAGGGGAACATCACACTCTGGGGACTGTTGTGGGGTGGGGGGAGGGGGGAGGGATAGCATTGGGAGATATACCTGATGCTAGATGACGAGTTAGTGGGTGCAGTGCACCAGCGTGGCACATGTATACATATGTAACTAACCTGCACAATGTGCACATGTACCCTAAAACTTAAAGTATAATAATAAAAGGAAAAAAAAAGAATTCACATATAATGAATAAAGGCTTACTCTTTCTAACATTTAAAGAGCTCTTAGAAATCAATAAAACCCAAGTTTCCAAATAGGCACCTGCTTTACAAATTAAGAAGTACAAATGGCTAATAAACATATTAAAAATGTTCAATCTCAGTGGTAATAAAGATGCTAGTCAAGATAACCTTAAGATAATACATCACATTTCTTTTTTTCTTTTTTAGTTACTATATCCAGTGTTGGGACAGAATTCAGGAAAACAGTCATTCATGCTCAGCTCCAAGGTGATTTAGCAATGTGTGTCAAAACCCTGAACATTTTGCAAACTCTTTACCCTACAATTCTATCATAAGGAAATGATAATGGATATGCTAAATGTTTATGTACAACATATCACTATATTTTTAATATAAAAATTGGAAAAAAATTACATGACCAAAGACTAGAGGTTGGTTAAATAAATTATGGTATATTTGTGTATTAAAATTCTATCTGATAATTAACAATTATGTTCTGAAGGAAGCATAACTGATATGAAAATATAATGTATTTTAAGTAAAAATAATTTATACAGGTGTTCAGTTTAGGGTGGCTCTATACGTGTGTGTTTGTTCATGCTGTGATTTCCTGCTGACTGTTCATCATTAGCTGAAAGAAAAAGAGTGATAAAATGACATAGAAAATAATAGCAGCCATGGTATTTCAAGTATTTTACTCTACTTGTTGGTATTTTTACAAATTAATATAGTCATTATGTATTACCATCATAATCAATATTGAAAAAGAGACAAAACAATGAGATTTTTTTTAAAAAAGCCAGAGAAAGGTATATCATTTCTCTAGGGAAATTTGGCAAGAATGATAGCTCTAAAATGAGAATTCAGAGATTCGTACCGCATATTATGATTCCTTATAAAGAGCGACTTAATTTTGCTGAAGAAAAATAACACTGTTGATTCTGGAGTGGTGACTAGAAATGTAATGATTCATCTTCATTATGTATTCATTACTTCAAGCTCAAATTTGAAGATTTGGAGAATAATAGAGCTCTGTGGTTCTCAGACTTCTCAATTCCATTCGGGATGAACATCTCTCTCTCCTTTGTGTTCCATGTTCTACCCCGCGGTTCATTTCATCTGGCAGAGCCTTTTACAACCAGTCAGGTCTTTCACTTAATAATTGATAAGCTGACCAACTGTACAGTGCCTTAGCAAATCTGTGTCTATCACTTCTGTTTATGGGAATTCCAAATCTCTCATCCTGCATTCCGGTGCTTCCAGAATGCATTTGTTCTCTGTATGCATTTGCCAAAGGGCCTTAGAAAAACCTCGGAGTAAGAAGGCAACACAGAGGGAACCTTTCCTAGATAGCATCTCTGAGGCAGATTATTACATAATTTATTCTCAAAAACACTACACATTTATGAAAAGTGACTCCATTTTTAATATACCTGCATCCCTCCACACAAACTGATCTTGGTTCTTAAATAACTCCATGCACTTTACCCCATCCATGTCTTTGTCCATGCTGGTTCTTCAGTCCACTGCATCCTTGCCTTTCACATCCTTCTGTTAAAATCCAGCTCATCCTAAGTGCTTAAGAAATAGTTCCATTATTTCATTATTGCCTTCTCCATTTTCAATATTACTCTTTCGGGGTAAATTCATTGCTCTTTTAGCCTCTATGAGGAATATGTCTTTTTCATTTTTTTATTCCCCACAGCATTGTAATTAAAGGCCTCTCACTCAGTAAACAGAAAATGTTTAGTGAACTAATACTGCCTAGTAGACTGACCCTACAGATGGCGTGGGGTTTAGTAACTCTTTCAGATCTGGAATAGTCAGTCTAGATTGATGAGAGATGTCTGAATTCTAAAACACTTGTAAAAGAAAAGTCCTGTAATGCCGCGGTTGATATATTATCTTCGAGTTATGTTACACACAGATTTTTTTTGGTAACAGGGCATAATAATGTATTCAATGACTTCTAGGAAAGTTTTCCCCCACACTCATGATTATTTCTGAAATGTTTGAAAGTAATTTTTGCTGCTATTGATAAACGATCTTCTTTTAGTCTTATTTATATTAATCATCTGTTTAGCAAATGTTCGTAACACAGCACAACAATAATAAATTCCCCAAAAGTGAGATAAACTCATTAAACATATATTCCCTGATCCTCTGCTGTGTGTGGGAATCAGACATTAAGAAAAATAAGTGAAATATACAGTATGTTAAAAAGTGACAAATAATATGAAGAAAAATAAAACAATGAAGGGGTATCAGAGTTGGGGGGCAAAATAAATCCAAATAAATTAAACTTTATTGTACTTCTCATTTTACAATTCTGTATGTACTTTGGCTCCTGTTTCTTGAGTCATACTAGAACCTCTTCATTTATTAAGTTGTAAGACAAAGCATAATGGACTTAATTGAACTGAAAACACAGGAATATATGTTTTAATGCTGCAGTGTGGCCAAGACTATTTGAAGTGCTTGAAGAAATAATGAGGAATGCAGCACATATGTGTAAAGAAGTAAATTCACATAGTTCATTGAAGTCAATAAAGTAAAAGTCAGATAGCAATTATTTTTGTTAGTTTTCTTTTGACATGCCAACATTAAACATTTTAGGAATAGATATTTGAATCCAGTTCCATAACACCTGTATTACAATATCATTGGGATTAAATATTAATGAAATACATTAGTTTTATGGGGACAATTTTTTTCTACCATGGCAATCAGAGTTGCTTCTTTCCCTTTAAACTCTGATCTATCCTGTTATTAGCTTATACTGCATACTAGGTATGTACAGGCACTCTGAATTTTGGAGTGAAATGCCACTTAAAATTTATTCGGGTAAATTGTGGATTCCTAAGAAATGTGATCCAGGCTTTGAATTAGGCATTTCTGGGGAAAGGAAGCAAGGGAGAAAAGGAAGGAAGGCAGGGAGGGATGGAGGGAGGGAGGAAGGAACGAAGGAAGCGGAAAAAGAAGGGAGAGAGGGAGGAAATGGAGAAAGGAGTGGAGAAGAAGGACAGAGGAGAGGAAGAAGGAGAAAAAAGAGAGGGACAGAAAAAAAAAGGAGGAATAAGAAAAGAAAAAATAGGAAGTAGAAAGAGAAACAATGATAATAGAATTATGGCAAATGTTATAAAATAGCATATCTGGAAACAATATTATCAAGTGCTATGTAAATAACTTGATTTTCTGGGTTTTTGCTTCAAGAAAATGCTTATTTTCTTAGTTACAAAGTTTCTAGCCACTTAAAATGCCCTGGATTTGAGTCTATATTTGATCTCTATAAGCCATCTGCCTCTTTGGCAATAGCTATTATATAAATGTTATCTAGATATTTATTTGTCTTCAAATTATTTTTTAATATACCCTAGCCTCTATAGTCTACTATTGTTTTTAGTTCTCTGGCTCTTATACTTTCTTTATAACAGATAAATATGTGGCATCCACTGAAATTTTTCAGTTCTAAAGGTCCTGAGATTGTACTAGTTTCTACAGCTCTCTGCTGAATATTTCAAAAACATTTACACAATAGTTTCTCCAACAGAGCCATAATATTCACATTTTATTTGTTTAGCAACAGATTATATGTGTGGTGAAACCTTTCTCAGTCAGTTTTGAGATCCATTGATGGCCGATTTATAATAAATAGGTTATTTTAACATTAGTAACTCTTATTTGACTTGTTTGCTCTGGTTTATACCTGTTATTGCAGATCCCTCAAGTATCATTAACATTTTCCCCACCACCAAAGAATTTCTGGAACTCCCCCAGGGGTACCTCACATGTGCCTAGATATGAGATCCATCAGGTATGAGTTCCACTTGCACGGATGCTGTCCCACCTGCCACTATCCAGACCTGTCCAGCGTGGCTGTCTATGCCAGGCTTTCCTGCCTTGTCCTCTGGTACCATTACCACCCGTTTTGCTGGGGCTGCTCATGCATTGGAGTGTTTATGGAGCTGAAGCTCCAATGTATTCTGTGGCAAAATAAAGAATGCTTCTCTCTCTCTGTCTCTCTGTCATGTAATACCTTGTTGAAACAAGCTTCTAAGCTGTGCTGCTTATACCTTAATTTAAGAGTTTCTAGTGAACTACATTTTTCAGTTTTTATTCACAACCCTTCTTCCTCTGGGCCTTAGATATGCAACTAAATGAATGACAGAGACCCTGCTATAGGTAGAATCCCTCTGACAACTGATATACTGGTTATTGGGTAAAATCTAGACTGCTTTCTCTTCCCCAAGGTGGTATTGGTTCCTGACAGTCTCCACAGCCCCTTAAACAGGTAGAATCCTGCTATGCCTAACCCAAGCAGGTCAGGAGACATACCCATCAAGGCCTTGCTCCAAGTACTAGGCACTGTTTAGGCATAAATGAGGAGCACCATTCCACAAGATAAGCCAGGTCACTGTCTTCCCACTTTCTGTCTTTTGACTACTTCACTATTTTAGATTCTGACCACTTTATAAGTTAGATTATCGACTTTTTGTGACTCATATAGAAGATATTTTTTCAATGAAGTAACTTCATCATTTTTATTCAATTCCAAGAAAGATTTTGTTGAGTGAAGGAAAAAGATTATTCGAGGAATATCTACTAACATCAATAGCCCATGCTGCTTATTTCTTCCATTTCAAAGTTAATTGATGATGGATTCATTTGGCAATTAAATATGATTTATACTACTTGTTTACTATTTAATGATACCTTGTTTTGACTAGTTAATGTGTTTCCAAAATAGAGCATGCTATTACACCCAATCAGCTTTATTATTTTCATACTTAAAAACAAATCATGACTAAGTAGACCATAGCTAAGAATGTGTTCATATGCTGATTTTTTCTCTACTGATTCCCCATGGTCTAGAAGGGTGCCTAGAGCATGTACAAAACACACTGGATGCTTGAACGAAGAATGAATGCATCTATCAGTCATTCAATCAAGTTTTTCTGGAGTACAGTATGATCTTGTTAATTCAGTGTTTATTCACCTCCATAATTTATTCAGATCTCTGCTAAGTTAACTAAATTCTACCAAAGGATTTCCCCCAGCAACTCTACCCCTCATTTAGGTATCCTAAGTAGAGATTAGCCTCCCTGGTCCTAGCCCCACTCTATCCTTGAAAGTGTCAGGCAGGCTTGGGGCTGCTTACAAGCCCTTTTGCAACCCACCTTCTCCTTTGCTCCCCTTTGCTCACTTTCCCCTCAACAACCATCACTAGTCTGGCTCTCCACTTCCTTCTTGGCCTCCCATATCCAGTTCTCATGGTCATTTACTGCTATGGGCCTTCACTCTAGCTCCATTCTTTTGGATTCATCATATACATTCTCTCCTTTTGATGGGCTGTTTCCTCAGACACATCCAAACAAATCAGGTAAGTCTGAGATTGACTCTCTTGATCCACAGCCCCTACCCAGCCAGCCTAGTCCCAGAAGCAGAGAGACGAAGTCCATGGAGCATTGTTTCTCATCTGGAAACCCATGAGCCTCCTGATTCAGAAATTACCTGCAGTGACTTAAAAATAAAAATTCCCAATTTCCTGCTTTCAAGAAGCATGTAACTGGAAAAATTGCGGACTGCATCTAAATGCATGAGAAAATGTTGTTCTTTATTTGAATTGTGCTTTCTCCTGATGATTCGAGTATAAAAATACCTCCTAAATTCCTTCAGATCTAGTAGTAATGGGGTTAATTTCAATTTTATTAAGAATTTTAACTTGCATGTAAGAAAGCATTCAAGCTGAAATAATTGGCTTACTTCTTTGTAAAATTCATCCTCACATTTGTGAATTCCTCTGAACAAAATGTGAGAATTCTGTATATGTGTTTTGTTAAGCATAGCTATGTATATGAACCATTCTTAAGTGATCAAAGAGCTCTATGGGTCAGAATTTTCTGTTAGGTTTATAAAAGATTCTCCCCTAAATATATTGAGGCAGCTTTTTTGCTAACACATTTTAGGACTCTTGGATTTAGTTTCCGATGTCATTGTATCTTTTAAATCAAGTCTTCCTTGGCATCCCTGATTGGGCATTTTCCAGCTCGAAACTCTGTAGCATCCTGTTTATACATCTCTAAGGGCATTTATCACACTGTATCTTGAATTGCATTTGTTTTCATTTATTTTATCTTGATGGCATTTCAGGGCACACCACTACCACCTGTCAGCAAAATGTGAGGGTAATGAAGCTGAAAATCAGGGGAGGGTCACGAATTGGATACTAAAGAATTATCAAAATGCAAAACCACTCTCATGCTGGTCGGCGGAAGCAAAGTTGAAGATGTGGCTAATGGAACAAGAACATTAAATCCATATAGGGCATGTTTGAGCATAAAAGTCCACGGGGAAACATGAGATTGTGGTGAGAGGTATCTAATAAAAAGGCAAACCTGAGAAGTGATGGTAATATGCACTTGTTCTATTCAGATTTGTTTTCATGGCTGTACTCTTTTACCATTTTGAGTTCTCTTTTGAAGGCCCAGAGCTTCTCACATCTTTGTAAGCCTTAAAGAAGCAGTCAATTCTATGTGACAAGCAAAGAATCCTATTTCCCATACTTCTATAACTTCAGTGACTATTGCTACCTTTTTTTCTCTGTAGCATTTAACAGTGACACAAATGTAAGTAATAAATCAAATTTGAATGAATAAATGAATGAAGTGTATGTGTGTTTTCACTTTTTTTTTTCTTTTTCTGAGACAGAGTCTTGCTCCGTTACCCAGGTTGGAGTGCAATGGCAGCCTCAACTTCCCATGCTCAAGCGACCCTCCCACCTCAGCCTCCAAAGTAGCTGAGACTATGGGGACTCGCCACCACACCCAGCTAATTTTTGTATTTTCTGGAGAGATGAGGTCTCATCATGTTGCCCAGGCTGGACTCAAACTGTGTTTTTCACTTTTCAGAGTTAACTAAAAATTTTAACAGACACTGGTATTTGTTCGTGCATACTAGTATAATCTTCTGTGGTTGAGGTAGCAAGTTCTCCAATTATACTTTCTATTGCCTCATTAGTCTTCACCTATTAGCAAGTAAGTTTTCTTTAATGGCGTATTTAGGATCATTTTAGTGATGGTCATTTATAATAAAAAACAAAGACTACAGTACACTCATACACTGTGTGCTAATGTATTGTTTAATTCTACTCCATCTGCAAGTGTTTACTTTCTTTTATTAACTGCATTAGAAGAGGCTAATTTGTGTAGTGTTTACATGTTATTTTCCCCAGTGAGGTGTCTGCTGTCATGCTTCTATGGCTCTATTATACCAGAAAATGATACCACATTGCTTTCGATTGCTTTAATATAAAAATCAATAAAAAGAATTATATGGGGGGAATCCTCTTATGACTGAAAATATGTAATAAACAAGAGTGAGAGTAAAATAAAAAAACATTCTTGAACAAGTTTGATCTTTTTTCCTCTCATCTCTTGCTTTTCTCCTTAAAAGTAAAAAGTCACCTCCTGTATGTCTCAGAGGTACAGCTGTATTATCCATTGCCGCTGCTGCATCATCTCTGTAGCAGCCACTGTGTGACAGTTATTTTGCACAGTGCAGGGTAGAAAGAGGAACCGGCAGAAACAGTCTACACCGTAATTAAGAAACACTCTTCTCATTCCACTGCTCCCCATTATCTTTTCTTCTCACCTTGGCCTGTGTTTTTCTTCTTCATGAAATGGTAGTAGTTTTCAGTCTTGTTGAGAAAATAACAATTCAGCGAACCCCAAATGGTAGGAAAACTTGTGCACAGAGTCACAGGTACATGTGGTGTCCAAGTGAGTAAACTAACCTAGTCATTTTCAGGCCAAATTTGAGGCAGATAAAGCAAAAATAGAAATATGGCAGAGGTCAGAAATTGCTAGCTGAATTTGTTAAAGAAACTGGATGCCATTGATTAGTTGGAGGCTTTTTAGTCCAAGAAATTTTTGTCACTGTCCTCAGAGATTTTGTCTTCTTAAGCCATTTTGTGTGTGTGTGTGTGTGTGTGTGTGTAGACAGAGTCTCACTCTGCTGCCCTGGCTGTAGTGCAGGGATGTGACCACAGCTCACTGCAGCCTCAATCTCCTGGGCTCAAGGAATCCTTTTGCCTCAGCCTCCTAAAGTGCTGGGATTGCAGGCCTGAGTCACCATACCTGGTCCAAATTTTTGATAAAGCATTTCTGGTAGAGCATTTCTGGGGTAAAACCCACAACAAATAGTGACGACTCAAAGTGAGAACTGACCTAACTCAAACTCCACTTTGCTTCAAGGCCTAAAGACTGGCAATCGGTCAGATTACCACCATATGACGAATACTTTTTTGCTCAGATAGACAGGTGATAGATGATAGATAGATAGATAGATAGATAGATAGATAGATAGATAGATAGATAGATAGATACACAGACTATCATTTAAACTATTCATTTACACAGTACAGGTAGTTTGAAAAATGTCTTCATGGGTATGGCTTCACATTATAGAGATGTCTTATGATAGAATCCCCAAGCATGCACATATCACCAAAATACTTTTCTATTTGTATTCTAGGTTCACTATTTAAAAGGAATCCTATAATATAATCCCCAAAATATTACTAAATAGGTTTATTGTGTGTGTGTATATATATGTGTGTGTGTGTGTATATATGTGTGTGTGTGTGTGTGTGTATATATGTATATATATTTGGATGTGTCATCACAAAGATTCTTAAGACTGATTGATGTGACTTCGTTTGTTGTCCATAATGAATAGAATCATTTTAAGAGATAGATTTGAGGCCAGGCGTGGTGGCTCACACCTATAATCCTAGCACTTTGAAAGGCCAAGGCAGGTGGATTACTTGAGCTCAGGAGTTCAAGACCAGCCTGGACAACATGGTGAAACCCCATCTCTACAAAAAATATAAAAAAATTAGCTGGATGTGGTGGTGTGTACCTGTCATCCCAGATACGTGGGGGCTCTGAGACAGGAAGATCCCTTGAACCCGGGAGGTCAAGGCTTCAGTGAGCTGAGATCCTGCCACTGCACTCCAGCCTGAGGGACAAAGTGAGACACTGTTTCAAAAAAAAAAAAAAAAAAAAAAAAAAGGCTGGGGGAGGGCAGGGGGAAGAAAGAGATAGAGAGAAGGTAGTAGAAAGATTTTTGTCTTACTCTAAATAAGGGTAAAATTCATGTTTATTTAAAAAGAATTAGGTTGGCTCAAAAAGAAAGGGTGGGGGAGGGAGTGTATGCTAAGGCCACTTGGGAGCTATTCTTGTGGGTGGTGGCCATTTACTCTTCAATAAAACACGTCTACTTACCATAGCAACCAGAGTAGTAGATAGTATATGTGCTGCCTCTGAGATACAGTGCTTAATAAAGAAATACTTGCAGTGAAGAATGAACAAACACATGGGCACTTTTTTACAATCTCATAATAGAAAACAATATCTTTTTCAAAAGCACTTATATTTTCCCAATTTTTAATACCCAGCTACTGTGTGATAATCAATACAATATGCCACAAGCCATTTGCCTTTCTTTGTGACTGGCTTGCCTTTGAAAGTGAAAATTTTTATTTGGGTGCTTGTTTCAACAGGATGAATGTTGCATTTCAGAAGGCACCAAGCTGTGATGGGGGGAAGGTAGCCTTTACTTTTCTAGAAAGGGGAGCACAAAACGACTCGGAGTCCCTGCCTAGTGAGCACACAGATCCATGTGAGTCTGTCTCTGAGGTATGCCCAGGTATATGGCTCGCAAATTATCTACTACTTTCTTTTGCACTTCATCCAGGGAGGAGGGGCTTGATGGTTTTACCGAATGTGAGAGCTAAGACACTGTGGCCTGCTGAAGAGGCTTTTCGTTGCTTTCAGCAGCAACTTAGATCCTCCATGCTTTTTTATAAGCTCATTTATATACTTTGCCTGCTAGGTTACTTTGCAACACCCTGAGCTTTGCATGTGAGGGTCTTGAATTATCTTGTAATACTACTACTCCCTGTGAGTGGTTTCAAAATTTTACAATAATGTTTATTTTGCATGTGTGGGATTATTCATGTATAATTACTACAAGCAGGTATGTTCCATATGTTATAAAAGTTAAATTTTTACTTGGAAATCGTAGCCAAAGAACACTTTTTTTTCCCAATGAAAGTAATTTAAATTGAAGTAAGACCCTCTAATACCACCATCTGTACAAGTAAATTACTTTCAGAGTAATTAAATATGCATATCTGAGCCATGTACTGTACAGATGAACCAAGTTTTATTGAAGCAATATGCTTATAAATCCCTTAGGTGTTAAAGCTGAAGAACCAATGGCATTTTATATTCATGCAGATACAAACAAGCACAAAGAAATATATTTGACTAGTTTCATCTTTTTAAAAAAATACATTTTATCAACTTTTCCTAGTTAATATTTCTCACCAAATAGTATGATCAACATCTTTATTAGTCTAACATTCTGCATTGATTTAAAGCTTCACCAGTTATTTTCATGTTGTATGTATGTCTGGATTTATGATAGTGCCCAATCACTTATCTTCTGCAGGTTCCTGGGGAGCAGAGCAACGCAATGAAACTGAAATTATTAAGTTGTCTGAATTCATAATAGTTGGACTTGCCCCTCCATGAAATAGCACTGCACAGCCAATTGGAATTCATGGCCCTAGCCCTTTATTGCATCATCATGGTTTATAGTCCATAACAAATACAAATACAGAAAGGAACCATAACAATATGATACATCTGACCTGCCAGCCTACCTTCTGGGGCTTTGCTTGATGAGCTTGCATTCTCAATGCATGGGACAAAAGCAAAGGGAACACTCTCTGTTTACCCCTTCTAAGGCCTGACCTTGGGCCCCTAGTCCGTATCTTTGACCTTGTCATCACCACCACAGGCAGCCAATCTCAACTGGGGAAAGCAGTGATTTATGTAAGTTTTCCCAGAAACAAGGCTTCGTGAAGGCTTCCTGATGTCAGTTTAAAAGTGGTTTCCCACTGTGGTGAGATACCCCAGTTGCTTTTATAAAGCATTAATGTCTTCCTTACTAGAGCTGAAAAGTGACCTGGGCTCTGGAAATGGTCTGATAAATTGAAAGCTACCAAAGGAAGGTTCTTTGTCAGGAAATTTTTCATCTCAGATTCATAAAAATGGAATGTTTTTCTCTCAGATTGTTCTTAATCCTCAGGAATATAGTAATCAATTTTTATTTCCTTCACATCAATTAATTCCCATGAAGGTAAAATTAAATGTTCATTGGAAAATGTTGGGACTTTTTCTTATTGCTAGCATCCTTTCATCTTTGTAACAAAAGTGGATAAAACCTGCAAGTGATATGAAACTTTGAAAAAAAAATGCATACTTACTTGCCCTTTAACAAACAAACCAAATAAATAAATGCTTTCCATTTTGAGACAGGGTCTCACTTTGTTGCCCAGGCTGCAGTGCTGTGGCATGATCTCAGCTCACTGTAGCTTTGATCTCCTGGGCTCAAGTTATCCTTCTTCCTTGGCCTCTTGAGTAGCTGGGACTACAGGCATATACCACCGCACCTGGCTAATTTTTTTTAATATTATTTTTCATAGAGGTAGGGTCTTGTTATGTTTCCCAGGCTGGTCTTGAACTCCTGTGCTCAAGTGATCCTCCCACCTCAGACTTTCAAAGTGCTAGGATTATAGGCATGAGCCACTGCACCCCAAAACTTGCTTAAACAAAGGAAATTCCAAATCATTTTTGGAATAGAAGCACCAAGGAATGCTCTACGTATCTTCTTTGGTGCATCTTACGTTTTCATTTGTTTGTAATAAGTTAAAGGGAACACACAATGCAATACCTTTAAGAGTCAGATTAAGGTTGCATATCACATTACTGAAAATGCATTTAAGACTAGAAGGCTGGAATTGTCCTCTAAAAGCAATCTATTTTATTCCCCTTTCTTTTGGCAGGAACTTATTTAAACTATCCTATTCAGTGGATCCTCATTGGAAAAGCCATCTTCAAAAAGTGTCTTTCCATTGCTGATCCATGACTAGTCCCTGAACCCAAATTTTTAGCACTCTGCCACTAAAAGAAAAAATGGGAACAAGGTAATACAGGTTTCATAAAGTTAGGAATTTATGAAAATTATGAAAAATTTTCCTCTTTTTGATGGTTAAGAACATGAACTCCAGAATCAGACTATCAGAGTTTGACTACAGGCTGTCCTACTGGTGAGCTACAAAACCAGGACAAGTTAATTAATCTTCATATGCCTTTTAAGATTTTCACACTTTAAAATAGGGGTAATAACATTCCCACTTTCTAGAGTCTCTGTGGGAACCAGATGATGTTTTACATACATGCTTAGAACAGTGCCTGCCACAGAGTAAGTGCTCAATCACTCTTAGCCATGAGGATGTTGTCCATGTTTCTTTCCTTCATATTTAGTTTTTAAATGGCCAAATTAGACTCTTTTTATACAGCTACATATTCTTTATGGCACTAATCACAACTGTAGCTTTATGTTTATTTATGCGTTTGGTTGATAATAATCCCCCATCAAAACTATAAGGACATGAGGAAACAGATTTACCACCACAGCCCCACATTTTATTTGGCACAGTGCCGGATTGAGAATAGATTTCCAATGTATATATTTGAATAAATAAACTTTTTTTAATTTAACATAACTACTTGGAAAAAATAAAGAGTTGGCAACTTTATGACAGGCCCCATATTTTCAAAATATTTCCTAGTGAATGAAGCCTGAATTGTTTTGGAAACATCATTCTATTAGAAGCTTTCACCACTGCCTTAAGAAGCCCAATTGAACATTTGACTGCTCAGTCACAAAGGGTTTCTTTCTAATTCAAACCACTCCTGTTACAGAAGAAGTCCACTGTTTTTCCTGTAAAGAGGAGGAAAGCTGCCCACCCATACTTCACAATAATTTTCTACCAGATACTGAAATAGGATGATTTTTTCCTTCACAAGTGAACTGAAATGCGTTATCCAAAATTGACTACAGATTTCAAAGTCAAATAGTAATAACAAAACAGAGTCCAATATAGCTTAGAGAATTTTAATCACGGAATCTTGTAAAAATTTATACTCTATGACTTGTCTCCTTTCATCTAGTCCGGATAAATATGATTTTTTTTCAGACATGCACTTGGAACTCCAGAAACTGTTTACAACGATCAAATCTGGTTTTACTAAGGACTGCCAGTGAGGTTCCAGGTTCACCCGGTCTGAAGTTCCAAGTCTCTCACTTCTGTTGAGCAATATTTCATTGCACAGGTTCCCTAAAATCTAAAAGACTCCTGGAGAAGGAATAACTGGATAGTCTGTATACTGTTGTCTTAATTGGAAATAGTTGATTAGATGGGACAGGAAGAGGTGACCCTGGATTTTCATGTTTTCTTCATAATGTGCAATGATTGTATACTGCTTTTCAGGTAAAAACAAAATATAGTTTTAAAAATAGTTCACCTTGGCTTTAGTCTGACTCTCTGTGGTACAATTTTAGAACACTTAGGTACACCATAATTCAGATGATTAACTCTTCCTTATCCACCTACGAGTATAAGATAATCACAGTGACAATTATTTTAATTACACAGTGAGTGGAGCCTCACACAGAGTTGATGTTTAGAGCTGTCTAGCAGTCTAGGACTGGCAGGATTAGTAGGGACTGGTAAGGGGATTGGAATGGAGTATCCGCTAGAAGAGATTATAAGACAAATTATTATAGGAGAGTCAGAGTAGTTGAAAGAAGCAGCAGATAAGCAGCTCTCTTAAAAATGTTTGCTTTTTGAAGGCATTTCAACCAAATATGAAAGCAGCTCATACTGCCTTTAGTCTCTAAATAGAGAGGAGTAAGAGAATGAACATATCTGTAGTTTGCACATTTTCTGCCATCGCGTTTCAAATTACCTCTCAGTAAAAATCTGACTAGCAGAAACTTTACCTGAAAACTTTGTCCCTTAAGAAAGTACACATTTTCTTATTACGGATTTCAAACAATGCACATTTATGTATGCAAACCTATATTTCCTTTGAGCACTCCTCTCACTCTACCAATCATTAAAAATAATAGTGCGAGCCAAAAACTCATTAGTAATCAATATTACTATGAAACTTAAAATAGAATTACTATGGATATCAAAAACACTTTATAATTTCATGTGGATAATTATTTCAGGTTTCTAGACTGCTTATTTTCTCAGTATTCTGTTTTTTGTCTGTTTTGTTATAGTGGGTGGGTTTTTTGTTTTATTTATATCATCATCATCATCATCATCTTCTTCTTCATCATGATATGATGATGCTTTTACTGAGATATTGCTGGACCATGAATTATTGTTACCAAAGGGATCTGAGAGGATGAACCCAAAGGAATATGGGTCCCTTCAATGAGAGTGAACTTATGGTATCAAATCCGAGAAGCAGCCAAAAATTTGCTTTCATCCTCCAACACAGATAAGGTTTTACATCTTCATTTTTGAATACTATTGATCAAATCTTAATATTTTCTATTTTGTTCAACTCTGGGAAATGAGCAGATATTGGAAATTTTTAGATATACGTTAGTTTTTAGTCTTGGAAAAGGATGGTAAGATGTGGGGGAGATTGAAAGCTTTTCCTTGTACTAAAATGGGTATATTTATACTTGTTCATGACCTTTGAAAGCAAAACTATGTACACTTTCTAAAATTATTTCAGAACCTAAAATAAAGGTTTCAAAAGCAGTACTTTCTAAATGCCAAGGAAAATAACAGAATGTTCTTATGTTTACAATTCTTCCTCAACTGTTTTATAGATAGAATTTTAAAATAGATTTTGTCTATGAAAGATAGTGTTCATTTAAATTGCACTAGCATGCAATTATGTCACAAGATGTTGTCATCTATTTAAAATAGCTTTTTGTCTCCTGAGATGTTTATTTCAAATAGTTACACTAAATTAGAGTTTCTACTAGAGAAAGATTAAAACTCTAGAATTTTTAAAAAATCTACATTCTGCAAGGCAAAAGAAAACTTATAAGTTTTGGGAAATAGCAAAGGCAGCATCTCCTCAGACACTGAGGCACCATTTGGTGCTTAAATTCCAGTACCAACTGTAGAGTTTTAATTGCGTTTGCTTTCAGAACACTGGAAGAATACAATGAAGTCCAGATGTAAGATAGTATCTCACTTAATTCTTGAGTTTTTTTCATTCTGGAAGTTAAGATATCAAGTAAAACTACTTGTAAGACAACATATAGACATCCAATTAAAAAAGAAGCTTAGAAATCAGCTAACACATACTCAAATAAACATTATTTAGCTTCCCTAAAGAAAGGCCTTGTTAGCCTTAATCACAAATCCACTCAGGAAAAAAATATCTGGTAGAAACTCATTAGGATTTTCTGGCTGAAACTAAACTCTTTTGTTAAGAATTACCATCTAAACTATGGCTGAGTTGAAGAAACTGTATATAAAATATCCATAAGAGCAACATCAATAAAAGCAACAAAAATTACTTAAAAACTATACCAGGTGGTCTTCTACTTTTGGCCATGAGAGAATAAATGAGTCCAAACTTAACCTTTCATCATAAATATTTAGAAAATTGAACTAAATATATGATACAATAGATTTTAGAAAATGGACAGTCAGCATCACAGAATTATGATTCCTGAGAAGAAAGAAAAAATAAAAATAAAATGAACCTTGCAATCACTTCATATTTCTGCCTGGAGGCAGTTTCCAGGCTATGGTGCAGGGAGAGAGAACCCAAACAGACTTGTGGTCTTACCCAAATGAGAAAACAAACACCATAAAGGCTAGAATATTCAAGACAGAGTCCAAGAAAGAAGGGAGATGTATAGGAAGAGCTTCAGAAATCTGCATAAAGTCTCCTTGAGTGTTTAAATGAATACTAATCTGCATACACCTATGCGGAAACTCCATGAAGTCAGGCAAAAAGCTACCTTTAGAAAAAGAAAAATTACTAGAGAACTACAAAACAAATAATTCCCAGAGCTCACACAAAGCAGGAAATCATTCAAATTCCCACCAGCCAGAGTGGAGAGATCTCATTGACTATATGGGATATTCATAAGAAAATTCAGAAGGGTTACAATTTATTTATAGAGCTAATGTTGGCCTAGAATAAACCTTATTCTAGACTTACCTTAAAATTCCAGAAACAAGCTTTGAAAGGATCAAACTAATTCTCAAGTAATTCAGCTGTTCTTAAAAAAATACAGCAATATCCAACCCTCAAATGTATAAGATTCACAATGTTTGGCATGCAGTCAAATATTCTTATGTGTAACAAATAACAGGAAAATTTGACTCATAACCAGGAAAGAAATCATTTTATAGAAACATAGTCAAAAATGGCAGAGATAATGGAAGTAAGTAGGTAAGGATGGTAATCAGTATGCTCAAATGGTTAAAGAAAATGTGAATAAATATGGAGAAGAATATTTTTGCAAAGACCCAAATGAAACATCTACGGATGGAATATAAAATATCTGAAGTGAGAATTTTGCTAAATAGTGTTAACAACATAATAGACATTTCAGGGAAAAAAAAATGCTAGTGAACTTGACAAAATAGCAATTTAAACCATTCAGAATGAGGCTGACAAAGAAAATATCTAGGAAAAAGCCAATCAAACAAACAAAAGCAACACCTCAATAGCCTATATGGTAGTATCAAGTGCTCTAGCATATGTTTGAAAGTCCCTGCAAGAAAAGAAAGAGAATGTGGAAAAAAATAGAAAAGAAATAATGGCTTTTTTTTTTCAAACTTAATGACAAAATAAACCTAAAGATCCAAGAACATACAGAATTCTAATAAAGATGAAGACAACCAAACACATATTAAGGTACATGTAATAAAATTTCTGGAAAGAATTCATAGGAAGAAACTCTTAATAATGGCCAATAAAAGTATACATTATGTACACAGGGAAAAACAAGATAAGAATGACAACAGACTTCTTATCAGAATCTTAGCAATCCAGAAGACAATGGAATGCCATCTTTAAAGTGCTTAAAAATGACCTGTAAATGTGTTATTCAATATAAATTTAAATATTTCACAAATGAAGATGAAACAAGATTGTTTATTTTCTGGGAAAATAAAAGCAAGCAGAGTGATATGGTTTGTACCTGTGTCCTTGCCAAAATTTCACGTTAAAATATAATCCCCAATGGTGGAGGGGGGTCCTGGTGGGAGGTGATTGGATTATGGGGACAGATTTTCATGGTTAGCACCATTTCCTCTTGGTACTGCATAGTGATAGATTTCTCAGAAGATCTGGCTTAAAAGTGTGTAGCACCTCCCTGCTCTCTTCTTGCTGCTCCTGGCCATGTGAAGTGCCAGCTCCCCCTTTGCCTTCAGCCATGATTGTAAATTTCCTGAGGGCTCCCAAGAAGCTGAGCAGGTACACCATGCTTTTTGTACAGCCTCCAGAACTGTGAGCCAATGAAACCTCTTACCTTTATAAATTGCCCCATCTCAAGTATTTCTTTATAGCAGTGCAAAACAGACTAATAAAGAAAATTGGTACTGAGAAGTGGGACATTGCTGTAAAGATACCTGAAAATGTAGAAGCAGCATTGGAAGTGAGTGATGGGCAGAGGAACAGTTTAGAGGGCTCAGAAGAAGACAAGAAGATGAGGGAAATTTTGGAACTTCCTAGAGACTTGTTAAATTATTGTGACCAAAATGCTGATAGTGATATGGACAGTGAAGGCCAGGCTGAGGAGGTCTCAGATAGAAATGAGACTTTCTGGGAACTTTCCAGTCTCTGGGAGACTTTCTGGGAAAGTTTCTGGGAACTGAAGCAGTCACTTTTGTTACACTTTAGCAAAGAGCTTGGGTGCATTGTACCTCTGACCTAGGGATCTGTGGAACTTTGAACTTTAGAGTGATGACTTAGGGTATCTGGCAGAAGAATTTCTAAGCAGCAAAGTATTCAAGATGTGGCCAGGCTGCATCTAACGATCTAAGTTCATGTATGCGAGCAAAGAAATGACCTGAAACTGGAACTTATATTTAAAAGGGAAGCAGAGCATAAAAGTTTGAAAAATTTGCAGGCTGCCTACCTGGTAGAAAACAAAAGCCCATTTTCAGGGGAGGAATTCAAGCTGGCTGCAGAAATTTGCCTAACCAAAAGGAAGGCAAGTACGATTAGCCAAGACAACAATGAGAGACCTCCAACGCATTTCAGAGACCTTCACAGCAGCCCCTCCCATCACAGGCCCAGAGGCCTAGGAAGACTGAATGGTTTCATGGGCCAGGCCCAGGGCCCTCCTGCACAGTCTTAGGACACTGCTTTCCCATCCCAGCTGCTCTAGCTCCAGTCGTGGCTCAAAGGAGCTGAGGTTCAGCTCAGGCCAGTGCTTCAGTGGGAACAAACCATAAGGCTTGGCAGTTTCCATGTGGTGTTAAGCCAGTGGATGCACAGAGTGCAATAGTTGAGATTTTAGAGGTAGTATGGAAAAGCCTGGATGTCCAAGAAGAAGCCTGCTTCAGGAGTGAATTTCTAATGGAGAATCTTTACGAGGGCAGTGTGGAAAGGAAATGTGGGGTTGGAGCCCTTACACAGAGTCCCCACTGGGCCACTGCCTAGTGGAGCTGTGAGAAGCCACCATCCTCCAGAACCCAGAACTGTAGATCCACTGACAGCTTGCACCATGCACCTGGAAAAATGGCAGGCACTCAAAGCCAGATCATGAAAGCAGCAGTGGGGGCTATACCTGGCAAAACCTCAGAGGCAGAACTGCCCAAGGCTTTGGGAGCCCATCCCTTGCACCAGTGTGCACTAGATGTAAATCATGGAGTCAAAAGAGATTATTGTGTCACTTTAAGATTTAATGATTGCCCTGCTGGGCTTCAGACTTGTGTGACACCTCTAGCCTCGTTCTTTTGGCTTATTTCTCCTTTTTGGAATGAGAGTTTTTACCCTATGCCTATACCACCATTGAATCTGGGAAGTAACTAACTTGTTTTTTATTTCACAGGCTCCTAGGCAGAAGGGACTTGTCTTATCTCAGATGAGACTTTGGACTGTGGACTTTTGAGTTAATGTTGGAATGGGTTAAGACTTTGGAGGACTATTGGGAAGGCATGATTGGATTTTGCAATGTGAGAAAGACAGGAGATTTAGGAGGGGCCAGGGCAAAATAATATGGTTTGGCTCTCTGTCCTCACCCAAATCTCATGTTGAAATATAATTCTCAATGCTGGAGGTGAGGCCTGGTGGGAGGTGATTTGATCATGGGGGCAGTTTCTCATGGTTTATCATCATCCCTCCTTGGTACTGCATAGTGACAGATTTCTCACAAGATTTGGTTGTTTAAAGGTGTGTAGCCCCTTTCTCCCACTTCTTCCTGCTTCTGGCATGTGAAATGCCATCTCCCCCTTCACCTTCCATCATGACTTTAAGTTTCCTGAGGCCTCCCAAAAAGCTGAGCAGATGCCTCATGCTTTTTGTACAGCCTGCAGAACCATGAGCCAATTAAACCCCTTATCTTTATAAATTACCCAATCTCTGGTATTTCTTCATAGCAGTGTAAGAACGAACTAATAATACATAGAAAGGATTTATTGCCAGCAGGTCTTCACTTCAAAAAATGTCATACAAGGTTCTTCAGACAGAAATAAATTATTAGCAGATGAAAACTTGGAGCAACACAGCAGAATGAAGAATATCAGAACATAGAAGACTTTATTTCCTCATTTTAAAAATATCTTCAAAAGATAATTGATTACTTAAAGCAAAAAACAATATTGTTATAAAATTTGTAACATGTCAAAAATAATATATGACAACAGCATAATGGATATAATGGGAAAACAATAGCAAACTGTTGTAAGACTTTTATATCCCATGTAATGAGGTGTAACACAATATGAAGGTTAACTGTGACAGGTTAAACATGCACCTTTTAAATCCTAGCGCAATCGCTGAAAGTATAAATCAAAGAGCAGGATCTGATAAATCAATAGTGGAGGTAAAAGAAATTTATAAAAGTGCTCAAACCAAAACAAGAAAAGGAAATGAGGAAAACAGAGAAAAATATAGCTAGAACAAATAGAAAATAAGTATAAAGACTTCAGACTTAATACCAGCTGCACCAATCATATATCCACTAAAGGAAAAAGAAAACAATTTAATTAAAAGGAATAGACTGTCAAACTGGATAAAAAGAAAGCAAAATCCCACTATATGCTGTCTACAACAAACAACTTTAAAAATAAGTATAGTTTTATATATATGTGTAGACAGACATAGATGCAAAAAGCTATACTATGAAAATACTCATAATGAGAAAGCTAAAGTGGCTATATTAATATTAGACAAAGTAGCCTTCAGAAAGAGAAATAAAATTAGGAATAAAGAGAGACATTTCATAATCATAAAGAAAATATAACAATCATATATATTATATATACATTATATTATATATATAAATATAAAATACATATGCACCTCCCAATAAAGAGCTTCAAATGCCTAAAAGAAAACCTGACAAAATTGAAAGAAGAAATAAATAAACCCACAATTGTAGTTGGATATTTCAACATTCCTCTCCCAGATGTTGATTTTTAAAAAATAGAAAACCAATAGTAATAATGATTTAAAACATTATCACCATCTTACCTAACTAACATTCACAGAACACTGCACCAACAACTGTAAAATACAGGGTTTTATTAACTGCATGCGGAATATTCCCCAAGATAGGGCATATGCTGGAACATAAAACAAGCCTTAAATTTTAAAGGAATAAACTAATACAGAGTAGGTTCTCTTATCACAATGAAATTAATTTAGAAATTAATAACAGAAAGCTACATCTAAAATCCCCAAATATTTAGAAATTAAATGCCACAGTTGAATATTGTATTAGAAATCCTAGCTTATGAAACAAATAACAAATAATACATGCAGTAGAATAGAAGAAACCAAATTGTCATTATTTATAAATGACTCCATACATAGGTCATTTAAGATAAATTAAACTATGAATTTCATTTAAACTAGATAAACAGGAATTTCATGAAGATTCCTGAAAATAAGATCAAAATTCAAAAGCATTCCTATACATAGTCATGACTATTAATAAAAATTACTGGAAATAAAATATTTTATTCCAGTAGTAATAAAAATTATGAAGTATGTAGAGATAACTGCAACAAAACCTATACACAGAAAAACATAGTAGACTGGAATAAACAAAGAGATGTGCTAAGTTCATGAGTGAGATGGCCCAATATCCTAAAAATGTTAATTTAAAATGTTTCTAAAAAGAAGGAGATGAAAGAAGGGAAAGGGGAAGAGGAAAAAGAAGAAGAGGAAAGAGAAGGAGGAGGAAGAGGAAGAGGAGAAAGGAGGAAGAGGAAGAGGAGAGAGGAGAAGAAGGATAAAGAAGAGGAAAAGGAGAAGGAAGAAGAAATCAATACTTTCAAATCAATTTCCTGATAAGGAATCTTATGGAATTTGACAATTTATGCGTAAGAGAAAAGGAACAGGAACAGCTAATACAATTTTAAGTAATAACAACTTCTGGGTAATTGCTCACCATAGCAAAACTTATACTTCTATCATAATTAAAACATCATAATACTGATGCAGTGCTAAATAAATAAACAAATTTAAAAAGATTAAAAGCCCAGAAACAGAGCAGTGTACATACAAAATTAATATATATCTCTGGTGACATTATAAGTAAGAAAAGCACAGTCTATTAAATAAGTGATATAGGAAACATTGGTCAGATAGGCACAAAATAAAAATGGGATCTCTACATCACATTATACACAAAAAATTTAAGCAGAAATAAATTATTTCCTAATTTGTATTAAAACTGGCAAAATAGTATATATTTAAGAGAAGATAAGATTGGGTAGAATGTCTTTAAAATGATATAAAATCATACAAACCATAAAAAACATGTTACTAAATAGTGTCGGTTTTTAAGATGCTTACATTATAATACAAATTCTCAAGTAAAGTAAAATAAGATAGTAATAGACAAAGGTGAAACAATTGAAAAACAAAATAAAGTAGTATCGGATTATAATCTAAAGTATAAAATAAATATTCATGACTCCATATTGATATAATTCAATGACTGCATAAATAAATGACAGAAAATAGACAAATCTCCCATGCAAAATAATTCCAAAAGAGATGGAACATAATTTAAGTTTGGAATGTCTACTGTGACTTCTTTCCAAAGAGTTCAGTATGAAAAGGGAGGAAAAATGATTTGCTTTAGAGTGGAGAAATCCGACAAACTCAGCCAGGTGAAGGATGTTAATATTAACAGTTACAAGACATGTTGATAATAGGTATCATTCATATGATGTGATAAGAATGGTACTTTTCATCTGTGGCTTTCCTTCCCCAAACCCATAAACCCATTTCACCATGAGACAAATATCATGTGAATTTCAGTAAAAGAGCTTCCTACAAAATATTTGACTAGACTCCTCAAAATTGTTAAGGGCATCAAAAACAAAAACAAAAGAAAAGTCTGAGAAATTCACAGCTAAGAGGAGCCTAAGGAGACATCATGGCTAAATATAGTGTGAGTGTGATCTATTGGATGGAATCCTGGTACAGAAAAAGAACATTAGGTAAGAAAATTTGAATGAAGTATGGACTTTACTTAATAATAATGTAGAATATTTGTTCAATAATTGTGGCAGGTGTACCATACTAATGTAAGATATTAATAATAAGGAAAACTAAGTGTGAGTATGTAGGAATTTTCTGTACTATTGTCTTAGTCTATTCAGGCTGCTATCACAAAAATCATAGCTTTCATAGTTTATAAACAGCAGAAATGTATTCCTTACAGTTCTGGAAGCTGGAAATGTCAAGATCTAGGCACTGGCAGATTTGGTGTTTGGCGAGGGCCTGTTTCCTGGTTCATGGATGGCACATTTTTGCTATGTCCTCATGTAGTGGAAAAGGGACATGGCAGCTCTCTGGAGCCTCTTTTATAAAAACACTAGTTTTATTTATGAAGGCTCTGCCCTCATGACCTAATAAATTCCGAAAGGCCGCAACTCCTAATACCATCACGTTGGTGATTAGGTTTCAACATGTAAATATGAACACAAACATTCAGACCATAGCAACTATGTTTGTAATTTTTTTTTTGTAACTCTAAAATTGTTCTAGCATTAAAGTTTTTCTTAAAAAGAGAAGGTAGCCATAGTGTGGAAGAAATTTTTTGCAATAGGTGTAACAGGTAAAGGTTAGCATCTAGGATATGTAAAACAGTATAACAAATCAATAACCAAAAATCATATCATCTGAAAGAAAAATTGGCAAAGCATATGAACAATCAATTAACAGAATGAGTACCCCTAATAGCAATAAAAATATGAAAAGTGTCAATCTCACAATTCATAAAGGCAATACAAATTTATATTACAATGTGATGAAACTACACATACATCATATGATTTAAAATTTTTTAAGTGTGACCATGTAGAAGGAGAGGTAGAACAATTACAATTCTCATGCTCTAGTTATAGAATGAAAGGTCAAACATTCTAGAAAGTTAGTTATATTTAATGGAGTTGAGGACAAAACACACTTTCAAGTCAATAATTCAACCTCAGTGTATGTATATGATAGAGCAGTTTCTGTCCTACTGGTGATTTCATACAACTGAGGAATGTGCATCAACATTCTAGGGGATACACAGGTATGGTTCTATGGAACCATCTGATATAGTTTGGATTTGGGTCTCTGCCCAAATCTTGTGTTGAATAGGAGGAGGGGCTTAGTGGGAGGTGACTGGACCGTAGGTGCAGATTTCCCCCCTTGCTGTTCTCATGATAGTGAGTTCTCAAGAGATCTGATCTTTTAAAAGTGTGTGGCACTTCTCCGTGCTCTTTCTCTGTCTCTCCTGCTCCAACATGGTAAGACATGCTTGTTTCTCCTTTGCCTTCTGCTATAAGTTTCCTGAGGCCTCCCAGTCATGCTTCCTGTTAAGCCTGCAGAACTGTGAGTCAATTAAACCTCTTTTCTTCATAAATTACCCAGTCTCTGTCTCAGGTAGTTCTTCATAGCAGTGGTTCATAGCAGTGGGAGAACAGGCTAATACACTATCCTTTAGGTATTCAACTTCATTTTAGAATTTTAGAAATGAGTCTTTAGAAAACAGATTTGCCTGTTTTTTTTCTTTTTTCTTTTTTTTTTTTTTTTTTGAGACAGGGTCTTGCTCTGTACCCCAGGCTGTACTCTCAACCTCCCAGCCTCAATTGATCCTCCCACCTCAGCCTCCCCGGTAGCTGGGACCACAGGCATGTGCCATCATGCCTGGCTAATTTTTTAATTTTTTGTAGAGACAGGGTTTTGCTATGTTGTTCAGGCAGGGTTCGAGCTCTTGGGCTCCAGTGAACCTCCCATCTCAGCCTCCCAAAGTGCTGGGATTATAACCATGAGCCACCATGCTCGACCTACCTATTTTATTTTCTTACCTACCTCATCTTCACAATCATTCTTTTTTTAAAAGAAAGGGAAACAGTTTCCCCCAATGAACCTTACTATGATGGCTTGGCCTAGGTCTAAAAAAATCTCTGCATGCCAAAGAGACATTTCAAGAATACATAGCTCGGCCGGGCGCAGTGGATCACGCCTATAATCCCAGCACTTTGGGAGGCCGAGGCGGGCAGATCACGAGGTCAGGAAATCGAGACCATCTTGGCTAACATGGTGAAACCCCGTCTCTACTAAACTACAAAAAGAAATTAGCCGGGCGGTGCCTGTAGTCCCAGCTACTCGGGAGGCTGAGGCAGGAGAATGGCGTGAACCCGGAAGGCAGAGCTTGCGGTGAGCCAAGATCGCGCCCACTGCACTCCAGCCTGGGCGGCAGAGCTATACTCCATCTCAAAAAAAAAAAAAAAAAGAATACATAGCTCATGAACAAGAGTCCCAGGACTGCAAGCATTAAGCTTGGTTATGAAATATTGAAGGGCAGTGGTTACTTTCATCCAAGTGACTAGAAGAAAGGACCCTGTCTTTATCTTTTTAATTTATCCTTCTTTCTATCTTAGAAATAGAATTTAAAAATGAGATGGTTGTCATGGAGATGAGTATGAAAGCATATTTATTTGAATTGAAACGTAAAGTCATATATTTCTGACAGAAAATAAGTCTGATTGCTGTTTGTTTTGACAATGAAGACTGAGTATCCATTTAAGTTAAATGATACATATTTTCTACAAATCAGATTCACCAAATCTGCTCCAAGGTTTTGACCAAAATATATTTAAAGCATGAATACAAAATATAATATGCTGAAACATGTATCTTTTGCAATTCTTAAATTTGAATTAAAAATAGATGTTAACTTAAAAATGTGTAGGGTGACATATAGTATTCAAATAAACTAAATGTTTACCGAAAGGAAACTGAATTAATGAATTCTGGTATATTCAGAGAATGCAATAATACATATCGTCAGTTAAAATGAATAAATAGATTTACATATATCTTCAAAAACCTCAAAAATAAAGCAAGCTGCAGAATACATTTTTTGAGTATCCTGTCATCTAGTATTTATTGAGAAGCTATTATATACCAAGCATTATGTTAGGTGCTTGGGATACAGTAATCAACAAACAAAAACTTCTGCTCTTATGAGGCTCACATTTTCTCAGAGAAGAGAAACAAGCAATCTACAAACAAAATATCAACAAATACACATGATTCTAGAGCTATTTGTCAAATAATGATAAAAATGGGAAAGAAGATAGGGAATGCTAGCATAGGCAGTGTGGGATGAGGCACCAGGGGAGTTATAGTCTTAAAAAGGCTGGTGAAAGTCTGTCTCACTGAGAAGGTGACAACTGAGGAAAGACCTGAAATACAGGAGCCAGTGATCCATGTGGTCATCTGGAGGAAGTGAGTAATGGGGAAAAGGAACAGGAAGTGGAAAGGCCAAATATGGATGGTCTGAAGAACATTAAGAAGGGTATGTGGCTCATACAGAGTGAGCAAAGGAGGGAAGTAATCAAGGGTCTTGCAGAGGTAAGAGCTTC
Source organism: Gorilla gorilla gorilla (assembly GCF_029281585.2). NCBI lineage: Eukaryota > Metazoa > Chordata > Mammalia > Primates > Hominidae > Gorilla > Gorilla gorilla. Next base: position 143,711,103 of record NC_073224.2, on the reverse strand, counting down.
TAGATTATGAATGAGATGAGAGTCATTGGAAGGTTAAAAAATTATCTAACTCCAGTTATTAAAAGATGACTTTTCTTTTTAAGTATCTTAAGTTTTTTTTAAAAAAGCTGTAGATGTAGGGGTCAAAAGAAGGAGTACAATACTATGATTTGAATATGGCTAATGTGTAATGTACAAAACCTGTCATATGACATTTATTGATTTCCACTATCTAGAGAGACAGCCTTGAGTGGAGAGTGAGGAGATGGGAGTAACATGTCAACTATATCAACATTGAAGTGTATAATCATACCAGGCCAACTATGTGTGTGTGTGTGCCAGTGAGCTATGAAGACCGACTTTAAAAAGAGTGGCAAACAACACTATCTTACACAAACTCTTTCAGAATACAGAAGATACTCCCAGATAATTTTATGTAATCTTGATAACAAAATCTAGCAATAACATTACAAGAAAGAAAACTGCAGACCAATATCTTTAATAACATACTTGCAAAAAAATTCTTAAGTAAATTATTAGCAAATCAAATTCAATAATTTATTAAAAGGATTCTACATCACAACCAGGGCTGTGTGTATTTAATATTAAAAATCCATAGATATAAGTTGCCTTATTAACCACAAAGACAAAACAATCATGAACATTTTAATAGATATAGAAAAAGTGATAAAATTGAGTATTTATGGTTAAAAAAACAAAAACTTATTAAATTAAATAAATTAAAAATAGAATGGTCCTCTTTTAGTCTAATAAATAGTATCTACAAAAACATCCTACATAAAACATTATATTTAATAATGAATTATTGGAAACTTTTCTCTTGAGAACAGTCATAAGGAAAAGAGGCTGAATATCAACATTCCTTTTCGATATCACACTGGAGACCCTAGTCAGTGAAATAAGACAAGAAAATTAAATAAAAGCCATTTAATTTAGAAAATAAAAAATAAAATTTTGTTGCTATTGGAGGATATGCTTGTGTATAAAGAAGATCCAAAAGAGTCTACAAACTGTAAGAAATGAATTCAACAATATCACTGGGCACAAGGCCAATAGAAAAAAATTGTATATCTATATGCTAGCCACTAGCAACAAACAATCATAAAATTAAAAAATTTAAATAATATAATTTTCAAAAGCATTGAAAGTCAGAAATGTAGAAATCAATCTAATAATTGATGTGCCAGACCTCTGCATATAGCACCATAAAATATTACTGAGGAAGAGTAAAGAAGACCTAAACATATAAAAGATAAAGCAGATTCATGAAATGGATAACTGTTTTAGAGACAAAAGTTCTCTATTTATTCAGTAGATTCATGACAAACCCAACCAAAATTTCAAAACGTTGGTTTGTGAAAGTTGACAAGATGATTCTAATATTTATATGGACATACAAAGATCTAAGAATAGCCAAGACATCTTGAAGAAGAGAAATGAAGGTGGAGAAGTTACACTGTAAGATATCAAAACCAGCCGGGCATGGTGGCTCACGCCTGTAATCCCAGCACTTTGGGAGGCCACGGCAGGCAGATCACGAGGTCAGGAGATCGAGACCATCCTGGCTAACACAGTGAAACCCTGTCTCTACTAAAAATATTAGCCAGGCATGGTGGCGTGCACCTGTAGTCCCAGCTACTCAGGAGGCTGAGGCAGGAGAATGGCGTGAACCCAGGAGGCGGAGCTTGTAGTGAGCAGAGATCACGCCACTGCACTCCAGCCTGGGTGACAGAGTAAGACTCCGTCTCAAAACAAATAATAATAATAATAATAAAATAAAGATATCAAAACCATGAAGTTTTGGCATAAAAACAAAAAAAGCAGACAAAAATAATGGAATACAAATTCCAAAAAGAGATTTACACTGAATAGTAATAAAAGTGAAATAAAAATGATGTTACATTGCAGTGGGGATAGACATTGATAATTTTATAAATGATGGGCCAACTGGATATTCATTTGCGGCCCTTTCCTCACACCATACATAAAACCAAATCCAGTATTATTACAGATATAAGTAGGACAGGTAAAAATAAATTTAAAATAAATAAGCTTTGAGAAGAAAATATAGGAGAACATCATAATGAGTTGGGTTAGCAAAATTTTCTTATACAGGATACAAAAATAGGAAGTCAAAGTGGACAACATTAGAATTGAGAACTTTAAATGATCAAAAAATACTCCTAAGGAAGATAAAACAACAACCCACAAAATGGTAATAGTTATTTTCAATGCATATACCCAACAAGGGAGTCCTATTCAGAACATAAAAAGATCTTCTACAAATCAATAAAATAGAAATAATCATTTTGTTAAATGTAGAAAAACTTAAACATGCATGTCCCAAAATAAAATGACAAGCTGAAACATGTTCAATTTTGATGACAGTCATCAGACAAATGCAAATTCAAACCACAGTTAATACAGCTGTACAAACTAAGAATGGTTAAAATAAAAACGACTGTCAGTACCAAGTATTGGAGAGTTGGTATCATCTAGAACTTTCATACAATATTAGTATAATTGTAAACTGGTAAAAACACTTTGGAAAACTGTTTAGAATAATTAACTAAAACTGAATGTACATAGCTAATGACTCAGTAATTTTTGTGGCAGTGCTATTCAGACTATCTCTATAAATTGAAAGTAATCCCAAAGCCTATCAACTGTAGAATGAATAAATTATGAAGTATTAATAAAATGAAATACTGTACTCCAATGAGAATATATGAACTGGAGCCATATGCAACATTATGCATATCTCACCGACACAATGCTGACCAAAAAATCTACACATAGGAGTACACACTCTGTGGTCCCACTCGTATAAAGTTCAAAAGTAGACAAATCTAACCTATGGTATTAGAAATCAGATAATGATTATTTGCAGAAAAGAGGTCACAAGGAAGGCTCCTGAGTTCCTGAAGATATTCTGTTTCTGAATCCAGGTACTTGTTATTTAGACGTGTAGACTATTAAACTTCATTGAGCTGGTATATTCATGATCTGTACACTTTTCTATAGGTATGTAACACTTAAATATTATTACAAAAATACCATGTACTTGAGGAAACTAGAGAAAAAAGGTTAAAAATGAATTTTTTTATTTTCAAACTCTAATAAATAGAAAATAAAAATTTTAAGCAAATTTTTAAAAACTTAACAGCAGAGCCCCACACATAAAACGTACCAGAAAGAAGGAATTCAGTAAGAAAAGTCAGAGCAGATCCAGTCCTGATTGTAAGTAGTGAGTAAAGCCCAGTACAGTAGGTTCAAAGAAACCTGTTCTGTATTAACTCCCTGGCTGTGATATATCCCTTGTATTAGTCTGCTCCGGCTACCATTACAAAATATCACAGACTGGGTGGCTTAAACAACAGAAATTTATTTCTCACAGTTCTGTGGGCTGGAGGTCCAATATCAAATTGTCAACAGGTTTGTTTTCTTCAGAGGTTTCTCTCTTTGGCTTGCTGAAGGCCTCCTCCTCCTGAGTCCTCACATGGTTTTTCCTGTGTGTGTGTGCATCACAGGTGTCTGTGTGTCCAAATTTCCTTTGTTTTACAAGGGCACCAGTCAGATTGGATCAGGGCCCACCATAATAGCTTAATCTCCTCTTCAAAGGCCCTATCTCCAAATATCGTCACATTCTGAAGTAGTTAGGGGTTAGGGCTTTCATGTTTGAATTGTGGAAGGGGTCACAATTCAGCCCAATCACCCCATTGAAGTTGGAAAAATAGTTAATAATGGGACTAGAAAGAGCTACTGCAATCTACTCTATACTCTATTTTGGGGGTTCCAGGTACATCACACTATGGGACTTCCCTCTGAGCATTATACATAGAGATAAAGCACTCCCCTCCCCCTCTTTATAACTGACTTTGGCACTATAGTGATTTGGTGAGAATTGAAAGCATCAAAGATCAGCAGAGATAGTAGTAACATGACCTTATTGAGGGGTTTTGATCACAGGAGTTTTGAGAGGAAAAAAAGGACAGTCGGAAAAAGTTCCACACAGAACATGAATCTTGAATTGTGCGACTGGGGAAAGTTGGATTGGGCCAGGACAGAAGGGAGAGTATTATAGGATACAGGTAAAAATAGGAGGAGGAGAGGAGTGTGAGCAAAAATTAGTGTGTGTTTAATATCATGCTCTGGACAATTAAATTAAAACTATTTGTGGAGTTTAATGATTGTTCTTCAGTGCCGCCTTGGACAATATTTTTGACTATATTAAATATTTGTTGAACAATGAATATTTGTTGAATAAATGAATTGAGCCATGAACGTGTTAGTAATTAATTTTTGTTGCCAACAAATATCGGTAATAATTCTCAGGCTGTTGTTTATGTTCCTTGATTGGACATCATTCAAAAAGGTCATTATTTTTCTGTCCCCATTGAAGAACTGTAAATAGGGTTTGACTAGCAATTTAGCATTTAGAAAACAGTCAATGAGAAAAGTTAACTACTACCAGAAATACAATGTACAGAACACAGAAGCTCTAACCAGATCAGTTCATATAAAACTAGAAATTGTCCCCTGGAGCTGCTTTATATTTTTCAGTGTCCTATTTCCTTATTCCATGTCCGTATCTCTTTCCTTCTATTTCTGCTCCTTTCCTATCTGTACTGCCAATTACTTTCTTCTTCATTTTATATCTCTCATTGAGTGTCCTCATTGCTGTGGGGACATTTCTTCTTTCACTATTTCTTCCCCTTCCCTGGTTCTTTTCCTTTCTTTACTATTTTTCTACTTCATCATTTTTCAAAATCCACACCTTTTCCTATTTAAATCAGTCATTTGAAATCAGGTGTATTTAAAAACCACTATGATATGTTTGTCAAATAAAATGTTAATTTTAAAACCAGTCCAAATATCACTTCATATGACCGATATGGTTAGGCTTTGTGTCTTCACCCAAATCTCATCCTGAATTGTAATTCCCATAATCCTTATGTGTCAAGGGAGATACCAGGTGGAGGTAATTGAATCATGGGGGTAGTTTCCCCCATGCTGTTCTCACGATAGTGAGTGAGTTCTCACAAGATCTGCTGGTTTATAAGTTCTTGGCAAGTTCCTCCTTCAGCCATTCTCTCTCCTCCCACCTTGTGAAGACGGTGCCTGTCTCCATTTCGACTTCCACCATGATTGTAAGTTTCCTGAGGCCTCCCCAGCCATATCAAACCATGGGTCAATTAAACCTCTTTTTGTTATAAATTACCCAGTCTTGGAAGGTTCTTTATAACAGTGTGATAACGGACTAATGCAATGACTCTAAGGGAAAGTACAAATCAGTTGTATTCCAATGGCAGAGGAAGGGCCTCCTCAATGTCTTAGAGTTTCTTCAGGAAATTCCCTGACCCCTAGATTGAGTTAACATTCTCTCCTCGCCTAGTATGTCCTTAAAAACATAATAAAATTCAACTATTGCTACTTTTGTTACACTGAATGACTTTTGTTTGGAAATGTCTAAAATCTGTGAAGTCAGAGATTAGTCAGTTTTGTCCATCCTGTAAGCCCTAGCACCTATGAGTGCCTGGAACATTCATTATTAAATGAATAAAGTAATGAGTAAAAAGTTTCAGTCTATTCTTGTTTTTATCTTGTCAAAAATAACTCTCCTTCCTCAGTCCATGTAAGCCATCTAAAACTTTTCTACTCATTCCACAGTTGCCTGAAAATGTGAAGACCAGAAATGGACTGAGGCAAAAGTGATAATGAAGACATTCTCATAGGCATTGGGTTCTGAGATCAATTCCTTAAATTTTAAAAGATTCTTGCTATGATCTCATCTTTAATCCATAATGTGCTATTCATTTCTCTATTTTTCCTTGATGCTCCAGAAGTATATTCTTTAACGTGGCTTTACACACCAAAGTAGACTAGATTTTCTGCCTGTTAATGATGATGGGCCTCTTACTTACAGTATAGTACTGAGTTGTGTTTCTTATTCCCATCCCACAATGTGTGTATGTCTGTGTTTCCTGATAACACAGGTAAAGCGCTGATAAATGAATATAAATTGTTGGCTTTGTTCCAAAACAAGCTTGTTGTTCTAGGACCCCAAACTGTCTCAAACATCATTAAGAAGCAGCAGGCCACCTAAGGTTGTGCATCAATTAGCAATTAGGTCACACATTGGGTGGTTGCAGGCACTCAGCCTTTGGCCTTGTTCCTCACAGCACACTCAAGCAGGGCACCAGTATCCAAACAATGCCCACCCTGTTGTATCTTGTTCCTTAATTGGGACAACTTAGAGATGCTAATGTGCACAGGCAGACTCTGTCCTCCAATTAGGCCTCATTAGTGACTCCGACAGTGGTGACCACTGCAAAGTGATATTTGCTCTTGGGAAGGCTTTGTGAGGTATTCTGAGCTCCTGCAGGGGAGAAACAAGGCTGCATTTTACACTCTGCCCAGCAGCCAGCTCCTTCTCTCAATTTTCTACAGCTGCTGTCAGTTGGGGCTGGCTTTACCTTCCATGGCTTAGATACTATACCATGACTCCTGCTACCTGGGGTGGTCGTTTGGACATTCTTACAGATAGCCACATATAGAGGACTGGTTTCTGTCTCCAGCTTCGGCCCTATCTCTCCCCTTTCTCTAATTTTACTTGAAATACAGAAAATGTTTTCAGAGACAGGCCTGTGGCACCGAAAGTTAATACCACCCTGAATTCTGTAGTGTCCCACAGTAATTTTCATCTAAAAGGCAACAAGTTGAAAGTAATAAACTTGAGAAATGCACAAGAAATAAAGAATGCAGTTATTTTTAATTTTTAAAACATGTTTCAAGGATACTTCAAAAAAACAAATTGAGAAGGCTGCTGTTGACTCTTCACAGTGAGAAAGTGGTTGTTGTTCTAACTAAATTGTGAGAAAGGCACATATCCACACTAACAGAGCACTTTTTATAGATATTCTAGTCTGTGTACACTTAGTTTAAAAGGAGACACAATGTAATGCATCATTACGCTTCTTAACACAAATCCATCTGGGTTATACCACTGTTAGAATTTACCCCCACAGTCCTGGTGGAAAGAGCTCCTCCTTAGGCCAGGCTGGCATGGCAACATTTTCTTACATTGGGATGGGGCAGGACTGGAGGAATGTGATTAGAGCCTACTGCTGCTATTCTCTCTGTTCACTCAAAAGTCATAATCTTTGCCTTAATATTTTTATATTTTTTTCTTAAGCGTTGAGGGAGTTGAATAAATGTACTTTAATAAATAAGACTGGGGACAAATTGGGTGATCCATAATAGGGGACATTCAAAAATGGCAGATCTGAGTGTCATTTGCTTACAATTGCTTTTCAAATTAGTTTGTTGTTTTTGTTTCATTTTTTTGTCATCATCCACATTCCAACAGCTGCCTAAACTACTGGCATTCCAGGATGTATCAAGACATTTGCCATCTAAAGAGCCATTAGGAGAATAATAAGGGTAGGACTTTGTTGGCCATTTCCATCATGTGATATTTTTTCCCCTAGTTACTTGCATCCTTCTTCCTGCCCCCTTGACTTGTATGAGCAGTTGCTGCAGAGATGGCAGGATGTCAATGCCCCCAAAATTGAACCTGTGATTTGTTTTTCTTTGATTTATGTGCTTGTAGTCAATAAACTTTATAAAGGAAAGTATCAGACTGAACAATCAATCAAAGATAAACAGATTCCTGTCCTTTAAAAGCATTTCAGCCCAGTAGGTGAGTGTCTCATTCATCTTTTGCAGGCATGCTTTCGGCCTTTCCACTGAGACACAACCGACTGCTCACTACAGGCAGCTTTTCTACCAAAGGGCTGCTGCAGTTGAGCTGAGATTTATCAGTTTCATGGCACCAGTGGTCCTGACATGGTATCGTTTTCAGGATCTAAATGGTTAAGCATGCTGTTTGTATGCTGAGACCTGGGCTTTCCATATACCTGAAAAGAGAGAAAGGTGACTAGTTTTAAACACTTTATACTGTATAATTCTATAAAAATTCATATTGTCCATTTTTTTTCTATTCTAAAAAGCCAAATCCCTTCCCTGAGAAGGAGAATTCCCTCTTCGTTCTATTAGTGGTTTCTGAATCTGCCTTCGAATAAGGCAAATGTCATCCTGCGTGTTTTGCTTCTCTGCAGCACAGATGGTGTGCATATGCAGATTGGTGATTTTCTAATCAATACAGTGGCACTTGGGAATATCTGTAAGTATTGTAATAATGCATTAGTCAGGAGTGATGTTGTAACACACTGAGATCATACACATAAATCTAAGACACCATGTCTAGACACTCCAGGGAAGATGGTATGGCATGGGTTAGAGCAGGCATTAAAGGAGGGCAATATTTCAAATATGATGGGAAAATAATGCAATTTGCAGACTTTAATAAAACCATTGGGGAATTAATTTCAGTAGGGGCACATTCTCTCCCCAAACATTCGCGTTCTTATGTTTGCTTCATGGACATTTGTAATGAGATACTTTTCACCTGTTATCTCAGGCATAAACACAGAATGGGATCTGTGAATTGAGCTGGTTTTTTAATGTGCTGAATATGAAAATAATCCCTTCACAGGTAGTGCTTTAGCTGTACAAAAGTGCATTATGCAAACAACACATAGACAGAATAAACCTTGGAGATTCAGAGTCAGAAGAGCTTATAAATTAATCTCCTAAGTACACCTTGAGCATGCTTAGAGAGTAGGTTCAGTCATAAAAACTTGACCAACTGAACCTGCAAAGTTTTAATAGGGGCGAGTTTGATGATGAAAAATGAAAATGATGTTAAATGTATGCCCATTTTAACACTGCCCAAAAGTTTCAGACTGGTTTCACTCTCTGCTGACTCCAATGCCATTTGCTGTCTAGCCCTTCGTTTTTAATCAACCAAGCTTTCCTTAAATTCTGCAGGCTAAAAACTGTCCCAAAGTTAGGTATTCACTCTGACACAAATGCTTTGATAAAAATGTTAAATTAAATGTAGCCAGAAATGAAACCTGGATTTCCTCGCAGAAAACAGATATAGAATGTATGGCTTCCTCCGTCAGTCCCTTTCCCAGTAAGTTTCAAGCATTTACACAACAGGCTCCTGGTCCAACAGACCGCTTAGTCTGTCTTCTGGTTGTCATTTTAGTCCACCTCTGCCTAACTGAAGTCTCCTCAAGTCTCAGGCCAGCTCTGTGCTTCCAACACTCTGGAGGTTTTTCAATTAAAATGTGAGAGAAGCAAAGGCTAGATGGAATCAACCCAATTATCTTTGTAGCCATAGAAATGCACATGATAAATGAACTCCAACCTTTTCCTTTCTGATGACAACTTGAGCTCTGAATAGAGGTGTGATTTATTTTTTTCATTTTTTGGTGAGTGTGAGAAAGAATGCGGTTTTCTATAGTGTAGAGTGAAACACCACTTACTTGGCAAAATATCTCAAGGCATAACGCTTCCGGCACCTGAACAATTTGGTTCCATGAAGGCTTAAGCTTAGATATATTTTTTTTTCCTCAGAATGCTTGTCCAGAGGGGAAATACATTGCAGCATCTCATTTGTCGATGTCTTTTCTTGCAATTGTAGTGATTCATTTCCTATTTTGATTTTTAAATTTGTGTTTCTAGATATTTTGCTCTGCATCTTTCCTTCAAATGTTGCTTTTAAAGGGGGAATAAAGACACACACCGAAATTTATTTAACCGTTTAAGCCCTTGACCGACTTCCCTGTTGGTGGAAGGTCATTTGATCTGCATTACTAACACTGGACACACATTTCGAGAGAAAGGATAGGAAACTCAGCAAGAGTAAAGATCAGTCCACAATTTTCCATATCCCTCAGTTCTTAGATCATTGACACACACCCAGGGGTCACTTCGTAAATGCGTTTGTTTCAGTAAATGACCATGGACAGCCTCAAGAGCAGTAGAGTCCACTTAAAACAAGAAATAATTGCCTTCCCTTTCAAATTGAGGAAATACATAAGATTTCAGTCCTATATTTCTTCTAGAGGTCTTATTCTACTCCATTATTTTCTTTTTAACTTCAACAATCTTTTTTGCCAAATGCAGAGTACATGAGTCAGTGTGTCCTTTTTTCTTCATTAGCCTGCCTACAGTTTGCAATATTGCTGGAGTTTATTCCAGCTGAAGTTTTAGTCACATAATAATCAAAACTTAAGCTGCATATTCCTTTTAAGTTTTATCCCTGTCCTATTCTAGGGTCATTTTAATTTATTAGTTAGAAGTTTAAACATTTAATGACAGCTATCAAAGTATATGTTTAAGAATATGTCCCTGCAAATACTAACAAACTCTTTTATTTGACTCACTTTTAATAATCCAATCCATGAAAATCTGATTACCCAATGTCAGTTTCTCCTGACTCCATAAAAATTTGAAATGATAATGTAACCACAGAGATAATGTATATTCACTTTTGTTTAGCACTTTATAGTTTACAAAATGCATTTGGGAATATGAGAAAGAGTCTTGGTTGGGGATGAAGGAGAGAAAAAGCAGTGATTATCAAATAGCATTTATGCATGATACTTCTAATGGGACCATGCTCTGGGCCCCAGCTTGGAGAGGGAGGATGAGAGGTCTTTGTGAAGGGTTGAGAATCACATTATGAGAAGGAAGAGATCTCAAAAAAGAAACTTCCCCTCTGGGTTGGGGGCCAGTGAGGAAATTGTAACCATTTCAAGCAGATCACAAAAATAGAGAGTTCCTTATACTGTAGGCAAACAGAAAAAAAAAAAATTATTTTTCACGGGACAAAATTTATTTCTACATTTAAAACTAGATGCATTATTGTGGGTAGTTGGTCCCCAAATGCATCAAAGCTGCTTGACTTACATAATGACAACCTTTGAAGATTACACTTAACTATCTTTCTCAGCATAGGAAGATTAGTGTGATAAAAGTACAAAGGGAACAAAATAAACAAAAGACCCTGATTATTTTGGCTTAAGGCTTTGTCCCTGTTAAAATGCATTGTCTCTATGGAAGATAACAGTTTATTAGTCATTTACACTTCAATAATAATGATATTATCAGATTCTCACCAGACAGATTTTAATCCACGTCTTAAGAGACCAATGACAGAGGGTACCTCAGAAGAATGAAGAGTGTGTCAACTAATTGGAGAGGGTGGGTAGGAAGCCCAGGCAGGGGAGTTATAATAACAGGAAGCTGAATAAACTGAAAATTTGATTCTTTGCTTACCGATTATGCCCTGAGCTACCCTGCTTTTGCCATTGCATCCCCAGAAGTTGAGACTACAACACAGGTACTTCTAAAATAAATCTTTCTTTGTATACACTCCACTAAATTCAAAACTGAAAAAAAGCACTAAGAGCTATTTTCCCAACGTGGGACAATATGCACAGAAGGTATTGAGTCACACAGTGAAAATACAGATTTCCCATCTTGTGGTGCTTAACAGGAATGCTGGGTTCCCTCTGTCTCCTAGTTCTTATTTACCTCCTGTTTTCTTCAGAAGAGCAATGCATCATCAAATGGCAGATTACCGATTAGATCAGTCTTAGACTCAGGAATATCCACACTAGGCCCTCTACATACAAAACCTGCCATTTCAAAGTCTATGTCTTTCTCTCCCCACCCCCAAATCATTTTAAACAACTGACAATATAAAATGCTTAGAACAATGCTGAAATTCACTTGAATTACTCACAAAATGTCTCTATGTTGTTTTTCTGTTTTTATGCAACTCCCTTTTTTCACTAATTATGTATGCTAAATAAAAGGACAATTTTCTCCTTTATTTCTTTTCTAATATTTTGGAAGAGATAATGATTGTATACTATTCTATATCAATAATGCCACGCAAAAAGAAAATGTCATTCAAAAGTATCTGTGTGAAATTAAATTGCCTAAACAGCTTGGTGAAGTGGATGTACAATGGGCTTGTAAACCAAATCCGACCCAGTGCAGCTTCCTCTCCTGTAAGATAAAGGGGTTGAGCTCTCAGCAACAACAAACTGATTCCCTCTTGCAGGTCAACTCAGACCAATTGCTAGTGCTACCTGAACTCCTGTGTCTTTTTGGGTTGGTTTGTTTTTGTTTTTGAGATGGGGTCTTGCTCTGTCTGCCAGCCTGGAGTTCAATGGTGTGATCATGCTCACTGCAGCCTTGAACTCCTGGGCTCTAGCCATCCTCCCACCTCACCTTCCTGAGTAGCTACAGGCACATCCCCCACACCCAGCTAGTTTTTAAATTTTTTGTAGAGACAGGGTCTCACTATGTTGCCCAGGTTTGCACTGCTGTTTTAAAATGGACTGTGATTCTCAGTCTGTGCTCTGCAGAAAAAAATTTCCATTATTCAGCAACATCTGCCAGAGGCAAGGACCTGGACCAGCAGGACCTGGACCAGATTCTGCCACCCTAGAATGAGATGATGTTAAAATGCTCCTTTGAGTTTTGGAATCTTAATTCTCAGCCACAGAATAATTTGCATGTATTATAAACACACACACACACACACACACACAAAACTGAAAATTATCAATACTTTATATTTTAAGGAAAGCTGAAAATTATCAATACTTATTTATATATTCAAAGTAGAATGAGTTAATAATGGGATCAGGTGAGGTTTACTGTGGCCTGTAGCACCTAGTTTATTTTTATGTATTTTTAAATATCTGCAAGTTTTGCCCCATCATCTAAAACAAACATTTTGCCAATTCCTAGTGCTTGAAATCAAAAGCCACATAGTTCATTTCTATTTCTATGTGCTGATAGCACTTCGATGAAGTAATTCCACTCAAATAAAGATATTTATGAAGTTTTGGATAAACTCATGTGTTTTCAGATGAGCCATACTTTTCGCCTACATATTCACACCTATCGTCAGCAATTGTGACAACCAGTGTGTAAGTTCATTTTATACCAGCCCATTCAAATGTGTGATTGGTATTAAATTAGGAAATCCCATGTGATCACACCATATCACAAGTTGGGAATGACTTTGCGTTTGAGGAGCTTAATTATCATTTTGTCACTTTTTAAAAGAAAAAGAAATCTTAATCAGCAATATACCCTGTAAATAACGTTGTTCTCTTCACATTGAAAACTATTTAATTCCCCATTATCTCACTTCATTAGCCAAATGTCCTGTTTAGGCAAACTCTGAATAAGAAGCATATTATAATGAAGCAGGAAAATAATATTTAGAAACAGCCTTGAACAGAAAAGAAAAACCCAGCAAAACAGAAGTCCATGTAGATCTATGTATTTATCATACTCCAGGCTATTTCAGGAATCTAATTCTATTATGATTGACCTTGGAAATGCAAACAATTTTCACCCGTTGTACTAAGTAAATAATGAATTCTTGCAGACACAAAAGAATAAAGAAAGTTAGCAATTAGTTTTTTATGAAAGAATTTGAATATATGTAAGACTTTGGGCCAAACAAAGAAGGCCGTGGAAACCAGGAAAATCCTGTGTGTCACCAGCCCATCTCTCTATCTACCATCACCCTTTCCCCTAGAAAAATATCCTTTGACGTGCAGTGAAACATGAACAAGGAGTGCATTTAATTGGAAAAATAGTTACAAAGAAGAGCCAGCTAATGAGCGTGTAAAGAAGGAAGGTGGCCCCCAAGGAGGAGGTGTGGAAGATGCCATGGGCCACAGGCAAACATGAACCCTTCAGAAATGGGTTAGCCTCTGCTAGCAAACTACTTTCTTCTCCCACTCAGATTTGCTTTCTCAGTCACTGCTCACTCACCAGTATCAAGAGACTTGCCCTAAAATAATGAGACCTAAGGCAGTCACTCTAACAAAAATGACCCCTCACTGTCAAACTAAAGTGGTCCCCTCAACTAGAACAGAGTTTCAGGAACTGCTGTTCCCTTGACAGCTCAGAGAATGAGAGGGTATAGATGTCAAGCGGCCATTCCTGCTCCTGCTACTTCTTAACGCTAGTGGAAGGAGTTATTGTAGCTCCCTTATAGAAATGAAAGCAACCCCACCCCAATGTGTGCACACGCACACACACTTGCACACACATAGTATAAATGAGTGATATCCTTTGATATGACTCCTCTTTTCCAGGCCTATCTCCAAGGGAGGATGATGCCTCTTACCCCAATAATACTAGTTTAATCATGTGCCTTGTTTGGCCAATGAGTGAGAAGAGTGGAAGTGTCAAATGCCACTTTTTTTTTTGAGACAGGGTCTCACTCTGTCACCCAGGCTGGAGTGCAGTGGCACTATCTCGACTCACTGCAGCCTCTACCTCCCAGGTTTAAGTGATTCTCGTGCCTCAGCCTCCCAAGTAACTGGGATTACAGGCGTGCCACCATGCCTGGCTAATTTTTGTAATTTTTGTTAGAGATGGGATTTCACCATGTTGGCCAGGCTGGTCTCAAACTCCTGACCTCAAGTGACCTGCCCACCTTGGCCTCCCTAAAGAGCTGGGATTACAGGCAAGAGCCACTGCACCCACCAAATGACACTTCTGAGTAAAAGGCGTAAAAACCTTCATGAGGTCACATTTTTCGTCTTTCATGAATCTGGCAAACGGTTGCCAGGAAAAAAAAAATACAGGGCACATGATTAAATCAGAATCAGATAAACAACAAATATTTTTTGGCATAAGTCTATCCCAAATATTGCAACGGCCATATTTCTGTACCCAAAAATCATTCACTATTTATCTCAAATCCAAATTTAATTGGATGTTTTGTATTTTCATTTGCTAAATTTGGCAATCCAAGTTTGGCAGGATCCCAGATAATAGCTGCTGTATTGGCCAGTGTTCTAGAATAAAGAGAAAGTAAACAGCGCTTCAGCAGACCTACAGCCAACCTAAAATGTGATCAAGCCACTTAGAGTTGAGGGTCATTTGTTTCTGTAGTAAAATCTAGAAAAAGCTTACTGATAAAACTATCATTTTTCTTCATTAAGATTCTATTAAAGCCCATAGTAGGAGAAGTTAGGGAACACTCCTCTTTGGTACTAGTTTGAGTCTCTTCTACGTCCACTCTTCACATCAGTTTCTATGTCCTCTGCTCATCTACATTGGTCTAGTTCCATGTTGTTCAATGTTGCTTTGATCATTCCTTTTATTATCAGAGCCCCTCTGTTAATGACAGCTCTCAGTCTTCCAGCCTGCAACTAATGTGGCTTTAGCCTCCTTGGTACAGAGGTTTTTTCCCTGACTATACAAATTTCACCGGTAGTGTTTTTAATACTTTGCTTGTGTCAGTCAGTCCCTAGATGCCACTGCAGGAACTGGGTTCAAATTCTGCACTGCACCATCAAGTGCCTGTCACCTCTATAGACATACTTACTTTAAAATGTATTCTGCTTGTACAACAGTGGTTTATCATTCCAGAAGTGCTTACTGGATCCCTCTCGACTGAGAGTCAGGTATTGGCTTTACTGTGATGAATAACGCAGATGGGATAATTGGCCTCATGGAGTTTACAGTCTACAAGGGGAGGGGATGCACAGACTTTACTTGATTTTTAAAAAATAAGTATATTACAGGATTTGTATGTTTTCTCCTCTTTCACCATCATCCCTTCCAATTTACTCATGAGCTCTTTTCCTTTAAGTTATATTTCTGTTTTTCATTATCAAATGTCCCTATATCAGCAGCAGCTGGTGGTTAAAACTTTTTTATCTTCTGCCAATGTGAGCTTTTTAATTTAACTTTTTAATGCTCCTTTAAACAAAATTTATAATTGGTTCCCTTAGGGAATATGCTATATTTTACTCTTGTATGTGTTAATTCAAATAAAATACACTCTACCAAATGCTCACTTTCAGTGGATTCAGGGAAGGGAGGAAGTGTTGTAAAAAGAAAGGCATAGTCTCTGCCCTCAAAGAGCTTAGGTATAATTTCCCAGCAGGAATTAAAACCAAGACCACTGAAATAGTTGACTAATTATATATGGTACAAGTAGTAAATGTTAAAGAAGTGGTTAAAATAACACGAGTTCTAAGATTTCGGAGAATGGAGATCCTTCTGTAGACTCAAGAACTCAAGAGGTAGAAACTAAAAAATGTGGCCCAGAAGAATGACAAATAAGAGTTTTATTGGGCATAGGGGAAGAAGCAGTCCTCTCAGTCAGGAAGCATGGCAAAAGAACTTAGCTGAGAACAGGTAGGGAGGAATTGTGTAGAAATGATGGCAAGTACTGCCACAGGTGGCTTAGGGGCTTCTGTTAAGAGACTTTGAACCCCAGACTCAAGAGTTTGCACTCTAATGATAATGGGATACAAGTAAATGTTTTGAACCAGATAATGACATGGCGAACTCTAATTTGCTTCTTCTTAATTATGCTGCTACTGTAGCCTTCATTTTTTGTAAGACAGAATCTAAACTTATATAGGCCTAGCTTTTAGCATGTGTGTGCGTGTGCATCTGTGTTTGTATATGTGACTGTTTATTCATGGCCTTTAGACTGGTTTTTGAATAGAAACATTTTCCTCTAATGGACTTGCAGGAGGCAAAATGTATTCATGATACATATTTCAGTTACAGGTGGCAGGAATCCAGCTTGAAAAGCTTTACTGAAATAGGAAAATTTATTGGGAGAATAATGAGATATCCCCGCGAATCCAGGGGAAATCTAAGCTATGGAAATGTCAATGATACAATTGGGCTCAGGAACTATCCGGGAATAGAAGAATGTCAGGATTCTCTTTATCTCTAGTCATTGTACCTTTTTATTCATCTGCTCCATTTTTCTTTCTCCTTGAGTAAATCAGTTGATTTACATTCTATGGCACAAAATTAATGTGAGGAAGTCTCAGATTAATTTACAATCAACACCTTTAGTTTCAGGAGACAATGCCAGAACTCTCACTCTAAAATTCACAATCTCAGAGAAGGGGTTCAGTGGCCCAGACTGATTCGGGTTCTAACTTCTTAGAAGTCAACTGTGACCCTCTGTGGGGCAGAGTCATATTGTATAAAATCATTGCTCCTATGTTAAAAATGTGAATGCCAAGGGGAGATATTTCTAGAAAAGTTGAGGATGGACCACCAGAGAAGAAATGTGTCTTACACACAGAAGTGACCATCTCAATCATCTTTTAATAAGGGAATATATAATTTTTACTAGAAGGGCACTTATTATACATGAACGCTAAATCACCATCCAAAGTTTAGGCCAAACTGAGGCCGTTTAGATAGGGTCTCAGAGCCTCATTGTTTCCTATATTTCTGCTCTATTATCTTACAAGTAAGTGTCTGGGTTCCATCTTTAACAGGAAGACAGAAAATGGCAACCTAGAAGATAGAACCCTGATGGAGAGGTGACTTGTGAATAAATATCCCTGAACAAATATTGGTCTCGGCCAATAGTTTCTACATTGCTGGAAGGTTCCTCTCAAAACTGCCTTAGCCAAGGGTTCATTGGTCAGCTTGAGCATGTGATACAATGATTTATTTAATTGAAAGCAAACACAAACAGATGGGGACATCAGCTGCTACTGCACATTTGTTGCTACCACTGGAAAAATTGGTTGCTGTAACAAGCACACATGGGGAAAGAACAAAGTGTTGAGATTATCACAAATGGGATTATAAAGGTTAATACATGTGTACAGTTATTACTTTTTAAGCTATCACTAAGATTCATCTTTGAACTGGAAATCAGGATAAACATCTTAGAAATTTGAAATGGCAAGTGTCAAGTTTCTGTATTTACCTATTTGCATGTATGTGTGCTCTTGCATTAAGCCTCTTAGTTTACTGCAATATGCATTTCAACTGAAATATAAACTCATAGAAGCAGGAAGCTCGTTTAAAATTTTTTTGGCTACAAATCCTCCTCTCCCCACCACTTCTACCCATCTTTTGTGTCTAAAGCATTAACTGGACCCAGGAATTGTTCAATGAATATTTACTTATTGGTGGATTTATGACATAAATATTTTAGTAAGAATCCTCAGATGGTGATATGCAAAGTGAGTTGGGTAGTAGATGGAGAAAAGACTAAATATGGCAAAATACATTTGTCTCAGCTTACTAGTCTGTAGACATACTGATAAGGATCTCTACAGTCCGATGGCAATGGAGCTGAAAAGAAAGAATTGTTTTTCAAAAAGACAATGAATAAAAGGAATAATGGGATTTAGAAATTGTTTGGCTATTGTGTGTTCAGAAAAAAAATTAGTAAAAGGCAATGTGAATTTTTAAACTAGGAGAATAATAGAGTTAGGGAAAACTAGAGGGAGATTTGAAGGAAGAATAAGTTTTAGGAGATTCAGAAATATTTAAGTGGAAATACCTAATAATATTTTATTATTATGACATAACATTTTCCAAAAGAAAGTGCCAAGATGCTTTAAAATGGATCTCAAGATGAACATGCCTACTACTAAATAAAAGCTGATGTCTGGAAAATTATTATCTGAGATGACAATGACAGCCATAAGATTTGATTCTTGAAAATTTGAAGCAAATTTTAACTAGACTATTACCATTCTTTAAATTTACATATATGAATGGGGCTGGAAAACATTCAATGAAAAACTTCAGTAAACTACCATACTAAATAGACCTATACTTTGATATAGAAGAGAGAATCTAGATTTGGATTTCAAAGATTTGGATTCTTATCTCACCACTGCCACTAACTAGCTATGTAATGTTGGATAAGTCAGATACACTGACTAGATTCAGTGGCCATCAGTAAAAAGACAATGTTTGTATAGATGTTCTCCAAGATGCCTTCCAGCTCTGAAATTCTCAGATTCTACTCTCTGTATGGACTTGCATACTTGACTTTCAAAGATGCTGTTTTGTGTTTTCACTTCATACAAGGCTAGTGATTCTGTTTGACATCCAGAGGTCTTATGGAACTAGGACTCAATTCATAAGAATAAACACATTTGATGAGATGATGCAGTAATTGTGTTTTTTGTTTTGTTTTGTTTTGTCTACAGTAATTCACAATGGCTACCTCAATTTAACCAGTCCCTCGTGGTTATAGTAATCGATGATTTTGCAATATTTTTTGATGCTTTACTTACATATATTATAAGAATGTATCTTGGTATGAAAGTTTTGTCACCAATGGAACACTTGGCAATGTCGGGAGACACTTTTTGTTGTCACATCTACTAGGGTGGTATTACTGGCATTTAGTGGTCAGAGATCTGAAATGCTGTTAAACATTCTTCAATGCACAGGACAATTCCTCTCTCTTCTAACAAAGAATTCTCCGCTCAAGATATCAATAGTGTCGAGTTTGAAAAACAATTTTCCTTCCTCATCTTTCTTAAGTCCATAACAAATTATCCTTAAAAACACCATACAATATAGCCATTTCATTACTGTCCTGCTCACTTAGTCTTCTCACATGTCCATCCTTGCAAAGTTGAATGGAGGGCACATGACCCTAGTTCTCCTGATTTCTGTGGGGAGAGGGGAGGAAAAAATGAGAGCTGACTCTGCAGGATGACCTTAGAGTTGGGTCTAAACTCACAAACTAAGTGATTAAGTTTTCAAAAGGAATTCAGAGTCAGTAAAACAACAGGCTTTATTTTTTCTCCCTACTGTATTTTTCACTTTTGAGCAGGTAATTTTGGTGAATAGAAACTAAGACTTACAGGGGAAGCTAATGAGTTTATTCAGGAAGCACAATGTGAAATTAGTGACACAGTTTTGAAAAATTAACTTTCTCAGACAAAGCTTGTAAAAATTGATTAACAAGCTAGTAGTGGCTATTGACACGACATGCTTTCACATCTTTTAGAAAACAACTTTCAATTATTATGAAAGTATATACGTACTTGGAATTAACACACATTTATGTACTTAAGTGTTCTTTTTTCTCCTAATATTCCATTTTCAGTTTCTGCAAATTTGTTCGCAATTATATTATCTGGAAAATAGGACTATGCAGAAGCAAACCTGGGCTGGTGATAAAGTGATCTGTGTCACCTGGCTCTATTAGTCTTTTCTTTTCTTCCCTTTTTGTTATTATTTATTGGCATTTCACCTGCAGCAAAACATAAGTTTTAAATGTGGACTTTATGGTGTGTGTGAGTCAGTCTAGAGAGGGTAAAGTATTTCAAGAGCAGTACAAAATATAAGTATTCTTGAATTTTAATTTTAAGCAGTTTAACATAGGTATGTAATGAAGCTTTATTTATTGAATTTGAAAAATTAATTTCTTACAGCCTTGAGTGTATTTTGCTTTGTCTGCCCCTGGGTTTGTACATATTGGTGTTTTATTCTTCCTTTTTAATATTTCAACAGGTGAGGCTGGCAAGAAGGCTGATGATGCTGTTTTACACCTAGAGGTCTTATGGAACCAGGACTGCATTTGTACGCGGAACAAACAACTTTGGGGGATGGTTTAATAATTGCCTTTGGTAGGGCTTGTCTCACATTCATTAAAAACTCCAGGCAAGGCTGCTTCCTTGATCTTCATTTCTTTTCAGTTGCCAAGCAAACAAACAAAACTCCCTTCCTGATAGTTACTTAGTTATCTAACCTAGAATGTCTTTGACTGAAGTCAACGTTTAGAGGTTAGAGGTTGGCAGACATTTGGGTAATTGCTGGAATGGGTAACTAGTCTGCTTTTCTTGTTTTTAAAAACATTTGAGATACTATAGAATTTTAACCTCATACCACATTAAGGTTTCGTTGTTAAAAATATTTATTGTGTTCTCTCTTTGGTGAATGAAAAATATCATGTTGCCTAATTATCTTTGATGTAGGAAATGACTAGAGCATAATTAATATAAAAGATCATGATTTTATTATTTAGGAAATGATAAGGGAATACTAAATGTCTGTCTAGTTCATAATTACAGATATTGGAAACCATCTATCTTTTTTCCTCATTTAGTTTTATAACTAGATCTGAATTAAGGCTTATAAAAGTGACATTATATATGAAGCCCACAGATATACACCTTGTATAGAGTGTAGACAGCCAGTATTCACTTTTCTGTGTCAAAGGAATGCCCATAAGAATTGTTGGTAGGAGTCTAAATGTGGAGGTAAGTAATAAGCAGGTATTGACTTCTGTTGAGATCAATATCAAGATTTGTTGACCCAAAGAGGTTAAAATTGACTGAAGAGTGGGACAATAAATCTTGTTATTGACTAGAAAGCAGAAGTCAATATATGTATTATTATAAACATTTTTCTTTTGGTGTAGATGATACGGGTGGAGTCATTTTTAAGACCTTAAATGCATATGGCCATATGTTTTTTATATCATGGTGGTGGCCAATACAGGCTCCTTGGCTTATTAAAACAGTGGCTATTCACACGACATCAATCACGTACCCGGTTCATCATTCGCCATTTCAACCATCTTTCTCCCTGCACTTTAGGCCCTCTTATCCTGATTAATTTCAAATTCAAATGTGGAATACACAAGCTTGTATGATAAAATTTTGTTTAAAAAAAATAGAAAACACACTCATCATTTGTTTCTCTAGAAAGCAGTTGACATCTTCCCAACAGCCTTACATTTTCTGGCAATGGAAAGACTTCCTTCTAGGCTGCACATTGCAAGATGACTCTTCCCCTTAGATGAGCTATTGTATTTACTAGGTCATCTAAAAAGCATGTAACTTTTAAAGATTAAGACTTGGCTGGGCACGGTGGCTCATGCCTGTAATCCCAGCACTTTGGGAGGCCAAGGCGAGTGGATCACGAGGTCAGGAGATCGAGACCACCCTGGCTAATATAGTGAAACCTTGTCTCTACTAAAAATACAAAAAAATAGCTGGGTGTGGTGGCGGGCGCCTGTAATCCCAGCTACTCGGGAGGCTGAGGGAGGAGAATGGCATGAACCCAGGAAGTGGAGCTTGTAGTGAGCCGAGATTGTGCCACTGCACTCCCGCCTGGGCGACAGAGCAAGACTCTGTCTCAAAAATAAATAAATAAAATAATTAATTAAAGATTAAGACTTTTTAAAAATGTATATTTTAAATGAGGGGTTTTTTGAAACCATAAAATATATGCAAGCTAGGTCATTTCTAAGACTTTCTATTCATCACCAACCAGCCATTCACAGAAAGCCAAATTGAGATTTTACTTTTCTATAGTTGAGAGAAGTAGAAATGGAAAACAATTTCCCTTTGTTCCAAATAGCTCTCATGTTGATAAAAAATTAAATTCTGTACATCCAAGCTGAACAGAGCATGCAGGGCTATACTAAGTCTCTGTTCTGTAGTTTTGCCTGAACTGAGGTCTGCACACAGCATCATGAATGCATGAAATCCTAGAGAAAGAGTCAGCCAGAGCATCCATGTTTCAGATTACCAGCTCAAAATTCTTTCACGCCATATGAATCCACCCTCCTACCTCCATCCCTGGCTACATGGTAATAATGAAGGAAAAACACAGAAGTTTCTTTCCTTTCTAGGCTCCTCCCAAAAGAGGGTACTTTAGAAGCAATATTCAAGTCCATAAATGCTCAGAAATCTGTTAGGGATGAAACATGAGAGATGCCTTGAACGTCTCACACTATGGGGTGTCTCCAATTCCTTAATACACCCCATTGTGCATCACGGCTGGAGAAAGCACTGCACAACCCATTTCCTCCTTTAACTGTGAATTTCCTTGCTTTTATGGCTTTAGATTTTAATGGTTGAATTACATTTACATCTACTTGTGCATTTGCCATCAGCAGCCAGTTCCAGCCTTAAAGCCTTTATGAACTTTGAGAATAAGTTTCTCATAAACAACCTCATTTGGTTCATCCATATAAATTCACACAACAATTCACAGTGCTAAGAAGCTCCAGAGACACCTCTGTACTAAATGGCAGGTCTTTCTGTCTTTACTGGTTTTAAGTACTTTACAATGAATCATAGCTGAAGACAAATTAGTAACTAATTTGCAATAATTCCAAAGCCACTGGAAATGTGGCAAATGTTGGTTAGCCAGAGGCATTGATCACTTCAATTAAGCTTTAGAATCTGTGGTTTTTAGTGAGAAGGAAATAGTTCTATAACGGGAAAACACCCAAATAGTACAGAAGAGCCATCTAATTGTGTCCGGAATTGGTGGGTTCTTGGTCTCACTGACTTCAAGAATGAAGCCGTGGACCCTCGCGGTGAGTGTTACAGCTCTTAAGGTGGTGTGTCTGGAGTCTGTCCCTTCTGATGTTCAGATGTGTTCGGTGTTTCTTCCTTCTGGTGGGTTCGCTGCAGACCTTTGCGGTCAGTGTTACAGCTGTTAAGGCAGCCCATCTGGAGTTGTTCGTTCGTCCTGGTGGGATCGTGGTCTCACTGGGCTCAGGAGTGAAGCTGCAGATCTTCGCAGTGAGTGTTACAGCTCATAAAAGCAGCGTGGACCGATAGAGTGAGCAGTAGCAAGATTTATTGCAAAGAGCGAAAGAAGAAAGCTTCCACAGTGTGGAAGGAGACCCCAGCCGGTTGCTAATGCTGACTAGGGCAGCCTGCTTTTATTCTCTTATCTGGCCCCACCCACATCCTGCTGATTGGTAGAGCCGAGTGGCCTGTTTTGTCAGGGCACTGATTGGTGCGTTTACAATCCCTGAGCTAGATACAAAGGTTCTCCACCTCCCCATCAGATTAGTTAGATACAGAGTTTCCACACACAGGTTCTCCAAGGCCCCACCAGAGCAGCTAGATGCAGAGTGTCGATTGGTGCATTCACAAACCTTGAGCTAAACACAGGGTGCT
Organism: Gorilla gorilla gorilla; assembly: GCF_029281585.2. Taxonomy (NCBI): domain Eukaryota; kingdom Metazoa; phylum Chordata; class Mammalia; order Primates; family Hominidae; genus Gorilla; species Gorilla gorilla. The sequence goes on along the minus strand of NC_073224.2, from coordinate 143,687,473 downwards.
GATTGGTGTGTTTACAAACCTTGAGCTAGATACAGAGTGCCGATTGGTGTATTTACAATCCCTGAGCTAGACGTAAAGGTTCTCCAAGGCCCCACCAGAGCAGCTAGATACAGAGTGTCGATTGGTGCACTCACAAACCTTGAGCTAAACACAGGGTGCTGATTGGTGTATTTACAATCCCTGAGCTAGATATAAAGACTCTCCACATCCCCACCAGACTCAGGAGCCCAGCTGGCTTCACCTAGTGGATCCCACACCGGGGCTGCAGGTGGAGCTGCCTGCCTGTCCGGCGCCATGCGCTCGCACTCCTCAGCCCTTGGGTGGTTGATGGGACTGGGCGCCGGGGAGCAGGGGGTGGTGCTTGTCAGGGAGGCTCGGGCGGCACAGGAGCCCATGGAGTGGGTGGGAGGCTCAGGCATGGCGGGCTGCAGGTCCCGAGCCCTGCCCCGCGGGAAGGCAGCTAAGGCTCAGTGAGAAATCGAGCGCAGCGCCAGTGGGCCGGCACTGCTGGGGGACCCAGTACACCCTCCGCAGCCGCTGGCCTGTGTGCTAAGTCCCTCATTGCCCGGGGACGGCAGGGCTGGCCGGCTGCTCCGAGTGCGGGGCCTCCAAGCCCACGCCCAACCCGGAACTACAGCTGGTCCACAAGCGCCTCACGCAGCCCCGGTTCCTGCTCGCGCCTCTCCCTCCCCACCTCCCTGCAAGCTGAGGGAGCTGGCTCTGGCCTTGGCCAGCCCAGAAAGGGGCTCCCACAGTGCAGTGGTGGGCTGAAGGGCTCCTCAAGTGCCGCCAAAGTGGGAGCCCAGGCAGAGGAGGCACCCAGAGCGAGCGAGGGCTGTGAGGACTGCCAGCACGCTGTCACCTCTCATAATCATGCAACAGAATATTGATACTATTATAGATATGCATCCAGGTTTATACACCAAAACATCTGTGTTTTCATCATAAACACAGGAAAGTACATAAGGCAAGAATGTAGCTAGAGGACAGCTCTGGGATACCACTAAGAAAAAAAATTGTTTTTAATCTTACCAACCCCATTACACAAATTAAATATATCTATCTTATCTGTTTATAGATTAAATTTTCTACAAAAACTGAAAAATTTTACTTTGACTTTTTACTACTTTTAATTATTGCTAAGATATATAATCTTGCTCTTTCTTTCATGCGTATTCTTTAAGTAAAGACCAGAAAAGGATATAATCTAAACCCTTTGACTTCTTGTAATAGGAGGGTTGCACTCGAAACTTCTTATTTGTTCCGTAGTTCAGCTGGTCACAGTCTGTCACAGATGCCTACTGATGGGACTTCCACCATGGTTAAGAACCACAGGAGGCAGACCAGGACCATGTCCACAGATGTAAAAAAAGCTAACGTCACTCCACAGCTAACATTGCTCCATTCTGAAACTACACCTACTCATCAGAAAAGGCATTTCTTAAGATATATACCCAAGTAGGGGGTGACTTAGAGAGGGGACAACAGCAACAACATTTTCGAAGTTGGAAAACAAATGAACAATTGGTAAAGGAGTTTGCAGACCTGAAGAAGAATGGAATCATAAACTAGCAACAGAGAAAGCTAAAATCTAACATGTTTTGTGTTGCAGAATCCTCCAAAAGCCTCAATCTCTGTAGAAACAGAGAAGAGACGAAGGAGACTCTGAGGAAGAGGATTGATTTTAAAAAGTCTAGTAGTCGGTGCCCCTTCCCAACCTCACACAGCCGGGCATCTGCTCCTCTGTCAGTACAATGAAAGAATAAAGTCATATTCCCTGGAGTTAATAAAGCAGAGGGTCTCCGTACATGGAGTGAGTGTTAAGGTCAGGGGTTCTATACACTGAACTTAGAAAGCGTACGTGCATATTTACCTGGCAGGGGAGACACCCTTATCACAAAGGTGGTTTTCCCAGGGTGAGGCTTAAATGCTGCATTTCAGATATGTTGACCCTATGATTTAACCACATTTGGGAAATTCGTCTGCATAATTTGTGGTAGTGGGAGACTGCGTTTGCTTCTCCCCTGGTTAAAAAAAAATAAAAAAGAAAGCCTATGTGAATGTCTGCATATGATCCTTGAAATCGGGGATCCAATTACTTTTGTGATTCCCAGAACACAGGCAATCAGGCTTTCAGCCTAAGTAGAGGACTGGGGAATGGATTGCCCCCAAAGAGACAAAGAATACAACATTTGAGGTTCTTTAAATAAATGGCTTTGCCAGATCCCCTGCAGTAAATACTTCAGTCAGCTAATCTCACACCATGAACTTCCAACCAGCCTTTAAAAAAAAATCGTTCTTAAATATGAGCCATCAAGGATCAGACAGTGGAAAATTATAAAACGAAGTCCAAAACAATCAAAAGTGAACACTACTTGGAGAACAGATAATGAAAAGAGATAAGTTAAAAAGAAAAACACATCACTATGATTCATAATCATTAGCAATATAAGGAAACTACTATTACTACGAAACAAGAACAGAGGACTTGTTTTTAAGGAACACAGAGGAAACATGAGCCTTGCAAAGTAAAATTATAATAGAAAAAATGTTTAAATTCAACGGAAGTGTTGAAAGAAAGGTGAGAAAATCTCCCGAAGATAGAAAAAAGGAAAACAAGAGAGGGAATAAAAGAAAAAGATAAATATCATTCACCAGTCCAGGATGCTCAATGCTCAAATAAAAAGTGGTACAGAAACTACTTGTATACATCATCTACAAGGAAAAAAATAAAGAAAATTTATATAATTTTTCCTTCATATACTAGACTTTGGCCAGTCCCTGTGACTGTGTAAGGGGTTAGTCCTCAGAGCTCTGGCTGGCCAGGCCTCATAGACTTTTACTGAGAATTCTTCAGCAGGGAAACTGACCTTCTCTGCTCAGACACCTGTGCGAATTGAGATTCATGACTGCCACAGAATACCTTGACTTACACAATGCTTTAATCTTAAAATTTCTATAAGTATTTGATTAGTTTTTAAAATTAATTTTTTTCAAAAATAGCATTGTTTTATAATTGACATATCAACTGCATATATTTTAATGTATATACTTTATATATTTAAAGTGTACAACTTGATCCATTTTGACATATGAATAGACCTGTGAAACCTTCACAAGATAATCAGCATATTCCTCACCCCTCCAAGTTTCTCTGTGCCCCTTTGTACTCCCTCACCCATCCCTTCCTCATTCCTGCCCTCCAAGAAACCACTGCTTTCCATCACTACAGATGACTTTGTATTTACTTTCTATAGTTTTTTTATTAAATAGATTCAGATAGTATATATTCTCTTGCTGACTTCTTTCATTCAGCACAGTTATTTTGAGATTCATCCATATTAGTGCAGGTACAAATAGTTCATTCTATTTATTGCGGAATTATACTTCATTGTGTGGATATACCATAATTTGTTTATCCTGTCCCTTGTTTAGTAACATTTGAGTTGTTTTCATTTGGGGGCTATTAGAAATAAGAATACTATAAACATTTGTTGGTAAGTCTTTTTACTAACATATGCTTCAACTTCTATTGGGTAAATATCTACAACTAGAATGACTAGATTCTATGGTAGGTATATATTTAGCTTTCTAAGAAACTTTCATATTTTTTCTAGAGTGGTTGTATCATTTTACATTCCTACCAGATTGTGAGAGTTCTAGCTGCTCTACACCTTTGCAACACTTGGTGTGGCCAGTCTTTTTAATAATCGTCGTTTATTAGATATTTTCTGAATTTTGAAAAGAAATGCATTTTTCTTATAACATGCACAACTACTGATTGCCCACACAACCGTGATTTCCTGCATGTTCCTCTACGCCCATTACAGTGACTGATATTATTATAATTTCCCTAGGTTCCCTTGCAGCTAGAAAATTGACACATAATTCAAGACCAGAAAATGAGATCCATGAGAGAATTTTCTGTGAAGCTTCTGAGAAAGTTTCAGTCTAAAATAATAATACTAACAAAGACACACTGAGAGAGACTCTCCTTCCTGTCCCTAGAAGTGGCTGTGTGAGGATACGATGCCTAGAGCATGACAGCAAAGCTGGATACCCTCTGTTTCACTCTCCAGATGCACTCCCCTCCCTTCTGCATTCTGCTCTCAGAGAAGGCTGACCTACATGGACAAGTTAAAGGGTTCCCTTTCTCTCTGAATTCCCATTGAGTTTAACCCATAAGGAGCTCTGGCAGGTGACTGGAAGAATAGAAAGTGAGAGAAGCAGTGATTCCTCTACCCCTCTCCCCACAGTCTTCACAGATGATAGCTATTTCCTCGTACTGAAGGTCACAGTTCTTCTCAGTCAGTTGCTCTACATGCCTCCTCTTTCCTGGTTCTGGTAGCTATAGCTGCTCCCTCCTCTTGCCTTACCACGCTTGGGAATGGTGGCAGTCCTGCTGTTGTTACTGGCCTCTTGGGGAACAGCATTATCCCTTGTGGTTTCCTACACTCTGCCCATACTTTTTAATAAATAATCTTGAGCTTTCCTAATTTAAAGGTCAACTATTTTGCCTGGGACCCTTAATGATTCAGTAACTCTAGAGACAATGAGGGACAAGCCTGAACATAAAGGCCAACAGCAAGTAAGAAAAAGCTGGAAAACACCTGAGCTATAGATAACGTTGTGTCTCTGAATTAACCAATGTTGGAACTTCTTGCATCCAAGCTACTTATTTGTTATATAGGACATAATAACATATCTCTGTTGTGAAAAATTAAGTTATTGCCATAAGAGCCATCTGACTTAGTAAAGAGTCAGCCCATGATCCTGTAAGTTTTATCAGTCATGCTGAATTTTCCTCTTATTCTTATCACTCTTCCTAATTGGAAGAGTGAAATAACATTTTGTGACTTGGACACCTCACTCACCTAACTCTGGTCCCACCCAGTTTGCAGTGGTAGGTCTTCCATGCCTGATTTCCTCATTTCTGTCTACACCGGCCTCTTGGAACGGGAAGCCTGGATTCTGACCACTGGGTCATGAACTGTTCTAAAAGGACAGTGCTATCAGACTCCACCCTAGTGAAAAGGAGCTCCTTGGGCTATTATAAAATCTCTAGCTTTATACTTTTCCTTTTTGGGAAGTCTCCAACTCACAGCTGATAGCTACTTTTCTTCTCCCTTCTGGCATCCTGTGCTGTTACTTCTTGAACAGTATCAACAATGACCAGTTAAATTGATACTCCTGTTTTGGGAGTGTAGCTACACATGTGCATGCCACACCTCCTCACAGTTTTGTTTCCATACATAAAACATGAGTACGACTTAGGAGGAAATTTTTCTATAGGTCTGTAACCAAAATTAAATATTTTTAACAGTGTTTTGTAATAGCTCCCAGTAACAACAGCTGTTGTACTAGCAGAATTAGTAATAGTTACTAGTATTTACTAAGCACACTATATTTAGACACTGTGATATGAGTTTTGTGTGTTATTTAACTTAACAATCACTACCCTAAATGGAGTATGTTGGCTGGATGGTTTTGATGGCTGTGGCCCATTGTTAAGAAAAGGCATGAGAGATTGAATCGGTTCCTATTTTAATCTGTATAGTTAACAAGTAGAAAAAACACTAATCAATTCAGAATTCTGTCAAGTTGAAAAGTCTATAGAGCTAGGTGAAAAGATGTCCTAATAACTTAAGATCAAAAGAAATACAAAGCCACTCAAATGAAGTCGCAACTTAGGTGGGGGCAACAGAATTTCTTGAGCAGCTCAAGGTTAAGGGTACTTAGATTATGAGACCAAACTTTTTTTTTTTAATTTAGGTACCCATGAGATACAGTGACTATGAATAGGGCTCTATGGATCTCACTAGGTCACTAGAAATAATTCATTCACCACCCTATCCCCTATCTCTTGATATTCACTCTTGACTACTTAGGAAAACATGCCCCAACACTGCTTAGGATATTATAATTGTTTCCCTAGTAGATAATTATTTTCTTAGCTTGGAAGTTTTAATTATAGAACTAGTTAAGAAAATCAAACACAGTATTAATATGAGTATATATTAAGGAAGCATGCTTGACTTTGGGGTATTTATAATGTTTAAGATATTTTAGTCTATTAGAGAACAGGTAAATCGTGTGATTCAATTTAAAATGTGTAAATAGGTAATTGATTTAGGCCTGTGAATTGAAGTTGAAATTTTATTTAGTTTATATAGTCATTGCAGTAGCTTATATAGTATTAAAACATTTAAGAGAACTTAAGGTTCATAATATTTCCAGGTTTAATTTATTAGACGCATTAGAGGTATTTTAAATGTTCTGGAAAATTTTACTTTTAAATCACACATTTGAAGTATCTAAATAGAAATCAAATACATTTAATTTATAAATTTGGTGTAAAATATTTAAAGGAGTTTAACTAACTAGTTTGTAAATGGAACTAAACATTAATCAAAGGCCTCATAAAAGTGATTGCTACATTTGCTAGACGTATAAATACAACATTATGGAACAGCTAAGCTTTCAAATTTTAAGTCAAATAATTCAAACATATTTTTAGCTAAACTAAAACTCTGAATAATCTTTCCTGCATGCAGAAGTCTATCCTTGAAATTATTAACATTGAAAAACTTCATTGCCAAAGCAAAACAGATGATAAAGAAGCTTTAAATTATTGTGAAAGTAAAAACCTCCCCTCCTACAATTATTACATATTACAAATGTCTTCAAATACTCTCAACTTTAGGCATGTTTCATGCTACTGATACTGAGACGCAGAATGGGGTAGTATATTAGTCCATTTTCATAAAGCCATGAAGAAATACCCGAGACTGGGTAATTTATAAAAGAAAGAGATTTGATGGACTCACAATTCCACATGGCTGAGAAGGCCTCACAATCATGGCGGAAGGCAAAGGAGAAGCAAAGGTACATCTTACACGGTGTCAGGCCAGAGAGCTTGTGTAGGGGAACTCTCACTTTTAAAACCATCAGATCTGGTGAGACTTATTCACTACAACAAGAACAGTACGGGGGAAACTGCCCCAGTGATTCGATTATCTCCACCTGGCCCCACCCTTGACAGGTGGAGATTATTACAGTTCAGGGTGAGGGTTGGGTGAGGACACAGCCAAACCATATCAGGTAGTAATTGCCAATTTGGGCCCTGGAGTCAGATTTACGTGGTCAGTACCCCAGTTGCTTCATGTACTAGCTGTGAGATTCTGGGTAAGTGCTCAACTTTTTAAGATTCATTTTTTGTTTGTTTGTTTGAAAAATGGTTTATACACATAAATTGTTAAGAGGTTTGAATGAAATAATGCCTACAAAGTATTTAGCAGATAACCTGGCACCAAAGTAAAGGCTAAATAAATGTTAATTAGTACTATTAAGAGGAGAAGGCTTCTACAGGAACAACTCTTATCCTGGTTTTCAAACAGATGCCCTTAGAAAGAAAACATGATAATTACAAAATTTAGTGAATAAAAGTTTTGCACCTAGTAGTGGATAGCAAGAGCGTAAAACAGCTTTGTTTTCTGGTATATAGAAACCACAATAATCAAGAATAATAAAAGGTATTGTTTATCAACAATAAGCTCCTCTTATTTGTCTTCTGATAGAAACTTTTATATATTCATTCCTAGAGGAATTATAGTTTTACAATTGCATCCCCAAATTGTGTGACCTATTTAGTTTTAGACCCTGCCCAATTGTACTATTATAAAAGGAAATATGAAAAGAATGATAATATCCATCCCTAAAATTATCAGCTCTTTTTGTCTTGGTAAAAAGGAGAAAAAACTTAGGTGTTCCTTAGTTATACTATAGAAATGATGCTGTGAGCCTTCCAAAGCTAGGTCATAAAAGATAATCTTCTACCTTGTTCTCATGGAATTACTCACCCTGGGGTAAGCCAGCTGCCGTGTGTTAAGGACATTTAAGCAGTCCTATGCAGAGGCCAACCTGTCAAGAAATGAAGGCCTCTTTTCTTGAACAGCAGAACTAAGAGGTCCAGCCAACAGCCATGCGAGAGAGCCATCTTGAGAGCAAATTCTCCAGCCTTCTTCAAGCCTTCAGATGACGGCATCCTCAGCCAACACCTTGACTGCAGCCTGATGAGAGACTCTAAGCTAGAACCACCCAGCTAAGCTTCTTCCAGATTCTTGATACTCAGAAACTATAAGATATAAATATTTGTCATTTTAAGCCCCAACACTGATACAATCAAGCATACACTGCTATGGAAAAAGAATTATTTAAATATATTCATATAAATTTATAATGGATATGTAAATTTAACTGTTTAACAGTATAAAATATGTGAGATTTCAGAATAATGCATATAGTGTGACTCAATTTTTGTTTAAAAAAATCTAAAATTATCATTTGTTTGTATATGTTTGTTTGAGTATGGAGGAAGGTGCCAAATGATTCATACCAGACTGTCACTTCGGTTACCTCAGGAGCATGGGAAAGATTGTAAACTTTTCCTCATCAACCAGTACCTAGTACTAGTAATAGACAACTAATACCTTAGTACTATTTGCATCATATGAAGAAGATGTGCTACTTTTACAATTTTAGAAAATATAGTAAACTAAAGAAAAGTGGGGACCGGATGCGGTGACTCACGCCTGTAATCCCAGCACTTTGGGAGGCCGAGGCGGGTGGATCACAAGGTCAGGAGATCGAGACCATCCTGGCTAACATGGTGAGACCCCGTCTCTACTAAAAATACAAAAAATTAGCCGGGCGTGGTGGTGGGTGCCTGTAGTCCCAGCTACTTGGAAGGCTGAGGCAGGAGAATGGTGTGAACCCGGGAGGCGGAGCTTGCAGTGAGCCAAGATCATGCCAGGGAACTCCAGCCTGGGCAACAGAGCCAGACACCCCATATAAAAAAAAAAAAAAAAAAAAAAAAAGGCGGGGGGGAGGATAAACATTACATTTTGATAATAAAATTTTAATTTTGTTCTTTCCACATCTCTTTAAATTTTGCAATGGCCATAGATAAATTAGATACTTTAGTTTAAAAAATGTTTAATTAACTTCTGAAAATGGAAAGTAAACCATAAATGAACCTTTAGGATATAGATAAGGAACCGTTGTTTTCAACAGGACTTTACTCACCAATCTGATCATGAGGTTTGTTCAGAGGGCTGTTTAAAATGTGAAAAACACAAGCTTTCCGTCAGAGTGCAGAGCATCTTTAGTCTATGAAATAACAAATATTTAAAGCATTCTTTATATTTGGGCAGGGCTTGATGGGAAAGATGGTCAAATGCTATCCCTGAGAACTTCAGTCACAGAAAGGTAAAAAAGACTCAGGCAATTATCCAACGAGTTCTTGGTTAAACTGGGAAGAGGGCTCAGCTCTCCAGTTCTGATGTGGTCAGCTGACATCTTATTTCTGAAATGCAAACTGCTAGAACTGAAAGAAATGCCTGTATATTGTACACATATCTGAGATAAAATGAACAAATACACACCAAATTTCATTGTCTAGTCCCTTTATATCAGTATTTTTTTTTTGAATTGTGGTGGGACAAAGTGCAAAAGATCTTGTGAGCATCATTTTAACAATGGGCTAATGAGCGAGAGTTTTGCTGAACTTCCACTGGCAAACTGCAGAGTTCCCTAGAAAACCACATGACAGGACTTAGTTATCCCGTGTTTCTATATTCTCTTTGCCCTGGCAAAATTAGATTCCTCAAGTCAACTTGATGCACCAAACAGAACTTTAAAGACATAAGCATCTCTGCACCTTTTAAATGAAAAATGTTTTGAGGAAGGTGAAAGGAAAGAATCATTGACCTTGATCATTTCTGAGCCAAGATGTCTGATTCCCAGCAGAAGCTGTTCAAGTGAGAAGAAATGTATGAAGAAAAGGAAATACATACTTCCTAATTCTACTGTAAAGTTTGTCTCTAAGTATCATGTCCCTAACAGATAAATACACGTTTAATGAAATTTTTTAATTCATTTTTTTTTCTAAAGAGACAGAAAAAAGATCTGCTTTATTTTTCCCGTTTAAAGCTTTCACCACTGGGACGAATTCAAACTTACAGTCTTCTTAGGATTCAATTGGCAATGTCTGATATGCTTTAGTTGACAAATCACTTCCATCTTTGTGATCTGTTTAATTCTCACAAAAACCTTTTAAGTTTGTTATCAGCCCTCTTTAACAGACACAACAGCTAAAGTGCAAAGAAACTGAGTGATTAATTCATAGCCACTCAGTGGCATAAGCCAGATTCAAAGTTAGGTCCTCTTTCTCTAAATTCTACATACTTTCTTCTCCTCTGCATTTGCCTCTAATGCTGCTGTCTCTTTTACAGCCTTTGAATGCTTCGCAAATATATCTCAGCCCCACTTCATCTCTGAGCACCTGCCCGAAAGCCTAAAATGAAAAAGCAAACATGTCAGAATTAGAGATTCAAGTAAATGTTGAGCGATAGCACCAATTATTTGCAGCCCGCCCACACCTTCGAAATGCGAGCGATTCTTCAGTCTACACCCATGCCTCAGATAGGGGCTCTCGGGAAACTGGTGACTCATTCCATAATGAGTCTGGACAAATAGAAAGGCCCAGGAGGCACTTGCATATAATAATCAGGAGATATTGACTTCTTTTGAGGTCAAGAGCAAGATTTATTAACCTAAGAGATAAATATTGACTGAAATTTTGGATAGTTCTTTTTCTTCTCAGAAACCTGGTAAATTACTCAGACTGCCACTCAGACACTTGGAAACAGAATTTTCCTCCAGTTTTATGTCCGTCTTTAGTTATAGACCTCCTAAGGGAGGAAAATCTTTGTACTATATTTTAGAGAGATATTTAAAATCCTGCTAATTATTGCTTCATTTTTATCTATTCTAAGACTCGCTGGCCAGAAGCCTTTTATTATACAGTAATAGGTTTTCACGTCCTTGGGGCTTTTTTTCTATGGTCTTCAGTGTCTGGCTGTGAGTCCAAATTTCAATTCATCTCATGTGATAGCCTCTATTCTTTTCCTCTCTAGTTTTCTCTCATCCTTAAGAAATAGTTTGCCTCCCATGGAAACCCCTCCCAGGCCTGCAAATTGTGCAAGTGGGCCTTAGGAAAGTTGTGTTCCAAAAGCCCCTCATTGTGACACACTTATCACTAAGTCATAGCAAACCCTTTTTTCTTCTGATAAGTTACTCACAGATGCCCCAGTCCAGAGGGTCTGTTCAAGTATCCAGGGGCCTCCCTGTCCCTTTGCCCTGTGGCTTGAAATGGTTTGAGTTTGTCTTCAGATGTTGGGCAGATTTATTTTCTTCTTTTTCTTGACGACACGGAACAATCACCCGAGATAACCTGCTTTCTTTTCAGACCTTTTTCCTTGATATTTCCTTTCTTGGAGTCGTCTCCTTTCAGTAAACTTGAAGGTATATCCTCACATTATGTTAAAAGCTTCAAAACTGTAAATGTGCGAGGCTTCAAGAATGTACTCTCTTCATTTAAACGTACTCCTTTCTGATCAGAAAGATCAATACCTTCCACAGCATGTTTTTGCTAAGAATGAGTATGTTTAAGGCTCTTATCTCCTTGACTGGAATAAATTACTAAAAGTACTCATTCTACTTACTTTGAAATACCATAGAAACATTTGTGGCATTAACACAGTGTATTACAGCTTTTGAAGTTTTATTACTTTTCGGTTCTTTTTTATTATATATTTAAACTCTAATCCCCTTTCTTTTCTTGAGATGATTGTGTTTGCCAAAGACCTGTATGGAAGAAGTTTGCCTTTCTTTAGAAGCATTTTCCTCCCACAGACTCATTCCTTCTGAGGTTGTTATGAATTGTTAATCACAGAAGATGTTACTACTATTATTTTCTAATTCTGAGAGTCACCCCTATGCTTTGACACCACTGGAGCACCTGCAAGGCACCGAATCCAGCATGCTGCCCAGGTAGCAGGTGGGAGGTCTTGATAGAAATGCTTAATTGAGATTTGGCCATGACCCACTTTCTAGTGATAAGCAATATTTGAGTATGTGACAACTATGCAGTGTCCTAAGATAGGCTGTACGTTGCTTTTAGCTGGTATTTGCATAGCACTCCTTCTGGCTTTAATACATTACATTGTGCTTTTAGCCACCAAGGAAATGGGAGGGTACTGGCCATCAGCAGTGATGTGCTTAATGTGTCGTGCACAACTTGTGAATAGAGAACGACCCTGAGAATGAAAAGAGGCTGAATCTTAGGGATAAATTCACATAGGAATTTTTGCCTCAGAAATGAACGGGAGATAATCAACAGCAAGAAAGTCCTTGAAATTCAACAGAGATCTAAAGAAGCTGAAAATTAATCAGCTGCCACAAGGTGGCGAAATCACATTGATGTCCTTCTTACTCTTCTATTTCCTCATAGAAACCTTTTAATGTCAACTATCTGAGGACAAAGGTGTTATTTCTACATTTAAATAAAAACCACTTATCACCAAGATTTACAAACCATTTCGGTGCATTCAGACAGCTTTCTGGGTATATTGGATAGTGTGTGAATAAGTAAGGTGACACTGCCAAATATAAAAAGCTAAAAGTACATTTTGTTTTCTCATAGCTACCTGTGAGAACCTGTGTTCTCCCCATATTTGATGTCCATTTGCTAAAGATTAAGAACAGAAAGCATTTAGGATATATTTTAGAGCATGTTGCAGAAATTCTGTGAAGTGCAGTTTGCTTTAGCTATAAGGTGGGTACATGAACAAAGATGCACATGCTATTGTAAACATTTCAAGTGCCATCACAGAGAAAAAGGACAGTGTCAGGATGCAGTGGCCCTGTATCCTGGGCTGCTGCTCACCAAAGCATGAACTCTGCTCTTATTGGTGTTTTCAAATCCCAACAGATCCTTTTATATTTTTAGGGATTTTATTGAACACCAGCTGCCTCTTATTTTAACATATTTGATAACAATACTTCAAACTACTGTTGTGGTGATAAAATGAGTGAATTCATATAAACATAGCTGCTACTAGCCAGAAGCACATTTGGAAATTAGACAAAGGTGCCTCTCAGGGTGCACACCTCCCTTCTCTAGGAGACAGAACATGGCAAGCAAAGCTTCCGCTAGATCTCAGCTCACCTGTCCCCTTTCCTGGCCATCCTGTTGCAGGGATCACTCTTTGCAATCGTATGTCTAGGGTCTGCATGTAAAGTACTTAAAATAATGCCTGGCACAAAGAAGATGAACCCTCTAAAAATCATCATCGTCTACATCATCATCATCATCATCACCAGCACATCCCTAGTGGCCTAGTCATTGTAGCCTTACTATGTCTAGTTTATTCTACAGGTGTGTGAGAAATATATCTATAGATATGGTAGCAGGGAGATACAATGCAGATTAAATAACTTTATAAACAAATATGCTGACCTGATGGTGAAAAGTACAATAAAAAATTATGAGTCAGAGTGGTGTGAAATCAAGACCGTAAAAAAAATAGAGAAGGTGTAAAGGGTAAGACCTTTTTACAATGGTAGTTCCCAGCCAACCCCCATTGTAACCCTCCCTTCCACCCTAACCCTACCTAGCCCAAGGCTTACTACAACTGGTACTAGGACTCAGCTACACATTTAAAGTAGGTCTTTTGCTTTATTTAGTGCTTTTTCAGACACCATTTCTGGGACCCAGTACTACCACATGACTTCCTGGGTGATCGCCTTTCTGCAGAGCCTCATGTCATCTCACCCAGACATCAATTTACAGTGACTACTGTACTCACTGGTAGATGGCCATCAGGTATCCCTGACTATCATTAGGAGTGCATAAAGGACGACGGGCAAGGAACCAGTTAACAGAACCAGGCTCTGACAAACCTCAGGGTCTCAAGGCACCTCTTTATCAAAAGAGCATCGCTATTTACTTTAACTGTGGCATTAGGAGCAGTGGCAACGGTTTGTATCGGAGCGAGTATGTAATATAGGTAAGGTGTCTGACCAGGACTCTTTCAGTCTAAATGAAACAAATACTAACACAGGAGAAGTGAAGAATGTGACAGTTTTGCTCTTACAGTTTACATCTTCTTCAGAAGACCTTGGCACACTTTTCAGAAGGTGAATAAAGGGTATTCATGCCATGTCATAGGCCGCTCAACACAGAACTTCCATTTTACTGATTTATTCTCAGAATGCAGTTGCTGACAAAATGCACATTGATTATGAAAAATGAGGACTTCTAAAATATTGATATAACTTTTTATGGGGGAGGGAATTAACTTAGAACTTAAAGCATGAATAAGATGTTTCGATGATATAGCAATTAAGTCAGTTTTATTGTTTTGGAACTGTTAATTTTCTACTCATTCAAGGGAAAAGGAGGCCTTTGTTTTCTGAAATAAAAATTTTCAACTGTCAGGTTTTGTACCACAGGCCACAAGCCCTTTTGACATCATCTTTTCATGAGGCACTTTTGAAGTAAATGTGTTATTAGTACAAGAAAATCATGACTATTGTAAACAAACAATAACTATTAGTTTTTCCTGCGTGTGTTTGACACATGGTTATGGAGCCATTGTAGCACTAAGCCACTTGAAAAGTCATTGATCCAAAGCACAGCATTTTCAGGGCAGCTCTTGTAAATTCTTCCATAACAGAGTCATATTGGGTAGTTTATGACAAGCTCTGAAGCAGTCGCTGGTGGTAACTGGAAAACATACACAGGGCAAAAGCAGGAACATTCATATAGGGCCCAGCAGAAGTCAGAGCCCCATTCACGGGGACAGCTTGGGATTAATATGATGCTGTGTGGGGCAACCTCCCATAGGCATTCTGGGACCCTCATATCAGCCTAGGGAACAGCTGGGCATTATTAATATGATACTCACTTGCCTTCCCTGGATGGAACAGCAGCTTGGAGAAGTTGATGGGATTGTAAAATTGGAGTGGGAGAGTCCCAGGATCTCTACTCCAACTTTAACAGCAGATCTGATCATCTGTTTTACACATGGGGCTTCTGAGAAACACTATTTAAAGAAAGGGCCTCACTACTTTTTTAAAAAGCAACTTTTTAAAAAAAAATTGCTCTGATAGAAAGGGTTAGTGTTGGGAAACTGGAGAAAGGGAGATGAAGGAAGAATGAAACCAAGTTAAAACTAGAGGGTTGATTACTGCTGAGTCCTTTGGGCATCTTGCTGGAGAATAGGTGAGGGTGGGGGTGTGAAAGCTGCATCCTGGCAGCTTTGCTGCACCGCAGGATGAAATTAATTTAGATGATGAGGAACAGGAGTAGAGAAACAAAGACAAAAATCTCTCTCCTGAATGGAACTTTTAATCTTAGATATAGCAAGATTAAAATGTGGATTATATATTTTATGTATTATTTTTTTCTTTGGTAGAGAAATTACTTTATTCCATTTGTTATGGTTAATTTTATGTGCCAAGGTAGCTAGGCTATGATGCCCAGCTGTTTGGCCAAATACTAGTCTAATGCTGTTCTGAAGGTATTTTTGTAAATGGGATTAACATTCACTACTGGTTGACATTCAGTGAAGCATATTACCCTCCATAACGTAGGTGGGCTTCATCCAAGTTGTTGAAAGCCTTAAGAGCAAAAAACTGAGGTTTCCAGAAGAAATTCTCCCTCATACTATAATATAGAAGTCTTGCCTGAGATTACATCCTGCTGGCCTGCCCTACTGATTTTGCATTTAAGATTGAAGCATCAACTCTTATCTGAATTTCCAGCCCTTGGGCCCACTCTACAAATTTCACATTTGTCAGTCCCATAATTGGGTGGACAAATTCCTTAGAATAAATCTCTTTCTCTGTACACACACAGACATACACATACAATATGTATATACATATAATTGCTTCTGTTTCTCTGGAGAATCCTGAATGACACACCAGTCATCCCAGACAGGTTCTGATTACACTCAGCCTTGTACTAAAAAGGCATGATGGCTTCAGGTACCACGTGGCCCAAGATTCAAACCCAGGCACTGCTGCTTATTAGTGAGGTCCTGTGTAAGTTATCTAATCTCTTTAAGTCCCAATTTTCTCAACTGTAAAATGGGAGTAATATTACTTATCTTCCTGGTATTTTTCTTTATGAGAATTAAATGGGAAAATGCACACAAAAGTATACGGTACAAAACTTGGCATATAGTAGCTGATCAACAAGTAGCAAAGAATGTGGATTATCTATGTATTGTACTGAAGAACGTTCATATTATTTTACCAGCTATGCAGGTCTGTGAATTCAATATTATCTGTTTCTGTTTCTAGACATAGTCAATTAAAAATAGCCTTTAGTGTATATACAATTTCTTAATATGAATTTCATGAAACACTAGTGCCATGAAATTATTGAAGACAAAAAAGGTCCCAGATTGAAATAGGAGTGGCAGTCTGCCTAGTGTAACACCCTCTGGGAGAGTCACATTTTACTTTAATATATTAAAGTCTCAGAAATTCTGCAGTTTCATTTACTTTTGAATAATCTAATTATGGTAATCATTTGGCCTATTTACAAATATTCAATTTTCCTTTCCTCCATGAGGTGGTAAGTTTTAACTCCTCACTCTTTCAGATTAGATATGGTCATATGACTTGCTTTAGGGAAAAAAAGTGAATGAAGTGACATGTGACATTTCCTGGTGGAACCACTAGATTCACTTCCCTTTTCCTGTCTTGGACATTGCAGAAGCATAAGTTAGATGGATCTTCAGTCAGTCTGGGTTGCTGACTGACAATCTTGAGCAGTGTTTCCTCTCTATTGATCTGTTTTGCTTTTTGTTTTTGTTTTTTTTTAAGATTTTTTTTCTTTTATTATTATACTTTAAGTTTTAGGGTACATGTGCACAATGTGCAGGTTAGTTACATATGTATACATGTGCAATGCTGGTGCACTGCATCCACTAACTTGTCATCTAGCATTAGGTATATCTCCCAATGCTATCCCTCCCCACTCCCCCTACTCCACAACAGTCCCCAGAGTGTGATGTTCCCCTTCCTGTGTCCATGTGATCTCATTGTTCAATTCCCACCTATGAGTGAGATTATGTGGTGTTTGGTTTTTTGTTCTTGTGATAGTTTACTGAGAATTATGATTTCCAGTTTCATCCATGTCCCTACAAAGGACATGAACTCATCATTTTTTATGGCTGCATAGTATTCCACGGTGTATATGTGCCACATTTTCTTAATCCAGTCTATCATTGTTGGACATTTGGGTTGGTTCCAAGTCTTCGCTATTGTGAATAATGCCGCAATAAACATACGTGTGCATGTGTCTTTATAGCAGCATGATTTATAGTCCTTCGGGTATATACCCAGTAATGGGATGGCTGGGTCAAATGGTATTTCTAGTTCTAGATCCCTGAGGAATCGCCACACCGACTTCCACAATGGTTGAACTAGTTTACAGTCCCACCAACAGTGCAAAAGTGTTCCTGTTTCTCCACATCCTCTCCAGCACCTGTTGTTTCCTGACTTTTTAATGATTGCCATTCTAACTGGTGTGAAATGGTATCTCGTGGGTTTGATTTGCATTTCTCTGATGGCCAGTGATGATGAGCATTTTTTCATGTGTCTTTTGGCTGCATAAATGTCTTCTTTTGAGAAGTGTCTGTTCATGTCCTTTGCCCACTTTTTGATGGGGTTGTTTGTTTTTTTCTTGTAAATTTGTTTGAGTTCATTGGAGATTCTGGATATTAGCCCTTTGTCAGATGAGTAGGTTGCAAAAATTTTCTCCCATGTTGTAGGTTGCCTGTTCACTCTGATGGTAGTTTCTTTTGCTGTGCAGAAGCTCTTTAGTTTAATTAGATCCCATTGGTCAATTTTGTCTTTTGTTGCCATGGCTTTTGGTGTTTTAGACATGAAGTCCTTGCCCATGCCTATGTACTGAATGGTAATGCCTAGGTTTTCTTCCAGGGTTTTTATGGTTTTAGGTCTAACGTTTAAGTCTTTAATCCATCTTGAATTGATTTTTGTATAAGGTGTAAGGAAGGGATCCAGTTTCAGCTTTCTACATATGGCTAGCCAATTTTCCCAGCACCATTTATTAAATAGGGAATCCTTTCCCCATTGCTTGTTTTTCTCAGGATTGTCAAAGATCAGATAGTTGTAGATATGTGGTGTTATTTCTGAGGGTTCTGTTCTGTTCCATTGATCTATATCTCTGTTTTGGTACCAGTACCATGCTGTTTTGGTTACTGTAGCCTTGTAGTATAGTTTGAAGTCAGGTAGTGTGATGCCTCCAGCTTTGTTCTTTTGGCTTAGGATTGACTTGGCAATGTGGGCTCTTTTTTGGTTCCATATGAACTTTAAAATAGTTTTTTCCAATTCTGTGAAGAAAGGCATTGGTAGCTTGATGGGGATGGCATTGAATCTGTAAATTACCTTGGGCAGTATGGCCATTTTCACGATATTGATTCTTCCTACCCATGAGCATGGAATGTTCTTCCATTTGTTTGTATTCTCTTTAATTTCCTTGAGCAGTGGTTTGTAGTTCTCCTTGAAGAGGTCCTTCATATCCCTTGTAAGTTGGATTCCTAGGTATTTTATTCTCTTTGAAGCAATTGTGAGTGGGTGTTCACTCATGATTTGGCTCTCTGTTTGTCTGTTATTGGTGTATAAGAATGCTTGTGATTTTTGTACATTGATTTTGTATCCTGAGACTTTGCTGAAGTTCCTTATCAGCTTAAGGAGATTTTGGGCTGAGACAATGGGGTTTTCTAGATATACAATCATGTCGTCTGCAAACAGGGACAATTTGACTTCCTCTTTTCCTAATTGAATACCCTTTATTTCCTTCTCCTGCCTAATTGCCCTGGCCACAACTTCCAACACTATGTTGAATAGGAGTGGTGAGAGAGGGCATCCCTGTCTTGTGCCAGTTTTCAAAGGGAATGCTTCCAGCTTTTGCCCATTCAGTATGATATTGGCTGTGGGTTTGTCATAGATAGCTCTTATTATTTTGAAATACGTCCCATCAATACCTAATTTATTGAGAGTTTTTAGCATGAAGGGTTGTTGAATTTTGTCAAAGGCCTTTCTGCATCTATTGAGATAATCATGTGGTTTTTGTCTTTGGCTCTGTTTATACGCTGGATTACATTTATTGATTTGCGTATATTGAACCAGCCTTGCATCCCAGGGATGAAGCCCACTTGATCATGGTGAATAAGCTTTTTGATGTGCTGCTGGATTCGGTTTGCCAGTATTTTATTGAGGATTTTTGCATCAATGTTCATTAAGGATATTGGTCTAAAATTCTCTTTTTTCGGTTGTGTCTCTGCCCGGCTTTGGTATCAGAATGATGCTGGCCTCATAAAATGAGTTAGGGAGGATTCCCTCTTTTTCTATTGATTGGAATAGTTTCAGAAGGAATGGTACCAATTCCTCCTTGTACCTCTGGTAGAATTCGGCTGTGAATCCATCTGGTCCTGGACTCTTTTTGATTGGTAAGCTATTGATTATTGCCACAATTTCAGATCCTGTTATTGGTCTATTCAGAGATTCAACTTCTTCCTGGTTTAGTCTTGGGAGAGTGTATGTGTCAAGGAATTTATCCATTTCTTCTAGATTTTCTAGTTTATTTGCGTAGAGGTGTTTGTAGTATTCTCTGATGGTAGTTTGTATTTCTGTGGGATCGGTGGTGATATCCCCTTTATCATTTTTTATTGCGTCTATTTGATTCTTCTCTCTTTTTTTCTTTATTAGTCTTGCTAGCGGTCTATCTATTTTGTGGATCCTTTCAAAAAACCAGCTCCTGGATTCATTAATTTTTTGAAGGGTTTTTTGTGTCTCTATTTCCTTCAGTTCTGCTCTGATTTTAGTTATTTCTTGCCTTCTGCTAGCTTTTGAATGTGTTTGCTCTTGCTTTTCTAGTTCTTTTAATTGTGATGTTAGGGTGTCAATTTTGGATCTTTCCTGCTTTCTCTTGTGGGCATTTAGTGCCATAAATTTCCCTCTACACACTGCTTTGAATGCATCCCAGAGATTCTGGTATGTTGTGTCTTTGTTCTCGTTGGTTTCAAAGAACATCTTTATTTCTGCCTTCATTGCGTTATGTACCCAGTAGTCATTCAGGAGCAGGTTGTTCAGTTTCCATGTAGTTGAGCGGTTTTGAGTGAGATTCTTAATCCTGAGTTCTAGTTTGATTGCACTGTGGTCTGAGACACAGTTTTTTATAATTTCTGTTCCTTTACATTTGCTGAGGAGAGCTTTACTTCCAACTATGTGGTCAATTTTGGAATAGGTGTGGTGTGGTGCTGAAAAAAATGTATATTCTGTTGATTTGGGGTGGAGAGTTCTGTAGATGTCTATTAGGTCCGCTTGGTGCAGAGCTGAGTTCAATTCCTGGGTATCCTTGTTGACTTTCTGTCTCGTTGATCTGTCTAATGTTGACAGTGGGGTATTAAAGTCTCCCATTATTGTTGTGTGGGAGTCTAAGTCTCTTTGTAGGTCACTCAGGACTTGCTTTATGAATCTGGGTGCTCCTGTGTTGGGTGCATATATATTTAGGATAGTTAGCTCTTCATGTTGAATTGATCCCTTTACCATTATGTAATGGCCTTCTTTGTCTCTTTTGATCTTTGTTGGTTTAAAGTCTGTTTTATCAGAGACTAGGATTGCAACCCCTGCCTTTTTTGTTTTCCACTTGCTTGGTAGATTTTCCTCCATCCTTTTATTTTGAGCCTATGTGTGTCTCTGCACATGAGATGGGTTTCCTGAATACAGCACACAGATGGGTCTTGACTCTTTATCCAATTTGCCAGTCTGTGTCTTTTAATTAGAGCATTTAGTCCATTTACATTTAAAGTTAATATTGTTATGTGTGAATTTGATCCTGTCATTATGATGATAGCTGGTTATTTTGCTCGTTAGTTGACGCAGTTTCTTCCTAGTCTCGATGGTCTTTACATTTTGGCATGATTCTGCAGCAGCTGGTACCGGTTGTTCCTTTCCATGTTTAGCGCTTTCTTCAGGAGCTCTTTTAGGGCAGACCTGGTGGTGACAAAATCTCTCAGCATTTGCTTGTCTGTAAAGTATTTTATTTCTCCTTCACTTATGAAGCTTAGTTTGGCTGGATATGAAATTCCGGGTTGAAAATTCTTTTGTTTAAGAATGTTGAATATTGGCCCCCACTCTCTTCTGGCTTGTAGGGTTTCTGCCAAGAAATCCACTGTTAGTCTGATGGGCTTCCCTTTGAGGGTAACCCGACCTTCTCTCTGGCTGCCCTTAACATTTTTTCCTTCATTTCAACTTTGGTGAATCTGACAATTATGTGTCTTGGAGTTGCTCTTCTCGAGGAGTATCTTTGTGGTGTTCTCTGTATTTCCTGAATCTGAACGTTGGCCTGCCTTGCTAGATTCGGGAAGTTCTCCTGGATAATATCCTGCAGAGTGTTTTCCAACTTGGTTCCATTCTCCCCATCACTTTCAGGTACACCAATCAGATGTACATTTGGTCTTTTCACATAGTCCCATATTTCTTGGAGGCTTTGCTCATTTCTTTTTATTCTTTTTTCTCTAAACTTCCCTTCTCGCTTCATTTCATTTATTTCATCTTCCATCGCTGATACCCTTTCTTCCAGTTGATTGCATCAGCTCCTGAGGCTTCTGCATTCTTCACATAGTTCTCAAGCCTTGGTTTTCAGCTCCATCAGCTCCTTTAAGCACTTCTCTGTATTGGTTATTCTAGTTATACATTCTTCTAAATGTTTTTCAAAGTTTTCAACTTCTTTGCCTTTGGTTTGAATGTCCTCCCGTAGCTCGGAGTAATTTGATCGTCTGAAGCCTTCTTCTCTCAGCTCATCAAAGTCATTCCCCGTCCAGCTTTGTTCCGTTGCTGGTGAGGAACTGTGTTCCTTTGGAGGAGGAGAGGCGCTCTGCTTTTTAGAGTTTCCAGTTTTTCTGTTCCGTTTCTTCCCCATCTTTGTGGTTTTATCTACTTTTGGTCTTTGATGATGGTGATGTACAGACGGGTTTTTGGTGTGGATGTCCTTTCTGTTTGTTAGTTTTCCTTCTAACAGACAGGACCCTCAGCTGCAGGTCTGTTGGAGTACCCTGCCGTGTGAGGTGTCAGTGTGCCCCTGCTGGGGGGTGCCTCCCAGTTAGGCTGCTCGAGGGTCAGGGGTCAGGCACCCACTTGAGGAGGCAGTCTGCCCCTTCTCAGATCTCCAGCTGCATACTGGGAGAACCACTGCTCTCTTCAAAGCTGTCAGACAGGGAGGGACGTTTAAGTCTGCAGAGGTTACTGCTGTCTTTTTGTTTGTCTGTGCCCTGCCCTCAGAGGTGGAGCCTACAGAGGCAGGCAGGCCTCCTTGAGCTGTGGTGGGCTCCATCCGGTTCGAGCTTCCCGGCTGCTTTGTTTACCTAAGCAAGCCTGGGCAATGGTGGGCGCCCCTCCCCCAGCCTCGCTGCCGCCTTGCAGTTTGATCTCAGACTGCTGTGCTAGCAATCAGCGAGACTCCATGGGCGTAGGACCCTCCGAGCCATGTGCGGGATATAATCTCCTGGTGCGCCATTTTTTAAGCCCGTCAGAAAAGCGCAGTATTCAGGTGGGAGTGACCCGATTTTCCAGGTGCCGTCTGTCACCCCTTTCTTTGACTAGGAAAGGGAACTCCCTGACCCCTTGCACTTCCCGAGTGAGGCAATGCCTCGCCCTGCTTCGGCTCGCGCACGGTGCACGCACCCACTGACCTGCGCCCACTGTCTGGCACTCCCTAGTGAGATG
The DNA here is from genome assembly GCF_029281585.2 of Gorilla gorilla gorilla. Classification (NCBI taxonomy): domain Eukaryota; kingdom Metazoa; phylum Chordata; class Mammalia; order Primates; family Hominidae; genus Gorilla; species Gorilla gorilla. Next base: position 143,664,805 of record NC_073224.2, on the reverse strand, counting down.
AAACCGGTACCTCAGATGGAAATGCAGAAATCACCCGTCTTCTGCGTCGCTCACACTGGGAGCTGTAGACCAGAGCTGTTCCTATTCGGCCATCTTGACCTTGACAAAAATTACTGATCTGTTTCGATATGGTATTCATGATTGGGAAATCAATATTGTGTTATTGTATGCCAGATTTTGAGGCTGTTTTTTACTACAGCATAACTTAGCTTATTTTGTGTCACACAGGATTTTGAAAAGAAAAAAGTGAGGTGCTGGTATAACAATACCCTAAAATACGTAGCACGAGTTCCATGGTATGATGGTTAATATTGAGTGTCAACTTGATTGAGTTGAAGAATGCAAAGTATTGCTCCTGGGTGTGCCTGTGAGGATGCTGCCAAAGGAGATTAACATTTGAGTCAGTGGACTGAGAGAGGCAGGTCCACCTTCAATCTTGGTGAGCACCATCTAATCAGCTGCCAGAGTGGCTAGGATAAAAGCAGGCAGAGGAACGTGGAAGGACTAGACTGGCTAAGTCTTCTGGCCTCCATCTTTCTCCCATACTGGATGCTTCCTGCCCTCAAACATCAGACTTCAAGTTCTTCAGCTTTTGGACTCTTGAACTTACACCAGTGATTTGCCAGGGGCTCTCAGGCCTTTGGCCACAGACTGAAGGATGTACTGTCGGCTTCCCTACTTTTGAGGTTTTGGGACTAGGACTGGCTTCCTGACTCCTCCACTTGCAGACGGCCTATTGTGGGACTTCACCTTGATATTGTGTGAGTCAATCCTCCTAATAAATTCCCTTTCATATATTCATCTATCCTATTAGTTCTGTCCCTTTAGAGAACCCTGACTAATACACATGGTTAGGTTGCAAATATTGAGGAAACTGTTAACAGAACCTGAAAGAATAGCAAAATGTTTTAAAACATAAAAATATACATGACCACAAAATCATTTTTCCTGGAATCTCTGTTAGTCAACATACTTTTGAAAACATTGTTTCAGAATGTTCTTTGCAGCGCTTTCCTTTCTCTTTGCATGTGAATTATTACCAAAATAAATCAGTAACTAAAAGTGCAATGAAATATTTTATGAATGGGAAATTATTATCTAACATTTCTTGCATAGGCGGTGCATTTTATACTCCCTTCTGTTTGCTCAAACTGCAGTGATTTTTCTCCCTCTTCATCTACTTCATCCCATGTTATTCTTCAAAGTTTACCTAAAATAATATCTCCTCAATAAAGCCTTACCAGATTTAACTGCTTGTGATTAATTGCTCAGTACCATTAATTTTGAATTTTAACTTATTTCTAGCATTTACTATCTTCTGCCTAATAGTATGATTAGTTTATATATATATATCTCATCCCTACCAGGTTACAATCTCCTTTAAACTTGGAACCATCTCATTGGATCTTAGTATCTTCTACAGGGTTTTGCACAGGATTTTTCATTTATATTAAACTCAATGATCGTTCTTGGAATAGCATTATGCTAACGACTAATAATACAATTAATAATAATAACAATGACATAACTAAAAATTTTGAGTGCTTAGTAATGTGCCAGAAACTGTAACAGATGTATATGATTATTTCTTTTATTCTTAATATTATACCTATGTGGTAGTTACTGGTATCTCCATTTTATAGGCAAGAAAACTGATGCTGAGAGAGGTTAAGAAACTTGGCCAAATTCACACAGCTGATAAGCAACTACCATATTTTTGCAAATGCAAGCCTAGATATTGGTCTCAGGTGCAGAAAGATAGATTGTCACAGTTATACATGTGGTATTGGCATGTGCTTGTATTTCTCTTTTCCAATTTAAGGTCGTCAACCCCAAAGTGTGGCAGAGTTAGCTTGGTACGCACAAAAATGGGGTTTGGGCTGGCAGAAAAAGAAACAATGAGAGAGTGTAAAAGGCAGAAAGAGGCATACTTGGTAGAAACAGATAATAAAGCCATGACAGCCACCCCTCATCCTTCCCCTCTCATAAATATGGAGAAGTGGCAAAGAGCAACAGAAGAGGGAATAGAGGAGGAGGAGGAGGCGAGTCGGTTGTGCGTGCAGCACATTTTGCTGAGCCAGAAATGAGAGTGAAGCTCAATGATGTCCTGGCTTCAGAACCTTAGGGATGCTGGTGGGGAAAATATTCAAATAGCATCATTGGATATTAGATGTTGAAAGAGCTAAGATAAGCTGCAGATTACTTTTTAATAAAAGTAGCTTTGGAAGTTGTCTTTGTCTCTTATCCTTCTTATTTGCTGTATTCATTGGAAACCCTGCCATTAGCATTAATTGAAAGAAAGCACCCAGTGTGCTTAAATCTTTGTCAGAGGAAAAAAGACTCCTCCAGATCAAAGAACCAACATTATGCTCTGATGAAAAGATAATCCTATTTCAGTGACACACCACAATTGATTTCTTTGTGGACCATCAGCAATCCATTTACATACGACAGTTGATGTTCAGTGTAATCGTGGTTCAACAGGGGCTTAATGAATGCCTACTATGTGCTAGCCCAAGTTCAAGTGCCAGAGAGAACAAAAATGACCTCAGAAAAAGTGCCCCTCCCTTCTAAGAGCATGGAACACATTTGAGACAGTAAAATATTGTAGGATATATACATGGAATCTCAGGAGAAAACAGAGTAATGTGGTTCACAGTAATGTTGGCATAATTAACAAAGGAAGGGCTAAAAGACGAAATACAAAACTGTAAACAAAGTATTGTCAATATGGGTAGAGAAACTTCAATTCGTTAAAAAAAAAATTTAACTACACATCATCCATATTAAAGTATGGAATACTGACTCTGTTTCAATGTCCAGAGCCTCCTCCTGTTTCACAAAGAAGACCTGAGAGGGAGCATAAATGTAAGAGTGAATACCAAAAGAGAATCCTAGCAGATGAGTAAGATAAGTATGGTATGCCTTATCTAAAGAGGTTGATAAATCTTATTTTATAGATAAAACTGAGACCCAAGGATATAAAGCAATCTGTCACTTGTTGCACAGATGAACAAACTGAAATTCAAACACAGACCATCAGAATCCTAAAACCGTTTTTCTTTTGTTCTGTTTGTCTCCACGTTATTCTGCTTTCCCTGCCATAACCAGGAATAGCTAAGATTGTGTCTGGGGAAGACAGGATAGTAGACATCTAGCAAGCTGCCTCACCTAACCATCCTCACATTCTCTAAGAATAGCCAGAAGAGCCTCCAAATCCACATAGTAACATTGGTGTGCTCCTGAGAGCAATTCTGTGATCCTTTCCTTATGACCAAGGTTGATTGGGCCAGAAGTGGTATATGACATGGTTGAGACAATTGATGACCTTTCTCCCTATTTCATTCTTTGACCCTAATTGTTTTTTTTTTTCAGGGATGATTGGTCCCTAAACCAAACAGAGTAAGGAAAACAAATTCAGTCTCAGATGAAGTGGTGGGTTTTTATTAGGAAACTGGGAAATGTCAGCTCCATGTGTTCTGCAATATGCTCCAATCATTCAATCCAATCAAAGCTGGTCTGTAGAGAAAAAATATATAGCCTGGAAAGAAGCAGACTCTGTCCCTTTTGGAGGCCCAGCTGCATCTCTGCCCCGGGCTCTGTGAAATACTCTGAGAGGAATTACCCTTTTCTGCTTAAGCCAACCTAGTGGATTTTAGTCACTTGCAGTGAAACAAATTTGACCCAAGAGGAAGTACGTGGATCTTAGTGGGGAAGTGAGGAAGCAATGTTAAGATAAGCAAAAAGGCTGAGAGGTTTAGAGAAACAGAAACAAATGATGAGATAGTGAAGAGGTACATGGTTTAGGAAGTTAGGGTCCAAACATGGAGTAACCATCCTTTTATGCTACACTTGCCATGTAGTGGCAGATTTTCTAAGCAGGCAGAGCCATTAGAAAATGTGATTATGAACGGGTCAATAGCAGATTTGTCATCTGTGTTCACTGGAATCTCCCCTGGGTTCAGAATGAATTAGAATGGGTAAGATGTTTATCATTGTAGCCAATAGCGGCATAAATAGAAGCAGAATTTGAATCATAATTGAAAAAGGCGTTCAGTGAAGTGAAATGGGAGTGATGTAACCTTATAAGGAAAAGATAGATATCAGACTTAAATTTGCAAGTGGAAAGACATGGGAATTCCTTATTCCAGTTTGTTACTGTTAACAATTCAAGACTAATGGGATGGATGATAGCAGGTTGTAAAGCATGGAGACTGCAGTCAGGCTGCTAGGTTCAAATCCCAGATCTGCTACTTGTTAGCTTCGGAACCATGGGTTAGTTATTTTATATTTTGTAAATTTCTAAAGGAAGAATAGCTGACAACCTGCTGTCTGTTGCTACGTAATATAACCAACCCAAAACTTGTTGCCCTAAAACAAAGAGCATTTATTCTTGTTCACAGTTACCTGGTTTCTTTAGATATATTTTATGGTCTCAACTCCGGGATTCTTCTGGTCTCGGTTGGGCTTATCCATGGGTCTACAGTCTGAGTACAGCATCCATGCTCTTAAACCACTATGCCATATGGCTTCACAAGCATAAATTATATCACCTGCTGCTCTTGGCTTGGTTCTCTTACATATTTTGAGGTTAACTGGATGGAAGCTACTCTAGATAGTTTGACTGCGACAGATCTCCTTTATGTGGTCTCTCAACTACCAGGAGGTTAGCTCAGGCTTATGGCAGGAGCCATCTGAGAGAGAGACAGCAGAAATATGCAAGTTGTGGCAAGATCTCAGAACTGGTACAACATCACTTCCTCTGCATTCTATTGGCCAATGCAAATCAGATCAACTCAAATTCAGAGTTTAGGAAAACAGACTTTACTGCTTGACAGAAGAACCTACAATGTTATACTAAATGGGCAGTTATAGGACTATCTGGGTGAAAGGGTATTTTGCATTCAATTTATCACAATGGACATAATAATAGTACTTACTACCTAGTGTTATTTTGAGGATTAAACGTGTTATTTTATGCAAAGCCCTTAGCATAGTTTCTGACAGATGTGCAGTGTTATTTAAGAGTTTGTTTGTTTTTATTATCCTGATATCTTAATAGACCCAGACAGGACAACAGTTTGTCACCTTCTTAGCATGGGGAACAATGTTATTATCATGATTTTTTAAGTCATATCTTAAAATTTGAGCCAAAGAGTGCACCCATTGTTACAACACATCATTGCTTTCCAGTATTTAAAACTGTAGGAGAGGCAAGAGTTCTAACCTCTAGTTTTATTTGTATCAGTGCATTGCTATGACTTCTGGCAAGATACCTGATATGCGCAGGCTTCTGCTTCCTCACTGTAAAGCAAGGTTTGGACTTCATGATCTTAAGTGTCTCCTAACTGCTAACCACTAATGAATCCTGAGAAGAATATTCTTCCCAATTTTATTCCAACAGCTAATGGGAAAGGGTGAGTCTTCTTACTGCATTGACAAAAAATTGCTTTTAACGAAAAAGAATGCCAGATGGAACTGGGCTGCTGAGAATAACCAGGAACTTAGAGTGAATTGTCAAAAACAAGTTGACCTAAAACAATTTTCTCAAGGTCTAAGTGTTGGAAAGAATAAATTGGTCAAAAAAATCATCTAATACAGATTTTTCATTTTAGTAATTTTGATGCACTTGAAGAAGTTTTGTTAGCTTTCATGAGTAATTAAGCTTTTTTGTCATTTTATTCTCCACGATTTTCAGGGGAACAAAGGTTCGTTTTCTTTTTCGTTTCTAATTCATATAGTCAATTATGTCTGCTCTGCTCATTTGTCTTAAAGTTAATTATTCTAAAAATCAATGTTTCCAACTGCCAGTTAACATTATTTATAATTTTGAAATTTGTTATAATTCTTAGAACTTTTATCCATATTTTTTATGTTATACTTCTTACTACATAATTTCACTTTTTAAAATGTTTAGATTCATTTTCAGCCAGTGATGTTAACTTCATTTACTTAATCCTATTTTGTGTTCCATTTTGGTTGCACATTTCTTATGTATTTCAGCAAATTTTACAGAGCAGCATTTTTACTACTCAAGGTTGCTGTCAGATTGAAGCTGTAATGAAAAACATGTAAAGTCTCAGTGTGGCTTCTCAGACAGCTATAAGCTTAGGCTAAAATTTGTTGACCTAACAATGAATAAATGTTTCATGGGTAAAACTCTTGATAGCAATTGGCTCTGGGCCCCTAGTAACTTCACTGAAGAAAGCTAGGAAAAGAAATATATGCTAGCTTTTCTGATCCAGTTAATCACTACATTAACTTTATAGTTGAAAGCCTTCATGACTGAAATGAAAAATGCAGAATGTTCTAAGTCAATGTGGTGATTAACACAACTTCAACCATATCCAGTAACTTTATTCTTCAGAATCATCTTTTGCCACATCACGTCTTTAATTCTGCAGATTCCTTGGAACACACAATTGTTACAAAAGAGCAAATGACTAATTAAAACAGATTTAGACTAGGTCGGTTTGAGCAATTTGGTACAAAATCATAAAAGTATTGCTAAATCAGAAAAGCAAACATAATGGGATGAAAATGCATCATAAATTGAAAACAGAAGTTTAAAAAACTGGAGAAAAATCTTCTAAATCCTGAAAAAGGAAAAAACAAACCATTACAGTTCTAAACACCTTCCACATTATTTCCACATTAATAATACATGAATAACCAATTATAGAAGAATAGTCATGTTTTATCATTTTTTACTAGTTTGGTTTTAGGCAAATTGTTTTTGACCAAATTGGAAGCTAACAAATAGAAGAAGTGATTTGAGCCAATACCCTTTAAATGTGCTAGGGTGATTCATGGTGCTATTTTCAACAGACAGAATTTGATCTGGGTTTATTGACACAATTTATCTCAAACTCTTCAACTTCTTGCTCTTTGGTTCTAGAATTTCTTTTTCAGTTCTGACCTCCCCACATGTGTCTGATGTTGGAATTCTCATCGCTGGCCTCTGCTTTCATTTACATCTAGTGAGAACTAGACCAGGTTTTCAGCTTTCTGCTTTCATCATTCGTTTTGTTCATTAGGTCCTTTTCCTTTCTTTGGAACCAAAATGGTCCAGGATGCTCACCAAGGCTTCTCCCCCTTGTTATCTCTAGTAGTCACCCTTTAAGATGAGGCTGCCATCTAAGGGATTCCCACAGTTCTCTCTGGCTCTTGTAACCAAGTCAGGGACTCAGGGACTCAGGGACTCCAAAATCTGTCTCCTAGCTTCTTATGGGGCAGACATTCTTATTTCTTCCCTCAGATCCACAAGGGTATACCAATTGGAAGCCATGCTGGTATTATATGAACCACCCTTCCTGATCTTAAGGTAAGATCTTACCTATCTTTTATCTTACCTCCAATAAGGTAAGATAAAGGAGTAAACACACCTTAACAAACTGGGTCAGATTTTCTTTACCTAGTATTTGGAAGACTGTTGTTGATATGGTTTGGCTGTGTCCCCACTCAAATGTCATCTTGAATTTCCACGTGTTGTGAGAGGGACCCAGTGGGAGGTAATTGAATCATGGGAGCAGGTCTTTTCCATGCTGCTCTTGTGGTAGTGAATAAGTCTCAAGAGATTTGATGATTTTAAAAACAGGAGTTTCCCTACACAAGCTCTCTTCTCTCGTCTTCCACCATGTGAGATGTGCCTGAAATCTTGTCCTTCTGCCATTGAGTGGCTTCTCCAGCCACATGGAACTGTAAGTCCAATAAACCTCTTTCTTTTGTAAGTTGGCCGGTCTTAGGTATGTCTTTATCAGCAGCATGAAAGTGGACTAATACAGTTGTCATCTTTGTAAGTGACTAGAATGTCATGTAAGTCAGATGCTGAGGCTGGGAAGGCATTTTGTATCATGTCAACCAGTAAGTCAGAGAAAGCTAGCTGTTGCTTGTAACCTCAGAAAGATATTTTATTCTTTGTTAAGCAATATTCCTTCATGATTAATCAATGTTGAACAGTTTGACATTTATTGCTAGCCAACAGAGGCCAATTCTCATTGAACTGTAAACAATGTGTATATCCACAGCTTAGCGACCTTTTCCTGTTTAGTATATTCATGTGCACAGTAACAAATTAAATACCTACAATTGTTTGTGTACTTTTAAAAAAACTGTGGTGAAGGCCGAAGAACTACCTATTCAGTACTATGCTGACTAATGGGGTGACAGGTTCAATCATACCTCAAACCTCACCATCAAACAATATACTTTTGTAACAAACCTGTGTATGTTTCCCTTGATTCTAAAATAAAACTTGAAAGAGAAAAAAAATCAGTAAAATAACAGAATTTACTATCTTAACCATTTTAAGCATATAGTTCATTACTAACTTAACCATTTTAAAGCACATAGTTCAGTAGTGTTCATATATTCACAATGTTATGCAAGCAATCTTCAAAATTCTTTTGATTTCGCAAATTAAACAACAGCTCCCTAGTCTCTCTTTCCCCTCCCCTGAGAAACCACCATTCTACTTTCTGTCTTTATGAATGTGACTACTCTAAGTACCTGATATAAGTGGAATCATATGTCATATAGTATTTGTCTATTGTGATTTGCTTATTGCTTTTAACATAATGTCTTCAAAGTTCATTCATGTTGTAGCATGTGCCAGGATGTCCTTCATTGTTAAGGCTGAATAATATTCCATTGTATGTATGTACCACATTTTCTTTATCCATCCATTTATCAATGGATACTGGATTGCTTCATTTCTTGGCTATTGTGATCAATGCTGCAATGAACATGGGCATACAGATAGAAGGCGAATGTTTAAATGGAAAGAGGATAAAAGGATACATAGAGGAAACTAGAGACAATAAACAGAGATTCCTGATCCCTTTCCTGCTCCTAGCTATCATCATCTATTGCGATCCACTTACATTTCTGTTCTTGAGTTATGTGAGTCACCTCTGCATTTATATAGAATAAATTCTCCTTTTTTGCCTAAGATAGCTCAGACTGGTTTCTCTTATTTACAGCCAGAGTCTTGACTAATATATGGTTAGGAGAAAATCTCTGCAAATAAAGACAAGTCCAACTCATGACAAATATTTCTTTTATTCTGTAAATAAGAAATAAGATAAAATTTCACTGTCAACAAAGAAATTACAAACTGCAAGAACCATCATAAGGTGGAACTTTTGCAACCTCCCAGACCTTTAATAAGAAGCTGAGAAAAGGAGGAAAAATTCCTTCATGAGACCCAAGAGGAAGGTTAATGACATTTTAGATTTGGTTATTCTTTTTGTTTTGCTTTTGCTTCAATTTTTTACTGTCTCCCTGCAAAACCAGAACTGTCCAACAGGGATTGAATTTCCTGTGGACAGTTTGTCTTTCATAAGCTTCACAGAACAAAATTAACCAGCAACGGAAAAATAAGATGACATTACTATTTTTGCAAGTTTAAAATCGTTCTGCCAAGTATCTGTTGTATGTCTCATTTTTTTTTCTTAATCCCTTGGCTTCAACTTCTTTGAAATTACTGCTATAAGGGTTAAGATAATACATATTACTAGTATCCCGGCATCCAAACAGAAGAGTTTTTCTCATCCCACATTTCATAGAAGCAGTTGAAACAAAAACAAATTGCCACATAGCCTCTCTCTTATCCCTGTCTTGTGGTTTTCATAAAGATGTTAGCTTGGAAATTTCATCAAGTCTGAAAGATACCAAGTGATCTTTTCTTCCAAAAAAAATTGGTAGTAAACCTCTCTTCAAAAAAAATTTAATTTCTATATTTATTTGACCCAGTCTTCTATCCATTTTCTCCAAAGTAATTTCAGTATTCAGACCTTGACTCCTAACTCCCACAAAATTCTTTGTGTTTCTGCCTCTTCCTTTCCCATCACTCCTCTCAATAATTTTCTCAAATAACCTGCTTCTTTTTCTCATCATACTTTGGCCTTGTATTTTTTTAACCTGCTTTCTCTTTTTTTCCACGCTGTCTGGATAGTTTTATTTTAAAAACTTGATTTCTAAGGGATGGTGCTAAAGAGAAGATATGCGACAAAGACAGAGGGGAAAGGGATATAATTTTAAATGCTTCTGAGTACCCATGCTGGTGTTCTCCCTCTGTGCTAAGACACAGCAACCTGAATTTATGGCATGCTTAGAGTTTCGTACTGAAAAAGCATAAAGACCTATAGAAAACCCCTCCAAAAACCTCCTAAAAAAAATCTGCACATGTTGACATAGTTGAATGATGTTAGCAGCCAAATCATGCATTGGGAGAGAAATTAACATTTAAATAACATAAACATCCAGGAGAACTGTACTCCTGCAAACTTTCTTTACATTGGAATCCTTGTCTGGCTAAACTTCTTATACTAAATCAAGGTAAGAAAATATAACATGGGATCAAATAACTTCTCCTAAATGAGTTTTCTCCATGCTACTCACTGAGGAATTATTAAAGATTTAAAAGTTAAATTGACTTTTGGCTGTATACAGATTAATTTAATTCAACAATAAAATGTCCTAGTTATATTTTTGTATATATTCATGCTCTTTCAAGGTCAGAAAAAAATAAAAGTTTTGTGTGGCTTTTAAAAATAGCTGCCTAAATAATATAAAATTGCTTCAACTGATTTTAAAAAAAACATTCCATGCTGGAGCAGTGGCTCAGGCCTATAATCCTAGCACTTTGGGAGGCCAAGGCAGGAGGATTGCTTGAGTCTAGGAGTTTGAGACCAGCCTGTGCAACATGACAAGACCTTGTCTCTACACAAAATTGAAAACTAGTATTTTTTTAAAGAACCCATTTCATGTCTGCAATTGATGACATATTGTCCAGTCAATAGTTCCCATTTAGCATGAACATGTAGAAGCAGATGCTGAATCTCAGCCATCATAGCTTCTGTCAAAGCTAAAATGTATAGTAAAACTATAAAATTTATTATTCAAATATTTATCAATGCCTATTTTGCGCATTGTCACTAAAAACTGATAGGGAAGGAATCCATTCAAGACATAGACAACTTCTCCCAAGGAACTCATTAGCTTAGTTGGAGAGATTGAATATACATTCACAAAAGAATTATTAAAAATACAACATACAACCTGATAAGTGTAAAAATGTCAAATGAAAATTGCAAACAAAAATTCCTATTGAGATTCACACAAGGGAAACAGTCATTGACATGGGTGGACGGGAGAGTCCAGAGGAGGTGCAAGGCTGAGCTTGGAATAGTTTGCGGGGATCAGGGAAGCAGGAACTCAGAGCAGGGCATTACAGGTGCATGACTGTGGGATGGAGAATATGATCAGAGACAAAAACAAAATCATTCCCATCCTGCTTGAGGGGAGAGAAAAAAGAATAGAGCAGTGTGTCTAGACAGGAGAGTTATCAAGAGAAAAAAAAAAACAACTCATCTGACTTCTCCAATAAGGATGAAAAAAAGCTTTTCAACTAGCGAACCAGCTGCAGAGACACTAGGGTTCTCATACGGCTATGTCTTACACAGAAGAAGAAATAGATATCTGCCTAACTAAAGCAACCTTAATGACTTTCAACAAATATTACAGAAACTCGTATGTATATTCAGAGTTTCTAAGCTAAAGAGAGAGACATTTAACAGAAAATGAAAGTGAAATAAAGCAAATACCCCTGTAGTTTATCTGTGGCAATTTTCTTTAAGGAAATACACATACATTGAATATGTTTCTTTGACTATGCACAAACACACACACACGTCCAAGTAGAGTATAAATAAAGATTATACTGCTGGTATTTTACTTGTTGTTTTGAAACATAAGATTAAGATTTGTGAGTAGAACTTTAAAGTTCAAAAATCAATGAGCAAAATTTAATCAGTAAGAGAGTTGAAAAATAATTTTTGTGCACCTTTATTAAAGATTAGGCTTAAGACTGCCCTCACAAAGCACAAAGAAGAGTATTTCCTAGACCTGATGCACTTTATTCTCATAAAGATCTTCTCAGATTAGATTATGCATGCACCTAAGGGGATGTGGTTGTGTGCTGGTGCAGGATGCCATGAGATAAATGCACCACATCTTCCTGGAGTTACAATTTTATCTAATGATTTGGAAGTAGGGCAAGTTAAGTAATTTAATAGTAAGTAATTGAAGACATAGTTTTTATATTAAAGCACATACAGAAAAATTATACTGCAGAATACAAAATGCTCTTGAAATTTCATGAGAAAATATGAGGCGTCAAATAAATTTCCTACATGGTTGGTTGCAAGGAATTTCCCACATAGCAAGAGAAACAAAGAAGGCTACTTAACAGAGTTTCAAGCTAGTTTACTCTCCTTACTTTGGGAGAAATTTTTACAGTATAATTGCCCTAGTAGATTATTTTTTCCATACTTACGTAGCCTGCTTTTTAGTTAATCTTATTATTTAAATAGTTGAAAGATAATCGATCATGTAAGGTTGTTTTCCAGTTTTTAAGGACAAGTTTAGTAACCCATTCTAACTTTATGCATGCCTCTGGGGCTTCAGGCTGGTGACAATACCTCCAATCCCATCTCCATCCCGTTGAGTTGGTCCTGAGTCCCAAACAATGCTTCCTAGGGCTGTGGGTAATGCCAGACAATCAGTTCAGTCTGCACCATTAACCTCCAGGGATTAGTAGCTCTCTGTGCAATTGAATGTTCCCAGATTAGTCCCTGTGGTGAGCCACCTGCCAGGACTCAGCACTTCACAGGCAAAGCTAAGAAGCTAGTAAAAGATTTAAAGCTCAAACTTGAGCTGAGCAATCAGGATATCTTTCTCCCACAATTTACAGCTACTGTGGCATGACCTAATTTCTTATTCCCCATTTTTTTTTTTTAACTTTTGAGGTTTGATTTACCTGATAGAATTTGTTTCACAAAAATTAATGGAAGAAACATCAATTTTCCTATCATAAAATTGGAAAGCATACTGCAATCCAACATAACCTTTAAGCTTTCGTTAAATTCCCATATGTTAACACTTGATACATATTAAAATAAGAGCTCTTAGAGTTTTGCAAGTAAGGGCTACCTTTCATTTGTTTGATGGAAACAGCCAGCCAGTAGCAGAAAAGCATATGGGGAGATCCACACTCTACGTGGTGTGCACACGAAGTATACAGATCGTAAAACGTAGGATTGACTCATTGTAAGTTGACATATTGATGTATAAAGTGGTATAAGGTTATCAATTTGTATCCTGAAAAGGGGATAAGTGTTTTGCTATAAAATGAGATAGAGTAGGAGGGAACAAATGGAACCTATTCATGCCTGAAACAACTAAAACAGACAAAATATATGATAAAACCATTTTGAAGACACTAGATATCTGGTAACTAAGGGCAATAAACCCAGAGAGATGAGAAGCAAGTGAGATGTGCTCTGATTTCCCCAGTGTAGTGGCTTAATTGTTTGGGGAAACCATGGTGCATGGAGAGTAACCTCGGGTAAAACCTGTCAACTCTCTGAGAAGACAGAGATGAAAATGTGAGGAAAACAAAATGGCTAGATTTTGCCAGAGAGAATATTGGCAAAAAGAGATCTACAGAGAGAAAAAACTCCGGAGACCTTGAAGGGTCCTCCTCAAATATTCAGCAGAGTACCAGTCAGTGCACATGTATGGGGAAACTCCTCATGGATGGGTAGAATCATCCCAGAGGATTACAGAGAGCAATGTTCAGTGTTCACACAGACCAAGAACAGTTCCTGTTTCCGTCACCCAGACTGGAAAAACATAATTCATGGCACATTGGGTAGAGTGATTCAAAAGGGTCTTGCTTCAGTAATGGGAAATGATTATCCCTATGCTGAATGCTGACCTGCTCCTACATTTAGTAGATTGTAAATCTTCTTTTTAAAATTCTTAAAAGAAAGACCTGGATGGATCAAACTATTTCTTAGTAACCAATTGTTTATAAGAATACAAAAATATCTTGCATTGAACAAAGTAATATTCACAATATCTTGCATCCAATCAAAGAGTAAAAGGCATACAAAGATGCAGGAAAATATAATCCATAATGAGGAGAAAAGCCAATTAAAACCAATCCAGAACTGACACAGATATTAGAACTAGCTAACAATGACATTAAAACAGTAATTATAACAGTATTATTGATGGTGATAAAAAAAGGCACAAATTGGACATCTAAGGGCAAAAACTACAAAATCTGAAATAAACAGTGCTCTGGATGGAATTAATGGTAGATCAGACGTCATAGAAAACTAATGAATTTGAAGGCATAGTAATAGAAACTATCCAAACTAAAACTAATAAAAATATAAAAGAACATTAATGATTTGTACAATTTCAAGCAGCCCAATGTTAAGTTTCCCTAAAACACAGTAAAAATATTTGAAGAACTAATGGCTTAAAGATGTTCAAAAAAATTTTTTTAAGAAAACTATAAGCACTTAGATTCAAGAAGTTCAATTCACTCCAAGCACAAGACATTTGAAGAAAACCATACCAAAGTACTTTATAGTCAAATTATTTTTAAAAACTTATGATAAAAAAATCTTAATAGCAACTGGAGAAAAAAATCCTTATATGCAGAGGAATAAAGATCAGAATAATAGCATATGTCTCATCAAAAACAATGCAAGAAAAAAGGGGGAAGTGAAAAATCATTAAAGTACTGATGGTAAAAGCAAATACAAAAAACCTACCAATCAAGGGTTCTACACTTAGAAAAAATACATTTCATGCAAATCAAAACCACAATGAGATACCATCTCACACCAGTTAGAATGGCAATCATTAAAAAGTCAGGAAACAACAGATGCTGGAGAGGATGTGGAGAAATAGGAACACTTTTACACTGTTGGTGGGACTGTAAACTAGTTCAGCCATTGTGGAAGTCAGTGTGGCGAATCCTCAGGGATCTAGAACTAGAAATACCATTTGACCCAGCCATCCCATTACTGGGCATATGCCCAAGGATTATAAATCATGCTGCTATAAAGACACAGGCACACGTATGTTTATTGCGGCACTATTCACAATAGCAAAGACTTGGAACCAACCCAAATGTCCAACAATGATAGACTGGATTAAGAAAATGTGGCATATATACACCATGGAATACTATGCAGCCATAAAAAATGATGAGTTCATGTCCTTTGTAGGGACATGGATCAAGCTAGAAACCATCATTCTCAGCAAACTATCACAAGGACAAAAAAACCAAACACCGCATGTTCTCACTCATAGGTGGGAATTGAACAATGAGAACACATGGACACAGGAAGGGGAACATCACACACTGGGGCCTTTTGTGGGGTGGGGGGAAGGGGGAGGGATAGCATTAGGAGATATACCTAATGTTGCATGACAAGTTAATGGGTGCAGCACACCAACATGGCACATATATACATACGTAACTAACCTGCATGTTGTGCACATGTACCCTAAAACTTAAAGTATAATAATAAAAAAAAAGAAAAAATACATTTCAAAAACAAAGGTAAAATAAACATTGATTTTTGGCTATACAAAAGCTGAAAGAATTCACCAGTAGATTTACACCAAATATATTTTAAATAAAGTACTCTAGGAAGAAGAAAAATAACATCAGTTAGAATAGTAACTACATGGGTAAATATAAAAAGTTTTAATATTTAAATTTCTTTAAAAGGTAATTGGCTATGTCAACAAAAATAATAATATTTTATTGAGAGTTTATAACACACATTAATGAAATATATAACAGCAGTAGCATAGGGGAAATGTAACTACACTATTGAAAAATTATTCTACATGAAGTAATATAATCTCACTTGAAGGTACACTATAATCAATGAGAGATATATAATATAAATCCTAAAGCATCAACTAAAATAGCAAAAACTTATGGTTAATAAGCCAACAGAAGAGATAAAATAGAATGAAATATTCAATTACTCTAAAACGAGGCTGAAATAGTGAATAAAGAACAAATGGAACAAATAGAAATGAAATAACAGGATGATAGACTTAACTCTAATGATGTCAATCATCATATTAAATTTAAATGTTCTTAACACTCAGATCAAAAGGCAGAGATTGTCAGATTGAAAAACTTGAAGAAGAGAGAGTACTTCCTAATTCACTTTATGAGGATAGCATTATCCAGATACCAAACTCAGACAAAGACATTGGGGAAAAAACTATAAACTAGTATTTCTTATGAAAAAAACATTAGTGAATCAAATTCTAAAGTATATAAAAAGTAATTATAGGCTTTATGCCAGGAAGGCAAGTTTGGCTTAACATTCAACAATCAATCAATGTAATTCTCCATGTTAACAAATTTAAAAAGTAAAGCCTGATCATTCCATAGACACAGGAAAAACATTTGACATAATCCAGCATTCATGCCTGGTAAATATTCTCAAAAAACTAAGGATGGAAGACTTCATCAACTGTACAAAAGGTAAAAATCTACAGTTAACTTCATACTTTATGATGAAAGATGTAATGCTATCTTTTCCCCTAAAACAACGGAGAAAATAAGGGTGTCTACTCTTCCATTCAGCATTGAATTAGAGAGTTGTAGCCTGTGGAATAATGCGAGAAAAAGAAATAAAAGCAGTGGAAAGTAACCTAGGAAAAGAAAATGAAATATGTTTTGTTCATAGATGACATGATCACCTTGGAAAATGTGATGAAATCTACACATAAGCTACTAGAACTAGTAAGTGAATTTGGCAAGTTTGCAGGATGTAAGATTAAAGTAAAATATTAATTGTATTTCTAAGCATTCTGTTTGAGTCAGAGGAGAATGTTTTGTAAAACATGACAAACTGATTCTGAGTTCATATAGAAATACAAATAGCCCAGAACAGCCAAAACAACTTTGAAAAAGAACAAAGTTGACAAGCCAGAACTATCTGATTTCAAGACTTTATTATATGCTCCACTTATTTATTATGCTCCACCTCCTTGAGAGACAGTAGCTACATAAATAATTTGGAATTCTTCGGAGTCAGAGATTTGCTTCTTCTATCCACTAATTTATTTATTTATTCATATCTGTGTGGGTCCATTAATATTTATTTTATAGTCTGGGTTATAAACCAATACAACTTTATTTTGTTGCTCAAATTGTTCCAGCTTTGGTCATTGAGAGCTCTTTCAAGACTTTATTATATAATTTATTTCAAGACTTTATTATTATAAGTTTAAAATCTTAGCTGAGCATGGTGGCACATGCCTGTAGTCCTAGTTACTTGGGAGGCTGAGGCAGGAGGATTGCCTGAGCTCAGAATTTGAGGCTGTAGGGAGCTATGATTGTACCATTGCACCCCAGACTGGGTGACAGAAAGAGACCCCATCTCTAATGAATAAGTAAATGAATAAAAATTGCAGTAATTAAGACAATGTGTATATTAGTCTGTTTTCACACTGCTGATAAAGACATACCTGAGACTCAGCAATTTACAAAAGAAAGAGCTTTAACTGGACTTACAGTTCCACATGGCTGGGGAAGCCTCATAGTCATAGCAGAAGGCAAGGAGGAGAAAGTCCCATCTTCCATGGATGGCAACAGGCAAAGAGAGAATGAGGAAGACGCAAAAAAGCAGAAACCCCTGAAAAAACCATCAGATCTCGTGAGACTTTTTCACTACCATGAGAACAATATGGGGGAAACCACCCCCATGATTCAATTATCGCCCACTGGGTCCCTCCCACAACATGTGGGAATTATGGGAGTACAATTCAAGATGAGCTTTGGGTGAGGACACAGCTAAACAGTATCAATGTGGTATCAGTGTCATGAGAGACAAATAGATAAAATGGGAAAGAATACAGGCCACAAACAGACCCACACATATATGGACTGCTTATTTTTGACAAAGGTGCAAAAAAAATTCAGTGGGGAAAGAATAGCTTTAAAAAATGCTGTTGTAAAAACCTGTTATCCATATGCCAACATAAATAAATAAATACCAATGCATACACAATCTAATTTATATAAAAATTAATCCCAAATGGATCATAGACATAAATATAAAACCTAAAACTGTAAAACTTGTATAAGAAAACATACGAGAAAGCCTTTGTGACCTTGGGTTAGGCAAATAAAAAAATTAAAAATTGATAAATTAGACTTTATCTAAATTTAAAACCTCTGTTCTTAAAGACATTGCTAATTGGATGAAAAGATAATTTTCTACTGGAACAAAATATTTGCAAGTATATGTCTGATAATAGGCTTGCACCCAGCACATACAAAGAAATCTCAAAACTCAAAAGTAAGAAATCAACCCAATAAACAACTGAGCAAAAGATTTAAACAGACACTTGTCCAAAGAGTGCATGAAGACAAATAATTTTAAGTAGGCACATAAAAATATATATAGCATTATATATATTTATATAATATATATATTTTATATATTATATATAATTTTTATATAATATATATTTTATATATTATATATAATTTATATATAATATATAATATATATAATATATATATTATATATTATATATAAATTATATATATTATATATAAAATGAATTATATATATTATATAAAATGAATTATATATATTATATAAAATGAATTATATATATTATATATATAAAATGAATTATATATATTATATATATAAAATGAATTATATATATTATATATAATGAATTATATATATTATATATAATGAATTATATATATTATATATAATGAATTATATATATTATATATAATGAATTATATATATTATATATCAAATGAATTATATATATTATATATCAAATGAATTATATATATTATATATCAAATGAATTATATATATTATATATCAAATGAATTATATATATTATATATCAAATGAATTATATATATTATATATCAAATGAATTATATATATTATATATAAAATGAATTATATATATTATATATAAAATGAATTATATATATTATATATAAAATGAATTATATATATTATATATATAATGAGAGAAATTATTAGTCATTAGAGAAATGCAAATTAAACCACAAAGATATGCCGTTATATACCTTTTGGAATGACTAAAATTAATAGGACGGATTATAAACAGTGTTAATAAGGTTGGAGAAACAAACTTCTATACACGGATGGTAGGAATTTTACATAATATCACTACTTTGAAAAACAGTTTGTCCATTTCTAAAAAGAAAAAAATTAAACATACGACGACCATATGGACCAGCTATTCCACTCCTAGGCAGTTACCCAAGAAGAAGGAAAGCCTATGTCCTTATAGAAAGTTGTACTTGAATAAACACCCGAATACCCATCAACCGATGAATGGACAAACAAATCATGGAGTATATATCCATACAATGGAATATTACTCTATAATTAGGCTGAATGAAAGGAACCTTACTAAGAAAATACATACTATATGATTCCATTTCTTTAAAACTATGGAAAATGTAAACTAATCTATACTGATAGATCAGTGGTTGTCTGAGGGAGGATGGGAGGGTGGCAGGTGGAAGGGATTACAAAGGGCATAAGAAAACTCTTACAGATGAAGAACATGTTCATTATGTTATTGTGGTAATAGTTCCATAGGTTTCTACATATGTCAAAACTTATTAAATATGTTCAGTTGATTTTATCCCAATTATAAATCTTTTTTTATTAAGAGAGAATAAATCAACCCTACAGGGGTACAGTTCTACCTGTTAAAAATAGTTTTCTGTCCTTGGATGCTGTGAATCAGACATATCCATTTGGCTCTATCACTGTTGGCTTCCTAAAAGCATGGTGCCCCTGTCCACATGGTGAAAGGATAGAGACAGAACAACCCTGCTCCATATGGATATTGTACAATTCTAAGTGGAATTGTAGAACTCCACTTAGTAGAATTTGTAAGCAAAAAACATATAGCACATTAGGAGTCATTAAATTCCACAGGTCTTTATTTTTCTTTTTTTTTTTTGACTTAAAGTATTTTTATGTATTTTTTTCTTTTTATTATTATTATTATTATTTTTATTATACTTTAAGTTTTAGGGTACATGTGCACAACGTGCAGGTTAGTTACATATGTATACATGTGCCATGTTGGTGTGCTGCACCCATTAACTCGTCATTTAACATTAGGTATATCTCCTAATGCTATACCTACCCCCTCCCCCCACCCCTATTTTTCAAAAGCAAATGTTTAGGACATAAGAGTAGCTGTTGCTTTATTTTAGTAGATTTTTAAATAAATACATGGCAGTAGCTCAGGGTAACACCTGCCAGTGTAGCAAAGACCAACAGTTTAATTTGAGTCACCAGAGTAGCACAAGCAATTTCAGTACTTTATCCTCAATGCAGAAGTCATTTATTGCCCTTTGCAGGGCAATAAATTGATTTTTCTACCTTTAAAAGATGTTTTACTTAAATTGTGCAAACGTGATTTACAACAATTAGCGACAGTGTAGTTCTTAGACATTGGAGCCAGCTCAATATGGGCAACACGCAAACTACAATTTCTAACCCCACAGAAGAAAATGATTCCAAAATTTTATATCAACTTTTATATTTTTTGGTTTTCCTTCTAGTATATAATACAAAAATATTTTTAATATAAAATATTTACAATTTTTCTAATATATGTGAAATGTATTTGAAAAAATAAATGTTGATATTTAATCCTGTTATTGTGGGTATCAATTTTAGCACGTTTATTTTTTTCATCCTATTATTGCAACCCTAGAATGCTAACTGGCAAAGAGATACACTCCAACTGTTACGCTCTGGCATTGCAAAAGGCATTACCCAGAGTATCTTGCTGAATTATGGCACCTGTAATGTCAGCAGAAGATATCTAAAGACTCCATAATTTGGGACTTATTTTTAAAGATACCTCATAGATTGCTTTCTGCTTGTTAATGACATGCTGAGGACTATGACATGACATGATCGTCACCATACAAACATGAAATTGCCTACTGCTGCTTGAAAGTGCACAATAAAATTTTTTTCCTTGGATTAAACATTGAGCTCTCCATAGGGTAAAATACTTTTAAACTTCATTTTAATCATTAAGGTTTTTAAGTTTATTTTAAAATTTATCCTTATGGGATTTTTAGTTTATTTTTATTTGGTTTATTATTTATTTTAGTTAATTTAGTTTTGTTTTATATTTATAGAAAAATTGGAAGATAGAGAGCCCATATACCCACAAAGCAAGTTTCCCCCATTGTTAAATTAGCACCTTACGTTAGTGAACAGATTGTACATTTGTTACAATTAATGAACCAATACTGATACATTACTATTAACTGAAGTCCATACTTTATTCATATAGCCTTAGATTTTACCAAATGTCCTGGTTCTGTTTCAGGATCCCATCCAGGATGCTACTTTGCATTCAACCATCTACCTCTTTAGGCTTCTGTTAGCTGTGACAGTTTCTTAGATTTACCTTGTTTTTTGGTATTTTACACATGTTACTCCATTGGACTTCTTTGATGTTTTTCTAATTACACTGGAGTTACAGATTCTTTGGAGGATGACCCAGAGATAAAATGCCATCCTCATCACACCGTATCGTGGTTATGCGCTATCAACATAATTTACCACTCTTTTTTTTTGAGACGGAGTCTCTCTCTGTCTCCCAGGCTGGAGTGCGGTGGCGCGATCTCCGCTCACTGCAAGCTCCGCTTCCCGGGTTCCCGCCATTCTCCTGCCTCAGCCTCCGGAGTAGCTGGGACTACAGGCGCCCGCCACCAAGCCTGGCCATTTTTTTTGTATTTTTTTAGTAGAGACGGGGTTTCACCGTGTTAGCCAGGATAGTCTTGATCTTCTGACCTCGTGAGCCGCCTGTCTCAGCCTTCCAAAGGGCTGGGGTTACAGGCGTGAGCCACCGCGCCCGGCCGATTTACCACTCTTGATGTTCACCACCTGGCTGAGGTAGTGCTTGACAGTTTTTTCCGTTTTAAAGTTTAATCTTTTTTCCTCCTTTTCATAATGGAATGAAGAAAATTCAGTCACTGTGCACCTAATGAGTGGGGAGTTATGCTCCACCTCCTTGAGAGACAGTAGCTACATAAATAATTTGGAATTCTTCGAAGTCAGAGATTTGCTTCTATCCACTAATTTATTTATTTATTCATATCTGTGTGGGTCCATTAATATTTATTTTATAGTCTAGGTTATAAACCAATACAACTTTATTTTGTTGCTCAAATTGTTCCAGCTGTGGTCATTGAGAGCTCTTTCAGTTGGTCCTGTCTCACTTTAATATACTCCCATAATTATGGGTTTGTGGGGCTTTAAAAAAAAATCCTTATTTTCTAGCACTATAAGATGCTCCAGGATTATCTTATATATTTTTTGTTGTAGTCTGGAATCATTTCTTCATAATGACATTTTCTCCTTTTATTGGAGAATGTTAGAAACCACGATCAAGAGCTTGATGTGCTTGTTGATACTGGAGTGTCATTGATTCTTGGCCCTGTCAACTGACCAGATCAAGGAACTACATGTGTATAAGCTAAGGTATGTATACGCATATATATAGATTTATATATATTGTGTATGTAACTATCTGTATCCGTATTAAGCTACACGTGAGTTCATTCTGATGTTCTCCACTCTGGCAACACACATCACTGCGGCCTCCCACCCTTGCTTATCTTTAGACTCCCATTACGGTGTCAAGTAACCTGGCTCACATCATACACCATCCACTTGGTTAGTTGCTTACTTTCAGTATATGTGAACAGTGGCATCAGAATTATTAACCTGTACCTTAGTTTCTTGTGCCTTCGGCCTTACTGACTTTTCTCATTTCCAAAGCTACTTAGGTAGGCACCGTTTCCTCCACCCCCTTCAGTAAGGTTGTTTCATATGTTTAGAATACAATTAAGTGGTTATCACATTCTGCATTCTATCCTGGGTTCCCCAAACCTCCTAAATTCATTTTCATATTTGCAGCATCAGGGTTCACTCTTTGTGCTGTAAAGTACTTTGGATTTTGACAAATGCATTGTGTGACAGTATCCACCATTACAGTGTAGTATTCTACACCAGATATAATACTGCATAGTATAATATTGTACAGTAAAATTATAATATAGTATAATACTGCATAGAATACTGGATAATACAGTATAGAATACTATGCTGTAATGGTGGATACATCACACTAAGCATTTGCACCACTGTAAAATCCTGTGTGCTTTAATTATTCATCCTTCCCTTCTCTCCCACCAAGTAATCACTTGCAACCACTAATTTTTTTTGCTGTCTCTATAGTTTTGCTCTTTTCAGAATGTGACTTAATTGGAGTCATACAATAAGTTGCCTTTTCATACTGGCTTCTTTCACTTACAGTATGCATTTAAGATTCATATATGTCAAAAAAGAACGAGATGATGTCTTTGCAGGGACATGGTTGGAGCTGGAGGCTATTATCCTTAGCAAGCTAACACAGGAACAAAAAACCAGATACCACATGTTCTCACTTATAAGTGAGAGATAAATGATGAGGACACATGAACACATAGAGAGGAACAACACACACTGGGGCCTATGGGAGGGTAGAGGTTGGGAAGGAGAAGATCAGGAAAAATAACTAACGGGTATGAGGTTTAGTACCTCGGTGATGAAATAATCTATATGACAAACCGCTGTCACATAAATTTACCTATGTAACAAACCTGCACATGTACATAAAGTTAAAAGTTAAAAAATTTATATATGTCATTTGTGACTTGATAGCTCACTTCTTTTTATTTATAAGTAATATTTTATTGTATTCATGAATCACAGTTTGTTTATCCATTCACTTATTGAAAGATATCTTGGTTGCTTTCAGTGTGGGGAGATTGTAAATAAAGTTTTTATAAACTTTTATGTAAACATAATTGTTTTAATTAATTAAGTAAATACCTTGGAGTGTGATTGCTGGATTATGTGGTTAGAATATGTTGTTTTTTAAAAAACAGCCAAATTGTCTTTGAAGTGGCTATATCATTTTCCATTCCTACCAACAATGAATGAGAGTTACTGTTGTGCTTCATTCTTACCATTAACTAGCATTGCTATTTTCATTTCTAGTTTAATTCCATTGTGGTCTGAGAAAGTAAGTTGTACGATTTCGATTCTTTTAAATTTGGGAAAGTGTGTTTTAGGATACAGAATGTTGTCTATCTTAGTGAATGTTTCATGTGAGCTTGAGAAAAATGTATAATCTATTGTTGTTGGAAAGAGTTGTCTATAAATACCAATCAGATCAAATTGATCAATAGTACTCTTCAGGTCAAAGCCACCCTTACTGATTTTCTGCATGCTTGACCTATCAATTACTTATAGAGTAGTGTTAAGGTCTCCAGCAATAACAATTAATTTGGCTATTTCTCCTATCAGTGTGATTAATTTTTGTCTCACATATTTTGACATTCTGTTGTTAGGTGTCTTCCTATTTAGGATTGTTTTGTCTCTCAGAGAATTGATCACTTTATCATTATGTAATACCACACTTTATTCCTAATAATTACCTTTGTTTTGAAGTCTGCTTGTCTGAAATTAATATACATACTCCAATTTTTATTTGATTATTGTTACCATGGTTTATCTTTCTCCATCCCTTTACATTGAAGCTGTGTCTTGATAATTAAAGTGGATTTCTTGTAGACAACATATAGTTACAGACAAAATAAGTTGGATTATTTTTTCATCCACTCAGACAATCTGCATCTTTAATTAATGCATTTTGACCACTTACATTTAAAGTGATGATTGGTAGAGTTGATTAATGTTTAACTTATTTGTAATTGTTTTCTAATGGTTGCATTTATTCTTTGTCTCTGTTTATCATCTTTTAATGCCTTTACCGGTTTTAATTAACAATTTTATATAATTCTATTTTATCTTCTCTCTTAGCACATCAATTATCACTTTAAAAACATAGTAATTCCCCTGGAGTTTGCAATGTGCATTTTTTCCAGCTGCATTGATGTATATTGACAAATAAAAATTTTATGTACTAATGACATACAACAAAATGTTCAGATATATGTATAACATTGTGAGATGATTACCACAATCAAGCTAATTAACATATCCGTCACTTCACATAATTATCTTTTTTATTTTGTGGTGAGAATATTTCTACTTTCTTAGCAAATTTTAAGTGTAGAGTACAGTATCATTATAGTCACCATGATGTACAATCATTCTCAAGAACTTATTCATCCTATCTATCTGAAACCTTGTACCTTTTGACCAGCATCCCCCGTTTTCCCTACTCCCCAGCCCCTGGCAACTATCATTCTACACTCTGCTTCTTTCAGTTCAACTGTTTTAGGTTTCAGATTTAAGTGAGATCATGCAGTATTTGCCTTTATATACCTGGCTTATTTAACTTACCATAATATACTCCGGGTTCATCCAGGTTGTTGCAGTTACAAGATATACTTCTTGTGTGAATATTTTTTCATGTGGTAGAATATATATGTGTGTGTGTACATATGTATATATGTGTGTATATACATGCATATGTATATATGTATATATTTATATACATATATGCCAGTTTCTTCATTCATTCATCCATCTATGGACACTTAAGTTGATTCCATATCTTGGCTATTGTGAATAATGATGCAGTGAACACAGTAGTGGAGACGTCTCTTCAACACACTGATTTTATTTCCTTTGGATATATACTCAAAAGTGGGATTGCTGAATTATATGATAGTTTTGTTGTGTATAATTTTTTGAGGCACCTCCACGCTGTTTTTGATAATGGCTGTACTAATTTACCTTCCCACTAATAGTGTGCAAGGGTTTTCTTTTCTACACATCTTCACCAACACTTACCATCTTTTGTCTTTTGATTAATAGCCATTCTAACCTGTGTGAGGTGGTATCTTATTATGGTTTTAATTTGCATTTCCCTGATGATTAGTTATATTGAGCATGTTTTCATATACTGTATTAGTCTGTTCTTGCACAGCCATAAAGAAATACCTGAGACTGGGTAATTTATAAAGAAAAGAGGTTTGATTGGCTTACAGTTCTGCAGGCTGTGCAGGAAGCAAGGCGGCATCAGCCTCTGGGGAGGCCTCAGAAAAAGCACAAAGCAGGGAGGTGCTACACACTTTTAAACAACCAGATCTCACAGTAACTCACTCACTGTCACGAGAACAGCACCAAGAGAATGGTGCTAAAACATTCATGAAAAACCACCCCCACAATACAGTCCTCCCACCAGGCCCCACCTCCAACACTGGGGATTACAATTGAACATGAGATGAACTTTGGGTGAGGACACGAATCCAAATCATATCATACACCTATTGGCCATTGGTATGTATTCTTTTGAGAAATGTCTACTCAGATCCTTCATCCACTTTTTAATCAGGTTATTTGTTTTTTCACTATTGAGTTGTTTAGTTGCTTATGTATTTTAAATATTATCCCCTTATAAGATGTATGGCTTACAAATATTTTTCCTTTTCTGTAGATTTTCTCTTCATTCTGTTGATTATTTCCTTTGCTGCACAGAGGTTTTTAGTTTGAAATGATCAGATTTATCTATTTTTGCTTTTAGGATCATATTCAAAACATCATTGCCCAGACCAATGTTATGTAGTTTTCCCCTCAATTTTTTTCCTAGTAGTTACAGAGTTTCAGTTTTTGTGTTTAAGATTTTAATTCATTTTGAGTGGATTTTTTGTTTATGGTGTGAGATAAGGGTCCAAATTCATTCTTCTGTGGGTAGAAAACAAATTTTCCCATTGTTTATTAAAGAGACCATCTTTTCTCCATTGTATACTCTTGACATCTCTGTCAAAGATCAATTGGCCATAAATGCATGAATTCATTTCTGAGCTGCTCTATTCTGTTTCATTGTCTATATGCCCATTTTTATGTCAGTACCATGCTGTTTTGATTACTTTAGTTTTGTAGTATAATTTGAAATTGCAATACAATGTTATACTATACTACAGTACAGAACAAATACTGTAAGCATTATGATACATCTTGCTTTGTTCCTTTTGCTCAAGATTGCTTTGGCTACTCAGGGTCTTTTGTGGTTCTATATTAATTTTAGCATTGCTTTTTCTATTTTTGTGAAAAAATGAAATTGGAATTTTGATATGGATTGCATTGAATCTCTATACATTGCTCTGGGTAATATGAACATTTGAACAATATTAATACTTACAATCCATGAACACAGATATCTTTCCATTTATTTGTGTCCTCTTCAATTTCTCTCATATATGTTTTATAGTTTTCAATGTACACATCTTTTACCTTCTTGGTTAAACTTACTCTGAAATATTCTTTCTGGCTATTGTAGGTGGAATTTTTTTCTTGGTTTTATTTTCACATAGTTTATTGTTAGTTGATATGGTTTGTCTGTGTCCCCAGCCAAATCTCATCTTGAATTATAGCTCCCATAATTCCCTCATGTTGTGGGAGGAACCCAGTGGATCCCAATTATTTTAAGATAATTGAATCATGTGGCCAATTTCCCCCACACTGTTCCTGTGGCAGTGAATAAGTCTCACGAGACCTGATGGTTTTATAAGGGGAAGCCCCTTTCACTTGGCTCTCATTCTATTCTTTTGTCTGCTGCCATGTGAGACGTGCCTTTAACCTTTCGCCATGATTGTGAGGCCTCCCCAGATACATGGAACTGTGAGTCCATTAAACCTCCTTCTTTTGTAAATTGCCCAGTCTCAGGTATGTCTTTATCAGCAGGATGAAAACAGACTAATACAACCAATACGGTAAGTTGGTGCCAGTAGAATGGGTTGCTGCTGAAAATATACCTGAAAATGTGGAAGCAGCTTTGGAACTTGGTAACAGGCAAAGGCTGGAACAGTTCAGAGGGTTCAGAAGAAGACAGGAAAATGTGGGAAAGTTTGGAACTCCCTAGAGACTTGTTGAATGGCTTTGACCAAAATGCTGATAATGATATAGACAATGAAATCCAGGCTGAGGTTGTCTCAGATGGAAATGAGGAACTTTTTGGGAACTAGAGTAAAGGTGATTCTTGTTATGTTTTAGCAAAGAGACTGGCAGCATTTTGCCCCTGCCCTAGAGATTTGTGGAACTTTGAACTTCAGAGAGATGCTTTAGGGTATCTGGCAGAAGAAATTTCTAAGCAGCAAAGCATTCAAGGTATGACTCAGGTGCTGTTAAATGGTTTCAGTTTTAAAAGGGAAACAAAGCATAAAAGTTTGGAAAATTTGCAGCCTGACAGGGTGATAGAAAAGAAAATCCCATTTTCTGAGGAGAAATTCAAGCCAGCTGCAGAAATTTGCATAAGTAATGAGGAACAGAATGTTAATCACCAAGACGGTGAGGAAAATGTCTCCAGGGCATGTCAGAGACCTTTGCAACAGCCCCTCCCATCACAGGTCTGGAGGCCTAGGAGGAACTGGCCAGAACCAGGGTTCCTCTGATGTGTACAGTCTAGGAACTTGGTGCCCTGCATCCCAGCTGCTCCAGGTGTGAATAAAAAGGGCAAGGTAAAGCTCAGGCCGTGGTGCAAGCCCCAAGTCTTGGCAGCTTCCATGTGGTGTTGAGCCTGCGGGGGCACAGAAGTCAAGAATTGAGGTTTGGGAAACTCCATCTAGATTTCAGAGGATGTATGGAAATACCTGGATGTCCAGGCAGTAGTTTGCTGCAGGGGTGTGGCTCTCATGGAGAACCTCTGCTAAGGCACTGCTGAAGGAAAATGTGGGATGGGTGCCCACACACAAAGTCCCCACTGGGGTGCTGCCCAGTGGCACTCTGAGAAGAGGGCCATTGTCCTTCAGACCCCAGAATGGTAGGTCCACAGACAGCTTGCACTGTGTGCCTGGAAAAGCCACAGACACTCAATGCCAGCCCATGAAAGCAGCTGGGAGGAAGGCTGTACCCCACAAAGCCACAGGGACAGAGCTGCCCAACACCATGGGAACCCACCTCTTGCATCAGCATGACCCGGATGTGAGACATGGAATCCAATCAGATCATTTTGGAGCTTTAAGATTTGACTGCCCTGCTAGATTTTGGACTTGCCTGGGACATGTACCCCTTTGTATTGGCCAGTTCCTTCCATTGGGAAGAGCTGTATTTACCCAATGCCTGTATCCCCATTGTATCTAGGAAGTGACTAACTTGCTTTTGATTTTACAGGCTCGTAGGTAGAAAGGACTTGCCTTGTCTTGTATGATATTTTGGACTGTGGACTTTTGAGTTAATGCTGAAATGAGTTAAGACTTTGAGGGACTGTTGGTAAGGCATAATTGGTTTTGAAATGTGAGGACATAAGATTGGGGCATGGCCAGGAGCAGAATGATATGGTTTGGCTCTGTCCCCATCCAAATCTCATCTCGAATTGTAGTTCCCATAATTCCCTCATGTTGGGTGGGACCCAGTGGGAGAACCAGTCCCATGGTTCTGTTTTCCCCAATATTGTTCTTGTGGTGGTCAATAAGTCTCATGAGATCTGATGATTTATAAGGGGAAACCCATTTCGTTTGGCTCTCATTCTCTTCTCTTGTCTGCTGCCATGTGAGACATGCTTTTCACCTTCCACCATGATTGTGAGACCTCCCCAGCCATGTGGAACTGTGAGTCCATTAAACCTCTTTCTTTTATAAATTGTCCATTCTTGGTTATGTCTTTATCAGCAGCATGAAAACAGACTAATATATTAGTGTATAGATGCTATTAAATTCTGTGTGTTGATTTTCTATCCTACAGCTTTACTAAATTCATTTATTCTAATAGTTTTTCAATGGAGTCTTTAGTTTTCTGTTCTTATTTATTGAAATTTGCTTTTCCCTATTTCTCTTTCTCTGCTTCTTCTGAAACTCCTGTAATGCATATATTGGTTCATTTGCTGGTGTCCCACAAGTTCTATAGGCTTTCTTCACTCTTTCATTCATTTTGTTGTTGTCATTTCTCTGAATGAGTATTTTCAAATGACCTGTCCTCAGGCTCACTGATTCTTTCCACTGCTTGATTGAGTCTTCTGTTGAAGCTATCTGTTGAATTCAGTTCAATCATTGTGTTCTTTGCCTCCAGAATTTCTGCTTGGTACTTAGGAAGTTTATCTCTTTGTCTAATTTCTCATTTTGTTCACATATTATTTTCCTGATTTCATTTGATATCTATCTGTATTCATTTGTAGTTCACTAAACTTCTTTAAAATAATTACTTTGAGTTCTATATCAAGCATTTTGTAGATCTTTATTTCTTTACAACCAGTTATCAGTATGTACTGTGTTCCTTTGGTAGTGTTATGTTTCCCTGGTTATTAATGATGTTTGTGTCCTTGCATTGACATCTGCGCATTTGAAGAAATGAACAACTATGCCAGTCTTTACAGACTACTTTTGGCAGGAAAAGCCCTTCAACCAATCAGACAATCTATAGGTTCTGGGCAGGCTGCCTGGCAGGTTCCTTGGGCTGGCTTGCTGCTGGACTCTTTGGATGAGCTGACTTGGTGCTTGGGTCAGTTGGAAGGTGGGCCTGTACCTAGTTCCACAAGGGTGGCCCTAGGACCAGGGTCTGGATCCTGAGGCCATGGTAGCCAAGTAGGCCTGGATCCTGAGGCCATGGTAGCTTGCTTTGTACCAGGTCCACTTGTCGAGCCAGTCACCTCAATCCCCACAGACAGGCCTGAAGTCTGGATCCACAGGGTAGTAGGAAGAGGCCTGACACTATGTATGCAAGGATCATCCTGAAGTCTGTGTCCGCAAGAGTTAACCTGGCACTAGGATGTTTGTTGAGCCTGAAGCTGCAAACGGCAGGCTGGAGCTTGAGAACACAGAGTTTTATAGATCCTGGATTTATAAGGCTATCCTGAAACCTGGGACTATGAGGGCTAACCTGGAACTAGGGCAGGCCTGGAGTCTGAGTCTCCAGGGGCAGACCTGAGT
The DNA here is from genome assembly GCF_029281585.2 of Gorilla gorilla gorilla. Classification (NCBI taxonomy): domain Eukaryota; kingdom Metazoa; phylum Chordata; class Mammalia; order Primates; family Hominidae; genus Gorilla; species Gorilla gorilla. The sequence continues at coordinate 143,633,979 of NC_073224.2, read as the reverse complement.
CCAGGGCTGTGAGGGTCAAGCTGGAAACTGGGGACTTGGGGGCTGGTCTGGAACCTGGGCTGGTCTGGCCTGATGCTAAGGCAGGTCTAAAGCCTAGAATCACAGAGTCAGGCCTGAGCCTGAGAACACAGGAGTTGGCCTGGTGATGGAGCAGGCTTGGAGTCTGGGACATCAGGAGTGGGCCTACAGCTCGCAACTATAGGACTGGCTGGGTGCTAGTGGGGAAAACTTCACACTGGGATTAACTGGAGTCAGCCTAGTCCTGAGATCCACAGTGAATCAGGTGCTCATTTTAGTCTCCTCCCCACAATCTAAAGGTTATCTCTCCCCATGCTGTGCTGACTGGGCTTAGAAGAGGGGTGATGTGGGTCTTGTGAAACTGTCATCCCTATCCTCTTCCATGTGACTTTTTCTATTTCTGTGCTATACCCAGGTGCTCTACTCTTTCACCTGGATTCCTTAGTCCTTGTGAAATATTTTTGTGCATGGATATTTGTTCAAATTGATGCTCCTGCAAGGGAAAGAGAGGTGGAAAGTTCTATTCTGCTATCTTCTTGATTTCAGTCTGTGGAATATATGTTTTTACTAATCTAAGTCTACCTTTTTTTTATTATACTTTGTTTTAGGGTACATGTGCACAACGTGCAGGTTAGTTACATATGTATACATGTGCCATGTTGGTGTGCTGCACCCATTAACTCGTTATTTAACATTAGGTATATCTCTTAATGCTATCCCTCCCCCCTCCCCCCACCCCACAAAAGGCCCCAGTGTGTGATGTTCCCCTTCCTGTGTCCATGTGTTCTCATTGTTCAATTCCCACCTATGAGTGAGAACATGCGGTATTTAGTTGTTTGTCCTTGAGACAGTTTGCTGAGAATGCTGGTTTCCAGCTTCATCCATGTCCCTACAAAGGACATGAACTCATCATTTTTTATGGCTGCATAGTATTCCATGGTGTATATATGCCACATTTTCTTAATCCAGTCTATCATTGTTGGACATTTGGGTTGGTTCCAAGTCTTTGCTATTGTGAATAGTGCTGCAATAAACATACGTGTGCATGTGTCTTCATAGCAGCATGATATATAATTCTTTGGGTGTATGCCCAGTAATGGAATTGCTGGGTCAAATGGTATTTCTAGTTCTAGATCCCTGAGGATTCGCCACACTGACTTCCACAATGGCTGAACTAGTTTACAGTCCCACCAACAGTGTAAAAGTGTTCCTATTTCTCCACATCCTCTCCAGCACCTGTTGTTTCCTGACTTTTTAATGATTGCCATTCTAACTGGTATGAGATGGTATCTCATTGTGGTTTTGATTTGCATTTCTCTGATGGCCAGTGATGATGAGCATTTTTTCATGTGTCTTTTGGCTGCATAAATGTCTTCTTTTGAGAACTGTCTGTTCATATCCTTCGCCCACTTTTTGATGGGGTTGTTTGTTTTTTTCTTGTAAATTTGTTTGAGTTCATTGTAGATTCTGGATATTAGCCCTTTGTCAGATGAGTAGATTGCAAAAATTTTCTCGCATTCTGTAGGTTGCCTGTTCACTCTGATGGTAGTTTCTTTTGCTGTGCAGAAGCTCTTTAGTTTACTTAGATCCCATTTCTACATCCATCTGATCTTTGACAAACCTGACAAAAACAAGAAATGGGGAAACGATTCCCTGTTTAATAAATGGTGCTGGGAAAACTGGCTAGCCATATGTAGAAAGCTGAAACTGGATCCCTTCCTTACACCTTATACAAAAATTAATTCAAGATGGATTAAAGACTTAAATGTTAGATCTAAAACCATAAAAACCCTAGAAGAAAACCTAGGCAATACCATTCAGGACATAGGCATGGGCAAGGACTTCATGTCTCAAACACCAAAAGCAATTGGCAACAGAAGCCAAAATTGACAAATGGGATCTAATTAAACTAAGTCTACTTTTAAAGTATACTATTTTATTCTAATGCAAGTACTTTATAGCAGAGTATTCCCAATTCTTACTTCTTATCTCTGATAATAGTGTCATTTGTTTCATACACTTATATGCTACCATCACCCAATCCATTGTTACTATTATTATAAACAGTTATCTTTTAGATCAATTAAGAATAGAAAAAATAAAAATATGTCTATTTTACCCTCATTTAGTTCTTCTCCAACACCTCCTTTCTTTATGTGGATCTGAGTTTCTGACCTATCATTTTTCTGTACCTGAAGAATTTCTTGCCAGATAGTCTACTGGTGATAAATTCCCTCAGGTTTGTTTTTCTGTGAAAGTTATATTTTTCCTTCACTTTTGAATGATGATTTTGTGGAATATAAGATACTAGGTTGATGTTTTTCTTCTTTCAACACTTTGCTTTATTCTCCTTTCTTCTTGGATGCATGATTTCTAAATAAAAGTCTGGTGTTCCTTGTTTTTCTACAGGTATGGTTTCTTGTTTTTTTGTTTTTTGTTTGTTTTTGCAATTTGAATATGATGTGGCCAGGTGTCATTTTTTTGGTGTTTATAGCTTCACATTATCTGAGATTCCTTGTGTTATAGTTTGGTGTCTGTTAGTAATTTTGGAAAGTTCTGTGCCTTTATATTTCAAAGATTTTTCTGCTTCATTCTTTCTCTCTTCTCTCTCTGATAATCCAATGATATGTAGGTTATACTTTCAGAAATTGTCCTACAGTTCTTGGATTTTTCTCTTCTGTTTAATTATTACTATTCTGTTTTTCTTTGTATTTTAATTTGGAAAAGTTCTACTGATATATATTCAAGCTCACTAATTCATTTCTTGGCCATGTTCGGTCAACTGATTAGTCCACCAAAGGCATTTTTCTGGTTGTAGCATTTTCTTAACATTCTTAGAGTTCTCATTTATCTGCTTTCATTCCCATTTGTTTTTGTACATTGTATATTTGTTATTAAAGCCTTTAATATATTAATTATAATTATTTTAAATTCCTTATTTAATAATTCCAACATGTGTGTCATATTTGAGCCTGAACCAGATGTTTACTTTTCCTCTTCATACCTTGTATTGTCTTCCTTTTAGCATGCCATATAATTTTTGTTGAAAGTTGAGCATGATAAATGAATAATAAAAATGATTGCAAAAATAAGAGTAACAGGAACTAAGGTAAATATGTCTTTAGTGTGAGATTTTATCTTAATCTGGCTAGAGCTGTAGGTTCCAGAGGTTTTAAATTAATCTAATGCCCTTGTTTTTGTCTCCCCTCTCGACCTCAGTCTTCACTAAGTACTTCTCAGAGATAATCTGTGTCTTGCAGTTCTTCCTTCTATAATCCACTGTTATGTTAGAGCCCATTGGTGTAATGGTAAAGTGTGGGGGAGGGGAAACATTCGATAATCTTATGATTAAATCTCAGCCTGAGTCCCTGGTCTGTGACTATTACAAGTGCTTCTTAGGTTTTTTGTCCCCCCACACCCCTTTTCACTGATGAGATGAGACAAGAAGGTTAAGGGGTGGGGGTTGGCAGCTGGAACAAGAGAAATACATTTTCCTCAAGTAGGATAAGGCTCCTGTAAAGTCTTTTTCTCTAAAAAGTATGTCTTTGTAATGGAGAACATGCTGGGGATATTTCACAACGGTTTCTCTAACTCTCCTTTTGCCAGTCATGAGGTCTTTTTCAGAACTTCAATATGAGGACCTGACAGGGTTTTCAGAGTAAACCTATAAAAATGTAGGCCTCCCCTGAGACTGTGGTCTGTAGTGCTTTCTCACTGTCATACTTACACACACTCAGCCTCCAATAATTCACCAAAATATGATTCCAATGGTTTCTCTGCTCAGTAAACAAATATCATTTGTGACCTTAATTTCACATGTCTCTCCAGATTTCAGGGTAGTAATGTGCCCTGTGACCTTATATCTCTGATGGGTCTAAGGAAAGTAATTAATTTGCAGTTCAATCAACTTTTTTTCCTTTGAATTATAGAGGATTGAATAATCAACTTCTTATTTTAAGGATGATAGTCATGTTTTCCAAGCTTTTTTTTCATGCTGGATCTGATTTCAGAAGTCTATATAGGGTAATATTTGTAAAAGCAACATTCTAGAAGAAATAACATGATAAATCCTTACACTTAATATGTACTGGACACTGTACTATTTATATATGGTATATTATTTAAAAGATAAAACATATCTATAAGATAGTTGTCAGAAGACCTAGTATCCAATACTGTATGCTTTTTACTAAGTCATGCTGCCTCATGTTTGAGAAACTTTGATCTCATATTTAAATAGAAAGACTTACAGCAAATATTTTTTTTAGCAGAAAATATTTTGGTCAGCAGGACTAAACTGTATTAATTACTGAAACACTGTCTGACAAGCAGACTCCATGTTGAGAAAAGGCCTTGAGGCTTCTATCAAACTCTCTTTTTTCTTCTATTTGGTCTTTAAATGAGCTACATTTTGCTTATACACCTCCAGAATAAAACTGAAATTTTTTTTTAATGAAATGACAGTTTATTTTTTAAAAAGATCAACTCTAAGCAACCGGGAAAATTTGCTCTTTAGAATATATTTCAAATAAAGAAAAATTTGAAAGGACAATTGCAGGACAGAGAAATCCTTACTAACGTAAGAGAACTGTACAAAAAAAAAAGTCACAACATATGGCACTGTATTTTCTTCAGAAAAGCAAGCCTCCTGGGACCCAGTTCTTTGATACTAATCACAACAGTAATTAGAGATGATGTTGGCTAGTGTTCTTGAATGTTTTCTATGTTGAGTACAAATATACAACTAACCAAGGTGTCTTCCTTTTCCCACCCCGTTGGTGGCCTGACAAGTTCATCTCTAAGGTTGGTTTCACTATTGCTGATGCTAGAGACTTGTCACACACATTTCCAATAATGAAACTGGAAAACTATTTATTTGAAAGCCTTTCTTTAATTATAGTTGTTTGGTCTCTAAGTAATAGTTCTGAGGTTTGCAGAAAAGTAAAACAAATAGTAGGAGATTTTAAAGCAAACTCGAGCATGTAAATGTGGGTTTGGCAGGTAAGCATCCAAACAAAAGAACTACTCTATATTCAGAAACACTGGTGTTGAAATATTATGTGGATCAAATCTATATTGTGACCGAGTTGTTTTCAAGCATCAATGGGAAGATTTTAACCAAGAGAGCATGGGCAGTATTGATGGCAGAATTTTGTGTTGTAAATATAGGAGCCAGTCTAAGCAGGATGGAACTATATGATATGGAAGCCAATTAGGAATAAAAAACAAAAGGGATGGATTTTTTTTTCTGTTTTTTTAACTTTTATTTTAAGTTGAGGGGTACATGTGCAGTTTTGCTACATAGGTAAACTCGTGTCATTGGGGTTTGTTGTACAGATTATTTCATCACCTAGGTACTAAGCCTATCACCCATTAGTTATTTTTCCTGTCCTCCTCTCCCTCCTCTTACCCTCCATCCTTTGTTAGGCCCCAGTGTGTTGTTTCCCTCTATGTGTTCATGTGTTCTATCATTTAGCTCCCACTTATAAGTGAGAACATGTGGTATTTGGTTTTCTGTTCCTGCATTAGCTTGCTAAGAATAACAGCCTCCAGCTCTATCCGTGTCCCCTCGAAGAACATGGTCTCATTTGTTTTTATGGCTGCATAGTATGCATGGTGTATATATGTCACATTTTCATTATCAAGTCTATCACTGAAGGGCATTTAGGTTGATTCTATGTCTTTGATATTCTGAATAGTGCTGCAATGAACATATGCATGCCTGTGTCTTTATAATAGAATGATTTACATTCTTTTGGGTATATACCCAGTAATGGGATTGTTGGGTCAAATGGTATTTCTATCTAGGTCTTTGAAGAATCATCACACTGTCTTCCAATGGTTGAACTAATTTACACTCCCACCAAAAGTATATAAGCATTCCTTTTTCTCCACAACCTCTCCAGCCTCTGCTATTTTTTGACTTTTTATTAGTAGCCATTCTGACTGGTGTGAGATGGTATCTCATTGTGGTTTTGATTTGCATTTCTCTAGTGATCAGTGATATTGAGCTTTTTTCATGATTCTTGGCCACATGTATGTCTTCTTTTGAAAAGTGTCTGTTCATGTCTTTTGCCCATTTTTTAATGGGGTCACTTGTTTTTCTCTTGTAGATTTCAGTTCCTTATAGATGCTTGATATTACACTTTTGTCAGATGCATAGTTTGCAAAAATTTTTTCCCATTCTGTAGGTTGTCTTTTTATTGTTTATAGTTTCTTTTGCTGTGCAGAAGCTGTTTAGTTCAATTAGATTCATTCATCAATTTTTGCTTTTGTTGCAATTGCTTTTGGTGTCTTCATCATGAAATGCTTGCCTGTGCCTATATCCTAAATAGTATTGCTTAGGTTGTCTTCCAGGGTTTTTGTTTGTTTGTTTGTTTTTTAGTTTTGGGTTTTACATTTAAGTCTTTGATCCATCTTGAGTTAATTTTCGTATATGGTGTAAGAAAGGGGTCCAGTTTCAATCATTTGCCTATGGCTAGTCTTTTATCCCAGCTCCATTTATTGAATAGGGATTCTTTCCCCATTGCTTGTTTTTTGTCAGGTATGTCAAAGATCAGATAGTTCTAAGCACATGGCCTTATTTCCGGGTTCTCTATTCTGTTCAATTCTCTATTATGTGTCTGTTTTTGTGCCAGTACCATGCTGTTTTCGTTACTGTAGCCCTGTAATATAATTTGAAGTCGGTTAGTGTAATGCCTCCAGCTTTGTTCTTTTTGCTTAGGATTGCCTTGGGTATTCAGGCTCTTTTTTCATTTCATATGAATTTTAAAATAGTTTTTTAACTATTTTACTATTTTAAAATAGGGTTTTTTTTTTTTTTTTTGCTTTTTGTTTGTTTGGTTGGTTTTAGTTCTGTGAAGAATTTCAATGGTAGTTTAATGGGAATAGCATTGAATTTATACATTGATTTGGGTGCTGTGGCCATATTAACAATATTGATTCTTCCTATCCATAAGCATGGAAGTTTTAGCATTTGTTTGTGTCATCTCTGATTTCTGATTTCTTTGAGCAGTGTTTTGTAACTCTCATTGTAGAGATTGTTTACCTCCCTAGCTAGCTGTATTCCTAAGTATTTTTTATGGCAATTGTGAATGGAATTACATTCCTGATTTAGCTCTCAGCTTGATGGTTGTTGGTATATAGAAATGCTACTGATTTCTGCACATTGAGTTTGTATCTTAAGACTTTGCTGAAGTTGTGTATCAGCTTAAGGAGCTTTTGGGCTGAGACTATGAGGTTTTCTAGGTAGAAGCGCATATTGTCTGCAAACAGGGATAATTTGACTTTCTCTCTTATTTGGATTCCCTTTATTTCTTTCTCTTGCCTGATTTTCCTGGCCAGGGCTTCCAATACTATGTTGAATAGGAGTGGTAGAAGAGGGCATCCTTGTCTTGTGCCAGTCTTCAAGGAGAATGCTTCCAGCTTTTGCCCCTTCAATATAATGTTGGCTGTGGGTTTGTCATATATAGTACTTATTGTTTTGAGGTATGTTTCTTCAATACCTAGTTTATTGAGAGTTTATAACATAAATTTTATATAAAACTTTTTTTCTGTATCTATGGAGGTGATCATGTGATTTTTGTTCTTAGTTCTGTTTATGTGATGAATCACATGTATTGATTTGTGTAGGTTGAACCAATTTTGTATCCCAGGGATAAAGCCTACTTGATTGTGGTGGATAAGCTTTTTGATGCACTGCTGGATTTGGTTTGCCAGTATTTTGTTGAGGATTTTTGCATCGATATTCATCAATGATATTAACCTAAAATTTTCTTTTTCCATTTGTCTCTGCCAGGTTTTGATATCAGGATGGTGCTGGCCTCACAGAATGAGTTGAGGAGGAGTCCCTCCTCCTCAATTTTTTGGAATATTTTCATAGGAATAGTGCCAGCTCTTCTTTGTACATCTGGTAGAATTCAGCTGTGAATCCATCTGGTACTGGGCATTTTTTTGGTTGGCAGGCCATTTATTGCTGCCTCAGTTTCAGAGCCCATTTTTGGTCTGTTCAAGGATTGAATGTCTTACTGGTTCAGTCTTGGGAGGGTGTATGAGTCTAAAAATTTGTCCATTTCTTCTAGATTTTTGAGTTTATGTGCATAGACATGTTCATAATATTCTATGATGGTTTTTTGTATTTCTGTGGGGTCAGTGATATATCCCCTTTGTCGTTTCTAATTGTGTTTATTTGTATCTTCTCTCTTTTCTTCATTAGTCTACCTAGCAGTCTATCTATTTTACTAATTTTTTCAAAAAAACCAGCTCCTGGATTTGTTGATCTTTTGAATGTTTTTTTATGTCTCTATCTCCCTTAGCTCAACTTCAATTTTGATTATTTCTTGTCTTCTGCTAGCTTTGGGGTTGATTTGCTCTTGGTTCTCTAGTTTTTTCAGTTGTAATGTTAAGTTGTTAACTTGAGATCTTTCTAGCTTTTTTATGTGAGCATTTAGTGCTATAAATTTCCTTCTTAATAGGAAATTTCTCTTAATTGCCTTAACTGTGTCCCAGAGATTCTGGTATGTTGTATCTTTGTTCTCATTAGTTTAAAAGAACTTCTTAATTTCTGCCTTAATTTCTTTTTTTACCCAAAAGTCATTCAGGAGCAGGTTATTTGATTTTCATGTAATTGTATGGTTTTGAGTGAATTTCTTAGTCTTGATTTCTAATTTAATTTCTCTGTGGGCCAAGAGATTGTTTGTTATAATTTTAGTTCTTTTGCATTTGCTGGGGAGTGTTGTGTGTACAAATATATGGTTGATTTTAGAGTAAGTGCCATGTGGCAATGAGAATGTATATTCTGTATTTTTAGGGTACAGAGTTCTTTAGGTATCTATTGGGTACATTTGATCCAGTGCTGAGATCAGGCCCTGAATATCTTTGTTAATTTTCTGTCTCAGTGATCTGTCTAATATTGTCAGTGGGGTGTTAAGGTCACCCACTGTAATTGTGTGGGAGTCTAAGTCTCTTTGAAGATCTCTAAGACCTTGCTTTATGAATCTGGGTGCTTCTGTGTTGGGTGCATATATACTTAGGATAGTTAAGTCTTCTTGTTGAATTGAACCCTATGCCATTATTTAATATCCTTCTTTGTCTTTGTTGATCTTTGTTGCTTTAAAGTCTGTTTTGTCTGAAATTAGGATTGCAACCCCTGCTTTTTTCTGTTTTCCATTTTCTTGGTAGATTTTTTTCCCCATTCTTTTATTTTGAGCCTATGGGTGTCATTGCATGAGAGATGGATCTCTTGTAGACAACATAACATTGGGTCTTGATTCTTTATCCAGATTGCCACCGTCTCTTTTAATTGAGGCATTTAGCCCATTTACATTTAAAGTTAGTATTGATATGTGTGGATTTGATCCTGTCATCATGATGTTAGCTGATTATTATGCAGACTCGTTTATGTGGTTGCTTTATAGTGTTATTGGTCTCTCTACTTCAGTGTATTTTTGTAGTGGCTGGCAATCATCTTTCCTTTCCATATTTAGTGTTTCCTTTAGGAACTCTTGTAAGGCAGCTCTGTTGGTAACAAATTCCCTCAGCATTTGCTTGTCTGGGAAGGATCTTATTTCCCTTTTGCTTACAAAGCTTAGTTTGGCCAGATATTAAATTCTTGGTTGGAATTTCGTTTCTTTAAGAATGTTGAATATTTGCCCCCAATCTCTTCTGACTTAAGGATTTCTGCTGAGTGGTCCATTGTTAGTCAGATGAGCTTCCCTTTGTAGGTCACCTGACCTTTCTCTCTTGCTGCCTTTAACATTTTGTCTTTCATTTTGACCTCAGGGTTTCTGAAGATTATGTGTCTTGGGGCTGATTTGCTTGTGAATTATCTTACTGGAGTTCTCTGCATTTCCTGCATTTAAATGTTGGCCTCTCTAGGTAGGTTGGGAACGTTCTCATGGATAATATCCTAAAATACGTTTTCCAAATTGGTGCCCTTCTCCCCTTCTCTTTCAGAGATACCAATCAGTCATAGATTTGGTCTCTTTACATAATCCCATATTTCTCAGAGGTATGTTACTTGATTTTCATTCTTTTTTTTTCTCTATTCTTGTCTGTTTGTCTTATTTCAGAAGGCAATCTTCAAACTCTGAGATTATTTCCTCCACTTGGTCTATCCTGCTATTAATACTTGCAATTGCATTATGAAATTCTTATAGTGTACTTTTCAGCTCTATCAGGTTGTTTATATTCTTTTCTATATGGGTTATTTTGTCTGTCAGTTTCTGCACTGTTTTATCATGATTTTTAGCTTCGTTGCATTGGGTTTCAATATATCTTTGTAGCTCAATGATCTTCCTTTCTATCCATATTCTGAATTCTATTGCTCTCATTTCAGCCAGTTCATCCCAGTTTCCAAACCCTTGCTGGAGAGGTGATTTGCTGGTTTGCATGATAGAAGACACTCCATCTTTTTGAGCTTTTGGCATTCTTGCACTGATTCTTTCTCATCTTTGTGGGCTTACCTACCTTCAATCTTTGAGATTGCTGACCTTTGGATAAGTTTTTTTTTTCTTTTATCCTATATGATGACCTTGAGGGTTTGATTGTGGTGCAATGTGGATTCAGTCAACTGGCTTTGTTTCTGGAAGATTTTTAGGTGTTCAGTACTCAGCTTCCAGCTCCTGTACTGCATACTCTAACTCTGGCATGGGGGGACTTTCACTGAGCCCTGACTTTGTTCTCTGGCTCCTCAAGGTTTGGAGTCTGCTGCGCTGTGGTGGGCTGAGGTGCAGCAGCAGCAGCAGAGTGCTAGTGGATGCAGGGGTGCCTGCCTCCCTGTGGACTTTCACCACAGTGGTGGAGGCAACAGAACTGTGAGAGTGGGGCTGTAGGGGGCCCCTGTTGGAGACTGCATGAGCAGTTGCACTGGAGGTGGTGTTGGCTTGGGAACAGAGTACTGGTAGGTGCAGGTCTGGGTGCCTTCTCTGTGCTCTGCAAGCAGAAGTGATTGCTTAGGGTGTGGGAGGATCCACTCTTCTCTGCCTAGTGTTAGTGCAGAGTGGGGCACTGGTAGAGGCAAGGCTTGCTGGGTCTGTGGCTACCAAAGCTCTTTCTGCAATGGCAGTCAGAAGGGGGATGGGGGATAAACTGTACTCCCTCATGTTGGTAGGTAAAGAAAAACCTACTCATGCAGACATGTGCCCACAAAGTGATGTGGGGAGTTGCCATGGTCCCCGGCAGAAGCTGTAGTATGTGAAGGGAGCATGAGATATGGTGCATGGCCATAGAAGCCACCTTGCTGGAGCTCTTCACAGGTCAGGCACAGTCCACCAGCACAGAAGCTATGATGTGGGCCCCCAGGGCCCTTGAGACTGCCCTGTGAGCAGGTATGGCCAGGCTGGAGCCCCAGGAGAGGTCATCAGACCAAAGGATACATGGGTTGGACCAGCCCCATCTGATGTGCAAGACTGCTGTGCAGCAATCAGGTCCAATAATTCCCCTAGGGCTAAAGTCTCTTATAGGAGCAAGTTGAGCCCAGGGGGATGGCCTTCCCTGGCTGGTCTCTACTATAGATGCTCCAGCACCAAATCTTCTGGACTCTACATCAGCTGGCTTGCTGCTGCTACCATTTCTTTAAACAGCTCTCCCTGCCACCTAAAGTGTCCATGGTGGTCAAGAGGTCCCCTCTTGCTGGGTTTCCAGAGGCCTGTAGCAAGAGCAGGTTGCTCCTTGCCAGTTCAACTCACCCATTACCTTGGAGCTGTTGTGGTTCAAAAATGGGTCCCAGTGTGTGGTAGCCCATGCGGAGTTCCCAGCTTTCTCCTGCTTCAGCCCACTCTCTGTGTCTTCCCTCTGTCCACTCTTGGAACCTTCCCTCTGAACATCTGTTCAGAGTACACCAGTTGTCTCAGTCCTGTGTGGGAGCTGTTCCATTTGTCTGCATCTAGTGGCCATGTTGCTCTCTCTCCTTTTCTGATACTTCTTATGGAAGGCAGGAGCATGGAGAATAGCACGATTAGATGACAGAGAGCATTTTGTGAAAATTATAGTAGTAATTTCTTCTGAGAAGCCTAAAAGAATATTATTCTTTTTTACCAGTCATATTGGCCAGTGGGCAGGTTAATGTTATGTTAGAGGTTTACATGAAGAGTCAGCCTCATAAAGTTTCCCTGCTTACTGCAGTGCAGTCCTCAGCAAGTCACAGGGAAACTCCCTAGTGGGGCTGCAGAACAAACACATAGGCAGCACTCTGATCAATGGGTTGAGAAGCCTCCTAGGAACTGGGGGCCAAGAACACAGATGAAACAAAGCCCTGTTGGGTTGCCTGGTGTGCAGGCTGCAGTGTGGGCAGAATGAATATTTCAAACAAGGACAGTGGAGCCTTATTATGGAAATGATGTACACTGAAACTTCTAAAGGTTGTCTGTAACGTTTTTCCCCTCTGAAGAAGTCATGCTTCTATAATAACACTTGCAAAGTTTAACATTTTAACCTGGTTAAACACACTTTGCCTTTTTCCTTTTTTTGCTGTCAATAAGCATCTATAACTAGCAACAAAATTGAGTAAGGTCACAAGAAATTTTCTGAAACTTCTCATATGATGAATGTTCCTCAGAATAATGATGATCATGAAGCTAGAAATGTACTCAAGTTGATTCTCAATTATATGCACTAACAAAGAACAGCAATGGGGTAAACAATCCAAATTGAGAGAATGGTGAAAAAAATAATTTTTTGACTTTAGAAATATCTTCTATGATTTGTCTCCAGAGTATGTACTTTCATAATTTTGAATAATTTTTCTCCTTAAAAACTCTTCAACTGTTCCCATCAACTATAGGATAAAGTCCAATAATTCTTAATGTGCCCCTTATGATCTGTGACCTATCTGTTTCCATAGGTCTTTGTCCTTCAGTCATACTAAATTATTTGCGGTTTGTTAAATCTATGAAGTTTTCAAATCCAGAAGCTAAAGTGTGGCTGATATTCCTTATTTCCCTTTTTCCACTTGGCAAGTTTTTACTCCCCTTCCATAATAAATTCAAACTCTCCTCTGTGAATATTTGTCCTCCCTGTAGCCTACTTACTGGGAGATACTAATGAGCTCTCCACTGTATTCTTTCAGAATTATTTTCCTACTTCTTTCTTGGAACTCACAGCACTATAGAACAACTGTCTACATGTGTCAGTTTTTCATCAAAAGTGTGAGCTACTTGAGGCCAGGGAACTGTTGGAATTCTCAGAGACCCCAAATAGCAGCATAATGAATGGTAAATGACCAAGGGGCTGAGTTATGAAAAGAAAGTACAGATTAGATCTCTGCAAGAAGAGTGATACTCTGGGATTTGTCTTTTATGTGAGAAAACCCACACAGTACATAAATCTCCCTGGAATAAATGCATAGTTAGAATTTTATATGTGCTTTTGCCTCCTAGATTATAGAGGCCACAGAGACCATTTGTATTTTATTCTTCCCAAACAAACAAACCTCAGTTTTTCTAACATACTTGACAAGTGACTTTCAGGGAGGAGGCATTCACTGTCTCAAAAGGAAGACCACTCCATTCTTGAATGCTTATAATTGTGAAAATATTATTGTTTGTTGTTTGTTGTAAATCAAACCAAAATCTTTTTCTCTGTTAATTCATCTTTTCTCCGCCAGTCTTGGAGTCAGGACATGCCCTGACAGGCTAAAGAATAAGGTTAACTTGATTTCGTAAAACAAATCATCAAATATTTGAAATCTGAGATCTGAGGTAAATTACCTAATCCCTCAAAGACCCATTGGTTTTTGTTTCTTTTTTAAATCTTTCAATGGAACCATTCTTTCAGATCTTTAAATAGCACTAACCTCCCAGGGTTGTAATGATGATTAGATAAAATTAAACATGTAAAGAACCTAAAACAGTGCCAGGTAAATAGCACTAAAAAGAAAAAATCTAGTTAAACAACTCTTAGGTCTTTCAATAATTAATTACATAAAATGTCCCCCTTTTTTTGTTTGTTTTTTTTGAGACATAGTCTCGCTTTATAGCCCAGGCTGGAGCGCAGTGGCACGATCTTGGCCCACTGCAACCTCCACCTCCTGGGTTCAAGGGATTCTCCTGCGTCAGCCTCCCACGTAGCTGGGATTACAGGCGTGCACCACTATATCTGGCTAATTTTTGTATTTTTAGTAGAGATGGGGTTCCGCCATGTTGGCCAGGCTGGTCTCAAACTCCTGACCTCAGGTGATCCACCCACTTTGGCCCCCCAAAATGCTGGGATTAGAGGCATAAGCCACCGTGCCTGGCCTATACAAAATTTTCTACAACATCCTGGCTACCCTCAAGTCCCTGCACTTCAGTTTATAACAGTCTCTCTAGTAACAGAGTGTCCAGAATGCTATGGGTCATAACAGATGTGGACAGAGTAGTGCAGATTCCAGTGGGATGATGTCCTTCCTTTATGAGACACCAATCTTCCATTACGGCAACAACATTTACATTCATTTTTTGGCAGCTTCGTAACACTATTGATTTATATTGAGTTTATAGTTGACTAAAACCCCTAGGTCACCTGTGAATGAAGTTCTCTAATCCAGGTCTCTACCATTCTAATCTTGTACAGTTGGTCATTTTGAAGGAATGTGTAACATTTTCATTTTAATCCAATTATCCTTCTTCTTGGGTTTAGCTTTTTCTTAACTTTCTCAAAGTACAAGGTCAACAAGATATTGGCAATCATTTTGTGCTTTTGCTGAGTGCACAGAATATAAAATAAAGAAAATAAAATTTTGACCTGAACTGTGGAAAAGATTAAATAGCACAGCATATATAAAATTCCAAGCACATTGCCTAGAATATAGGAAGTGTTTTATATTTAATACTTTTCCTTTATGTGATATTCAAATATGATAGTCAACACTTTATATATTTTAGGCTAGGACCAAAGCACAGTAGTTCTCAGTAATAAAAATCAAGGAAACATCAATCAACTATTAATGTTGTTTATGAATGGCCTTATAATCATCTATGAATCCATTTAATTCTACTCTTAACTTGCATTTTCTGGTTACTTTATATTAATAACTAGCTTTGATTATGTTGTCCTTTGCCAAAAAGGCCTACTAACACTGGGGTACTCATTGTACACCCTCTTGTTCTGGCTGATGATTGTGTGTGTGGGCAGTGGAGAGGGGTGTCCCTCCTGATGATTGCCCAGGGCTCAAGCATAAGGGAAGTGCTTTGTTGGAAAGAACTGTTTTCTTCAGGCTTCTCTCCTCTCTTCAGAGCCCTTGTTTTCTACTAGGTGCTTACTCTGTACCCCTTATCTATAAGGCATTGCCTTGATCAACATATACTGATTCTGCTAAAACATTAGTAACAGATTCAGGTTTCAATTCTTGTGGATATATTTTCTTTTTATTGAAAAACCATTGAATCTTTCATGATTCAAAAAAAAGATTCCAGGTCACTTAATTTTAGCAAGCTTTCCTGGCCACATACAAAGTAGCACCATAGACTTAACAGTCTATTGAGAAAGGTGATAAACGATACTACATACCACATTAACTCGTGCATTCAACAGATGCTTACTGATCGTTTATTATATGTGGAGGCACCAAAGATAGGTGATAAACAAGACAGAGATAATCCCTCCCCTCATAATGTTCCCAGTATATTGAGGGAGATAGGCAATAAACAAATTAGCCCAAAAGAGGTGGTGATGAGACTTTGCAGGATAATATTTTAAGATACTAATTTAGTTTTTTAATGTTATATTTTCCCTTTTCTCATTAATGCCCTAGGAGAAGTTTGTGACAGGAAAAAATAGGCTAACATGAAGTTTCTTCCCTGGCTTTTGTTTCCAAATGCCATCGGTAATTGAGGAACTCATGCTAGGTGGTTAGAAGGAAAGAGGAAAGGATGTGCCTCTGGAAAGTCAGGAAAAATAGGCTTCCCTTGAGAATGAAAGAAGTTCCCTTAAGTTGGAACTTGGATTGACAGTTGTTGGTATATAGGAATGCTAGTGATTTTTGTACATTGATTTTTGTATCCTGAGACTTTGCTGAAATTGTTTGTTAACTTATGGAGCTTTTGTGTTGAGACTAGGAAGTTTTCTAGCTATAGATCATGTGGTATACAAACAGGGATAGTCTGACTTCCTCTCTTCCTATTTAGATTCCCTTTATTTCTTTCTCTTGCCTGATTGCCCTGGCCAGGACTTCCAATACTATGTTGAATGGGAGTGGTGAGAGAGGGCATCCTTGCCTCGTACCATCTTTCAAGGGGATGCTTCCAGCTTTTGCCCAATCCCTATGATGTTGGCTGTGGTTTGTCATGGATGACTCCTATTATTTTGAGGTATGTTTCTTCAATACCCAGTTTATTGAGAGTTTTTAAACAGGAAGGGGTTTGAATTTTATCAAAAGCCTTTTCTGCATCTATTGAGATGGTCATATAGTTTTTGTCTTTAGTTCTGTTTATGTGATGAATCACATTTATTGATTTGCATATGTTGAACCAAACTCGCATCTAAGAGATGAAGTCTACTTTATTGTGGTGGATTAGCTTTTTGATGTGCTGCTGGGCCAGGCGCGGTGGCTCATGCCTGTAATCCCAGCACTTTGGGAGGCCAAGGCGGGTGGATCACCTGAGGTCGGGAGTTCGAGACCAGCCTGACCAACATGGAGAAACCCCGTCTCTACTAAAAATACAAAATTAGCCAGGCATGGTGACACATGCCTGTAATCCCAGCTACTCAGGAGGCTGAGGCAGGAGAATTGCTTGAACCCGGGAGGCGGAGGTTGCGGTGAGCCAAGATCGCACCACTGCACTCCAGCCTGGGCAACAACAGCAAAACTCCATCTTAAAAAAAAAAAAAAAAAAAAGATGTGCTGCTGGATTCAGTTTGCCAGTATTTTGTTGGAAATTTTTGCATAGATGTTCTTCAAGAATATTGACCTGTGATTTTCGTTTTTTGTTTTATCTCTGCCAGGTTTTGGTATCAGGATGATGCTGGCCTCATAGAATGAGTTAAGGAGGAGTCCCTCCTCAAACTTTTGGAATAGTTTCAATAGGAATGGTACTAGCTCTTCTGTGTTCTCTGGTAGAATTTGGCTTTGAATCCATCTGGTCCTGTGCTTTTTTTTTGGTCGGTGGGCTATTTATTACTGATTCAGTTTTGTAGCTGATTATTAGTCTGTTTGGGGATTCAATCACTTTTAAGTTCAGTCCTGGGAGGGTGTATGTATCCAGAAATCTATATATTTCTTCTAGATTTGTGTGCTTATGAGCACACAAACTATAGGTGTTCATGATATTCTCTGATCGTTATTTGTTTTTCATAATATTCTCTGATGTTTATTTGTATTTCTGGGGGTCATTGATAATACCCGGTTCATCATTTCTAATTGTGTATATTTGCATCTTCTCTGTTTTCTTCTTTATTAGTCTACCTAACAGTCTATTTTATTAAATTTTTCCAAAAAATCCACTCATGGATTCATTGATCTTTTGAATGTTTTTTTGTTTCTCAGTCTCCTTCAGTTCAGCTCTGATTTTGGTTATTTCTTGTCTTCTGCTAGCTTTGATTTGCTCTTGGTTCTCTAGTTCTTTTAGTTGTAATGTTAGGTTGTTAACTTGATATCTTTCTAACTTTTTGATATGGACACTTAGTGTTGTATATTTCCCTCTTAACACTGCCTTAATTTTGTCCTAGAGATTCTCATATGTTGTATCTTTTTTTCTCATTAGTTTCAAAGAACTTCTTGATTTCTGCCTTAATTTCATTTTTTACCCAAAAGTCATTCAGGAGCAGATTATTCAATTTCCATGTAATTTTATGTTTTTCAGTGATTTTCTTAGTCTTGATTTCTAATTTTTTCCTCTGGAGTCAGCGTCATAGTGGGTGTTATGATTTTAGTCCTTTTGAATTCACTGAGGAGTATTTTTGTGTCTGATTATGTGATTGATTTTAGAGTATGTGCCATGTAGCAATGAGAGGAATGTATATTCTGTAGTTTTGGGGTGGAGAGCTCTGTAGATATCCATTAGGTACATTTAATCCAGTGCTGAGTTCAGGCCCTGCATATCTTTGTTAATTTCCTGCCTCAGTGATCTGACTACTACTGTCAGTGGAGTGTTGAAGTTTCTCACTAATATTTTATGGGAGTCTGAGTCACTTTGAAGGTCTCTAAGAACGTGCCTTATTAATATAAGTGTTTCTGTGTTGGGTGTATATATATTTAGGATAGTTAGGTCTTCATGTTGAATTGAACCCTTTACCATATGTAATGCCCTTCTTTGTCTTTTATGACCTTTGTTTAAGTCTGTTTTGTCTAAAATTAGGATCACAACCCCTGCTTTTTTTTGTTGTTTTCCATTTGTTTAGCAGATATTTCTCCATTCCTTTATTTTGAGTCAATGTGTGTCATTGCATGTGAGATTGGTCTCTTGACAGCATACCAATGGATCTTGATTATTTATCTAGCTTGCCACTCTGTCTTCTAACTGGGGGATTTAGCCCATTTACATATAAGGTTAGTATTGATATGTGTGGATTTGATCCTGTCATCATGATGTTAGCTGGTTATTATGCAGATTTGTGTGGTTGCTTTATAGTGTCTCTGGTCTATGTACTTCAGTGTGTTTTTGTAGTGGCTGGTAATTGTCTTTCCATATTTAGTGCTTCCTTTAGGAGCTCTTGTAAGGAAGGTCTGGTGGTAACAAATTCCCTCCGCATTGCTGGTCTGAAAAGGATCTTATTTCTCCTTTGCTTATGAAGCTTAGTTTGGCCAGATATGAAATTCTTGGTTGGAATTTCTTTTCTTAATGAATGTTGAATATTGGCCTCTAATATCTTCAGGCTTGTAGGGTTTCTGCTGAGAGGTCCGCTATTAGTCAGATGGGCTTCCCTTTTTAGGTGACCTGACTTTTCCCTCTAGCTGCCTTTAACATTTTCCCTCATTTCAACCTTGGAGAATCTGATGATTATGTGTCTTGGGGATGATCTTCTTGTGAAGTATCTTACTGGGGCTCTCTGCATTTCCTGAATTTGAATGTTGGCATCTCTAGTTATGTTGGGGAAGTTTTCATGAATAATATCTTGAAACATTATTTGTAATTTGCTTCCATTCTCCCCATCTTTCTCAGGCACAACAGTGAGTTGTAGATTTGGTCTTTTTACATAATATCATACTTCTTGGAGGTTTTGTTTGTTCCTTTTTTTCTATTACTGTCAGTCTGACTTATTTCAGAAAGCCAGTCTTCAAGCTCTGAAATTCTTTCCTCAGTCTGGTCTATTCTGCTATTAATACTTGCAATTGCATTATGAAATTCTTCTGTGTTTTTCAGCTCTATCAGGTTGTTTATATTATTTTGTATACTGACAATTTTGTGTGTCAGCTCCTACATCATTTTATTGTGATTCTTCACTTCCTTGCATTGGGTTTCAAAGTACTCCTTCATCTTGATGATCTTCATTTCTGTCCATATTCTGAATTCTATTTCTGTCATTTCAGCCATCTCAGCCCAGTTCAGAACCCTTGCTAGAGAACTAGTGCAGTTGTTTGAAGGAATTAAGGCACTCTGGCTTTTTGAGTTGTCAGCGTTCATGAACTGGTTCTTTCTCATCTATATGGGCTGGTGTTCCTTCAGTCTTTGAAGCTGCTGTCCTTTGGATGGGTGTTTTTTACTTTTAGCTTACTTGATGATTTTGAGGATTCGATTGTGGTATAAGGTGGGTTCATTCAACTAGCTTTGTTTCTAGAAGATTTTAGGTGGCCAAGGCTCATCTCCCAACTCCTGGACTGTATGCTCTAACACTGGGGATCTTGTATCAGGCCTCAACTTAGCTCTCTGGCTCCCTGCAATTAGGAATCCGTTGTGCTGAGGTGACCAAGGTGTTCCCAGACCACTGGTCACTACACTCCAATGAGTGGTGCAGCAGCAGCAGAGTAATGGGGTACGTGCTTGTCAGCTGCAGCAGGTGACAGCAAGGGCCAGGGTGCCTGCTTTTGTGTGGGCATTTACGGCAGCGGGGGAGGTAGCACAGTTTGCAGGGAAAGGGAGCCCTCGTTGGTGACTGCACATGGTCACACTGGTGATGTTATTAGCATGGAGGCATGGCCCTGGCGGGTGCAAGTCTATGCTTTTTCTACCAAAAAATAACTGTGGTCTTCAAAAATGTAGGGTCATGAAAGACAAAGAAAGGAAGTACTATTTTAGATTAAAGGATACTAAAGGAACATGACAAAGAAATAAAATTAATTCTTGATCACAGCAATTTTTTTTATTTTGTTATATAATGCTCTAGCAGAACAATTTGCAATATTTGAATAATAGCTATAGACTACATGGTAATATTATACCATTGTAAATTTTCTGAGTTTGATAATAGTGCTGTAGTTAAGACAATGTCCTTGTTTTTAGTGAAAACATACTGAATTATGTAGTGATAAAGAACTTTTTCTGCACAATATTCTCTCAGTATGTATGTATACATACTACATATATATGTACATGAGAGAAGGAAGATAGAAAGCAAATGTGATAAAATTTTAACATTTGGGGAAATTAGGTGAAAAATGTAATAAATTCTTTGTACTATTTCCGCATCTTTACTGAAAATCTGAAATTATTCCAAAAAATTAAAATTAAAAGAGTAAGTCGTAAACAGAGAAGATATTTATAATGCATGTATCTTACTCAGGACTTGAATCCAAATATAAAAAGATTTATATAACTCAAGAATAAAAGGATAAACCTATAAAAATAGAAAATATATGTGAATAGATAGTACACAAATGTTTGCCTGTAGCCAAAAAAAATACATAAAAGATTCAATGTTACTCCTCATCAAATTAATACCATTCTTATCATTGTGTAATTGTTTACTTTATTACTAATGACCCTTTTTCATTTATGGAGCATATTTCTAAAACTTTTATGGCTACCCTTCATTTCTTCGGGTTAGTGTTTGTGTTTCTCCTTTTTTTCCATTCATTTACTTTTATATTTTCTATAATTTTGTTTAGGTGTGTCTTTTAAAACATACCTTTAGCTAGATATTTTCTTAACTAGTCTGATGACTCTGTCTTTAGACTGATGAATTTAGTTATTTTACATTTATGTGATTAATAATATCTTTAGAATTAAGTTTGCCATCTTTTTTCAGCTTTATATTTCCCTTGTGTTTCCATGTTTCTTTTATCTAACTTGCCTGCATTCTTTAAATTGATGTTTCATTTTATTTTTATTCTTTATTTTTAAAAATTATATACTGTATTCATATTCTCTTACTTCTAAACCTTTAATATAGTATACTTAAAATCTACAGTTAACATTTCTACACTTCAGTATAATACACATATTTCAGAACTCTTTTAACTCCAGTAATTCCAACTTCGTATTGTCTGTCATGGGTAGTCAATATCATCTTTAGTCTCTATCATTTTACGTAGAGATTAATATTACTGTTTACACAGCCAATATTTGTTAAGAATGATACATGTGATTTTTAAAGTTATTCACTCACCATGCTTTCTTATATCTCACATCATTATAACCTGATTATTTTCCTTTTTTCCTTAACTACCACCTTGAGAATTTCCTTAAGTCTATACTTGACAAATTCTCATCTGAAAATGTCTTTATTTTAACCATATCCCAGATTGATAATTCTACAGGGTAAAGAATTTTATGTTGATAGTCATTGTCCATCAGCTATTATTTTTCTTTCTTGTGGTTTTTATCATTACTATGAGAAAGTCAGCTTCTAGTATAGTTGATTGTTTATGGCTAAATTTAAGATTTTCTGGTTGTCTGGTCTCCTGCAGTCGTCTACTGAGGTTTCATTTCTGCCTTTTGAATCTGATAATTCTTACACTTAATCAATCTGGAATCTTCATTCTGTCTTATTGTTGTCTTGCCTCCATTCTCTCTATTTTTTCCCTTTAAAAATTTAATTAGGTGTATCTTTGAATAACTATTCTTATCTTCATGCCTGTTAACATCTTTCTAATTTTCCATTTCCTTTATTTCTGTACTTCATTTGACAATTTCTTTTGATTAATCTACCACTTAACAAATTTACTCTTCAACCATGTGTATTCTTTTGTCTACAACATTGGTTTCAAATTCATTCCAATCATTCTATATATATTTCCATTTCTAGAAGTTACATGCAGTACTTTTTCTGAAGGTACTATCTAATCATTTTTATGGTCTTTTTTTCATTACTTATGCTTTGAACCCACATTTTGTCTCTTTAATCATTTTTAATATAGTCATTTTATATTCTTTGCTTAATTATTCTAAAATATAAAACTTTTGGAGGAGTTTAATTATTCTTTATATAATTTTTTTCTTCAATTCTTTCTCATACCTTATTTCCTCATGTGATTTTAATTTTGGTTTGTATGAGTAACTGAATCTGTGAAATATTTGGAGTATGAATTGAGGTATAGTGCTCTAGAGAGGCTGTGTGCTTGTTACTGCCAGGCACTCTGGGCATGAAAAATCTAATTCTACTTTAAAATAATGTTTTCACTTGAGATTTTTGTATCACTCAGGCACACCCACATAAGGATAGCACTATAGCTACAAATTCTCCATTACCTGAAGATATGGGCTTTCAGCCGGGTGCAGTGGCTCACGCCTGTAATCCCAGCACTTTGGGAGGCCAAGGTGGGCAGATCACGAGGTCAGGAGATCAAGAGCATCCTGGCCAAAATGGTGAAGCCCCGTTTCTACTAAAAATACAAAAATTAGCTGGGCATGGTGGCACGCACTTGTAATCTCAGCTACTTGAGAGGCTGAGGCAGGAGAATCGCTTGAACCCGGGAGGCAGAGGTTTCAGTGAGCCGAGATTGTGCCACTACACTCCAGCCTGGTAACGGAATGAGATACTGTCTCAAAACAACAACAACAACAACAACAACAACAACAACAACAACAACAAAAACTGGATCCCTTCCTTACACCTTATTAAAAAATTAACTCAAGATGGATTAAAGACTTAAACATAAGACCTAAAACCATAAAAACTCTGGAAGAAAACCTGGGCAATACCATTCAGGACATAGGCATGGGTGAAGACTTCATGACTAAAACACAAAGGGCAATGGCAACAAAAGCCAGAATTGACAAATGGGATCTAATTAAACTAAAGAGCTTCTGCACAGCAAAAGAAACTATCATCATCAGGTTGAACGGCCAACCTACAGAATAGGAGAAAATTTTTGCAATCTATTCATCTGACAAAGGGCTAATACCCAGAATCTACAAAGAACTTAAATAAATTTACAAGAAAAAAAAAACAACCCCATCAAAAAGAGGGCGAAGGATATGAACAGACACTTCTCAAAAGAAGACATTTATGCAGCCAAAAAACATGAAAAAATGTTTATCATCACTGGTCATTAGAGAAATGCAAATCAAAACCACAATGCGATACCATCTCACACCAGTTAGAATGGTGATCACTAAAAAGTCAGGAAACAACAGATGCTGGAGAGGATGTGGAGAAATAGCAATGCTTTTACACTGTTGGTGGGAGTGTAAATTAGTTCAACCATTGTGGAAGACAGTATGGAGATTCCTCAAGGATCTAGAACTAGAAATACCATTTGATCCAGCAATCCCATTACTGTGTATATACCCAAAGGATTATAAATCATTCTACTATAAAGACACATGCACACTTATGTTTATTGCAGCATTGTTCACAATAGCAAGGACTTGGAACCAATGTGAATACCCATCAATGATAGACTGAATAAAGAAAATGTGGCATATATACACCATGGAATACTATGCAGCCATAAAAAAGGATGAGTTCATGTCCTTTGCAGGGACATGGATGAAACTAGAAACCATAATTCTCAGCAAACTAACACAAGAACAGAAAACCAGACACCACATGTTCTCACTCATAAGTGGGAGTTGAACAATAAGAACACATGGACACAGGAAGGGGAACATCACACATGGGGGCCTGTCGGGAAGTGGGGGGCTAGGGGAGTGATAGCATTAGGAGAAATACCTAATGTAGATGATGGGTTGATTGGTGCAGCAAACCACCATGGCATATGTATAGCTATGTAACAAACCTGCACATTCCACACATGTACCCCAGAACTTAAAGTATAATTTAAAAAAAATAAATAAATTTTAAAAAGAAAAAAAGATATGGGCTTTTTAATGATATTCTCAGTTCCAACACTACCTCAGGTGGGTCCAAGGCCTTGCCTGCTTCCCCATATAGCTATTACCTTAAAAACAAACACAAAAACAAAATGAAAAACAGGTTTCTGCTTCTCAAAGTAAGTTCAACATCAGTTTCTGTTTATCACATTGATAGACATGTCCTTCTTCAGTATTTTCCTACTCTTCTTTTCCTTGCAAATTCATCTAGGGTTTTGATTTTCAAGTTTGGCAATTTCAACTGTTTGGTAATAAAATTTTTTCTGAATATCTAGACTATCTATTTTCAGAAATCCAACTCATAGTTGTTTAAATTTCAGGGTTATATTTACATTAGTGGTGGAGAGTTTATTCACTTCAACTAGCTCATGATCAAATACCATCATTTTCCAATGAATGACCCTCATTTTGAGTTTCTTGTTTGTTTATTCTTTTTCATTTATTATTTTGTTTGTTTAATTTATTTCTCTCCTCTTATTCTCGTTCTGCACTTCACTTTTCTTCTTTTCTAATGGTCATTTATTTGAAAGTGTTTAAGGTCTCTTCTTTCATTTTTAGGTTTCCCTGTAAAACATGCAATATTATTTTGCATGTGTATGTTTTACCTGACATTGATGTTATTACACTTTAAACTTTTGATTTTTACTCTCTCACTGAAGTTATGTTTCTGTGGTCTATCATTTTGGTCTATATATCTATACGCATCTGTTCCTTTGCCTTCAACTGCTTTACAGCATTTATAGTAAACACTCACTATTAGTGACAGTTACTTAAATTGCCCCCAACTTTCTTTTACTACAAATATTGTAGTGAATACTCTACTACATGTTTTCTAATGGGCATATAAAATTTTCCCTGAAACATGTAAGGAGGAGAGACATTCCTAGTTTGTATAATGCTTGTATTTTTAATTTGGCTGACTACTGACACAGTGCCCTCTCAAATACCTGTACCAGTCTGCACACCCCCACTGTGTGTCTTCACCCCTCCAATAGATTTGAAGGAAGCATCTTGTCCCACTCATCTTTCTATCTCTTACGATTTACTCAGCTCCTGGAACATAGTCATGGCTCAAAACATTCATAAACTTTAGCAGAAACTCAGTCCATGGAAATGCAAAAAAAAGTAATTTCTAAATATTTGAATGATCTGATACCTAAGTAACAATTTTCACAAAATGAGAACATAGTATGAGCAGTTTCTTTTTTACACTTAATCATTTTGTTTTAGCTCACATTCTAATACAGGGAAATTACTAAAACTATTGCTTTCTTTCCGCTATTGGATTGCTCTAGGGTGAATTATTGACACAACAAATAACTAGTTCATGTTATATGCTGTTAAAAAAAGATCGTCTGAAGTTAATAATTCAGCTCACCTTTCAAAACACTCTTGCTTTCTGCTTATCATTTTGTTTCATTATGATGATTTAGTTATTCACAGAACTTTGTTTTCTTTCCTGAAACCAGGTATATTACAGAGGAGGTTATGTTGTTGTATAACAAAAAATATTTTAAATTCAACCTATTTAAAATGCAACCTCTAGTCTTGACAGCATCTTTTAAAATGTTGTACTTTAACGAACTTGAGGTTTCTACTGAGAAAGTTAATTTCTTTCTCTGTGTTGGTATATGTCCTAGCTTTAGGGCAATAAACATAAATAAATACTACTTTTTCAAAGATCTTGTTGCTATTGAGAACTGATGTCTAATAGACATCCTAAATTCAAACACCTCATTTTATAAAGCGTGAGACCATAATGCTTCCTAACAATAGTTTGTGCCTTTGAGGTGTATAGAGATAATTTGTAGAAATAGCATTTAACATTCACTTCTATTTTCTTTATATATATATATTTTTTCTTTCTTTCTAGATAAATTTTCTCTGCATAATTCATTTTCTTAAGATATATACCTTGTGCTTTTATGTGTGTACCATTTTCAGAGCTTTTTATAAACCTGAACTAATATATATCCCTTTGTAACACAGTATACCAATAGTTGATTCTCATTCAAACTGTGGATTAAATATCTGTTAATAAAATATTTTTGTGGGTCATTGCTTTATCTCCAATTTCATAGTAATAAATAAGCATTTAAATAAAAGCAATAGGTCAAAATGTTGCTTGTAGTTATTCTTTTAAAATATCAGAGGGATTCATTCCTACCTTGTTGCAGGTGGAGTACATAATGATTTTATTGAAAAAGGCTTGCTGGATAGAGGATACATTCTTCTGAAATAGAAACCCAAAATAAAGTGACTTAATGTCATACAAGTTCACTTCTGTCACATGTAACAAACTAGATTGAAGTATCTCAGGCTGGTATGCAGGCTCTGCTGTGTCTAGGACTAGATTTCTTCTATCTTGTTACCATGCCATCCTTAGAAACTTGCTTTATATCCATTGATCCAAGAGGAATCACCACTATATCTATGTTCCAGTTGGCAGGAGGGAGAAAGGATAAGGGAAGGGGTGGGGGAGAGACATGCATCCTTTGAAGGTCAGGATTCAGAAGTTGAAATTATCATTTCCAATCAAACCCTTTTCACCACAATTTAGTCATGTGGCCACACATAACTGCAATAGAGACTTGAAATGTATAATCTTTATTCTGGGTGGTCATGTAAAATTCAGGAGCTCTATTAAAATAGAGAAAGGGAAGAGTAGATAATTGTAAAATAACCAGCCATATTCTGCATACATCGTCGCTGAATTTCAGCTTATATTTCCTATCCAGAATGGATAACATCTAAAAACGTGTGAGAACAATTTTAAGATTCCATGAACCAATGAGAAGGTGGTGAGCCTGAATAAATAATGACATTTCCACTTATGTGAAAAATCCATTTTGTTAAACACATACCTTCCAGATTTCCAAAGTAACTGTAAACAGAGGTGCAGGTTTCCCATCAGTGGAGAAACTATCCAAGTGGATTCAAAACTCTTTAACTTTTTATATTCAAGTATTATCTTTGCATTATCCAAAAGGAGACACGCACCTTTAAAATATAGTTGCTGTGCAACTCCTTACTAGTGGATAAAACAGATCGCACTTTGTGCCCAATGAACGTGATACAGAAAAGGAAGCGTAGGTGTTTCTAAATAAGTCTTAAGCAAGAGCAAAGCTCAGAAATTCAAATGAGGGGTAAGGGAGATGAGCTGATTTCTAGCTATATAACATAATACAGTCAAGATAATTAATAATTATTAATAATTAAAAATTACCTGGGTACTCACCCAGATTCCCTTTACCAGCCTGTGAAGTCTATACCCCTACTTCTGCAGGCATTGGCTGCGAAGGATCATCACATCTGCACCTTCTGCCGAAAACTGCCCTTAGTTGATAGGCGCTGCCTTGCTGGAAGACGCCTGGGATTTACCCTGGCGCGTGACCACTGCTTGGCAGGGTCTTTAAAAGCCCAGTTCCTGGCCTCTGGGTGGACCAAGCTCTGTAATGTGATGTACTCTTCAGCACTTGCAGTGTGATCTGATTGAGTCTATACTTCTGCTAAAACTGTATCTTTGCTTAGTTTCTTCCTCTTTATCTTCATTCCCTTCAATAAATCCCTGGGAGTATTCCTTAATAAATCACTTTCATAAGAACCCTCATCTCAGGCACTGTTTCTAGAAATCCCAAACTAAGATATTTTTCCTTAAGTAGGCTTATTATTCTGTTAACATGAGGCATAATTAGACACATCCTGATACAATGCTCAATCTACGTCATCAACAACTGCCATTTTGATTAGGGACATCGAAATATTTTCACTAATCATTTACTTTATCAGAAAACAATATATAATATGTAACCCTATCACAGAGAAATATAGCTTAGTTAATCTATCCAATAATGGCCTGGCACAGTAGCTCATGCTTATAATCCCAGCACTTTGGGAGGCCGAGGCAGGTAGATCACCTGAGGTTGGGAGTCCAAGACCAGCCTGGTCAACATGGTGAAGCCCTGTCTCTACTAAAAATACAAAAATCAGCCGGGCTTGGTGTCAGGTGCCTGTAATCCCAGCGACTCAGGAGGCTGAGGAAGGAGAATCTCTTGAACCCAAGAGGCGGAGGTTGCAGTGAGCCGAGATCACGCCACTGCACTCTAGCCTGGGCAACAAAGCAAGACTTTGTCTCAAAAAACAAAACAAATAAACAATAATAAATATATTTTAGCCATAAATGATGCAGAATTGTAGGCCTAATGCTAGTCAATATATAATTTTGATAAATACATAGAATTAAATTCTACCAGAACCGTTTTTGATTACAAAAAATTCAGGATCATGAAATCATGAGGCTAATGAAATGGCCTAGGTGAGCTTACTGTGAAGAATAGGAGTCAAGCTCCAATTGTGCTACTGTATCTCCAAATTCATATTATGGCAAGGCTTATTATTGCAGGGTGTCATTCTACATGACTACTCAAACATTCTTAAAATTTGCAAGATACATTTAGCCCTGGAATATCACAATTCTGACTCTTCTTTACATCATTAATACTGCCAAATTTACCAGTTTTATAGTAAAAAAAATGTATTTTTCAAAAGCCCATGAGATGTAAAAGTTGCTTACAGTAACTTCACAATAATTCTAAGGCCAAAAACTTTGCAGTAATTCTAAGAAATATATTTGTATTTATAAAATATCATCGCTTTTTAATGAATAGTTTTGGTTTTTAACCAAATCAGTTTTATTTGAAACTAGGTCACATTCATTAAACAGATACTTGTTAATTCTTGATATTTGCAGTCCAAAGGCAACCACAAGAATTTAAAATGATTCTTGCTCCTATTCATGTTTCCAAGGAGAGGGACTGCTTCTAGATTAACATTCCTGGTATCTTGTCTCATTTTCTTACTCATTGTTTCTTATGAAATAAAAGTGAAATTACTGACTCTTGTGTCCACATTGAATGATTGGGAAATCTATTAAAAAATGACCAAGGATTTATTTCTATGTTTTCTTCCATCTCCAACCCTGACCGATGTAACTCAGCAATGAGTGTGTCACCTCTTCCATTCCACACGTTCCTTTTTTTTTAATTATTATTATACTTTAAGTTTTAGGGTACATGTGCACATTGTGCAGATTAGTTACATATGTATACATGTGCCATGCTGGTGCGCTGCACCCACTAACTCGTCATCTAGCATTAGGTATATCTCCCAATGCTATCCCTCCCGCCTCCCCCCACCCCACCACAGTCCCCAGAGTGTGATATTCCTCTTACTGTGTCCATGTGATCTCATTGTTCAACTCCCACCTATGAGTGAGAATATGCTGTGTTTGGTTTTTTGCTCTTGCGATAGTTTACTGAGAATGATGGTTTCCAATTTCATCCATGTCCCTACAAAGGACATGAACTCATCATTTTTTATGGCTGCATAGTATTCCATGGTGTATATGTGCCACATTTTCTTAATCCAGTCTATCATTGTTGGACATTTGGGTTGGTTCCAAGTCTTTGCTATTGTGAATAGTGCCGCAATAAACATACGTGTGCGTGTGTCTTTATAGCAGCATGATTTATAGTCCTTTGGGTATATACCCAGTAATGGGATGGCTGGGTCAAATGGTATTTCTAGTTCTAGATCCCTGAGGAATCGCCACACTGACTTCCACAATGGTTGAACTAGTTTACAGTCCCACCAACAGTGTAAAAGTGTTCCTATTTCTCCACATCCTCTCCAGCACCTGTTGTTTCCTGACTTTTTAATGATTGCCATTCTAACTGGTGTGAGATGATATCTCATAGTGGTTTTGATTTGCATTTCTCTGATGGCCAGTAATGATGAGCATTTTTTCATGTGTCTTTTGGCTGCATAAATGTCTTCTTTTGAGAAGTGTCTGTTCATGTCCTTTGCCCACTTTTTGATGGGGTTGTTTGTTTTTTTCTTGTAAATTTGTTTGAGTTCATTGTAGATTCTGGATATTAGCCCTTTGTCAGATGAGTAGGTTGCGAAAATTTTCTCCCATGTTGTAGGTTGCCTGTTCACTCTGATGGTAGTTTCTTTTGCTGTGCAGAAGCTCTTTAGTTTAATTAGATACCATTTGTCAATTTTGTCTTTTGTTGCCATTGCTTTTGGTGTTTTGGACATGAAGTTATCCACCATGATCAAGTGGGCTTCATCCCTGGGATGCAAGGCTGGTTCAATATACGCAAATCAATAAATTAATCCAGCATATAAACAGAGCCAAAGACAAAAACCACATGATTATCTCAATAGATGCAGAAAAAGCCTTTGACAAAATTCAACAACCCTTCATGCTAAAAACTCTCAATAAATTAGGTATTGATGGGACGTACTTCAAAATAATAAGAGCTATCTATGACAAACCCACAGCCAATATCATACTGAATGGGCAAAAACTGGAAGCATTCCCTTTGAAAACTGGCACAAGACAGGGATGCCCTCTCTCACCGCTCCTATTCAACATAGTGTTGGAAGTTCTGGCCAGGGCAATCAGGCAGGAGAAGGAAATAAAGGGTATTCAATTAGGAAAAGAGGAAGTCAAATTTTCCCTGTTTGCAGATGACATGATTGTTTATCTAGAAAACCCCATCGTCTCAGCCCAAAATCTCCTTAAGCTGATAAGCAACTTCAGCAAAGTCTCAGGATACAAAATCAATGTACAAAAATCACAAGCATTCTTATACACCAACAACAGACAGAGAGCCAAATCATGAGTGAACTCCCATTCACAATTGCTTCAAAGAGAATAAAATACCTAGGAATCCAACTTACAAGGGATGTGAAGGACCTCTTCAAGGAGAACTACAAACCACTGCTCAATGAAATAAAAGAGGATACAAACAAATGGAAGAACATTCCATGCTCATGGGTAGGAAGAATCCACACGTTCCTTTAGGTGAGTGTCTAGACCACCAAGGACTGAGAGTGCTGCAGGACCATTGACCTACCGCGGGGCCATTACTGCCAATCAAATGTTTACCAATGATAAAGGTGTAAATTTTATCTCATTTTTGGTCAGTTATTTCTCATTGTTTTCAAAACTAGAATACAGGAGAGAAGATGGTTATTCATTGACTCTCTAAAACCCCAAGAATTCTTTTCAAAATGTTTGTGCCTGTTGATGTGGTGACTGACTTCCCACCAGCAGCCTGACGACCCCACAAAATGTATGATGCACTGATCCCAGGGCACTTCAGAAAAGGCAAATGTGTTTTCTGTATTTGCAATCAAGCCAATGTGTATGCACATTTTGATCCTGAGTGAACTTTTTAAAATACTTTATTTTATTTTATTATTTTATAAGTTCCAGGATGCATGTGCAGGATATGCAGGTTTGTTACAGAGGTAAACATGTGCCGTGGTGTTTTGCTGCACCTATCAATAGCTAATGCATGCATTCGCTCTTTATCCTGATGCTCTCCCTCCCCCAAACTCCCATGACAGGTCCCAGTGTGTGTTGTTCACCTCCCTGTGTCCATGTGTTCTCATTGTTCAGCTCCCACTTTTAAGTGAGAACATGCAGTATTTGGTTTTGTGTGCCTCTGTTAGTTTGCTGAGGATAATGGCTTCCAGCTCCATCCATGTCCCTGCAAAGGACATGATCTTGTTCCATTTTATGAACCTGAGTGAACTTTTTTACTTAAATCAATAATATTCTTCATTCATATCTTTTAATGTACAGCTTATTTTTAAAACTTGAGTCGTCAGAAGTCTCTAATTAAAAAAAAAATATTGCCTCAAGAAACTGCTCAGTATCTCCAAAAATATTCATAATAAAACCCTGAACTGAGTTTTTTTGTATCTTACACATTATATTAAAAGACATTGCCTGACCATCAAGAGGTTTCTCTTTTTTTTTTTTTTTTTTGCAATTTCTTTTTTTGAGGTGTTGTCTCGCTCTGTTGCGCAGGTTGGAGTGCAGTGGCACAATCTTGGCTGACTGCAACCTCTGCCTCCCAGGTTCAAGCAATTCTCCTGCCTCAGCCTCCTAAGTAGCTGGGATTACAGGCGCCTGCCACCACAACCGGCTAATTTTTTTGTATTTTTAGTAGAGACAAGGTTTCGCCATGTTGGCCAGGCTGGTCTCAAACTCCTGACCTCAGGTGATCCGCCTGCCTCAGCCTCCCAAAGTGCTGGGATTACAGGCGTGAGCCACTGCGCCCGGACTTTTTGCATTTTAGAGGGTCATTTTTTGTCTATAACACATTTATTCAACCTGGCAAGAAAAAGGGGAAGAGAAAAAACACACCGCGAGTTCCTCAAAAGCGGTCCACTGCTGAAATGTAGGAATTTCTCCCACCTCTTAAAAACAGTCTTTTCCTCTCACTATACCCTGGGCAATCTCATCTGCTTCATGACTTTGTACTTCATCCCTGTGTTTCTGACTTGTACCATTTGTACATCCTGTCTTGCCCGCAACGTTAACATATTTGCTCTATCCTATAATATATAAAACATAATTTCAGAATTGCTACATCCATACCACTAGCAAAACAAACCTTGTCATAAAAGTCAGGAATTTCTTTGCATTTTTTTAGTCCTTAGAATATATCCCTCTGAGGCTGTATAGTCAGAATACAGCATTCCAAAATTACCTGGATTAATTCTTTTTTTCTTTTTTGTAGTTTTTTTTAGTGAGCTACAAAGTTCAGTTTATTTGTTTCTGCTTATCTCCAGTTTGAAGTTTCTTTTCTTCATCTTTGTTGATTTAATTTTCTAAAATTTGTTTAAAAAAAAGCATAGTTCACAATGAAATCTATATCAAATATATATGCAAAAAAAAATCACACTCACATCTATACCCCTTCCACCTAACTCACAACCCTGTAGGTAATCAATTTTATTACTTTCTAGTTCATTATTCCTGTATTTGTTTCAGTGAAATTAAACAAGTATAGACATACATATTCTAATTTCCTCTCGCTTCTTAGAAGAAAGGTAGCATATTGTAGGTTTTTCATTTGCATCTTGCTTTTTTCATATAACAATGCATCCTAGAAATCACTCACATTAAAGAGATTTTTAATGTCAAATTAAATCTCTTTAATGTCATATTAAAGAGATTTTTTTATCATTGCTTGTACTGATTATTTTACTAATTAATATTTGGCAGCTACATAGTACTCCAATGTGTGAATGTGCCAGAGCGTATTTGACTTTCTATATGGTATTTAGGTTGCTTCCAATTTTTACTTGCGAGTAATCTTGTACCAAATTTTTTATTTTTTTGTATCTTCAGACTAAAATCCTAGAAGTGGGATTGCTGAGTCATGTGGCAATGAATATATAATTTCCATATATATTACCAAGTTTACCTTTACTGTGGCTGTACCATTTTGCACCCCCACTAGGAGAGTGCCCATTCCCCCACCTCTGTTGAATAGCCTGTGGCCAATCTTCTGGCCAGTAATTTGACAGTTAAAAATAATACATCAGTGTACTTTTATCATTTTTTCTCTTATTATGAGTAACATTAAGCATTGCTTTTATATATTAAAAAGCCATTTGTGTATCATTTATTATAAACATTTCATGATTTTGTCCATTTTTCTTTTTTGTTATTGTTGTCAGTTTTTAAGAGTTCTATATATATTGTCAGTTCTTCCTTTATGGTTGGTTTCTTTTCTCCTAGCCCTAGTCATAAAGATGATATCTTATGTAAACCTCTGCTGATACTGTCCAACAGAACTTTCTACAGTGATGGACATGTTCCATATCTTTGTTGCTCAATGCAGTGGCTGCTAGCCACAGGATTGTGGCAAAAGCTAGCTATTGCACAATTGAAATGTGACTAATACAACTAAGGAACTGAATTTTTAATTGTTTTTAATTTTAATTAATTGAAATGTAAATTTAAATACCCATGTGACTAATGGCTACCTTATTGACTAGCGCAGCTTTATATACATACTTTAATTTTTTTATCTTTTGAATTTAAATCTATATGAGGAATTTATTTATAATTGTGAAGTGGCTGGCAGTTTTATTTTTTTAATATGGACACTAAATTTATCCAGCACCATGTATTGAAAAGATTCTGTTCTGCAGGGTTATGTGTAATAAATCAAGTGACCATGTAGTTTCGTTTCTAAATTGTTCTGATCCACTAATCTGTTTTTCAGTCCTTAATTTCAATAACACTTGTGTAATCTCAACGGGCTTATAATGTTCATATGTGGTAATATGTTTTGCGACTTTATCATCTTAGAGAGGCTAGTTTGAGTCCTTTAATTTTCCATGTAATTTCTAGAATAATAATTTTACTTTACACAATTGGGGAATTTTAGTCTATATATCAATGTACAGAGAATTGACATCTTAAAATATTGGATCTTTCAATCTGTGAACATGGTATATCCTTTCCCAATAATAGCAACATTAACTGTGATCACTTGGTTAAACTGGGGTCTCCCAAGCTTTTCCACTGTAGACTTAACAATTTCTTGATTTTTTTATATTAAATGAAATTTGCATTTCTACAAAATGTTCAACATGGTGGTGATATATTATCCTTTATATACATTGTTGAGTTTGGAATGCTAATATCACTTTAAGATATTTAATCAATGTTCATAACAAAGATTGACCAGTAACTTATGTTTTTATCAAATTTTGTATCATGTTATGCTGGCCTTAAAGATTAGTTGAAAATTGTTTTTCCTTTTGCACATTTTGAAAACTAATTACAGATATGATTCTCATTTATTTTATCTAAATTTTTAATTTTGAGGAAAAAAGGTGTTCATGATAGTCATTGAATATCTTTTAATGTTTCTAGGCTCTATCATTATACCCCTTCTTTTATTACTTAGTATTGGTAATTTGTACCTTTTTGCTCCACTGTCTTGGTTAGTCTTCATATGTGTTTATCAAATTTTGGCTTTTGAAATGAACAACTTCTGATTTTGCTGATTTTCTCTATTGTGTGCTTGTTTTCTATTTTATTAAATTTGATTCCTTGTTATTTTCTTCATTCCGCCTTATTTAGGTTTAAACTTATGCTCTTTTGCTAACATCTTCAAATGGATACACACAGGTCATCAATTTTCAGGTTTTTATCTTTAAATATATAATTTGCAGGCTATAAAATGTGCAAATATATAATTTATATATTTAATATTTTATATTAATTATATTTAATATAATTATATTTAATATTTTATATATCATATATTACATTTAATATTTTATATTAAAATAAAATTTGCAAATTATATAAAATATATAATTTGCAGGCTATAAAATGGCTGTAATGCCATACCACAAATTTTATATATTCTTTTTTGGTTATATTTTGATTCAAAATATTTTTTATTATTTTATTGATTCTTTAAAAAATTATGGATTATTTAATTTTCATACTTTAGGGGGTTAACTGTCACTAATTTCAAATTTAATTCCATAGTAGTAAAAAAACACACTTTGTATTATTTCAATTATTTGATATATGTTGAGATTTGCCTCATGTACATATATAGTCCAGGATATAAACATTTTGAGAAATATTGCATGTGTACTCCTGTATATTGTACAGTTGAATGCAGTGCTGTATATGATCGATTAGGCCAATGCTTATTAATCTTACTTTTTGAGTATTCTATATTTTTACTGATTTTTTTACGTGCCTTATCCTACGACTTTTTGTGAATTTTGTGTTAAAAATCTTTCACCATATTTGCGTACTTATTTATTCATTAATTTTTTTCAGTTTTGATTTCTAAGGTATGTAATTAGGTGCATAAAAATTTTAAATTTTAAATTGATCTTTTTATCATTACAAAATGTCCCGTCTTTACCTCCAATATACTTCCTGTCTTAAAGTCTACTATTTCTTATCTTAGCATAACTACATGTTTATTTTGATTATCCTTTGAATGTTATACCTTTTTTCTTTTATTTGACTTTACAATTTTTGTGTAGTTATTTAAGTTTTTATCTCTTTTAAAAACCACTCTATATAATTGGCAGTGGTTTTTATTCTGACAATCTTGACTATTAATTGGATAATTTAATAGAAATTTAATAACTATTATTAATTTAAGTAATTACTGATACATTTGAATTTAAATCAACAATCTTAATGCTTTATTTTATTTCTCCCACTTGGTCTAGACTTCTCTCCTTTTCTTTTTTTGGGTTTATCGAGTATTTTTTTGTTATCATATTTTCTCCTCTATTAACTTTTAAGTTATATTAATTCAGTTTTAAAATTTTATTTTATTTGTCCTTTTGGTGGCTCTCCTGTAGATCTCTCACTTCTAAATCTCATATAAATTAGCATCCCTAGGTAAGGCAAGGATGTTACAACACTTCAGTTACCCCTTTTCCATTTGTTATTTTGTCATGTGTTTTGATTAAATGTCGCAATACATTATTATTATTGTTGTCGTTTTATATATATTTTGTTTTTGTTTATAAGGAAATCTCTCTACTCTCATTTTTGAAGAATATTTACTCTGAGGAGAATTCTACTATAACAACTATTTTTTTCAGCATTTTAAAGATGCCATGTCAGTCTTTTCTAACTGCTATTGTCTTTGTTGAGAAGCAAGTTAATAATTATAAAATTGTTTCTTTGAAAGTAATTTATCCTTTTATTAGATGTTTCTAAGATTTTGCTCTTTGTCATTAGTTTTCATTAACTTTACCATAATGTGCCTGAAAATGATTTCTTTGTTCTCATTCTGATTGGGCTTTATAGTGTTTCTTGAATATGTGGCTTAATGTCTTTAATGAGTTTTGGGTAATTTTTGCCCTTTATTCGGTCTCTTTTGCAGTCCTGAGAGTCTGTCACATATATGTATTTTCTATGTATTATACAAGTCATATTATCCTTTTTGTGTTTGCCATCCTATTTTGTATTTTTTTTTTTACTAACATCTTTCAAAATCACTAATCCTCTGTCTTGCAACTCTCTGATAGCCAGTTAGTGTAAAAGTCAGTCACTTTAATGCAATTAGATATTAAGCTATTTATAACTGGTTTTAGGCCTGGTCTTCTAATTTGCTATTATTTCTAGTATATGCTATTTTAGGAGAGTTAGAGAAATAGCTAGAAAGATTATTGTGGTTTTCCCCCTTGCTGGGCTTTGAACTTCATTTAAAAATCTCCAAACAGCACTGAAATTCTCTGCCTCTTAGCATCCATCTGCCTTCTTTTAGCTTCTGAGCCTTTCTACCCACATTGCATATGCACTAACTAATGACTCAAAGGGAAAAGCTGCCAAGAAAAATACTCTTAGCAAATTTTCCTTCTCTCTGGAATCCTGGGTCTCCAAGTTTGGTTGCCTTGATTACTTTCTGGTGGGTTCAAACAGGTTTAATTTTTATCTAGCTTTTATTTTTGCTCTCATTGAGAAGGTGGTCTGCTACGATCTGTTTCTTTTTAGCTGGGAATATAAGGTCCAAGATACTTTTTATAATCCTATGTTAATAATAACTCCTCCATAAAGCTTTTTTTCTTATTCTTTCATCAGAAAAAATCACTATCTCAACTAAATTCTTATGAATGTAGTGATTAAGAGCACAGAATATGGAGCTTTTCGAATCAACATTCACCATGGCTTTAGACAAGTTACCTAACTTCCTTTTGCCTCAGTTTTCTTATAAGATTGAGATAATATTTGTACTTATGTCACAGTATTGATATAAAGATTAAATGAGATAATGGATATAAATCACATAAGCATTCCATAAGGGTTAGATATTTTTGGTAATAGTTTTAGTAATATTATGGCATTTTTTATTAAAAACTTTGTTATTTAAGCACATAAGTACCTGACTAGATTCCCTGATAGAGAGAAATGTCTTCCTCATCTTTATTCCCCAGCCTTGAGATATTCCCACACAAGGTATCTAATTGCATTGGTGGATAAATGCAAAATTAATTGCATACACCCAAAATTGTTAATTCAGTGAGATGAAATGAAAATTTATTTCCAAAGACCCATGGCAGGGGGAAGAAGTTAAGCTATTGCAAATGAGACCTGAATCTGTAGATTTTCCATATCCAGTTAATATGTTTTTAACTCCTTGAAACCAGTAATTTTTTGTTTTGTTCATCTCTTTATGTCAGCACCTAACTCAGTTTTTGGTTAATAAGAGACAATCAGTGTTCGCTACATGACTAAATAAATAATTCATTTTTACCTTGTTTATTACTATTGATTATCTAATGTTGTCTTTTCACAAGTACTTCTTTATTCAGATTTCAACTTATCAAATCTTCAAAAATTTAAAAAAAATCCACTAGTTGTTTTAAGAGCCAGTTGTATTTCTCTTTTTCAGTAAGCTGTGTTTGCCATTGAGTTTATTTTAGAAGCAGATTATAAATGATCTGTATCGGTCAGGTGTGTTTCTGCTGTGCTGAACTCATAATACAAGTATCATCCAGGTGTCTGTAGACCAATAGACCAAACAATTTAAACACCTTCTCATATGCTACAGAAGGCAGTGAAAGTTTTTTCATATTTTTCTTTTAAGCCTAGATTGTCCTTTTAAACTTTTGATCCTAATCTTCATTTTTCATAACATTTGCCCAGGTCTCATGGATTTTATTTTCTGTGTTGCCTTCCCAGTTGTTCTTTGATGAAGAGAAGAAAATGTTCAAAGACTCTATCTGGACAGCAGAGCAGTGCACAGCTGTGATGTTTCTTTTTTCTCTGCCTTGACCTTACTCTGAAGAAAGTACTCCTTTAGGCTCAAACTCCTGAAATTGACTGAAGTATCTCTTAGGGAATGCTTTGGTCATAACAGATTTTTTAAAAAACTTATTTAAATTCCATTCCAGGTGCAGCCTCCCTTTACTTTATAGGTTAAAGCGCAAAATATCACTGGGAAAGGGAAAAGGATCATGAATATTTAAAGTTTATCATAAATGAGAAGTCTGTGAACAAAGCCTGCCCATGAGGCTGAGTTTTGTCTTACATCATCTCTTGAAATCCCTCTGAAAAAAGAGTATGCACTAGACAATTGCACCAACATAGGGAAAGCAAAGGCATGTCTCACTATCACCCTGAGAAATGCCAACACCTATGGTCTTGATCATTTTTAGACATTTTTCCTTTAAGTCACATAGGCCTTATGGCTCACACAACAGAGAAATTATTCTTAAGTCAATTATAATTGATTGTTGTTGTCATCTTTTTAAAGGAATTTTGAAATTAAGAAAATATATGAGAAAAATATTTGTTAGATGAAGAGAAGAAAAAGCAACTATCTGGCATAAAATGACTGACTTCCAAGGTTAATATTTCACTGGAAAAAACACCAGTAATCTTTGAATGAATGATGTGTATAATAACAGTATTAAATATTCACTTACCTATTGAACAAACATTAAAATGTGCTATATACAAGACACTGCAAAATGCCAAGTGAATTTACAAATTTGGCCCAAATTTGCTATAGACACAATGCCAACCACCAATCAGAATATAAACCATAAAACAATGCTATTTGATGAAATTATATAAACCCTATCCTATAGCTTTAAATGTAAACAAAACAACTCCCTCCATTTTCAAGTATGTCTTAAACCTCCATTGCTTTTACCTGCTACATAACACACCAAATCATGGCGTACACTGGTGCATAAATGATATGTAGTCCATAACCTTTACCATCATTGAAAAAATAGTGTCCCTCCACTAATTAATTCATTTATTATCAAACATTGCGATTCTACTATATGCAAGGACGATCTATGTAATACACACTAACTTCAATGTATTCCATATTGTTGGGTTATTGAGTCTGAGGGATTAGCAGATTTATTTGTAAAGGACTAGGCAGTAAATATTTTAGACATTGGGGGCCACATATATATCTCTTGCTGCTGCTTTTTAAAATTTATATTATTTTTAACTGCCAAACCATAATATATTACATTTATGGAGTACAATGTGATATTTTGGTATGTATATGTAATGTGGAATGATTAAATCAAGCTAATTAATATATTCATCACCTACTTGTTTAACATTTTTTGTGGTGACACATTTGATATTTACTCATGTATTTTGAAATATATAATACATTACTATTAACCATGGTCACCCTGTGTGACCAAAACTTAAAACATTCCTCTTGTCTAGCTGAAACTTTGTCCCCTTTGACCAGCAGTCCTCAAACCCATCTTACCTTCCCACCCACCTCCCCACCCGCACACCAGGCTTCTGGTAACCATCATTTTACTCTCTATTTCTGTGAATTCAACTTTTTTAAGATTCCATATATAAGTGAGATCATCCAGTACAGCAGTCCGCCCTTATGCATAAAAGATATGTTTCAAGGCCCCCAGTTGATGCCTGAAACTGCAGATAGTGCTGAACCTTACGTGTACTAAGTTATTTAGGTCTAGTAACCAAAATGGCTACTAAGTGACTAACGGGCAAGTAGTGTATACAAAGTGAATTTGCTGGACAAAAGGATGGTTGATATCCCAGGTGGAACGAAGCAGGAAGACAAGAGATTTCATCATGTTACCCAGAATGGCATGCAATTTACAAATTATTAACTGTTTATTTCTGAAATTTTTCATTTAATATTTTTAGACCATGGTTGAGCCTAGATAACTGAAATTTTGAAAAGCAAACCTGGAGATAAGTGTAAAGTACGTATTTGTCTTTCTGTGCCTGGTTTGTTCCAAATGACATGATTTTGTTCTTTTTTTAAAGGCTAAATAGTGTTCCATAGTGTATATATATTTTTTAAATATTTTCTTTATTCATCAGTTAGATGGACATTTAGGTTAATTCCGTATCTTTTCTATTGTAAATAATGTTGCAATGTACATGAAAATTTACACAACCCTTCAACATATCTATTTCAATTCTTTGGATATATTCCCAGAAGTGAGATTGCTGGATCATATGGTAGTTCTACCCCCATATCGTTTTCCATAATGGCTGTACTACTTTACATTCCCACTAGTAGTATATAAGGATCCCCTTTTCTCCACATCCTTGCCAACACTTATTATATTTCATTTTTTAATAAAATCCATTCTAACAGGTGCAGATGATATTTTGTTGTGGTTTTAATTTGCATTTTCCTAATAGTTAGGAATACTGAGCATTTTTTAATTAATCTATGGTCATTTGTATGTCTTATTTTAAGGAATGTCTGTTCAGGTCCTGTGCTCATTTTTTAATCGAGTTGCTTTCTTGTTCTTGAGTTATTAAAATTCCTTATATATTTTGGATATTAGCTCCTTATCAGATGTATGGTTTGCAAATATTTTTTGTAATCTGTGGGTTTCTTCTTCTTCTCAATCCTTTAGAGATTTAAAAATTATTCATAGCTCATGAGCAATACAGAAACAGGCCTTGAGTTGGATTTGGCCAGCAAGACATAGTTTGACAATTCCTGGTCTTGAAGAATGTGTTTATCAGAATAGTACAAATTGAGCTCTAACACTCTCACTCTTATCCTCTTTAGAATCTCTGCCACCATGAGAGAAATATAAAATTCATGTTTTTTTCATCATCAGGTTTCTGCCTAGGTTTGTAGATGGTAAGTGATTAAACACGGGTACACACGTATTTATGTTTAGAAACCATTTCTCTAGTGATACATAATCTCCATGGATGCAATTTCACTCAAACTGAAGACCACTTCAGTATTATCATGCAAAGCAGTTTTTTCACCATGGGGTTAAACCTCTGTAACAAAACAT
Source organism: Gorilla gorilla gorilla (assembly GCF_029281585.2). Taxonomy (NCBI): domain Eukaryota; kingdom Metazoa; phylum Chordata; class Mammalia; order Primates; family Hominidae; genus Gorilla; species Gorilla gorilla. Next base: position 143,592,181 of record NC_073224.2, on the reverse strand, counting down.
AGGATTGCAATTTTCTCTGCAGAAATAGTCTGTTAAGGTGATCTTTCATGTCAAAGGAGTAGTGTGCTTTAAAATATAATTCTTAAGGAATAAAACTGCAGTTTAAAAATGTTAATGCTAATTTCTGGATTCTGTTATCCACGATTTCAAAACAGTCTTGGGTACAGGCTTAGAAAATATAAATACAGTAACATACATACAGTGAGTCCCACACATGTTGTGAGAAAGAATAAATTGGATTCAATTTTATTTATGGTTTTTGGAATCAATACCATTTGTTCAGCGTTATATCTAATATGTGTATATATACATATACTACATTATAGTGGAATTAGTAATGCTAAGTGACTGTTAGTTATAATACATAGTCATATGTAATAGATACCCAAAATAAAATGGGTTAAATAAGATAAACATCTATTTCTTTCTCACTTAAAAGTCTTGATGTAAATATTTCACCATTGGTATGGCAGCTCAATAGTCATATTGGACTCAGGCAACATTTGTGCTTCTGGTCTTCTATCTCTAGGACAGGTCTGACACAATAAATGGAATAAATAAACATCTTATTAAAGGCTATTAGGATGGAGTGACATCAGCAAGATGGAGAGGAAAGACTTTCTAGCACTCATCCCCTTGCAGAAACATAAATTCAAACAACTGTCCATGCATGAAAATGCTTTCATAGTAGCTAAAGAATCCAGGTGAGAGGTTAGATTGTTTCAGTGGAGCACAGAAATAAAAAAAAAAAAGAGGCGTTGATGGGAGTAAGAACAGTTTCACATTATCACATCACCAATTCCCTGAACCCAGGTAGCACAAGGAAGATACTCTTCACCTAGAAAAAAGAGAATGAAGTAAGGATGAAGTAAGTATCTAACTTCACTGTAGAACACCAGCAAAATTCAGCACTAGGCTAGTTCCCACAGCCTCAGGCTCCAGGTTAGCCCTTATATCTCCAGGCTGCAGGCCAGAACCCTTACTTATGGACTCAGGATCCAGGCTTGGCCCTATGGACCCCGGTCCCAATCTGGCACACTCACTGACCAAGACACTAGGTCAGCCTGCCTGAGGATTCCAGCAGCAATCCCATCAACAAACCCTTTCAGACAGGCTGCTGAGAATCTCTGGGCTGGCTGACTGTTGAGGGGATTTCCCCAATGAAGCCAGTTCATAAAATTAAAAGAGGTGTGTCTACATCTTAAAATTCGCAGACACTAACACAAGGCCATAAGGATCAGGAATAATCAGGGAAACATGACACAACCAAAGGAACAAATAAAGCACCAGTAAGCAACCATAAAGGAAAGAATATCTACAAATCTAAAAAATAATTCAAAATAATTGTTTTTGAAACAGTGATATGCAGAAGAACACAGACAACAAAATGATGTCAGGAAAACAATGTATGAACAAAATGAGAAGTTCAAAAATGATATCAGAGAATAAAAAAAAACATACAAATTCTGAAGCTAAGAAACACAGTAAACTGAACTGAACAGAAAAATTCCACAGAGAGCTCCAACAGCATACTCAATCAAGCAGAAGAAAGAACCTGCGAGCTAAAAGACAGCTGCTATAGTTTAAATGTCTCCTCCAAAAATCAAGTTGAAATTTAATTGCTATTGCAAACATTTTCAAGAGGTAAGACCATCAAAAGGCGATTAGATCATGAGAGATCCACCCTTACGGGTAGGCTGGATACTTTTTTAAAAAAAGAGTTTTTAGCAGTGGGTTCCCTCTCTTTGTCCTTCTGATCTTTTGCCATGTAAGGAACAGTGTTTCTCCCCTCTGGAAATTTCAGTGTTCAAGGTACCATCTTGGAAACAGAGATCAGATCTTTATCAGACACTAAACCTGCTGCCATCTTGATCTTGGACCTTCCAGCCTCCAGAACTGTAAGAAAAAATTTTTATTCTTTCTAAATTATCCAGGCTCAGGTATTCTGTTATAGCAGCACAAAAAAAAGAGACCATAGCTTCTTTAAAATTATCCTGTCTGAGGAACAAAAAGAAAAGTGAATTGAATGAAAAAGAGTAAAGAAAGCCTATAGGACTTATGGGACACCATCAAGAAAACCAATATATTAAGTTAAAAAGTTCCAGAAGGAGCAGAGAAAGAGAAAGGGTGAGAAATCTTCTTTAAAGAAATAATGACAGAAAACTTGTCAAATCTGAAGAAAAAATTGAAGATCCAGATCTATGAAATCCAAAGAACTCCAAATAGATTAAATATAAGAAAATTATTACTGAGACATATTATAATTAAATTATCAAACATAAAAGAGAATTCTGAAAGCAGCAAGAGAAAAGCAACTCATTAACTGTAAGAGAACCCCCATTAGACTATCAGCAGATGTCACAGTGGAAAACTTGCAGACCAGAAGAGAGTGAAATAATACATTCAAAGTGATGAAAGAAAAAAAAGCTGACAACGAAGATTACTATACCTGGCAAATCTGTTCTTCAGAAATGAATGAGAGATAATGATTTTCCAGACAAACAAAAGCTGTGGGAGTTTATCACCACTGTATCTCCTTTTTACAAAAAAAAATACTACACAGAGTTCTTTAAGTTGAAATAAAAGGATACTAATTAAAAACATGAAAAAATAAGAAAGTATAAAACATAAAACTCATTGTAAAGATAAAAATATAGTCAAATTCAGAATACTCTAATACTGTAATGGTGGTGCATAAATAACTTTTAACTGTAGTATAAAAGTTAAAGAACAAAAGTATTAAAATAACTATAGCTACAGTAATTTCTTAATGGATGCATGATATATAAAAGATATGAATTGCTACATCAATAATATGAAATATGGAGGGAAGAGAAGTTAAAGCACAGAGTTTTTGTATTCAAAGGTAAGTTGTTATCAGCTTAACATCGACTATTAATTATATTTACAAAATGTTTTAGGTAAGCCTCATGGTAAATGAACAAAAACAAAAGGCCTGTAGTAGGTAACACAAGGCCACGAGGATAAAGATAAAGGAAAAAAATAAAAGCATACAACTATAAAAATAATCAAATCATAAGGGAAGAGAGCAAAAGAAGAAGAATGGAATAAAGGAAATGAAAAAGAGAAAATAATTAACAACATGACAGTAGTAAGTCCTTATCTATCAAAAATGGCTTTGAATATAAATGGATTAAATCATCCAATCAAAAGGCATACAGTGGCTGAATGGATTTTAAAAATCCAACTATATCCTGCCTATAAGAAACTCATTTTAGCTTGAAGAACACAGAGGCTAAATGTGAAGGGATGGAAAAAGATATTCCATAAAAATATAAACAAAAAGAGTAAGAGTAGCTGTAATTCTATCAGATGAAATAGATTTTAAGCCAAAAATGGCCACGAGACAAAGAAAGTCAACATATGATGACAAAAGGGTCAATTTTTCAAAAAGATATAACAATTGGAAATACATATTTCAGAGCACTTAAAAATATAAAACAGATAGTAACAAAACTGAAAAGAGAAATAGAGAAAATATAATAACAGTAGGAAATTTTAATACCTCAATACAAATAATGCATAGATCATCCAGTCAGTCAGTTAATAAAGAAACAGCAGTTTGAACAACATGTTAGACCAAATGAACATAACAGACATATTGCATAGATCCTATCCAACAGCAGCAGAAAACATTGCTTTCAATTGCACATAAATATTATCCAAGATATGTGATATGTTAAGCCCCAAACAAGTTTTTATGCATTTGAGTGCAATTATATCAAGTGTCTTTTCAGACAGCAGTGATATAAAATTAGAAATCAGTAACAGAGGGGAAATTTACAAATATGTGGAGATTAAGCAGCACACCAATGAAGAACCAATGAGTCAAAGAAGAAATCAAAAGAAAAATTTTTAAAATCTGATACAAATAAAGAAGGAAATACAACATACCAAAAATTGTGGGATCCAGCAAAAACAGTTTCAAAACGGAAGTTTATAGTAATAAATGCCTACCGTAAGAAAAAAAAAATTTCAAATAAACAACTTAACTTTACACCTCAAGAAACTAGAACAAGAACAAATCAAGCCTAAAGTTATCAGAAGGAAGAAAATAATAAAGATCAGAAGAGAAATACATGAAATAGAGAAAAAAGCAAATAGAAAAGACCGACAAAACTAATCATTTCTTTTGAAAAAATAAACAAAATTGACAAACTTTAGCAAGAGTAGGAAAAAAGAAAAGACTCAAAATTGTAAGTGAAAGAAAAGACATTACAAGTGATACCATGGAAATACAAAAGATCAGGAAGAATCATAAGCAACTACTATGAATAATTACATGCCAGTGAGTTAGATAACCAAGAAGAAATGGATAACTTCCTGGAAACATGCAACCTACCAAAACAGAATCATGAAGAAACAGAAAATATAAACAGACCAATGAGGAGTAAGGAGAGTGAATCAGTAGTTACAAACCTTCCGACAAGGAAAAACCCAGGACCTGATGGCTTCTCAAGTGAATTCTACCAAATATTTAAAGAATTACACGATTACTTCTCAAACTCTTCCAAAAAAATGAAGAAGTTTATTTTATGAGGCCAGAATTACTCTGATATCAAAGCCAGACAGGACTCTACAAATTAAGAAAATACAAGTTAATATTGCTGATAAACATACATGCAAAAATTCTCAAGAAAATACTAGCAAATGGAATTCAATAGCACACTCAAAGTATCATACACCCTGATCAAGTAGGATTTATCCTTGGGATGCAAGGATAGTTCAACATACACAAATCAATAAATGTGACACATGATATTAATAGAATGAAGGATAAAATTATACAATCATTACAATAGATGCAGAAAAGGAATTTAACAAAATTCAACATGATTTCATAATTTAAAAAAAAGCTCAACAAATCAGGTATAGAAGGAATGTACTTCAACATGATAAAGCCCAAAGCTGATATATGACAAACCACCACTAATATTATATTCAATAGTGAAAAGCTGAAAGCTATCCTCATGTGAACAGGAAGAAAACAACAAGAAGTGCCCACTCTTACCACTTCTTTTCAATACAGTACTGAAAATCTGAGCCAGAGCAATTAAACAAGAAAATAGAATAAAATGTATACAAATAAGAAAGAAAGAAATGAAATTGGATCTGCTTTCTGACAACATGATCATAAAGCCTCTACCAAAAATTGTTAGAAATAATAAATTTAGTAAAGTGGCAAAATCAACATAGAATCAGCAGTGTTTCCATACACTAACAACAACCTATCTGATAAAGAAAGCAAGAAAATAATCTCATCGTTTAACCTGATGAAGGATTAATATCCAAAATATATAAGGAATGCAAACAAATAATCTGATTTTTAAATAGTCAAAGAGGCTGGGCATGGTGGCTCATGCCTGTAATTTTGGGAAGCTGAAGTGGACAGATTCTTGAGCTCAGTAGTTCAAGACCAGCCTGAACAACATGGCGAAACCCCATCTCTATAAAAAATACAAAAATTATGCAGTCATAGTGGCATGCACCTGTAGTCCCAGCTTCCCAAGGGACTGAGGTGGGAGGATCACTCGAGCTTGGGAGGTTGAGGCTTCAGTGAGCCATGATCACACCATTGCACTCCAGCCTGGATGACAGAGTGAGACCCTGTCTCAAAAAATAAAAATAAAAATAGGTAAAGAACCTGAGTAGACATTTCTCAGAGGAAGACATACAAATGGCCAAGTATATGAAAAAAATGTTCAATATTGCTAACCATCAGGCAAATAGCATTTTAAAAACAAAATACTTAGGAATAAATTTAACCAAGGAGAGAAAAGACCTATACAATGAAAACTCTAAAACATTAGTGAAAGAAATTGAAGAAACACAAATAAATGGAAAAATGTCCTGTGTTAATGGACTGGAATAATTAATATTGTTTGTATATCCATAGTACCCAAAGTGATCTACAGATTCAATGCTATCCCTAAAGTTCCAATGGTATTTTTTAAAGAAATAGAAAAATAATCATAAAATTTTTATGGAACCACAAACGACTTTGAATAGCCAAAGGAATCTTAGGGGGGGGGGGGGAAAACACCAAAAAATCAAAACAAAAATAAGCTGGAGGCATCACACTACCAAATTTCAAAATATGCTACAAAACCATAGTAATAAAAATAGCATGGTATGGGCATAAAAACAGACACATCAACCAATGGAACAGGATTGATAGCCCAGATATAAATCCATGCATTTATGGTCAATTGATCTTCAGCAAAGGTGCCAAGAACACAAAATGAGAAAAGGATGGTCTCTTCCATAGATGATGGTGGGAAAACTGTATATCCACATGCAGAAGAATGAAATTGAACGCTTATTTCACACCATATACAAAAATCAACTGAAAATGAATTAAAGATTTAAACATAAGACCTGAAGCTATAAAAATACTAGAAAAAAATCATAGGGTGAAAGTTCCATGACATTGGTCTAGGCAATGATTCCTTGGATATGAACCCAAAAACACAGTAACCAAAAAAAAAAAAACAAATTCTAAAAAGTTTCTGCACAGCAAAGGAAACAGTCAACAGTGAAAACACTACCCATGGTTTGAGAAAAAAATGTTTTCAAACCATACACCTAAGTTATGGGGTTAAGTATCCAAAATATAGAAGGAATGCAAATGGCTCAATAGCGAGAAAACAAATAATCTGATTTTAAAATAGGTGAAGAATCTGAGTAGACATTTCTCAGAGGAAGACATACAAATGGCCAACAAGTATATGAAAAAATGTTCAACACCACTAACCATCAGGGACATGCAAATTAAAACCACAGTAAGTTATCATCTCACACCTGTTAGAAAAGCTAATATCAAAAAAGAGATAAGTATTGGTGAGGTTATGAAGAAAAGAGAACCCTTGTGCAATGTTGGTAGAGATATACATTATTACAGCCATTATGGAAAATAGTATAAAACTTCCCCCTAAAATTAGAAATAGAACTACCACATGATCCTGAATCTCACTTCTAGATATACAGCCAAAGGAAATAAAATCAGCTGTGGCCTATCTGTACTCTCATGTTCACTGCAGCATCCCTCACAATACCCAAGATATGGAATCAATCTAAGTGTCCATCAGTAGATAATGGATAAAGAAAATGTGGTATAGACACACGATAAAATATTATCCATCCTTAAGAATGAAGGAAATCCTGTCATCTGTGATAACATGAAGGAACCTGGAGAATATTAAGTGAAATAAGCTAGGTACAGAAAGACAAATACTGCAGGATCTCACTTATCTGTAGACTCTAAAAAAGTTGAACTCACAGAAGCAGAAATTAGAATGGTGATTGCCAGTGGCCGGTGTGGGGAGAAATGGGAAGATTTTGGTCAAAGGTACAAAGTTTCAATTAGGATGAATAAATTCTAGAGATCTATTGTACAGCATGGTGATGATAGTTAATAATAATGTATTGTATACTTGAAAATGCTGAGATCAGAGCTTAAATGTTCTCCCCACACACATAAAAATAACAATGTGAAGTGAGAGACATGTTATTTAGCCTGATTGTGGTGATTATTTCACAATATATCAAAATATCATGCTGTATACCATAAATATTTACAATTTTTATTTGTCAAAAACATATGAAGGTAATATTTTTGTAAAAAAAAAAGTATTTGGAAGCATTCAGTAATGACCTAAAAACTTTAATTAGAAGACAGTGATGAAATAAAATCAATATATTTTTTACATGTTTTTTACATCAACACTATTTGTGATATATTTAACTAGAGGAGACATCTGTAGCTTTGGAGAATCCCCCATCCATTCTCCTTTTTCTGGTTAGAAGCATCTTCAGTTTCCTTTGGAAGACTCACTTCTACTCCACTGTGTGCAGCCTTCGTGGAAATACCAGTAGGTGCTCTACCTAATTGCCGGGCATGGGAACTAGGTTAAATAAATCAGATTCTCTCTAGAATTTGAAATGAAATCAAATGATACCAAGTTAGAAGGAAAGGTTGGAGTGATTCATTCCTATGGCCCACTAGTGAGCTACAGACTCCGTAGCTTCTTTGTTCCCCTTCTATCTGGATTCTACATCTATATACTCATTTCTTTATTTAAGTGAGCCACCCCAAATCAACTTAGTGAATTCTCTTTCTGCTTCTGTTAAAAAACATTATATCCTGTTACTTACAAACAAAAAAAATAGCTATATGCCAATAAGAAATTCTGTACTAGAGATGAGTATATTATACATGTACACATGCACGCAAATATATATATGCACACACACAGAACTCATGAAAAAGAGAACAGAATTTATTGCTTTTTCTCTTTCATGTCCTTTTGGTCTCTTTGTTTTTTCTGGATATATACACTGAAGATGAGATATCCTACTTTAATTGTATAAGAAACAATTGGAAGAAGTGTTGATAGCTAGAAGAAAAGCGATCTTCTCGCCTCAGCCACCCAAAGTGTTAGGAATACAGGTGTTAGCCACCAAACCCAGCCCAGATAGAATATTTTACCCAGGAGCATAATGATCTTAATAAAGTGATTTTTTAGCCAGGCACAGTGGCTCACACCTGCAATCCTAGCACTTTGGGAGGCCAAGGCGGGTGGATCACTTGAGCTCAGGAGTTCAAGACCAGCCTAGGCAGCATGGCAGAACCCCATCTCTACAAAAAAAAAAAAAATTAGTCAGGTGTGGTGTTGCATCCCTGTAACTTGGGATGCTGAGGCAGGAGGATCACTTGAGTCCAGGAAGTCGAGGCTGCAGTGAGCTGAGATTGCACCTCTGCAATGAGCTGAGATTGCACCACTGCATTCCAGGCTGGGTAACAAAGTGAGACACTCCATTAATTTTTAAAAAAAGAAAGTGATTTTTCTGAGTTATATACAAGCCTAATATTTTTAGAGCTCTTTTTCCTAAGGATAGAATCATGCAATGCAAATGAAAACACAATGCATGTATTAAATGCCTCTGGTTGCATTAACACCGAGGGCTTTTATATATATGTCTTTATTATTGCTCTTCTATTGTTATTTTAGAAAAGAATTTCTAACAGAGCCCTTCTAAAGGATACTTTTGGCTTAATGGTTATAACATTTGTGAAAGTGTTCCCAGGGTCCAATTGATTCAATTATTTTCATTTGGATAAAAGGAACAAATACTTTTGAGAGTCTACTATGTTGGTTCTTAACCCAAGTTGAATATTAAATGTGCCAGGGAGCTTTTTAAAATACATATTTCCAGAGCATTTAAAGTGCCTCTCCCCATCCGTGTGATTTTGATGTATCTAATAAGTACTAAAGATCATGCCATGTGCTTTGTATATGATATTGTACTGCTGTAACAAACAGGATAGTGCAGCAATTAACAGCCCAGGCTCTGAATCCAGACTTCATTTAAAAGCTGCTTCATCACAGATTAGCTAAGTAACCTGGAGCAATTTACTTAAGCACATTGTGTCTTCAGTTCCTCAGCTATAAAATAAGGACAGTATTAGCGCCTGCTTCATTCACTTGTGCCATCTATGTAGTTAGCATTCATGATCGTGGACTATATAATAGCCAATTTTAAATCAAAACTGATTGTGATTACTATTATTTTCATTTGACATATGAAAAAACTGAGGTTTAAAGATGAGAAATAACTTTCCTAAGTTCATCTAGTTTGCCACCAAGCTAAGATTTGGTACATTAGCAATAATGGAGAACATATGATATAAAAAATACTGGGGGAGTTTGGTCATGGTGGATTTGAAATGGTGGTGAAACAACTCAGTAGAGATGCCTAGTAATCAATTGCATCGTGTAGCTCTGGGTCTCCGCAGGGTGGCCAGTCACAGGAATATTCATTTGCAGTCTTCGACAAATAAATTGTGATGGAATCCTTGAGTGTGAGTGTGCTGATTAACGAATCAAGTCTAGAGGATAGCTGAGGGCTGAGGACCTAGCATTTGAGAGCTCCAACATTTTATAGGACAAGTCGTCAGTGTCAAAATTAAAAGACTAAGAAGCCAAAGGCAATAGTAAACTCTGAGAAAGTACTATCATAAAGATTTAGAGAGAAAGGTGTTTCAGAAGGTCACATGCTGACGGGGAAATGTCAGTAGAGAGAAGGAGAGATGAGGGAAAAGGGAAGAAATAATTAATGAAGTAAGATCTTTTCAAAGTAGGTATAGGAGGGTGATTCACAGAGTAAAGAAGAAAGAATTTATCTTTCACTGATTGGAGAAAAGAAGGAAAAAAGAATATGAATGGATATGCACTTGCAGTTGGAAGAGCAGAAAGATAATAGACTTTTAGCTAAATGACCTCAGTTTTCTCTGACTAGCTCTTTCAAAGTGAACTATTTCCAAATGAGTATGCAGTACCTGTGTATAACTGTGTATGTGTTTGTGACACACAAAGAAGTCAGAGATGTAAATATATTGAGGGCTTTGCTTAATGGGCTTATAAAACTTACCCCCTTGAGTGAAAAAATGAGGCTATTAGTCAATGCTGAGATGGAGTATTTCATCTCTTTAAAATACTTAAGTGGTAGATGAAGAAAATGTAATATGTATATACAATGGAATACTATTCAGCCATAAAAAATGAGGAGCTCCTGTCATATGTGACATCAATGAACCTGGTAGACATTATGTTAAGTGAAGTAAGCCAGACACAAAAATAAGCCAGACACAAAAAGACAGATAGATACCACATGGTCTCATTTACACATGGGATGTTTAACAAATGTTGATCTCATAGAAGTAGTGAGTAAAATGGTGGTTACCAGAGGCTGGGGAGGGGAGGGGGAATGGGAAGATTGAGAGAGATGAGTCAATGGGTACCAAGTGACAGTTAGATAGATGGAATAAGTTCTGGTGTTTTATTGCTCAGTAGGGTGGTTATAGTTAACAATAATGTATAGTTGAAAATGGTAAGAAATTAAATCTTAAATGTTCTCACCAAGCACAAAAAAATGGTAACTGTGAAGTGATGGATATGTTAATACATTTGATTGTGGTAATCATTGAAAATGATGCAGATATCATCCCTATTACTAAGTTGCCAGGAGACAGTGGGTGGGGAAGCCTCTGGAACAACTTCACAAAACAGAAGCTGATTGCCACCCAAAATGAGATACACTGGAGAAGTTGCAAATTTAAAAAAGGAAGCCATCTACCAAAATGGATGTAACCACCTTTCGTACAACATATGTTTAAAAGAAAACATTTTATGTAGAAATATCTGAATGATGTGAGCAAATATTTGTTAACGGCCTCCCACACAAGGACTCAGTACATGGAAGAAGAAAGTTTTGAACTTCTGACATTTTTCTTGAGTTGTGCGGTTAGCTCATTTATCTTCTGAGGGCAGGAAGTGACTCATTCTCATCCTTATATTCCCCGAAGTGTTTAGGAAGCCCCTTGCTAATATTCTAATGCACGTTTGTTATTTGAGAAAATGTGGGCTTTGTAAGCACACAGGCTTGAGGGCCTATGCTGATATCACTAAACACTAGACATATAAGTGTTTGCCATGTTACTTCAGCATTCTGATGTTGATTTCCTTCATTTCCAAATAACAATATATATGTTGAAAATTTGATGTAAGGAGCAAATAATATAACAATTGTGATATAATGCCTTAGCAGCTTTTAGCATAAAATCTAAGACGGATGGTACTGAATACACATTAGTTCTTTCTCTTTTTTTCCCTTTGTGTGTGTGTGTGTGTGTTTTTATACTTAACACTTGCTTTGCTGTGATAACCCTGTAACTTGCATTAATGGCTTTCTTCTCTGACTCTGGCTCAGCACATTCCTCCAGTATTCTCCATTTCCAGCTCCTGGTCCTGACCCTCACAGACTCCCTGTGCAGACATGATCCACTCTGACCCCCTTCTCCCCAGTCCCTCATTTCCAGGACCCCTCATTTCAGAAGTTCTTCCACCACATTATCCTAACTTGCCCCATGCTTTTCTCTAATTCTGACCTACCTGGCTACTGACACTAGCTCCAGGTCCTTGCTGTAACTTCTCATTTCTCATACTTCTTGATGCATTATCTCATATCATGGCCATCTTCCTGGAAATTTTTCTTCACCATTGATTCTATTCCACAGCTATGACTTTTCTCAAAGTGCAGTTCAAATCCACTTCCATAAAGGGCTCCATTCTCTTAGAAACAAGGAACAAACTAATCTTAGGTTGTTACCTGGAAGGTGGTCCATTCTCCTCAAGTCTTGCATGTGTCGTTTTCACTTGTGTAAGCTGAAGTGCACTGAGAAGGCAGCATGACCCACTGAGTCCTATGTGGACTTTGAAGTCTGGAAGATTTGGGATTGAATCCTGGGTCGACAAACCTGTATAACATTGGGTTAGTTACTTCGCCTATTTGTGCCTTCGTTTCCCTATCACTAAAGTGGAGATAAAACCTCATAGAGTCTCTCTGAGGATTAAATGAGATGATGCAGTAAAACATTTAGCAAAGTTTCTAGGACATAATAAGGCTTAATGCAATGCTTATTTTTGTTAACAGGCTTGTTTGTGTGTTTTTGTGTGTCTGTGTGGCTATGGTATATTACTTCCCAAATTACCTTGCATTTAATTGTCCATGATATTTAATCAATGTTGAATTTGTCATAATTTTTCAAAGAATAAGATGTTTCTTATGTCACTTGTAAATTTAACTTATATCTCTTTGAGTAAATATCTAATATGGTGCCATGCATATATTAGAGCTGAATTATTCTCTGATAGGTAAAAGAATTATCCAGTCTATATATGAATGCTATTTTTATTTCATCATGTCTAACCACTACCACTTAGAGCTCATAAAATGTACAACTATTAAAACCAGACAGCTGAATCTTGGGACAAAATAAAAGTAGAATTTGGAAATAAGATTTAGTCACATCTGAATTTCATTTCATTTTGATAATGTCTATACTCATTTCACTATTATTTTATTTGCTATTGTTGACATTTTGCAATAGTTTCTAACAAATTTAACAACCAAATTTTTAAAGCTTATGAGTTAGCTAAGATATATGTATACATATATACATACACAAACATATACGTATATAAATATATGTAAATATAGTTAAAATAATAATCTCTAAAAATAACTTATAAACTTATTCACCTGAATCTGTGTTCATCCAAGCACCTGCTAAAAATGCAAGAGGACATTGCCATATACATGCATTATCACTGAGAGGTAAGTAGAAAAATGAAAGGAGTGTAATTACCTACATATATACCACAGATTCCATCTATTATACCAATATTCTCACAAAAAAAGTGCCTTATTATTCAGGTGCTGGTGTTTTAGAAAGAAAAGTTATATATTTCCTAATAAAGTAGAGAGAGTTTTCTATGCAATATCTATAGCTATATAGTATGTGTACCTTGGTTCCATTTTCTGTCGTTCTTGGGCTAGTTGTTAATGAATGAACATATGCTCCTAATCTATTTTTACTGCATCAATAATTCCTATTTTACACTTTGAACTCTTGGAGGTCACAGTATAGAACCTACATGACAGGTAGTAATCGAGTTCCATTTTTATGGTAGTAAAAAGAAAAGGAGAAGGAAATATGAAGGGAAATAAGATATACTGTAATTGTTTATTAAGTGAATCAAATGGCAGAAAAACGGATGTTAAAAAGTAATGAAGAGCAAGCAACCATAAGCATAGTTCTCACTAACCATCAGAGCTACAAAAATTTGTAGGTCATATAATTCGGTTCATTTGATGGGGAATGGCCTGTCCTTGCAATTGAATTTCAAAATCGGTCTTGACTCCAAAGACATGATGGATACGACAGGTTCAAAATGAGAAAGCTAATCGTTCCTAAGCATACACAGAGTTAATTGGAGACCCAAACTTCCCTACCTAACACTGCCCCCTTTATCCCTCTTCTATTGCACCTCCCCTCACAGCTCATCCCTTTCTTTCCTCTTTTTGAATCTATTCCAGGAGATTCTGGGTTAAAAGCCCTTCCTACAGGTATTTTTCTCTTGTCACTTGTCTTATCAAAGGGAAGCTATCTGTAGTCTTTGTCTCCTGAGGAGTCTTAGACAGCAGGTCTTGTCACTTGAATATGATTATGCGTTTGTTGGGGTACCCAAGTGTCCCAGTTGGTGGCTGTGTCTAAGGAAAAGTAATACTAATTATTGTAATTTATCCAAATGTCTTAGAATCTGTACCTAATCACTATGCAACACAATAACATTTATGCATATCTTTAAGCGTGTCAGATTAATTTCATAAGACATTTGGTTTACTTTTTATATTGAACACAGATCATGCTCATTTTGTTTTTATGGCTTGTACACACCTGGCTCTGCATGAAATTTGAAATAATTAAAGGGAAAAATAATCAGAAGCCAAGAGTCCTGCTCTGAACTTAGGTAGCTAGTGACCTTGGGCAAAGCATTCAATTTCTTTGAGCATCAGCTTCCACAGTTTTAAAAAATAAGGTCCACATAATTTGTAAGGCTATTATGAAGTAAAGTAAGAAAATAGATATCAAGCATTGTACAAAACACAAATTTATCTGCAGTGGAAGACTCCTGTAATACAAAATATCTGGAACTTAGTATTCATTCTTTCATTTATTCAACAATTTGTTTTCTTTATTTTTAATCAACAAAGAAAAATAGTATATATTTATGGTGTAAAACATAATGTTTTGATACATGCATACATTATGGAATGGCTAAATCAAGCTATTTGACATATGCATTACCTTACCTCACATACTTATTTTTTGTGTTGAGAATACTTTGAATCCACTCTTAGCAATTTTTAAGTATACAATATATAGTTATTAACTATAGTCGCCACAATATACAATGAATCTCTTGAACTTATTCCTCCTTTCTAACTGAAATTTTGTACCATTTGCCCGACATCTCCTCAATCCTCTTCCTCCCAGCCTCTTCTAATCATAATTTTACTATTTCTATGAGTTCAACTTTATTAGCTCCCACATACGAGTAAGATCATGTGGTTTTGGCCTTTCTGTGCTTGGTTTCTTTCACATAACATAATGTCCTCCAAGTTCATCCATGTTGTTGCAAATGGCAGGACTTGTTTCTTTTTTTAAGGGTCAATAGTATTGTATATACATATCACATTTTTAAAATCTGTTCATCCATTGATGGACACCTAAGTTGATTCTATATCTTGGCTGTTGTGAATAATCTTTAGTGAATGTGGAAATGCAGGTATCTCTTTGATGTGCTGATTTCATTTCCTTTAGCTATATATCCAAAAGTGGGATTTCAGAAAAATATGGTAGTCTATTTTGAATTTTCTTAGGAATTTCCATGCTGTTTTCATAATGCTGGTAATAATTTATGTTCCCATCAACATGGAACAAGGATTCCCTTTTCTCCACATCCTTGTCAACACTTGTTATTCTTCATCTTTTGATAGTAGCTATTCTAACAGGTGTGAGGTAATATGTTATCATGGTTTTAATTTGCATTTCCCTGATAATCAATAATCATCAAATTTTTGATCACCTCTTCTCTGATAGACTATGTGCTTGGATTATGACTTAACAAAAAAAGTCATTGCCACATCTTCATGAAACTTAAAACATATATTTAAAGATTTACATGTTAAGCTTAACATCTCATCTTTAATAAATGCCAGAAATAAAAGGTATAAGATATGATAAACAATAATAGAATCTGACTTAGGGAGATGCAAAATGTTCTCTGGAGAGGTGCTGATGGAAATAAGATCTAAAGGAAGATTAGAAGTCAACTGAAGAAAGAGTAGAACTTCCTCAACAAGGAAACAGGATATACAAGCCCAGTGACTAATGAGAGAAAAATAAGTCTGAAGTATTGAAAATGAGGAGTATCGATGTAGAAATGAGCCTGGAGAAGAGGATGAAAACCAGACCTGCAAAATCAAAACAGTTTGGGATTTAATCTAAACGATCAATAAATACACACTTCGAAATTTTAAGGAGGATGGCCAGTGGCATGATCAGAATTTTTTCTTTGAAGTTCATTCTAGCTGAATTTTGGAGAAATTCTAGAGGAAAACTATTGATGGGCCATGATCGATGGCCTATATTAAGAAATGAGCCCACAGAAAATATTTGTTTGATGTAAAATAGTCAAAGTGGACAGAAGATCATAGTACAACCAAATGTTTGTATGTCCTCTTGGCCTTCTCCCAGCACAGCATTCATCCTACCACCTGTGACTGTGTAATAAAAGACAGAAAAAAATCAACTTTCACTTCTAGGGAAATATTTGTACCCTGCAGGTGTTAAATACAATTATTATTGTTGCATTCATTGGTGTAACGCTAGTGGCTATAAAAATAAACTTCACTATTTCATTGTTTTATTTATTTATATTTTTTCAGACTGGGCCTCAGGCTGTTACCCCGGCTAGAGTGTAATGGCATGATCTCGACTCACTGTAGCCTCAACCTCCCTGAGCTTAAGCGATCTTCCCACCTCAACCTCTAGAGTAGCTGGGACTACAGGCATGTGCCAACATGCCCAGCTAACTTTTTTAGTTTGTTTGTTTGTTTGCTTGCTTGTTTGTTTGTTTGTAGAAATAGGTTCTCTCCTATGTTGCCCAGGCTGGTCTGGAACTCTTGGCCTCAAGTGATCCTCCCATCTCAGCCTCCCAAAATGCTGAGATTACAGGTGTAAGCCACCGCACCTAGCCTATTTCATTGTTTTGAACAAAATAGGTTTATTTTTCCCTCACATAACACTTCGGTGTAGGTGTCCTTAACTACAGGCATCTTTCCCCCATACTGTGATTCAAGACTTCAGGATTGTGCCATTTCTTTTTTTGCTGTGACTGTGTCATTCCCTAAGGTCTTATAGTCCTCTGATCCATGCAGAAGTAAAATTGAAAACAGAGAAGGCACAATGACCAACTAAGTGCTTTGGTCTAGAGGTGACACACATTGCTTTCACTTACATCCAGAACCAACCACATTGCTCCAAATAGAAGCAGGGGTGTAGGTCCAGTGGGAGGGGACAGTGAGATCTTCGCTGGGCAGCTTCTTTCCAAGCCCAGCTATAATAGAAGAAACAGCACAAATTATTGGTGGACATTTAGCTACTTTTATCAGAACTAAAGTTTGATTGACCATAAAAGAAGGCAAAACCTGTCCCAATCAGATTGGAGGATCAGCAAACTATTCATGAGCCAAATACAGCCTGTTGTTTGTTTTTTATATGCGATGAGCTAAAAATGGTTTTTACATTTATAAATGGTGGGAAAAAGAAGAATATTTTCTGGCACATTAAAACTATATGAAGTTCAAATTTCAGGGGTTACAAATAAAGTTTTGTGGAGATACAGCTACACTCACTCATTTACATATTGTCTAGGACTATCTTCACGCTACAGTGACATAGTTCATTAGTTGTGACAGACAACATATGACCCACAAGCTCTTTACAGAAAAAGTTTTCTGACCTTTGTTTAGAACAATGCTTTAGTGCTAAAGAATTTATGTGCATTTAGCTAAAGCTCAACTTGTCAATGTTTTGAACCTCTAAAATATATTTAGTTGGAGTATTTTGCACAAAGCTTTTTTATTGCCACATCTTATTCTCTTATTGAATTATACTATACTGGACATTGTCTGCAGGTACTAATCACATATGTGGAACTGTGCCACCATTAAATTATGCATGTAAGATGCTTCAACATTGTCAAAGGCTGACCATGGCTCTGTGGCATGGACAATAATATAATGTTAATCTTTTTGAAATATGTATGTCAGAACCACAAAAGAAAACTACTTCAAGTTAGGTCCTTATGAAATTAAAACTACAGAAGATACTGACATCATTGCATAACAGAGCCTCACAGACCAGATAACTCCCATTAGAGAAGCTGCATTCAGTGTTGGTATCAAATAACATTGAAGTATTACAATAATAACGATTTTTAAGATCTGGATGAATGTAATCAGGAAACCTCTATATTTTACACATGATAAATTATTTGGCTCTTAGTTTGATCCCACTAAGCTGATTCTTGTGAATCATGTTTCCCTCTTAAAGAACGTATTTTACTATTTGATAAAACAGAGGGCGTCATCTGAGAGGGATTCAATTTTCTACACATGTTGCTAAATTATCAACAAAAATTTTAAAAAATTGAGAAAAATATATCTACTCTTGGCATACAAATGTATAGTGATAATTGGCATATGCTTCAGTGAGACCATCCAGAAAAGAGGGGAAGATATGTGCTTCTAAAGAAAATTCCTTTTTTCAGTATGCTGAAGGACTTCCACCATTTAACCCCTCTGAGCCTTTATTTTCCAATCTGTAAAATGTGAATAAAATCATCTATTTACTAGCTGTGGTCCTAAATTTAACCATGCAAAGTATTAAGCATCCTGTCTGGCAAATACTGTAATGTTTAATTGTTAGTTTCTTATTTAGTCCACATTTCTTTCTGGGTTTCCACGACGGGTCAAATTGCTGTCTTTCATCATTTCAGAAACATTTATTCATTTCTAGATGTGTTAATTAATTTGCCAAAAAATAAAATCACTTTATCAATACTTGTCTAGACTCTATGGAAAGTCAGATATATTACAATTCTGGGAAGAACTTAAAAATAAATGAGGACACAGAAATTGCTACAAAATTTTTTAGCAACCGTATGAGGTTGGGTATAAACTATACACACAGATTAAACATAATTTAGAAAGATTCAAACTTTACAAATTTCATAGATTTAAAAAAATTTCATGGATTTGTAATTTACATGAATTTTATGGATTTCACATAAATCCCCAATGATTTACATTTCAGAAGTTATTTTCTGGAAGAGATAATATTATTTATGAAGGTTGAGGCCACAGACCAATCCACATGGGTCTAATTATTTTATTCTTTTTTTTCAACAAACATTTAACAAGCATCTACTGTGTGTAATACACCAACGTAGTCACTGCAAAACAACTGAGAAAAACGTGAAATAAAAAAGTGAGTCATTCACTTTTCAGAAGAAGGTATACATGCAGCCAACAAGCATATGAATAAAAGCTCAATATTGCTGATCATTAGAGAAATGCGAATCGAAACCACAATGTGATACCCTCTTACACCAGTCACAGTGGTTATTATTAAAATGACAAAAAATAACAGGTGCTGGCAAGGTTGAAGAGAAAAGGGAACACTTTGTATACACTGTTAGGGGTAATGTTAATTAGTTCAAGCATTGTGGAAAGCAGTGTGGCAATTCCCCAAAAAGCTAAAAACAGAGCTAACATTCAACCCACCAATTCCATTACTGGTTATATACCCAGAGGAATATAAATCATTCTACCATAAAGACACATGTATGTGAATGTTCATTGCAGCACTATTCACAATAGCAAAAATATGGTGTATTAGTCCATTTTTACACTGCTATAAAGATACAATCTGAGACTGGGTGATTTATGAACAAAAGAGGTTTAATTGACTCACAGTTCTGCATGGCTGGGGAGGCCTCAGGAAACTTACAATTATGGCAGAAGATGAAGGGGAAGCAAGGCATGTCTTACATGGTGGCAGAAGAGAAAGAAGGTGAAGGGAAAACTGCCATTTTTAAAACCATCAGACCTCATGAGAACTCCCTCACTATCATAAGAACAGTGTTGGGGAAACTGCCTCCATGATCCAATCACCTCCCACCAGGTCCCTCCCTCAACATGTTGGAATTACAATTTGAGATGAGATTTGGGTGGGGACACAGAGCCAAATTATATCACATGGAGTCAACCTAAATGCCCATCAATGACAGATCGGATGAAGAAAATGTGGTACATACATAAGACAGAATACTATGCAGCCATAAAAAATGAGATAATGTCTTTTGTGGGAACATGGATGGAGCTTGAGGCCATTGTCCCTAGTAAACTAACACAGGAACAGAAAACCAAATACAACATGTTCTCACTCATAAGTCGGAGCTAAATGATGAGAACTCATCAACATAAAGAAGGAAACAACAGACACAGGGTCTACTTGCGGATGGAGGGTGAGAGGAGGGAGAGGAGTCGAAAAAATAACTATTGGGTACTAGGCTTAGTACCCGAATGATGAAATAATCTGTACAACAAACCGCTGTGACACAGTTTACCTATATAACAAACCTGTGCATGTACCCCTGAACCTAAAATAAAAGTTAAAAGAAGAGAGAAAGAAGTGAGTCATTATGTAAATTAACCTATAGACCGAACTAAATCATATATAGTTAGATAATGTAACAAGACCTAGAAAGATAAACAACGATGTCCTAAGAGTAAAGACAGCTGATGCACAATTTTGTATTTAGGGCTTTAGGAAAGCTATGAGAAAATAACATGTGAGCTAAGAAACAAAAGGTGAGTTGACTTAGCCAACTGAAGATTTGGGTTGTAGATATTTTCTCTTTGTCTTACCAAATTCACCCTTCTCTCTGCTCTGTGCAGCAGAAAGCTGACTCACATGGACTTTGTTAATGGGGTTGCCTTTACCTCTGACTTCAGGTTGAATTTGGCCAATGGGAAAAGGATGTTATAGGATGGGAGAAAAATAAATTAGGTATTTATTTTCTGTTTTATTAAGGTGTGGGTTTGTGTCTTTCTACTAAAGGCTGTAACTCCTGTCAGTTGCCTTTCTCTGTACAGTTGTTTTTTCTAATTGTAGTAAAAATTCCCTCTTATTACCCTTTTAGGCCGAGGAGTAGTAACAGCCTCCCCACCCTTACTAGTCCAGAGGGACTTTAATGATAGCATAAGAGGAAGTACTGCAGGAGAACAAGACACTGGGAGAACAAATGGCTATGTTAATTGATCACTGTGACAGCAATAATGATTATAGTGATTATGACATCAGCTGAATGTTTCAGATGATCCTACAGAGATTACCTAAGAAAAAATTGAAGGCTGTGAATTTCTAACTTAAGATCTGAGCTAAAAATCGTAAGCCTTAATGGCAGCTCTGAGAGACCTCTCACCTATTGTCATCACAGGGAAGATAACGGCTGCCAACCAAGCCCAAAACTTGATGGTTAAAGGGTTATATGATGGCAATACAGATTAGATGCTTAAATGCCCTGTGCTAAAATCAGGTTAGTAGTGGGAAGAAGGAGAACCGTTGAGTTAAATCTATTTTGATAGTGTCTCAGTCCATTCTGGTGGCTATAACAAAATATACTGGGTAATTTAAAAACTATTACCCAAGTTCTGGAGGCTGGGAAGTGCTAGATCCAGGCTCCAGCAGGTTCAGTACTTGGTGAGGGCTCACTCTGTTTCTAAGATGGTACTTTCTAGCTAGTCCTCGCATGGTGAAAAGGTAAAAGTGCTCCCTCACTCAGGCCTCTTTTATAAGGGCACTAATCCCATTCATGTGGTCTCTGCTCTCATTACCTAATTACCTCCCAAAGGTTCCATCTCTTAATTCTATCACCTTGAGGGTTAGGTTTCAACATACAATTTTTGGGAACATTCAGATCAGGAAGGTTTGTAAACATAGCAGGTAGAAAATGTTACATGAAAACCCATAGAACTCTCCACCTTCCTCCTCTCTTTTCCTCTGTCAAGAAAAGTAAGCCAAATGCAATTTTGCATTCCTGGAGTAATTATAGAGGTTAGTAAAATCTTTAAATACTTTAAACATTCATATAAGATCTATAATATTCCAATTTCTCATAGTTGTATGTCTGGTTCACAAACCAAATGGGTCACGGAAAAATGAAAGTAGATTATTATAGATTTAATTAGGGGGAAATACCAATAACAAGTGAATTTTCTGCATGTGATGTCTTTAATGAAGCAAATCAGCCCAATCCCTGGCAGCTAGCATGCAGCTATTGACCTAATTAACCTGGAATTCTTTTTCTATACCTTTAGCAAAGATAATCAAGAATTTGCCTTCACAGATACCACAGCATACATTTATGGTCTTGCCTCAAAGCTGTGGCACCTCTCCCGTGGTGTCATATATAGTCTTGAGGGCCCCTTGATCATCTTGGTATCCTACAGAACATAACCCTGGTCCATTACACTTGTGACATTTTGCTAACTGGATCTAATGAACAGGAAGGGCAAGCATTTTCGATGCCTTGGTAAGACATGTGCATGCCAGAAAGTAGAAAATAAGGCCTATAAAAATTCAGGAGAATATGATATTCTGAAGATCTAATAGTCCAAGGACTGTCAGTATATCCTCTTCTTAGTAAAAGACAAGTTGCTATATATTGTACTGAGAGCACACACACACACACACACACAAAAGTGCAATTCTTGGTAAGTTTCTCTGTGTTTGGGAAGCAACATAAACCATATATGTGAACCTGTACAGATTCTAGTTTTTTTGTGTGCAAGCTTGCAAATTCACCACCCCTTCCTGCAATGACTGAACATAAGTCCCCTCCGAAGCTCATGTTGAAATCGAATCTCTAATGTGGCAGTATGGAGAGGTGGCACCTTTAAAAGGCTATTAGGTCCATTAATCCATTAACCCATTCTTATAAAGTCCCCAGTCCCACTTCCATGATAACCCATTAATTCAAGAATTAAGTAGTTCATGGGAACTTTAGAAGAAGAAAGACCTGAGTGACCATGCTTATCCCCCTCACCCCTCACATGATTCCCTGTGCCACCTCAGGATGCTGCAGAAAGTTCTCAATAGCAACAAGGCTCTCACCAGATGTGCCCCCTTGACCTTGGACTTCTCATTTTCCAGAACTGTAAGAAATAGATTTTGTTTCTTACAAATTACCCAGTTTCAGGTATTCTGTCATAAGCAGCAGAAAACAGACTATGACACTCCCACAACCCACACATGTGACCTCATGGGAATTCCCTGTGACCAATAAATGGGGAAAGAAAAGCAGGGCTATGGTTTATAGATAGACCTGCTTAATATGCTCATTTAAATCAGAAGTTGATAGTCACTGCAATGTAGTCCAACTCAGAGAAAGCCTTGAAATAAAATAGCGTGAGGAAATAGCTCCTGTGGTCAGAAATTGAGGTAGCACATCTGATTGCCTGTTTTACACAGAAAGATAGTCTCAGGTTCAGGACCATACTGATTTATGAATAGTGGCCACCAGGTTGTCTAAATGATTGGGAACATGGGAAGAATAAAATTTTAAGAGTGGTGTCTTCTGAGACAGTTTCAACAGAACTTCCTGGAAAGAGTACAAAGTGTGAAAATATTTTTTCCACATAAATGCCCACCAGAACAAATCCACTATAAAGAATGCTTTCAATAATCAGGTTGTCAAGGTGTTCTTTCCTGTGGCTATCTCAGTTAGCCTCGTTCTCCTGCTTCCCCAGTGGTTGCTAAAATGACCTACCTACAGAGTATTTGCGGGGAGTAAAGTTGAAGGCTATTCACATGTTCAACACCTTCTATTTCCCCTCATAAAGACTGATTTTGCTGCCACCATGCCAAATGGCCAACCTGCCACGAGAAATCTGATATGACACCATTCTCCAGCAGAGACTGGCCTGCTACCTGGTGACAGTTGATTACAATAAACTTTTCTATCATGGAAGAGACAGTGATTTGTTCTCACAGAGATAGACACACATTTTGGATGCATAAGTACCTTAACTGTTGACAGCACTTTTGCCGATACCACCCTTCCAAATACCTTATCATCTTCAGCCATGGTATACCACAGAAATAACCTTATAATGGGCTACACATATTACAGAAAAGGATGTGTAACAATAGACTTCTGTTCACATAATTGACTGGCCTTTGCCATATGCCATCATCACCCAGAAAACAGATGGCTAAACAGAATGGTGAAATGTACTGCTGAAGCCACAATTTGGGCACTGAGTAGAAAACAACATCATGGGAAACCAGGGATGTAACTAAAAGGATAAAGTATATTCCTAAACCAGCAGTCGATAGTTAGTGCCACTACCCTATAGCCAGAATTAACAGGTCTGGGAATCAAGTTATAGAGCTGAGAATGATTCCTCTCATTATTACTCCAAATAAACTGTTAGAGAAAGCTTTTCCTCCCTTTCCTCAAACTTAGATTCAGTAGTTCGGGTGGTATTAGAGCCAGCTAGAAGAATTCTTCCACCAGAAAACAGAGTTAGAGCCTTTTTGAATTAAAGCTAAGATCACCTTCTGAACTTTTGGGGCTCTTCATGCCACGTAACAGACGAAAAGAGTGTCACTGCATTTGAATCTTATCTCAATAAAGCTCTTACATATTGGACAAAATTTCAGGGAATGCAATGACTCTAGGAATTTGCAGATTTCAGGTAAAATTCAATAAAATAAATAATAAATAAATTATGGAAGCGGCATGTGTAAATGTCCCAAGATGGGAGAGAATCTGGCATAGTTTCAGAATGACCAAATCATTCAGAATCTGTTAGGCCATGGCAAGAAGTTTCAACGATATTCTAAATATAATAGATACTTATTTAAAGGTGGTTGATATATCCCTAGCTACAATGTGGAAAAGGGACTGAAGGTAGAAATTAGAATAGAAAAGAGGCTATTGTAATAGACAAGGCTCAAGATGATTAGTATTATCCTGGGTAATTAGCAGTAGTGGCATAGAAATAGATTAATTTGAAAATTACTTTGGACGTAAAAAAGTACAGGGCTTGGTAATGTATTGAATGTGCTTAAAGCTGAGAGAAAGGTAAAATAAAAATAACTGAAAATCTTCTGTTTAGTGTAACGATGTATGGTTGCTCCAACATCAGATAAGAGAACACTGGAGATGTAGTTTGTGGTGGAAGATTTAGAGAAAGAAGATCATGGATATTCAGGTAGGCCTATTGAATTCGAGCACCAAAGTTGCAGTAGACACACCCAGAGAAAGGACATGAGTATGTGCACGTGATGAAGAAGAAAGAAAGGGATAGGGATAGAGAGACGGAGAGAGACCGAAGCTTGAGATCCCATTAAATATGGTGAAAAGGTAGGTTTTTTGTTTGGTTGGTTGGTTGGTTTTTGCAGTTTGGTTCCATATGTCTACAAATCTTTCCAATAATTCTTATTCTCCAGTTTGTACCTTTCCATTACTTGCAACCAAAGAATCCTGGAATAACAATCAAGATGTCTTTCCCTCATTAGTTCCTCAAAGTCAAAATATTCATATATCATTTGTAATAGGAATGTTTCAGTAACAAGTGACAAAAAATGAAATTAAGTTAAAAGTTCTAAAGTCAAAATGACTTTAAAATATTAAGGCAATATTAACCTATGTTACTGAAAAGTCAAAATGAGGCTTGATTTCCCACCTCAAATAAGATTTCCCAGGACCTTCTATCTCATGGTCATTCTACTCTGCTTCTCCATTAGCTGTATTACCACACTGCCCTGGTAGTCCCCTGAGAGTTCCAGAGTATTCCTGAATTTTTGCAAATGTTTGTAGCAACTCCAGATGTCAGACCCTCACAGAAAAGCTCTCAGGGGGGAAGAGTCTCTTAACAGTAGTAGCTGCTGTATATGTCCTGGGAATCACTTCCTCTCATTGGCCTGAATTGGACCACAAGCCTTTGCTTGAAACAATAACTATGGCAACAATACTCTGGACTGACTTTAGGACAACAAATGCTCACCCCTAAAGCAAGTCATATATTCAGTCTTTCCCAAATTGCTTGATTACAAAAGTGGAGGGAGCAAATTTCTCCCTCAAATATAAAGATATTATTGGCTAATTTACATTCCCACCAACAGTATAAAAGCATTCCTATTTCTCCACAGCCTCACCAGCATCTATTGTTTCTTGATTTTTTTAATAATCGCCATTCTGACTGGTGTGAGATGGTATTGCACTGTGGTTTTGATTTGCATTTCTCTAATGATCAGTGATGTTGAGCTTTTTTTCATATGTTTGTTGGCTGCATAAATGTCTTTTGAGAAGTGTCTGTTCATATCCTTTGCCCACTTTTTGATAGGGTTGCTTTTCTTCTTGTAAATTTGTTTAATTTCCTTGTAGATTCTGGATATTAGACCTTTGTCAGATGGGTAGATTGCAAAAATTTTCTCCCATACTGTAGGTTGCCTGTTCATTATTATGATAGTTTCTTTTGCTGTGCAGAAAGCTCTTTAGTTTAATTAGATCCCATTTGTCAATTTTGGCTTTTGTTGCAATTGCTTTTGGTGTTTCCATCATGAAGTCTTTGCCCATGCCTATGTCCTGAATGGTATTGCCTAGGTTTTCTTCTAGGGTTTTTATGGTTTTGGGTTTTACATTTAAGTCTTTAATCCATCTTGAGTTAATTTTTGTATACGGGGTAAGGAAGGAGGACTCTAGTTTCAGTTTTCTGCATATGGCTAGCCAGTTTTCCCAGCACCATTTATTAAATAGGGAATCCTTTCCCCATTGCTTGTTTTTATCAGGTTTGTTGAAGATCAGATGGTTGTAGATGTGTGGTGTTATTTCTGAGGTCTCTGTTCTATTCCATTGGTCTATATCTCTGTTTTGGTACCAGTACCATGCTGTTTTGGTTACTGTAGCCTTATAGTATAGTTTAAAGTCAGGTAGCATGATGCATCTAGGTTTGTTCATTTTGCTTAGGATTGCCTTGGCTATACGGGCTCTTTCAACCATTGTGGTAGACAGTGTGGCAATTCCTCAAGGACCTAGAACCAGAAATACCATTTGTCCCAGCAATCCCATTAGTGAGTGTATACCCAAAGGAATATAAATCCTTCTACTATAAAGACACATCTACACATATGTTAATTGCAGCACTGTTTACAATAGCAAAGACACAGAACCAACCCAAATGCCCATCAATGATAGACTGGATAAACAAAATGTGGTGCATATACGCCATGGAATACTATGCAGCCATAAAAAAGAATGAGATCATGTCCTTTGTAGGGACATGGATGAAGCTGGAAGCCATCATCCTCAGCAAACTAACACAAGAACAGAAAACCAAACACCACATGTTCTCACTCATAAGTGGGAGTTGAACAATGAGAACACATGGACACAGGAAGGGGAACAACACACACCGGGGACCGTTGTTGGGGGAGCAACGGGAGGGAGTGCATTAGGACAAACACCTAATGCATGAGGTGCTTAAATCCTAGATGACAGTTTGATAGGTGCAGCAAACCACCATGGCATATGTATACCTATGTAACAAACCTGTACATTCTGCCCATGCATCCTGGAACTTAAAGTAAAATAAAATAAAATAATAGTAATAATAAAAAATATTCTTGGCTTAAAAAAATAGTAAGGGGAAGAGAGAATACATGCCAGAAAGGCAACAAAAAATACCCTTCAAAATGATTTCCAGACACCATCCTATAATATGATATCAAAATCACTCTCTAAAGACCAGAAGTCTTATTGATTACCTTATATTATTTTCATCTTTGAATTAACAAAAAATAACAATGGAATATTTTTATTTCCCTGTACTGCACAATGAATTAAAGGCTTGAAATTGTGATAATGAAAATTAGCATGCAAAGTCAGTGCACTGAATATATTGTCTGTTCCCATCTTTCATTCAAATTTCTTGCATATTTAGCAAGGGTCACTCAGAAGTACCCATGCTAATCAAAAAGAAAAAACTATGGTGTAGCATGCTATAGATGGCCCCTTTTCCTGGATGACTAAACAGCATTTAAAGTTACTTGACTTCTTTATTGCAGCCAAAACCCTGCAGGTGTGTTAAAGGATTAGTGTTCCTAAGACAGATACAGAAAAATATTAGTGAAAATATGTTGATTTATCACACTCATCTATGAAAAATATAGTTTTCACATTTTTTTAATTAGTAGAATATTTGAAACTACTAATACTCCCAAATAAGTGCATTAATGAAATTGCTTTGTTTCTTAAAAGGGTGAAAGGAGGACTATTACAAATTGCACTCTTATCTTGGCTTTGTCTCTTTAAACACACAAAGCATTCACACTTGCTTCCTTTGCGCAGTCAGATGAACAGAAAACTGTAAAACCAGACTATATAAAAATAGATCTTACTTTTAAATCATGTTATAGTCAAGTTTGTCATTAACAATTTTATAAAAATATGCGATCATCATGTTTCATTGGCAAAAGTATGATATAAAAAGCACTGTATGCCAATTTTCAAATTTGTATTTATAAGTGCTATACTAGATAAAAAAGGATTAACAGTAATGTACATCACTATAAATATTCTGTAACACTCTGCTCCAAATAACTATACCACTGCAATGCAGACTTTATAAATATATTCTGGTTCATCATTCATATGATTTAGTCAATAAATTGCATTTTTAAAAATAAGTTTATTAAAAGCACAAATTTTGTTACTCTTCTAAAGTCAAAATTAAATGCTACAATATTTCCTCCTATTAGTTTAAGGTATATTTCTGACTCATATTTACCCTGCTTTAGAGGAAAACTTTAATATGTGAAGTTTAAAGAATTCTAACTATTTAAACTTTGCTGTCAAGTTACTTGGCTTGAACTATGAAATGTTACTGATTCTTCTAAACAATAACCACTCAAGGGAAGAATAAATGTGATCCACCAATGCTCTGTATATATAATATAGAACCAACCATGGCAGGAAAATAATAATGATAGTATAAAATTATTTCATTGGTCAAAATTACTAGGCAATCCTAATATTTGGATTCATATCACAAATTAAACAGATGATTGACTAAAATATCTAACTTTCTCTATTCTGATATCATAGTTTCCAGTAATTCCTTCAAAATATTTTAAACTGTTGCTATCACATTTCAATATTTAATCTACATACAATTAATTATGGTGCTTGGTTGGGGACAGGGATTCACAATTTTTTCTTTCATAGGTATAATCAAAGGTCTGAACACTGTTTGATCAGTGGCCTATCCTTCTCCACTGGTGGGCAATGTCTCCTTTGCCATATATCAAGTTTCCACCTGTGCATTGCCATATTTCATCTCCCTGTTCAGTTCCATAAGCTTAACTTTCCTAGAACAATGCACACTGTCTTTATTGTTTATGAGTTTATATCATTTATAGTTTATAATAAGTAGTTGTATATATTAGAGGAGCCTCCTTATATCGTATTTGTTTTTAAAAATTATCTTGACTATCTTAACCATTTGCACTTTCATATATTTTAAAATCATCTTGTCAAGTTACAAGGAGGAAAAAAAAAGTTGGGATTCTGATTGAAATTTTGCCCAATTTTGTCTTATTTTACTGGCTTAGATATCCAATTTTGAATGGGGGTTCGGGGAGTGAGATTTTTCACCATCATTTTGTTTTTTTTCATCACTAAGAATTAGGTTTGTAATTTCTTCTTGAGTCACCTAGCTATATGTCTCCAAAAAATTGAAAATTTTGCTTGTTTTCAATTTTAATGGCTTAAAATTGTTATATCTTCTTAAAAAAAAAAAACCTGCTCTTCTGTTTCTGGGTTATGACACTACTCTTTTCACTGTTAGTATTCTTTAATGGATTCTCTTTTTCTTTGTTGTTCTTACTCAGACTTGCCAGAGGGTGTCTATTTTATTAAACTCTTCAAAAAGTGAGTGTTTGGCTTTGTGGACTCTCTTTGTTTCTTGTTTTTTCCTATTTAATTAATTTCTTTTCTTATTGTTAGGATAGCATTCTTTCTACTTAGAGTTTATTCTGTTGTTTTTCTAACTCCTCTAACTTTGGTACTTAGATCACCAGATTTCAAACTTTATTTATAATACAAATAATCAGGGTGTTAAAACTATCTTAAGTAATGGTTTACTTATATCCCCTACTGTTTAGAATGTAATGTTTTTGTGCATTTTCAGTTTAAAATATTTTCTAATGTCCATTTTGGTTTTTTCTTAGGACCAGGAATGATTTGGAAGTGTATTTTATTATAATTTCTAAATAGATTTTAAGTTATCATTTTACATTTCTAAATTAAATACTTTTTTCATAAAGATAGGATCTCGCTTTGTTGCACAGGCTAGTGTCAAACTCCTGGCCTCAAGCGATCCTCTAGCCTCAGCTTCCCAAAGTGCTGGGATTACAGGCATGAGCCACTGCACCTGGCCTAAATACATTTTTAAAGAAAAGATAGTATATTTAACAAAAAATTGATATTTTTTGATACCTGACTTATGTTCTAGAATATACTCAGTTCTTACAAATGATCCATGTGTATTGTGAAGAATATACATTCTCTAATTGTTGGGCATAGAGTTGTAGGTGCCCATTAGATCTGACTTGTTAATTGTGTTGTTCAAATCCTCCATGTCCTTACTAATGTTTTTGTCTGCTTTCTCTATTATGTATTAAGAATAAGTTAAAGATTTCTTACGAATGTTAATCCATTAATTTCTCCTCATAATTTTGTCCATTTTTTCTATATATGTATATAAAATATATTACACCTACAACAAAACAGGCTTAAACTATATGGATTCACTTATACACAGATATTTTTTCAATAAATGCAGTTGAACTTCCTTAACTGTGGGTTCTGAATCAGCAACCAAATGATGATCAAAAATACAATATTTGTGGGTTATGAAACCCATGGGTAGGAAGGCCCAACTTTTCCTTTATGCAGGTACTACAGGGCCAACTTCAGGACTTGATTATGCAAAGATTTTGGTATCTGCAAAGGTCCTGGAACCAAACCAATTTCCTGTGGATATTGTAGGAGAACTGTATATATATAGATATAAAGACTGTGTTTTTAGGAACTTATAAATTTAGATTTTTTTTGTATTTTCCTGTGAGAATTGTACCTTTCATCATTAAATATTGGCACTCTTTACCTCCCAAAAGAAAGTTTTTACTTTGAAGATAATTTTCTGTAATAGAGATCTATATATGTACATAGCTATACCAGGTTATTTTGTTTAGTATTTGCCTAACATACTTAACCTTTAAGTTGGAACTTTTATGTGTCTAATGCACAGGTATGTTTTAAAAATAGCATATACTTAGATTTTACTAATCATCTAAACTGAGAATATTTATATTTTGACCTGCATGTTTACTCCATTAACATTTATTGTGTTTAATAGTATATTTTGAGTTATTCCTACCACTTACTTGGTGCTTTATGTTTATCTGGCTATTTCTCTGCTTCTTTTTCTTTTCTCCTCTCCTGCTTGCTTTTGAATTTATCAGGCATTTTACATTCTATTTTCTCTCCACCAATGGCTAGGTAGTTATATAATACATGCATTTGGGTAGTATAAAACTAGCTTTTGTAACTAGTCTTCATGTTTCAGTTGCTTAATACAATGTAAATGTGTTCCTTAGACACCTGTCAGCCCAATGCAAGTGTTCCTAATCAGCAAATGGCTTTTCTTTATAGGATAAAATAAGAATCAAGGTCCTTTCGCTCTTGTGCCTTCATCATCCCCAGGATGTAGGTGATCTCTTCATTTAACAGAGTAAGAAGACTGAGTCCCTTCTTAAGAGCCATGGCCACTGGGTGACCAACATCATTACCTTTTATATTTTACTGGATAGAATAATAGTCTTTGGTGGACAGCCATCCCTCCCAGCATCAACTCTATACTATGTCTGAGAACAAATTCTTGGTGGATAGCTAGCCATGTCTACAATAGCATATTTAACCAAATCTGAAGTTTTCAAATCTCTACCTCTACCCAAACATTATAAGGTTTTCAGAATGTTTTAACTTTGGTCATTGCCTCCATTTTTACAAATTATCACTTTTTTCATTATTTTAGTTTTTTAAATTTTATCAAATCACTTATTATTATTGTGTATTTAGTTTTATACAAATAGACCCTGTTTATAGCATTTTATCAATATTAGGTCATTTAAGCCTCATAGCCACCCCCTGAAGTTTTAGCACTTATGTAATAGGAACTATGTTCTCCCTACATTTTGGATATGAGAAGGTTGAAGTAGAAAGCAGTTAGTGAACTTGCCTTATGTCACCCAATTGTGACCACTTAATTAAGTGGTAAAGCCAGGATTCAAAGCCAGTCAACCTGGCTCCAGAGGCCGCTCATGACTCTGCTTTATGCTGTCAATGGTTGTTTATATTTATCCACATGTCACTGTTCCTTGTTTAACTACACAGAGATTTCCCATGGCAAAACTATTCTGTATAGGATCAGAGAGTAAATATTCAAGCTTTGCAGACCATATGGTCTCTGTCACAATCTACTGTACTCTGCCTTTGTAACACAAAAGCCACCAGAGTCAACAGATATGAGACCAGCACTTTGGGAGGCCAAGATGGCTAGATCACCTGAGGTCAGGAGTTCGAGACCAGCCTCACCAATATGGTGAAACCCCGTCTCTACTAAAAATACAAAAATTAGCCAGGCATGGTGACATGTGACTGCAGTCCCAGCTACTATGGAAGCTGAGACAAGAGAATTGCTTGAATCCAGGAGGCGGAGGATGCAGTGAGCCGAGATCGTGCCATTGCATTCCAGCCTGGGCAACACAGCTAGACTCCATCTCAAAAAAAAAAAAAAAACCAGAATGAGCATAACTCAAATAAACCTGCATTTGCTGATGCTGAAATTTACATTTCATGTAATATTCATGTACCACAAAATATTCATCTTTTGTTTTATTCCAACCATTTTAAAACATAAAAAACATTATTAGAGGACTTCTTATTTCAGATGAGACATATCAAGAGTTTTAAAGTCATCACTCCCAACCTCATAACAAGTTAAAAAACTGAATATCAACAACTCCTTTTAGATCCATCAGAGAATTGAGGACACAGAACATACCACCACCTGGAAAACTAGAGAGGGAGGACAATATAAGAATCACAACCTACCAGGAGCTGCAGCAGGTAACTGGTAGGAACACTTAAATGGTAATTGACGAATTGATGGAGGTTGAGTGTGGACTAGCTTGAGAGTTAAAAATTCTTGGGGATCCAGTCTTAGGGAGATCCCTATACCTTTGTGAGTTTTATTTTCAGGAGCCCAGACTGGAGGAAAATCCTCTCCCATTTTTTGGCAGGAGGAGAGAAAAAGTAAACATTTTGAAATACGCCCAGAGCATTTCATTTTTCTTAACAAAGCCCCGGCCTCAAGGGAAACTACTGTAACAGGAATAAAAAGGAACATTACACAGTGATAAAGGGGTCATTCTCCAAGAAGACATTAAAATCCATAATGTGTGTGTGTATTGGTAGAAGTATGTATATACATATGTGTGTATCTCTGTATGTACACACACAGTAATGTGTATGAGTATGTGTATGTATAGATATATATATGTGTCTGTCAATATTGTTTTATCAGTTTTAACCAATGTACCACACGAATATAAGAACTAATAATAGAAGAAATTAGATCAGAGGTGGGAAAGCGTATATATAGGAACCCACTGTACTATCTCTTTGATTTTTCTCTAAATCTAATATTGTTATAAAATATAAAGTTATTTTTTTCAATATTCTTAGCTCACAGAAATTACAGAATCCATCTGTAGGTTGGATTCAATCTCTGAGCCATAGTTTCTTGACTTCTGATCTAAGAGATCTTCATTTCAAGGTCGGTTTTCATCTTTTTGAAGCATTTTGGAAATATCTTTGGGAGATATGGCACATTCTGTTGGTGGTAAACTCTATTTTTGTTTGAAAATTTTTCTATTTTATTCTTTCTTTGAATAAAGTTTAGCTAAGGAATTCAATTTTAGGTTGACAGCATGTTCTTTAAGTATTTTGAAGACACTATGCTCTGTCCTTCTTTTGTCTGTGAGAAATCTGCTGTAATTTGTCTTTTCTTTCTGACCACTTGTAATACCTCTTGTTTGTCTCTAATGTTCTATAGTCTCTGGGATAGGCCTGATTGTGTGTTCAAAAGGAGGTTTCTTGTTATTCCTGTTTGAATTTTGGGAAGGATTCTTGACACTGAAGTTTTCTATCTTTTAATAATTTTATATATTTTAATTATATATATATATATAGCAGTCTTTATTTCTTTAAACATTCTTAGTTATCAAATCCTCATATTCTTGCTCCTAACCCTTTGACATTCACCCCTACATGCCAAAATCTGTTAGCTGGATCTTGCTATTCTCTGCCTGATTACTTTTTGCTTGATCCTAAGGGCACACTCAGCCCAAGCACAAAGAAAATTCAAAGGGTGAATGACCTAATGTTTCCAGAAGCATCCTTTATTTAATGATGGATAAGAAATTGATAAATAAGCATCCCCAGCTTCCTTGTATCTTAGTTAGGATAACTCTGAAGCATGTTCCACCTCTGCTAGCAACATTCCCAGTGATACTGAGATTCAATTGTCCACAGTAGAAACTCATTTGATAACATATCATCTACTGACTTCTTTCTCTTTTCTATCTAATTTTCCCAATCCTTTACTGATATATTCTGGGACCATCTACCACATAAACTACTTGCATTTGAATCCTTCCCTTGCAGTTAGCTTCTGGAGGGAAACCAAAATTTTATTTTACATTCACCATTTGATATTCCCTTTACATGATGCTCCTGAATGGTACATTTGCTGTGTTTTTTTCCCTCTTGATTCATGCTTTTGTTGGCTTATTACTGTGTGTGTGTGTGTGTGTATGTGTGTGTTTGTTTTGTTGTTGTTTAATTGTGAATTTATGTTTTGCATAATTTATTTATGAGACTCTTGCAAGATTTGGGTTTTGAATTTATCTGGGTTCTCTTAAAAGAGATTTGTTCTTTGCTTTCATCAGGCTTGCCAGAGTATTATGAACAAAATTATGTTAATTATTTTAACTTGAATTTCCCAAACAATTTGTCATAGTGTTTTATTTGAATCCAGAAGTGGTTAAGGGAGCCAAGTCTCCCTGGGTGCAATTGGTTGGGCCTGGTCTCCAGAGCTGCTACGGCTCCCATGGAAAGTGTAGTAATCATAACAGAGGCTGGCAGATAAGGTGGTGGCAGCTGTGCCTGGTACAGAGGCAGCAGCCAGGAGTCCCACGAGGAAGCAGCCACCAGGCTCCAGAGGTGAGAAAGATCAGCCAAATATGAGATTGTACATAAATTGTGTCCAGTGCATTGTGTCAAAGGTATGAATTGCAAGAGGGGAATTTTCTTCTATCTGGAGCCCAGGCTAATATAGACAACTCACCTTCCCCAACCCAGTCCCCTGGCCCCTAGCTCACCTTTTCTTTGAGGGAATAGGCTTTCAAGTGCCTGTCTTTTCCAGGGGGTCTCAGTTCCAAGCCTTCATCTTCCACAGTCCTAGGACATTTTCTCCATTAGGCGTTGGGCCATTATCACCCAACCCTGGCCGCAGTGCGTCCGTAGTATTAACATAAGCCTAGAAATGTGTCTTTCAACTCTCTTTTCAGTTTCATTTCTGGCAATTTCTGCTGATTTCTCAGAAATTCCTCCTTGTATTTGTTCAGAAGAGCTTTTTGATAGCAATTTCAGCTCTTGTACATGAGTCTTTTGGATTTCTATCACATTGTCAGGAAACAATAAATATCTCTTCTTTTGAAAATATTTGTTGTTCTACAAATTTGTCTTAATTTTATAATTAGAAAAAATATTTAAAACATAAATAACTATACAAATACATACATATATGCCACCCAAGAACTATGAACCAAATTTACATGAATAGTGGTTAATTTGATCAGAAATGTTAACCTACAACCACGGTTCTTAACCTTGGCTGCACATTTAAATTGACTATAGGAACTATTAAGAAACCATAATGCCAGGATTTCACCCACAGGAGGTCTTATTTTACTGGTCTGAGGTGAAGCTCAAACAGATATTTTCATGAACTACTCAGGTACTTCTGTAAGCATTTCTGGCTAAGAACCAGAAATAGTCTAGACCCATTAGAGAGACTCCTCTGTAAGGAAAGAGGAGTGATTAGACTTAGAAAGGACAGGTTCAAATAAGACACAGAACTTTACAACTCAGCATCAGCATGAGTGCCCTGAATGTGAGATCCAGTACTCTCTACAACTAGTGACTCTGATCTCCTAACTAGGACCTCCAGTCTAAGCTTTGGAATCAACCCAGTTCCAAATCAGGTTCCTTTCTTACTCCTATAACTAAGTCTCTTCCTTATCTTCTGTTTAACAAAATGAGTTTCCGACACCTTCCCTTCAAAACAGTTTTCTGCTTCAATAACCTGTGTTATAATAACTATTCCAGCACCCTCTACAATTGGAGCTCTATTTGTATGCTTGTTGTATGCCCTACAGATTCCTACATTGTTGTCATTAAGAGCGCTCAGATTTGAAGTATGACCAACATGAGTTTAACTCCCAGTTCTGTCACATACTAGTTCTGTGACCTTGGGTAACTAACCTGACTTCTGTATGTCTTTATCCGTAAATGGCTATGGTAATACTGCCTGTATTATAGAGCTGATATAATAAGAAAATGTGATGCTGAATGTAAGTTTTTTATTATAACACCTGGCAGATGGTAAACTCAAAATGTCATTGTTAATGTATTATTATTATTATTTAGTATCCCTTCCAAAAACCCAATTTCCCATGCTGCCTCATCTCATTCAGGGTAACTCTCAGGCTAGTCACTTCATAGTGCTTGACTCAGGACACCCTAACACCATCCTCCCTCTAGTCCTACCTGCTCTGGCATCACCAGGTACCCCCTGACTTAGACCACCCATTCATTTATCCACTCGGTGTTTATTGAGAGCCTAATGTGTGCTAAGACCTTTGCCAGAGCTAGAAATACATTGAGGAGAAAAAACTGTCATAGCCTGGAATGTCACTTCCCACATCTTACCTTATGTCCTGCATGGAGAGACAGAAATGTGTGAATTTTTTAAATGTCCCCCTAGCTACTGCTGAGTGATGCATGCTCACCTCATCCCCCACCACACACACACACACACACAAACTCACGCATACACACAGGTACACCGATTATTGGTCCAGCTGAACATTTTCTCCCATGGTGAGATGCTGGTCTTACCATGCAAACAGGTCTTTCCTTATCATCCCCACTAAGTTCTTTTAAGATCTTCTAAAATTCTAGGCACATAATTGGCATAATATAAAACATATTAAAATTTGTCCACATCATACAATAAATACATAGTATAGTAACTTTGTATAAGTTGGGCTAAGCTTCAGTGAAGCCAAAATTATTTTTTGAAGTCTCACACCTCATTGTAGCTCTTGAAATCTTGCACGCCCTTGACACTTTGCCTACATGCCATTACCTTTGCCCACTCACCTCATCACCATTTCAATTCTCCTTCTGCTCTGACTTGGTTTTCTGGAGAGAAAGGGGAAAAAAAGAAGTGGGTAGATAAGTTGCTCATAGGAAAATTAGAAATATTCAAATTCTGCCTTCTTTGCAATTTTGTCCAAGTCTCAGATAGCAACTGATATCAAATGCATAAATAAAAACATGCACATATATTTAATAAAAGGGAAACCTACATTCGCTTGTCAGTCCAATCTAGTGGGAATAATTTTCAGCTTTTATATAGTGCTCAACATTGAAAAAGTATCTTCATTTACTTAACATTATAAACAAAATATAATTATAATCTCATATGATGGCAACATTGAAAATCAGAGAAGGAATATATCTTGCCCAGGATAACACAGGCAGTAAAAGGAGAGCTATGATCTGACCAGTATGCAGATGTGATGTCTGGGAATCCCGATTCCTTATTCTGTGACCAACTTCCTGCATAATGGCACAGTGATCCCAAATAGAACAGGGCACCTCCCTCGGAGGGAGCATATGCATATGTGTTCTTAAAGTACGTCTTCAGTCCTCTCAGAGCTTTGAGACTATATCCCTAAAATGCAAGCGTCCGCTGATTCTAAGCCCTGACTGAAGTGGAGCTGCACCCACATGTGCCTATTCAGCACCAGGATGCTGTTTTACTGCTGCTCCCCTGTCTTTAGCAGCAATCTAAGAACAAGGACCTCTAATCCCATATCAAATTTGCACTGCATCAAGGTCAGTATCTCTTTTTACAAAAGTAGTGAATGCATTCTTCACAGTTTTAAACCAAATAATAACCATTCCATACAGACTGGGTCTGACTTCAACATTATTGCTTTTTTTTAAGGTCCATAACTGTCTTAAATTACTGTTCCTTCCAGCATCAGCCATGCTGTAAAATTTTCAGGGACAAGCCTTTACTGCCTCCCACCTCTTCCTGCTTTATTGTCAGTGGCAATTTTAATTCATTTCATTTCTGTGTCACTGTCACTCCAACTGCTGTCTTCAGCTCTGTGTGGTGTCCTGAAGTTCAGTGTTAATGTAGAAACCTTTGCTTTAATAGAAAAATCATGTTATTTGACTTTTTCTTTAACATTAATAGAGAGTCAGCCAAGGCCAGCTCCAAAATTCTGCAAAATAAAATTATTTCCAAGTGCTAAGGGACCTTTCACTGTCTTTGAAAGAGTGCTAGTGAGGCAAGAATTACCATGTACCTGAAACAAATAAGAAAACAAAAGTTTAGGGAATAAATGGACTGGTTTTTCTGAGGTCTGGCTTTAGTTTCTTGCTTTATCGCTGATTGGATGGACCTGTGATTTCAGAAGAACATCTTAATCTAAGGTTCTCCCTCTCTCCTCCTCGACCCCTTTGTAAAAATTGAGATACAGCTATTGCCAGTTATTTTCCACTCAAAGATGCTTTAAGTTTCAACCCAGTGGGAAAAAAAAAAAACAAGGTACAAATTGTTACTGCTGACAATGGATCTGATCTTGTATTGAGCTAAGATGAACAAAATGCTCTCTGGGGAAAAGAAAGGTTCACCTATGTGAGGTAAATGAATTCTTCCACAGCTCTAGGGAACAGTGAGATTGCTGTATGGTATACTGATGCCCCAAAGAGTTTATTATCTTTATCCTGTTTGTGGATAACTTGCCCAGACTTGATATAGAACCCAGTCAATAATAATGTCTTTTTTGGATTTACACAGAAAAACTGGATACTATGTTTAGTACTTTTTTATTTTTGTATCAATAAGTACCTTGTAGCAGAGGCATAGAAAGAGGGGCAGCTATTTATCAGAGCCAACATCTGCCCCCTCCTTGTTCCCCACCACAGTCTAGGCTTGTGGGAAGATGGTTACCTGAGTTGGCACACAAAATTGAAAATAAGGAGTAAAGAGGAAGGAAACAGAATAAATGTTGATAGTAGCATTTTCCCATCCCCAGATATCTTTTCCTTATTTTCTGTCTCTGTATGACAAAGGCATTAGAAGGAAGGAAATGTACCTTCCCTAAGGAAGGTAGGGGATTTATGAAATTGTAATTATTTCTGGTCAACTGATAGAGTTTCTGGTAAAAAAAAAAAAAATGAAAGAGATGACTCATATGACTTATGGTCTTTACGTTCTGTGATACTTGAGTCACTGAAGTAGAACTGAATGAATTGATCCGTATTAGAAATGGAGTCTTTCCTGGAAAATCCAGCTGTATGACTCCTTTACCTCTGACCTGTATCTGAAATTGAAAACTTACCACTTCCGTCTTCGACCTCTCTTTTCTTGCTAGAAAATATGCTAAACAAATAATTACATCATGGTAACAATAGGCCAGGAAATTTCCAAGCATTTGGCAAATTATAAATCAGTAACTGGTAGAATGGCTGATACTAAAGTTTTCCAGAGTCTCCAGGATAGTCTATCCTTTAACTCTGTAAGCAAATAGCTTTTCCTTTTCAGACTCCACAATTTCCACAGTAAAACTGAAATTCTAAGAAAAGCAAGGTAACATTTTTTCTGTACTCTTATAGATGTTACTTTTTTTTGTTTGTTCTCTCAAGAAAAATTTAACCCCTATTAGACATATGTTGAAATTGTAGATTTCCCACTTCCTATCCTACTCATCTCGGAAGTGTGCCAATTCTCAGATGATACAAAAATTTTATACCGCTGGAAGTCTTCACTTTAAAGAGATTCAAATGTTCTTTATTATTTTATGGCCTTAACTTGAAAATACAATGCAATAGAAAAAAGTAGCAGCTACCAAACATTGAAAATAATTATTTTTGTTAGGAATTGTTTTTGCACTAAAAACAAATAAGTGTAAAGAGAGATTGGGATTAATCCCCCAGGCTATTTTTAGCTACAGGTAACATAAAACTCCAACTAAAGTCATTTAAATCGCAGAAAATTAATTATATCCCATAACAAAAGCTTGGCAGCAGGAAATTCTGGACTTAATTCAGCAACTTAACAATGTCAGATTTCTCTATGATTTTCTCTTGGCTTTCACTCATGGTCACAAGATGGCTCCAGTGGCTCCAACTATCACTTCCATACACACAACATGTAAAGATAAAAAGCACAAGCTTTTATTAGGTGTCTCTTTTTAAGGGTAAAGAAAACCTTCTGAGGTACTCCCAGGAACCCTCTTTGTTTTATTTAACTGACCGCAGTGCAGCACATGACCATCTTTTGCTGACATGGGAATAAAATGATTATGATTGGCCTCAACATTTATTCCTCTAGTTTTGAGAGTGATCCAGGAAGCACTTAAGAACCCAATACTTGAATAAAATAAAGATTTTATTAAGAGGCCGGGCGTGGTGGCTCATGTCTGTGATCCCAGCACTTTGCGAGGCCGAGGTGGGTAGATCACCTGGGGTCAGGAGTTCGAGACCAGCCTGGCCAACATGGTGTAACCCTGTCTCTACTAAAAATACAAAAATTTGCTGGACGTGGTGGTACGTGCCTGTAATCCCATCTACTCAAGAGGCTGAGGCAGGAGAATTGCTTGAACTCGGGAGATGGAGGTTGCAATGAACCAAGATCACGCCATTGCACTCCAGCCTGGGTGACAGAGCGACACTCCATCTCGGGAAAAAATATATATATATATATATATATATATATTAAGAATAATGAGGATGGGAGCTATTTACCAAAGGAGGAAAACAGCAAAGGATGGGGTAATACTCTAGAGCTGGCAACCATAGGAGGTGTCACCACATCTAAGGCATGAAGAGGCAGGAAAAGAAGAGAAAAGACCATGAAGCATGGGCCATCCAGCAAAAGCTGTAGCCTGCCACAGAGTGAGGCAGCCACATGTGACTCTACAGGGAGCAGCCAGGAGAATGAATTCCTCAACCTAACTGTACTCCCTGTCTCTCATCCCCCCTATAGACAGAGCCTAACCAGAAGCCAGAGAACATGGGAACTCAATGATGCATCCTGTATGTCAGCCTCCTGGGCGCAGAGCAGGATTGTAAAGCTTGAGGAAGCTGGAAGATGGCTCAGGAGAGACAGCAGCTCTCCATCACATTCATAGAGCACTTACCTCGTGCTAGGAAGTATGATAAGTGATCTATATGCATAAAACAGGGATTTCACATGACAACTTCAACTGGGTAAATATGCTATTCACCACGCCCCCAGGAAAGAAATAGCAACATTGTTTTTAAAGATCCTTTGAGGAGAAATTGCATGGGAAATGCCAAGGCTGAGTGGAGAAAGTATGTAAGCAGCGAGGCCAAATATTCTGAACCTGAAAGACGGGGAGATACCCCAAACCTGGGAAGGGGTGGGGGTTTTGACTGGTTTTGCAGGTAGTGAAGATCCACACCTAATTCAGTTTCTGCTCTCTCAGAAGATACAAGGCCTTGGAGTGAATGGCTGTGTGCTGTGCTAGGGGCACTAAAAGCTGAACCTCCCAGTCTTAGCAAAGGCCCCTACACCCAAGCTTGACACAGAACTAGCAGAGCCTCTGCTATTAGAGTTGAACTATAAGCATCTAATAGCAACTACCATGGGTTGAGGAGTTGAGAATTGTTTTCCTTCAAGACACAATATAAGACTCCTAGATTCTTTGGAAACAATTATCTGTGGCTAGAGGCAAAGAACAAATATGAATGATAATAGCTGTCTGACTATCCCGGTGAATGGCTGCTCATAGTGAGATTTAGTTTTTATTTAGAAGAATCATATGACATTTCTTACACCCAAGTGGGATAGGATAAAATCAATATCCTCAATACTTGTATCATCTGCTTTATCCTATAAAATTTGTGAAATAAGAATTACTTTCTCTATTTTATTGATAGTGAAAGAAAGATTTAAAGAGTCCAATTAACTTGTGTATGATCATTCCACTGAAAAGTGGCTGACTGGGACTTCCATTTGCCACAGTGTGCTCCGGAGCCTCTGTTCTCAATCACTATTCTATTATTACACAAAATTGACTGGTATGGAAATGCGGTCATCTTCTCCAGGCATCATGGAGCATTCTGTACAACATACCAGGTAATTTCATTGGATAATATTTGCTGCTACTGTACTTTAAGTAAATAGCAACACATTGAATCATTGTAAACATTATCCCACCTGATCCTTACATTTGATTCCTGCCAAGTAGCCAAAATATTACAACCACCACCACCATTCCTCACCATTTTACAGATGATGAAACCAAAGTTTTAAAAAATAAGGAAGGGAAAAAAGGAAGGAAGGAAGTAGAAAGAAAAAAAAGGAAAGGCTACCTAGCTTGAGCAACTAGGAAAAGAACCAAAATCTTTTGACTCCTAGTTCTGTACTCTAATGCCTCTCTGCTTTAGGCACGACAAATTTTAAAAAGCAAAAACCAAAACATTGGTTTCTCCTTCCTACAGCACAGACAGTGATTCAGTGTTTGTGCAATGAGACTGAAAAGGCAAAGAGCTCTGTATATATCAGTGCGAGAATGCCAACAGACTGCTAATGGAAGTTAGAGAATGGGTAAATGTCAGACAAGGATCAGTGACTCTTTGAGGATCACTTACCTTTTCAATACAGATCAAAATCCTTAGGACAAACTAATATGCCACATGTGTCAGATTACCCCTCCATTCCATCAACAATATCAATGGGGTGGCCTATCTTCCTGTCCTGGTAGCACTACAACCCCAACCTTAAATACTGTATCTACGATGTAAGACTTTTCTTCTGGGCTGTGTTAGTGAAGTATGGCAAACATCTTTCTCTCTTCTTCTCTGTTCCTTCTCTTCTTGGATTAATTATCTCAATTGATGCCATATTAAGTCTCACAATTTTCCAAGAGTAAAATTTGGTTAATCACCCTTGAAACTTATTTTCCATAATCCCTCAGAGCCAATCAGCCAGTATCAAGTCTATGCTCTCTCTGAAATCCACCTGAAATCAGATCCTTCTTATTCTTTCCCCACTACCATTATGGCTATCTCCTTAGTCCATGTTTCTATTTTTCTCCTGCCTGACCCTGGTAATAGACCCCTCTCTGATCTCTCTACCAGTAATCTCTCCCACACTAATTTATTATATATGCTCCTACCAGAGTTATATTTATAAAAGAATGTTTTGATGACATCTGTCTCTCGCTTAAAAATGCATTCAGTGACATTCCCCTATTCATTAAAACTCAGTTCCTTGTCAGGGCCCACAAGGCCTAAATGACCTGATTCCAACTTCCCTTACCAGCCCTTTCTCCCTCCTCTTCTACTCTAACACTACTAAATTCCTCTTAAGAACCTGATTGTATAATTTCTATGTCTTTACATATATACGTCATTTTTTTTTTGCTTTCACTTCCCTCTCTGCCTTACATTCTTCAACTTACCCCTTGAAATGAGCTTAAATATTCTGTCCTCCATGAATCCTTTCCTAACCACTTAGGCATGGTTAATTAGTCCTGTGTCAGGATTATAATATCACTTTGGCATTGGACTGGGGATAGCAGCTGGAGCTTAAGCTGTGTTCATGGTGGGATCCAGCTATATTCAGGCAAGGCTGGCAGCCTGGAGCAGAAAGATCTGTAGAAGCTGTTTGCACTAGGAACGAGGGGCCTTGAAAGTATCAGGCCCAGACACTGACCAGAACCAGTTTTGTGAGAAGAAATGTATTATGCACAAATGGGGTCTGTTCTTCAAATATTTCCCCGGGTCCACAATAGCCCTAAACTCCTATCTGAATCCTTGGGAATGAGGACTGCAAAAAATATATATACTAAAAAACTATCTCATTGGGAGCTCAGTGGGCCACTAAAAACAGGAGCACAGATTGTTTGGGCACAGCCATTAAAAGCAAAAGGCACTTTCCTTAGGTTCATATAGAAGTAGTTTCATTACTGTCTGGATTCATTGAACTAGCTCTA
This sequence comes from Gorilla gorilla gorilla, assembly GCF_029281585.2. Taxonomy (NCBI): domain Eukaryota; kingdom Metazoa; phylum Chordata; class Mammalia; order Primates; family Hominidae; genus Gorilla; species Gorilla gorilla. The sequence continues at coordinate 143,548,167 of NC_073224.2, read as the reverse complement.
GAAAGCTTGATGCAGCTTTAGAAATGGTCATGCTAGAAATGTTCATTGTCTGCCCCTCTGTGGGGGAAGTGAGGAGGGAAGAAGAGTTAGGCTGCAGAAACTCATCCCTGTGGCTATGGGACAAGAAGAGGTTTTAGCAGCAGGTATCCCAAAAGGGAAATAAAGCAAGATAAAAAAAAATGTGGAGACTGCCACATTTTAGTTCAAAAAACCGTATTAATGAACCCAAATGAAATACACCTTAGAGACCTTCATCCATTCATTTACCACTTGTTCATGAGGGTCTACTCTGTGACTACATCCTACCAGGTGCCAAGGACATGGCAGAGAATAAGACAGACATAGGAAGGTGAAGGTAGATCATAAACCAGCCCACAAATAAAAACCAAAGGGCGTTTTAGGTATCCATGAGTTTAATAAAAAATTAAACACGTTGATGTGATTGAGAGCTGGAGTCAGTGTAGGTCTCACTGAGAAGATGCCACTAGAGCTGAGATTTGAAAAGCAAAAAAGAATCAGCCTTATGAAGATCCTGAGGGAAGAACATTCCAGGTAGCATTAACAGCAAGGGCACAGGCCTGAATATCATAATAAGCTTGGCATTTCAAAAACCCAAGAGAAGGTCATAGGGGAAACCACACTGTGTGAGCAAGTGAAAGAGTGGTAGAGGGTGATTCATGAAGATGAGTAGGCATTGAGTCATGGAGAAACTGTTAAACCACATCAGGCATTTGGACTTTATTCTGTGTGCAATAGGAAACTACTAAAAGGTTTTAGCTAGGAATTGCCATGATCTGAATTTTGTTTTTGTGGCTTCACCATAGTTGCTCTGTAGAGCCTGGAATGTGGAGGGAAGTGGCAGCAGAAGGGGAAGTGGAGAGATCAGTCTAGAGACTATGGCAGCATTTCAGGAAAATGATGGTGGGTGCTGAGACAAAGATAGCAGCACTGGAAACAGAAAAATACTTAGTTGACTTGGGACATACTTTGCAAATAACAGTAGACAGGATTTGCTGACATGTTGGATGTTGGGGTGGAGAAAAGAACAGAATTAAAAAGACTGCATGGGGCCGGGCACAATGGCTCACACCTGTAATCCCAGCACTTTGGGAGGCTGAGGTGGGCAGATCACTTGAGATCAGGAGTTTAAGACCAGCCTGGCTAACATAGTGAAACCCCATCTCTACTAAAAATACAAAACTTAGCTAGGTATAGTGGCTGGAACCTGTAATCCCAGCTACTCGGGAGGTTGAGGCAGGAGAATCACTTGAACCTGGGAGGCGGAGGTTGCAGTGAGCCGAGATCATGCCATTGCACTCCAGCTTGGGTGACAGAATCCTTCTCAAAAGAAAAAACAAAACAAAACAGAAACAGAAACAAACAAAAACAAATGAACAAACAAAACACTGCGTGGTTTCTAGCTGAAGCAACTCTTAGAGAAATGGCTAATTATTGAAAAGGGGAGAGAACTGGGAATAGGTTCAGCGAGAGGGCTGTTTATTTTGTGACCTTTCAGAAATTCAGAGGAGATGTCAGGTAGGCAATTGGATTAAAAAACAGTCTGGAGGTCGGGAGAGAGGTCATGGCTACAGAGTTAAGTTCAGAAGCCATCAGAATATCAGTAATGGAAACAGTCCCAGAAATAAGTGAGGGAGATCTGGAGAAGCAAACGAAGGTTTCACAACCTCACCGAGTGTTATTTGCAAGATAATATTAATGATTTTTAGAGAGACTTAAGGGGATGCTTATCAAGAATGGCGTGAACTGTATAAGGCACCGAGCTTAAATAACAGAGATCTAAAGCCAGAAAAAAACTTGCCAAATCTGCACTTATCTTTTTTCTTCCTATAACTTCTCTAACCTGTGATTTTATAACTCCTGAATATCCTCCATGCCTTTCCTTGAAGATGCTGCTGTCATCTGCATTCCCTTTCACTTTCAGACTTCTGTGGCATCTCCTTTTGTGATGACAGTAATATCATCAGGATAGAGTTGAAAAAACTAGAATTTATTTATTTAATGAGTAATATTTGTGTGATTTGAGAAAGATATATGTAAAATGACGAAGTGTCATATTAGTGAGCTATTAGGTTGCTGCAAAACTAATTGCAGTTTTTGCCATTACTTTCAATGTGGAATTGGACAATAAGCAATTAAAAGTAATGGCAAAAACTGCAATTACTTTTGTGCCAACCTAGTTTCTAGAATTAAAAAAAAGGTAAGGCAAAATTTTAGTAATCAAAAATTATCCTTGAAAATCTTCCAAATTGTCCATCTAAAGCAGAATCCTTTGTATATCAACCCTATACAGATACAAATTTCTCAAGAAGTCCAAAGAAGACTGATTTTGCTCCAGCATTAATACAAACTGCTTCTGTGGTCGAGTACCAGATAAAAGCTGTGGTTGTACCAAAGAATACTAGCAGGTAGAATTGAATTCATGAATGTTCCGAGTACGTATGAAATGAGTTCACATTATAACTAATACTAGTCTAAGCTTCTTTCTAGCCAGATATGTAGATTCTAAAGGGGGATCTTCCAGTGGTAATGGAGGGGAGCGTTGTGCACTAGGTATCAAGGGTCCTAAGAACACAGAAATGAGACTGCTGAGAACATATGTTCCTGATTCAGGAGCAAAGAATGCATTTGCTTATTATGGAATATGAGTGGGGTAATGTGTAAGAATTTGCAAGCCACAACACAGGATTAATGTCAACTTTACTTATAATTTCCTAAAACAAATTATATGTGTTTTGAGTTCCTATTCCAAAAAGCTGGCAAGAAATTCCATCTTTGTTATCACTGAGTTTGCTACACAGACTCTAAGATCTGCTACACAGACTCTGAGATTCCCCAGAGCCAAGCCCAGTGCCTGGGAAGGGCCTTCTGGTTTCCTGTTCATGAAGTTCATTGCCTGTATGCTCACTGTTCAAGTCAGCAGGTGCTCTTTAAGAATGGGGACTCCAATATGTCTTTGTCAAGATCAAAGTATCCAAAATTTCCACTTGCACCACAGATCTCATCAGAGATTCCACAGCCACCCCAAGCAGATAAAATGTGCAATTCTTTTAGAAACTGTAAAGCCCAGGGCTGGCCTCCCCTTTGCCCCCACCCCTCTCCATAATGATGTTTCAACCTCCAAGCTTTGGCCTTGACTTTGCCTGCATTATGGCTCCTTGCAGCAAAGATCCAGTACAATATTGAGGCTGGGCTTTTAAAAACAAAACTAGTTTGTTTCTTTTGGCCCACAGTACAAAAGACTCCCAGACAGGGAATCACGAAGACTTGGTATATAGGAAGGAAAATACATGCAAAAGAAAGAAGGTTACAGTAAAAATTAATATTTTTATAGATTATCCTGCTACCATTTCTATGGTAGAGGGAAATGGCTTTACTGGATGGGGATTGCAAAGTATTCTGCAAATATGGAAAATAGATATAATCCATTAAAACCACAAACATGTACAGATCCAATGACTTGCTGCAAATTTAGTTCTTCAAGTCAGTCTTGAGTTGTCACATTGCTTATTCCCATTTCTAAAGGGCACAGAATTCAAAAAGTCTTCTTAAACAAGTTAGAGGACATTGTTCTTACTACATTATCCAAGAATACAAGAGGCTACAGCTACCAAAAGACAGTACTGGGACTGGCAAGAAGTTAACCACATTTTCATGCTGAATTTGTTGGAAAATTGGATGCATTCCAGTCTGTTTACAGTTTGGGTGGGAGGGACAGATTTGCCAATAGCACATTCAGCATGTTGCAGCATAGTTTATCTGTCTGCAAATCTGTCCATCCCACCAGACTATCTCTGCCTTGAGAAGTGGAATCCTGACACACTCATTTCCATAATTCCAGCAAGTCTTATGATCTGGCATACAAAGGGCACTCAGTAAGTGAAGCCCACTACCATGATTGGGAAAAGGCTTTTTCCACTTAGTTTTCTGTTTGTCATGACACCCCTTCTGCAATTAAGGCCGTCATTTATTGCTTATACTCTACAATCCATTGACTCACTAGACTGGGGCCAATTTTTGGGAGCTCTTCATGACAAAGTCAGCCACGCTTCAGCCCCTTGGCTGTTCTCCCTGCAGAGTTATTCCAGAAGCTACAGAGGATGCTTTTTTATCTCAGACCTTCTGTTGCTCTCTGGTTGTCTCTGGTTAAAGAATTCTTCTATAATCCCATTAGGATCAGCTTTTCTCCGTCTGTTCCTTATCACGAATCATTATTAGATGAAAGACAAAAATCCTATCACTTTAGTTAACTGGGTCACTAAGAACCATATGAGTCCTGTGTTCCTGTTCTGAAAGCATAATTAAAGCCCTGACTAATGAGTATTAAAGTAACCTTAATTAACTAACCTAACTTACCACTAATCAAGGGAATGGGTCTTCCGAGAGATCGTGGATCATTTTCTAGTCAGTACACAATATAAGTTAATATACATACATACCCCTACGGATGCACTCATTAAAAAAAAAATTAAAACTCTTCATTGTTGGGAGTGTAAGTTGGAGGTTACTTGCTTACTTGCTTATTTATTTATACTCTGCCTCTTCCCACAAAGGATTGGACTCAGAGGACATTATCTTGCATTTGTACTGCAGAGCTCTTGCCATGATTATGAAACAAGAAGGTATTTAGCATGCTCTTTACTTGCTCTGGGTTATTAGTAAGCCCATGATAATTATGTTACCAAAGTAATGTAGAGGCTGCTGTATCTGATTTCCGCATTACAGATAGTCCCTAGTCATCTATGTGACTTAGCACGCATCACTTTACCTCCCTGGAACCCAGCTTCCTCATCTATATAATGAGGCCAGTTCAGTCATGCACCCCGTAATGACATTTTGGTCAACAACAGACCACTTTTATGACAGTAATCCCGTAAGATTATAATGGAGCTGAAAAATTTCTATCGTCATGGTGATGCTGGTGTAAAGAAATGTACTGTGCTGCCAGCCAAAAATATAGGTTAGTACATAATACTTGATAGTGATGATAAGCAACTGTGTTACTGGTTTATGTGTTTACTGTACTATACTTTTCATCATTATTTTAGCGTATACTCCTACTACTTATTTTTTAAAAAGATAACTGCAAAAGAGCCTCAGGCAGATCCTTCAGCAGGTGTTCCAGAAGAGGGCTTTTTTTATAAGGGATGACAGCTCCATGCATGTTATTGCCCCTGAAGATCTTCCAGTGGAATAAGACATGGAGGTGAATGATAGTGATAATCATGATCCTAACCCTGTATACTCCTAGGTTGATGTGTGTATCTGTGTCTTAGTTTTCAACAACAAAAAAAAAAGTTTAAAAAGTATACAAAAAAAAACCTTTGAAAATAGAAAAAAAGCTTAAAAAATAAGGATAAAAAGAAATTTTTCCTTTTTGTGAGACAGAGTCTGGTTCTGTTGCCCAGGCTAGAGTGCAGTGGTGCAATCTCGGCTCACTGCAACCTCCACCTCCTGGGTTCAAGTGATTCTCATGCCTCAGCCTCCAGAGTAGCTGGGATTACAGGCGTGTGCCATCATGCCCAGCTAATTTTTTGTATTTTTAATAGAGACAGGGTTTCACTGTGTTCGTCAGGCTGGTATGGAACTCCTGGCCTCCAGTGATCTGCCCACCTCAGCCTCACAAAGTGCTGGGATTACAGGCATGAGGTACCTCGCCAAGCCAGAAAATATTTTTGTACAGCTGTATAATGTGTTTGTGTTTTAAACTAAGTGTTATTACCAGAGTCAAAATGTTTTTAAAAAAGTAAAAGTTGATAAAGTTTAAAAGCTACAGTAAGCAAAGGTTCATGTATTATTAAAAAAGAATTTTGTAAATTTAGTGTCGCCTAAGTGTACAGTGTTTATAAAGCCTACAGTAGTGTTTAGTAATGCCCTAGGCTTTCACATTCACTCACCACTCACTCACTGATTCACCCAGAGCAACTTCCAGTCCCACAAACTCCATTCATGGTAAATGCCCCATACAGATGTATCATATTTTGTTTTTCATATTGCCTTTTAGTTGTTTGTTTGTTTGTTTTTGTTTAGACAGAGTCTATCTCTGTTGCCCAGGCTGGAGTGCAGTGACGCAATTATAACTCACTGTAGCCTCGCATTCCTGGGCTCAAGTGATCCTCCTATCTCAGCCTTCCAAGTAGCTAAGACTACAGGTACATGCCACCATGCCCAGCTAAGTTTTTTTTTTTTTAAATTATGTTTTGTAGAGATACAGCCCCACTATGTTGTCCAGGCTGGCCTCAAACTCCTGGCCTCAAGCTATCTTCCCACCTTGGCCTCCCAAAGTGCTGGGATGGCAGGTGTGGTCCACCACGCCCAGCCAATATACCATCTTTTAACTGGACCTTTTCTATGTTTATATGTGTTTAGGCACACAAATACTTACCAATGTGTTACAATTGCTTACAGTATTCAGTACAGTAACATGCTATACAGGCTTGTAGCTTAACAGCAATAGGCTATATGTTATATAGCCTCATTATGAAGCAGTCTATACAATCTAGGTTTGTGTCAGTACACTCTATGATGTTCATGATGAAATTGTCTAACAATGCATTTCTCAGATAATTTCTTTGCACGATTGTATATTAAGGCCCCTCCCAACTTTTAGCATGCTCAGTTATTCTCTGAAAGTAAAATTTCTCTTGATCTCTAAGTCCTCTATCTTGCAAACCTAACAGATGTGATATCTATTCTCTAATACAGAGTCATTTTTTGTGACTGCTCTTAACTATCGGCCCTTTTGAGAGTTTATATCATACAGTCTCCACGACTGTCTAATGAGAAAGCAGAATAACAAAATGCTTTTTGCAACTAATTTCAGAAACACGGGAGAGGATCCAACAAAGTACCAATCTTATGCAGCTCTGATATTGTTACAGTAGTTTGCTAATCAAACATGAGCAGGGCAGGAGAGGGCCCACCTGCCCCGCACCAGGAATGTCAATCACCATCAGGTGATGGTCAGGCAGTTGTTAAACTATCTCTAAAATAAGAATTAGCCTCAGCCAGTGCCAAGGAAAAGCAGTCCCCCAATAGAAAAACCTGAGGCCAGGCACGGTGGCTTACGCCTATAATCCCAGCACTTTGGGAGACTGAGGCAGGTGGATCACCTGAGGTCAGGAGTTTGAGACCAGCCTGGCCAACATGGTGAAACACCGTCTCCACTAAAAATACAAAATTAGCCGGGTGTGGTGGTGCATGCCTGTAATCCCAGCTACTTGGGAGGCTGAGGCAGGAGAATCACTTGAACCCAGGAGGTGGAAGTTCCAGTGAGCCAAGATTGCGCCGTTGCTCTGCAGCCTGTGCAACAAGAGCGAAACTCCATCTCAAAAAAAAGAAAAGAAAAGAAAAAGAAAAAAGAAAAACCTGAAACTATTGATCAGCTTTCCAATAAGATCTCAGGAGTTGGGTGAGTGGGCTCAAGCATGTGCACTAAGGCAAAATGGTAGAGTTTAACTGATACATGTAACCTTACAGGAACACTTGACTGGTAAGAGGAAGAAAAGCCTCAAGAGAACATGCATACAACTCCAGTAAATGCCTGTGCATATGCCCCCACAACAAGCACTAGCAGGCCACTGTGCATGAGGACAGCCCATCCCAAGGGAAGAATCGGAAGAAGTAACACAAGACCCCTTAAGCATGCCAAACCCTAAGGGAAAGTCAACCTGTGCACTTGATCTTTCAAGTTGCCTGCTTGGCCCTCTTCGAAGTGCACTTTACTTCCTTTCATTTGTGAACCCTCAAGTATCTGAGACAGGTCTCAGTTAATTTAGAAAGTTTATTTTGCCAAGGTTGAGGGTGTGCACCCGTTACACAGCCTCAGGAGGTCCTGACGACATGTGCCCAAGCCGGTCAGAACACAGTTTGGTTTTTATACATTTTAGGGAGACATGAGACATCAATCCACATATGTAAGATGAATATTGGTTCTATCCAGAAAAAGCGGGACAATTCAACGCAAAGGCAGGACTACTTGAAGCGGGAGGGGGCTTCCAGGTCATAGGTAGATAAGAGAAAATTGTATTCTTTTGAGTTTCTGATTAGCCTTTCCAAAGGAGACAATCAGATATGCATTTATCTCAGTGAGTAGAGGGGTGACTTTGAATAGAACGGGAGGCAGGTTGGCTCTAAGCAGTTCCCAGCTTGACTTTTCCCTTTAGCTTAGTGATGTGGGGGGCCCCAAGATTCATTTTCCTTTCACACATTCCTATTCTAAAGCTTTTTAATAAACCTTCACTTCTGCTCTAAAACTTGCCTCCATCTCTCACTCTGTCTTACGGCCCTCGGTCAAATTCTTTCTTCTGAGGAGGCAAGAATTGAGGTGATTGCAGACCCGTGCAGATTCACTGCCACTAACAGTATCTGAAGTACCACACTTCAGTTCTACAGTGTAAGATATTGTGCATTTATCTATCATTTGCCATTGATGTGAATGAGTTTTCAAGAACATATCCTTAGCAGGGATTGGGAGTTATAGGAACCAAAGAAAACATTATGATACTGATGTGGACATACCACTGAAGGAGACCAAAGTAAAAACAAAGTGAACCAGCTTGATCAGCCTCTTAATAATTCTCATATTTCTCAGGGCAGGATGGGCTGTACAGCACCCCCCCACCCCCCACTTCCTTGCATTTTCCATGATAAAGAATCTACCTGTTTTAACTCAGGAACTTGTATTGAAGGAAGTGGTATTATTCGCACTAGAACTAATATTTGAAGGAGGCTATAAAATTTCCCATCCTAAAGAGGTTTAAGGATAAGTTAGTTTTGTTTTAGTCTGGGATTGTTTAAAAGAAATCTGCAAAAAGCCTGGGAGTGGGGATGCCTGTGGGCAGTTCTTCCAGCGCAGTGTTCCTCTGTTTCCTGATTGCAGGGAGCATTGAGTCATCATCTGACAGGCGTAAATAATACTTGAGAAACATATCCTGTCTTTGAAAATAGATGCCATGAATTCTTCAAGTTGTGTTTTTGCATTTTTTTTTTCTTTTTTTTTGAGAAGGAGTCTTGCTCTGTCACCCAGGCTGGAGCGCAGTGGCGCGATCTTGGCTCACTGCAAGCTCCACCTCCCAGGTTCACACCATTCTCCTGCCTCAGCCTCCCGAGTAGCTGGGACTACAGGCGCCCGCCACCATGCCCGGCTAATTTTTCGTATTTTTAGTGGAGATGGGGTTTCACCTTGTTAGCCAGGATAGTCTTGATCTCCTGACCTTGTGATCCACCCGCCTTGGCCTCCCAAAGTTCTGGGATTACAGGTGTGAGCCACCGCGCCCGGCCTGCATTTTTACATTTTACATTTTATACTTTATCCTTTGTCATCTATGAATAGTAAATAAACGTTTGAACAAAAAAGTGAGTGAGTAAATAAATGAACAGGTAAAGCATTTTCTTTATTTCCAACTAAGTACATCCATTTTACTGTTTTACTCATCTGTGTAACAAATGTGAAAAATACACAAGGAAGGGTTTTTTTTCCAGCATAGGCAATTCTTCAACTTTTATGTCCATAAGAACCACTCAGTAAACTTACTAAATGTGAAGATTCATGAGCCCCCTACCTAAAGATTCTGATTTAATAGATCAGCACTTTGGGAGGCCGAGGCGGGCAGATCACAAGGTCAAGAGATCGAGACCATCCTGGCTAACACGGTGAAACCCCGTCTCTACTAAAAATACAAAAAATTAACCAGGCGTGGGGGTGGGTGCCTGTAGTCCCAGCTACTCGGGAGGCTGAGGCAGGAGAATGGTGTGAACCCGGGAGGCGAAGCTTGCAGTGAGCTGAGATCGCCCCACTGCACTCCAGCCTGGGCGACAGTGAGACTCCATCTCAACAACAACAACAACAAAAAAATAGATCAGGCATAAACACACAGGAATGTAAATGGTAATATCATACACACAAACTTCAAAGTTATGTCTGATGTGAGTGGTCCACAGGCCACACTTTGAGAAATATTGCTATCTAAGGGCTGTTGATTCTCTGGTCTATCATTCTGATATCAGAATCTTAAAAAATTGTGAGTTACAATCATCCCACCTTTGGGACCAGAGTCAGCCAAGTGGAAGCAAGCATTATCAAGTAAGAGAATTTCAGAGATTCGCCAAAGTGAGAAGGGACATTGGAATATCAAGACTTACTATAAAAATGTAGTAATCAAGACAGCATGATATTGACACAAAGGTTAATAGAACAATAGAAAAGAATGGAGGGTCAAGAAATAGATCGATACATGAGCAATTGATTTTTAACCAAGGTGTAAAACAATTTTCATTGGAGAATAGTCTTTTCAAAAAATGGTGCCAGAACAATTGGATATCCATATACCAAGTAAGTACTCCTATCCACAATATTGAAAAAGTAACTCAAAATGAATAATATACCTAAATGTTAAACCGAAAGCTATAGAACTTCAAGAAGAAAAGATAAAAGAAAATCTCTGTGATGGTATTTTAGAAAAAGAATTCCTAAATACAATACCAAAGTCACAATCCAAAAAACAAAAAGTGGTACATTGGATTTTATGAAAATTAAAAACTTCCCCTCTTCAAAAAACACTATTAAGAAAGTAAAAAAGACAGGCCACAGACCAAAAGATAATGTTTGTAAATCACAAAGTGACTTGCAAATTACTTATCTGATAAAGGATGTGTATCTACAATATGTAAATAACTCTCAAGACGTAATTTGAAAAAAAATCATTTAAAAAATGGACAAAAGATTTAAGTAGACACTTCATCAGCAAACATATATGGATAGCAAATAAGCACATAAAAAGATATTCAACATCATTTGTCACTAGGAAAATAAAAATTAATCACATTGAGATACTACTACATACCTATTAAAATGGTTACAATTTAAAAGACTGACCAAATATTCACAAGGACAGAAAAACTAGAATACTACTACACAATAAAAGTAATAAACTATTAATACGTGCAACATGGATGAGTCACAAAATAACTATGCTGAATGAAAACAGCTGGACAAAAAAGAGTACACATTGTAAAGTTCTATTATACAAATTCTAGCAAATAAAATCCAATCCGTAGTGACAGAAACTAGATTAGTAGTTTCCTGAAAATGGAAGAAGGTAGGGATAAAAAGGAAGAAGGCATTAAAAAGAGTCCCAAGCAATCCTTGGAGGTTGATGCCAATGGTCATTATCTTTCTGGTGGTAATACTTTCATATGTGTAGGATACATATGACAAAACTTATCAACTTTATTTGAAAATTATTGTATGTCAATTATATCTTAACATTGTTTAAACATTGATAGCTATTTAAGAATATAAGAAAAAGGAAAAATTCAGGAAATAGTAAACTCCAAAAAATTCAAAAAATAATACAAGAAAGAAGCTATTATCACAGTACACTATTTGATTCACCAATGAATATTTCAATAACTATGGAAATATAAATCTGAATATTTATTTAACCCAAATTATTATAGAGCTTTTTCTAGAAAAAGGAAAAGGGAGACATGGAACACGGATGGGGTGGAGGAACATCTAAGAGAGTTAATTATCTTAATAGACTATAACAAGAAGTCAAAAGATAACCATAAAACTACAAAATCAAGAAATATATGATATGCAGATTATTTTATTTAGAGACATAGAGGTAAGAATCAGAAGCAATGACTGAAAGAGTTGAAGCCATTTACTTCTTGAGAGGACTGGGGAATAGAAGTAGTAAGGAAAAGGACCACTGATTTTAGCACACACTCGTATACACACAGGCAGACACGTACATGTGTATATAACCTATGGTGCCATTTCATTTGACTTAACAAATAGATCATAGGCAATGCTTTGTGAATATTTTTCTATTTCTGTATAACCCAGACTTTATGATTGAATGGTAAACATGCCTTGGAAGTTAGAGAACACAAATTGCTCTGGATACAGTTTAGAGATATATCTTTCCTGGAGCCATTTGCTTACATCCCAAGGATAATAAACAGAAACAACTTGCCCCTTTCTTCCAGAGATATTTGCTTACAATCCAGAGTAATTCTCTCCCTTTTGCTGAGATTTGTTTAGAGAGTAAAGTTTTTTTTTTTTTTTTTTTTTTTTTTTTTTTTTTTTTTTGAGACGGAGTCTCGCTCTGTCGCCCAGGCTGGAGTGCAGTGGCGCGATCTCGGCTCACTGCAAGCTCCGCCTCCCGGGTTCACGCCATTCTCCTGCCTCAGCCTCCCACGTAGCTGGGACTACAGGCGCCCGCCACCACGCCCGGCTAATTTTTTGTATTTTTTAGTAGAGACGGGGTTTCACTGTGTTAGCCAGGATGGTCTCGATCTCCTGACCTCGTGATCCGCCCGCCTCGGCCTCCCAAAGTGCTGGGATTACAGGCGTGAGCCTAGAGAGTAAAGTTTTGTCTCTCTTTCTAGTGGGAGAAGGGGTACATGTACCAGCTGCCCAATATAGCACTAAGTCTCATGATTTCAGGGTTTTTCTCCTGTGTGCCAAACCCTAGCACATGCACGTAAACATCTGGGCCTCATCGAGTTCCTTTGTGGAGAATTGGGGCATAGATAACCTTAAAACCACAAAAGCGTATTATCTCACAGTTTCTATGAATCAGAGGTTTGAGTATGGGTTGGTTGGATTCTCTGCTAGGGTCTCACCAGGCTGAAATCAAATGGTTACAATTTAAAAGACTGACCAAATCAAATATTCACAAGGACAGAAAAACTAGAATACTACTACACAATAAAAGTAATAAACTATTAATACATGCAACACAGATGAGTCATAAAATAACTATGCTGAATGAAAACCGCCAGAAAAAAAGAGTATAGATTATAAAGTTCTATTATACAAATTATAGCAAATAAAATCCAATCTGTAGTGACAGAAAGTAGATTAGATGTAAGGTTTTAAGATCACTTTTAAGATAACTGGTTGTTGACAGTACTGAATTCCTTGCAGTTGTATGACTGAGTTCTTATTTTCTTGTTGGTTGCTGAACAAGAACCGCTCTCAGCTTCTAGAGACCACTCTCAGGTCTTTGCCACACAGCCCCCTCCATAAGCAGTTAATGAGGTAATTTGCTTCTTAAAGGCCAGCAAGGAAAATCTCCCTCATGCTTCTGATCTCTTTTTTTAAGAAGGGTCCAGTTCCTTGTAAGTACTTGCCTGAATAAGTCAGGTCCACCCAGAATAGTGTCTCTTTTGATTAAATCAAACTCAACTAATTTTGGATGTTAATTACATCTGAAAGTCATTTCATCTTTGTCTTATAATGTATTCTAACCATGGGAGTGAAATCCTTTATAGTCACAGTCTCAGTCACACTAAAGGGGAGAGGTTGATGCAGGCTGTGTACACTAGAGTACAAGGAATTGTGGGAGCCATCTTAGAGTTCTGGGTGCCACATTCTACGATTCAGCATACCTATAGACACAGGTCCAAAGAGGCAAGTACAAGGATGCTCATCACAACCTTGTTGGTAACATAAAAACTCATTACCTCCTGATATGTTCTGAATGTTTGTATCCCCACAAAATTTATATATTGAAACCGAATGCCAGTATGATAGCATTAAGAGATAGACATTTGGGAGGTGAATAAGTCATGAGGCCAAAGCTCTCATGAATGGGGATTGTGCCCTTATAGAAGCGGTTTGAGGGAGTTTGTTCTCCCCTTCCACCATGTGAGGATAGAGCAAGAAGGTGTCTGCCATCTTTGAAGCAGAGACTAGGCCCTCACCAGTACCCCCAATCTGTTGGAGCCTTTATCCTGGATTTCCCAGCCTCCAGAACTATAAGCAATAAATTTCCATTGTTATAAATTACCCAGTCTAAGGTATTTATTAGAGCAGCCTTAAAGGACTAAGAAAGCTGTCATCCAAACGTCCAAAATAAGAAACATATAAATAAAATGAGAAATATTTTTATGTTGGAACATGACATAAAAGTTCAGCAGGAAAAATAAATAGGTAGGTAAATTATATGCATCTTAACATGCATATTTCTTGTTTCACTGAATATGGCAGTGAATGAAATAATAAAGTTAGGGGAATTTGGAGGGACTATGGTGGACGGGAGGCAGGACTAGACTGCAGCTCTCATGCAAACAGAGCAGTGTGCGGAAACTCACATCATGAACTTTTGTTCCAGAACTACTGCAGGAATAAACCAGAAAAGCTGAGAGAACTCATAGACCCTATGAAGGAAGTAGATTGCTCCTGCAGGACCCAGGAGACATCTCAAATATTGTGGGTGCCCAAGCTGTGGAAATAGGAAAGAGGAATTTTCCACCCCTGAACACACACCCTCACTGGGGAACCTGAAGGTCTAGATCATGGGAAAAGATTCTGGCCTTACCTGGACCTGAGTCAATTTAGAGAGCTGAGCGAAATACAGGGTTAACGAAGCAGTGGGTAACGTCCTGTGGCCTCTCTGGGTCTCCTGGGAAGCCATTTCTGCCTTGTCTGACAGGGGTCCCTAGGGAGGGCTGCCAGAGGAACTGGGAAAGGTTGACAGGGAAAAGAAAATCTCCACCTGAACTTTGTAACAATTCCACCCAAACACGAAGTCTCTTGGCCTGAGCTTGGGGGAGGGTGTGACTCCGGTGTGCAGACTCCACAGATGGGGAAGCATGAAAGCCCTGCTTGCTTTTGCAGCTGGGAGACTGGTAGCCTGGGCAAATTCTCAGCCCTGCTCACGCACTGCCTGGAAACAGACTTGGTGCTACTGGTGGGGCCACTGTGGGAGTGAGACCGGCCTTTTGCATTGTGTGGGAGCTGGGTGAGGCCTGTGACTGCCGGCTTTTTCCCACTTTTCTATCAACCTGCATGACAAAGCAAAGGCAGCCATAGTCATCCTGAAAACATAACTCCATTGACCTGGGAACCACATCCCCATCCCCCACAGCAGCTGTGGCAAGACCCACCCAAGCGGAGAGTCTGAGCTCAGACACGCCTAGCTCTGCCCCCACCTGATGGTCCTTCCCTACCCACTCTGGTAGCTGAAGACAAAGGGCATATACTCTTGGGAGTTCTAGGGCCCTACCCACTGCCTGACCCTCCCTATACTACCACAGCTGATGTTTTCTTGAAAGCACCACCTTCTGGCAGGAGGCCAACCAGCAGAAATATAGTGCATTAAACAACCAAAACTAAGGACCCTCGTAGAGCTCATTTTGTCCCTGCCACCTGCAGATGGTGCACATCACAGGACTCTGTGCAGACAACCCCCAGTACCAGCCCAGAGCCTGGTAGACCTGCTAGGTGACTAGATCCAGAAAAGAGATAACAATCACTACAGCTCAGCTCTCAGAAAGCCACATTCCTAGGAAAGCCAGGAGAGTACTACATCAAGGGGACACCTGTGGGACAAAAGAGTCAGAACAGCAGCCTTGAGCCCTAGACCTTCCCTCTGACAGAGCCTACCCAAATGAGAAGGACCCACAAAAACAATTCTGGTAACATGACAAAACAAGGTTCTTTAACAGACCCCTAAAAAAATCACACTAGCTCACCAGCAATGGATCCAAACCAAGAAGAAATCCCTGATTTACCTGAAAAACAATCCAGAAGGTCAGTTATTAAGCTAATCAAGGAGGCACCAGAGAAAGGTAAAGTCTGATTTAAGGAAATCAAAAAAATGATACAAGAAATGAGGGAAGAAATCTTCAGTGAAATAGATAGCATAAATTAAAAACAATTAAAACTTCAGGAAATATTGACACTCTTAGAGAAATGCGAAATGTTCTGAAAAGTCTCAACAATAGAATCGAACAAGCAGAAGAAAGAGCTTCAGAGCTTGAAGACAAGGTTTTTGAATTAACTCAATCCAACAAAGTCAAAGATAAAGGAATAAGGCAAATGAAAAAAGCTTCCAGGAAGTTTGGGACTATGTTAAATGACCAAACCTAAGAATAACTGGCATTCCTGAGGAAGAAGAGAAATCTAAAAGTTTGGAAAACATCTTTGGGGGATTAATCAAGGAAAATTTCCCCAGTCTAGCTGGAGATCTAGACATCCAAAAACAAGAGGCTCAAAGAACACCTGGGAAATTCACCACAAAAAATCATCACCTAGGTACATTGTCATCAGGTTATCTAAAGTTAAGACAAAGGAAATAATATTAAGAGCTGTGAGGCAAAAGCATCAGGTAACCAAGGAAAACCTATCAGATTAACAGCAGATTTCTCAGCGGAAACCTTACAAGCTAGATTGGGGCCCTATCTTCAGCCTCCTTAAGCAAAACAATTATGAGCCAACAATTTTGTATTCAGCAAAACTAAGCTTCATAAATGAAGGAAGGATAACAGTCTTTTTCAGACAAACAAATGCTGAGAGAATTTGCTACTACCAATCCATCACTACAAGAATTGCTAAAAGGAGCTCTAAATCTTGAAACAAATTCTGGAAACACATCAAAATAGAACCTCTTTGAAGCATAAATTTCACAGAACCTACAAAACAAAAATACAATTAAAAAAAACAAAACCTAAGATATACAGGCAACAAATAGCATGATGAATGGAATAGTACCTCACATCTCAATACTAACATTGAATGTAAATAGCCTAAGTGTTCCATTTAAAACATACGGAATGGCAAAATGTATAAGAATTCACCAACCAAACTATCTGCTGCATTCAAGAGACTCATCTAACACATAAGGATGCAAATAAACTTAAGGTAAAAGAGTGGAAAAAGACATTCCATGCAAATGGACACCAAAAGCAAGCAGGGGTAGCTATTCTTATATCAGACAAAACAAACCTTAAAGCAACAGCAGTTAAAAAGACCAAAGAGGGACATTATATAATGATAAAAGACCTTGTCCAACAGGAAAATATCACAGTCCTAAATATATATGCACCTAACACTGGAGATCCCAAATTTATAAAACAATTACTACTAGACCTAAGAAATGAGACAGACACCAACACAGTAATAGTGGGGGACTTTAATACTGCACTGACAGCACTAAATAGGTCATCAATACAGAAAGTCAATAAAGAAACAATGGATTTAAAGTACACCCTGGAACAAATGGACTTAACAGATATTTACAGAATATTTTACACAACAACCACAGAATATACATTCTATCATCAGCACAAGGAACTTTCTCCAAGATAGACCATATGATAGGCCACAAAACCAGCCTCAATAAATTTTTTAAAAATTGAAACTACATCAAGTACTCTCAGACCACAGTAGAATAAAACTGGAAATCAACTCCAAAGGAACCTTCAAAACCATGTAAATACATGGAAATTAAATAACCTGATCTTGAATGATCATTGCATCAACAATGAAATCAAGATGGAAATTTAAAAATTCTTCGAACTGAACATCTATAGTGACACAACCTATGTAAACCTCTGGGATACAGCAAAGGTGGTGCTAAGAGGAAAGTTCCTATCCCTAAATGCCTATATTAAAAAGTCTGAAAGAGCACAAATAGACAATGTAAGGTCACATCTCAAGGAACTAGAGAAACAAGAACCAACCAAACCCAAACCCACCAGAAAAAAAGAAATAACCAAGATCAGAGCAGAACTAAGTGAAATTGAAACAAACAAACAAAATACAAAAGATAAATGAAACAAAAAGCTGATTCTTTGAAAAGATAAAAAACTGCCATAGATAGCTCTTATTATTTTGAGATACGTCCCATCAATGCCTAATTTATTGAGAGTTTTTAGCATGAAGCATTGTTGAATTTTGTCAAAGGCCTTTTCTGCATCTATTGAGATAATCATGTGGTTTTTGTCTTTGGTTCTGTTTATATGCTGGATTACATTTATTGATTTGCATATATTGAACCAGCCTTGCATCCCAGGGATGAAGCCCACTTGATCATGGTGAATAAGCTTTTTGATGTGCTGCTGGATTCGGTTTGCCAGTATTTTATTGAGGATTTTTGCATCAATGTTAATCAAGGATATTGGTCTAAAATTCTCTTTTTTGGTTGTGTCTCTGACCGGCTTTGGTATCAGGATGATGCTGGCCTCATAAAATGAGTTAGGGAGGATTCCCTCTTTTTCTATTGACTGGAATAGTTTCAGAAGGAATGGTACCAGTTCCTCCTTGTACCTCTGGTAGAATTCGGCTGTGAATCCATCTGGTCCCGGACTCTTTTTGGTTGGTAAGCTATTGATTATTGCCACAATTTCAGATCCTGTTATTGGTCTATTCAGAGAGTCAACTTCTTCCTGGTTTAGTCTTGGGAGGGTGTATGTGTCGAGGAATTTATCCATTTCTTCTAGATTTTCTAGTTTATTTGCATAGAGGTGTTTGTAGTATTCTCTGATGGTAGTTTGTATTTCTGTGGGATCGGTGGTGATATCCCCTTTATCATTTTTTATTGCGTCTATTTGATTCTTCTCTCTTTTCTTTGAATGGGCAAAAACTGGAAGCATTCCCTTTGAAAACTGGCACAAGACAGGGATGCCCTCTCTCACCACTCCTATTCAACATAGTGTTGGAAGTTCTGGCCAGGGCAATCAGGCAGGAGAAGGAAATAAAGGGTATTCAATTAGGAAAAGAGGAAGTCAAATTGTCCCTGTTTGCAGATGACATGATTGTACATTTAGAAAACCCCATTGTCTCAGCCCAAAATCTCCTTAAGCTGATAAGCAACTTCAGCAAAGTCTCCGGATACAAAATCAATGTGCAAAAATCACAAGCATTCTTATACACCAATAACAGACAAACAGAGAGCTAAATCATGAGTGAACTCCCATTCACAATTGCTTCAAAGAGAATAAAATACCTAGGAATCCAACTTACAAGGGACATGAAGGACCTCTTCAAGGAGAACTACAAACCACTTCTCAATGAAATAAAAGAGGATACAAAGAAATGGAAGAACATTCCATGCTCATGGATAGGAAGAACCAATATCGTGAAAATGGCCATACTGCCCAAAGTAATTTATAGATTCAATGCCATCCCCATCAAGCTACCAATGACTTTCTTCACAGAATTGGAAAAAACTACTTTAAAGTTCATATGGAACCAAAAAAGAGCCTGCATCACCAAGTCAATCCTAAGCCAAAAGAACAAAGCCGGAGGCATCACACTACCTGACTTCAAACTATACTACAAGGCTACAGTAACCAAAACAGCATGGTACTGGTACCAAAACAGAGATATAGATCAATGGAACAGAACAGAGCCCTCAGAAATAACGCTGCATATCTACAGCTATCTGATCTTTGACAAACCTGAGAAAAATAAGCAATGGGGAAAGGATTCCCTATTTAATAAATGGTGCTGGGAAAACTGGTTAGCCATATGTAGAAAGCTGAAACTGGATCCCTTCCTTACACCTTATACACAAATTAATTCAAGATGGATTAAAGACTTAAACGTTAGAACTAAAACCATAAAAACCCTAGAAGAAAACCTAGGCATTACCATTCAGGACATAGGCATGGGCAAGGACTTCATGTCTAAAACACCAAAAGCAATGGCAACAAAAGCCAAAATTGACAAATGGGATCTCATTAAACTAAAGAGCTTCTGCACAGCAAAAGAAACTACCATGAGAGTGAACATGCAACCTACAAAATGGGAGAAAATTTTCGCAACCTACTCAACTGACAAAGGGCTAATACCCAGAATCTACAATGAACTCAAACAAATTTACAAGAAAGAAACAAACAACCCCATCAAAAAGTGGGCAAAGGACATGAACAGACACTTCTCAAAAGAAGACATTTATGCAGCCAAAAAACACATGAAAAAATGCTCACCATCACTGGCCATCAGAGAAATGCAAATCAAAACCACAATGAGATACCATCTCACACCAGTTAGAATGGCAATCATTAAAAAGTCAGGAAACAACAGGTGCTGGAGAGGATGTGGAGAAATTGGAACACTTTTACACTGTTGGTGGGACTGTAAACTAGTTCAACCATTGTGGAAGTCAGTGTGGCGATTCCTCAGGGATCTAGAACTAGAAATACCATTTGACCCAGCCATCCCATTACTGGGTATATACCCAAAGGACTATAAATCATGCTGCTATAAAGACACATGCACACGTATGTTTATTGCGGCACTATTCACAATAGCAAAGACTTGGAACCAACCCAAATGTCCAACAATGATAGACTGGATTAAGAAAATGTGGCACATGTGCACCATGGAATACTATGCAGCCATAAAAAATGATGAGTTCATGTCCTTTGTAGGGACATGGATGAAATTGGAAATCATCATTCTCAGTAAACTGTCACAAGAACAAAAAACCAAACACCGCATATTCTCACTCATAGGTGGGAATTGAACAATGAGAACACATGGACACAGCAAGGGGAACATCACACTCTGGGGACTGTTGTGGGGTGTGGGGAGGGGGGAGTTCTACCTTTAGGAGATATTCCTAATGCTAAATGACGAGTTAATGGGTGCAACACACCAGCATGGCACATGTATACATATGTAACTAACCTGCACATTGTGCACATGTACCCTAAAACTTAAAGTATAATAATCATAAAATAAAAAAAAGAAAAGATAAAAAACTGGTAGATCATTACCAAGATTAATCAAGAAGAGAGAAATTCCAAATAAGCTCAATTAGAAACAAAAGGGAAGATATTAAAACTGAAGCCACAGATATACAAAAGATCATTGAAGGTTACTATGAACACCTATACATGCATAAACTAGAAAACCTGGAGGAGATGAATAAATTCCTGAAAAGTTACAACCCTTCTAGCTTAAATCAGGAAGAATTAGATACCCTGAACAGACCAATAACAAGCAGCAAGTTTGAAATGGTAATAAAAAAATTACCAATAAAAAAAAAGTCCAGGACCAGACAAATTCACAGATGAATTATGTCAGACATTCAAAGAAGAATTCGTCCCAATCCTATTGACACTATTCCACAAGATAGAGAAAGGGAATCCTCCCCAAATCATTCTATGAAGACAGTATCACCCTAATACCAAAACCAGGAAAGGACAAAACCAAAAATAAAACTACAGACCAATATCCCTGATGAACATACATGCAAAAAGTCTTTAAAAAATACTAGCTAACTGAATCCAGCAACATATTAAAAAGGTAAACCACCATGATCAAATGGGTTTCATTACAGGAATGCAGGGATGATTTAACATGTGCAAGTCACTAAATGTGATACACCACATAAAGAGAATTATAAACAAAAATTACATGATCATCTCAATAAATACAGAAAAAGCATTTGACAAAATCCAGCATCTCTTTATGATTAAAATTGTCAGCAAAATCGGCATACAAGAGACATATCTCAATATAATAAAAGCCATCTATGACAAACCCACAGCCAACATAATACTGAATGGGGAAATGTTGATAGCATTCCTTCTGAGAACTGAAAGAAGACAAGGATGCCCATTCTCACCACTTCTATTCAACATAGTACTGGAAGACCTAGCCAAAGCTATTAGAAAAGAGGAAGGAATAAAGGGCATCCAAATCAGTAAAGAGTAAGTCAAACTGTCACTATTTCCTGTTGATTTGATTGTATACCTAGAAAACCCTAAAGATTCCTTCAAAAAGCTGCTAGAACTAATAAAAGAATTCAGCAAAGTTTCAGTATACCAAATTAATGTACACAAATCAGTAACTCCTATACATCAACAGCAACAAAGCTGAGAATCAAATCAAGAACTCAAGTGCTTTTACAATAGCTGCAAAAATAAAATAAATACTTAGGAATATACCTAATCAAGGACATGAAAGACCTATGCAAGGAAAACTACAAAAAACTACTGAAAGAAATCACACAGGACAGAATGAAATGGAAACTCATCCCATGCTCATGGATGGGTAGAATCAATATTGTGAAAATGGCCATACTGCCAAAAGCAATCTACAAATTCAGGCAATTCTCATCAAAATAACACCATCATTCATCATGGAACTAGAAAAAACAATCCTAAAATGTATACGGAACCAAAAAAGAGCCCTCATAGCGAAAGCGAGACTAAGCAAAAAGAACAAATCTGGAGGCATCACAGTACCTGATTTCAGACTATACTATAAGGCCATAGCCACTATAACAGCATGGTACTGGTATAAAAAGAGGCCCATAGACCAATGGAACAGAATAGAGAACCCAGAAATAAAGCCAAATACTTACAGCCAACTGATCTTTGACAAAGCAAACAAAAACATAAAATGGGGAAAGAACACCCTATTCAACCAATGGTGCTGGTATAATTGGCAAGCCACGTGTAGGAGAATGAAACTGGATCCTCATCTCTCACCTTATATAAAAATCAATTTAAGATGGATTAAGGACTTAAATCTAAGACGTGAAACTATAAAAATTCTAGAAGATGACATTGGAAAACCCCTTCTAGAGCCTGGCTTAGGCAATGATTTTATGACCAAGAACCCATAAGCAAATGCAATAAAAACAAGGATAAATAGATGGCACTAGCTGGGACTTAATTTAACTGAAGAGCTTTTGCACGGCAAAAGGAACAGTCAGCAGAGTAAACAGACAACCCACAGAGTCGAAGAAATCTTCACAATCTATACATCCAACAAAGGACTAATATCCAGAATCTACAAGGAACTCTAACAAATCATCAAGAAAAAAACAATCCCTCAAAAAGGGGGCTAAGGACATGAGTAGACAATTCTCAAAAGAAGATATACAAATGACCAACAAGCACATAAAAAATGCTCAATATCACTAATGATCAGGGAAATGCAAATTAAAACCACAATGCACTACCAACTTACTCCTACAAGAATGGCCATAATCCAAAAATAAAAAAATAATGAATATTGTCATGGATGCATTGAAAAGGGAACATTTCTACACTGCTGGTAGGAATGTAAACCAGTACAACCAATACGGAAAACAGTGTGAAGCTTCCCTAAAGAACTGTAAGTAGAACTACCATTTGATCCAGCAATCCCACTACTGAGTATCTCCCAGAGGAAAAAGAGTCATTATATGAAAGACAGTTGTGCATGTATGTTTATAGCAGCACAATTTGCAATTGCAAAACTGTGGAACCAACCAAAATGCCTATCAATCAACAAGTGGATAAAGAAACTGTGGTAAATATATATGATGAAATTCTACTGAGTCATAAAAATGAATGAATTAGTGGCATTCACAGCAACCTTGTTGGGATTGGAGACTACTGCTCTAAGTGAAGTAACTCCAGGAATGGAAACCCAAACATTGTATGTTCCAGATACCCCTGTTTCCCTAAAAACCTATGGAAATAAAAAATTTCTTAAAAAACATACTGTTTTTACCTTTGAATTAAACAAAAGGAAAAAGGTATATAAGGTTTTAAAATGCACACAACGCGAGAACAAATTGGGAAGACTGACACTACCCAACCTCAGAGCTTACTATGAAGCTAAAGTAATCAAGACAGTTTAGTACTGGCTAAAGACTAGACAAATAAATCAATGGGAAAGAATAGAGAGTCCAGAAATAGGCCCATATAAATATAATCAACTGATTTTGACAAAGGAGTAAAGGCAATACAATGGAGCAAAGAGTAATTTTCAACAAATGGTGCTGAAACAATTGGACATCCACATGCAGAAAGAAAAAAAATGAATCTAGACACAGACCTTACACCCTTTACAAAAATTAACTCTAAATGCATCATAGACCTAAATGTAAAGTATAAAATTATAAAACTCTCAGAAGACAATGTAGGAGACTTTGATGACGTTAGGTATGGCAATAACTTTTTATATATTGTACCGAAGGCACAATTCATGAAAGAAATGATTAATAAGCTAGACCTCACTAAAATTAAAAACTTCTGCTCCTCAAAAGACAATGTTAAGAGACTAAGAAGACAAGCCACAGACTGGAAGGAATATCTGCAAAAGACACATCTGGTAAGACTTAACCAAAAAACACAAAAGACTCATTAAATGCAACAATAAGAAAGAAAAGAAACAACACAATTAAAAATGGGCCAAAGACCTTAACAGACACCTCACTAAAGAAAATATACAGATGCTAAATAGCATCTCAAAAGATACTTTACACCCCATGTCACCAGGGAAATGCAAATTATAACAGCAATAAAATACCACTACACACCTATTCAAATGTCAAAAATATAGAACACTGACAACAACAAAGGCTGGAGAGGATATGGATCAACAGGAGCTCTCCTTCATTGCTAGTGGGAATATAAAATGGTACAGTTACTTTGGATAGCATTCTGGTGGTTTCTAACAAAATTAAGTATATGGTTACTAGACAATCAATAATCACACTCCTTAGTACTTGCCCAAAGAAGTTGAAAACTTATGCCTACACAAAAACCTGCACACAAATGTTTATTGAAGCTTTATTCATCATTGCCAAAACTTGGAAGCAATCAAAAGGTTTTTAAAAAGGTGAATGGATAAAAAGATGGTATATCCAGACAATAAAATATTATCTGCACTAAAAGAAAACAAGTTATCAAGCCATGAAAACACAGAAGAATCTTAAAAGCATATTACTAAGTGAAAAAAGCCAACGTGAAAAGGGTATATATTGTGTAATTCCTACTACATGACATTCTGGAAAAGAGAAAATTATGAGACAATAAAAAGATCAGTGGTTGTTAGGGGATTGAGGCGGAGAGGGAGAGACGAATAGGCAGAGCACAGAGGATTTTTAGGAAAGTGCAACTATTCTATATGATACTACAACGGTGGAAACATCATGACATATTTGTTCAAACCCATGGAATGTACAATACCAAGAGGGAACTCTAATGTCAACTACACACTTTGGAAGATAATGATGTGTCAATGTAGGTTCACCAATTGTAACAAACATACCACTGTCATAGGGGATGTTAATAATGTGGAAGGTGATGCACCTGTAGAGGACAGAAGGTATATGGGAAGTCTCTATACCTACCACTCAATTTTCTGTGAGCCTGAAACTTCTCTAAAAATAGTCTATTAAAAATGCATGGAATGTAATACCTTATTTATAGATATGCAATGTTGTAGTAATCCTTTTTTTTTATTTTCTATATTTCTGATGCTATGACATGGTGGGGGCTCTGCTGACCCTGAAGAAACTGGCCCTCCTAGGGCTAGCTAGTTGCTAGAGACAGTAAAAGACTTTCCTGTGAGTGTACTTTTCCTTTGCAAACCAACCAATCCAGAGCCCAGACCCCCCACCATCACCTCCTTTATATGGCCCCCATAGGGCTCTTTCACTCAGGGCCACCATTCCCCTGCCCTAATCACCCCAGGGCCTACCAGACAACTAGAGACAACCCCTATACCCTTGAGCCAGCTGAAATTATTCAAATTAGTCAATGTTAAACCTATTCACCGTGCCTCACCTGTTTCTTTCTGCAGAACCCACAATAAAGACTTTGCCCGTGTTTTCCCCTAGCTCTCTCTGACTTCTGACTGACCTTGGTGCTTCCCCTTGTGGCCCCTGCATGGTGAGGTATAGCCGTCCCCTTGGGAACTGTAATAAACTATCTTTTCAATGGCAGTTGGGTCCTGATCTGTTGGCCTCACCATACCCAAATAATAATAAAACCTACATTTTAAAATAATTATTTATAAACATAGTATGTTAATGTATTTTTATAATGCATTGGCAGGATTTACACTAAATCTGTCAAATGGCTGACTCCAGGAATGAGAAGGGTTATGAGACTGGGGAGTTGGGAGATTAGAGGGTCACAACTTTACATGTAGGAGTATGCTGTCATAAAACAGGAGACTTGAAGCAAATATAACAAAATGTTAAGAACTACTCATTCTGTGTGGTGAGACAGAAGTGCTTATTATATGATTTTAAAATATTTATTTTTGAAAATCAAAATTATTTTTAAAAGAGTAATGTTACCTACAACATTCAAAAGATGTGGTAAAGATAATACTAAATAAAGAGCAAAGAGTATTCAGGAGATTCATACACAAGTTAGGATGCAATTTTCAAAACAAGTTGAGGCAAGAAATGCAGAGAAGAGACACAATAGCAGTAATGGTATTCCAGACACTCCAATTTATTCACAACTTGTTCAACACCCCTTCTCAGCTGAGTTAGTGTATCAGTTATCTGTTACCATAGTAATGCCGTGTAACAACCATGACAGAAAACACAAAATCCCCCTGGCATATGGCAATAAACTCTTCTTACTCACAAGTCTTTAGGTTGACTAAGCATTTTGTTGATCGAAGCTGAGCTCATCAAGACTTAGTTATGTGTCTATTGCCAGCTGTAGGGCAATTAAACAGTCAACCCTGGATGAACTTGCTCACAAGCCTGTGCCATCTTGCTCTATTCCACATGACTGCTCACCAGCAGGCTCATCCAGCCTTATTCTCATGGCAAAGTGAGAGCAGCAAGAGGCAACAAGAAGAAAAACACAGGGCCTCTAAAGACCTGGGCTCAGAACTGGCACACTGTTGGTTCCACACATGATTTATGCCAAGGCTAGTATAGACTCAGTGTCTTTAATGGAAGGAGTAAACAAATCGAGACCATTGCCACCATCAATCCCACCTCAGTTAGACAAAAACTATCTTGGTGGATACTTTTTCCAGTTTACTTACTTCGTTCACTGTGAGAATTAAGAAGCCAGACAGAGCAGGGATTAGCTCTATTTAGGGTTTGTTTGTTTGCTTGCTTTAAATAGATCCTTATGTGTTCCTGCTTGAGATCATTCCCTGATATGGCAGCATCCTTATCAGTTGACCTAGACCTTCCTAGAGTATTGTAACCTAAGAAAGGTAAGGCCCATATTCTTCAGAAATGCAGTCTGAAAAAAGCTAATGTCTCTGATTATTTACCTAAGAGAGGACAGAATTATATGCTGGGAAGATTAAAGTCAGTGACAGGCCACCTTCTGGTCATGATGTCAATTATATTCTTGCCAGAATGCCTGTAAAGCCTTCTCAAAGGAGATCTTGAAAAACAAGGTGAAGAAATAACACATATGACTATATTCCCGTTTTTGGGAAGTCACAATACACCTTAGTTTTATACACTGTTGGTTGGCAGACCAATACCCATTTCCTCTTCCTTTCTTAACTAAAAGATCCTTGATTTTGCTTTAGGACAGCAATGCATCAATTAAAAATATTCCTTATTCCAGACTCACTTACAGCTAGTGATAGCTGCATGACCTATTATTTCCTGGCAGTGAGACATAAGCACAAGTTAACTAAGTGGACAACTGAGAAAAATATATTTCTTTCCAGAAATAAAGGGACATATTTCCTGTTCTCCACTTTCTACCCTGGACTCTTTCAGGTGTTTCCTGCCTAGAAGTGCAGCAGCCACCGTATGAGCATGAGAAAGAAAGCCCCACACTATGCCAGGGAGGCTGCAGGAGAATTCAGAAAGGAGACTGCGTACTGGAGGCATCCTGGAACTGACATTCCATTCTGGATGACTGTGTCTGCATTTATTTTTCTACATAAGAAAAATAAACTCCTACTTGTTTATATCTTTGCAATCAGATCCCTGTCACATGCAGCCAAATGCAAATCTAAATAATTTGTGAGTTCTAAGAATTTCTGCACTGAAAGAAAAACCTTCCTAGCTAGATTTAGTCATTCCACAACATATGTATATTGTACACCATAAATATACACAATTGTATCTATCAATTTAAAAATAATATAAATAAAATAATAAAGATGTGAAAGACCTAAATAAATAAGGGGCAAAAAAGTTCAGTCCTTCCCAAAGTTATTTGCACACAGCACTTTTTTTAAAAGTAATTTATTTTTACCTTCTATAGTATATGAACAATGCTTCACAGAATATCTGTTTGGAAAATTCCATTTTCTTTTGTGTTATATAACTTTTACCTTGAATGGCCTGTTTCCTGGTTAAAGTACTGCATTAATGAAATCAATGTGTGAAACAGATCTTTATATGGACAAATCATCTTGTAACACCAGCTATCTCAGAATAGACATCATTTGCTTATCCATGATCCCGTTCATCAAAAAATATTTATTGGTCACCTAATAGGTTCCGAACTTTGCTAGGTCCTGGGGATAGAAAGATAACTTAATCCAGTTCTCAAATCTTTGTTTGCTTAAGGTTAGTGTGACAAGACAATTATTTATAATGTAATGTATCTAAAATTCTCTGTTACCACAATTTAAGGACATTCCAAGCATCTAGGGCACACCATCATGATTCTCCTGATTCATGAATACTAACCTAACACTGTCAGGTTCATGGGGAAAAAAACTGGATACTCAAGAAGGATTTGAGCCAACTATCCAACATTTACATATTTTTAAAAATTATTTTTTATTGAGACATAATTGATGTACATATTTTCAGGGTACATGTGATAATCTGATACATTCATATAATCAAATCAGGGTAATTAGGATATCCATCACATTAAATGTTTAGCTTTTCTTTATGCTAGGAACATTCAAATTATTCTCTTCTAGCTATTTTGAAATGTTTAATAGACTAATGTTAACTATAGTCACCCTTCTGATCTATCAAACACCAGGTCTTATTTCTTCTATCTATTAGTAACTATATAATTGTACCCATTAATAATCTCTCTTTATTCCCTCCTTTCCCACCCTTCCTGGCCTCTGGAAATCTATCTATCTCCATGAGCTCCACCTTTTTAGCTCACACATATGAGTGAGAACATGCTATATTTGTCTTTCTGTGCTTGGTGTATTTCACTTAACATAATGCCCTCCACTTCCATTCATGTTGCTGCAAATAACAGGATTTTATTCTTTTTATGGCTAGATAATATTGTTTATATAACAAATTTTACTTATTCATTTATCCATTGGTTGGCACTTAGGTTGATTCTATATTTTGGGTATTGTGAATAGTGCTGTAGTAAACATGGGGGTGCAGACATCTCTTTGATATATTGATTTCCTTTCTTTTGGACCCGATCTCAACAATCCCTTGAAGCCTCCACCAGGCAGTGTGAGGATGCCTAATGTACCCAATACACAACCAGCAATAATGAAACCAACAGAGAAACATCCAGTTTATACACCGATTGCAAAAAAACATGCATTGGCCCAAGCTGAACTTCTTAAACACCAGGAAGAAGTAGAAAGAAAAGATGCAGAATTAGTCATCGGGAATGAGAAATGCAAAACCTCACTCAACATGGTAGAAAAAATAATTGGCCACTTCTTCTTAGCAATTTTCCTATAGAACCTTGTTTCTATCAGGATTTTTCTGTTGACATTCCTATAGAATTCCAAAAGACAGTAAAGCTTATATACTACTTGTGGATGTTCCATGCTGTAACACTGTTTCTAAATATCTTCAGATGCTTGTCTTGGTTTTGTGTTGATTTTGCAAGAGTGGTTGATTTTAGTTTGAGTATCCTGTGGTTCTTGCTTTTTACTCCTTGTTCATTTGTCTGTTGGTACAGACCACTTTATGGAGCTTTCAGGAGTGACAGTTCATTCAGACTCTTTGTATTCTTCTTCGTCTATATTTGTTAGTTTGCTGTACATGCATTCCAGGCATATGAAATTGGGGTAATTGTGGTTGAGTTTCAACCCTTACTGTTCTCAACCAAAATATTCCTATTGGAATCAGGATGATAATCACAGCAGCACTTTTCGCAGCATCGGCAGCCATCTCACTAGTTAAGTTTTTAAAAGATAATGGCCTCCAGCTGCATCTATGTTGCTACAAAGGACATAATTTCATTTTGAGGGCTGTGTAATATTCCATGGTGTATACATACCACATTTTCTTTATCCAGTCTACCATTGATGGACATTTAGGTTGATTCCATGACTTTGCTATTGTGAATAGTGCTGCAAGAAACATACAAGTGCAGGTGTCTTTTTGAAAAAAGAAGGTACTAATTAACATTCCCACTAATGGTGTACAAGGGTTCCCCTTTGTCTACATTCTCACCAGTATCTGCTATTCTCTGTCTTTTTTGTAAAAGTCATTCTAACTGGAGTGAGATGATATCTCATTGTGGTTTTGATTTGCAGTTCTCTGATAATTAGTGGTGGTGACCATTTTTTCATATATCTGTTAGCCATTTGTATGTCTTCTTTTGAGAAATGTGTTCAGATCTTTTGCCCATTTTTTATTCAATTATTTGGTTTTTTACTATTGAGTTGTTTGAGTGCCTTATATATTTTGGTTATTAATTCCTTGTCAGATGGATAGTTTGCAAACATTTTCTCTCATTCTGTAGGTTGTCTTTTCAGTTTTTGATTGTTTTCTTTGTTGTGCGGAAGCTTTTGAGCTTTATGTAATCCCATTTTAGTTTTGATTTTATTTCGTGTGCTTTTGAGGCTTACTCAAAGTATCTTTGCCCAGATCAATGTTCTGGAGCATTTCTCCAGTGTTTTGTTCTAGTAGCTTCATAGCTTTTTTGTCTCGTAGTAGCTTTATTTTTAAATAAAAATATATTCTATGCCCATGGGTTGGAAGAATCAATATTGTTAAAATGACCATACTACCCAAAGCAATTTACAGATTCAGTGCAATCTCTACGAAAATACCAACGACATTCCTCACAGAAATAGAAAAAAAAGTACTAAAATTAATATGAAACCACAAAAGACCCCAAATAGCCAAAGACATCTTGAACGAAAAGAACAAAACTGGAGGCCTCACACTACCTGACAATAAATCAGCTGGTACTGCATAAAAACAATGGAACAGAATAGAGAGCCCAAATATCAATCCACACACTTACAGCCAACCCATTTTGGAAGAAAATACAATAAGGAGAGAGTAGCCTCTTACATAAATGATGCTGAGAAAACTGGATAACCATATGCAGAAGAATAAAACTAGACTCTATGTCTCACCATATAGAAAAATCAAATCAAAATGAATCAATATTTACATATTAACTCAGTCTTGATTTTCTTTAATTGCCCTCTACATGCAATGATTCATGTCAAAAGACAACAGTGGCAATTCTTTATGAAAACCCTAAGCAGTTAATGCCCTTGATAGAAGTGAAGAGACCTAATATATAAAGAATAAGAGAAAGATGTAATTATGACTAAACAGAGGTTCAAGTTCAAGGAAAGGATAACTTTGGTATTTTGAATAGGAGAGGGATAAGAAAGGGACATAAGAGCGACGTGTTGTCAGAATGCAGGGGAGTTTTTAATGGAAAGGCAGAAGATTAAAATACCAAAAAGAGTGGTTGGTTGATAGAGCAAAGTCTCAGAACACATAGAAGGCATTGGAATAAAGAACAAAAACATGAAACTAACCTGAACAGAAAGAAGGCATCATCCTTCGATACAAGAGAAGGAGTGAAATGAGAGCGGATGTGGGTCGTGTGTGGTTGGAGGAGAGATTTATATGGGTTGAATTGTGTTTCCCCAAAATATATATTCAAGTCCTAGCCCTACTCCCTCAGAATGTGACCTATTCAGAAATCAGGCTGCTTCAGATGTAATTAGTGAAGATGATGTACTGGAGTATGGTGGGCCCCTAATCCAATACAACTGCAATCTTTATAAAAGAGGGAAATTTGGACACACACACACACACACACACACACACAAACACACACAAGGAAGACAATGTGAAGACACATGAGGGATGATGGCCATGACAACTGAGGCAGAGATTGAAATGTTGCATTTGCAAACTAAAGAATGACCATGGATTGCCAAGAGCTTCCAGAAGCTAGGAAGAGGCAAGACAGAATTCTCTTCTACAAGTTTTAGAAGGAGCATGGCCCTGCTCATACCTTCATTTCAAGCTTCTAACCCCTAGAACTGTGACAGCATAAATTTCTGTTGTCATAGCCACCAAGGTTTTGGTTCTTGGTTATGGCAGCCTTAGGAAATGAGTACAAAGGTGTTGCAGAGATCACACTGTGGCCTTTATCTTACTGATGATGAAGTTAAAGTACTAACACCAAGATTAAAAGGGAGTGTTGACTGTAGTGAAGTTCCAAACTAATACCTGAGGAGAATAAAAGTGGAAGCCAAGCATGAAGATATACAAATAAGTAATAAGGACTTGGCTGAAGTCAGTGACTATGAATTTATTACAACACTAATCGGATAAAAATTCCAGACACAAATATGAATTTAGTACATGATAAAGATATTTCAAATCAGTGCATATATGATGGATTGGTTATTCAATAGAATACGATTAACAATTTGGGGATAGAAAAATAAATATCTACAGGTGGAACTAACTGTCCCCTTGAATTAAAAATAATGTTAAAGAGTTGTTTATAATAATTGTTTTAAAAAGGGAAACAGCCTAAATATCAAATAAGGGAAAATATCATATAAATAACATCTGGTTGTTAACAAATTTTACACCATAATAATATATTCTTATTTTAAAACTGGAAAATGTCAATACATGCTATTGTCAACTATTATAATTTTATAAAATATATGTATATACATACACACGTATACATAATGTGTCTATACATCTCTAAAGAAAATAAATGGTTATTGACTAGTATCTCCATATGATAGAATTACAGGTATTCTTTCTATATGATTTTCTTTCAAATTATATACTTAATATTTGGCTTTAATTATTTATGGCTTTATTTAGAAAAGTACTGTAACAATGGTGGTTCTAGAATTTGAGGATCCTATGTAAGTTGTCAAAACAGCCCAATGTTTCAACTCTCTTTTTTCAAGAATCAAAAACAATTCCTGAGATGGAGATCAGAAGAGCCATGTTTAAAAGAATGCATGAAAACCAGATACCCAAGGAAACTACAGCAGGAAAATACATACCTGGGACCACGTGTATATACTAGACATCTGGTGCATCAGTTAGGAGCATTGCAAAGATAAATGCAATTTGGGGAGTAAATTGCCCATGAAAAATTTAGGCCATGTGAGGAATTTAAGATTTTGTGGTACAATTTGGTTTTGGTTTTAAACTTAGAGACTGGCCATGACCTGTTTTCTGCCATGTGAGTTTGGTTTTTACCTGCTGTGGTCTGAGTGAATGACCTTAAACTGTAGGTCATTTGGGATTTTGACCTTGTTCATTTCACATCTGCTTATGGTAGCACTATGCAGAGGTAAGAAGCTGTTACACAGACAGGGACTCCAGGCATCAGCCTATGTGCCGGAGAGAGGAAGGTGGGGAGAGGGGGCAAATTCAACGTACAGAAGTTGGCCACAATAGTCTCGTTTTATACAGGCCTTCTAGATGATAGGGATTTAAACTTATTTTTTAGTTTTTCTGTGTTTTGCAGTCAGGCTTGCAGTCTAGGATTATAAACTGATGCTAAGTTCTGTGGGACCTTTAGTGTATGCAAGCTTCTAGCTTTAAAATTGTGTGCCAGGCATAGGAGACAATGTGGATAAGCTGCCTAAAATTCTATTTATTTTGTTCATCATTCAAGGCCAAGGGTGGTGCTGTGGAGGGAATAGGCTCTTGGACCCATGAAACATATATCCATAATCTCATAAGAATTACTCCCAACACATGGCTTCAGGTTAATTCTGGATTTGTTATTTTGTGTAGACTCTGATCACGGCTATAGCTTTAGATTTCAGAGACCCAATCTGAATGCAGGTTTCAAATAGTTTGTTCACATTCTCCTCTCTGAGTAGAACAATCCCACTCAAGTGATTGTCCCCCATCAAACAGGACTCATTCTCTTCTATTCCTGCCTGGTTCCCCATAATATGCCTCATTATTGCTATGTCTTCCCTTAGAAGTCTATTCCATTTATTTATCCAGCATGAAGTTCACCCAAAACTGTCATATTGATACTTCCCTTGTAATTCTTCCAGTATTTTCTACTGATCTTCCTACTCTTCTCTATAATCTGTCCAGAATCTTTGTAACTACTCAAAATAGCAGTATCAGTCCTTAAGATAGTGGGTTCCCAATTGTCTATATTATGAATTTTTCACATTCAGCTTTAAGAGCTACTTCTCAACAGTTTTTTTTGGATCCTGCTTCTCAGCAGGGTCTACAGACAATTCAGTCTGCTCTCACATATCTTCCCCTCTCTTTCTACCCAAGATTTCTTTGGACCTCTGCCACAGTTTCCGATCTAATAACAGCAAAGCATCTTCCCCTTTTCTAATTCCTTTGTTAAGTATAGTTAGATTTGGGTATATATTATTTTCCCAGTTGTCTTTCCTGGTTGTAATATCTGCTTTTCCCCTTTAACTCTGTCCAGTCTTCTGATTTCTGCAATCTCAACTTTTGTTTTTAGGGAATTAGTTTCTTCCTATAGATAATTGTTTTTCAAGGAGGGTATAATTGATAACAGTGCAGGATAACTCCTTTTCATCCATTATTTTGGTGAAACTGTCCTATATATTGCAAACGGTTTAGTATCCCTGGCCCCTGCTCACTAAATATCAGGAGCACTTTCTCAAATTCCGCTATGGAAATCAAGAGTCCACAGCTATGTCTACATCATGATTTTTTTGTTGTTGTGGTGGTTGTTGGGGGGGGTTTTTTGAAGCAGAGTCTCGCTCTGTTGCCCAGGCTGGACTGCAGTGGCGCGATCTCGGCTCACTGCAACCTCCGCCTCCTGGATGGTTTCAAGCGATTCTCCTGCCTCCGTCTCCTGAGTAGCTAGGATTACAGGCACGTGCCACCACGCCCAGCTAATTTTTG
Organism: Gorilla gorilla gorilla; assembly: GCF_029281585.2. Lineage (NCBI taxonomy): Eukaryota > Metazoa > Chordata > Mammalia > Primates > Hominidae > Gorilla > Gorilla gorilla. Next base: position 143,513,575 of record NC_073224.2, on the reverse strand, counting down.
TATTTTTAGTAGAGACGGGGTTTCACCATGTTGGCCAGGCTGGTGATGAATTTTTGGTGAGTGGGTTCAAATGTGCCTGACCAGTGTGACACGGCCTGCTAATTCTGCCTGCTCCCAGCCCTAGAGAGTCCCAGGAGAGGTTGTGGAACACTGGAAAAGTGTTAACTAGCTCTACGCTTGCTCTGGAAAGGAAGAAGTAGGAGATCTAGAAAAACTGCTTCTGTAGCAATGCCAAAACCAAAGCCCACTTGGAATAGTTTGGGGAGAAAATGGGAAGTAAGGGTGATAAATGGAGATCAGTTTTCTTTTAAAAGGAGCGGAGCTGGAGCAGAAACTGAAGTGGGATGCAGGGTAAACAAGGGTTTTTTAAACAATGCAGATCAGAGACTATGTTTGCATGTATGATACCAGGAGCTGCCTCAAAAAACTGTGGCCTCTTTCTCTCGTAACAGGATTTTTGAGAAAAGTTAACAAGAAAACTAATTTGCCCAAAAGAAATATATATATGTTTGTGTGTATACATACACCTACTCATATATATGCAAGTGCAACGGTGGGAAAGACTCTACATCTATAATATGTCACTTTCGTATCCCTAGATTCAATGAAAATAGAAATTGTGCTGAAAACAAAATATTCTGAAAAAAAAAAGCAGATCAGTTTAAGTACAATTAAGCTCAAAAAAGTTTGAGTATTGTCTCAGTTGTGGAATGCAATCCAGAGAAAGCACAAATTTGTAGAATATTCCAGAAATGATGAGTATTTGAAATGTTTTATTTTGGTGCTTTCATTTTCTATAATGAAATGAGATAACAAATCCCTATTTGCGTCTTAGTATTCCAAAATAGCTAGCAAGAATAGAAAAATCTAACAGTTACTGAGAAAAAAAGAAAAAAAACATGAAAATAGCCAAATCTGTCCAATCTTGTATTTATCCATTCAGGCTATAAATGGTGTTATTGTTGAAAAGAAGTTAAATCTTCTTCAGAGAAAAACTTTTTTTGTGGAGAAAATGGCATTCTTTGCTCACTAAATAAATGTGTGTAAAATTAATTTGATTCCCTCCTATTAATAACCAGTAAAAATATAATAGTGGATTATCATTCATTCATTCACTCTACAAATACTTTTAGGTCCCAGCATGGGCTAGATCCAGGGTGCAACACTGATGAAAACAGGCTCCAGCAAAAATGAGATGTATTTCTGCCCTCAAAGCACTGATAATCTTCATAAATTAAAATTATTATGAGGAACACAAACAGGCAATTCACACAAGAATAACAAATTGTCTAGAAATGTATATAAAATACTCATCCTCACTAGTAATCAATAAATGCAACTTTAAAATTATAGTAAGATACTGTTTTTCATCAACCAACTTAGAAAAGACTTTCTAATAATAATATTTAGGATTGGTGCATAAAAATAGGCCCTCTTATTAATTGTTACTTGGAGCATTAATTAGCAACATTTTTCTAGAATATAATCTGGCAACATGGATTAAAAGAATTAAAAGTTGTCATACTATATAGCACGAACCCACTTCCAGGAAATTCAGCTGAAAACCTAGATTACTGAAGTCTTTATAAATAAAGGAATGAGAATGTTCACCACACTACTATATATGTGCCATGAAATGGAAGATTTATCAAAAAATATGGCACTTTCTTATATACCATCTTACTAGTAAAAATTAGGTGGTAAAATAATACTGAATAAAATTAAGAACTTTATGATATAATTAGTAAAAAAAAGGAAACAATTAAAATTGGGTATAGCATAATGCCATTATAAATAATAAATGTGTATATACTGTAAAAAGATATATGTACACATGTAGAAGAAAATACAGTTGTCCCCCCTTATCCACTAGGAATATGCTCCAAGACCCCCAATGAATGTCCAAAACCTTAAATAGTAGCAAATCCTATATATACTATGTTTTTTTCTATACATACCTACCCATTATAAAGTTTAATTTATAAATTAGGCACAATAAAATATACTGTAATAAGAGTTATGTGAAGGTTCTCTCTCTCCCTCTCTCTCTCTCTTAATATCTTATTGCACTGTACTCACCTATTTTCAAGCCACAGTTGACCAGAGGTAACTGAAACCTTAGAAAGCAAAATTGTGGATAATGGAGGACTACTGTAAACTGAAAACAAAAAGGTGAAATGAGTTACAAGAGAAAAGAATACAGGTCTTTTAAATGTTCTTCTTTTTGCTTCCTTATATATTCTATATTTTTCATACTGAACATGTAACACATCTTCAGTTAAAAAATAAACATTTAATTAAGCAGCTTTAATCTCTCTATGGTTTGGACACAAACTTTGTGTGGTTTCTCAGATTTTATTGACTGCCTTGTATCTCTCTCTTAGTTGACTACCTGCCTTCATTGAATTGCTCTCTGCTCTTAAACTTGGATGTAATACTATACATTAGACTATGGGACTGGGCTTTCTGAGAAACTACTGAGGAGCCAGATGAAAAATAAGTATGATTCATGTTACAGCGTTAAAAAAAAAAATCTTGAAAACACTATGTTAAGTGAAAGAAGCCAGTCACAAAAAGTCATATATTATATGATTCTTTTTATATAAAATGGCCAGAATGAAAAAATGTATAGGAACAGAAAGGTTAATGGTTGTCACAGCTGGGGGAAAAGGAGAATGGGAGTGACAAGTAATGGGCTTGGGGTTTCTTTTAGGGGGGATGAAAGCATTCTAAATTAGGAGATTTATGGTTCCAAAATGGCAATGTAGACACAGCTGGATTCATTCCCTAACACAGAAAACCAAAATATATATATATACAACACTGAGATTATCACCAGACTGCAACCTGTTTAGAGATAGGCAATCTAAAGTTATGTAAATTGAGACAACCACAAGTCAAAATGTGGCGGAGATGGAGTTAAAGTGCATGATTGTTTGGTTTGGTTTGGTTTTTTACTTTTTTGTTTGTTTGTCTTTACTCTTTTTTTGTAATCTAAGTTGTTATCTCTTTAAATAATTTATTATATTTATAAGATGTTTTATGTAACCCTATGGTAACTACAATGCAAAAACCTGTAATGGATACACTAAAAATAAAAAGCAACAAATTAAGACATACTACAACTAAGAAAATTACATAGCCACAAGGGATGACAGTAAGAAAGGAAGAAAAGAAGAAAGGAGTTATAAAACAACCAGAAAACCAGAAAAAAAATATGGTAGTACTAAGTCCTTACTTATCAATAACGACACTGAATGTAAATGAACTAAATTCTCTAATTAAAAGACATAGATGAGCATTTTTTTCACATTTTTGTTGGCTGCTTGTATGTCTTCTTTTGGAAGTCTCTATGCCTTTGCCCACTTCTTACTGGGGTTATTTGTTTTTTGCTTGCTCATTTAAGTTCCTTATATATTTTGGATATTAAGTTCTTCTCAGATGGATAGTTTGTGAATATTTTCTCCCATTCCATAGGTTGTCTGTTTACTCTATTGATGGTTTATTTTGCTGTGCATAAGCTCTTTAGTTTAATTAGGTCCCACTTATTAATTTTTGGCTTTGTTGCAATTGCTTTTTGGGACTTGGTCATAAATTATTTGCCAAGGCCGATGTTGGGAAGGGTATTTCCTAGGTTTTCCTTTAAAATTTTATAGTTTGAGTCTTACATTTAAATCTTTAATTCATCTTGAGTTAATCTTGAATTAAATCTTTAATTCATCTTGAGTATGTGGTGAAAGCTAAGGGTCTAGTTTCATTCTTCTGCACATGGCTTTCCAGTTATCCCAGCACCATTTGTTGAATAGGGAGTCCTTTGTTGCTTATGTTTTTCAGCCTTGTTGAAGATCAGATGATTGTAGGTGTAGCTTTATTTCTGAGCTTTCTAATGGGTTTCATTGGTCTACGTGTCTGTTTGTGTACAAGTACCATGCTGTTAATCATCAGAGAAATGCAAATCAAAACCACAATGAGATACCATCTAACACCAGTCTGAATGGCTACTATTAAAAAGTCAAAAAGCAACAGATGCTGGCAAGGCTGTAGAGAAAAGGGAGGGCTTATATACTGTTGGTGGGAATGTAAATTAGTTCAGCCTCTGTGGAAAGCAGTTTGGAGATTTCTCAAATAACTCACAACAAAACTTGAGACCATTATATTAAGTGAAATAAGCCAAGCACAGAAAAAAAATTTCATGTTTAATCAAATATTGCATGTAATCACTCATGTGGGAACTGAAAAGGTGGATCTCATGAAGATAGAGAGTAGATTCTCATGAAGATAGAAAGTAGATTGGTGGCTACCAGAAGCCAGGAAGGGTGGGAGAGGAGAGAATAAAGAGAGATTGATTAATTGGGTACAAATACACTGTTAGATAGAAGAAATAAGACTTGGTGTTCAATAGATCAGTAAGGTGACTGCAGTTAACACTAATCTATTATACATTTCAAAATAGCTAGAAGAGAATAATTTAAATGTTTCTAGCACAAAGAAAAGCTAAATATTTAATGTGATGGATATCCCAATTACCCTAATTTGATTATATGACTGTATCAAATTATCACATGTACCACAAAAATATGTACAGCTATTAAATAGCAATAGAAAACTAATTAATTAATTAATTTTAAAAAGGAAAAGCTACAACTTGCATATTGCAATTTAAGTAATAAAACAAGATAATCATTAAACTAAAAAAATAAAATTACATGGTGATGATGGTTACAGAACTCTGTAAATAAAAACCATTGAATTCTACATTTTAAAATGGTGAATCTTGTGATATGTAATTATACCTCATTAAAGCTCTTATTTAAAAAAAGATTTGTTGTGAAGATCAAAGATGATAATCTATGTAAAATGTTGGACACAGTGCCTATTACATAGTCAGCACTCAATAAATATTAGCTATTAATATTCTAGAGTGACTGAATTTAGGAAGCTTTGTGTGACTCTAAAGTCACTGGGACAAAAATGGATGAGTCAACCGGCATTTGTAGAGAAGAAAATGATCACAAATCGCGGTGTGTGGTGTCCTGTGTTCTATCGTGGCCATGGCAGCTTTGAAATCCCATCCCCCTAAGGCCGGCTGAGTGGGGTATGTCTTGGTGACTGAGGGCAGGACAAAGGTCATTGTTCAGACCTGGAACATTTCTGGCCTGTTTTGCTCAGGTATGGTTAGGAACTTTCCAATGCCCTAAGGCTGAAAGAGACACACGCAGGCCTCACCAGAGCCAATCTTGATGACAAGAAACCATAAATGAGGGGAGAATTTCCCACTGAATATCAGATATTTTTACCAGGGTTATGAACACAATTTCTACTACCAAGAGAGGAAAATGGGATTTAAGGAGAGAAGAACTACTTAAAAGCTGAGCTTTCTACACAATCTGGATCTACATAATGCAATAAAAAGTTTTAATGTTTTTGCAGTATGTTCTGAAGGAGCCATTTTACCGTGGCAAGATGTTCTATTACATGCACAAGGCCCTGAAGGTGCACACACTGGATTATTTAGCTGTTGGATGTGTTCTCTTACTGAATTTCATCTTTTAAAAGAAGGAAGGAATGCATGAAGAAATACCTGTAAATGACTAAGAAAATAATTTTTTTAAGTTTTTTTGTCATAATTTGTGGGGCTTTTTTTCCCTTGACTTCTGAAGCTCCAAATTCACCCTCAACAGATGTGCTGTTGAATTCTGACATTAACAAAACCAAATCATTTTAAACCACTCACCAGTAAAATAAAAACTAAATATTTGCTTAGCATTCCGAGCATTTCCTTCATTGTGAAAACAATGAAAATATGGACAAATTAATTCTTAATGGCACTGTATACAATAATTTAGTGCTAGGATTTATATTAGAAATGGGGTTTTCCCAAACTAAGTCTGTGGTTGACTGAATCAAAGATAAGCAAGATAATACAGTATGTTATAAAAAGTACCCTATAAATGTCAAAAGACCATAATAGTAAAAATATATTAGAATGATACTAACAATAATAAATAGTGCTAGCTTTCCAAAGATTCCAAAAATCAGAGTTTTGGGGATTGATAGTAGTGCCTGCCTAAAGAACACATGGCACTTGAATTCCAAATCAAAGGAGGTCATTGAAATTGCACTGATCATGCACATGCATACACATTGACTTATTACATGTCTACAGATGTGTTTAACACCAACACATACTCCCAATTGTCAATGATCTTTGACTTTTCAGCCAAGTTTTATGGTGACCTGCCATATACTTGTCACTGCACTAGACATTGAAGGAAATAAGAAGATACCGAGTACAGGATGTCTGTCATTAAAGCTTGAAATCTCATAGAGAAGTTTCAACCAGAGCACTAGCCTCCGCATTCTGAAATCCAACGCCAGTGCCAAAAATAAGAGGAAGAGCTACGGTAACACTGACAGAGACTGGTTGGTGGAGTGGAGACGAGTGAAGAGTTTACAGGTAAAGAGGCATTTGAGCCAGCACTGTTGTAGTGAAAATGATGATGAGGCCAGGTGCAGTGGCTCATGCCTGTGATCCCAAAACTTTAGGAGGCCGAGGCAGGCCGATCACTTGAGGTCGGGAGTTCAAGACCAGTCTGGACAACATGGTGAAACCCCATCTCTACTAAAAATTTAAAAAAATACAAAAAAATACAAAAAAATTAGCTGGGCATGGTGGCGGGCACCTGTAATCCCAGCTACTAAGGAGGCTGAGGCATGAGAATCACCTGAACCCAGGATGTGGAAGTTGCAGTGAGCCAACATGGAGCTGCTGCACTCCAGCCTGGGTGACAGAGCAAGACTCTGTAGCAAAAAAAAAAAAAAGAAAAAAAAAAGAAAGAAAAGAAAGAAAGAAAGAAAGAAAAAAGAAAGAAAGAAAGAAAGAAAGAAAGAAAGAAAGAAAGAAAGAAAGAAAGAGAAAGAAAGAAAGAAAGAAAATGACGATGAGCCAGGAGGAAAAAAAAAAAAAAAAAGTAGTTCTGGTTCTGGTATTGTTCTCCATGTAGCCATAATAATGTATAACTTTTCTGTTTTCTGGGCCTTCTAAACTGAGAGAGTGGAACTAGATAATGCCAAGGTCATTTCAAATGTATCTATTAACAGTGACACATTCATTAGGTCATCCAATAGAGGAAGTTTTTTTTTTAATTGTTCAAAGCTGTCACCGGCATAGCAAGATGGAAAATCCCATTCAATGTGGGTGGGAGCGTCTTTATCAAAATTTTCTAGACCTAACTTAGGATAGGGTGGGGCAAAGGTTAGGGCTATTAATTTTAAGGAGAAACTAGCAAGGATTTTTTCTAAGAAAATCAAATAAGAATTAGATTTTGAGATTAAGTAGCAGTTGTCCGGATGAAGAGGAAGATAAGGGGGAAATTTTGCTGTTTAAAAGTTCATACGTGGGTGGGGTGCAGTGGCTCACACCTTTAATCTCAGTGCTTTGTGAGGCTGAGGTGGGAGGATCACTTGAGGCCAGGAGTTTAAGACCAGCCTGATCAACATAGTGAGATCCTGTCTCTACAAAAAAATAATAGCCAGGCATGGTGCTGTGCACCTGTAATCTCAGCTACGTGAGAGGCTGGGGTGGGAGGACTGCTTGACACCAGGAGGTCAATGCTGCAGTAAGCCATGATCATGTCACTCTACTCCAGTCTGGATGACATAGCAAGACCCCAAGTCAAAAAAAGAAAAAGTGCACATTGTTTATATGTACAGAGTAGTAAGAGAATATGCCCAAAAAGGAATGCAAGTAGCCTCATTAGGAAAGTGTAGAAGAGCATAAATAGTTATGTTTAATTGTTTACTTTATTTTTGTGGATACATAGGTATATATATTTATGGGGTACATGAGGTACTTGGATACAGGCATGCAATGCTTAACAATCACATGCAATTGCCTCTTGGCCTTTTTTGCCACATTCTCTTAGACCTCTGTAAAAGCCATTTTTAAAATGAAAAAAATGACATAATTTGATTGGTGTCCTGGAAATATCACTTTGGTAGCAATATGAAGGAAGAACAGAAAGAACTAGAGTCAAGAGAAATTGAAGGCAAAGAGATCAGTCATGGAGCTCTCATGGTAATACAGTTAGAAACAAGGGATGGAATTAAATCTGTGACTATAGAGATAGGAGAGGGCAGCTATGTCAAATGACATACTACAGTATGTGTCAGAAGTCAGACATGGAACTCTTTAGAACCATAAGTGGGAGCTTTGCACGAGGAACAATACAGATAAAGAAGAGATGTGGCCACATCACCACATCCAACAACATGCTCCCACCTAAAAAGCAAAAAGAGTGAAATATTTAAGACTAAACTAACAAACACCATCTTTCCCTTCTTGCCCACACTTCCTTCTAAGCGAATCTACCTTCACCCTCATTGCCTTCTGAAATGGTGATTCTGTGTGGTCTTGCTTGTATCACAGCTGAGATGAGAGCTGTATACACGATTCAAGTGAACCAATAGGCTTCTTTTCTTTAGAATTTGTTCTAAGAAGTACAAAGGTTGGGGAGGTAGAGACTGTCATCCTTGGTCATATAGATTTAGAGCTGGAAGTCATTTTTATCCATGAATATACTGAGAGAAGCAGAGATAATAGGTTTAGGGAAAGAAGCATGAGAACCAGTAACTTGATGTTACAAGAAGAGACAAATGTCCATGGAGACTGAGACAGAAGCCAAAGTTGTTTCTGATTTTCCAGTTCCTAGTCTAGGTTCAGCTGTGTTCCTGGTAATTGAGTGCCTTGAATTTAGGCTCATGATTACTTGAGGTGGTGTAGATTAATATCTGTTTCTTTTTGTTTGATTGTTTTACTTTGCTTAATTTTTTACTTTTTATTTCTGCGGGTACATAGCTGTATATATTAATACAGTACATGAGATATTTTTTGACACAGGCATGCAATGTATAATAATCACCTCACGGTAAATGGAGTATCCATCCCCTTAATGTCTGTATCTCGAAACCAAACGATTACTAATTCCAGCACAACCTGATAGATTGCAAAGCAGATGGCCTCTTCTAAGAAAAATATAAAACTTGGTATTTCTAGAGCCTTGCCAAGAAGCACTCACCATGGTCCCCCTGAGAAACTATGTTCCAGCCAAATTTATAAATATCCAGTACTTTGGCACTTAGTATGTAATGAAAGAGAGATGGGCCAGCCTGCCCCAGAGTTAAGAGTGGGTATCACTAATCTTCCTCAGGCAATCTAGTATAGTGGCCAAGAATGCAGGTTCTGGATATTAGTGCTTCAGTGTATGCATAATTTGCAAATATTTTCTTCCATTTTGTAGGTTGTCTGTTTACTGTATCGATAGTTTATTTTGCTGCTCAGAAACTCTTTAGTTTCATTAGGTTATATTTTTCTATTTCGGGGTTTTTTTGTTATTGTTCATGGTGGTTTTTGTTTGTTTGTTTACAATCCTTTTGAGGTCTTAATCATAAATATTTTGCCTAGGCCAATGTCCAGAAGAGTTTTCCCTAGGTTTTCTTATAGGATTTTTATAATTTCAGTTCTTACATTTAAGTGTTTAATCCATCGTGAGTTAATTTTTCTGTATGATGAGCGATAGGGGTCTACATTCATTCTTCTGCATATGGCTATCCAATTTTTCCAGCACTATTTGTTGAATAGGGTGTTTTTTCTCCATTATGTATTTTTGTGGACTTTTTGCCAATGATCAGTTGGTTGTAGGTATGTGGCTTTTATTCCTTGGTTCTGTATTATGTTCCATTGATCTATGTATCTATTTCTATACCAGTACCATACTGCTTTGGTTACTTAAAATAACCTTATTGTAGAATTTGAAGTCAGGTAATGTGATGCCTCCACCTTTGTTCTTTTTGCTCAGGACTTCTTTGGCTATTTGGGCTCTTTTTTGGTTCCATATGAATTTTAAGATTGTTTTTTCTAATTCTGTGTAAAATGGTGTTGGTTATTTAATAGAAATTACATTGAATCTGTATATTGCTTTGGGTAATATGATCATTTTAACAACACTGACTCTTCTAATCCATGAGCATGGGATGTTTTCCTATTTGTGTCATCTACAACTTCTTTCATCAGTGTTTTTTAGTTCTTCTTGTAGCGATCTTTCACCCCCTTGGTTAAATGTATTTCTACGTATTTTTATACAAGGAACACAAACAACTCAGCAAGAGAAAAACAAGTGACCCTACTAAAAAGTGGGGAAAGAGCATGAACAGACATTTCTCAAAAGAAGACACACAAGCAGCCAACAAACATGTGGAAAAAATGCTCAACATCACTAATCGTCAGAGAAATGCAAGTTAAAGCCAAATGAGTTATCATCTCATACCAGTCGGTGTGACTATTAGTAAAAAGTTAAAAAACAGATGTTAGCAAGGATACAAAGAAAGGGGAATGCTTAGACACTGTTGGTGGGAATGTAAATTAGCACAATCCCTATGAAAAACAGTATGGAGATTTTTCAAAGAACTAAAAGTAGAACTACCATTTGACCCAGCGATCCCATTATTGAGTATCTACCCAAAGGAAAAGAAATTGTACGCTCTTGTATGTTTATGGCAGCCCTATACACAATAGCAAAGTCTTGGAATGAACCTGTGTCCATCAATGGATGACTGGTTAAAGAAAATGTGGTACATATACACTATGGAATACTACTCAGACATAAAAAAAGAATAAAATAATATCTTTTGCAGCAACATGAATGGAGCTGGAGGCCATTATCCCAAGTGAAATAACTCAGAAACAAAAAAATCAAATACCGCATATTCTCACGTGTAAGTGGGAGCTAAACAATGGGTACACATGGACACACACAGGGAAATAATAGACACTGGGGACTCCAAAAGCAGGGAGAATAAGAGGAAGGTAAGAGTAAAAAATTTACCTATTGAGTCCAACATTCACTATTCAGGTAATGAAAACACTAGAAATCCAAACCATTATGCAATATATCTGTGTAACATACCTTCATATGTGTCCTCTGAATCTATAAAAATAATATAATGCAGGCTCTGATAGTAAACTACCTTAGTTTGCATCCTAGTTCTCCCTCTTGACTGCATGGCCTTGGTCAAGTCATGTAATTCCCCTGTGCCTGAGATTATTCATCTGAAAATAAGGATAACAATAGTATCTACCCCAAAAAATGTGTGAGGATGAAATGAGATCATGTACGTAAAGCAGGTAAATAGTTCTTTGTACATGTAAGTACTCAAGAAATGCTAGTCATTATAATTTTTTATTATTATGTTATTCTCCTTTTCTTATCAGCCACCAAATCCTTTTAATTTTGTCTCCTAAATATCTGTCACATCCATGCAATCATTTCCACCAAGATTGCTACTATACTAGCCTAGGTTACTGGTAGTGCTCACCACAGTGCTTTACACTCACCAGTTATCCCTGGTTTCACTGTTACCCACCTCAAATCAATCTATATACAAAGCTAGAATAATCCTCCTGCAATTCAAATGAATGAATGTCTCCCCTTCTTGAAAGCCTCAATGACTCCTCATTGGCCTCAGAATAAAGTCCTATCCCTTCACAGTATGTAAGACTCTTCATGATGTGAATGATGCTTAGCTATTCAGCCTCATCTCTTGCCATTTATTCTCTCTGATACAGTTTCTACCCTTGGAGAGTTCTTCTGCAAGACCTTGCTACACTATGAAACACTCTTTCCTCTTTCTTCTCTTGCCTACCTTCCGCTTATCATTGAGTTGTCACCTTAGATATCATTTCCTCTGAGAATGTCCCTTGATACCATACAATTTGTCTTCATCTTCTACCACAGTGTAAGCAATTTAAGTTGAGCAAGGTATATCGTTCAACATTTATGATGTTTAATATAGTGCTTGACACTATTTTTTAAGTGAATGAATAGGTGGGTGGATGGACAAATGAATGTATGCAACTTTGTAGTGCATGAAACTAGTTGCAGTATGGGAAGTTATGTCTGGAGGGAGTTCAACTATGAAGCCAGGTTAATATATCTAAAACTGAGTTTTCAATCCAAGCAACAAGGTTGAAGGAGGGCCAAGGAGGGAATCAAAGCAGGGAATCCAAAGAGCAGGTGTAAGGAAACACCAAGGAAGGATTCATGAGGTGGAGTAGAGCAGCTCATGGTATCTTTTCATGGGATCCCTGAGCTGGCTTGCACTGGCTTGTGTTCATTCAAAGGAAGTCTAGTATAATAGATAATAAGCAATGAGAAGGGATTGAAGGATATTTAAGAGAAAAATGCATGATCAACTTCATTTTGGAGAAAAACTGCATTTTTTTTTCAGCATTATAGAAGGTGGTTTGCAGGGGCAAGATTGTTGGTAGGGACACCAATTAATAGATCATGTCAACAACTGAGTGATAATGACAATCTGAACGAAGACAGTAAGGATGAGAAAGGGGAGCAAATTAGGGCAACTATGACCAAACACATATTAGACATATTCAAAATATTATTAAGATTTAGTTTGCAGAGGGAGTTATAGAAACTAGTTTTAAAAGGCATAACAAATGTATGAAAGTATAGGGTAATTTGTGAATCCTGTGAATTTTAAGTTTGGATTTGAGACAGGCGAAACCATCACCTCTTCAACCTCGTGAAACTACAATATCAATATTTAAGGAAAAAAAAAAAGACTCTAGATAAATTTGCAAACAAAGTTTTCCTAGACCCAAAGCAGGACTACGACACTGGGATACATGCTTTTAGTTTGTGTCTGTTTGCCCTAAGCCTTCCTACCAATCCCTTCCAACTCTCAGTTCCTGATGGTTATGGGCTCTTGTTTGAAGTGCAACAGCTCTGTCACCCACATGGAGTGTGACCAAGGACAGATCATGAAAGCTGCCAGCTTTCCATTTCACTGAAGTTGGCATGCCTTTCATGCTTACTGACCACAATGCTGCCATCGTGCCCTGGGTGAGGAGACACCTTCCCCTGGAAAGTGATCAGTAAAAGAAAAATGTGTTTCAGTAGTCTCTAAAAGCAGGGAGCTAATTCATCTTGCTCTGATGCCACTTTCCTTTTCCAATTTTTAAACAAATGATTTTTGACAGAAACACTAGTTGAAGTCTCATAGTTAAAATTCTTTCCCAAATTATCTAACACCTGTTGGGAAGATTATCTCAGAAGTTTACATAGTGAGACTTGAACATAAAACGTCAAAGGGTGCCTCACATTTTCTGCTCTCTACTTGTCCTCTGTCCTATCAACGTCTCCTTTAAAAAAGAAAACAAAAAGGTCTTGAGGCTAGAATAGAGAGTAATCACAGTTTTTGAGCCAGGGAAAGAAGGGCGTTGAGAGGAGAAATCATGCTAGGTGGCTGGAGCCCTCTGAGATGTCACAGGACCTCTGCAAGGTGAGAAGCCAAGCGGTGAGAGCTTGTGCTAACCTGCCTGACAGCCAAGGTCTTGTTCCTTTCAAAGTAATCTCCCCTGAGCACTCCAAGACAGGCTGGCTTAGGCAGACTCAATCCAATTTAATGGATGATTTGACAATGGAAAATTGAGGGAAGAAGGAAATGATACATGCCAGATATCAGTCCAGGCGAAGCTGAAAGGGTCTGATGCCTCCTGTTCATTTACCAAGTGGGAAGTGCCTGAATGAGCAAGTGCTCAGTGTGGGGGCAAATTTTAGCAGAGTGTCTGGGGAGAAGAAATGTCCCTTTATCCTCTAGCCCTTTGTAGAGTATCCAGAATTTGAGGGGCACTGCTTGGAAATCTCTGACAGTCAGTCTGTCTCTGCCCAATTTTACATTCTTCTTTTAGAACCTGCCTTTTCCCGGGTAGGTGTGGGAATATCATTTTTTTTTTTTTTTTTTGAGGCAGAGTCTTGCTCTGTCACCCAGGCTGGGGTGCAATGGCGCGATCTCAGCTCACTGCAACCTCAGCCTCCCAGGCTCAAGCGATTCTCATGCCTCAGCCTCCTGAGTAGCTGGGATTACAGGCAAACACAACCACACCTAGCTAATTTTTGTATTTTTAGTAGAGATAGGGTTTTGCCAAGTTGGCCAGGCTGGTTTCGAACTCCTGACCTTGGGTAGGGAATATCAGTATTTGTGGCCTCAGCTCTTATCTCTTCTCAGTACCAGATGTCTCTATGGTGTACCCTCCTCCTCCTCCTCCATTTCTGCTTATGCTTAGCACCATCCAGCTCTAATTCACAGTTGATAATTCCCAAGTTCCATTAGTAATGAATGACCTTAATTTGGCAGCCTCGGAACCTCTATTCTCATGTATTCTTATGGGCATCCCTTCTGGGCACATCACAACCCAGTGGACTCAAGCCAACCCCCTCCTTAAAGCATGTCCCTTACTGTCCACACACTGGTTGGCATTCCAGTCTGTCAACCTATATTAACATAAATAGAGAGAGAAATGGATTAACTAGTTGTAGCTTTAACTGCTCTTTATCACTTCTATATGATTGCTCACTGCCATGCTACAGAGGTAGAACAGATGTTGGTGTTTCCTTTTAAGAACTAGATAGACTAGCGAAGGTCTGCATAGTATCCTGGGAAGCCTAAGGATTCGTTTTAGAGGTCCTAATGACTCTCATGGTGCTGTAACATACTCATCTCGAACCTATCACTGTATACCTCTGCTTTCACAACAGCATCAGAGGCCCTCTTGGCATGCTTTGTTGTGTTTCAGTGACATCAACAGGAGGATGATCTGATTTCCCTTCAGAAAGGCAATCATTCATCATTTGCTGTCCTAAGGCAGTGTTTGGCCAACTGCCCTCCCTATTGACAGCTGGAATGCTGATTAGAAATAGACCATTCCACAGTCTGGCCAGGAACCTACTCAAATGGACAATTTCCCCATTCTCATTTATAGAATAGGTAATAACAATATCTAACATTGATGAGCACTTACTGTATGCTAGAACAGCTAGATGGTTTTCTCAAATTCTCTCATTTAATCCTCACGATTAAATAAATAAGTAGATATTTATCCCCAATTTATACATAAAGAAACTAACCAGTTAAATAATTTCCCCAAGATAAGGGAATTATGATAGGTCTCAAATATAAGTTGTATCTACTTTTGAAGCCTCAGTTATACTTCTCTAAAAGTATCCTTTCTATTACAGAAGACAGAGAGATGTTTTCCACATGGACCTTTGCTTGTCCCTTTTCAGCCCAACGGCCATCTCCGATTTTGCACTCCCGGTTTCCCACTCCAGTAAATTTTTCTCTATTCAGTGCCAAAATTATCTCTGGGACTTTTTGTTACATATTTCCCAAGGAGTTTTTGTCATGCTGTAAAGATCAGACTTTTCAATAAAGTTTCCAGTTTCCCAAAAGCAATGAGTCAGACCCAAAAATCATGTAAAGTGTCATTTCTACTTAGTGATCACTATTAGATAATTTTCTATTTCGGTACCATGTTTCACTCAGTTCCTGTTACTTGCAACCCCAAAGAAAGAAACTTCTTTGAATTTTTGTTGTCGTTGTTACCTAGAGGATAGGAAGCTATTTCTGTTCACAAATAAAGAATGATTTTTAATATCAGATTTAGCATGGTACAATTCAGCAACTATTATTTCTCTGTGTCTGTGATATGCGAGACATGGTACTTGATGGTGGGCAGAATCCACAGAGGAAGAAAACACACACCAGCTGAGAACCTGTGGGAAAAAATATACATCAAACATATTAATAGAAATCATCTTTTGTAGGTTGCTTCATGATAAGATATCAATTTACATATGAAAAAAACTATGGCAAAATGTGCATGTTACGCACTCTCCAGAACATCGGTTAATTCTTTCTTTAAATTTTTTTTAATTATTATGGGTTCTACCACAGCAAGGTATAAGTATAAAGAGAAGTTAGGAAAAGTAATCTAAACTCAACATTGCAGTGCAAATTTGCCTTTTCAATCAAATAGCTTCAAATTTCTAATGTAAACTCCTTAGTCATATTAGGCAAACACAAAAGCCTGTTAACAAATTATAGAGTTCTACTTAATCATATTATCTCACTTTAACTATATGTGATTTCTTACTAGTGATTGATTCTAAATATTTTTTAAGTCACGTTATTAATGGTCACAATATTTTGAGTTCTAAACATCTATTTTAAAAGATACATGAGGTATCAGCAGTCTCCACATTAGTCTCACCATCAAAACTCATATTTAATTAAATTTTGGGGTGCTTTAGAAAATATGAATACTTGAAATTTACTAAATTGGCTTGAAGTTGCATTATGATTAACTGCAGGAACAATGATTACATGTCAGAGATCAAATCTAGTAATGATATAACCTTTTTGTAACATTAATAACCATATTCATAAATTCATTATATTTATATATGTAGAAAATAACAAGACTTTTCTATAAGGAGAGCTATGAAACAGTCCCCCAGATTTAGCATTAAGTGGCTAAACAGTGTACATAACAGTGTATAGTGTACCATCATTATTTAAATAAAAGGATATAGATACATATACTACGCATGATGTGTATAAATATATAAATATATATACACATCTCATATATTATATACATATTATTTATCCCATGGCATCCAGTGAGACTTCTCTAATCACATTCTGAGTTCTTGTTTTTTTTATTTCTGAGAATTTCACTAGAAGCCCAGGCTCTCCTGCTTCAATTAGCACCTGCCCTGTGTTTCTATAGTTTTAGGTGATTTTTCAAGCCTTTGCTTAGTGGCTTTCATCAGGAGACATCTGCTAAGCCTTAGCTTCAGGGAATGAAATGCTTTGCCATACTGAGAAGTGTCCCTTCCAACAACTCAGGGGCTAGAATCAATGCAAGAAAGCTCTCTCACGTCGCTCTTCAAAACCTGAAGAAATCCTTCAGGGCGATAACTCAGGCATCAGTAGGTGCTGAGGGGTGTTTGGCTGTTTACCCTCAAAGTTGCGATCTCCACTCGACTTACTCATTATTATGGGTCCTAGAGAAGTTGAGGGGGGTGTGGCTAGAGTCGCCTCAGGTGTCTGAAGGGCAAATATATGCTATCACCTGCTTTTGCTGAAAATGTAAAGATTATGTTATCTTCTGTGGCTAGACTCATATTTCACTCTCACAATCATCTAGTGATGGGAGAGGCATGGGAAATACGGCTCGCATAAAGCCTTGGAGGGAGGCCGCCAAATGTGTGGGAAGGGGCAGTTGAAAGCACAAAGATCTTGGAGAGGGCACGAAGTTAGGGTAAAACTTGTTCATGCCACTCACTCATGCTGTGGCTGTATTTGTACCTAGAGTTGAAACAGCTCCAGAATTTCTTATTCGGAAGGGCTTCACAGCAGCCATCTGGAGAAAGTGGATGGAGAGATGGACTTGCGCTAAAACCGCAGTGGATAACAAGCCTAATGTTTTCACTTGTTTTTGTATTTATTTTTGTATGTATGTTAAATGACTTGATATATTATCCTAGAAGCACACAATTGTTATTAAGATTGGGTATTTATTTGGGGGTATAAGGCACCTGAGAGATTGTAGGAAAGATAAAAACCGTTACCCAGCCACACTGGCATATCCACTAGGCAGTATGGCTTGCAGAAGCATAGATCAGAGCAGAGCTGGCAGCAAGAGCTGCCACTTCTGAGGCAGCTGCCAGGTCACTGCACCTGCCAGGTCGCTGCACCTGCCAGGTGCAGGTAACTTGTTCTTCAAATGGAAATTTTCATCCTCAAGTGTAGAGTCGCCATAATGTCCCTTGATGTCATATCTAGAACAATACAGTTTAACCCTCAAAAGAGAGCAGAAAAAACAGATGGAGTGACCACATTTCCTGAAGTTGCTTCAACTAGATGAAGTGTATCTGTGATTACAGCTCTCACAGTGTCCACATACACCAAAAAATTATTTTCTATGTAATTCTCAGCTTTAATTAGCTTTAATGCAGCATACTAATTTATATATCAAATTTATATATCAGCTGTTTTTACTTCTCCTATTTAGCAGATTATAATTCACTACATCAGAGATCAGCAGCTACTTCCCATCAGTTGATTGGCTCATGTTCAAAAATAGCTGATGTCATAATCCCTAAAATGAAAAGGAAGACTGTCAGTGTCTTAGGCTGGATTCCCCAAAAGCAGATCTAGTGATAAGGATCTGAGCACAAGTAGTTCATTTGGGTGGTAATCTTAGGAAGCCCCAGTAGAGAAATAGGGAACTAAAACGTAGAAGGGAAGGGAGACCATGACATGTGCATTATAGCTGGCTGCAGTTGAGGCTCAGCCCCACTAGGCACTGCGAGACACAACGTAGAGCATGCCTCAGAGTTATCCACTGCTGAGGGACAAGGAGGCTGCATTTTTAATCCCCTAACCCTCATCTGTCATGGGCTACCGCCTGCCCTCAGCGGCACTTCAGACCTGTCAAGATAAAACGCCAAGGAGGAGAATAGCAGTATCTTGCAGTAGACACCATTGATGTGTAATGGAACAGTGGGAGTTGAAAGAATATGGGCAGGCCACAACAGCATCTGCCATAGTAAGGGTCTCAGAATGGTCCAGCTGTTGTCAGCCC
This sequence comes from Gorilla gorilla gorilla, assembly GCF_029281585.2. NCBI lineage: Eukaryota > Metazoa > Chordata > Mammalia > Primates > Hominidae > Gorilla > Gorilla gorilla. Next base: position 143,495,067 of record NC_073224.2, on the reverse strand, counting down.
AATAACCCCAGAAGTGCAGCCTAGAGGAGAGCGGGTTAAGCAGCATTTAAAACTTCTGGGCCGCAGTTGCTGCTTCCCCTTAATCTGACCAGATACCTATTTCCATAAAATTCCTGTATAACCTGTTGATGCTAAAGATTAAAAAAAGAAAAAAAAAAACTAAAAACAAAATGTTAATTGGCTTCAACTATGTGTGTCCAATCTCATTTTTCTCACTGACAGTTTGGGGTGGGGTGGGGCACACGTTATTCCTGGGTACCTGAGAATGGGCTCTAGGGGGGAAGCAAGCCAATGGGAAATCCTCATCCAAAAATGGAGCTTAGAGTTCACAAGCCCAAGCCAGAAGGGTACACATGCCTTAAAGCCCAACTGTACACAAAATCAAAAGCCAAGGAGGTCAGTTAAGAAGTAAGGGCTGGGCGCGGTGGCTCACCCCTGTAATCCCAGCACTTTGGGAGGCCGAGGTGGGCGGATCACGAGGTCAGGAGATCCAGACCATCCTGGCTAACATGGTGAAACCCCATCTCTACTAAAAATACAAAAAATTAGCCAGGCATGGTGGTAGGCACCTGTAGTCCCAGCTACTCTGGAGGCTGAGGCAGGAGAATGGCCTGAACCCAGGAGGTGGAGCTTGCAGTGAACCGAGATCGCACCACTGCACTCCAGCCTGGGCAACAGAGCGAGACTCTGTCTCAAAAAAAAAAAAAAAAAGAAGAAGAAGAAGAAGAAGAAGAAGAAGAAGAAGAAGAAGTAAGGTCACAGCCGGGCGCAGTGGCTCACACCTGTAATCCCAGCACTTTGGGAAGCCAGGGCGGGCGGGTCACGTGGTCAGCAGTTCAAGACCAGCCTGACCAACGTGGTGAAACCCCGTCTCTACTAAAAATACAAAAATTAGCTGGGCTTAGTGGCGGGCGCCCGTAATCCCAGCTACTCGGGAGGCTGAGGCAGGAGAGTCGCTTGAACCCAGGAGGCGGAGGCTGCAGTGAGCTGAGATCTTGCCATTGCACTCTAGCCTGGGTGACAAGAGCAAGACTCCGGAAAAAAAAAAAAAAAGAAAAGAAAAAAAGAAAAAAAAGAAGTAAGGTCACCAAAGCCAATAGGTCTAAAGGCAGACCTAAAACTAGCTGCCTCAATCAAAGTAAAGTTAGATGCCACAACAAATAAACCCCTAATTCTCAGTGGTGTAACGTGAGAACTATTTCTCCTTCATGTAAAATCCACTACTCTTCCCACATATGACTCATGTTCCTTCTGTCTGTGGCTTCATCATTTACAAGTGGCTTGGATCTGCTGGATCCTCTAATTCTGGCTGACAGATCAGAAAAATAGAGGGTGAAAGACTAAGTGTGAAAGTATTACATGACAGGTCTGGAAATGGCATGCATTTCTTTGGCCTGGAAACCACTGGCAACAACTTAGTCACACTTCCCTCACGTAAATGCAGGGGGACTGGGAAACATAGATCCTGATTTAGAAGGAACTTCCTAGGAAACTCTCTATACTGCGGAAGGGGAGCATGCTCTGGTAGAGAGTTAGCCATCTCTACCGCACAAGCCAAATCTAAACAGCTCAATAAGACAGGCATTACTGGAAGTGGAGCTCAGCAAGCTTGGACAAAATAAACCATGTGCCAATTCTTAAGCCAGCCAGAGACCAGATGCCTCTGGCATAGACATCCCTGCCAGTTAGGGCAAGATCCAGTTGATTAAGATACCGAAGTGGAATGAGCAATATGGGAAAACTGATCAATCAGAGAAAAAAAATCCTAGCAAGAAAGCCACCATTTTCCCCCCTCCATTCCTCTCATCCAGAGATGGGCTGCCTGGCACAAAATTCAATCCGAATTTGAATTCTACTTAATATCACCAATAGAATTTTTCATTGGCCTTGTTCTGCATTCAGTGATAAAAGCAGCACACAATTATTTTCGATTGGACCAATGAGATTGTGCTGAGAAGTCTCTGAAGACTGTCTGCTGAGTGCCAGTTGTTAATGAATCCCATTTGTCTTTCTTGATTAAGTCTGCTATTACCCCCGTTTAGTCCTGTCACCAACCCTTTAGCAAGAATTTTCATATCACTGTTTAGATGAGAAATTAGCCTATAAGAGCAGCACTCATCAATCAGGAGACAGTTTATTTAATACAGTTTACAGTTTATGAGTTCAAAAACTGTAGCCTCATACATTAGAAATGGATCACTGTCCTAGACAGACAATCAGGGGGTTCAGTTCACTTGACAGGCATGGAGAAATGACTTTGAATGTGAGATATGCACTTAGAGAAGGGCTGCAGTATCACCCGCCTGCAGCAGAGTATCAGGAGGCTTTCACTTCTGATTAGGAAATCCCCTTTGGTTTAAGCAAATGCTTCATTTTAATTACTTAACCATGCCTCCCTACAACACTGTGACCAGAAAATTCAAAATGAAATTTTAGAATAGAATCACTTCTTTGTGATACCAAATCTTTATTCTGGATTGCTATATCATTAAAACAGTTCGTGAAGAATATTTATCTGCTTCTTGAAATCATAAAGAGCAAGATATCCATGAAAATCTTACTTTTGCAAAGAGTAGTGAGTGGCATTTCCATTCAGTCACCAAAAGTAAAAAATTGCAGGAAAAAAGCCCCGGATCTTTGGCGTTAACTGTATAGCTACATGACCATACAAAATGGATGATTTTGGCCCCCAGGAGAATTTTAGGAAGCCCAAATTGGCAGAATTTGTTGGTTATTTGATTGTATCAAAGACTGTGGCTGTTTTAAGTATTCTATTTCACATTATAAAGTATTGAACAAGCTAGATTTATGGAATTGCTTTCCATAATATTATTTCATTTGGGGCTATCATTTTAAATTCATTTTACCTATGACTCACTTTATTTTCCAAATCAATACTTTACCAACACAGTGTCATTTGTATATATGGTTAAGCTTAGAGAGGCCATAATTAGCAGACATTTACTAGTCGCCCTCAACTCTGGCCCCTGGTTGGCCTTAAATCATAAATATTTTTTCTCAACTTTTTCATTTCAGAGGGTACATGTACATGTTTGTTACATGGATAAATTGTATGTCACTGAAGTTTGTAATACAAATGGTCCCGTCACCCAGGTAGCGAGCATAGTACCCGATAGGTGGTTTTTTGATCCTTGCTCCTCTCTCTGCCTTCCCCTCTAGAAGGCTCCAGCATTGTTTCCATCTTTATGTCCGTGTGTATTCACTGTTGATCTCCCGCTTATAAGAGAGAACATGCAGTATTTGGTTTTCTATTCCTGCATTAAATTTTAAATCTAAGGCCGGGCACTGTAATCCCAGCACTTTGGGAGGCCGAGGTGGGCGGATCACGAGGTTAGGAGTTCGAGAACAGCCTGGCCGACATGGTGAAACCTTGTCTCTACTAAAGATACAAAAAATTAGCCGGGCGTGATGGTGCGTGCCTGTAGTCCCAGCTACTCGGGAGGCTGAGGCAGGAGAATCGCTTGAACCCGGGAGGCAGAGGTTGCAATGAATCATGTCATTGCACTCCAGCCTAGGCAACAGGGTGAGACTCCGTCTCAAAAAAAAAAAAGGCAGTATAATTTTCTTTTCAGACCAATATCTTTTATTTCTAGACTGAGGTACGTTATGCCAAAGTGTTGCGTTTCTGTTGTTGGTTAAGAATTATTTCAGTCTCAATGACTACAGAAATAATCGTTGGCTTTGCAAAATGACCCACCTCCTCGGATGACTTTAAATGAAAAGACTGTTCAAAATTCAATTACACAGTCATGTTTACCAGTGAAAATATTCCTCTTCATCCTCATGATTATAGCAATGGTCATACCTGTTTATCCATTCTAACAGAAGACTGGTTCCCAGCACTCTCAGTCCAATCAGTTTGTCTTAGCATTATTAGCATGCTTTCCAGCTGCAAAGAAAAGAGACGACCACCAGATAATTCTTTTTATGTGCGAACACGTAACAAGAATCCAAAGAAAACAAAATGGTGGTATCATGAAGACGCTTGTTGATGCCACTGTTATGATCCTCCTACAGAAGATAGTCCTATTGAGAAAATGAGCACTTTGATCATTCAGTCTTTGACTGGAAGTGACCTATAGGCAATGAAGACTACATCCTTTTACTGCATTTTTACTTGTGTGCATTCTGGGCACATGTTGATCGCTGATTCAGTCCAGGCAACTGACATGCTTTTATTAGTCATACAGTATTAATGCAGGTGTCAGGGAATGTCAAATACAATTCCATTTTTATTTTTATTTTTTAAGCTTTTGGAAAAGCTCCAGGTCCTCACGTATTGTGCAATAACAATGACTTCCTTGGCGGTTTTGGTACATTCATTGCCGGCAATGGACGTTGTAACAGGAACAATTTTCATTAACTCCTGCCACTCAATGATTAATGCATGATAGGGCCTATGAAATGAACTTATCAGTTACAGTGGGAATATAAATAAAGTGAGGGATCCAACATTACTCTAAAAGTCTCCCCAACTGTTTATATTTGGATTCTGTACACTGTGATCCTAAGGTTAACAGCATAAATTATCATGCGTCTTTAAAGGACTGTAATGAAAGATCACTGCGTATTTATTTAATAGTTTATATCTGCTGTCAAGTTGTTTTGACATGGAAGATTTTCAAGTAACACTGGCAGAGAGGTACACTATGTTATCCCTATGGTGAAAATAAATTCATTTGTTGTATATAGTTCCTCAATCTCTGAAGTAAAGGTATGAGTAATATAGGGTATGAATGGTTTAATCAAGGCTTTATTTTGGAAGTAAGAAAAATGGCAGTGATGATAAATTAGTGCAGTCCATAATTTGGCCTTGTTATTTGTACATTAAAGATTTTTTTCCAAGTGGGTTACACTTTGTTAACTTCCTGCTAGCCGTCAGCATGAGCCCTACTGCCTAAACACTATTTCATTTATTTATGTTTGGAAAATGCATAAACATTTTTGTTTGCAATCTTGTTTCTTTTGTTATAAGTCAAGTTTGAATGTTAAAATACTTTTATTGAAAAACTTTTGTTAAGTTTTGTCTTGTAAACTTTCTTTACTTGTAAGTATCATCTTATTCTTTAATCCTGTACCCAAAAATAAGAAATACATTTTTGACAGAGGCTTAATGTTTTAACGAAAGAGTGTGGACATTTTTATTTTAAAATTTAGGCAAAAATCGCTATCAAATGGTATGTTTTCTTATTTGTCTCACACAGCCATATAGGTTTTCCTGGAGGGTTTTGTTTTGTTGTTGTTGAAAAGACTTTGCTTACAGTTAGATAAAATTTGCTATAGAAAAAAAACTGTTGAAAGGTCCAATTCTCAGTACCATGTGAGTTAATAATACTACAACTAAGTTCTTTTTAAAAAGTGATTCATGTGTTTTTGTAAATTACCTTTTCACATATGCAAAATCTGTTCCTACTACAATGTTATTTTTACTCATGCCTTATTGTTGCACTCTTTTTGAAATACCCTGCAGTGAATTTATGAATCAATTTGGGCTTAAAGCTAAAAGCCAGTTGGCTGAAATGTTTGAAATATGTACCCCAGTAAAACCATTCAATCAATAATTGGTAAATAATACTTTAAAATTGTTTTTAATCTGTATAGATGACATTTTGTAGCTTTGTATGTGTTGTTAATTAAGGGCATATAATTTTACACTCTGAAAGTATAATTGCTGAACTCATGGGTGGGTAGACTTCAAAAATATGTCTGCTATAGAAATAACTTGAAAAAAAATAAAGCCGTGGCCAACCACCAAATTGTGGACACTGTTTATAGACTGCTAGTTAACAATTGTCACTTTTAAAAAATTATAACATTTTTGCTCTATCTTGACTAGATATACATAAGTTCTCACAGTATCTCTGTCAGTTTTATTAGCTGTCCTGTTTAACCAAGACAGAAAGTCTTTGAATTTCTCATAGTTTTAAAATGCTTTTAATATGAAAAATTGCAGCTGCAAATTATGTATTTTCATATTTTACATAACTGCTCTACACTACTGTTTGACTTGATCTTTTTCTGGGGGTTGGAGAGAAATCTCTGTCCATATTGCTGGTCTTCTTACTGAAATGCTTTTATAAAGAAATGACTGGTGATATTTATTCACCAAAGGAATTAATATACTGGGTCAAAGATTAACAATGCTATACTATAGAGTAATTGAGTTTTTTATAACAATATTTTAACATACCTCTCTCTCTACATACAAATACCATGAAGTAAACTAAATGAAACAAAGGAATGTAGGCGAAAATGAAATAATTTTGGTACATCTTATGGCTTAAAGAGAAGAAAATAAGATGAAATATCCTAAAATATAGGAGCACAAACATTCAAAATTCATAATCAGATTAACAGCACTCTCTTGAATCTGGGAATCATTAAAAACTCCTTGCACTTAGATTTAATTTATATGTAAGTTACATTATTAAAAGTCATAAGGCATTTATCTGAGTCATTGCTCTACAGAGGGCAATTAATGAATGGCTTGTAATAATAAAAAGAATACTTCGGCTGGGCACGGTGGCTCACAACGAGGCAGGTGGATCACTTGAGGTCGGGAGTTCAAGACCAGCCTGACCAACATGGAGAAACCCCATCTCTACTAAAAATACAAAATTACCCAGGCACGATGGTGCATACCTGTATCCCCAGCTACTCAGGAGGCTGAGGCAGGAGAATCGCTTGAACCCCGGAGGCAGAGGTTGAAGTGAGCTGAGATTGCGCCATTGCACTCCAGCCTGGGCAACAAGAGCGAAACTCCGTCTCAAAAAAAAAAAAAAGAAAAGAGAATATTTCTCTGTAATGTATAAGGTATTGTTGAAAGACAACTAGAATATCAAGAAAATGTATATAGGAATATGCTGCTTGCCTCCTCTTTCCCTCGTGGGGCACTGTTTGCTACATAGACCTACCGAATTAGACTTTCATACTTAGAAGATAATGTATACTCTTCTTTTTTATTTATTTATTTTTAGGTCATTCTTCTGGTTCGCCAAATTCTATTAAGATGGTGATACATTCACTTGCTTATTTATGCGTGCTTAGATCATTGAAAATCGTGGCCTTCCGATTTTTTTTTTTTTTTTTTGGTCAAGTAGGGATTAATGCCATAAGTTTTAAAGAGAAGGATTGTTTTCAGTTTTTAAGATAATTTTTAAAAAATACGTTTTATGGTTGTTCTCTTAAGGAATTAATATTCATTTCTGAAGGACTTACTTGTAATATGTAATATGTAATTTATCGTTTTAGCCAGCAGGGAAATAAAGCATTTTTAATCCCCAGAAGAAAGTGCTGGAAATAGCTTTTATATAGTCAACAGTTCACCTGGAGAAAGGTCTTAATCCTTGTTGTTTAGACTAGGAATATCAATATTTGGTATACAGTAACTAGAATAGTTTATTACTTTTTCCCTTATGAAATTTTAAATATATGCAAATATATATATCATTAGACTCCTGTGGTGGATAATAATTTCTTCAGATTCTAAAACAGGTGTCTAGTGACTGCTTAATTATTTCCAAATCACATCAAAGATGAATTGGTAAATAATGGGTATGAGTAGTGATATGAAAATGGTTATGTAACTGCCTATTACTTGTGTCTGGTAATCAAGTCTTATTTTTTAAAAGACTATTGTTTTTGAGAATTGAGATATTTAAAACTCATTACAACTTATTCCTAAAAATAGAAGAGAAGAGGAGGTACTGTGTATTCAAAAAATTTTTCAAATAAAGATTTCAGTGTCATTAAAAAAAAGAATTAACCAGTCTTTATTTAAATTGCTTTGTTTCACATAAAGAATATATGCTCATTGTAAAGAGGAAATAAAATGACATAGAAGTATGTGAAGTAAAAAGCCGGTCTCTATCAATTCTTCCTACCCACTCACCAAGCGTAAGCACTTTTAATGTTGATATGTATCCTTTCAACCACTTCTATGCATGTGTAAACACGATTTATAATGCTTAGCAAAAAATGAGATGATACAACATATGTTGTCCTATAACTTGCTTTATTTATACAACATATATCATGAACAATCTTTCATTTCAATATATTTATATAAATCATGTTCTTCTTATTGGCTGCTAAATGCATATACATACTTTACTAAGCTACTTCTCTATTGAAAGGCATTTAGGTGGTCTCCAACATTTTTGGCTAAAACACAAACTGCATTGGTCATTTTTGAACTTTTTCCCTTGACCATTTGTGTGCAGTTAAGATTTATGGAATAATAGGCTATGTATTTGTAAACTTTAAGTATTACAGACAAATTTCTCCCCAAGATAAAATAGAACTTAATACCTTATAAAATTTGGCTTTTTCCAAGCTGATGTTTGAGATAAATTCATCTAACTCATGCTTGATGGAGATTAAAATGTAGCATGAAACAAAAATATAAGTAAAAACACACACATTAACTCAATGGCTTATATTTTTCTACCATGCCATACTAAAATATTCTGTATCTGTCTGAATCTAAGAATAATTCATATCAATATTTTGAGAGACTGAACAATGTTCACAATACTTTGGAAAATGAAGCAAATCAAAGAGTATATTCAGTTTTGAACCTACCTATCTGTTACTAGCAGGATAAATTCAGCTATATTGCATAATAAATTAGCCTGGAAATTCCACTGGTCTAACATAATGATTAATTTTTTACTTATACTCTATGTATGTTTCAGGTTATCAATGATCTTTGTTCTACATAGTCCCTTGGGGACTCAAGATGACAGAGCCTCATCTTTTAGTTGCATATTCTAGAACACATGGTTTCCTCAGTCACTATGGCAGGAGAAGAGTGACTAGAGAACTGTGCATGGACATATTTGGTTCTATACTGTCACTACAAAATAAGCTCACATTTTCTTTAGTTAAAAAATTGTAACTCTGAAGCCTTCTAGCCAGGGGCTGTTGTCTTTAGCAGTACTACCTCCATGCCAGTGGTGGATCATCAGTATTTCTGATATTAATGCTGAAACTCTGCACTGTGCAAAAATGGAAACTGAATTGGCCGTCTTCTTTGGCTGGTCCTATTCTTGTCTCTTGCTACCACCATTACTGACCTCAGTCAATTGACCTAGGCCTGTAGTCATTTCTCTAGAAATGAGGTAATATACGCCCTCTCTCAAAATCACATTCAGAAAGGTTTTTTATAGCAACCTAGTTATTGTCATCCTTTAGAAATAAAGCACTTTCAGTTCAATTCACAGGGTGACTTGGCTAGCAGAGGGTTCCAGCCACATTCCCTTCCAGAGTTCTATGATCTACAGATAAGCCTACAAACCACCCCATCCATTATGGTGAGTTCTCTATTAGGGCTATTACCCTGTTTCTGCCTCTAACATTAATTAGTCTGGCAGACAACCTCAAAGGAAAAATTAGAAGCAATATACCTGTCCTTTTCCCTGAATACTAATAGATGGCCTCCCTCCATCCTACATCCTCCAAAGACCAAGTGGTTAAATGTATTGTTGTTAACATAAAAAAAAAACCCTTCTTATTTTTTTCTCTCATTAACACTGGTTTCTGCACATATCCAGAAGCTGACCACTGTTACTATGAATGGAAATCTTTAGACAGTATTTCATAAGCATCTCATTGTATGCAAACAAATAGAGACAGAATACTATAATATTTTAGGCCAAGAAATATGAAATTTCAAAAATTAAATAAAAATAAAAATAAGAAATTAATAAAACTCTTGATTTATTAGTTTTAAATAACCATAAGAATTATTTTTTATTTTTAATATCTCTTCAATTTTATGTTTAAAAATTGCACACCTGGCTGGTCTCAGATTTTATTGTTCCTCATATGTCCTGTTACAATATATTGGGTAACTTGTTTTTTTAAAAGCTTTCCTAAATTGTTCGATACATTTCAAAGTCAGAAGTGAGCATAAAATTCATAACCAGATTTGGTCAAATAATCTATGGTTGTGTAGAGACTTATTGCTATTTAAACAAAGGGAAAAAATGGAAACTCTTTAAAGAGCAAACAGTAGGTTAAAATAAGTGTGGCTTTTCTCCCAGTAAGAAATTTCTGAAAATTCCTGTTGTTGGCCAGGTTGTGCTGCAGATGTTCAGACTTACCACAGAGATTTCTTAAGACAGATGCCAAAAATTTGGTGTGAAACTAAAAGTGAGATTTACACTCAAACAGCCCAAGGATTCCTTATCATCCAGGATTCTGTGTGGTTGTATTATTTCATTACTCACATCTCCTGAAAATTTATTCAAAAACAATTCTTAGAAGATAGTAGATGTCTCATTCAGTGCTTGCCATTAAATTACTAAAAAAAAAACAAAAACAAAAACAAAAAATTGTGAGTGCTGCCTTCAAGAAGCTCACACTTGTTTAGAAACAACCACAGTGAACTAGTTTAAAAAACAAAAATAAAAAAGTAAAAGGAATAGGTCTCCCAAGAATAAGTCTTGACCTTTTCAATACTACTTCCATGGCAGATGTTCCTTCCAGCTGTGAATGTTGGTATTGATCATTATGAGAACATGACACTGAATATAGGTCAGTGGCAGGATTTGTTGCCACATCAGGAGATAAATGACTTGCTGGACAGAATCTGATCGAGGTAGAATGGATTGTGAAAACTCTCATGCTGGGCTGCACATAAGGTTTTGAAACTAGAAAGCAGATAAAACAAGGCAGGCAGAGAGACAGGGCAAAGAGCAGGGATTAGAGAGGGCACATAGCAGGTGAGGCGAGCACACAATACAGTTTTCTGACAGCAGATGAATTTCCAGTGGGGCCCGGGGACCCACTGATCTTTCTCACTGATTTATTCATTAGGTGGAAAAAATGTGGGTTAAGCTTTAAGACTTCAAATTTGTTCAGATACTAGGCACGGAATATTCAGAATATAGATTCTTAACCAAGGTACAAAATCTAGTCATTGAGTCACTTTGGTTTCACCAGTCTTTTCCTTCTTTCCCTGTAGGAACTTCCATTTGCTTCCTAAAGCCAAAACTAACAAGTTCTGGCCATGAACTATTAATGCTAAAACAGCCCAGCATAGGGACAAGCACAGTAGATGGAAAGTCAGAAATCTTGGGTGCTAATTTTTGTTCTGTTTGTAATTTGCAGTATAACATAACCAACATCACTTAACATCTTTGGGCCTCAGTTTTCTCATCTTTAAAATGAGAGACTCTGAGATTATCCCAGTTCTAATATTTCTGCTAGTTTCTGTGGTTCTATTTTACCTATTTCATCTGTCAGCAAATAAAAAGCAAATTTTACTTGCTGATACTGATACATTTTTACTACTTACATTTTGTGAATATTTGATAGTAAATGGATTGGAAAAATGACAGTTGCAGAAGATTTGTTCTTAGAGTTATTTGAATATCATTACTAAATCTAGGGCTCTTACCAAAGCAAACTATGACAATTACTTCTAAGTCTTCCTTTTGGAGTCACTCACAAATGAACACATTTTTGTTTAATGGAAAACAAGGACATTTTAATTGCCTGAGCTAGATACTTCTATTTGTTTTATGTCTGCAGTCAGAACCAGACCCTTGTGGATAATGTTAGAAGATGGGTATTCTTTTCCCTGAGCTTTCTTCTTTTTTGTGTAAATTATAACAATTGCTTCGGGAATTGGGCATTTGGACAAGCCATAAAATAATCAACATTTTAATGCCGTTTTGTGGCAACCCAGGACTCTTTGAATTAGTGGCTAGATTAACCATTCACAAGTGTAAGCGTTCCATTTCTACCTAGCTTTAATAGTCCTGGTCATTGGGGGAATAAATTATCTTGGTTGGTTTGAAGGCTTATCAAAATAATTTCTTGAATGTGAATAAGTGACTCCAGCACTCATAACTAGGTTTTCCTTAAGTCTAATGCTATTTCTACACTCCTCAAAATAAAAGTAGAAAAGTGAATCATTTATCATCCTTTACTATAAAAGAACTATTCCAAACACAAATCATTTAGCTGCATTTGCCAAATCGTGCATGAGTGTTTATGTATGTTTCTAACCAGTCTTGTTTGTTTTTACCGTAAAACTTTCCAGGCAGGTGTTAAAAACCATATTTCAATAAAACTACCTTCAGAAATACCTGCAAACACGTGCTATGGCTCATTTAAACAACAAATGTCTTGGGTTTGGTTTTGGTCACTGTTTTGGAGTTTCAAATCAAATCTCCAATAAGGCAGGCCCCAGCTCAACATTAAGTTGATGCATTTCTTTCCATCTCTCTTTTAAATCTCTTCTGCCACTTTAACATTTCAAACTCAACTGATCTATGACTGTGAAATATTTTCACAATATATTATGCTAATGGGCCTAATTAATTCCCAGGGAAACTTTCCTGTGAACTGTGATATGTATATGATAAAGCCACCAGTTCTCAATGGTGAGAACTTGATGTTTCAAACTTGATGTTTATAACTGCTGCTGTATAATTTGTTTTCCTATGTCAGAAAGCTAGTGAGCATATTTTAATGGCCCCAATGCATCTTTGTTCTTCATCAAACTGCTATTTACCGTAGTGTATGACCTGCTTACCATCCAGGCAAATATAAGAAACTCAGTAATTAATTATTATGGCTGTGAGTCTGTCTGGAGAAGAAATGACTATTGACAGTAAGAAAATCCTAGTAAAGTACCCTGCCCCACCCTGATTTCCCAACTTAAGGGACTCAAAATGCAGAAATTTTTGAAAAGATACAGCAAAGTGGAGAAGCCCCTGATAATTCAGCTTGAAATTCTTTATAATAAACCCTTCTTATTCCCAGAAGTATAATCCAAATTGTGATTCTCCGTGTTGCCGATTCCTACTGCACTCCAGGAAAGATATCAGATGACTAAGTTCTGTAGGGCTAATGATACTTCGAAAAACAAATGCTCTAGTTGGATCTGAGAAGCTGTAGAAAATGGGTAGCATAAATTCTCTCAAGAATATAATGAGCTCTAGGTCTTCCAAAGAATTCAGCCCAATGTGGCCAAAACCTTACTGGAGTGATTCCAGGAGATGGTTCGAATCTTGGCTCTGCTATTCAAGGAATATAGAATATTTAATCTTTTTAACTTTATTTTCCTAAGCTTGACATAACAGTATCTACCTTCAAAGGCTGTTAATGAGCTAACAAGCAAAAGCTTAACAATTTATGACACAAAGTAGGCACTTGATGTATGTTATTTCCCTCTTCTCCAAAAGCCTTTTCAGCTCCTCCACTTCGAAGGGTCTTTCCTTTCTTTGTGCTTAGCAGAATTTCTTTTCTGCACATTGCATTTTGGCACACAATCAGGCACTGCCTGATAGCAGCAGCCCTTTATTTTAGGTGACTATGTATTTTCTTCTTGAAAACAAGCTAATTTCTTTGAATTCGAGTGCCCCATATTATCCTTTTGTGGACTGCCCACCAGTCATCCCCACAACAATATCTGGTACAGCTTGCTGATAGATACTGGTGGAACTGAACTAAAAATGTTCCTCATACTTTTCTCCTCCTCTGGATAGTTTTTACTATTATTTAATGCCTGCAATTATAGCCCACATTAAGTTTAAAAGTATAAGGTATACCCTTGTATAATCATAAATTGTAGACAATTGAGTATCACTAAATTAAAACAGCAACTATATATTTGCAAACAATTACATCAACAGCATAGGGCACTATTAATGACCTATGGAGCAGCCAACAATAGTGGCACAATTACTGCCTTCTCAATAGACTTTCTTTTTTGTTTTTAATTTTTTTATTTCAATAGGTTTTCTGGGAACACGTGGTGTTTAGTTACATGAACACATTTTTTAGTGGTGATTAAAGAGTTTTTGGTGCACCCATCACCCAAGCAGTGAACACTGTACCCAATGTGTAGTCTATTATCCCTTGCCACCCCCCACCCTTTCCCCCAAGTCCCCAAAGTCCAATGTATCATTCTTATGCCTTTGTGTCCTCATAGCTTAGCTCCCACATATAAGTGAGAACATACAATGTTTAGTTTTCCACTCCTGTGTTACCTCACTTACAATAATAGTCTCCAATTCCATCCAGGTTGCTGCAAATGCTATTATTTCATTCCTTTTAATGGCTAAGTAGCGTTTTATGGTGTGTGTATATATATATATATATCACATTTTCTTTATCCACTCAGTGATTGATGGGCATTTGGGCTGGTTCCATATTTTTGCACTTCCAATTTGTGCAGCTATAAACATGTGTGTGCAAGTATCTTTTTCGTATGACTTCTTTTCCTCTTGGTAGATACCCAGTAGTGGGATTGCTGGATCTACTTTTAGTTCTTTAAGGAATTGCCATGCTGTTTTCCATAGTGGTTGTACTAGTTTACATTCCCACCAACAGTGTGAAAGTGCTCTCTTTTCAGCGCATCCATGCCAATATCTATTATTTTTTGGTTTTTTCATTATGGCCATTCTTGCAGGAGGAAAGTGGTATTGCATTGTGGTTTTGACTTGCATTTCCCTGATAATTAGTGATGTTCAGCATTTTTCCATATGCTTGTTAGCCATTTGTTTATCTTATTTTGAGAATTGTCTATTCATGTCCTTAGCCCACTTTTTCATGGGATTGTTTGTTCTTTCTTGCTGATTTGTTTGAGTTCTTTGCAGATTCTAGATATTAGTTCTTTGTCGGATGTATAGATTGTGAAGATTTTCTTTCACTCTGTGGGTTGGCTGTTAATTCTACTAATTACTTATTTTGCTGTGCAGAAGCTCTTTAGTTTAATTAAGTCCCATCTATTTATCTTGGTTTTTGTTGCATTTGCTTTTGGGTTCTTGGTCATGAAGTCTTTGCCTAAGCCAATGTCTAAAAGTGTTTTTCCTATGTTATCTTCTAGAATCTTTATGGTTTCAGGTCTTAGATTTAAGCCTTTGATCCATCTTGATTTGATTTTTGTATAAGGTGAGAAATGAGAACCCAGTTTCATTCCTCTACATGTGGCTTGCCAATTATACCAGCATCACTGGTTGAATAGGGTGTCCTTTCTCCACTTTATGTTTTTGTTTGCTTTGTCAAAGATCAGTTGGCTGTAAATATTTGGCTTTATTTCAGGATTCTGTATTCTGTTACATTGGTCTATGTGCATATTTTATATCAGTTACATGCTGTTATGGTGACTAAAACTTTATAGCATAGTTTGAAGTCAGGTAATGTGATGCCTCCAGATTTGTTCCTTTTGCTTAGTCTTGCTTTGGCTATTAGGGCTCTCTTTTGGTTCTATATGAATTTTAGGATTGTTTTTTATAGCTCTGTGACAAATGATGCTGGTATTTTAATGGGAATTGCATTGAATTTGTAGATTGCTTTTGGCAGTATGGCCATTTTCACAATATTGATTCTACCCACCCATGAGCACAAGATGTGTTTCTACTTGTTTGTGTCATCTATGATTTTCTTCCGCAGAGTTTTATAGTTTTCCTTATAGAGGTCTTTCACGTCCTTTGTTAGGTATATTCCTAAGTATTTTATTTTTTTGCAGCTATTGTGAAAGGGGTCGAGTTCTTGATTTGATTCTCATTATGGTCGCTGTTGGTGTATAGCAGAGCTACTGATCTGTGTACATTAATTTTGTATTCTGAAACTTCACTGAATTCATTTACCAGTTCCAGGAGCCTTTTGGATGAATCTTTAGGGTTTTCTAGGTATACAATCATATCATCAGCAAACAGTGATAGTTTGACTTCCTCTTTATAGATTTGGATGCCCTTTATTTCTTTCTCTTGTCTGAGTGCTTTGGCTAGGACTTCCAGTACTATGTTGAATAGAAATGGTGAAAGTGGGCATCCTTGTCTTGTTCCGGTTCTTGGAGGGGATGCTTTCAACTTTTCCCCATTCAGTATAATGTTGGCTTGTGGGTTTGTCATAGATGGCTTTTATTACCTTAAGGTATGTCCCTTCTATGCTTATTTTGCTGAGGCTTTTAATCGTAAAGGGATGCTGGATTTTGTCAAATGTTTTTTCTGTGTCTATTAAGATGATCATGTGATGTTTAAAAATATTTTGTTTATGTTGTGTATCACATTTATTGACTTGCATATGTTAAACCATCCCTGCATCTCTGGTATGAAACCCACTTGATCATCTTTTTGATATGTTGTTGAGTTCAGTTTGCTAGTATTTTGTTGAGGGGTTTTGCATGTATGTTCATCAGGGATATTGGTCTGTAGTTTTCTTTTTTTGTTTTGTCCTTCCCTGGTTTTGGTATTAGGATGATACTGACTTCACAGAATGATTTAGGGAGGATTCCTTCTTTCTCTATCCTATGGAATAGTGTCAATAGGATTGGTACCAATTCTTCTTTGAATGTCTGATAGAATTTAGCTGTGAATCTGTCTGGTGCTGGGCTTTTTTCTGTTGGTAACTTTTTATTACCGTTTCAATCTCACTGCTTGTTATTGGTCTGTTCAGAGATTCAGATGTCTTCCTGGTTTAATCTAGAAGGGTTGTATATTTCCTGGAATATATCCATTTCCTCTAGGTTTTCTACTTTATGTGCACAAATATGTTCATAGTAGCCTTGAATAATCTTTTGTATTTCTGTGATATCAGTTGTAATATCCCCCATTTTGTTTCTAATTGAGCTTATTTGGATCGTCTCTCTCCTTTTCTTGGTTAATCTTGCTAATGGTCTATCCATTTTATCTGTCTTTTCAAAGAATCAGCTTTTTGTTTCATTTAGCTGTTGTATTGTTTTTGTTTCAATTTCATTTAGTTCTGCTCTGATCTTTGTTATTCCTTTTCTTCTCTTGGGTTTGGGTTTGGATTGTTCTTGTTTCTCCAGTTTTGTGAGGTGTAACTATAGATTGTCTATTTGTGCTCTTTCAGATTTTTTCATGTAGACATTTAATCCTATGAGCTTTCCTCTTAGCACCACTTTTGCTGTATTCTCGAGGATTTTTTAGGTTGTGTCATTATTATTGTTCAGTTCGAAGAATCTTTTCATTTCCATCTTGATTTGTTTGTTGATGCAATTATCATTCAGGAGCAGGTTATTTAATTTCCATGTGTTTGCCTGGTTTTGAGGGTTCCTTTTGGAGTTGATTTCCAATTTTATTCCACTATGATCGGAGAGGGTACTTGATATAATTTTGATTTTCTTGAATTTACTGAGACTTGTTTTGTGGTCTATTATATGGTCTATCTTGGAGTAAGTTCCATGTGCTGATGAATAGAATGTATATTCTGCAGTTGTTAAGTAGAATGTTCTGTAAGTATCTGTTAAGTCATTTGTTGTAAGGTATAGTTTAAGTCCATTGTTCCTTTGTTGACTTTCTGTCTTGATGACCCGTCTAGTGCTGTTAGTGGAGTATTAAAGTCCCCCACTTATTATTGTGTTGCCATCTATCTAATTTCTTAGGTCTACTAGTAATTGTTTTATAAATTTGGGAGCTCCAATATTAGGTGCATATATATTTAGAATTGTGATATTTTCCTGTTGGACTAGTTCTTTTATCATTATATAGTGTCCCTCTTTGTCTTTTTTAACTGCTATTGCTTTAAAGTTTGTTTTGTCTTATATAAGAATAGCTACTCCTGCACTTTTGGTGTCCATTTGCATGGAATGTCTTTTTCCCTCCCTTTACCTTAAGTTTGTGTGAGTCTTTATGTGTTAGGCGAATCTCCTGAAGACAGCAGAAACTTGGTGAGTGAGTTCTTATCCATTCTACCTGCCATTCTTCATCTTTTAAGTGGAGCATTTAGGCCATGTACATTCAATGTTAATATTGTGATATGAGATATTATTCTCTTCATCGTGCCACTTGTTGCCTGAATGCCTTGTGAGTTTTTTTTATTGTGTTGTTATATAGGTCCTGTGAGATTTATGCCATAAGAAGGCTCTATTTTGGTGTATTTTGAGGAATTCCTTCAAGATTTAGAGCTCCTTTTAGCAGTTCTTGTAGTGATGGCTTTGCAGTGGCGAATTCACTCAGCATTTGCTTGTCTGGAAAAGACTGTTATCTTTCCTTCATTTATGAAGCTTAGTTTGGCTGGATACAAAATTCCTAGCTCATAATTGTTTTGTCGAAGGAGGCTAAACATAGGACCCCAATCCCTTCTAGCTTGTAGGGTTTCTGCTTAGAAATCTGCTGTTAATCTGATAGGTTTTTCCCTTATAGGTTACCTGATATTTTTGCCTCACAGCTCTTAAGATTCTTTCCTTTATCTTGACTTTAGATAATCTGATGACTATGTGCCTAGGCAATGATCTTTTTGTAATGAATTTCCCAGGTGTTCTTTGAGCTTCTTGTATTTGGATGTTTAGATCTCTAGCAAGGCTGGGGACATTTTCCTCAATTATTCCCTTAAATGTGTTTTCCAAACATTTAGATTTCTGTTCTTCCTCAGGAACACCAATTATTCTTAGGTTTGGATGTTTAACATAGTCCCAAACTTCTTGGAGGCTTTGTTCATTATCTTTCATTCTTTTTTCTTTGTCTTTAATGGATTGGGTTAATTTGAAAGCCTTGTCTTCAAACTCTGAAGTTTTTTGTCTTTTTTTTTTATTATTATTATACTTTAAGTTCTAGGGTACATGTGCACAATGTGCAGGTTTCTAACACATGTATAAATGTGCCATGTTGGTGTGCTGTACCCCTTAACTCGTCATTTACATTAGGTGTATCACCTAATGCTATCCTTCCCCCCTCACCCCACCCCACGACAGGCCCCAGATGTGATGTTCCCCACCCTGTGTCCAAGTGTTCTCATTGTTCAGTTCCCACCCATGAGAGAGAATATGCAGTGTTTGGTTTTCTGCCCTTGCGACAGTTTGTTCAGAATGATGGTTTCCAGCTTCATCCATGTCCCTACAAAGGACATGAACTCACCCCTTTTTTATGGCTGCATATATTCCATAGTGTATATGTGCCACATTTTCTTAATCCAGTCTATCATTGATGGACATTTGGGTTGGTTCCAAGTCTTTGCTATTGTGAATACTGCCACAATAAACATACGTGTGCATGTGTCTTTATGGCAGCATGATTCATAATCCTTTGGGTATATACCCAGTAATGGGATGCCCGGGTCAAGTGGTATTTCTAGTTCTAGATCCTTGAGGAATTGCCACACTGTCTTCCACAATGGCTGAACTAGTTTACAGTCCCACCAACAGTGTAAAAGCATTCCTATTTCTCCACATCCTCTCCAGTATCTGTTGTTTCCTGACTTTTTAATGATCACCATTCTAACTGGTGTGAGATGGTATCTCATTGTGGTTTTGATTTGCATTTCTCTGATGGCCAGTGAGGATGAGCATTTTTTCATGTGTCTGTTGGCTGCATAAATGTCTTCTTTTGAGAAGTGTCTGTTCATACCCTTTGGCCACTTTTTGATTGGGTTGTTTGATTTTTTCTTGTAAATTTATTTAAGTTCTTTGTAGATTCTGGATATTAGCCCTTTGTCAGATGGGTAGATTGCAAAAATTTTCTCCCATTCTGTAGGTTGCATGTTCACTCTGATGGTAGTTTCTTTTGCTGTGCAGAAGCTCTTTAGTTTAATGAGATCCCATTTGTCAATTTTGGCTTTTGTTGCCATTGCTTTTGGTGTTTTAGACATGAAGTCCTTGCCCATGCCTATGTCCTGAATGGTAATGCCTAGGTTTTCTTCTAGGGTTTTTATGGTTTTAGGTCTAACATTTAAATCTTTAATCCATCTTGAATTAATTTTTGTATAAGGTGTAAGGAAGGGATCCAGTTTCAGCTTTCTACATGTGGCTAGCCAGTTTTCCCAGCACCATTTATTAAATAGGGAATCCTTTCCCCATTTCTTGTTTTTGTCAAGTTTGTCAAAGATCAGATGGTTGTAGATGTGTGGTATAATTTCTGAGGGCTCTATTCTGTTCCCTTCGTCTATATCTCTGTTTTGGTACCAGCACCATGCTGTTTTGCTTACGGTAGCTTTGTAGTATAGTTTCAAGTCAGGTAACATGATGCCTCCAGCTTTGTTCTTTTTGCTTAGGATTGTCTTGGCAATGCAGGCTCTTTTTTGGTTCCATATGAACTTTAAAGTAGTTTTTTCCAATTCTGTGAAGAAGGTTATTGGTAGCTTGGTGGAGATGGCATTGAATCTACAAATTACCTTGGGCAGTATGGCCATTTTCACAATATTGATTCTTCCTATCCATGAGCATGGAATGTTCTTCCATTTGTTTGTGTCCTCTTTTATTTTGTTGAGCAGTGGTTTGTAGTTCTCTTTGAAGAGGTCCTTCACATCCCTTGTAAGTTGGATTTGTAGGTATTTTATTATCTTTGAAGCAATTGTGAATGGGAGTTCACTCATGATTTGGCTCTCTGTTTGTCTGTTATTGTTGTATAGGAATGCTTGTGATTTTTGCACATTGATTTTGTATCCTGAGACTTTGCTGAAGTTGCTTATCAGCTTAAGGAGATTTTGGGCTGAGACAATGGGGTTTTCTAAATATACAATCATGTCATCTGCAAACAGGGTCAAAACAGAAGTCAAAAAAAAATTGACTTCCTCTTTTCCTAATTGAATACCACTTATTTCTTTCTCTTCACTGATTGCCCTGGCCAGAACTTCCAACACTATGTTGAATAGGAGTGGTGAGAGGGCATCCCTGTCTTGTGCCAGTTTTCAAAGGAATGCTTCCAGTTTTTGCCCATTCAGTATGATATTGGTTGTGGGTTTGTCATAAATAGCTCTTATTATTTTGAGATATGTCCCATCAATACCTAGTTTATTGAGGGTTTATAGCATGAAGGGCTGTTGAATTTTGTTGAAGGCCTTTTCTGCATCAATTGAGATAATTATTTGGTTTTTGTCTTTGGTTTTGTTTATATGATGGATTACATTTATTGATTTGCCTATGTTGAACCAGCCTTGCATCCCAGGGATGAGACCCACTTGATCATGTTGGATAAGCCTCTTGATGTGCTGCTGGATTCAGTTTGCCAGTATTTTATTGAGGATTTTTGCATCGATGTTCACCAGGGATATTGGTCTAAAATTTTCTTTTTTTGTTGTGTCTCTGCCAGTCTTTGGTATCAGGATGATGTTGGCCTCATAAAATGAATTAGGGAGGATTCCCTCTTTTTCTGTTGATTGGAATAGTTTCAGAGGGAATGTTACCAGCTCCTCTTTGTACCTCTGGTAGAATTTGGCTGTGAATCCTTCTGGTCCTGGACTTTTTTTGGTTGGTAGGCTATTAATTATTGCCTCAATTTCAGAGCCTGTTTTGGTCTATTCAGAGATTCAACTTCTTCCTGGTTTAGTCTTGGGAGAGTGTATGTGTCCAGGAATTTATCCATTTCTTCTAGATTTTCTAGTTTATTTGCATAGAGGTGTTTATAATATTCTCTGATGGTGGTTTGTATTTCTGTGGGATCAGTGGTGATAGCCCCTTTATCATTTTTTATTGCATCTATTTGATTCTTCTCTCTTTTCTTCTTTATTAGTCTTGCTGGCAGTCTATCAATTTTGTTGATCTTTTCAAAAAACCAGCTCCTGGATTCATTGATTTTTTTGAAGGGATTTTTGTGTCTCTATCTCCTTCAGTTCTACTCTGATCTTACTTATTTCTTGTTTTCTGCTGGCTTTTGAATGTGTTTGCTCTTGCTTCTCTAGTTCTTTTAATTGTGATGTTAGGGTGTCAATTTTAGATATTTCTTGCTTTCTCTTGTGGGCATTTAGTGCTATAAATTTCCCTCTACACACTGCTTTAAATGTGTCCCAGAGATTTTGGTATGTTATGTCTTTGTTCTCATTGGTTTCAAAGAACATTTTCATTTCTGCCTTCATTTCATTATTTACGCAGTAGTCATTCAGGAGCAGGTTGTTCAGTTTCCATGTAGTTGAGCAGTTTTGAGTGAGTTTCTTAATCCTGAGTTCTAGTTTGATTGCACTGTGGTCTGAGAGATAGTTTGTTACAATTTCTGTTCTTTTACATTTGCTGAGGAGTGCTTTACTTCCAACTATGTGGTCAGTTTTGTAATAAGTACAACGTTGTGCTGAGAAGAATGTATATTCTGTTGATTTGGGGTGGAGAGTTCTGTAGATGTCTATTAGATCCACTTGGTGCAGAGCTGAGTTCAATTCCTGGATATCCTTGTTAACTTTCTGTCTTATGGATCTGTCTAATGTTGACAGTGGGGTGTTAAAGTGTCCCATTATTATTGTGTGGGAGTCTAAGTCTCTTTGTAAGTCTCTAAGGACTTACTTTATGAATCTGGGTGCTCCTGTATTGGGTGCATATATATTTAGGATAGTTAGCTCTTCTTGTTGAATTGATCCCTTTACGATTATGTAATGGCCTTCTTTGTCTCTTTTGATCGTTGTTGGTTTAAAGTCTGTTTTATCGGAGACTAGGATTGTAAGCCCTCCTTTTATTTTGTTTTCCATTTGCTTGGTAAATCTTCCTCCATCCCTTTATTTTGAGCCTATTTGTGTCTCTGCACGTGAGATGGGTGTCCTGAATACAGCACACTGATGGGCCTTGACTCTTTATCCAATTTGCCAGTCTGTGTCTTTTAATTGGAGCATTTAGCCCATTTACATTTAAGGTTAATATTGTTATGTGTGAATTTGATCCTGTCGTTAAGATGTTAGCTGGTTATTTTGCTCATTAGCTGATGCAGTTTCTTCCTAGCATTGATGGTCTTTACAATTTGGCATGTTTTTGCAGTGGCTGGTACTGGTCGTTCCTTTCCATGTTTAGTGCTTCCTTCAGGAGCTCTTGTAAGGCAGGCCTGGTGGTGACAAAATCTCTCAGCATTTGCTTGTCTGTAAAGGATTTTATTTCTCTTCACTTATGAAGCTTAGTTTGGCTGCATATGAAATTCTGGGTTGAAAATTCTTTTCTTTAAGAATGTTGAATATTGGCCCCCACTCTCTTCTGGCTTGTAGGGTTTCTGCCGAGAAATCCACTGTTAGTCTGATGGGCTTCCCTTTGTTGGTAACCTCACCTTTCTCTCTGGCTGCCCTTAACATTTTTTCCTTCATTTCAACTTTGGTGAATCTGACAATTATGTGTCTTGGAGTTACTCTTCTCGAGGAGTATCTTTGTGGTGTTCTCTGTATTTCCTGAATTTGAATGTTGGCCTGCCTTGCTGGGTTGGGGAAGTTCTCCTGGATAATATCCTGCAGAGTGTTTTCCAACTTGGTTCCATTCTCCCCATCACTTTCAGGTACACCAGGCAGACGTAGATTTGGTCTTTTCACATAGTCCCATATTTCTTAGAGGCTTTGTTCATTTCTTTTTACTCTTTTTTCTCTAAAATTCTCTTCTGCTTCATTTCATTCATTTTACCTTCAATCACTAATACTCTTTCTTCCACTTGATCAAATCAGCTACTGAAGCTTGTGCATGCATCACGTAGTTCTCGTGTTATGGTTTTCAGCTCCATCAGGTCATTTAAGGACTTCTCTGCACTGCTTATTCTAGTTAGCCATTCGTCTAGTCTTTTTTCAAGGTTTTTAGCTTCTTTGCAATGGGTTCAAATATCCTCCTTTAGCTCAGAGAAGTTTATTACTGATCGTCTGAAGCCTTCTTCTCTCAACTCGTCAAAGTCATTCTCTGTCCAGCTTTGTTCCATTGCTGGCAAGGAGCTGCTTTCCTTTGGAGGAGAAGAAGTGCTCTGATTTTTAGAATTTCCAGCTTTTCTGCTCTGGTTTCTCCCCATCTTTGTGGTTTTATCTACCTTTGGTCTTTGATGATGGTGACGTACAGATGGGGTTTTGGTGTGGATGTCCTTTCTGTTTGTTAGTTTTCCTTCTAACAGTCAGGACCATCAGCTGCCGGTCTGTTGGAATTTGCTGGAGGTCCCCTCCAGACCCTGTTTGCCTGGGTATCACCAGCGGAGGCTGCAGAACAGCAAATATTACAGAACGGCAGATGTTGCTGCCTATTCCTGCCTCTGGAAGCTTCGTCTCAGAGCGACATCTGGCTGTATGAGCTATCAGTCGGCCCCTACTGGGAGGTGTCTCCCAGTTAGGCTACTAGGGGTCAGGGACCCACTTGAGGAGGCAGACTGTCTGTTCTCAGATCTCAAACTCCATACTGAGAGAACCACTACTCTCTTCAAAGCTGTCAAACAGGGACGTTTAAGTCTGCAGAAGTTTCTGCTACATTTTGTTCAGCTATGCCCTGTCTCCAGAGGTGGAGTCTACAGAGGCAGGCAGGCCTTCTTGAGCTGTGGTGGGCTCCACCCAGTTTTAGCTTCCCTGCCCGCAGCTTTGTTTACCTACTCAAGTCTCAGCAATGGCGGACAACCTCCCCCCCACCACCCGAGCCTCACTGCTGCCTTGCAGTTGGATCTCAGGCTGCTGTGCTAGCAGTGACCGAGGCTTCATGGGCATGGGACCCTCTGAGCCAGATGCAGGATATAATCTCCTGGTGTGCCGTTTGCTAAGGCCATTGGAAAAGCGCAGTATTAGGGTGGGAGTGTCCTGATTTTCCAGGTGCTGTCTGTCACAGCTTTGCTTGGCTAGGGAAGGGAATTCCCTGACCCCTTGCGCTTCCCAGGTGAGGCAATGCCCCACCCTGCTCTGTGGGCTGCACCAACTGTCTGATAAGCCCCAGTGAGATGAACCCTGTACCTCAGTTGGAAATGCAGAAATCACCCATCTTCTGCCTCGCTCACCCTGGGAGCTGCAGACTGGAGCTGTTCCTATTTGGCCATCTTGGATCTTCTTCCAACTCTGAAGTTCTTTCTTCTACTTGTTCAATTCTATTACTGAGACTTTCCAGTGCATTTTGCATTTCTCTAAGTGTGTTCTTAATTTCCAGAAGTTGTGATTGTTTTTTATTTATGCTGTCTATTTCACTGAAGATTTATTCTTTCACATCCTGTATCATGTTTTTGATTTCTTTAAGTTGGACTTCACCTTTCTCTGGTGCCTCCTTGATTAGCTTAATAATTGACCTCCTGAATTCTTTTTCTGGCAATTCAGAAATTTCATCTTGGCTTGGATCGATTGCTGGTGAGCTGGTATGATCTTTTGGGGGTGTTAAGTAAACTTGTTCTGTCATATTACCAGAATTGTTTTTCTGGTTCTTTCTCACTTGGGTAAAGTATGCCAGAGGGAAGATCTGGGACTCAAGCACTGCTATTCAGGTTATTTTGTCCCATGGGGTGTTCCGTTGATGTGGTGTTCTCTCTCCTCCCTAGGAATGGGTCTTCCTGAGAGTGAAACTATAGTGATTGTTTTTTTCTTCTGGGTCTAGCCATCCAGCAGAGCTACTGGGCTCCAGCCTGGTACTGGGGAGTGTCTGCAGAGTCCTGTGATGTTATTTGTCTTCAGGTCTTGCAGCCATGGATACCAGCACCTGCTCCAGTGGAGGCAGCAGGGGAATGAGGTGGATTCTGTGAGGGGCCTTGGTTGTGTGTTTGTTTAGTGTGCTGGTTTCGTGTTGGTTGGCCTCCATCCAGGAGGTGATGCTTTCAAGAGTGCATCAGCTGTGGTCAGTTTTTCAGCATCTCAGGGAGCCTGCAGGGGTGATTCAGTTCCTTCAAAGGGTCTGTGGATTCTCTAGAGTCTCCTGGTATGTTCCTGTGGTTGTTCTTGGAGAAAAAGTTCACAGTGTGAGTCTCCACACACTGCTCTGTCTGTCGAAGGGGGAGCTGCAACCTAGTCCTGCCTCCTATCTGCCATCTTAATCCTCAATAGACTTCCTACAAAGCCAAACATTCTCTTTGCTCTTTGTTCAAAGTATTACTCAAGTTTTCTAGATAGGTTAACAGACCTACGTAAAAAGATGAAAGTGTGTACGAGGTACCAGTGCCTCTGCTAACTTATTTAAACAAACTCCCCCAAAACAGTTTTCTACTACACTTCCCATAATGCCAACACGTTTGGGCACTCTGACACCAAACAGCTACTACTGAAACCAGGCCCTGGAGTTTAGGATACTGACTCTGAGTTGGACACCTGAGTTATGTGCAACATGTTGGCTTAGTTTGGACACCAACTAACTGGACCCACATTTGGGCAGGCTAGTGATAGGGCTAGTTAGGGATTATTTCAAGAATGGGTCTATCTACATAAGAGGTTCCCACTCCCAACACTTGGCAAACATCACCAACAATCTCCACATTTCCAATTCGAATAGACACTTCAGTTTTAATCCTACCCTAGCAGAGATGGCTATCCATCAAAAATGTGTGCCCCATCTCCCAGATTTAGAATAGTTTCTGTGAAGTGGCTGCCAGTCAAGAACTACATACTCAGCCTCCCTTGCATCTAGAGGACCTGTGTGTTTGTTAGTCCTCTCCTATAGAATTTGTGTGGAAGTAATGTGTGATACCTCAGGTCAATGCAGTTAAGAAGAAAGTGTGCAGTACCTTCGCTTTACCCATCTGCTAGACAGATAGCAAGAATTCCAAAAAGCTAGGGGATGGCCAAGCCATATAATGGATAGAGTCTGCATCTTTGAATTACCAGGAGGAGGAAAGCTGACTGATAATCAGAATTATTCAACTTGAATAATTAGGGTTAATAACTTAGTGTGTTATGTTACAACACTTTGGGTATTTGTTACAGCACCTTATGTTACCCTAATTAATATATGTATTAATTAATATGGTAATTAATACCTCTCTGCTGCATTTTACACTGTTGATTGTGTCTTCCTTGACATTTGCTACTGCCTGTAGTGATTCTATCCTCTTTGACCACTTACTTACTCCACACCAACCTTCTATCTTGAATCCTTTTTCTCTGCCTCTCTTTTAAAGTTGGCATTCTCCATCCTTAGTCTGCTGCCTGCATTGCTCCTGCTACACAATCCCATTACAACTTTAAAGCGTATTGTTCACTTCCGAATTTTATCACTTGCCTAATTTTTAGCCTGTAATTTGTTCCCATCCTTTCTGTAACCCCAATTCACTCCCTACTTTATTCTCAGTAACTGGCACCATCATTCTGTCAGAAAAGAGCACTGCAAATCATCCCAGACTCCTCTTCTTTTCTCATTTTCTATATTCAGTGCTTTACCAAGTCTGGAAAACTTTACCTCCTAAGTAATTTATAGATCCATGCTGTCATCCCTACCCTAAATAACATTGTCCTAGTTCAGACTCATCATTTCTCACTTAGGCCACTCCAGAACACAGTGGCTAGTCACACAAATTTTGAAATTAGGTAGACCTTCATTCAAGTCTCAGACTTGCAACTAATTCTTAGCTGTGTGATCTGGTAGAGGATAACTAATCTAAATTCACTTCTTCCCACTTGTAATGGTAAATACTAATAGTACTAATAGTAAGTAGTAAATACTAATAGTACTTTCCAAATGGACTGTTATAAGCAGTGAAGGAAATCAGGTAGAGAGGCCTGAAGACAGCCTGGCCATAGAGTAGGGCACCATAATGTTAGTTATTATGGAGATTCAGTGCTTCCGAACTCACCTCCATGAATCCACTCCCCATAAGACAGTGATTTCTCTAAAATACAAATTCTGCCATCTTTCAATCCTGCCAAGAGGACAGAAAACCAAAATTGGGTATAAGAAATACAGATAGAATTGAGAGGAATCAGAAACTGATTAGGGTGATACTTGATGGTCATCTTGCTAAAAATGCCTATAGGAAAATATATAAATTGGATAAATTTGCCTTTGTGAGTAAATTAAATTTATTTTTAAAATATCCTTTATTTCCCTTTATCTTCTCTGGATTGGATCTGTACATTAAAACTCAAGTACTAAATTAGTCACTATCTAAATTTAGCATAAACTATACTTACTGCATAATTGCCAACTCATTTGTTTACTTACAGAACATGCTTAACAGCTTAAAAATAAGAAATTAAAATTAACCAAAATGTTTTGTAAGAGAACATAATATGAAGAAAACTCTAAGTATAGGACATTTTAATTTGCATTCCCATTCTTTCCACACTCATCTCAGCTCAGTAATATTTTCCTCTCCTTAAAAAAAAAATCTCATTTACAAGGTACCCTACATAGACAATGCAAACGTTTGGATGACAAAAGATACATGGGTTATTAGAGAAGAAAGAACTAAAGAGGTATAAAAGCATGAGTGACTACACATCTACCAAATGCCTGACAATGGGAACGTTCTCCACATGTGTTGTCTCATTTAATTCTCAAAATGAAAATCAAATTAAAAAGAAACCCTAAGATTTATGTATGTACCATGTACCATGAGGAACATAGACAGCTGACTTGAACAACACAGGTATGAACTGTGTGGGCCCACTTACACGCAGACTATCTTCCACTTCTGCCACCTCTGAGACATCAAGACCAAACCCTCCTCCTCCTCCTCCTCATTCTATTCAACATGAAGACAATGATATTTATGATGATTATTATTTTTTTTGAGACAGAATCTTGTTCTGTCATCCAGGCTGGAGTGCACTGGTGTGATCTCAGCTCGCTGCAACCTCTGCCTCCCAGGTTCAAGGGATTCTCCTGCCTCAGCCTCCAGAGTAGCTGGGCTTACAGGTGCACATGACTATGCCCGGCTAATTTTTGTATTTTTTGTAGAGACGGGGTTTTCACCATGTTGGCCAGGCTGGTCTCAAACTCCTGAGCTCAGATGATCAGCCTGCCTCAGCCTGCCAAAGTGCTGGGATTATGGGCATGAGCCACTGCGCCTGGCTGATGATGCTTGACCTCCACTTCATGAATATTAAATACATTTTATCTTTCTTATGATTTTCTTAATAACATTTTTTCTCTAGCTTAATTTACTTTAAGAATATACTATATGCTTATATATACTACATACAACATACACAATATGTGTTAATTGATTGTTTATATTATTGGTAAGGTCTCTGGTCAACAGTAGACTATCAGTAGTTAACTTTTGGGGGTGCCAAAAGCTATACATGAAGTTCTACTGTGCAGGAAGTCAGCAACCCAAGCACCCACCTTGTTCAAAAGTCAACTATAACTCCTGTTTTACAGAAAAGAACCTAAAGACCCAGTGAAGTTAGCTACTTGCCTGAACTCATACAGAAAAAGTATTTATTTGCCAGGGACTTGCTTGTACTTTTATCTGACACCAAAGTCCAAAGTCCAGTTTTATACTATTATATCCTAGATCTCCAAACTATTTAAAGGGTCTATAAAACTAGGTATTTGACTATTCTTTACACTTCTATTATTGTATGTGAACAAAAAGAAAGTACAGGTTTTGGATACCCACTTTTCACATTGTCACATGGTTCACATCTGCATGGGAGCTGTGAAATCTAGAAACTTCTCTGGGGAAGAAACCAGTCAGAAAAGGCACAGAAGCACAAAGAATACACATATGTCCCTGTGGGATCATCCTCCATTCCTCAGCCCTTCCCACTTAATGAATTAAACATCCCCTAGTTTCCTGTAATTTAGGCTTCAGGCTTTTTGGAGAGTAAATTCATATTCTTCTCTTTCCGTGCCATAGTGAGAAGGAGTTCTCTAAAGCAACAGAAAACGAGTGATTGGTGAATAATTTTTCTTAATCAGATTCTTTCTGCAACACTGATCTCATTATTTGTTCACCAGACAAGTACCTACCAAATCTATTCACAATTTTTTTTAAATTACACAGATAGTAGTATTGAACTATGCCTTAATTAGGGCAGCCAAGAATGTTTTGTATAATTAACTGGGCTTTGTTTATAATTGTTTCCTTGTGTTAGAATGTTTTCTCTGTGTAATTGGGCCGATGCTAATAGTAACACCCACCTTTTATTGTCATAGGAGAGAAACTGCAGGACAGGCAGAAGAAACAAAACCATACCTGAGACAGCAAACAAAAAGAGTGAGACACAGGCTCTCTTTCTACTCTCTGTTTTGCCTCAGGATGAACACAGTCTCCCTAACCTCTGACCTCATCTACTGCAGCTCCTGACATCTGGGTTCCTTTATCCCCTCAAGTGAAAATTCTTCATTCACTTTTGGAAAATGGAGTGATGCCTTTTCTCAGTGTGATCCACTCTCCAATCTCCCAGGCTCTGCTATGTGCCCTGGGAGGCTGATCTGTTTGGAAGACAGCAACATCCTTTGACTTACCATTGAGTTTACCCAATAGGGAACCCTAGCAAGAGATCTGGAAGTAGG